>NC_143515.1:66056122-67256122 GCF_031878675.1 Megascapheus bottae
AGCAAAGCTCAAACCCTGATCTCTCCTAGAAAGCATCTGATAAATCCCTTATAAAATACTCCATGCACATTTTCACTCATATGTGGAAATTAGACCCAACATACACATCCATTCTTATAGGTACGTACATATACATATATGCATGTGTGATTATATGTATGGGCAATCATAGAACATGAATTTAACTGAAAGGAGAAGAGAAAGGAGAAAGGAAAAAAAGAGCAAGAAACTAAAATATTTTACAACTACATATGGAAACAGCATAAAGAACCTGAATGAAAGCTGTTCAATAGGAGGCTGAGAGGAGAAACAAGCACTGCTGGGAGCAGCACTGGCAGAAGGGGTTGATCTAACAAAGAGGATGAAAGTAGTAGATTGTTGGCATATATGAAAACAGAACTACAAAACCTGTGGAAATTGTTCTAGCAATCCAGGAAGCAGGGAGGGTTCTACTGGAATATATCGTAAACTTATGGGAATGTCACAATGAAATCTCCTCCTATATAACTAATGTATATTAATAGGAAAGAAAATTAGGAAGAAGGAAAGAAAGCAGGCAGGCCGGCAGGGAGGAAGGAAGGAAAGAAGGAAAACATAAATGCAGAAGAGAAAAACAGTATTTTCTCTCTCTTTTTTTTTTTTTTTTGTCAGTTGTGGGACTTGATCTCTGGGCCTGGGCGCTGTCCCTGAGCTCTTCAGCTCAAAGCTATTGCTCTATTCCTGGAGCCACAGCTCCACTTCCCATTTTCTAGAGGTTAATTGGAGATAACAGTCTCTCTGTCTTTAGTGCCTGGACTGGCTTTGAACCTGGCGTGAGCCACTGTACCCAGCAGTATTCTTTTTTTGTGTGTGTTTGCCAGTCTTTAGACTTGAATTAAGGGCCAGACTTCCAAGTTGGCACTCTACCACTTGAGCCACAGCTCCACATCCAGTTTATTTGCTGGCTAATTGGAGATAAGAGTTTCAGGGACTTTTCTTTTTTTTTTTTTTTTTTTGCCAGTCCTGGGCTTGAGCTCAGGGCCTGAGCACCGTCCTTGGACTTTCTCAAGGCTAGAGCTCTACCACTTGAGCTTCAGCACCATTTCCAGCTTTTTTCTATGTATGTGGTACCGAGGAATCGAACCCGGGACTTCGTGCATGCTAGGCAAGCACGCTACCACTAGGCCAAACTCCCGGCCCCATTCAGGGACTTTTCTTCACAATCTGGCTATGAATTTTTATCCTATGATCTCAGTCTCCTGAGTAATTAGGATTATAAACATAAGCCACTATGTTGCATATATATATATATATATATATATATATATATATATATATATATATATATGCACGCTGGGCGCCAGGCAAGCACAGTGGCTCACACCTGTAATCCTAGCTACTTAGGAGGCTGAGATCTGAGGATCAAGGTTCAAAGCCAGCCCGGCACCAAAGGACTTGAGACTCCAATTAACCTCTAGAAAACGGGAAGTGGGGATTGGCTCAAGGTTAGCCTTGAGCTGTAGGGCTTAGGGACAGTGCCCAGTATTCACATCTCTCTTAACTCATTCTCTTTTCAGATGTCTTATCTTACTGTACTACTTCAGCTCTTCAGAGGGGGGATAGTGTTTTATTCTTCCTCCATATCTAGCATGTTCTTTCTCATTGGCTGTTCTATAAAGGTGCTCTAGCTTCTTGATAGGAAAAGGATTTCCAGAGGCCTATAGAAAGACATCCCTGGACACTGTCTCCACTCCCCTTCCCCCTCCCTCTAATTCCTCTGATTGCCTAAGGTGTTTTTCTATAGTTCCAACAACAGGGAATTTCAAGGGACAGTCATATCACATACCTCTGAGTCTGACTTGGTTCTTGCCTGCCCGCAGTTCCAATAATTAAAAAACAGCACCCAGACCCCACAAACAAAGGAACCAAGTAATGGTATAAGGCTGAGATATGATGGCAGTGGGATACCCAGCTCCCAGACTGGAGCCATTACTCAAGCCCATGCCCCTCTCAGCCAAAGAGTTTTCTGCCTTTAGGCTGAGACTCCGTATGACGTCACAATGGGCACTGCAAGGTAAACCTGACAGGATCAGCCAGTGTATACCTTGGGACCCCATCTGTGGTCATGCTCTGCGGAGGGCTCACTTATGACTCATGCAGGGTCTGAGTGGACAGTGTGTCTTTAAGTAGGGAGTAAAGAGGCAACGTTTCAAAGGAGCAGGCCTTCTAAGGGACATTATCTGCCTACAAGCATTTTATCTGGAGGCCCTCAAAACCAAATGGTGCCCCCCAAAGTAGAGTAAACCTGAATGTGCTCCATGTAAGGGTTAAAATCAGTCTTAGATTTGTTGAAAGGCAGAGTGTCTTTATGGGAAATGAGTCATTCATAGTGTAGTACTGAACCCTGAGTCTGTGTGGGTTTCCTTCAGCAGTGGTCTCTTCAGAACCATGTGCTTGTGGATCCCAAGGGCACACTGTGAAAACAGGGACAATTGAGCTTGATAAGGTATCTGTTTGGGCAAGGGGGAAGGTTGATTTTGTGTGTGTGTTGTGTGTGCCAATCCTGGGGTTTGAAGTCAGGACCTGGGCACTGTTCCTAAGCTGCTTTCTTTCAGAGCTAGTACTTCCAACCTTTTTTTTTTTTTTTTTTTTTTTTTGGAGGGGGTTGGGAGAAGGTAGTTTACTGGAGATAAGAGTGCTACAGACTTTCTCAGTCTGGCTGGCCCCAAACCATGATCCTCAGATCTCAACCCCTGTGTACCTAGTATTAGAGGCATGAGCCACTGGCACTGGGGTGGTATTTTGCCCTGTAGAAAAGTTTGCCAACCTATTTTTTTTTTGCCAATCTTGGGCTTGATCTCAGGGCCTGAGCACTGTTCTTGGACTTTCTCAAGACTAGAGTTCTATTACTTGAGCCTCAGCATCACTTCTGGCTTTTTTTCTATGTATGTGGTACCAAGGAATTGAACCCGGATCTTCATGCATGCTAGGCAAGCACCCAACCACTAGGCAAAACTCCCGGCCTGCCATTTATTTTGTTTAAATAATTTATTAACATTGATTTTTACATCATATTTCAAATGACGTGTTTAACAAATATTCAAGAAGGGAATCTCTATATCCAATCACTGGCTCTTAGATTTTAGAACATAATTATTAGGCTGAGGGTTTGTATGTCATAGATACATATTAATCTATGTAATAAAACATGACTATAGAGTCATAAATTTTTATCTTTTTTTGCTTTTCAGTTTTATTAACTGATGAAACACTCATATCTCTTCTCAAGCACAATTCTAAGTGATAAATTTTTATGTCTATGTAGTTGTGTTTATATATCCACAGAATTGAGTACACAAATATTGAGTTATCGCTATTGTACTGTTTGGATCTAATAGCCACATATTAAGGATACCATGCGCCTTTTGTTCCCTTGGTGTTGACATCTCACTCAAGCAACCCATTTATTTATTTATTTATTTATTTATTTATTTATTTATTTATTTATTTAGCTAGTCCTGGGCTTGAGCTCAGGGCCTGAGCACTGTCCTTGGACTTTCTCAAGGTTAGAGCTCTACCACTTGAGCCTCAGCACCACTTCCGGCTTTTTTCTATGTATGTGGTACTGAGGAATCGAACCCGGGTCTTCATGCATGCTAGGCAAGCACTTTAACCACTAGGCCAGACTCCTGGCCCAACCATTTATTAATGATCTTTCTTCATTGTTTCTTCTTTCCTTTGTTTTTTCTTTCTTTCTTCCCCCCTTCCCCTCTGCCAATCTCTTTTTCCTTTCTTATTCTTTTTCTGTGCTGGGTATCAAATACAGAGCTTCATAGATGCCAGACAAGCACTCTGACATTGAGCTTCACCCCTAGGCATAATGACTATCTTTTTTTTTTCCCAATCCTGGAGCTTGAATTCAGGGCCTGGGCACTGTCCTTGGGCTTTCTCAAGGCTAGCATGCTCTACCACTTGAGCCACAGCACCACTTCCAGCTTTTTCTGTGTATGTGGTACTGAGGAATTGAACCCAAAGCTTTGTGCATGCTAGGAAAGCACTTCACCACTAGGCTACACTCTTGGCCCAATGGCTATCTTAAAATGCTGTATGTATTTTAACTTATCAATATTTAAAATAATCAAAACCCTTAGCCTCTTACAGATAAACCAAGGCCCGTTGAAAATTTTAACTTCATGAACTACATATTAAATGTTATTGTAGTCAGGAATTTTATTTGTAAATTAATCTTTGTTGTAGAATAATTTTAGATTTCAATATTTAGCTTGAAATATGTGCAAAGTATATGAAATATTTTGACCCAGCAAATAAAAATATCCAGAAGTTATTTCCTTTGTCTTCCATCCTCCAATGTAATCTTCTGGGCTGGATCCTTTAATCACTTCAGAATATTTTACTGTCTTGCATTGACAATTAGTTACTCTCTACTTGGTTTTGCCTTTAGATGTTTGCTTTCTCCAAATAATGTTAAAAGTTGCTACTCTACTGTTTTTCAATTCTAACAAATCTTTAGCACTGCCTAGAGCTGCACAGATTCCACTGACAATGACCTAATTCTCAGATATAAGATTCACATACCCAACCAGGCATGGTGGCTCATGCCTATAATTCTAGCTACTAAGGAGGCTAAGATCTGATGATCAAGGTTCAAAGCCAGCCCGGGCACAAAAGAACCTAAGACAGGAAGTGGGGCTTGCCTCCAGGGTATGGAAGTAGCCTTGAGCTGAAGAGCTCAGGGACAGCACCCAGGCCAAGTTCAAACTCCATGACCACCCCCCCCAAAAAAAAAGATTGTGAGACTCTTATCTCTGATTAACTACTAGAAAACCAGAAGTGACGGTGTGGCTCAAGAAGTAGGGCGGTAGCCTTGAGCTGAAGAGCTCAGGGATAGCGCCCAGGCCCAGAGTTCAAGCCCCATGACTGACAAAAAGAAAAAAAGATTCATATACCAGGGGCTGGGAGTGTGGCCTAGTGGTTGAGTGCTTGCCTAGCATGCACGAATGCAAAAAAAAAAAAAAGCAGAAAGTGGTGGTGTAGCTCACATGGTAGAGCACCTGCCTTGAACTGAAGAGCTCAGGGATAGCCCCCAACCCCAGAATTCAAGCCCAGAGTTCAATAACAACAATAACAAAAGATTCACATACCAGTACCACTGCCCAAACATCCTCACAGTTTCTTAAGGCAGTAGCCCCCCTGGCATACTCCCGCTCCCCTCCCCTCCCCTCCCCACCCCTAACTCCGCACAACCTTGGTTCTTTCCTTGATTCTTGATTCCTGTTATCTCCCAGACTCATTCTGACAGCTCTCTGTGGCCAGAGGCTCTAAGTCACTTCAGTTGTCTTGTACTAGAATTGCTTACATTTGTCTATGAGTTTCTAGGGGATAGGATCTGACCTTGGCCATCTTTCTCACATCTGCATCTAATACTTCTTCCTAACTTTATTACTGGATATGGCTGAAGCTAAGCAGAGATGCTACAGAGCCCCTCTGCTTTTCCTTGTCCATTCATTGGGCAAATACATTGACATGTTAGATTTTTTAATTTTTGTTTTTGCCAGTCCTAGGGCTTGAACTCAGGGCCTGGATACTGTCCTTGAGCTTTTTTGCTCAGGGCTAGTGCTTTACCATTTGAACTACATTGTCACTTCAAGCTTTTTCTCAATAGTTTATTGACCATAAGCATCTCATGGACTTTCCTGCCTGGTCTGCCTTTGAACAGCAATCCTAGATCTCAGCCCCCTGAGTAGCTAGAATTAGACTTCAGCCCCCGAGGCTAAGAGATGGATTTTTTTAATGTCTGTGGCTTATGCCTATAACCTAGTAACTCAGGAGGCTAAGATCTGATGATCATGGTTCAAAGCCAGTCCAGGCAGGAAAGCAGTCCCTGAAACTCTCATCTCCAGTTAATCACAGAAAAAAAAAAAAAAAACAGGGGCCGGGAGTTTGGCCTAGTGGTAGAGTGCTTGCCTAGCATGCATGAAGACCCGGTTCGATTCCTTGGTACCACATACATAGAAAAAAGCCGGAAATGGTGCTGAGGTTCAAGTGGTAGAGCTCTATCCTTGAAAAAGTCCAAGGACAGTGCTCAAGCCCTGAGCTCAAGCCCAGAACTGGCAAAAATAAAATAAAAAAAAATAAAGTTGTAGTAAAAAAACAAAAACAAAAAACTGGAAGTGAAACTATGGCTCAAATGGTAGAGGGCTAGCCTTGAGCAAATAAGCTTAGAGACAACTCCCAGGCCCCCTTAAAATAATTTTTAGATTTTAACTTATTAGGCTTAAAGTATAATACAATATGCAAGTATCTGGGCTGGGAGTTTATCCTAGTGGTAGAGTGCTTGCCTAGCATGCACAAAGACCCAGGTTCTATTCATGGTACCACATACATAGAAAAAAAAAAAGCCAGAAATGACACTCTGGCTCAAGTGGTAAAGCTCTAGCCTTGAGAAAGCCCAAAGACAGTGCCTAGGCCCTTAGTTCAAGGCCCAGGCCTGGCAAAAAAAAATTAACAAATACAATATGCAAGTATCTTCTAGTCCATCATCTGTTGTCTCTGATCCAGCATATACTAATCACAAAAGAAGAGTGGATGCCCAGTGAGAACACATAGAAGAGAAACAGGAGGCTTCTGTAGCCAGGTTGAGTGATGGGTTAGGAGAAAGTGTTTGTGGAAGATGAAAAACAAGGTGAGACATTCAGAAGAGACTGAGAGTTGAGTGGTGGTGGAGACAAGGGAGTTAAGATCAAATACAGGAATGTACGGTGTAGAATAGGAAGACAGCTCAGAGAGAGGCTAGAGGCCCACCAATGAATGGAGGGGCCTTATAGCTGCCTCTAAAGGTTGATTATCCTCATAAAACAAAAATCTGGCTCTTTAACAGTCACTCTCCTGCTGAAAAGTCTTCCTGATCTTCAGGGTTTGTCTCTAGAACTGTTTGTAGGTGTCTGTTTCATGGACTTTCCTCTGTCATTAGGGGAAGCAGCTCTCTACTGCTGGGTCATAATCACAGGCACTGAAGAACCCATCTGGGCTGAGCCAAGGTGCCTGTGACAAGTGACAGCTCAAATCTAAAAAGTAAGTGAGCCAGGTGACTCACCTGTAATTCTAATACTCAGGAGGATGAGATCTGAGAATCATGATTAAAAGCTAGCACAAGCAGGCCCGGAGTTTGGCCTAATGGTAGAGTGCTTGCCTAGCATGCACGAAGACCCAGGTTCGATTCCTTGGTACCAAATGCATAGAAAAAAGCCAGAAATGGTGCTGATGCTCAAATGGTAGAGCTCTAACCTTGAGAAAGTCCAAGGACAGCACTCAGGCCCTGAGCTCAAGCTCACGACTGGCAAAAAAAAAAAAAAAAAGCTAGCCCAAGCAAAAAAATAAAGTTCATGAGATTCTTATCTTCCACTCACCAACAAAAAGCTGAAAGTTGGGCTGGGAGTTTGGCCTACTTGTAGAGTGCTTGCCTAGCATACATGAAGACCTGGGTTTGATTCCTCAGTACCATATACATAGGAAAAAGCTGGAAATGGTGTTGTGGCTCAAATAGTAGAACTCTAGCCTTGAGAAAGCCCAAAGACAGTGCTCAGGCCATGAGTTCAAGACCCAGGACTGTCAAAAAAATAAAAACTAAAAAAAAAATTTGAAAGTAGAACTATGGCTCAAATGATAAAACAGACTTAGGCACAAAAGCTCAAGGTCATGGCCTAGGCCCTAAGATCAAGCCCCAGAACCAGTACACACACACACAAATACACACACACACACACACACACGCAGTATAACTGAAATTTCTAATGTTATTGGATCTCACCACCAAGGGTATTCAACAACTCCAGTGTTCCCAATGTTCCTTCTTATAAACATAAAGCAGGAGAGCTTGCAAAGGCCTCTGATCTCATGTGTAGACATGGCTTTCTGATAGCCAGAATGAATGTCTATGATTGTCAATCTAATCAGGATCACCTTCCTTTGGTACATTATGTTAAAAACACAGCTTCTTCCCTCTTCCTGAAATTATTTAAAGTCCCCACCTCTTGGGTGCTGTCTGTGTGTGTGTCTGTGTGCACATGTGTGCATACCTCTTGCACAAGGAAACTACAGAGATGCCAAAATAAGGTTTGGGTTAGAGGCAATGGAATGGAGTTGGGGAGACAAATTTGAAAAAGTCTGCTGTTGGGACCACCTCTGGTCTACTGTGATTTACAGTCTTCAGGGAGTTAATTTTTTCCAATACAAGACATCCCATTTTATTTCTGAGATCAAGATAAGCCAATGAAATTGGAAGACAACACAAAATAAAACCCACTAAGTCAAGTGCAAGAAGTCTCCTCACTGTGAAGAAAGTTTCTCTGCACTCTGGGGTGTTGGTGCCTCTGGAAACGGGGCTTCTACCCCCACCACCCTTGGGCTGGGTTAGGCAGGGCTGGGTCTTTCACATTCTCATCAACACCAGTTCACTGCACAGCAGGCTGTAAGGTCTCCAGAGTGTCCGCACTGCGCTTCTGCCCTGGCCCAGACAGAGCGCTCCTGATAACCTCACAGACTGAAGGAGCTGCAGCCAGGTGTGACAGAGCCTCAGGGATGGAGCACCGGAATAGGAGGCTCAGCAAGGCTAGGGGGATCACCTGTGGAGAAGAGGCAGGGAGAACTGAAGGCTGAAGAGATCAGGTCATCTGAGAATCCTGGACAAGTGTGAGCACTCAGTGGGAGAATCAGGAGACACCAGGTTGGATGTTAGAACGGAAGTTTTCATCAAGATTAAAAAGGGAGCAGGCACCAGTGGCTGTAGCTACTCGGGGGGCTGAAACCTGAGGATCATGGTTTGAAGTCAGCCCATGCAAAAAGTCCACGAGACGCTTATCTCCAATTAACTACCCAAAGGCCAAAAGGGGAGCTGTGGTTTAAGTTGTAGAGCACTAGCCTTGACCAGATGAGCTCAGAGACAATGCCCAAGGTCCTGAGTTCAAGACCCAGAACTGGAAAATAAAGTGCAATGGGAACAAAGGTGGGTTAGGAGCAGATAGAAACTGTTACACTGACCCACTGGAAAACAGTTCATCCTTCCAAACTCGGTCCAGACAGACACATTAGATTTCTAAAGTGACACGTTAAATTTAAACACCAGGCTGGGAGTTTGGCCAGTAGTAGTGTTTGCCTAGCAAGCACAAAGACTAGGGTTCAATCCCTCAGTATCATATACATAAAAAAAAGAAAAAAGGCAGAAATGGTGCTGTGGCTCACCAACAACAGCGCTCAGGCCCTGAGCTCAAGCCCCAGGATTGTATATATGCCATTGTACAGCAACTTAAAGAGCATACTAAAATACCAAACCAAGACCAAAGACTCTCACTCTTCTCCCTGACCCCACTCCTAGGAAGAATCGAAGATTCCTTTTTTTTTTTTTTTTTTTTGGTAACTTTTTACACCTCTATGGCCACTTGTCACAGTTCATCTCTCGTGAATGGGAGTTCCTTTTGGGCATAATATCACCGGGCTTTGTGAACCCAGTCAAGCAACGTTTCTGATATATTAAAGGTACTCGGTGTCTTTTGAGTGACAGTGGTCAGGATACCTTTTCCTTCTCGTGTGCAATGTGGACGTGGCGGGAGATGGGAGCAGCTCGAATTTCATCTGACAGCAGCTGAGGAAAATGGATGGCTTGGAGAAGACTTTCAATGCACCGAGCCTTGGACTGTCCAGAGAAGCGCTGTGGGAGACATGATGAGCTTGTTAGTGTCAGGCTAGAGGACCAAGGGAACTGCAAATGGGGTCAAGGGAGATGAAAGACCTGGGAGGCTGAGATGCTAAAGGCTGGCTGGAGTTTCTGTAGAAAATTTGTCCTTTTAGGCAGCACTACAATACCCAAATAGAAAGACAAATGGTTAAAAGGTACTGGGAGCTCACACCTGTAATCTTGGCTATTTAGGAATCCCCCATATTGAGGGAGAAACACCTGCTAGACTTCATTCCAAAAAAAAATTACAAGCAAAAAAAAAAAAAAAACAGGATGAACCAACCAACAGCTGAGCAAGAACAAGGCACTCCTGTACCCATCCCTGGGTGTGTGTATGTGTGTGTTTTAAGTTAGGTCATGGGCCAAGATTGTAGGATGGCTATGTAACACTACAGTTAGTGGCAAATTAGTCAGATTTTTCCATCATTTCCCAACAACTCCATAGGTTAATAATTTTAGACTGAACTTTCCCTGTCCAATTCCTTTCTAACCAAATCTTTATTGCACATTGCTGTCAGGACAGCTGCAGACACTCCTATTTTGGCAGTGTCCTTCCCTCTGGCTAGCTTAGCACTGTATGTAAATATAATGTAAGCCACATATGTAACAAAGTTTTCTGTTAGTTGCATTAAAAAAAAAAAAAGCTGAGGGGCCGGGAGTTTTGCCTAGTGGTTAAAGTGCTTGCCTAGCATGCATGAAGACCCGGGTTCGATTCCACGGTACCACATACATGGAAAAAAGCCTGAAGTGGTGCTGAGGCTCAAGTGGTAGAGCTCTAGCCTTGAGAAAATCCAAGGACAGTGCTCAGGCCCTGAGCTCAAGCCCAGAACTGGCAAAAAAAAAAAAAAAAAAAAAAAGCTGAGCCAGGCATGTTGTAATTCCAGCACTCAAGAAGCAGCTGTGGCAAAAAGGTCATGAGTTCAAGATCAGCTTGGTGGGCCAGGAGTTTGGCCTAGTGGTGGAGTGCTTGCCTAGCATGCATGAAGACCTGAGTTCAATTCCTTAGTATCACATTCATAGAAAAAACCAGAAGTGGTGATGTAGCTCAAGTGGTAGAGCACTAGTCTTGAAGAAGCCCAAGGACAGTGCTCAGGCCCTGAGTCCAATCCCCAGGACTGGCAAAAAAAAAAAACTAAGGGAAGCCCCACACCAGTGGCTCATACCTGTAATCCTAACTGCTCAGGAGGCTGAGATCTAAGGATCACAATTAAAAGCCAGCCTGGACAAGAAAGTCCATGCGACTTTTATCACCAGAAAAAACACAAAAGTGGAGCTGTGGCTCAAAGTGGTAGAGCACTAATCCTGAGCAAAAATGCTCAAGGACAGGATCTAGGCCCTGAGCTAAGGCCTCATGGCCAACAAAATAAAACTACTATGAGTGGATGGGGGAAGAACAGAAGAGGTGATATTGGTCAAGATTCACTGTACTCAAAATGGACATCAGATAGTTTACAATATTTTTATAGTAAGTCTTTGAAATCTATTATGTATTTTATGATACCTCAATTTGGGTGCCTAATTTGCAATGTTGAAAATGCAATCTTTAAAAACCAATTCGTTAAATTGAAACCACTCTCTACTTAAAGATAATTAAATTTGGGCTGGGAGTTTGGCCCAGTGGTAGAGTGCTTGCTTAGCATGCACGAAGACCTGCATTTGATTCCTTGGTACCACATACATAGAAAAAGCCAGAAATGGTGCTGAGGCTCAAGTGATAGAGCTCTAGCCTTGAGAAAGCCCAAGGAGAGCACTCAAGCCCTGAGTTCAAGCCCCAGGACTGGCAAAAAAAAAGAATTAAAATTTAAAAATAAAATCTTACTTTTAGATTTATAGGCACATTCTAGTTTCCACAAATGAGGGGAACTAGCAACCTATGTTGCTAGTACCTATGGTTTACTTAATATAATTTTTCCAAGTCTTCCTATTTTCTTACAAATGGTACAATATCATTCTTTCTGATGGAAGAGTATAATCCCATTGTATATATACCACATTTTCTTGATCCATTAGTCCACTGAGAAGCATCTGGGTTGATTCCATATTTTGGCTATAGCAAATAATGCTGTAATAAACATGGTTGTGGTGGTAGCTTCAGTGTGTGTTGTTTATGTTCTATTGGATGAATTCCCAGGAGTGGAATTGCTGGGAAGCTCTATGTTAGTCTTTTGAGAAACCTTCATACTGCTTTCCAGAGTGGTTGAACAAATTTACATTCCCACCAACATTGTAGTAGAGTTCCCTTTTGGCCTTATCCCTGCCAGCATTTGTTATTATTCATTTTCTTGATACTAGTCGCTCTAACAATAATGAAGTGGAATCTCAATTTTATTTTGATTTGCATTTCTTTTATGGCCAGAGATGTTGAACATTTCTTCATGTGTCTATTGGCCATTGTTACTTCTCCTATGAATGTGCCTACGGGCCAGGAGTTTGATCTAGTGGTAGAGTACTTGCATGGCATGCACAAAGACCTGGGTTCTATTCCTCAGTACCACATACATAGAAAAAGCCAGAAGTGGTGCTGTGGCTCAAGTGGTAGAGCACTAGTCTTGAGAAAACCCAAGAACAGTGCTCCTTCCCTAAGTTCAAGTCCCAGGACTGGCAAACAAACAAACAAAAAAAGAATGTGCCTATAAATCTACAAGTAAACACATTGGGTGGTTAAAAACAAAAACACATGGATATGATAAATCATACAGGTCTCTAGATAGTCACACAGTGAGACCAAAAGATCACAAAAGCACAATAGTTATGAGCATATGATCATATAAAACATTATTTACTGAAGTGAACTCCAAGAAATGGAAACAACAAGAGATTTTTTGTTGTTATTGCTGCTGGGTTTTTTGTTGTTATTTTTATTGTTCTTTTCCTTTTGTCTTGTTGATTAGTTTGTCTTGGCTTTGGGAGGGTAAGCAGAGAACAAAAATTGGTGAGCAAAGGATTAAAGGACAAGGGTAGTAGAGACAGGAGGGAAACTTGGAGAGAGGGAAGGAAGAGATGACATGGTTCAAAAAGAAGGTACTTATTACCTGACCTATGTAACTGTAACCCCCTCTATATATCACCTTTACAATAACAATAAAATATTTTTTAATTTTTTTTTCCAGTCCTGGGCTTGAGCTCAGGGCCTGAGCACTGTCCTTGGACTTTCTCAAGGCTAGAGCTCTACCACTTGAGCCTCAGCACCACTTCCACCTCTTTTCTATATATATGGTATTGAGGATTCAAACCCGGGTCTTCGTGCATGCTAGGCAAGCACTCTACCACTAGGCCAAACTCCCGGCCCTAAAATATTTTTTAGAAAGAAGAAAAGTTGGTCAAAATCTGAAGTAAAGTCTGTAGTTTAGGCTAAATAAATAAGTAAATAGTTGAAAAGGCAGCATTACCCAACCAATAAAGTTGTATTTAATGAGAAAATTCACTCCTTTAGTTTTTACATAAAAATTTAAATTTTTTTCAGATCCTCCAATGCTCAGTGGTGCCATGTGGCTTGTTCATGATGGTACAGGTCTGTCTGCATTTAGCAAGTCCAAATTCCTGTGTGGCCCTCCCACCTGTCATAATCTCTTTCCTTCCTGCTACCCCCAAATTCCTCAGTGTTCCATGAAGTGGCTCTGCTCTGGTCAGACCTGTGTCCACCCCTACTCACACCTAATCTTCTTTCTGGACTTTGGCAAACGTTCTAACAGGAAAGTCCTCGATCCAAGTCCTTAACACCAAGTCAAGGCCAGGTAAAATTCCACACCTCCATCATGCCTTCTGATTGTTCTAGTACAGAAGGACCCCCACCCACTTTTTTTTATATAGTTATGTAGACTTTAGGAACATCCTTCTGTTCTGAGAGGAGCATGATGGGTACCCACTAAGAGTGCCAGACTGAGCAGATAGAAATGTTACTTTTGAATTGCAGATACATACTGAAAATCGTTATATGTCTCAAATACTGCATGGGACATGCTGACACTAAAACAGTGTTTCTTATTTATCTGAAATGCAAATTTAATGGTGTGTCCTATATTTTTTGTTTGCTAAAATTAGTATCCTTGAAGTCAAGGACAGCAATCTTCAAGCCCATCCCCCATGCTCTCTAGTCACATCCCTTCCTGCTCTTCCTGGTACCAACCTTATTTTCCCCCCAGAGGAACTCTTGCTTCTCCATACTCAGGCCATAAGATTTGACTGAAAATCCTGTCCCATTCCTTCATTAACCATTGCCTTTTACTTTATCTTATTTTATTTTTTGAGACTAAGGGGTCTTAGCTTGACGCTCCTACCTCAGCCTCCCTAGTACTGAGAGTGCCAGTGTCCATCACTCACCTTGGCCCCAGCCAATGTATTGAAGGTAAAACATAGGAATCAGGTAAGGCAGAAAATTATTATATAATAAGTTGAGGATAATTGTTTCAAGGATGTGTACTGTGACCTGTCAAACCAAGAACAATTCTGCCCCCCCCAAAACATTTTCAGGGAATTACATAGACAGATAATCTATCTTCCTACTGAAGTTAATAGGGGCAGGATAACAGGCTGGCACTACTTCTGAAACAATCTGCCACATTACACAGAAAATAGCCTTGAAAATGAGAGCAATGATGAGGTATACTCACCTAAGGGCTGAAAAGTTCTATATTTCATCATCAGTGTGTCAGACTGCCCAAGTATTGTTCCTTCAAGGCAATCATTTGACTTATTTAGCTTTAACCAACAATAACTTGGTTTTTGTCATATCATGTGACTGAAAGAATATTGCCCAGCAATTATAGTTTTATGGATACTACGCCCCGCTGTGTACACACACAGACAGGAAGATAAGAGGAGGAAAAGCACAAGGAAAAAAAATCCCTTATCCCCGTACCTCTCTGTGCCCCAGTAAAAAGCTCTCCTAGGCTTTGAGGGCAGTCCTGGCAAGCCCTACCCATGGTGTCCATACCTGCAACATGGCCAGAGCCCGCCAGAAGAGCTTGGAGTTGCCAATGCGAAGATCTAGCATGTAGTTTTGTAGGATCTTCCCCAGAAGCACATGGGCCCCAGTGCTTAATGTATTCAGTATCCACTTGGTGCTTAGCTCACGCTGGAACTTCTAAAAAAGGCAGGCATATGGGAGTATGAAAAATCAGAAAGAGATGGGCCCCCTTATCAGACAGGTAACAATGGTGAAAAACAAGGACCCAAGCGTAGACATCATTTGTTTGGCCAGCTCAGGACAGTGTTACGTAGGACAGTGGACATGACCAGAGCTGTCCCAAACAAGCCTGGCAGCTTCACTCAGTTTTGGTTTTGACCCCTGGGTGGACAGATACCTTTTCTAAGTCCTCTCCTAATCAGGCTTTCTTGTTCGAATTTTCCTGATGCTTTTTGGGTACCAGTCAAGGGAAGATGAGCTCTGGGACTTATCCACTAAATTGCAGGCTGGAGGGCCAAGATGCTGTCTAATTCTGCTCCAGGATCCTACTCTCTTAAACAATGACAGACCCATAAGTGTTTATCAGTATATGAGTTTTAACTTGAGGAATGAATTATTATTTATTTCTTTACTTTTGTTGATCTTGGGTATTGAACTCAGGACTTGGGCACTGTCCCTAAGTTTCTTTTGCTCAAAGCTAACACTCCACCACTTTCAGCCACAGCACCACCTTCCAGCTTTTTCCAAGTAGTTTATTGGAGATAGGAATTTCATGGGCTTTCCTGACTGGGCTGGCTTTGAACTACTCAGACTCCTGAGTAGCTAGGATTCCAGGTGTGAGCCACCGGTGCCCAACTTTAAAGAATGAATTTTATTTAACCTTTGTAACACCTCTGTGGAGTTTTTTAATAAATGCATTTATTATTTGCCATACTCCCATTCCTGGAATAGTGAATAAAATGTTAAGCAAATGTGATAAAGCAGATACTTTTAACTCCTCTTCCAGTCTTCAGGAGAGTTTTCCTATTCTCATTTGTACATGTGAGGAAACTAGAGATCAGGAGAAGATCCATGTAGGCTCATATGATAATAAAACACAGACTAGGACTGAAATTAAGATTCTTCTCAGCAATGATGGCAGCACTTTCTTCCCTGCCATGATGACCTCCTGCATGAATTTGTGAAAGCATGTTGGAAATCAAAACATTGAAGAAACACAAGGCACTTTGAGTGTCATTGCCACCTGACCTTGGCCTGTCTACCTTCCCCACTTTGCGGCGCTTACAACATCTACTATTGTGCTTGCAGGGTCACAGAGGTCCAGTAAAGGCATTGAGGGGATTCACATGGTCCTCCCAGCTAAGGACACGTCCCACAGTCTATTGTGGCTTTTACGTCATTGTTCTGGAAGCTCTGGAAGAACTGTTCATCTAATCTCCAGGTACTATGCATATTGAAAGCATTTCACAAGTGCATGGCAAGGACACTGAGCAGGAGAACAGATGTCTGACCAATCAGCATGAATCTGACTGGTGTTCAGTTTGGATGCTTTGGGATGTGGGTCACACAGCCCTACAGGACAGAGGTCGATTCAATCTAGGTTATAGCACTAGCTATTTACATACTATCATCAACACAAAAATATCTTCATTTACACAATTTTGAAGTTTGTATGAAAAATAAAACTCCAGGCCATGAACTTGCCTAGCATGCATGAAGACCTTGGTTCGATTCCTCAGTACTATATACATAGAAAAAGCCAAAAGTGGTGCTGTGGTTCAAGTGATAGAGCTCTAGCCTTGAGAAAGCCCAAGGACAGTGCTCAGGCCCTCAGTTCAAGCCCAGGACTGGCAAAAATAAATAAAGCTCCAATTATAACCAGGAAAAAATTTTTGTCAGTCATGAGGCTTGAATTTAGGGCCTGAGTGCTACCCCAGAGCTTTTTTACTCAAGGCTCTGAGCCACAGCACCACTTCCAGTTTTCTGATAGTTAACTGGAGAAAAGGGTGACATAGACTTTCATGCCTGGGCTGGCTTCAAACTGCAGTCTTCAGATCTCAGGCTCATGCATAGCTAGGATTACAGGTGTGAGCCACCAGTGCCCGGTTCAGGAATTCCTTTTTTTTTAATCCTGTCTTCCACAAAATAAAGAAAAAAAAGAAAGCAGAGAGAGGGAGGGAGGGAAGATGGGAGGAAAGAAAATAAAGAAGAGAGAGAAAGGGAGGAAAAAAGAAGAAAGAAAGGGAGGAAAAGAAGGAGGGAGGAAGGGAGGGAAAGTAAGTGAGGAAAGAAATGGCATTTCTGATCTATCAAGTTGAAAGCTCAGAGCAGGACTCTCCGAAAAGGTGTATGGACCAGCATATGCTGATAGTAGAAGCAAAATGGTACAAGCCCTATGGAGGACAGTTTTGCAATATCTAATGAAATTATGCACGTGTTCACCCTATGACCAAACTCAAATGCTTCTAGGGTTTTATCCCAAATAAATACTTTTAACATGACAAAAATATAGACACTTTCATTGCATTATTTCTGGCAAGAGCAAACAAATGCTTTAGGAGCTGGAAGATTAAACTAGCATGCACGTGTGCGCGCGCACACACACACACACACACACACACACACACACACACACACACACACAAGCAGCAGTGAGAACTATCTGGGATTTGCAAGGGAATAATTTTCAGAATTCTTATTAAGCAAAACACACAAGATATTCTATTATTCTTTGTCTAAGAAAGAAAGCTTTTTTGTTGTTGTTTCCCCCCATTTTTGCTTTTCTTTTGTGAAAAGAAACACAACAGTGTTCAAATACAGATGCAAATATGTCAGAGAGGGTCAAATTGAATGAGCTTTCCTTCGGAGCATTAAAATGAATAACAAAGAATGATAAGAATGCTTAAAGACACATTGAACAACAAACTCATGAGCCCATAATGACACTAAACAAACAGGCAGATGGGGATGGAGTAGAGAAAAAGTCTTTCTTACCAAAAAGTATCAATAGGTGAATGTAGCTGAAGGATAAGAAATAGAAAATCATCAACATAAAACCCACCATAGCAATCATTGATTCAACCCAGAAGCCTGAGTGGCTACTTTACAAAAAGGTGAAAGTAAGATGTAAAGAAGTCTAATATGGCTGGGCACAGTGGCTCACACCTGTAAGCCTAGCTATTCAGGAGGCTGAGACCTGAGGATGAAGGTTCAAAGCCAGCCTGGGCACAAAAGGACCTGAGACTCTAACTCCAATCAACCTCTAGAAAACGGGAAGTGGGGCTTGGCTCAAGGATAGGGTGATATCCTTGAGCTGAAGAGCTCAGGGACAGCACCCAGGCTGAGTTCAAGCCCCATGACCCACAAAAAAAAAAAAGTCTAATACCTAACCCAATGACAGACAGTAGCCTCATGAACTAGTATCAAGTTCCTCTTGATGCCATTGAGCTGGTCAGGGCTCTGCCTCCCCTATGCTGTATTCTTGTGTGTGTGTGTGTGTGTGTGTGTGTGTGTGTGTGTGTGTGTGTGTGTGTGTGTGAAAATTCCTAATTGAGGAATTTATTTTGCTTCTGAAATTGTTTTACTTACAACATCAATTACAGGATTTTTATGAAGTTTCTATACTGTTCATGTATAATTACTTTATTTTCGAGGTTGGCTCTTCATTAGCAGAAGAAAGGGCCAAAGAAAAACACTTACTAAATAACATCAACTATAAACAAGATCGTTAGATTATAACCACATTTCTCTAAGTGCATCTCTCTTGATTCCCAGAAATGTGGACTTCTGTCCAATTTTCCTTTAAGCTTAACATCAGGGGACTCATAAAATCTGTGCTGATTGCTAAACTAATTTTTTTTTTTTTTGCCAGTCCTGGTCTTGAGCTCAGAGCCTAAGCACTGTCTTTGGACTTTCTCAAGGCTACCACTTGAGCCTCAGCACCACTTCCGGCTTTTTCTATGTATGTGGTACCAAGGAATCCAACCCAGGTCTTCGTGCAGGCTAGGCAAGCACTCTACCACTAGGCCAAACTCCCAGCCCCATCCCTATGCTGTATTCTTGCCAAGAAATTTATCCTGAAAAAAATAGGCAAATCCAGAGTGAAGCACATTCTGGATCATCAATTTGCCTAGACTTACAAAATATCAATGTCATGAAAGGGTGGAAAAAAGATTCAGGAACATAAAGACACCAGAGAAAGATGGGTTCCAGTGGCTCTCAAGAAGCTGAGAAATGAAAAATCGCAGTTCAAAGCCAGCCTAGTCAGGAAAATCCATGGGACTCTTTATGCCAAAAAGCTGGAAATTGAACTGTGGCGCAAGTGATGAGTGCAGCCTTGAGCAAAATAACTGAAGCAGAGCTCAAGGCCCTGAGTTCAAGCCCCAGCACTAGAATTAAAAAAAAAAAAAACAAAAAACCGATACTAGAAAGAAAATGGATTTCTTGCTTAGCAGGGAGAGAAGTCCCATACACATTCTGAATTCAGTAAGGTAGTGTGTGGGCTGTGCCTGGTCACCATCCTGACCTGGATGGAGCAATGGATGAGAGACTACATCTATTTAGGGAACCCCTTCAAGGTCTGGTTGCCTGGGAGGACAAGCAGTTGATGTGTAAGAAAACCAAGGCCCAATTGCTTTGTCACTTGGGTCACACAGCAGAAGTGGACGGGCACCAGATTTCCTGATACTGCTAACAACTCTGCAGCAAGCATGTAGGCTGATTATCCTCTCTATGATTATTAGTAGTACTTGCCCTAGATTGCAGTTTCATTACTGAGCAGGGATTGAATCACTGGGACATCTGCATAAATGCAGGTAGCATAGAAGGCCAAAAGCAAAACAACAACAAAAAAACCCCTGCATCTGAAGGTTTTGTATAGCGCTAATGACTATAGTATGGGCAACTAGCCTTCCTAAGGGGCACATGAGCATCTATTTGTAGAGCTGAATTCAGTATCCTGTTGCCTTATAAACTTGTCTAGAGATCTGCTAGCTCAAGAACTTGCCTGGCTGGCATGATGGGGCAGGGGAGCAAATAGCTAAGTGTTCCCTCTTCCAGCCTGGATTTTTTTGCCAGTCCTGGGGCTTGAGCTCTGGGCCTGAGCACTGTCCTTGGGCTTCCTCAAGGCTAGCACTCTACCACTTAAGCCACAGCATCACTTCCAGTTTTTTCTATGTATGTGGTACCCAGGATCTTTGTGCATGCTGGGCAAGCACTCTACCACTAGGCCAAACTCCTAGCCCCAGTCTGGGGTTTTCTAATTTCTGAAATCCCTCTCTATCTTGGCCTTTCACTTCAGATTTTACCTTCTTGCCCCCCCCATACCTGAACGAAGGTCCCTTCATACTCCAAGAAAAGCAGTGGCCATGTGATATGGATGATGAAAGGAAAGAGCTTCTTTAGAGGTTGCTGAGGAGAAAGCAAAGAGTGGTATGTCCAGGAAGGCCTGGCTGTAAGCCCCACCCAAGACACCCTCCTCAAGGCTGTGCCTTTTCTCTCACTGGTAGGGATTGCCCCACAGTGCTGTGCACCAGGGCCTGGATGTTGGCACTCTTCTCTTTCACCTGCTCCACCAATGTCTGCACCTCTGGGAGGTTGTCTGTGAGGACACAGAGGATGTCAGAGTTGAAAGGCCACAATGCAGCTGTCTCTCCCACTTCTTGGCATCCAGTCAAGACATTCACCCCCTGCCCTTCCCTCTGAGCAGGTACCCTAAAACTCAGGAAAACCACGGCTCCTCTGAGTTACTCCACTGCTTCCAGACCCTCACCCCATCACTCCCATCATCTCTCTCACCATCCAGGGTAAAAATGAAGATCACAGTGTCAGTTTCCTTGAGGGAGGGCAGGATGGTAGTCAGGAAATCCTCCTGGGAGAAGGAGAACTGGGGACCCTGGTACAGAAGAGAATGGGAGAGTCTCAGGAGAGCGTTCTACAGCAGACATATATACTGAAGGTCACTTTAGGAGAAGTCTTTTGACTTCCAGTGTGTAAAGTCAGGGTTCAAGCCAGCATCAGTGGCTCATGCCACTGATAACCCTAGTTACTCAGAAGGCTGAGATCAAAGTTTAAGCCAGCCTGGGCAGGAAAGTCTAGACTCTTATCTCCAGTTAATCACCAAAAAGCTAGAAGTGGAGCTGTGGCTCAAGTAGTAGAGGGACAGCCTTGAGTAGAAAAAGCTCAGGGACAATGACAAGAGCCTGAGTACAAACCCCAGGACCAGACCCTACCCTAAAAAATTAAACTTCAAAAAGTAGTATTCTTCCCATAGTGGTGTAGCAGATCAGTGAACCAATGAACCAAGCCAAGTTTGTTTGTTTTTTGAGGTGGGGGAGTACAAATCCAGTGCCTTCCACATTCCACTATTCCAAAGCCTTGTGACCATTAATCACCACCTTATCTGGACTATTTATCCCATCATACTCCTCTACCCATCTCTACCTTTGCCTCCTCTTCACCCCCTACACACCAATGGTCTTTACAACTTCTCCTAGTCTGTCCTCCAACCTGATTTGTGAGCTCAGCCTTCTGGTTAAACATGTCACTGTGATCACCAATGAGGAAGCCACGGATGTCTCGGAAATCTGATGAGTTAAAGAACAGAGAGAAGGATGTAATAAGCTTTCTAGGTACAGAAAGGTCTAAGCTTCAGGGGCTGTCAAGGGAAGCAGAAAGTGGTGGTGGAGTAAATAGTAATCTTCATGGGAAGGCACCACTAAGCCTGAGGCTGGGGTGGGAGAGATCAAGGACTAAGTTGGCATTTAAAGGAAGAAACATTTTGGTTTAGTTCTAAGCTCTGAAGTGCTTAGTTAGGTGGGACAGCGTGAATATGGAGGAACTTCCATGGAAGTGTTTGGATTGTGAATCAATTGGCTGGGTCAAATGAAATCAGAAAGAATGTCTGGTCTAGGGTCTCACCAGCGCCAAAGGTATGGATGCACTCTACTCCATCCATGATGGCAATGATGCCAAGGGTTTGCCAGCCAACCAAATGCACATGGCCCTTCTTCTCCAGGCTGAAATAGGTCAGAGGTCAGGATACCAGTGATTGCCATGAAACAAGTCAGAGATGCACATAGAAAAGCACAAGGGTAGGCAAACCAGAGCTTCCTGTGATCCTCCAACATATAGACTCATTACCAGTAGCATCTTACCACATCTCGCTGTCTCCCCTGTCGTCAGGGTATCCCTATGCATGCCCACATACCTGGTGCTGACTTGCTTCATCAGGGCAGCAATCTTGGAGCTTTGACTATAGGTCACCTGATGAGCTCGCTCAAATGTCCGAAGGATTTCCAGAAGGTATCTGGGAGAAAAGTCACCAACCAGCCAAGTGAGGTTGCCCATACCCGTAATCCTCGAAGTTGGGAGGCAGAGGCAGGATAAGCATGATCTGAAGGCCAGTCTAAGCTGTGTATAAAGAGAACTTGCCTCAAAAAACTTGTGGATCTTGGGAGGTAGCTTAGTGGTTGAGTGCTTGCCTAACATAGGCTAGGTCCTGGGTTTTATATCCAGTGTGAATGCACACACACACGCACACATACACACACATATACACACTACCACCACCACCATCACCACCATATGCCACTACCTCATGGGGAAGCTCAGTACATCCTCAGAAAGGATAGGTGTCTCTCACTCCCTCTTAAAGGAAAGTATAATCCCCTGAAACTAAGTTCTGCCACTCCATAGTAGACATATGAATGGAGAGTGGGGCTAGGAAGGCAGAGCAAAGGGGCAGAAAGGCTTCAGCAAGAACACTAAAGAGCAGAAAGAGAGCCTTGGGGGAGGACGGGATCTGAGTACAGAGAAGACGTGTGAGCAGTGTGGAAGCTAAACTAGAGGTCCTGAATGTGGACAAAGGTCATAACAGGATGGGCTTCTAGCCTATATGACTTGGACCATATCCAAGCCAAGCTAGCCCGAGGCCACACCACCTGAGGTGTGGCCCCTCAGCCCATGCCTGACGAATTTCCCAAATTTCCCACTGATCCCCCTCTTTCCTTCCTCCCTACCTCTGACAGGCTGCAATGCCCCGGTCCACAGTCTTGTGGGCTGCTAATAATAGGGTTTCCAGCAGAATCTTCGTGGCACTTCCACCTTTCATCCGGGAACTGCCACTCAGACCCTCAGGCTGAGGAGGCAATGAAGAATCAAGAGAAGGAGAAACAATCAGTAGTTCACCAGTTAGTGACCCTTGGGCATGGAATATGGTGATGACCTGTGGGCATAGAAGGTGGTTGATGACCCTTGGGTAAGAATGAGGTTGCTGACTTGGGTACTCGCTTGATTAGTGAGCCCTCTATGTGCATTCTGGTTAGTGAGCTCTGGGAATGTTCTGATGGTACTGGTGGGCCCTACCATGTCATGAGGAGGAGTACTTGGGTGGGCATAACTGAGAGGGAAAGGCCACCTCTGGTCATCTCTGTGGCACATTGAGGACTCTCTAAGAGGAATGCCAGTGATTGAGTCTCTAGTCAGTTGGGTCAAGGATTTTAAGGGAGAGTTCTTTCTGAGAACCTTCTCTCTGCCCCTTCCCATCACCTTGTACCATGTTTTGTTTCACAGGCTTTGGATAAACCCCTGGAGCAGCCATTGCAGTGGTACAGATTTGTAGCACAATCTTTCAAACAAAGATTACAGCAAAGAAAATGTTTTTGTTTTTTTAAAAAAAGCAGTGAATGAGAAAAGAAGATTGAAAGCAAGCAACTACAGAGAGGATGAAAGAAATATGAGAATGTGGGTGAGGAATTAACAGAACTCTTGCATAATATGGAATTTCCCCTGCCTATATCACAAAAGGAAGATCAAGGACAAGAAAACAGATATGCCCACAACTGGCAAAGAAAGGCAGGGAAAATGCTTTTTGGCCAAAGGACAAAGAATATATGGGCACAGTGAGATATATCTGTAACCCAGAGGTAAAGAAAGGAGTAGTGGCTCTCCAGAAGCTAAGAAGGCATACTTCATTGTGGAAAAGATGTAGAAAGGCAGAAGAATGAAATCTCATTCCATATTTTAAACCCACATTTGAATTTTAAATGTATTTTTAAAGATTGAATGATATAACAATGGCTAGTCAAATCTGTCAGTACACAGATGGAAAATAGCTCACTAAACAGAGACTACCCCAGTTCCCAAAAGTGCTTAATGACTACTGATTTGACAGACAGAGTTGAACTGATGATAGAGAAAAATAGGATTTCATTTAAAGCATGTTAGTTGCCACATACAATGCCATAGGAATTTCAACAAAATGAACAGAACCTAAGATCAAAGGCCCTACGCAGGTGGCAGGTGCTTGCCTTCCCAGATGCTTGGAGGAGTGGGTGGAAAAGGAGAAGTCCCTACCCCAACTGCAGGATTTAGCACAAAAGCTTCCTGTTTCTCTTGCATTTTCTGCATGCGCTCCGCTATTTGCCGAAATGTTGAATTCCAGTCTTCAATAGGGTCATTTCTGGGGCACAGAGAAAGACAGAAGTGCATTGGTAGTCTGGGAAGATTCCTTTGGGAATCAGCATCCATGACCACAGTAAGATCAAGGTCAGGGGGTCATAGAGGGATATGTATTGGAGCTCACAAGTCAGTATATCACTGAGCACAAAGGTTGAGGTTAATAATTTATTCAGTGAAATAATCCCAGAGCAAAGCTAACACTCAAGATTAAAGTTCCAGCCAGTGACAAGAACTTGATTGTATCCTGGTCTTCGCATAAGCCCTTCTGTTGTGATTACACCACCCTTGTCTTCTATAGGCCCTTAGGAGAATGACTATTACTCAAATGTCAAAATTGCCACCTAGAAAAATTTAAAAAGAAAAGAAAAAAAAACACAAAAAAATTGCCACCTAGAAAAATTTAAAAAGAAAAGAAAAAAAACACACAAAAAAATTGCCACCTAGAGCCCTTTAGCAGCCCTTTCCAAGCTAGGTGCTGGTGGTTTATGCCTCTAGTTCTAGCTACTCAGGAGGCTGCAATCTGAGGATCAAGGGTCAAAACCAGCCCAGGAGATTCTTATTAACCACCAGAAAACTGGAAGTAGAGTTATGACTCAAAGTGGTAGAACATTAGCTTTGAGCAAAAAAGCTCAGGAACAGTGCCCAGACCCTGAGTTCAAGCCCCATAAACAACATAAGGAATAAAAAAAATAAAGTAGAAGCGGGTGTGGTGGTTCACACCTGTAATCCTAGCTACTCAGGAGGCTGAGAACTGAAGATCAAGGTTCAAAGCCAGCCCTGGCACAAAAGAACCTGAGATTCTTATCTCCAATTAACCTCTAGAAAATGGGAAGTGGGGCTTGGTTCAAGGATAGGGCGGTAGCCTTGAGCTGAAGAGCTCAGGGACAGTGCCCAGGCCAAGTTCAAGCCCCATGACCCACAAAAAATAAAAATAAAGTGGAGGTGTGGGTCAAGTGACAGAGGTACAGGCTACAGCCTTGAGGGAAAAAGCCAAACAAAAGAACAAGGTCTTGAGTTTAAGTCCCAATACACACACACACACACACACACACACACACACAGTAGGGCACTGGTGGTTCATGCCTGTAATCCTAGGTGAAATCAGGAAGTTGAGGAGGACTGCACTTTGATGCCTGTCCACGCAGAAAAGTCCATGCAACTCTTATCTCCAATAAACTACTTTGAAAAAGCCAGAAGTGGCACCAAGGCTTAAGTGGTACAGTGCCACCCTTGATCACAAAGAGGCTCAGGGACAGCATCCAGGCCCTCAGTTCAAGCCCCAGGACTGGCAGAATAAAAAAACAGATCCTAGCCAGGTGTCAATGGTTCACATCTGTAAGTCTAGCTATTCTGAAGGCTAAGATTAGGAGAGCTTTGAGGGGCAAGACTGGACAGGAAAAAAAATTCCCAAGATCTCCATCTTTCTTAAAGAAGAGCTCGATGCAGTAATGCACACCTGTTATCTTAGCTACAATGGGAAGCACCTAAAATAGGCAGATTTCAAATCAGGCACCCGCCCAGGCAGGAAGCAAAAGTCGATCTCAAAAATAACCACTACAGAAAAGGGCTGATGATGTGGTTCAGCAGTGGTCTGCCTCCCCAGTACAAGGCCTGAATCAAACCTGAGAAATATTTTTTTTAAAAAAAGCCCCAGACTTGAGCACTGAACCCCCCAAGAAGGTTCTGTTTGTTAATAACCACCCATTTTTCAGTCCCACATCCACCCTGAAATGCAGATTCAGCTGTTCTGGAACAGAGTCAAAAATATGTTTTTTTTTCCCCTTCATAAATCTCCCCAGACAACTCTGAAGATGAGCCAAGTTTGGGAGCCACTGATTTAAGGAACAACTGGAAGATCTCCATGCCTACATTGTTTGGAATTCTTCATTTCACTTAGTCACAGGGCCTGAAATTAGCATCCACTGCACAGATATATTTTTGGTGAAGAGAGGCCTCCATGAAAATGATCAGATTTACACCTGTGTATTAATCTATATGTCTAGAGTCTGGAACTTGGAAGAGTACTTCAAAAAGAATCCAGCTTATCTACCTCTCAAAGACCACTACTACCTATAACAAAACTGCCTGAAACGATCAAAGAGCCTTTTTAAAAATCCCTCCAAAGACAGGAAACACTCAGTGTCTTCACATAGTCTTCTCAGGTGGCAAGTTCAGGCAGGAAAGTCTATGAGACTATTATCTCCAACTAACCAAAAAAGCCAGGAGTGGAGCTGTGGCTCAAGCTGTAAAGCAGTGACCTTGAACAAAAAAACTCAAGGACAGTGCCCAGGCCCTGAGTTCTAGCCCTGAATGAGCACACACACAATCTCCAGATTTTTTTTTCAGTCCCGGGGCTTCAACTCAGGGCCTGATCACTGTTGTTGGGCTTTCTCAAGGCTAGATTCTCTACCACCTGAGCCACAGCATTTCCAGCTTTTTCTATGTATGTGGTACTGAGGAATTGAACCCTAGTCTTCATGCATGCTAGGCAAGCACTCTACCACTAGGCCAAACTCCCAGCCCCAGATATTTTTTTATGATAGTCAGGGCCACGACAAACCAACAAAAATATTTTGTTAACAAACTTCAGACAACTCATCAATTTAGAGAAAGAATAAGAGGAAGGTGATTTTGTAGCTCAGGGCTCTCAGGAAGGAGAGGCCGATCTGAGTAGTCAGAAAGGAACAAAAACATGTGTGAATGATGGGCAAAAATAGCACTGAAATACAAAGAGGAGTAGGTGGCTATGCCTACTACTTTAAAAATATTTGGGAGGGGCTGGGAGTTTGGCCTAGTGGTTAAAGTGCATGAATACCTGGGTTCGATTCCTCGGTACCACATACATAGAAAAAAAGCCAGAAGTGGTGCTGAAGCTGAAGTGGTAGAGCTCTAGCCTTGAGAAAGTCCAAGGACAGTGCTCAGGCCCTGAGCCCAAGCCCAGGACTGGCAAAAAAAAATATTTTGGAAAACTGGGACTGTGGCTTAGAGGTAGAGTGCTTGCCTAGCATGCATGAATGCCTGGGTTGGATTCCCCAATATCACATAAACAGAAAAAGCAAGAAGTAGCACTGGATCAAGTAGTAAAGTACTTCCCTTGAGCACAAGGAACTCAGAGACAGTGCCCAGGCCCTGAATTCAAACCCCAGGACTGGAAAGTATATATACTAAACCAATTAACAAACAACAACAACAAAAAAAAAAACTATAAGCTTCAGGGGACCTCATATTCAACTTCAGTAGTCTGAGATTTAGCAGACAAAACTATATCCATTTGTCATTTCCTTTGTGATCATACTATAGGCTTTGACATGTCTTCTATATACTCTCAGGACTAACCTGTCATAGAAGTCTCACCTGGCCATGCTCACTGGATTGAAACCCACCAGGACTGGCAAGAAGACAGCTGTGTTGTTCATGCAGTAGTCCATCTGGCCTGCCACAAAGGGAGCCTGGTGGTAACCAGAAAGAAGGCATGATGAGAAAGGCTTATTCTAAATGTTGCCCCAAAGCTCATGTGTAGCAAAATCCCCTGGAAGATTTCTGCCTGGCACCAGTGACTCATGTCTATAATCCTCCAATATTTTGGAGGCTGAGATTTGCAGTTTGAGGCCAACTCTGGCAAAAACAAAACAGTTTTGGAGACCCTATCTCAACAGAAAAGTTTGAGCCTGGTAACATGCTTGTCATCTCAGCTACAGTAGGAAATGGAAGGCTACCCTAGGCAAAAAGCGAGACCATATCTCAAAAATAACTAGAACATGAGGCTGGGGGTTTGGCCTAGTGGTAGAGGGCTTGCATGAAGACCTGGGCTCAATTCCTCATTACCACATACACAGAAAAAGCTGGAAGTGGTGATGTGGCTCAAGTAGTATAGTACTAGCCTTGAGAAAGCCCAGAGACTGCGTTCAAGCCCAGAGACTGGCAAAGCAAAACAAAACAAAAAAACACTAGAGCATAAAGGACTAGAAGTTTGTCTATCTCATATGGTAGAGTAGGGTCAATTTAGCAACCTTGAAGCCCTGTATTTCAACTCTAATACTTCACGAAAAACCTTATTGGCATGTAGGTCCAATTAAGACCTACTGTGTTCAAATGAAAAGCAGAAGCACTTTTAGTAAGTACCCCAGAGGGAATATATTTCAAATAAGTTTCTCCAAGGAAATCCTCTGCACAGTAATGTTTTAAAACTATGGAACTAAATGACAAGCACTTTGAAGACAAAGTCTTGTTTTCTTTCCACATCATATATTGCTGCCATGTAGGTTTCTGCTCACTGAATTCCTAGAATCAGAGAGTGGTGGAGTTTGACAGGAAATCTGAGGTCACCTTGCTTCTCAAACTATTTGAGATTCTTGTTAAAAGCAGACTTCATTTCAGAGGGGCCTGAGGAGATTCTGCATTTCTAACAAGTCCCAGATCATGCAAATTCTGTGGGTGCAGGGATCCTTGTTCAAGTAGCAAGGGATCCATTCAGAGCCCTCCTTCTAGAGCAAAGGGTTTGGTGGGCCTACAACCTCTAAAAACTCAACGCTAGAACTGAGTGAAAGAGAGGCCATAGAAGAAACATAAGTACAAATGTCTTTGTGCCATGAAACCTGATGCACAAAAGCAAACAGCTGGCTAAGTTGGCTGCCAGTATAGTCGGATGACCTCTGAACTAATCTATCATGGTTTGGATGGATCGATACACAGTTACTCAAGATAGGAATCCTTCCCTTTCTTCCTACATCTGTGCAATTGGATTCAAATAAGTTGTTTTCAAATGAAAATAAAAATTCCTGTGTAAATTCTCTGTGTGTTTATTTCTCTTGGAGGGAGAGAGCAGTACTGGGGTTTGAATTCAAGGCTTCATGCTTGCTAAGCAGATACTCTAAAGCATCTGGCTATGCTTTTGCTGATTATGGTTTTTGTTTGTTTTGCCAGTCCTGGGGCAAATTCAGGGCCTGGGCACTGTCCTTGGACACTTTTTGCTCAAGGCTAGCACTCTGCCACCTGAACCACAGTGCCACTTCCAGCTTTTTCTGTGTATGTGGTACTGAGGAATGGAACCCAGGGCTTTGTGCCTGCTAGGGGAACACTCTACCACTAGGCTATGCTCCCAGCCAAATTGTTTTTTGTTTGTTTGTTTTTAATTACCCCCCCCCATATAGGACCTTTCTTCTTACAGTTCCTGGACTGTAGTCCGCCTAGTTTAGGCTTCCTCTAGTTAGTGTGATCACTGGTACATACTTCTGGTGAGATAAAAGTCTCTGCCAGGACTCGCCTTGAACAGAAGTGCTCCCATTCATAGGCTCCCAAGAAGTTAGGATTACGGGTTCCACCAGTGTCCATAAAGGTTCTATTTTCAAACACCCTCTCTTTCCATTTACATTCTATGTTGTTCCATTCTCATTCCCATCTCCTTGTAAAAATAAATCCTATCACGCCATCTTCACACTTACGGAGAGTCCCACTGAAATGCCAATGACAATCACCCTTTTCTTCCCAGCAGCCACCTAGGAGAGAAGAATAGGTGCAAACCTGTATGTGAGGACATGGGGGTCAGAGGAAGGCATAAGCTTGGCTGAATGTTGGGGCTGTTGGGGAAGGAGGAGCAGAGGTCTCTGGAATGCACAGACCTTCTTTAATTCTTCAACCCCATGGAGGGCACTGTCTTCAGTCCTCTCCCTAGAAGCCACCACAGACCTAAGAGGGCAGACACAAGGTCAATGGCAGGAACTTACATTTCATTAGAGAAGATCATACTGAGAAAAGGGAATAAAGGAAAACCACCATTTAGTGAGCAGCTACAGTGTGCTGGGAACCATGGCAGATACTCACTCCATAGAGTTGACTATGGGAAGTGGGCCTAGGTCAAGAAAGAATGGTGGGAGCAGAGGCATTTTAGTTGTGTCAAATTCAGTTTCCAAAAGAAGAAAAAAGTACATATTCAGGCCAAACAAACTCTTCACTGTCAAGTTGACTTACCTATCACCTCCTGCAATGAGGTAGGTGTAAAGAGGTTTTTGTCCTAGACCTTTCATTAGCTGGTTAAAGGAGACCTGTAGAGAGGGAGAGGTGAAGAGGAAATGACAATGAAGGAACAATTGTCTCGGATTTTCTATTACTAGGGTAGAAGCTGAATAATGAGTTTCTTAGGCAACGCTTTACCCTGTCCTACAAGGACTCTGCCATTTGAAGATGCAACTTGGATTCCATGTTATTTACTTTCAGTGTACAAAATTGTACTGATATACTGAATAAACTGTGTACTGAAACAATAAAGATGAGATATATCAGCCAGGCACTAGTGGCTCATGCCTGTAATTCTACTCAGGGTCCTTTCCTGTCACTTCAGACAGGAAAACTTGTGAGACTATCTCCAGTTAACCACCAGAAAGCTAAAAGTGGATCTATGGCTCCAGTGTTAAAGTGATAGCCTTGGTATAAAGTGGTAGAGTGCTTGCCTCGCATGCATGAAGACCAGGGTTCAATTCCTCAGTACCACATACATAGAAAAAAGCTGGAAGTGGTGTTGTGGCCCAAGTGGTAGAGCTCTAGCCTTGAGAAAGCCCAAGGACAGTGCTCAGGCCCTGAGTTCAAGTCCCAGAACTGGCAAAAAAAATTTAAAAAAAAAAGGCTCAGAGATAGCACCCAGACCCTGTGTTCAAGCCCCAGGACTGGCAAAAAGAAGAAGAAGAAGAAGGAGGAGGAGGAGGAGAAGGAGGAGGAGGAGGAGGAGGAGGAGGAGGAGGAGGAGGAGGAGGAGGAGGAGGAGGAGGAGGAGGAGAGAAAAGAAAAATGAGATGTGCCATTATAAGCCTACTCAGGAGGCTGAGATCTGAGAATCAAGGTTCAAAGCCATCCTGGGCAGATAAATTTGAGTGACTCATCTCTCCAATTAAAAAAGAAAAGCCAAAAGTGTAGGTGTGGCTCAAGTGGTCAAGAGTCAGAATTGAACGCAAAAGCCCAACAAGAACACAGGCTCTGAGTTCATATCCTAGAATGGACACTAAATAAATTGCTAAGCAAATATGTAACTTGAAGATGATTCATCAGGAATGTGCTAGGATGTCAAGATGTAAGAAATCAAGTGATGGGCCGGGAGTTTGGCCTAGTGGTTAAAGTGCTTGCCTAGCATGCACGAAGACCCGGGTTCGATTCCTTGGTACCACATACATAGAAAAAAGCTGGAAGTGGTGCTGAGGCTCAAGTGGTAGAGCTCTAGCCTTGAGAAAGTCCAAGGACAGTGCTCAGGCCCTGAGCTCAAGCCCAGGACTGGCAAAAAAAGAGAAAGAAAGAAAGAAAGAAAGAAAGAAAGAAAGAAAGAAAGAAAGAAAGAAAGAAAGAAAGAAAGAAAGAAAGAAAGAAAGAAAGAAAAAAGGAAAGAAATCAAGTGATAAGATTTCAAAAGTGTCAGGAGAAGTAGAACTCTACAGTGGGTTTTGGAGCAGAGAGTGTGAGGCACAGAGCACAGGTATGGTGAAGAGTAGATTTGGGGATTTGTAAGGGTTAATTTTTATTTGGGGATGGGGAATCAGTTCTAGAAAGGGACCGGAGGAAAATAAGGTGTCATTCGACTCACCGACATGAGGAATGCCATCCGTCCAGAGGTGCCCCCTCCACTCAGCACCACCAGCCCCCCATCTGGCTCCTGAGGAAGGAAAGATGCCTGGTTCACAGGCCCCGCTCACTTTGTCCATAATGGGAAAGGATTTCGAGGGAGTCTGCAGCCCTCTTCCATCACAAACTTGAAAGAGCACAGCCATGTGTTGTTATAGCAAGACCCAAAGACTTCAGTTTGACTCCCATTTCTGATTTAGCTACTTATTCAATCATTCCTTAAGCCCAGGAAGAATGGAGAACCATTTTACCAACTAAATAAAAATACATAATACAAGCAGCATTATCCAGCAATTATTGGCGGGGTGCATTTGGGCAAGCTACTGTGATTAGCCTCTGTTTGATTGTCTTTGGGGGGAAAAAAAAGACAGACTATGACACCAATTTCATAGGTTTTTGCGATGTAAAGGGTGTGAAAGATCATGGTCCATTATAAAGTATTGTGTAGATAATAGTAATTATTGTAGCCAGATGCCAGTAACTCATGCCTGTAATCCTAGCTACTTAGGAAGCTGAGATCTGAGGACTGAAGTTGGAAGCCAGACTGGGCAGGAAAGTCCTCGAGGCTCTTATCTCCAATTGAGCAATTAAGTGAAGCCATGGTTCAAGTGAAAGAGTGTTAGACTCGAATAAACAAACAAAAAACCTCAGGGACAGTGCCCAGAACCAGAGTTCAAGCCCCAGCCCCAGGACACAGACACACCACACCACACACACACACACACACACACACACACACACACACACACACACACACACATTATTATTGATGGACCAAAGGGGGGGGAAAGGATCCAATAAGGAGAATGGAAAGCAAAACAAGAGGAAGGGGAGGGAAGGAGGGAGAGACAGAGAGAGAGAGACAGAGACAGAGACAGAGGGAGACACAGAGAGAAACACAGACCAGAAGCAGAGGCGATTGGTACCTTCAACACTTCCTGAACTTTCCCAGCCACGTGCATCATGGTGATCAGAACTGATTCACTATACAGTCGCTGTAGAAACAGGCAGGATTCAGAAGCAAGAAAAGGAGTATGGTTGATAGGGTGAGAGAGGAGAGGAATCTCGGGGTTTCCAAAATCAGGAGCCATGATCTAGAAGAGTTGAGGTGGCAAGGGAATGGGGTTGGTATCTATATTTGCAGTGTGCATGGGGATGTGTCTGTGTCACCTGGTATGTGGGAATGGCTTGCCCTTCCTCCTGGAAGATCTCAGCATCACACTGCCCCAGCAGTTCAACAATTTTCTTAGCATCTGCTTTGTCCAAGTCCCGAGTCAGTGGATTTGACTTTTCTGTGATTGGTATAGCTGCCTCATACCCAGACAACTAGAAAAGAAGGGAGGACATGATTCGGGAAAGGAAGCCAAAGGCTATTTCATGTTTACTGGACTGGAGAGTGGCACTGGGCAGTGTTTGGACACATGCCAGCATTACCACCACCCTACCAGGGAAGGAAGATCATGAGAGAAGGTAAGGAGTAAGGAGGAAGCAGAAACCTAGGGTGAAAAGAAATCTAACAAAAAATGACTCTAGGAATCAGTACAGAGGGACAACATGAAGAAGAAGCAAGTCCAAGCATCACAGTTCATGACTATGACCCCATTTGTGTGGGCCCTGGGAAAAAAACAGGCACTCTAACTGAAAAATAACTGAAGCAAAATATGGCTGAGGTTTAGGTGGTAGAGAGGCTGCCTAGCAAGCACAGGCCCTGAGTTCAAAGCCCAGTTGGTCTCCATAAAGGAGGCTGAAGCAGGAGGATTATGAGTTCAAAACCAGCCTGGGCTACATTCCTGTCTCAACAAATAAATAAAAGAAAGGAGTCTCACCTGGGCACAGTGGCGCATGCCTGTAAATCTAGCTACTCAGGAGGCTGAGATCTGAGGATCCAGGTTCAAAGCCAGCCCTGGCACTAAAGAATGTAAGACTCTTATCTCCAACTAATCACTAGGAAATGGGAAGTGGGGCTGTGGCTCCTGGGTAGGGTGGTGGCCTTGAGCTGAAGAGCTCAGGGACAGTGCCCCGGCCCAGATTTCAAGCCTCATGACCCACAAAAAAAAAAAAAAGGAAAGGGGTCTCACCTCCCACTCGCCAGGTTCAGGAGTCTCAATCACATGTTGAAAGCGTTTTGTGCCTGGCATGGTCCTGTGCTGTGAACACACTGTCCTGTCTGCCTCTTCAGCCACACAAACTCCTCTGGTCATATGGCCTCTGCGTCCATCTGGCAGGGCTTTATCTGAACCACAGAGATGATTAACCCAAGTACCCTGGCTTCTCTGAGTACCACCCCCTGCATCTACCTCTCCCTTTCCCTGTCACCAGGACCCCTAGCTCTCCATCCTGACTTGACAGCCTCTGCTTTGATCCCATAAGAGAAGGAAAGGGTGCCCTTCGAGCACAGTATTCTCTTCTTCTTCCGGGCTTGGAGCCTGGAAGTGTAGAAAAACAACTACAGCCAGGGAGAACCCGTGGGCAAGAGTGCTCTGGAACTTGGATGCTCCAGGTCAGAGATCAAGGTCCCAGGGTCAGTGGAGGTCAGAGGACCTAAGTCATGACTTGATCACATGCTCAACTGACATAGTCCCTCCCTGCCCCACTGACCTATTTTACCCTCTCAGAAAGGAAGGCCTCAGAAGCTTCAGAGCCCTGGGTGTGCATATACACACAAGATAAGCACTGCAAAAATAGAAGTCCTGCAAAGAGAAGCAGAACCAAAGACTCTGCCCTAAATAATAATGTTAGCCAGTTTTCATTTACTCTGAGCCCCATAATTTTCACATGCAATATCTCATTTTGTACATCAATACCAAAAAGTCAATATTGACAACCTCATTTTTCAGATGAGGAAACTGACCCAGAGATGTTAACCTAGTTGGTTAAGATCACACACCTGGCTGAACTGGAATTCATCTGCTATTTCTTCAGCCAAAGTACTTTTATGTTTACCGAAGGAGTGCAGCAACTAACAAGTTGTTGTAAAATAACTTTCACTCACATAGTATTGTGAAGATCCTTTCCCATAAGTGAGGATGCTGTACTTCAGGTACTAGCTACTCAGGAAGCTGAGATCTGAGGATGGCAGTTCAAAGTTAGCCTAGGCAGGAAAGTCTGTGATACTCTTATCTCCAATTAGCTACCCCCCCCAAAAAAAAAAAGCAGGAAATGGAGCTGTGGATCAAGTGGTAGAGCGCTAAAGCCTTGAGTACAAAAATTCAGGGACAACACCCAGACCCTGAGTTCAAGCTCCAGGACCACACACACACACACACACACACACACACACACACACACACACACACACACAGTCCCCAGGATTGTTGCCTTTCACAGGTGGGGAACCTAACACAGGTTAGTCAGTTTCTCTTTGAAAAACAAAACATAAACTCTTAGGAAGTGAATAGAGAACCAGAGAGAGCCAGAGCCATAGGTTTTCGCCCTCCAATTCTCGCTATGAAGCCGGCACTCTTAATCTCAGTATCTCCAGCTCTTAGCCTCACGCCAGGCACATAGGAGATGCGCAGCAAAGACGTGCGGGATAAGTGAAGGGTTTGGAAGGCGAAAGGAACCCAAGCAGATTATGAATGGGAAGCTGACTTAAAAGCTGACGCAGTCGACAGGAGACTGTAGAAGCAATCTTTCCCTCCATCACGACTCCCCCTGCCTCGGCCCCTCCCGCCTCGGGCACGTCTGTCCTCCTTCCAGCTGATGCCCTCCCGGCCAGGAGGGGCTCTCCAGGTGCCCCGGGCCCCTGACACCTGCGCCTTTCCTCGCCGCCCCGCCGTCTCCTCGGCTTGAGCAGGAGAGGGCAGGGGACCGGGCCTGGGGAGGGGGGGAGGAGGGTCGTGGGAGGAGCCGGGAGAGGACCCGCGTGGGGGCGCGGGCGGGCGGGCGGGGGAGGGCGGGGCGGGGCGGGGCGGCCGGCGCGTCCCGGCCCGGCTGCGGCGCAGCGGAGCGCGCGGGGCCAGCTCTGCAGAAGGCGGCGGCTGGCGGGCCGGCTGGCCCGGACGCTCACATTCCGCTGCAGGGGCGGCGGGCTGTGGCAGTCGCACTGCCCTCCGCATCGGTGTAGGGGGCACCCAGACCGGCGTCCAGATTGCGCGGGCAACGCCCCCCCACCCCCGCTCGGGGACAGATCGCGCGGGCCGAGCGCGCTCCGGGGGACCCCGGAGATCCACGGCCCGCGCCCGCCGCGCCTCTGCCCTCTGCCCGCAGCTTGGCCCACGCTGCCCGCCTTGCTGGGCCCGCGCAGGAATGGGGTAGGGGCAGCCGCACAGTCGTGGCGATGGGCCGCCCTCTGGGCACCGAGCAGCCCCCCGAGGCCTGACCGACCGCGAGGACGGGGGGGGGCAGGTGGGTATGTACGGGCAAGGGTGAACGGCGCATAAGGGGGTGCCGGGCTTATGCGGGGGGCGAGGCGGGGAAATGGGGCTGCTGGGGACTCTAGGGAGAGCTGCTGCCCACTGAGCGTTCAGGGCAGCGCTTGACCTCTCCAACTCCTGCCTCCTCCAGGAGCCCCGCCTGGATGACAAGTAGATGCCCCAGTGCCCACCAGCGGACTCGGTGGGGACCATGGCTTCTCTGATGCCCCTCTCCCCGTATCTAAGTCCCACGGTCCTCCTGCTGGTCAGCTGTGACCTGGGCTTCGTGCGAGCAGGTGAGCACAGAGGATGGGGACGACGGGGAGGGGGCGCAGCTGGAGCTGGTGTTGGAGGCGGTGAACCTGTTAACACCTTGGCTGGCACCCACAGACAGACCTCCCTCTCCTGTGAATGTGACGGTCACTCACCTTAGAGCCAACTCGGCCACGGTGTCCTGGGACGTCCCAGAAGGGAACATCGTCATTGGCTACTCCATTTCTCAGCAAGTATGAATCACCTTTGTGCTTCCCCAACCTGTGTCCTTGGAGCTCTGAGCCTTCCTTAGCATTCCCTGGCTTACCTTCACCCTCTCAACTACCCCCTAGAGGTGCGGGTGGGGGGCGGTGGGAGTCTGATCTTGTTCTCTCTGTTCCCTTGCATGCTCTGGTCTCGAGTCCAGCCTGGTGGTCAGGGACTGGGCCAAGGCTGTCTTCCTCTCCCATCGTCCCCCTGCAGAGGCAGAATGGCCCCGGGCAGCGTGTGATCCGGGAGGTGAACACCACCACTCGAGCCTGTGCTCTGTGGGGCCTGGCTGAAGACAGCGACTACACGGTGCAAGTCAGGAGCATAGGTCTCCGGGGAGAGAGCCCTCCAGGGCCCCGGGTGCACTTCCGAACTCTCAAGGGTTCTGACCGGCTGCCTTCCAACAGTTCCAGCCCAGGTGAGGGTGTGTGCTAGGGGACTCTGTCTCACCTAGCTTTGAACCTCTCACTTACTCCCCCCACCCCCCAGGCAACGCATCAGTCTAGCTTAGATGAATAGAAAGATGATTTAATTCATTGTACTGCCAGGAAAGGAAGGAAGAACAGGTGGGCAGGAGACCAGCTATAGATAAGCTGCTAATGAATCTTGGGGGGGGGAGGGCTTTTAGCTTCCCTTTACCCCGCCTCAAATCACATCAGCTGCAGCCTGCATGCGTGAGTTCTGTTCCTGCCTCTTGGTTTCTCATCACATGTCCCTGAGAATGGCTACCCTGCAAGTCCAGGGGTGACATACTGATTGCTTCAGCCTGATTCTAGTCTCCAGCATCTCAGTTCTGCATGTGATGTTTCCCTCAAGCAGGTCTCCTATAGCCCAGGGTTTGTCTCTTTTCTCCTCAGGGGATATCACTGTGGAGGGGCTGGATGGAGAACGACCCCTGCAGACAGGGGAAGTAGTCATCATTGTTGTGGTGTTGCTCATGTGGGCTGGTAAGAAACTGAGAACTTAGGGAGTGGGACTGGGTGAAGATGAAAGATGGTGGAGGTTGTCAAGGGAAAAGGGAGTGAGGAAATAGTTGTTGGGGAAGTGTGATCAAGACAAATGTAAAGAGAATGAAAGAAGGCAGCTGAAAGCTGGGAGAGAACGATTGCAGGTACAACAGAAATTCAACTATTTCCTTCTTGGCTTTTCCAGAGTTTGTGTGGGTACTGAGATTAAGGCTTGAGTTGGGGGATTTAACCCTGTAGAAGAGCACCAAGTCCTGAGTTTGGTCCTCAGCTCTGGGGGGGAAAAAAATTAAGCCTCAGATGGTATTGTTGTCTTTCAGCTGTAATTGGATTGTTCTGCCGCCAGTATGACATCATCAAAGACAACGACTCCAACAACAATCCCAAGGAGAAAGGGAAGGGGCCAGAGCAGAGTCCTCAGGAAAGGCCAGTGGGGACAAGACAGGTGATATGAGGGCTAGCGAGGGTGGGAAGGGTAAGATGGATGCAGAGGAGCAGTCAGGGGGAAGGGAAAAGCCAAAGAGGGCTAGAAAGGGGAAGAATGGAAAGTCTGGGATGGAGGAAATCAGCGAGCAAGCATAGCAGCTATTACTTTGGTGGAATTAGAGGCCCAGACTATCTTCTTTCTTTTGCAGAAAAAGTCACCGTCCATCAACACCATTGATGTTTGAATGAACCAGAAGAGAAATGCACTAACAAGCTGGGGATAGGGATGGGGTGAGGGAGAGCCTAACATGGTGATCTGTTCAAGACTCCCCAAGAGTAATGCACTCCCACAATCTCAGGCTGGTACCCATCCTCTTTTTCCACTGTGAGCAGGGCCAGAAGGTAGGTCTATTCGAGTCTGTGCTCCTGGAGTGGATATCAGATGGAATATTTCTTCCCATCCCCCACCCCCAGATCCAGGGGAAGTCACTTATTCAACCCTATCCCATTAAGGTCCCACATAGGGGCCCCATTTCACCTACGTCAGGACTCTTGGCATGCCCAGATGTCCCCACGTCTTGCCTCTGGGCCTCAGAGGGGGTGGGTACTTGCCCTCCTCCAGTGAATAAGAGGGATTGCCTGGGCCTGGGGGCAGATGCTGCACTGCACTACTCCAAAGTCTTCCACGGAGCCTCTGGTGCTCCCCCTTCACTTGGCAGCCCCTCCAGCTGCTGGTGATCTCACCCCTCAGACATTTTTCCAATAAATGTTCTTGGATGAACTGGAGCTGACTCTATGGTATGCTGAAGACATCTCCCCACCTGTCTCTCACTGGACTTTCCAAAGGCCCCTCACACCACCACCAAATTACAGAAGCAAATTCTTTGTCAGGTGTTGGTGTTGATGCTTCAGCCTAAAGTGAGCAGAGGTGGTACATAAAGAAGGGTTATAGAAAATTGGAGCCCTAGTTTTCTTCACTTGTTGAGGAGAAGGGAAATGAGAAGATGTTAAGTTCTTCCTGTGCCATGGGAAACAAAGTTATGGCACGTGAGAAGGCCAGTAGCTTTATTATTCTTTTTTAAATCTTCACTGCTTACTTTGTTGGCCCAGCTCTTCATCAATAATCTTGACTCCTCTATCAACCTGGGCAAGTGGTCAGAAAAGGAATGAGGAGAGTCTTTGGGAACTCAGGAAACAGCAGCTGCACTAATGGATCTCACTGTGCCATGTGCTCTCATCTTGTGCATTCTTGTGTCTCTTTTCCCTGCTTTTGTTTTCCCTTTCATCTTGCCTCTCTGTCTCTGTTGAGTCAAAGTCAATAATAATTGTAATGCATAAATGGATTCATGTTCATGTTCTGTCATCATATCCAGAGGAAGATTCTGGAAATAAAACTGAGGGGTTGGGATTCCCCTGACAAAAGGATTATAATTTGGGCTCTGGGACCCGTTTGTTTCCTGTGGAAATAGAGACTGCCCTTGACTCTTTCCTAATTCCCAAGAGGGAGCTGGTTGACAGGGAGAGAAATACTCATTGACATTAACAATCACTGTAAGGGAGAGGCTACATGACCCAGGATCCAGAAAACACATGCTACATGTTTCCCAACTTTAGATCATTCTAGAAGAGGGGTTTGTAAACAACCAGTTGTTTTTGTCTGTTGGTTTGTTTTGCATTTAAGCTCTTTGGTATATTACAACCAAAAATTCTGAAAGGAACTCCAATCCAAAGAAAAGAACCAGAAGATTAGTCTCTACTTACCAAGGTCCAACCCCAGGTATCACAAGACTTAACTTTAACCTATCAGGTGAGCCAAACTCGGGTTTGTCCTTGGCTCTGACCAATAAAAGCATCCTGATCTAAGCAAGGAGTCTTGAATTCGCCATTCATTGTCCAATGTCCACTTAGGAAAAACGGAGTAATCCTCTGTCAGTGGTTCTAAAACTCCTTAGACTCAGAAACACACCTCTTGGACAGGAGTATTACAGGGAACATTCTGGCATGGAAATAGTGAGCTAAGACAGAAGAACCAAGAAAAAGGGAACTCAAATTCACCAGCTCCGGGTTGAATCCCAAACAACTTTTGCGTTAACTTGTTAGCTTGTGCTAAATTGGGCAAGTAACCTTACCAAACTTGGCTTTCTTGTTATATAAAATGGGACTAATAATGATATATCCTTTAAAAAGTCTTTCGACATTAAACAATATAATATATGCACAACATTTTGCATACTACTAGGCAGACAGATACAGCGAATTCACTGGTTCCTCTGTATTAGCTTTGTGGTCCCGAGCAAGTAATGTAACATATTTGCCCTGTTTCCTCCACAGTTGGAAGACCACAGAGAGAGAGCACTTCACCACGTTCCCATCACCCAAGGACTAGGAAGACTTGGGAGTGTCCTTCTGTAGGTCCTGAAACTTGCTACAGCCTTGTGGGCAGGGCTTGGGCTAGGGTTTGCATACAGCCACGGGATTGGTCAAGGAGGGGATCCATCAAGCCCTGAGGCAGTCCCTCCTTAGATCTCACTGCGCTTGCGCACATCCTGTTTGCTCCGCGGCGAACGTGACCCTCGTGACGTGTGTTGTGCTCCCGTCGCGCGTGCGTCAGCGCCTGGCGCCGCCGCTGCTTGGCGGGTTGTCCAGGTAACCGCGCGACTTGTCGCCGTCTGGTAGCATCTAAGAGGCAGGTGTGCGTCATGCAGTTGAAGCACCTGAGGACCCTGCTGAGCCCTCAGGTGAGGAGTTGGGTGCCTCTTTCCCACCCCCCGCAGCTGCCGTGCGTTCCGAGACACGTGAGGGGACCCAAGTTCACAATGGGGGGCGTCTACTGTGAACCCTGAAAGATTTCCAGTCGGGACCCGGACTCCTCGGCCGACGCCGCTTTCATAGGCGAATCTGACTGCGAATGAGCGTAATTTTCATTACGTTCCATATGGCAGCAGTTCAGTGCCAGGGCCCCGCGCTGGGGCCGCTAAGGCTCCTAATCCATCTTCGTGACTTTCCCTGCCTTCAAGAGTCTCCGGGCGAGAGACGCACGTGTGGGCAATGCACATTAACCTGGAGAATGAAATAAGCTTTAGATGCAAGCCTCTCTACAGAGGGAGGGCAGACGACTGAATCTTCATTCTGCTGAAGATCTGTCACTTCAGATTGCAAAGATCCGGGCACTGCGGGAGGACCTGAAACCTGGTGTAGAAAGGGTGGGCTTTCAGGCTAGCTCCATCACTAATTTGACGATAGGACCTGATGTCTCTGGGTGCTCTACCAGAAGTAGCTGTTCAGGACACTTGGGAAGGAGTTAAATGAATTTTTTTAAAGTCATTGTGAAGTGAAAAGCAGGATGAAAATTGATAAAGAAGGAATGGCATTTAAGATTGAAAAGTTGGATTAGCTAATAAAAAATAATCTACCATGATTGAGTGTATATCACCAGTGCAGCATAATTAAAGATGTTAGGTCTGTGATTTACAGGTAGACAACATGAATTTAAGTTTTGGTTCTGCAACTTGCAAATTGTGCATATAAGTTTAGACAAGTTATTCAACACTTTGGTGCCTTAACGTCTTCCCATCTGTAAAAGGAGGCACAATAATAGTGTCTACCTCCAAATTATGAGATAAATGAAATGATACACATAAAACATTCATCAAAATGCCTATTCTATGGTGCCTGATTGTTAAAGTTAGCTGCTATTATTCTAATCCCTACCTAATTTAGTCTAGTGAAATATAACATGTGAAAAAAGGACAATTAGTTGATTATAGGACTCAAGAATGCTTCTCTGAGAATGTGGTGTTTTGAGAACAGAACAAACTCCGAACATAAGAGTTGTGTTCCTTGCTCAAAGCTGCTCCAGCAGTCTCCACAGTTTTAAAATTCCCTTGCCTTAATCGAAAAATTGGAACTGGTATTCTGCAGTTTTCCAAAATAAGATGATGTCATGATGCAGGTAGGGCTAGATGCCCAAGATTGGGAACAGCCACGAAGGAAAGATGATCAGGCAATGTTGATGAGCTCTCTATCCTTTTAGCCTAATTCAATATGAAGATTGTAGGATGGCAGTATAGTGGTATGACTTTTCTCCTCAAGTTTGAGGATCTGGGTAAAAAGAGTTGACTTCTGACTTAGGAGCTAAGTGGGTTAAGGTAAAAGTGATAATGTTTTGCGCTGGGAGTTTGGCCTAGTGGTAGAGTGCTTGCCTAGCATGTACGAAGACCCGGGTTTGATTCCTCTGTACCATATATATAGAAAAGCCAGAAGTTATGCTGTGGTTCAAGTGCTAAAGCACTGGCCTTGAGGAAAACCCAAGGACAGTGCTCAGGCCCTGAGCTTAAGCCATGGGACTGGCAAAAAAAAAAAAAAGTGACAGTATTTTAAGTAAATGTTAGAACATAATTAATTAATCAAATAATTGGAGTAGGAGCTAAAGGTTTTCATTTCAAGATAGAAAACCTTGAGAGCATGACTCAGGTGGTAGAGGATAAGCCTAGGAAGTGTGAGGCCCTAGATCTAACTCCTAGTCAGTTAAAGGGGAGGGGAGGAGGCAAAACCATAGAGGACTAGAGTTGGTGGTAAGAAGGATAGACATATAAAAATAATTCACTAGGGGGGCAGGGAGTTTGGCCTAGTGGTAGAGTGCTTGCCTAGCATGCATTAAGACCCAGTTCGATTCCTTGGTACCACATACATAGAAAAAAAGCCGGAAGTGGTGCTGAGGCTCAAGTGGTAGAGCTCTAGCCTTGAGAAAGTCCAAGGACAGTGCTCAGGCCCTGAGCTCAAGCCCAGGACTGGCCAAAAAAAACAAAACAACAAAAAAATAATTCACTAGGTTCTAACTTGGACTTCTAAGAAGGGGGGAGTTAAGGCATTATTCATCTCAAGTCTCTAATTATTTTATTTCCTATCTCAAACTCTCACCATTTTTCCTTAATTGCAAAATAACCCCGAACTCTTTAGCCTGGCTTCAAAGGCCCTTCTTGAGCTTCCCCTAGTCAGTATTTCCTGCCCTACCTCCTTTGCTGTTCACCAGGCAATTTCAGGTAAACTAAATAACTCTTGACTTGACCATTTTTTTTTTACCATTTTTTTTGACACTTTTTTGGCTTTGACTTATTTTACCCCAGGTAACTTCCTACTCACTTGCATATATTTTAGAGGGTTTTTTTTTTTTGTTTTGTTTTTTTGCCAGTCCTGGGCTTGAGCTCAGGGCCTGAGCACTGTCCTTGGACTTTCTCAAGGCTAGAGCTCTACCACTTGAGCCTCAGCACCACTTCCGGCTTTTTTCTATGTATGTGGTACCGAGGAATCGAACCCGGGTCTTCATGCATGCTAGGCAAGCACTTTAACCACTAGGCCAAACTCCCGGCCCTAGAGGTTTTTTTAATATCATTTAAGCATAAATTTATCTCTGGCTTCTCCAGAGTATTAATTTTTTGTCAGTCATGGGGTTTGAACTCTGGGTTTGGGTATTGTCCCTGAGCTCTTCAGCTCCAGGCTAACACTCTACCACTTGAGCCTCTTCCATTTCTCCAGATTATTATCTCACTTGCTATATACTTCTTATGTGAAACTTTGATTTCGTACCATCTTATTAGGTATTGAGAAAGGATCTATGTTTTACTCCTTGTTTCTCTTCAATTCCCGCCCAGCTCTCCTTTTTTCAGTACCATATTAACTATTCACAAATATTAATTGCTTAACAAGATTAATTGAATGAATGACTAAAGGCTAAAATGCATCCAGCCAATTGAATTTGTTTAAGTATCAGTCCTGGGCTATAAGGGAACAAGAAGATCATTCGAGTTACATTGATGCATTTGATGGCCTTAAAGACTAATGTGGGTAACAGTCATCTTTTTGCTTTAAGGAAAGAACTGTGACAGGATGAAAGTAACCAAAGTCATACTAAAAAGCAATGGAACTGGAAATGCTTTTGACTTTTTAGACTAGTTCCTGTATTTATTTTACCCCTTTCATTGCAGGATGGAGCTGCAAAGGTCACCTGCATGGCCTGGTCACAGAACAATGCCAAATTTGCTGTCTGCACAGTGGACCGAGTGGTATTGCTGTATGATGAACATGGAGAGCGGAGAGATAAATTCTCCACCAAACCAGCTGATATGAAGGTGAAGAGTGTTTACGTCTAGTTTAGCCAGTTGACAAGTCCTTATAAACCTGGAAAATAGCTGGTGTGGTGGCTCATGCCTGTAGTCCTGGCTACTCAGGAGGCTGAGATCTGAGGATCAAGGTTCAAAGCCAGCCTGGGCACAAAAGGACCTGAGATTCTTATCTCCAATTAACTACCATAAAATCACTGTGGCTCAAGGGGTAGGGTGGTAGCCTTGAGCTGAAGAGCTCAAGGACAATACCCAGGCCATGAGTTCAAGCCCCACGATCAATCGACCAAAACAAAAACAAAAAACCTAGAAAACAGGGGCTAAGAGATTGGCCTGGAAGTTTGGCCTAGTGGTGGTAGAGTACTTGCCAAGCATACACAAAGAGCCGGGTTCGATTCCTTGGTACCACATACATAGAAAAGTCGGAAATGGTGCTATAGCTCAAGTGGTAGAGCACTAGCCTTGAGGAAAGTCCAAGGACAGTGCTCAGGCCTGAGTCCAAGCCCCAGGACTAGCAAAATAAACCCTGGAAAACATGGAAACATGCCTCTTCACTGTGGCCTCCCATTGCTTTTCTCAGTATAAATCTGTTGGCCTATTAAGAGTACATGTATCGGGGCCGGGAGTTTGGCCTAGTGGTTAAAGTGCTTGCCTAGCATGTACAAAAACCCAGGTTTGCACATATATAGAAAAAAAGCCAGAAGTGGTGCTGAGGCTCAAGTGGTAGAGTTCTAGCCTTGAAAAAGTCCAAGGACAGTGCTCAGGCCCTGAGCTCAAGCCCAGGACTGGCAAAAAAAAAAAAAAAAAGAGTACATGTATCTTTTCTTCTCTTTTTCATGTATATTCATTATTCTTTTTGTTTTTTATTCCTAGTATGGCAGAAAAAGCTATATGGTAAAGGGCATGGCATTTTCCCCTGATTCCACTAAAATTGCTATAGGACAGACTGACAACATCATCTATGTCTACAAGATTGGAGAAGATTGGTGAGAACAGAGACTGGGGGATGGCATGGCCCAGAAAAGAAGGGGCAGACACAGGAAATGTCTCACTGGGGGGAGGAATAGGAAAGATAAGAAGTCAGGCTTGGGCATAGAAGACAGAGACTTTCTGGAATCTGTCTCTGTTGCTTTCATGCCTTTGCCTGTCCTACCTGTTCTGAAATTCCACTCATGAAAGAACCAGTCTAAGGTCAGCAGAATGTTCTGAGAGCTTAGACACAAGGGCATGTGCATGAAATCCCAGCACTCTGGAGGCAGAGGCAGGAGAATCATTAGTTCAAGGCCATCCTAGTATATTAGAGGATCCTGTCTCAAAAAACAAACAAACAAACAAACAAACCCAGAAGGCCCCTTGAGATCCTGAGATCTAGTTTGATGTTGCATCCTTGCTGCTGTTGGCTTCTTAGGCTCCCTCTCATGCCTCCTTTTCAGTGTTGTTATAGAGGGTTAGAGAACACTAGTGGTCCAGGAAAGATATCTGGGCTTGGTTTCCTTCCCTCAGCATCCTTGAAGATCCTGTTTATAGAAGTGGTTTTTAGTATGCTTTCTCTCCTTTTATTTGGCAGGGGTGACAAGAAAGTCATCTGTAACAAGTTCATCCAGACGGTAAAGTTCAGACCAGACCCTGGTAGCTTAAGATAAGCAAATATGTATCCGTGTAAATGGAACCAGGAGTTACGTTTTCTCACTTCTGAATCTAATTTCTCCCATTGCCTGATTGCTCATCTTCATCTGCTTTCCTCCTAAGAGCCTAGTTGTGTCCCCTCCTTTCATTCATTCATTCCTTGTAGTCAAGGGTGGTAATGTGTAGTGGGGTGTTGTTACAGTCCTATCCCACACAGGTAGAATTATTCTTTTCACCATTTCTTTTGGGACAGAGTGCTGTGACTTGTCTGCAGTGGCCTGCAGAGTACATCATAGTCTTTGGACTGGCTGAAGGCAAGGTAAAGTAGGGAAGGGAAACACAGAAGAGCTACTAGGTGGGGATAATGCATATGAAAAGAGGAATATGGGTCATCTTTTTACAGCCAAAGTTGTATGCTTGAAAGAGAATGCATAGCAACCTAATGTCTATTTTTATTTTCTTCTTCTTTTTTTTTTTTTTTTTTTTTTTTTTTTTTTGTGAGTCATGGGGCTTGAACTCGGCCTAGGAGTTGTCCCTGAGCTCTTCAGCTCAAGGCTACCACTCTACCCTTGAGCCAAGCCCCACTTCCTGTTTTCTGGAGGTTAATTGGAGATAAGAGTCTGAGGTCCTTTTGTGCCTGGACTGGCTTTGAACCTTGATCCTCAGATCTCAGCCTCCTTAGTGGCTAGGATTACAGGCATGAGCCACCACACCCAGCAGCAACCTGATTTTTGTGTTTGGGGTTTTTATTTCTTTGCCAAAGACCAGGTAAAGTTGAAAGTAGCCTAACTAAGCCAGATATGGTGGTGCATGTCAGGACTTAGGTAACTAAAGTAGGTGAATCTTAAATTCAAGACCAACCTGAGCTATATAGAAAGATGAGGGGGGGAGCAGGAGTGCAAGCACTAGACACTGGTGGCTCATTCCTATAATCCTAGCTACTCAGAAGACTGAGATCTGAGGATTGTGGTTCAAAGCCAGCTCAGGCATGAAAGTCCGTGAGACTCTTATCTCTGATTAACAACCAGAAAACTGGAAGTTGTGCTGTGGCTCAAAGTGATATAGTGCTACCCTTGAGCTGAAGTGTTAAGAGACAGCACCCTGACCCAGAGCTCAAGCCCCATGACGAGGAAAAAAAAATAGACCATAGAGAAACAGAGAGACAGATACACACAGAATAGATTAACTAAAATATTCTAATTTTGCATTTTCAGGTTCGTTTAGCAAATACAAAAACTAACAAATCATCTACTATCTATGGGACAGATTCTTATGTGGTAGCACTGACAACCAAGTGAGTAAGGAAGAATATATCACAAGGGCTTGGAAAAAAACTGTGGGGACTCTAGACCATAGTATGAAAAATGGGGAGGCCTGGTAGCAGGAAACCCACAGGCGTGGTAGTATTTGACAGAGAAAGGAAACCTTATACAGAAATGGAATAATCTCTTCCTCTATTTTTCTCTTTTTCTTTTTTTAAAATCTTTTAGTTGTTCTGGGAAAGGGATCCTCTCTGGTCATGCAGATGGTACCATTGTTAGGTATTTCTTTGATGATGAAGGCTCTGGAGAGTCACAGGTATGAATAAGGATATACTGGGGTGGGTAGGGGAATTCTAGAAGCCCTCTTAGAAGGGGTTGGACATCTAAGGCATTGCAGTTGAGACACTGGGAGAGGAGACTGAAAGAAGTGAGATCTCAAGTAGGGAGACAGTTAGATGCTGCCACAGAAAGAATTTGTGTTTAGAAGTCGAGCACTTCTAAACACACTTCTTATTCGTAGGAAGCAATGATTCAGATGAAAAGGACTTTGGGATGCAAGAAAATAAAGATACTCAGGGGAGCTTTACAAAATTATTGCATTTATGTAAATTTTTTTTGCCAGTCTTGGGGCTTGAACTCGGGGCCTGGCACTGTCCTTGAGCTTTCCCAAGGCTACTGCCCTACCATTTGAGCCATAGCACCACTTCCAACTTTTTCTATGTATGTGGTACCAAGGAATTGAACCCAAGGCTTTGTGCATGCTAGGCAAGCACTCTACCGCTAGGCCATGCTCTGGGCCCTCATTTATTTAAAATTCTATGTATATTTTCATATAGGGAGAGATGTATACCCACATACCAATTCCTAGAAGAGATATTTACTCTGGAAAAGAAAAACCAAGAACATAAAAGGAAATTTACTGTGTATAAGTGGGTATAGTAATCATTTACAGATTACTAGTAAAACAATTAAATTTAGCACGCTTTTTTTGTGTTGGGGGGGGGGTCATGGGGCTTGAACTCTACCTGGACACTGTCCCTGAGCTCTTCATCTCAAGTCTACCACCCTACCCCTGGTCCTGGGAACTGTCCCTGAGCTCTTCAGCTCAAGGCTACCACACTATTCCTGGGCCTACGCGTTGTCTCTGAGTCCTTCAGCTCTAGGCTACCCTTGAGCCAAACCCTGCTTCCCGTTTTTCTAGAGGTTAATTGGAGATCTCTATTACTATTTCTTTTTTGATGCTAGTCTTAGGGCTTGAACTCAGGGCCTGGGCAGTATCCCTGAGATTTTTTTGCTCAAGGCCATAGCCACACCTCCACCTCCCACTTTTTGATGGTTAATTGGAGACAGGAATCTCATAGATTTTCTACCTGGGCTGGCTTCAAATCATGATTCTCAGAGCTTGGCTAGGATTGCAGGTGTGAGCCATCAGTACATGGCTTACTATTTTGATGTTTCTCTAGCACACAAAGTCATGAGGTATAGATATGTGGGATGTGTGTGTGTGTGTGTGTGTGTGTGTTCACTCATAAGACAAAAGACAATTTGTACAGTTTTGGGATTAGAATGTCAGGTGGGAAAATGTTGGAAGATTTATGCAAGGTGGTTGGAGTGGGTGTATCAGGTACTAAGAATGAAACATTTCTGGGACAGATTCCTCGACATATGATTGAAGCTCTCTATCTTAGGGCAAGTTGGTTAATCACCCGTGCCCACCCTATGCTCTGGCTTGGGCAACCAACAGTATCGTGGCTGCTGGCTGTGATCGAAGGATTGTGGCGTATGGAAAAGAAGGCCATGTACTGCAGACGTTTGATTATAGCCGTGACCCTCAAGAGCGAGAGTTTACCACAGCTGCAGCAAGTCCTGGGGGCCAGTCTGTTGTACTGGGAAGTTACGACAGGTGAGTACCCTTTCCAGCAGCATCTCTGCCTTCTTTCCCTCTGCTTTAGCCAAGGTATTATAAAGCGGAGTGGGAATCAGGATAGTGTCAAGTGCACTTCAAAAGGAATTCTCATATGCTTTCTTCTTCGTCTTCATCTTCATCGTCTTCTTTTTTCTTTTTTTTTGGTCATGGGTCTTGAACTTTGGGTCTGGGCGATGTCCCTGTGCCCTTTAACTCTACCCCTCGAGCCACAACACCACTTCCTGTTTTCTAGTGATTAAGAGTCTCACAGCCTGAGCTGACTTTGAAGTACTATCCTCAGATCTCAGCCTCCTGAGTAGCTAGGATTAGAGGCATGAACCACCGCACACAGCTCTTCTTACTTATGCTGTCAGTGGCCTGCTGGCTACTCTAAAATGCCCCATGCTTTTGTCTTGTCTCTGTCCCTTTCCTTGGAATCACACAGATGAATTAGTCTGTATTTGCTTTGGGTTCTGAGACCACTGACTTAGGGTTTGTTACAGTTGTTGCTTCTATCTGGCTGTATTGAAGAGTATTTGAGAGGAAAGCTGATTACTTCTCTTTTTATCTGCAGTGCCTAGGTGAGCATGTGCTATATATGTATACTCAACACTTGGCCGATCATGGATGAGTGAACAATAAATTGCAAATATACGCTAAGGTTTTTTGTCCCTCTTCTTTGGAACATGCCTTAGCCCAGCTTTGTCCTATCCTCTGTCCCCTTTAGTCTTATGTAGCTATACATGTTCCTTTCTTCTTTCTGATTCCTGCCATTTCGTTTTACTTTTTTCCCTATTTCTATCCTACTGATAGTTCACTTGGTTTGCCTGCCCTAATATTTTGTTTTCTTTTCTCCCATTAGTCTTAAACTACTTAATTTTTCCTTTATTTTCCCTGCTTCCTTGACACTGTTTTGTCCTCCTCTGCTAGGCGTCTAGGTTACCTGTCTCTTTTACTTCCTTCCTTCCCTTCTTATTATGTTTTGATTTTTTGGTGCCGAGTCTGGGATTTGATATCAAGGCCTGCGCACTGTCCCTGAGCTTTTTGCTCAAGATTAGCTCTCTACTTAAGCCACAGCTCCACTTGCAGCTTTTTGGTGGCTAATTGGAGATGAGTGGTGGAGATGAGTCTCATGGACTTTTCTTTTGTGGGCTGGCCTTGTACTGTGACTCTTAGATCTCAGCCTCCTGAGAAGCCAGGATTATAGGTGTAAGCCACTGGTGCCTGGCTGTAACTTTTTTTTTTTTTCTTTTTTCTTTTGCCAGTCCTGGGCTTGAGCTCAGGGCCTGAGTACTGTCTTTGGGATTTCTCAAGGCTAGAGCTCTACCACTTGAGCCTCAGCACCACTTCTGGCTTTTTTCTGTGTATGTTGTACCGAGGAATCGAACCCAGGTCTTCATGCATGCTAGACAAGCACTCTACCACTAGGCCAACCTCCCGGCCCCTCTAACTTATTCTTTAATCAACCTCCATCTCTTCTAAAAGCTAAATACCTTGTTTTAGACTTCGAGTATTCAACTGGAGTCCACGAAGAAGCATCTGGGAAGAAGCAAAACCCAAAGAGATTGCCAACCTATATACGGTCACTGCCTTGGCCTGGAAGCGGGATGGTTCACGACTTTGTGCTGTATGTTACTAGCAATTCCTGTCTGGATTGGTAACAAAGTCCTGCCAATCCCAAATCACTCTCCTATGGCACTAGAAAATCTTCTCTTTCTTTCCTATTGCAACCTTAAAATCAGGTGGCAAAGGAAAGAAAGGGAGGTTGACACTCTATTGGAAGTCCAAAGGAAGGGATTGTATATGCAGAGATGATTTCTCCCTTCCTAATCCAACTGTATGAGATGCTCTGAGTCCTAGGATTGCCACACTTTTTCTTCTGAACTTCCATTTATTATTGCCATTGTGTAGAGTTTTAAGGATGTCTCTACATAACCTCCCCGTGCCAGTGTTATTTTTCTCTTCAAGGGCACACTCTGTGGTGGAGTGGAACAGTTTGACTGCTGCCTCCGAAGAAGCATTTATAAGAACAAGTTTGAGTTGACATACGTGGGACCTAGCCAGGTGAGCAGCTGAGAGCCTGCTTCCCTGAGATCCTGCATGGCTCACTCATCTTTATAACACTGTTCTGTCTACGGTCTCAGCTATAGTGTCAAATCCAACCTTCATTTCTTGGGCAGAGCTGTTTAGGGGAATGGAATGTGTTACAGAAATTCCATGGCAACTTTCCCATTACAGTTCTTCCTTCTGTTATAAGAAACTTTAAGTAACATGTTTAAGTAGTATAGATGGAGGTTACCTCTTACATCTTAGTGGTTTAAATCCTACTGCCATCCATTATCCACTGAGGATGTTTGATAAATAGGATTCCAAGTGAACTCTATTGTTTTAGGACATCTGAACTTACTGTGCAAGCTAATAACTTAATTCCTGAGCCCACTTTTCTCTTTTTTCTATTTTTCTCCTTATTTTCTTCCACTTTTTATTCACTTGTTCTTTTTTTCTTTTCTAGTCATGGATCTTGAACTCTCAGGGCTTATGCACTGTTCTTGGACACTTTTTGCTCAAGGCTAGTGCTCTGCCACTTGAGCCACAGCACCACTTCTGGCTTTTTCTGAGTATGTGGTACCAAGGAATTAAACCCAGGGCTTTGTGCGTGCTAGATGAGCACTCTACCACGAGGCTATGTTCCTTGTTCTTTAATTTTTTTTATTCTCTTCAGAAACATCTGTCCTCTATCATGTTAGCACTATGAGGAACAGATATAACAAAGATATTTATATTATAGACATGTCCCTTAAAGTGATTACCAGTAGTAAAAGACATAAATAGATTTAAAAAAATAATAACAGAGCTGGGCACAGTGGCTTCCGCCTGTAATCCTATCTACCCAGGAGACTGAGATCTTAGGATCGCAGTTCAAAGCCAGCCCAGGCACTAAAGTCCATGAGACCCTTATCTCCCATTAACCAACAGAAAGCCAGAAGTGGTGCTGTGGCTCAAGGAGTAAGGCAGTAGCCTTGAGTTGAATTGCTAAGGGACAGTACCCAGGCCTAGAGTTCAAGTCCCACGACTGAAATCATCATCATCATCATCATTATCATCATCATCATAACTACAGAGGCTGAGTATTAGGTCATTGGTTAAGTACTTACCCCATATTTGCTTGTCCTTTAACACTGAAAACAAAAAAAGAAAAAAAGAAAAGAAAATCTAGCCAGGTGCCAAGAGCTTAAGCCTATAATCCTAGCTACTCCAGAAGCTGAGGTCTAAGTATCTCAGCTCAACACCAGTTCAGGCAGACAAATACAAGACGCTTTTATCTCCAGATAACCAGCAAACAGCAGAGGCATGGTAGAGCACCAGCCATGAGCAAAATTGCTGATTGGGAGTACAAGGCCCTGAGTTTAAGTCTTGCCCCTGACTCTTATATTGGCAAATTAAGTAATTAAGTAAAAGGGAGGAGAAAAATGGAAGGAAGTCCAGCTTGGCACAGAAGTTTGTAGATCTCAGCACTTGGCAGGATGAGGATCATAAGTTTGATACTGCCCAAGTCTACATAGTGAGTTCCAAGCCAGCCTGTGCTATATATAGCAAGACTATCAATAAAATAAAACAAAACAGTGAGCTTGACATAGTGCCTTGCATCTTTAACCTATCTAAGACTGCAGTTCTAGGCCAGCCTCAGGTAAAAAAGTTCAAGAGAACCCATTTCAACAGAAAAGGTTGAACACATAGCATTTAACTGTCATGTAAGGTACATAGGAAGCATAAATAGAAGCAAAGTCCAGAACAGTGTGGGTCAAAATGAGACCCTATCTAAAAATGACCAAAGCAAAAAGGGCTGGAGCTATGGCTCACGTGGTAGAGCACCTGCCTAGCAAGCATAAGCCTCTTCAGTTCAAACCCCCAATATATCAAAAGAAACAATAGTGGTAGTATTTAACTCCCATTTCCTACATAGGTAAGAGAAACTCCTCTCTCTCTTTCTCTTTCTCTCTCTCTCTCTGTGTCTCTCTCTGTCTCTCTCTCTCTCTCTGTCTCTCTGTCTCTCTCTCTCTCTCTCTCTCTCTCTCTCTCTCTCTCTCTCTCTCTCTCTCTCTCTCTCTCTCTCTCTCTCTCTCTCTTTCTCTCTCTTGCCAGTCCTGGGACTTGAACTCAGGGCCTAGGGCTTTGGTACTGTCCTTGGACTTTCTCAAGGTTAGTGCCTTACCATTTTAGCCACAGCACCACTTCTGGCTTTTTTTTCTGTGTATGTGGTACCAAGGAATCAAACCCAGGGCTTCATGCATGCTAGGCAAGCACTCTATCACTAGGCCATAGTCCCAGCCTCAAAATTGTATCTATCTTCTCCATTCCTCCCTCCTGTTTCACTAGGATAAATCTTTTATTCTGAGACTTAAAAAAAGACGTAATAAAAACAAATAATATAAAGAGCTATGGAAACAGTGAATATTTGGCTTTATCCAATAGAACTTTCAGATTCATATATTAAGAGCAGCAAAAGAGAATACGTGAATGTATTTTATTAATAGTAAAGTCCCCTATAATGTAAGGTGTATCACCATTTTCAGCAGTATCCTATAACAAACGAATAAACAAGGTATTAGCTGTGTTTACCACGATGGAGACTGGCAGAAGGCACAGCATATTCATTACTCCTTTAAGCTGTGGAAGCCTAAAGTAGTCATATTTTTCCTTACCAAGGTAATTGTGAAGAACCTGTCCTCAGGAACCCGAGTAGTGCTCAAGTCACACTATGGCTATGAGGTAGAAGAGGTGAAGATCCTGGGAAAGGAACGTTACCTGGTGGCTCACACATCAGATACACTGCTGTTGGGAGACCTGAACACCAATCGCCTTAGTGAGGTAAGAACCAAGAATAGAAGATTGGGGAATGGGGTATATTGGCTTGCTACTACTAATGGGGACTCAAAATCCCCAGGCATAAAACCTTCACAGGAAGCCCTAACATTCTGGGGTTGAAAACCTGCTTCCAGGCCAGGAGCAAAGCCTAGTGATAGAGTGCTTCCCTAGCATACAGGAAGCCTGGGTTCCTCGGTACCACATACTTAAAAAAAGCCAGAAGAGGCACTGTGGCTCAAGTGGTAGAGTGCTAACCTTGAACAAAAAGTGTCAGTGCTCAGGCCCTGAGTTCAAGATCCTGGACTGGCAAAAGAAAAGAAAAGAACCTAGTTCCAAGGATTGAGAAATTTAGAATCCCAGAGTATGAATCTCCATAGTTGGACTATTTTTATGTCATCTCCCAGAAATGCAAGGATCAAGGCAAAAATCTGACAAAATGCCTCTTTGATGCACCATAATATTGATCTCCCTAGGCCAGGAGTTTGGCCTAGTGGTAGAGTACTTGCTGAACATGCACGAAGACCCAGGTTTGATTCCTCAGTATCACATACATAGAAAAAGCCAGAAATGGTGCTGTGGCTCAAGTGGCAGAATGCTAGCCTTGAGGGAAAAGCTTGAGGACAGTGCTCAGGTCCTGAGTTCAAGCCCCAGGCCTGGCAAAAAAAAAAAAAATTATCTCCCTGTCTTTCAGTTGATATTCTCACAAGCCTTTTCTTGGATAACTATTCCTTTTCCCTTTTTTTTAATTCTTTTTTTTTCCTTCTCTATACAGATAGCCTGGCAAGGATCTGGTGGCAATGAGAAATATTTCTTTGAAAATGAGAATGTGAGTAGAACTTGGGTCATGGTCACCATCTTGATGAGCCCCTTTCTGTAACTTAAGGAAGGCAAAGCCAGGCACTGGTAGTTGACACCTGTAATCCTAGCCACTCAGAAGGCTGAGATCTGAGGATCACGATTCAAAGCCAGGCCTCACAGGAAAGTCTGACACTCTTATCTCCAATTAACAACCAGAAAACCAGAAGTAGTGCTGTTGCTCAAAGAGTTAGCCTTGAGTGCAAAAGACTCAGGGAAAGTACCGAGGCCCTGAGTTCAAATCCTACAACTGACAAAAAAAAAGGAGGCAAATGGCAAGGGATGAAAGATAGCACATGAAGAAGGGGAGGGTGGGACAGGAAAACAGAATAAGAAGAAAAGTGGGAATCACCTTGATGTACAGCACCCCTCCCCCCACTGCTTTTCTCCTTACCCCTTTTCCATTCTTCCCTAGGTGTGCATGATCTTCAATGCCGGAGAGCTAACCCTGGTGGAATATGGGAGTAATGACACCTTGGGTTCTGTACGCACTGAATTCATGAACCCTCACCTCATCAGGTAACCAACCGCACATGGTTCTCTGAATCTTGAAAATCCAAAAAGATTGCTTCTGGATTTCTTCTTTTTCTTTTTTTCTTTTTTTTTTTTTTTTTGGTAGGTCATGAGGCTTGAACTCTGGGTTTGGGCGCTGTCCCTGAGCTCTTCGGCTTAAGGCTACCAACCCTATGCCTTGAGCCACAGCACCACTTCCCATTTTGTGGTAGTTAATTGAAGATAAGAGTCTCATGGTCTTTAGTGCCCGGGCTAGCTTTGAACCATGATCCTCAGATCTCATATCTCAGCCTCCTGAATAGCTAGGATTACAGGCATGAGCCACCACATCCAGCATGCTTCTGGATTTCTAAATCTTGTGTCCCCGGGCTAATCTAAAAATTTCATTCCGGCCGGGAGTTTGGCCTAGTGGTTAAAGTGCTTGCCTAGCATGCATGAAGACCCGGGTTCGATTCCTTGGTACCACATACATAGAAAAAAGCTGGAAATGGTGCTGAGGCTCAAGTGGTAGAGCCTTGAGAAAGTCCAAGGACAGTGCTCAGGCCCTGAGCTCAAGCCCAGGACTGGCAAAAAAAAAAAAAAATTTCATTCCATGTCATAGGTCAGAGCCCTCAATAACACCTTAAGTTCATTTTGCCTTGCTTACCTCAGCCTTTGTGTTTCAGTGTCCGTATTAATGAGAGGCGCCAGCGAGGAATGGAAGATAATAAGAAATTGGCTTACCTTGTTGATATTAAAACTATTGCTGTAGGTAAGACTTACAGTTTTAATAACAAAATACATTTACATCACAGGATTATGTTCAGTAGGGAATCAAAGAATCTGAGAGATACCAGGTGAATATATTTATCCCCACTGTTACAATGGATGTATGAAATATTTAAGCATATATGAGTATACCCATACCTAGACATTGAGGTCTGGATATATAGATATATATTACATAGATCTGTCCAGATAATTATGCTCACTTAGGGCTAGTGAATTGAGAATAGTAGAAAAGAATCTTTAGCATATTTATGAATTTTCCTGTTTAGATTTTATAGACTCATACTCTTTAGAACAGAGACATTTTTTGGATAAAGTTTGTCTTTAGTAGTGTGTTTGCACTTACCAATTTTACTTCCCATATTAATTTTTTATCATGAAATATTTCAAACAGAATAGTGCATTGTTCTCTAAAAAATCTAGGGATTAATAACACGGCTATAAGAATGGGGCTCTACAGTCAACCATGCATTATATATTAATATCCAATATACAATGGTTATGCTTTATTTGCTAACTAACTGTGTGATCTTTCCAAAGTTATTTTTCTTTCTTTCTTTCTTTCTTTTTTTTTTTGTTTGTTTGATTGTGTGGCTTGAACTCTGGGCCTGGGTACTACTATTCCTGAGCTTGTCAGCTCAAGGCTAGACTCTACTACTTGAGCCACAGTGCCACTTATGGTTTTCTGGTGGTTAACTGGAGTTAAGAGTCTTACAGACTTCCATGCCCTTGACTGGCTTTGAACCTCAATCCTCAGATCTCAGCTTCCTGAGTAGCTAGGATTACAGGCTTGAGTCACTGAACCTGGCTGTTAACATTTCTATCCCTCAATTTCCTTATCCACCTTAGGGGAACAGAAATAGCACTTTCATTATATGACAAGTATGTAGGCTAGTGCCTCATACATGGTTAGCATAATTAATAAATATTGGCTATTAATAATAATGATACTCATTTCTTTGAAAGTCTAACATTTTGTTATGATCACTGTGGATCCTTTACTTCTCTTATTGATGACATGCAAAATGTTGGTTATCTGCTATTAAAGTAATTCCATTCTCTAAGGCTTATTACTTAGAGTAGAATTTGCTGAATCATGAAAGAAGTATTTCTTCACTTTTACTAAATATTCCCAAATTACTGTCCAAAGGGGTTGTGTCAGTTTGCACTACCTCAGCAGTTAAGAGTTCCCATTATTCAATATTCTTTCCAATATGTGAAATAACTGACTTCATGATTTGGCTTACTGATGTATATGGAATGATACGTTATTCTATTCTATTTGATTTATATATTGAACATTTGGATTTCTTCCTCTGCACATTACCAGTCCCTATTCCTTTCCCATTTTAAAATCAAGCTGCGTGTTATTATTGATAAAAGTTCTCTACATATGCCTTTGATATTTGCATTGCAGATAAATATGTGCCTCAGCCTGTGGCTTTTTCTTCTTTAGGCATCATTAATGTTCAAAAATACTTTTAATGTTGTCTATTTTATCACTTCAAAAATGATTTGTGATTTTGAGGTCTTATTTAAGAAAGTCTTCCTTATTCCCTCCTTAGCATTTTTAAAAATTTTGTTTCCCACCTGGAATTTATTTTTATATATAATGTAGATAGAGATTTAATTATATTTTCCATATGTTTAACTTTTTATAAAGTCAATTCTTCACCCATCAATTTTTAATGCCATCTCTCATAAATCAAGTTTACACACCACACACACACACACACACACACACACACACACACACACACACACACACACATACACACATGCATGCCCGCACGTCTATTTTTAAAGTATTTTTACATTACATAGCTGGGCATGGTGGCATATGTTTGTAATCCTAGCTTCTGTGGAGGCGAGGATTAAGAGAATTGCAATTTGAGGCCAGCCTCAACCAATAAAAGCTGGGCATGGTAGCATGCACCTATCATCCCAGCTAAACAGGAAAAGTGATTAGGGAAATGGCAGTCCAGGTCAACCTGGGCATAACCTTGAGACCCTTTGGGAAAATAAAAGCAGAAAGAGCTGGAAACATGATTCAAAAGTAAAGCACTTACAGCCAGGAGTTTGGCCTAGTGGCAGAGTGCTTGCCTAGCATGCACAAAGACCCAGGTTCCATTCCTCAGTACCACATACAAAGAAAAAAGCCAGAAGTGATTCTGAGGCTCAAGTGGTAGAGCTCTAGCCTTGAGAAAGCCCAAGGACAGTGCTCAGGCTCTGAGCTCAAGCCCAGGACTGGCAAAAAAAAAAAAGAATAAAGCACAAGTATAGGCCCTGAGTTCTAAAACCCTGCACCACTAGTTTATATTATGTGAATATGATATTTCACATGAGATAAAATTTAGAAAATGGAGGTAAAATATAAGTATCTGTAATAAAAGTCTGAAATTCTAGTGACAATAATGAACCATGAGACTTTAGTCAAGATCATTCAGTCTGTCAGTCACATTTTCAATGTTTGTAAAGAATTCTGTTAAATTTGGGGGGCCATGAACATCATAGCCCCTTTGTCAGATTATGTTACATGTATATAGACACATACAACTTTGTGTAGTCTCAGAGTTCACAGGGGTGAGATCCTTGCAGCTCTGGAATTCTATGATTCTACTATAGTTAGACATGAAAACATGGCTTGATCACTTTGCTTTTTTTTTTTTTTTTTGCCAATCCTGGGGCCTGAATTCAGGGCCTGAGCTCTGTTCTTGGGTTTTTTTCTGAAGGCTAGTGCTCTACCACTTGAGCCACATTACCACTTCCAGCTTTATTTTTTAATGTATGTAGTACCAAGGAAATGAACCCAGGTCTTTGTGCACTCTACCACCCCGGCCCCCACTTTGCTTTTTAATTAAAAAAAAAAAATTCAGTTAAGTGATGGTGACTCAGACCTGTAATCCTAGCTACTCAGGAGGCTGAGACCTGAAAACGAAGGTTCAAAGCCAACCTGGGCACAGAAATCCACGAGACTTTTTTTGTTGTTGTTTTTTTCTGTTGAGACTTTTTTTTCATGTATTTTTTATTGTAATTAATAGGAGGGTTCTGTTGAGACTTTTATCTCCAATTAGCCACTAGAAACCTGGAAGTGGTGCTGTGGCTCAAGTGGTAGAGTGCCAGTCTTGAGCTGAAGAACTCAGGAACAGAGCCCAGGCCCAGAGTTCAAGCCCCATGACAAGAAAGGAAGGAAGGAAGGAAGGAAGGAAGGAAGGAAGGAAGGAAGGAAGGAAGGAAGGAAGGAAGGAAGGAAAAGAAAGAAAGTTGTTTTGTTTGTGGGCCTTCCTCATTCCCTCTCCTCTCCCTTCAGTGCTCTCATACCATAGGCACTCAAGTGTTCAGGTAACTCTTTGGAAGAAATATGATCATCAGTTCATTTTATTTATCAGTTTTCTCTCACTGGCATGCAGCAACAGGCTTATCTTTAATGTGCTAATGCTTTTAAGAGGATTTCATGAGCAGTAAAAGCCATTTTCTCAGAACTTCTCAGAGGCAAATGCAAATTAGAGAGGAATCACATTCCTCTCTGTAAAGTCTAGACTTTAGTGTACTACATGGTTAAACAAACCACCTACAATTCTAGTTAAGACCCAGTTTCCTTATACACCCTAGCTGACTTGGTCTATATTTCATTCCCTATGGACACACTCTGGACTGATACTTTTTTTTTCTTTTTTGTGGGTCATGGGGCTTGCACTCGGCCTGGACATTGTCCCTGAGCTCTTCAGCCCAAGGTTATCACCCTACCCTTGAGCCAAGCCCCACTTCCCATTTTCTAGAGGTTAATTGAAGATACATCTCAGGTCTTTTTGTGCCTAGGCTGGCTTTGAACCTTGATCCTCAGATCTCAGCTTCCTGAGTATAGGATTACAGGTGTGAGCTACCATGCCGGCTCTGATACAACATTTTTAAAGCCCAACAATGATTGTAAGATCAAATTTCTCTTGTGTTCTCTTCTTTCTAGTGGATCTGATTGGTGGCTACAACATTGGTACCATCAGCCATGAGAGCCGTGTGGATTGGTTGGAACTTAATGAGACTGGGCACAAGCTACTCTTCAGGGACCGGAAACTTCGTGTGAGGAGAGTTTCAAGCCTTAAGCCCTGCCTAATCCATAGACGGTGTGAGACAAACTGTTTCCAGGGATTAGGAGTGTCAAAGTGGGCATAATTGCTTGGTTCTATATCTCATTTGATGTAGTAAAAGTATATAAGAATCAGTGTTCTCTGAATCTAGTATCACAACCTGTCCTAGGATGGTAACAAAGCAAGAGGAGAGTTTGAAAGTTGGTTTCTCTTTTATTGTCAAGTCCGTGTCCTCCTACAACATCCTTGCTCTGCTGTCCTTCTCGTGCATAGCTGACATTTGCCCAGAGCTGTTGCTCCTTAGTGACAGTTACCTGATGGCATTGAAATTGTCTTGAATTCCTTTATTGATTCTCAATATGGTGTTGCCAAAGATTTTAACTTTAGAGTCAAAGAGAAAGTCTGTTGATGGCTCACAGTAAAGGCTTTATCACAAATTTCCTGAACATCTAATTTGTCTAGGAGCCTTATGTAGTAATCCAAGTTGGTAACCCAGGCCCAGAGATATTCTAAAAATGAAAATCTGACCTTCATTTAACTTCAGCTGCTGCATTGTGTATCTTTGCCAAGATCAGCATACAAACTAGCTATTAACTTTAAGGTTTGCAGGTGAATAAGCCTTAAAATTCATCATGTACCTGATTGCTAGGAAATGGTCAAAATCATTAGGTACTCCTCCCCCAACTTCCTTCTCATTGTGCTCTCTGCTTCTTTCTTCAGTTACATCTATACGACATTGAAAACTGCTCCAAGACAATGATCCTCAACTTCTGCTCCTATGTGCAGTGGGTTCCCGGAAGTGATGTGCTGGTAGCCCAGAACCGAAACAGCTTATGTGTGTGGTACAACATTGAGGCACCTGAAAGGGTCACCATGTCCTCTATCCGGGTATGTTAACACCATGGGACCACAGATAGGACGCCAAGCAAATTAGAGCCTTGAGGAACCTGAAGGTTGTTTGGTTTTCTCTTCCTCCCATATTCTCTTTATTGAAGTTGGCAAGTAAAGCTTTAAATGCCTTTCCTATGGTGAACTAAACTCCAGAATCATCTTTATTCAGATTTTTGGAGTATGAGTCACCATTCTAGTGGTCCTAGGATTTCATTAGTCATATGCAGAATTATCTATATGCTGGAAGATTTGTCCTTGGTAGGAGGGGAGATTCCATGGCATATTTACTGTTAGCCACTCAGAATTCCTTTCTTTCTCAGATAGCAGATTACATTTCTCTGTAATGCCCCACCACAAACCCACTCAGTAATCTAAAATCTGGGAGGAGTATGTAAGGTCACAGAAAGGCTCAATCCTGGCTCTAGACTAGACCAGTATCCATATAAAGAAAGACTTGATGCTTTCTTTTTGTCCTTTGCTTTTTTCTGTTTTTCTTTTTGGTTGGTTCTGGGGTTTGAACTCTGGGCCTGGGCCTGTCCCTGAGCTCTTCAGCTCTAGGCTACCGCCCTACCCCTTGAGCCACAACACCACTTCTGCTTTTCTGCTCTTCAGTTTGGAGATAAGAGTCTCATGGACTTTAGTGCCTGGGCTGGCTTTGAACTGTGATCCTTAAATCTCAACCTCCTGAGTAGCTAGGATTACAGGCAGGAGCCACCACGCCTGGCCAATACTGAGGCTTGAACTCAGGGACAAAGCACTGTCCTTGGGCTTTCTCAAGACTAGAGCTCTACTACTTGAGCCAGACTACCATTTCTGGCTTTTTCTGCACCACTTGCAGCTTTTTCTGTTTATCTGGTACTGAGGAATTGAAACCTGGTCTTTCTGCATTCTAGGCAAGCACTTTACCACTAGGCCAAATTCCCAGCCCCTCCCTGAGCTTCTTTTGCTTAAATCTAACACTATGACACTTGAGCCATAGCTAGCTTAGGCCAGGAGCATGGCCTAGTGGTAGAGTGCTTGCCTAGCATGCATGAAGCCCTGGGTTCGATTCCCTGGTATCACATACACAGAAAAAACTGCAAATGTGCTGTGGTTCAAGTGGTAAAGAGCTAGCCTTGAGGAAGCCCAAGGACTCAGGCTCTGAGTTCAAGCCCCGGACTGGCAAAAAAAAAAAAAAAGAATGCCTAGCTTGCTAGGCGCCCATGGCTCTTATCTCCAGTTAACCACCAGAAAACCAGAAGTGGCCCTGTGTCTCAGATGGTACAGTGTTAGCCTTGAGCTGAATAGCTTAGGGACAACACCCAGGCCCAGATTTCAAGCCCCATGACTGACCAAAAAAAAAGAAAAAGAATACCTAGCCTGTCTGGGAATGTGGCTTAGTGGTAAAGTGCTTGCCTAGCATGCATGAAGCCCTAGGTTCAATTCCTCAGTACCACATAAACAGAAAAAGCTGGATGTAACACTATGGTTCAGGTTGTAGAGTGCTAGCCTTTAACAAAAAGAAGCTCAGGGACAGTGCCTAGGCCCTGAGTTCAAGCCCCAGGACTGGCAAAAAAAAAGAAAGAGAAAAAAAGAATGCCTAGCCTATAGTAGTGCTAGAAGAAATGCATTCCACACTTTGACAGTATACTTCCAAGCACTGTTACTGCTATAGTTGTGAGCATACTTCAACCATAGAACATTGCCACAGATGAATTATTTTTACTTGCTTTAGAGAACCAAGACTTAGGGAAACAGGCCCACTGTAAAAAACCCTCAGTCTATGAGTGATAGGGTCAGGTAAAGGCAAGGTCTCTTCTGCACTGATTTGGTGGCAACACTAATTTGGAATTTGGGTGGGGTGTGGACTGACTTTTACAGGGTGATGTTGTCGGTCTGGAGCGGGGTGGGGGAAAGACTGAAGTGATGGTGACAGAAGGTGTGACTACCGTTGCCTACACACTGGATGAGGGCCTCATTGAGTTTGGAACAGCCATTGATGATGGCAACTATACCCGGTGAGAAGCTGCTAATAACTGTTGCAGGGGTGGGTGAGTCTGGGTCGGAGAGAGATGCCCCTGGGTGGCTTGTAAACTCGCTGTATGTACTCATGGTCAGGTGGTCCAGGGAGATAGGATGACAAAAGTGGCTCCTCCCTTTCTCCTTGCCCAGCACCAGTATTCCTTTGCATCTTCCAGACCCTGTCCTTATTCCTTATGCATTCCTTTCCTTCCTCTCCAGGGCAACAGCCTTCTTGGAGACCCTGGAAATGACCCCAGAAACAGAGGCAATGTGGAAAACCTTGAGTAAATTGGCTCTAGAGGCACGCCAGCTCCACATTGCTGAAAGGTGAGGCAGACTTATAGAAGTAAGGTGAGAGGCAGCTAGGAAGGCTGGCCTGTGAGGGACTCTCCTATGGGCTGCCCCTATTCAGTGTTTAGGTACTGCTTCCTTTCCACCTGCCCAAAGTGTGAAAGCCATAGTGCATGTATTCCAAACGCCCTCCATCATAAATCACAAGGGTCTTTTACTAATTTTGTTTCCATTTCTAGCAACTAAGTACCCCTTAACAGGTAATACCCACTCCCTTGGTTTTGTACATAGATGTGTGCATTCCAGATTGTGGTCCAAGATTCCAGATTTCTTAAGTTCAAACCCTAATTCCACTTCCCAACTTATGTAACCTCAGAGATGTTGTTTACCTATTTCAAATCTGGGTTTTGATTTTCTCTGTGTAAAGTAACAATAGTAGTGTTTACTTCATGGGATAGAAAAGAAGAATGGCAGTAGTGGAGGTAGCAAAGAACAAGTGAGAGAATCTGTACAGAGAGCAGGATTGTAAGTTCCCCACATATAGACCAGAGCAAGTCCTAATGACTCTGTCTTCAAACCATATCCCCCACACTCCTGTCTGCCTACTAGTGCAGACCACTGCCAGCTCCCATTCATCCTGCAATCCATCCATCCCATGGCAGACAAGGTAAGCTTTTCATTTTTGTGCTCCAGACCTTCCAATGGCTCACTGCAAATACTTGGCCTCTTTATCATCCCAAATTCCTACATACCCATTAGTCTCAGCCACACTGGCATCCTTCTTGTGTGGGCCTTTGCACTAGCATTTCCTCCATCTGGAATGACTTTTCCCTACTTTACCATGACTGGCTCTTTCTTGTAGTCAGGTCTTAGCTCAAACGTTAGGTACTCAGAAAGGTCTTCTCTGCTACCAACTTAAATGGTCCCCTTGTCACTAAGGACAGTGCCACCATGGTTAATCTTACTTTACATTCTATCCAGTTACTTTTGTTAACTTATATTTGTCTCTGCTAGTATGATAGTTCCCTGAGAGCAACACCCTCTTTCGTATTCCCATTTGGCCCTCCAGTGAGAGGAACAATGCCTGGCACAGTAATAAATGTTCAATGTATACTTGCTGAACCAGTCATTTAATGCTGGTCCTGTAGTAATGTTACTGTCGCTGTCATTATCTCCATGCTATAGGTGCTTTTCTGCTTTGGGCCATGTAGCCAAAGCTCGATTCCTGCATGAGACCAATGAGATTGCAGATCAGGTGTCCAGGGAATATGCAAGTATTATCGTCTTGACTCATTCAGTCTCCTAAGCTAAAATTTCTCTTAGTATCACTTCCATGTTTCCTAGTTTTCCATTCATTCTAGTGTCTTCTACCCTGCCCACCCCTCCTGTACCTTCAAGTTGGAACATTTTTTTTTACTTGCTTGTGAAATTCCAGGCCTCTGTACCCCATGAAAGTCTTTAGCTTCTCAAGTCTATTAGCCTCTAGTCCTTATGGCCTTCTTGTCTCAATCCAGAATAACCATGTCCTTTCTGCCTTGCAGGGTGGAGAAGGAACAGACTTCTATCAGGTCCGGGCACGTCTAGCCATGCTGGAGAAGAACTACAAACTAGCTGAAATGATCTTCCTGGAACAGGTAGTAGAGAAGGCAGGGTAAAAGAGGGAATCTGAATAGAAGGAAGGGAAACTCAGAGGAAGAAGAGTACTGGTCACCTAGGCTTCCAAAAGTTTAGAGAACTTTTGGAGAGGTTTGAGGAGCAAATTTCACTCCTTCCTTAATTTCCGTATCCTGTATTAGTCTTTATTAGGCAAACTTCCTCCTTTGGGCTTCAGTTACTTTTTTTTTTTTTTTTTGCCAGTCTTGGATTTAAGCTCAGGGCCTGAGAATGTCCTTAGATTTTTTTCAAGGCTAGAACTCTACCACTTGAACCTCAGCACTACTTCCAGCTTTTTTTTTTTTTCCCTATGTATGTGGTACCAAGGAATTGAACCTGAGACTCCGTGCAAGCTAGGCAAGCTCTCTACCAATAAGCCAAACCCCTGGCCCCCATTTTTTTTAAATTAACAATCCCCTCTGCTCCACAGTTTATCTTGGCAATTCTTATAAATCTGGGTTTCATAGGGTCCCAAACTTATACAGTCTGAGGAGCCTTCTTTAAGAATTGCCCTTCAAGCCGGGCATGGTGGCTCACACCTGTAATCCTAGCTACTCAGGAGGCTGAGATCTGAGGATCAAGGTTCAAAGTCAATCTGGGCACAAAAGGATCTGAGACTCTTATCTCCACTTAACCTCTAGAAAACTGTGAGGCTTGGCTTAAGGGTAGGGGGGTAGCCTTGAGCTGAATAGCTCTGGGACTGCGTCCAGGCTGAGTTCAACCCCCATGACCCACAAAAAAAAAGAACAGAAAGAAGAAGAATTGCCCTTCCGGAACAGCACCCAGCCCCAGAGTTCAAACCCCATGACCAACAAGGAAAAAGAAAAAGGAGGAGGAGGAGGAGAAGAGGAGGAAGAAGAGGAAGAAAGAATTGCCTTGGAAAACAATCATACAGATAGATAGATAGATAGATAGATAGATGCCCTGAAGCTTAAACTTTTTAAAAATTCATGTAAACCACTTCTGGGGGTCAGTGGTAGAGCATTTGCTTAACATGTGCAAGGCCCTGGGTTCAATACCCAGGCAGTGCAGAGGAGAAAGAGAATGATTGGTCTACCTCTTTTTGTGCAGTAAGTAAAGGATGAGGCTTCTGGTCATCGTCTTAGCATCTTCACCATGCTGAGCGGGCTTACTGACTTCTCTGTCTTCCTTCCCTCTGGCTTTCCTAGAATGCTGTGGAGGAGGCCATGGACATGTACCAGGAGCTGCACCGTTGGGATGAGTGTATTGCTGTGGCTGAAGCAAAGGTACTGCTTCTGTCTTCTCCACACTTGTCCAGAATTGAATTTCCCCAAGAGGTTTCTACATCTTCTTATCAAGGAACTAGAATAAGGCTGGGACGTAACTGGTGAGGAGTTAGGATGACTTGGGAGGATCCACTGTTACTGAGGGATTGGAGAGGCAAGTAAACAGAAGGGCAAGAAGGAGAAATATGTGTCCTGGCTCTTTCCCTGTGGGTCCAGGGACATCCATCCCTAGAGAAGCTACGCCGGGATTACTACCAGTGGTTGATGGACACCCAGCAAGAGGAGCGAGCAGGTGAACTACAGGAGAGCCAAGGAGATGGGCTGGCAGCCATCAGCCTCTACCTCAAAGCTGGGCTCCCTGCCAAAGCTGCACGGCTGGTGCTGACCCGAGAGGAATTGCTAGCCAACACAGAGCTAGTAGAGCACATTACCACAGCCCTCATCAAGGGGGAACTGTACGAAAGGGTATGGCTAACTTTTCCTAACTCTCATTTCCAGGGCTTCATACACCTCTCCCAACCACCTCTAGATGAGTCTGAGTGTATACCCCTCCCTGTCTTCCAGAATTCCTTCTTTTTTGAGGATCGATGTTTGATTCTCTGTGTTGTAGGTGTTTCATTGTAGTAATATGTGTTAACAGGCAGGTGATCTCTTTGAGAAGATTCGAAATCCACAGCGGGCCCTTGAATGCTATTGTAAAGGCAACGCATTCATGAAAGGTACTAGCTGCCCACAAGCCATTTTTTTTTCCCCTGTGGTATACTCTTGCTCATCCAGCCCTCCCCCCTCCCCTGAACCCCTTTTGGGGTATGTATTTAGGTTGGCTGACTTTAGTTGTTCTCTATTCCTCCACTTCTCATCCATTCTCCACGCTTCATTTTCCTATCCTATTATCCTGAGTCCCATCCCTGGAATTCTGAGCCACGTACCTTCTCTGCCTGGCAGCGGTGGAGTTAGCTCGAATGGCCTTCCCAGTGGAAGTGGTGAAACTAGAGGAGGCCTGGGGGGACCACTTGGTGCAGCAGAAGCAACTTGATGCAGCCATCAATCACTATATTGAAGCCAGGTATAGTGGCATGGAAGTATAATGAAGATTTGGGTATGATAGGAGAGGTGGAGTCAAGAGGACACCATAGCTTAAAACAGGGGTAGAAAATATCTGGCCTATGGTCATAGAAAGCCTGAGAAATCATTTAAGATGTGACAGCATATATGCTTCTTGTCTGCTGCCTGTGGTTATCTCTCTGTGCTGATAATTTTGCATAGCTCAAGAATGTTATAAATGTGCTCTTGGTAGAAAAAATTCCCCAGCCCTAGTCTAAAGAGGAGATCTCAAAATCTAGATTGGAGCGTGTATAAGGGATCTCGTTAGTTCCATTCATCTTCCTCCTTCCCCATCCATGCCAGGTGCTCCATTAAAGCAATTGAAGCTGCCCTGGGTGCCCGCCAATGGAAGAAGGCAATTTATATATTAGATCTACAGGACCGGAACACTGCGTCCAAATACTACCCTCGTGTGGCCCAACACTATGCGTCTCTGCAGGAGTATGAGGTGAGCAAGAACCTTCTCTGCAGCATGAGACAGTGCAGTTCAGAACAGCAAGGAGAGGGCCCAGGACAGGAAGTGGAGGAATATCAGAACAGCCAGTTCACCAAATTCTCTCTGGGGTCCAGACAGCATCATCACTAGGAATGGAAAGAGCAGTTTACTTCCCCAGTTCATCCAGTATGACATAGGCACCACTTCACTCTAGAGATAGAAAAGTGATGGCTACATATTTTCTTGTGCCAGCTCAGAAATAATTCCAGCACAGCTGAGAGAGGAGTTGTCTCGCATTGCAGAAATATGAGGCCCTTTAGATTTTCACTGTATTGTCTTCATTCTGCAGTATGAGGGTTTGAATTCAGGACCTTGTGATAGCTAGGCAGGCACTCTACCCTTACGCCATACTCCACACACCCTTTTTTGCTTTTCATTATTTTTTGGATAGGGTCTTTGTCTGGGACTAGCCTCAAACTCTGATCCTCCTACCTAGTCCTTTTACATAGCTGGGATTACGGGGCTAGTATATGTATATATTTTTATTGTAATTAATAGAAGGGTTACATTATATTCACCAGATAGACGGTACATTACTTAACAATCATTGCTACCCCTTCTCATGTTCCTCATCTTCCTCCCTCCACCCCTTCCCCTCATCTTGTTTTCCCCCCTTCCCTGTCCTATTTCAAATAAATGTATATACAGTATATCAGATAACAAAGTAAGATACTGTAACAATATGAGATAACCAAGGGACAACAAAAGAGATGAGAAATAACAGTACATTAAGAACAGCAGTCATGGGCTAGTCTTTTTTCTAAACAGCAAAAGGTACAATTCACTCATACTCATCTTTACTTCTCTATTATTCATGCTCTCTAATGTCCCAACTCTGGTTTATTTCTTCTTCCTCTGTGTTAGTTTAACTTCTGCTCTGACCTTTTGCATCTTTTATCAACTACAGATTGCTGAGGAGCTCTATACTAAAGGAGACCGGACTAAAGATGCTATAGACATGTATACCCAGGCTGGCAGATGGGAACAAGCTCACAAGGTAGAGCTTATCATTCTGGAAATCAGATGGGCTTGGGGGATGGCAGTCTAAACTAGTTTTCCAAGTACCTGGTCGCTTTCTACCTTTGCTCTTGCCCTATACTCCAGTTCAATGGGGAAAGAAAGAGTAAGATAATGGAATGCATCTCCCCAAGCACAAGGCCTCACAGAAAATAATTCTGTTACTTATAAGGTTGGCTTTCTGTACACCAAGGAATGTTAATGACCAATCTTCCATGATAGTTGAAAGAGTTCAAAGTTCCCAAGCAAGCACGTTGCTTCAGAAATTGGCACTTAATGCTTGCCTAGCATGCACAAAGACCTAGGTTCAATTCCTCAGTACCACATACCTAGAAAAAGCCAGAAATGGTGCTGTGGCTCAAGTGGTAGAGCTCTAGCCTTGAGAAAGCCCAAGGACAGTGCTCAGGCTCTGAGTTCAAGCCCTGGACTGGGAAAAAATGAATTAACATGTTAGCCAGGTACAGTGGCTCATGCCTGTAATCCTAGCTACTCAGGAGTCTGAGATCTAAGGATTGTGGTTCAAAGTCAGCCCGGGCACTAAAGTTCATGAGACTCCAATTATTATCTCCAATTAACAACCAGAAAACTGAAAGTGGCGTTATAGCTCAAAGGGTAGGGCAGTAGCCTTGAGCTGAAGAGCTCAGGGACAGTACCCCGGCCTAGAGTTCAAGTCCCATTATCAACCAAAAAAGAAAGAAAGAGAGAGAAAAGAAATTGGCACTTACGGCCACTTGGACTCTGTGTATCCGCACAGCTGGCAATGAAGTGCATGCGACCAGAAGATGTGTCAGTGCTGTATATCACCCAAGCACAGGAAATGGAGAAGCAGGGCAAGTATCGTGAGGCTGAAAGGTAAGTGTGGCCACACAGGAGGTGTGGAGGGAGGTGAAGCATCAGAGATAGAAGGAGGAGGAATGGGGTCTACGAATGTGTGACCTCTGCCTAGAAGTAGAGGCAGCAGGGATGTCTCCAACCCCTAGGCTATATGTAACAGTGGAAGAGCCTGATCTTGCCATCACCATGTTCAAAAAGCACAAGCTGTATGATGACATGATCCGCCTGGTAGGGAAGCACCACCCAGATCTACTCAGCGACACACACCTCCATCTAGGCAAGGTGAGCACTTCTCCCATCTCTACCCATCTCTCCACGGACCAGGCTCCATCTCCCACTTCATCCAGACTCACCTTCCTGTAGGAGCTGGAGGCCGAAGGCCGACTACAGGAGGCTGAGTATCACTACCTTGAGGCCCAGGAATGGAAAGCAACCGTGAACATGTACCGGTCCAGTGGACTTTGGGAAGAGGCCTACCGAGTAAGGAGTCCAGGCCATATACTATGAGTACATGTCTTCCTCTTCTTTGCTTCAAGTGACTAATTCACAATTGGCCATAGCATCTTTGAAAGTAAGAAAGGCGACCAGAGTCTGCTTTGTCACACCCATATACCCAAGTTTTACTTATAACTTTAAGAATTTGTGGACATCCTAAGGCTGATCATTGGCCCTTAAGCACTCCAGCCTAAGTTAGAAGACCTGAAACTTCCCTCTTCTATTGATTTAGAATAGCTGTCTGATCCTTCTCAGAGATGAGGTCAGGCGTTCTGAGATGTGAAGGGAGAAATTGTCAGTAAGGGTTGTTGAATGATTGCTTTACAGGTGGCCAAGGCTCATGGAGGAGCTAACGCCCACAAACACGTGGCCTACTTGTGGGCAAAGAGTCTGGGAGGAAAAGCTGCGGTCAGGCTGCTTAACAAGCTGGGACTCCTGGAAGCTGCTATTGATCATGCTGCAGACAACTGGTAAGGCCTGAAGCCTCTTTTCCACCGGCCCTATCCCAGGCAGAGCCCTTACATAAAGAAAGAAAACTGATGAATAACTGAAAATATTCCTAAAAGCTGAGACAAGAGTGAAGAAATAGGGTATGGGAAGATCCTTGAAAGGATACCCATGAAGCAGCAGGAGTAAAGTAGTAACTGTTCCTATCTGTGAGGGACCCAAACAGTGTTTCAGCATTGGCTGTTTTAAGGAGGATAGAGAGAGAACAGCTTGTAAAGCTAGGGCTACATAATGCCAGCAACTTACCACTAGGTAATAGCAATGTGATTCTGTTAAATATGAAGTCAGTATTTCTTTTTTGCCAGTCTTAGGCCTGGGCTCAGGGCCTGAGCACTGTCCTTGGGTTTTTCTCAAGGTTAGAGCTCTCCTACTTGAGCCACAGAGCTACTTCTGCTTTTTTTCTATGTATGTGATACCAAGGAATTGAACTTGAGTCTTCATGCATGCTGGGCAACCACTCTACTACTAGGCCAAACTCCCAGCCCAAGTCAGTGTTTCTTAAATGCCACAAAGGCATTTGGAGAGATCATCCTCTGCTAATGTGACTTATGCTGGGGAGGAAGTTGGAGTCCCCCTGCTGATCTTGGGGAAAGTACAGGCTTGTCCCACCATCTCTGGGTCGACCATGACAGTGAGATGAGCATCCTAGGACTGCCTGTCTGTCTTCCTTTGTATCACTGTCACTTCCTGTTACCATTACATCATTTATTTATTTATTTATTTATTTGTTTATTTATTTATTTATTTATTTATTGTTAGTACTGGGGCTTGAACTTAAGGCGTGGGTGCTGTCTCTGAACTCTTTTGCTCAAGGCTCGCACCCTACCACTTTGACCCACAGTGTCACTTCTGGCTTTCTGGTAGTTAATTGGAAATAAGTGTGTCATAGACTTTCCTGCCTAGGCTGGCTTGGAACCGTGATCCTCAGATTTCAGTAGTTAGGATTACAGGCATGAACCACCAGTGCCTGACTCTTTAAATCTTTTTTTTTTTTTTTTTTTTTTTTGCCAGTCCTGGGCTTGAGCTCAGGGCCTGAGCCTGTCCTTGGACTTTCTCAAGGCCAGCACTCTACCACTTGAGCCTCAGCACCACTTCCAGCTTTTTGCTTTGTTTGTGGGGTACCGAGGAATCGAACCCGGGTCTTCGTGCATGCTAGGCAAGCACTCTACCACTAGGCCAAACTCCCGGCCCCTCTTTAAATCATTTTTAAATCCCATTTTCTTCCTCAGTTCTTGTCCTCACTGTTTTTTTTCTTGTCTTCTGCAATTATTAAGTAGGCACTGTTTATCTTCCATTCCAGCTCCTTTGAGTTTGCTTTTGAACTCTCTCGGCTGGCCCTCAAGCACAAAACCCCTGAGATTCATCTTAGATACGCCATGTACCTAGAGGATGAGGTATGGATGTGGTTCAGACTCTTCTCTTCTGTCCTCTAGCCACTGTGTCCAGGTCTCCAAACTCCCATCTCCTGGCTGGTTGGGATGCCAGCCTCCCTCTCGGCAAGTGTTGCTGCTTTACTCTCTCTCTAGGGTAAATTTGAAGAGGCCGAAGCTGAATTCATCAGAGCCGGTAAACCTAAGGAAGCAGTCCTCATGTGAGTTACCACATAAGTCCCTATCCTGGCCTCTCAACCACAGCCCCTCCCCCCCACCCATCTTGTATAATTATCTTTGCCCTCCTTTAAACATAGTACCAGTAAGTCTGATATCTTGTCAGTGACATGGCTGTCTCCCATGTTGAGACCTCAGTCCTATACTTAGTGTTTCTTTTGCCCCCACGTGGGACAGGTTTGTTCACAACCAGGATTGGGAGGCAGCTCAGCGTGTGGCTGAGGCCCATGACCCTGACAGTGTTGCTGAGGTACTTATAGGACAGGCCCGTGGGGCCTTGGAGGAGAAGGACTTTCAGAAAGCAGAAGGGCTGCTTCTCCGGGCCCAGAGACCAGGCCTGGCTCTCAATTATTATAAGGTAAGTCACTGTATTCGAGGACTTGAGGGGATAATAAGATGGAATAGAAGGCCACATAGAGGGCCATATCAACCCCTACTGAGAAAAGTTGGGGAGGGAAAAGGACAGGCAAAAAGAAGAACAAGAAAAGTACAAGGACCCAGGAAGTCAGTGGACCCTGTGTGGCAGAGGGAAGCGTCCATGCTTCCCCTCTGCCTTCATGATACCTGGACATCTGAGCAGGAAGCTGGGCTGTGGAGTGATGCTCTGCGGATCTGCAAGGACTATGTGCCTGGCCAGCTGGAGGCCCTGCAGGAAGAGTATGAGCGGGAAGCTACCAAGAAAGGGGGCAGGTATGAAGGCAGAAATCCTGGCAATGCCGCCAGGATGTACACAGGGAGGCCATAGTGCCCCTTCCTGATCCTGGTCATTCTCCTTTCCACAGAGGTGTGGAGGGACTCGTGGAGCAAGCTCGACAGTGGGAGCAGGCTGGAGAATATAGCCGTGCAGTAGACTGCTACCTCAAAGTGCGAGACTCAGGAAGCAGCAGCCTGATGGAGAAGTGCTGGATGAAGGTGAAGTCCCCAGACCCTTCCCAGTGCTCCTTCCCCTGCGTCCAGTCACGCCCAGCCTGCCTTCACAGGCATTCATCTTTATCCTCCTGGGCCTTGTTTTCAGTCAGGTAACAGGTATCTTTTAAGTGTCTGCTATTCGCTAGAGGCTGAGATGTTAGGATCATGGTTTGAAGCCAGTCGGGGAAGAAAAGACCAGGAGCCTTCTATTCCAGTGAACCACCAAAAAGCTAGAAATGATGCTGTGGCTTAAAGTGGGAGAGCACTTTCCTTGAGCACAAAAAGCTAGGGACAGTGCTCAAGTCCTGAGTTCAAGCCCCAGGACCTGCAAATTTTTCTTTATAAAAGGGGGGGGGGGGGCGGGAGTTTGGCCTAGTGGTTAAAGTGCTTGCCCAGCATGCATGAAGACCCGTGTTCGATTCCTCGGTACCACATACATAGAAAAAAGCCAGAAATGGTGCTGAGGCTCAAGTGGTAGAGCTCTAGCCTTGAGAAAGTCCAAGGACAGTGCTCAGGCCCTGAGCTCAAGCCCAGGACTGGAAAAAAAAAAAAAAAAAAAGGGGGGGGGGGGCACAGTGGCTCACACCTATAATCTTAGCTACTCAAGAGGCTGAAATCTGAGGATCAAGATTCAAAGCCAACAAACCAGTCCAGGCACTAAAGAACCTGAGACTCTTATCTCCAATTAATCACTAGAAAATGGAAAGTGGGGCTGTGGCTCCAGGGATAGGGTGATAGCCTTTAGACAGCACCCAGGCCAGGAGTTCAAGTCCCACGACCCACCAAAAAAAAAAAAAGTATGTGTGGGGGCACGGGGGTAGTGTAAGATGGGAACAACCAAAAGTTAGGAGAAGCTAGAGCAATAGAGCACAATTCAATTAATATTATATCTAAATAAAGACTAAAGTGAGCAAAGTGAGCCAGGCGTGGTGGCTCATGCCTGTAATCCTAGCTACTTTGGAGGCTGAGATCTGAGGATCAAGATTCAAAGCCAGTGGGTCACTAAAAAACTGAGACTTTTTATCTCCAATTAGTCACTAGAAAAATAGGAAGTGGGGCTGTGGCTCATGGGCTAGAGTGGTAGCTTTGAGCTGAAGAACTCAGGGACAGTGCTCAGGCCTAGGGATAGGGCCGTAGCCTTGAGCTGAAGAGCTCCAAGGCCAGCACCCAGGCCCCAGTAGTTCAAGCCCCATGACCCACCAAAAAACAAAAACTAAAGCATATCATTTAAAGCAGTAAAAGGAGAGGATCTCTTGGGACTGGAAGACTCCAGGCTCTGTGAGGAAGGAGGGAGGTCTTAGACAGAGCTAGGACAACTCCAAACCAATGGCTACATGGAAGCCATGGCAAGAGCATGGTCTCCTCCTCCTCCTCCTCTTCTTTTTCCTCTAGTTAAGAGCTCCTAAAAAGAAACCAGATTATGATAGACCAGTGTGTTTCACTAAAACAAATGGTATTAGAGAAAAAGAGCAGAGAGAAAGAATATGAATAAATACCCACACATGTATGCAGAATAACTGATTGGTTTACACAATTACAGAGTGGCCAAGTCCTCAGATCTGTAAGGTGATTAGCACATGAGAGCCCCAGGAGAGCTGTTAGTATAGTTCCTTTTTGAAGGCTACAGGCTCAAGACCCAGGAAATTTCAGTGTTTCAGTTCCAATCTGAAGTCAGGAAAAAACATGTCCCAGTTCAAAGGCATTCAGGAAGGAAGAGTTGTGTTACTTTGGGCAAAGCCAACTGTTTTTTTTTTTCTATTCATATGATTGGATGAAGCCTGTCCACATTTTCATTAACGTTATTAACATTATACAGAAAACTGGACTATGTTAACCTCGACCAAAAAACATTGTCACAAAAATACCTGAAGTAGCATTGGATCAAATATCTGTGTATCATGTGTCCAAATCAAAATGACACACAAAATTAACCATCACACACATAATTACATTTTAATATCTCTGCAAATGGATATGCATGTATAGTTTAAATGAAGTACCTCAGCTACAGTGAAATATGGCATTGAGAGTCTTGAAGAGGTGAGAATGACTGGTCCTCTAAATTCAGTTGGTACAATTATGACCCTGTAAGATGTCCCTTAGGTTGCTGAAATCGTCTCAGTGAAGAGATTAGAACAAAGGAAATAGAAAGCGATATTGTGAGAGTCTCACAGTTTGTGTGTGCTCGTGCATGTGTATGTATGTGTTCTAGTCCTAGAGCTTGACTCACAGCCTGGGCACTGACTCTCAGCCTTTATGCTCAAGGCTAGTTCACTACTACTTGAGCCACCATTCAACTTCTGGCTTTTTTGGTGCTTAATTGGAGATACGAGTCTGATGGACTTTCCCGTCCAGGTTGGCTTCAAACCACAATCCTAAAATCTCAGTATCCTGAGTAGCTAGGATTATAGGCACAAACCATTAGCACCCAGAAATTCTCAAAATTATAATCAGAAAACATGTATTATGTAGCTTATGTAATTTATATAAGCTACTTATTTACTGTGTTCTGCACATGACTGTACCTTCTCCAATTAGTAAGAGGATAACTTCCTGAATGAGGAGTGCATGGGAGTATGCTTTATGCTTTGCAGGGTTTGGTAAGCCAAGAAAAAGCAAAGGGTATTAGCTAGATATTAGCTAAATCTGGTGAGATGAAAATTAAAATCCAGTAGGGATATCAACATAGAAAGAGAAATAGATTGTTCTTTTTTTTTTTGCAGGGGGGCAGTCCTGGTCCTTGAACTCAGGGCTTGAGCACTGTCCTTGGGCTTTCTCAAGGCCAGAGTTCTACCATTTGAGCCACCGCACCATTTCCAGCTTGTTCTTTTTTTTTTTTTTTTTTTTATCAGTCCTAGGCTTAAACTCAGAGCCTAAGCACTGTCCCTGGGCTTTCTCAAGGCTTGAGCTCTACCACTTTGAGCCACAGCACCATTTCCAGTTTTTTCTATGCATCTGGTACTGAGGAATTGAATCCTGGTCTTTGTGCATGGTAGTCACTCTACTGCTAGGCCAAACTCCCGGCCCCTAGATTGTTCTTATAGAGTGCTTGTGTCTGTAGAATGACTGAGTTTTGAGGGGAGTTGCCAAAATATATAAACCAATGCAGTCTGCTAGAAAAAATGCAAACCACAAATATATGTACCTGTATAATTTGAATGTTCTAGTAGCCATGTTATAAAAGACAGGGAGGGAGCTGGGTGCAGTGGCTCATGCCTGTACTCCTAGCTACTCAGGAGGCTGAGATCTGGGGATGGGGACTCTAAGCAGCCTGGCACTAAAGAATGTGAGACTGTTATCGCTAATTAACCACTAGAAAATGGGAAGTGGGGCTGTGTCTCAAGGGGTAGGACAGTAGCCTTGAGCTGAAGAGCTCAGGGACAGTGCACAGGCCCAGAGTTCAAGCCCCACGACTGACAAAAAATAAAAAGATGGAGAGGTAGAGAGAGGCGGGAGGGAGGGAGAGAGAGAAAGGGGGAGTGAGAGAGGGGGAAAGAGGGAGAGAGAGAGGGAGAAACAGAACACACACAGGAAGGAGGATCAAAAGCTCAAGTTCAGTCTAGGCTACATAGTGAATTTGAGGCCAACCTGGGCTAAGTGAGAAAATCCTGTCTCAAATAACTGGGTACTGATGGCTCACGCCTATAATCCTAACTACTCAGGAGGCTGAGATCTGAGAATCTTGGTTCAGAGCCAGCCCTGCAGGAAAATCCATAAGAATTTTCAAGTAAGTACCAGAGAACCAGAACTAGCACTCTGGCTCCAGTGGTAGAGCACTAGCCTTGAGCAAAAAGAGAATAAAGAAATGGAAGTTTAGTCCAGAATTCCCTGAACTCCTCTTTCACAAGTTCTTCCTCTGTACTATGCTACTAAGATTTTATTTGTTACAAAGAACTTGAGAAACCAGTTTCTCACCATTTAGTGGCTGGACCAAATGCAGTGACTTTGGGCAGCAAAAACACTATCTTAAAGAGTCACAGTGCGCTGAGGCCAACTAAAAGCTGTGAGGGACTACCTGCCAGGCTTACACTGGGAGGGTGCAAGGGGAAGGAGACTATGACTGAGGAGTGTTTGTTTCTCCTGCCCATTCCCATCTTCTGCTCACCAAACCACTCAGGCAGCTGAACTCTCCATCAAGTTTCTGCCTCCCCAGCGCAGTCTGGAAGTGGTTCGAGCTGTAGGACCCCAGCTGATTGGAATTGGAAAGCACAATGCAGTAAGTAAGGTGCTGGGAAAAGAAAGGCTCCCACAGACATGGGTGGAATGGTGACACCACATTCAGATGTGTAAGGGTGGGTCTCTAGGTAGGTGTAACAACGTTCCAGGCAAACAGGAGAGTTTACTAAAGGAAAGGCCAAGGCGTTTACATGTTGATATCTCACTCTCAGGCTGCAGAGCTTTATCTGAACCTGGACCTTGTCAAGGAAGCAATTGATGCTTTCATTGAGGGTGAAGAGTGGAACAAGGCCAAGCGTGTGGCTAAGGAGTTAGATCCCCGGTAAGCTTATGACCCCTTCTCACTAGGAAATTCTTTCTCTCTCTCTCTTCCTTTTTTTTTGGGGGGGGGGGACTCATGGGGCTTGGACTCTGGGCCTGGGCGCCATCCCTGAGCACTTTAGCTCAGAGCTACTGTCCTACCTCTTGAGCCACAGCACCACTTCCAGTTTTCTGGTGGTTAATTGGAGATAAGAGTCTCAAGAACTTTAGTGCCTGGGTTGGCTTTGAACCATGATCCTCAGGTCTCAGCTTCCTGAGTAGCTAGGATTACAGGCATGAGCCAACATGCCTGGCTCTCACTGGGAAACTCTCCTTCACTTACTTTTGAAAAGACTGGGAGTAAGTCCTATGGGAGGGGGTGATATCCCAGGACCACGAAGTTAGAGATCTCTGTATATCTTCACAGGTATGAAGACTATGTTGACCAGAATTACAAAGAGTTTCTCAAGAACCAGGGCAAAGTGGACTCGGTGAGACTTGCAAAGTTGGTATGAAGCAGGGGCTGTAACTAAGTGATGTAGTAGAGAACTTGCTTAGCACATGTGAGGCTTTGGGACTGACTCCCAGCCCCACGAAAGCAGTAAAAGTGTGTGCAAGACGAAGCACTAGAGATGGTCTCCCTCTTCTTCCCCCTGAGTCAACCTCTCCTGAGCTGGCTTTCCTTTGCTCCACAGCTGGTGGGTGTAGATGTGGTAGCTGCTTTGGACCTGTATGTGGAGCAGGGTCAGTGGGACAAATGCATTGAAACAGCCACCAAGCAGGTACTGCTCTTTCCTTTCTACTCTCTGCTCTTTACTTTTTTTCCCTAATTTCCCTTTGGCTTCAGAGATGCCTCTCTTAAACCTGACCAAAGCCCAGTTCCCAGCAATCCTTACTCAATGTCAGAAAACAGTCTTCCATGCTCTGAAATTGGAACCAGCATTGCACATGCCCATTGCCTCCTCAAATGCATGCCCTCAAGTCACCACCCTGCCCTCACTGTCTACTTTTACTGATCCCAAACTCTCCCCCACTTTTCCTTTACCTCTGAAACAGAATTACAAGATTCTGCACAAGTATGTGGCTTTGTATGCAACTCATCTGATTCGGGAAGGTGACTATGCCCAGGCCCTGGCCCTCTATGTGCAGCATGGAGCTCCTGCCAATCCACAGGTACAGACCTCCTTGAGAGTGAATATTTCCATGCCACCATCCTTGAAGGACTGTCTTAAGAAAGTATTCTGTCCTTATAGAATGTTATACTCAACATCCCCACTCAGCCTCTCCCGAAAGGCTGCAGATACTTAGCTGATACACAGGGACCTGACTTTCCAAGAGAATCTGCACACCTTTGAATGCCTTTACCGTTTCTTGCAGAGAACAAACATTGGTCTATTGGAGAATCACAGTGCTCTGCATTGTTACCCCATTAACATGTACTCGCATGTGTTTATTTGCCTACACTTATAAAACACCAGATAATAAGAGTTCCTCCTCTTCTTTCTCTTCTCTAAAATTAATTAGCACTTTGTCTCCATCACTGTCCCATCTCCCCCCACCTACACACATATACACATACACATTGCCGGTTTCTCCTTTCTCTCCGGTTTAATTTCTTTTTCTTCTGCTTGAGCTTTTCACTCAGATCCTCTGCTCCCTGTACCCACAGAACTTCAACATTTATAAAAGGATCTTCACTGACATGGTCAGCTCTCCTGGGACCAACAATGCCGAGGCCTACCATAGCTGGGCTGATCTTCGAGATGTTCTCTTCAACTTGGTGAGGAAGTTGAGTCAACAGCAGCTTAAAAGGACTTCTCCTTTCCATGTTCCAATCCTTCTTTCATGCATATAAATATTTCCCTTCAAGTGTATTCTTCCTTTCTCTGTCCAGGCAGCCATTAGTGAACTAGGCTGTGCTCTCTTCTTTCTCTAGTGTGAAAACCTGGTGAAATCCAGTGAAGCAAATTCTGTAGCCCATGAAGAGTTTGAGACAATGCTGCTGATTGCTCATTACTATGCCACGCGCTCTGCAGCTCAGAGCATCCATCAGCTGGTGAGATATAGCAGGGGAGATGAGATGCAGAGCGCACCATCATAAGAAAACATCTTCACAGCTTTGCAGTTGAATGGATCCATGTTCCAGATTCTCAAACTTAGGCTCTTGGACCTCCTTGTTTCTCTCTTGTCTAAATCAGTCTTTAACTCTTGTTGAGATGGATTTTTTTTTTAAGCAGGGGTGGGTGTGGGAAGAGTTTAGAACTCAAGGCTTGTTACTTAACGTGCTTGCTTAATTGGCACTACTCTACCACTTGAGTCATTCTTCTATCCTTGCTTTTTGTTGGTTGCTTTATTTTTGTACAGTACTGGGGCTTGAATTCAAGGCCTGGGCACGGTTCCTTAGCATTTTTGCTCAAGACTGGCATTCTACCACTTGAACCACTTGGCTAATTGGAGAGTCTCGTGGAAGGGTGGTGGAAAGTTTGGCCTAGTGGTAGAGTATTTGCCTAGCATTAGCATGCACAAAGACCCAGATTTGATTTCTTGGTACCACATACATAGAAAAAAAAAAAAAAAAAGCTAGAGGTGGTGCTGTGGTTCAAGTGGCAGAGCACTAGCCTTAAGAAAAAGCCCAAGGACAGTGCTCAGGCTGAGTTCAAGCCCCAAGACTGGCCCCCAGAAGAGCCTTATGAACTTTGTCTCTGAGCTAGCTTTAAACTATGATCCTCTTGAGTAGGATTACATTTGTGGATCACCATTGCCCAACCATGGATTGGCTGCTTCTACTGTTTTCACTATCTTAAGAGCTCTATGGCCATTCAGCTCCAGCCTCACATTCTTTTCTATTTATTTTTGGCAGTGCTGGGAACTGAACACAGGCTCTTATGCCAGTCAGGCACTCTGTCATTGAACTATAGACCAGCCTCATGATATTTAGACATTAGAGTCCCATGATTTCTTTTCTTTTTTTGGTCCATTACTGGGCTTGAACTCTGGGCTTGGGCTAGTGCTCTACCAATTGAGCCACAGTGCCACTTCTGATTTTCTGGTGGTTAATTGGTGATGAGTCTCCCAGACTTTTTGTGCCTGGACTGGCTTTGAACCATGATCCTCAAATCTCAGCCTCCTGAATAACTGCGGTTACAGGCGTGAGCCAACAGCACCTGGCCAAATCCCATGATTTCTTATTCATATCCTATAATGTACACATGCTTGTGACATGAGATAATTACACGATAAGAATTCTAGAAGTAAAAGGAACCTTAGAAATTATCTAGGTCCAGGCCTATTGTACTGATGAAAATACTAAGATCTAGAACAGCTTTAGATCCAGAGCACTTTAATATTGATTTTCTAGTTCTGTGGCTTAGTTACAGGATCGTTAGTCTGGTAGCTCAGTCACTATAGTGCCAGGATCATAAAGCTTTGCCTTTGATCCACAGCAAACTGTGGCTGCCAGGCTTTCTATTTCACTCTTGCGCCACACCCAACTACTACCTGCAGACAAGGCCTTCTATGAAGCAGGCACGGCTGCCAAGGTGAGCTGGGACAAGGAAGGGTGGGGCTACAGAGATAAGGGATCAAAAGTAGGAAAAGAAGAATCTCTTGAGCCAAGTTTTGAGTTTAGAGCTGATGTTATGGAGGACATACAGTCTCCATAAGCCTGGAATGTTCTCTTTGCATCCAAGCTCAGCTTGTTCACCTACACCTTTTGCTCTGCTGTAGGCAGTTGGCTGGGAGAACATGGCCTTCATCTTCCTCAATCGCTTTTTGGATTTGACTGATGTGAGTGGGGAAGTTGGGCCCAGAGGTTGGGAGTTTGCTTGTCACAGCTGTGTTGGTCTCACTGTTGTCCATTCTGCCACAGGCAATTGAAGAAGGGACTCTGGATGCCCTTGACCACTCAGATTTTCAGGACACAGACATTCCCTTTGAGGTGCCACTCCCAGCTAAGCAGCACATACCGGTAAGGGTGCAGAGTTGCAGGATAAGAAGGCCTCCCCTGTGGGCCAGTGTTGAGAAGGAAAGATGGCTTTGGGCTACCATCTTTCCAGTGGCCTCAGACCTCACCATTCCCTCAGGAAAATAGAGGTTGGTGATTGTGCTCCTCAGTCCAAGAAGGATCCTTCATGGCTGAAAGGTGTTGTCCAAATGAAGGTTCAGCAATGCTGCTGCCCTCCACCTGCCCTGCTTGAAGCCGTTGCTCCCTGTCTTTCTCAGGAGGCTCAGAGAGAAGAGGTTCGAGACTGGGTGCTCACAGTGTCAATGGACCAGCGTCTGGAGCAGGTTCTACCTCGGGATGAACGTGGGGTTTATGAAGCTTCTCTCGTGGCAGCAAGCACTGGAGTCCGGGCACTGCCCTGCCTCATTACAGGTACCAGAGCCTCACAGCACCATACAGGTGGATAGAAGGGAACGCAGCAGGATCCAAAAACTGTTTCAGCAGCCTGGTGGTACACACCTATAATCCTAAGACTTGGGAAGTTGAGGTAGAGGATCATAAGTTAGAGGTCAGCCTGGACTATACAATGAAGCTCTGCCTCAAGAAAGACAACAGGCTGAGCACCACTGTACTCAAGAGGATCTGATTCTCAGATCTTAGCCTTATGCACAAAAGCCCTGGAGACTTATGTCTAATTTACCAAAAGACAGATTTGGAGCCGTGGACTGAACCAGAGAGTACTGAGCAAAAAAAGCTCAGGGACAGTACCAGGCCCTAAGTTCAAGCCTTAAGAATGGCAAAACAAGCTGGGCATAGTGCCTCAGGCCTGTGAATCCTAGATACTCAGGAGGCTGAGATCTGAGGATTGGGGTTCAAAGCCAGCCCAGGCACTAAAGACACTAAAGACCATGAGACTCTTTTTTTTTTTTTTTTTTTTGCCAGTCCTGGGCTTGGGCTCAGGGCCTGAGCACTGTCCCTGGATTTTTCTCAAGGCTAGGGCTCTACCACTTGAGCCACAGTACCACTTCTGGCTTTTTGCTACGTATGTGGTACCGAGGAATCGAACGCGGGTCTTCATGCATGCTAGGCAAGCACTCTACCACTAGGCCAAACTCCCGGCCCATCCATGAGACTCTTACCTTCAGTTAACCCACTAGAAAACCGGAAGTGGAAGTGGCTCAACAAGTAGGGCAGTAGCTTTGAGCTGTAGACCTCAAGGACAATGCCAAGGCCCAGGGGTAGGGCGGCAGCCTTGAGCTAAAGAGTTCAGGGACAGTGCCCAGGCCCAGAGTTCAAGCCCCATGACCCACAAGAAAAATAGAAAAACAAAACTTTATTTACTTTAGTTTTTAATAAAAGTATGCAAGACAGAATTATCTCACTCTACCTTCTTTTCGTTTTCCCCCCTCGTCTCTTCCAAATCCTAATTTATCCTTTTTTTTTTTCCTTTTCCCACAGGTTACCCCATCCTGAGGAATAAAATTGAATTTAAGCGGCCAGGGAAGGCGGCTAACAAAGACAACTGGAATAAGTTTCTTATGGCCATCAAGGTTAGAGAAAGAGACTTGATGAGGGCAGAGAGCATCTCAAGTGGGAAGGGTTGTGAGAGGGGTTGCGCCAGAAGGTTGGGTGAGATGGTCCAGAAGGAGGGTACACATGCTCACCTCTGCCCCCTATAATACCAAGATAGAGCTGATGTCTCCACACCAGCTTTAATGAGTTCCTCTCCTGTTCCTCCCCTTTCTTCACAGACCTCCCACAGCCCAGTGTGCCAGGATGTGCTGAAATTCATCAGTCAGTGGTGTGGAGGGCTCCCTAGCACTAGCTTTTCCTTTCAGTGAGGAAGTGTCTGGGCCTGTCTTTCATTAAAAATCCAGTAAGTAATTGAGACCACTGTATTCTTTCATTAGTCTTTTGATCACTGTGTGTTGGAAACAGCACTGCACCCATTCCTTCAAAGAAACCATAACCAAGAGGAAGAAAAGTTCTTTTTTATTAGTTTTTTCTAACATCCTGGGCTCAAGAGCTCCTTGCTTAGTGGAAAACACATGTGAATTGGGTCTCAGATTGGCAGCTACCTGATAAAGGAAGAACCAACCAGATCAGAGGGCAAAGCATCATAGCAAAGACTTCGCTCCATTGCAAGAACACTTCCCTGCTCCCCACCCTCAGGGCCCTTTACCTAAACCCAGGTTTTTTCTGATGCCTGGAGTTCTTGATGCTGATCCAGTAGTTGCACATTTTCCTGCCTTTTACATTTGGGAGATTCAAGTTCTGTCAGTTCCTCCAGCTGCAGAAGAAAGTGGGGTCAGTCCACTGGTGCTCAATGATATAAGCTCTATTTTTAGCACAGTCTGTGCGATGAGCCCTTCCTGTTTCTCTTCCTTACCTGTTCCTGAAACCCTTCCTTCCCACAGGGCCCAACTCCACGAAGGGTGAGTGCAGCTACACAGCAGTAACCAGACAGAGCAGCCTCTGCTGCAGACATGAACACAGAAGGGATCCAGAGAGCCAAGGCTGTATCCTGAAAGGAAAAGGAAGGATTGGGTTAGAAGGGAATAGGGCAGAACTAATAAATGGAAGAAATTAAAACATCAGGGCTTCAGCTTTGTGAAGAGCAAGAAGGAAGGAATATGCTCACATAGATTCTCGTGGGGTCAAAGAAGCAGTTGGTGTGCCCAGGCCCCTGGTCCAGCGGTATGGAAGAATCCAGCAGTCCTGGATGGCAGTCGGCCATAAGACGGCGGCCACCATTGGCCACCGTGAGGGACACGGCTAGGAGGAGGCCCATGGAGCAGGCAGCAGACAAGAGCAGGTTCACCAGAGCCAGTACCAACAGGGCCCAGTGCTGGCAGGGCAGAAGGTCAGAGTGAGCAGCCGAGGCCTGGCTTAGTTTCCCAGAGACAAGAGTTCTCTATTTGAGGCTCCCGCCCATTGAAAGAACTCAGGCAATCCCCTTTCCCCTCTCACCAGTCCTGGGTGAAGAAGGTTCCTGGATGCCAAAAGGGCCACAAGACCCACGGAAACGCTCTGCGGAAGACACCACACCTTTGGCCTGCAGGCTCTCAGCAGCCCCGCCCACCAAGCCAGCCCGCAGTGCTCACCAGCAGCCCTGAGCCCACGGAGATGACATTGGCAGTGGTGTACTCCGGCGTGACAGCGCCACGGGGATTGGCCACGTGCCGCAGGACGGTACCGTGTAGCACGGCTCCCAGCAGCAGGTTCAGATGGCCCACCAGGATCAGCGCGAGGCCCACGCGCATAAGCCGCCGGGGCCCTCGGGCGGCGTCTGTAAAGTAGGGGGAAGGGCAGACCTGAGCCGGGCGCCTGGCCAGCGCGCAGGCGGGCGGGCGGGCGGCCGCGGGGCAGAGCCAGTAGCCGGGCTGAGGGGGGTCAGGGACCTAGAGGAAAGTGGCGGAAGTTACCAAAGACGCAGAGGCGGCGACACCTCATCCCGCGGGCCGCGCAGCTCCGGGCTGGCACTGCCGCGGGGCAGCTCTACCTGGGCCCCGCCCCGCCCCCAGCCCGGAGCCCGGCCCCGCCCATTCATCCACCTGGGGCTCGGCCTCCGTGCTGCTTCCGCCACAGCCACAGCCACCGCCAGGCAGCAGCCCGCGCCCGCGCCCGCGCCACCTAAGCCCGCCCTCCCACCAGCCACCCAAGGCTCCGCCTGCGTGGGTCAGAGCTGGGCCGCAACACCTGTGGGCACCAATGCGGAGAGGCGCAAGCACACAACCATTTTAGCAAAAAGTAGACTTTATTACAGCAGCAACTGAGGCGAATCGAATGGCCCCCCTCCAGGGCCACCACTGCAGCACCACCTCTCTCCCGCCCGTCCACCCCAGCGGGATCGTAGAACTCAGCTCCCCAGTGCCCGCGGGCCTCCTGTGCGCACAGGCTGGGCGGGAGCCGGCAGGTCAGCTATGAGCAGCCAGCTACAAGGCGGCTGCTGAGAAGGCCCAGGCCCACATCTGTGCAAAACAAGTAAACAAAGTGCAGAGGGGAGGAAGAGAGGGGAAGGGATAGGATGATGCTCAGAACCAGGGAGCCCCAGAGCCCTCCTGATAATAAAGGAGAGAAGGGGCTTCACGGGGTAATACTGACTGGGGGGGAAGGGACAGGAGGGCTGCAGCACGTCCAGGGACAGCCACAGTGCAGATAGGGGCCTGGCCCGAGTGAGCTCTAAGAGGAGACAGTGACAGCGGCTGAGTTGAGAGTGCTGTTCCTGGCAAAATTGAACTTGTTCAGGGTCTCCTCAAGCAGGGAGGTCAGCCGGCTCTGGTCAGCCTGGAGAGAGAAGCCCAGTGAGATGGGGCTGAGGGAAGAGAAGGCAGGGGAGCACCCAGGACACAGGACAGCAGGAACCTACCTCACTAATGAACCCCAGCTGCACCAGCTCAGCTGCTAACTCGGGTATGTTCTCATCTAACACAGAAGCAGAGGGGGGTAAATTCAGTATGAGAGAAGAGACATGGAGCCCTTCAAATCAACTCAGCCATCTACCCCATTTGAGGGTGAAGATAGTCATTATATGTGAGTCAGTGTGTTTACTGGTCACTGTCCCCAATCTTGTGTCCCTAGAAGGTGAAGTTCACAAATCTTCCAAGGGAAAGGAGAGACTTACTTGGCATCAGGTCACAGCTCAAGTGCCGGTTCAGTTTGTCCTCTAGCTTTAGCAGAAGTGTCAGCTAGAAAAGAAGACAGGAAAATGAGGATACCCTTCCCTATGCACTGACCACCCAGGCATGTGCAGAGCTGGCCAAGAGCCTTACGTGGTGTTTGACTCCCTCCTCCACTGACTCAATGTTGCACTGCATCAGCACCACCTAGAACAGAGCAGAGGGTCATCAGAATACAAACCAGCACCTGGAAGTCTTTTCCACCTATACAACATGGTGCTCCTTAGACAAGCTGTCAGTATCCCCCGCTATGACTGTGGACACACACCCACAAGGTCCCACCTTGCGAGTCTCCACCTCAGCTGGCTCAGGTGTTGGAGTCTTGACAGAAGGGGGCACAACTGGTGATGTCACCTCCTCCTGCTGTGGTTGCTGAGGCCGAGGCAGCCCAAAGGCTGTCAGGGGGTAGATCCCATTCCTGGAGGGAGATGAAAACAGGCCATATGGGCTCTGCAAATGACTCAGGACAACTGCCCCTGCTTCCCTGCCTTTCTCCCCCTTCCCTCACCTGACATCTTCCAGGAATTTGTCTAGTTCCAGAGCTGGTGACTGGGAGTACCTAGAAAAGAAAGATAATAGAAGGTAAGGGAACAAAGCATAGCGTTTTATAAAGCCTCAGGTTGGTTAGTGAACAATTTTTCTTTTTCAGACCCTCTCAGTCACTCACAAAGTCTGAATTGGATCTCTTCCTGGTCCTGCAGGGATTTCTGCCAGTACAGCACTGGTATCCATGTTTTTGGTGATCTCCTCCAAAGCATTCTCTGGAATCATGTCTGGGAGATAGGATGGGGTAGATTATTATGGAGTCATAAAGATTTGTGTCATGAAAGACAAGGAAAGACAGAGATAGATCCCTTCAGAAATAAAAAAAGGAGCAAACACATACTAGTGATATTTATAAGGGCCCTGGGTTGGAAAAAAATTCCTAAAACAGTCAAGGGGACTCACGTTGGTGCCCCACAATGCAGTGGGCAGCAAGAAGTTTAAGTGAGGGCACTTCAAACAGTGCTGGGTGGAAGAGAAGTTCTCTAGCTGTTGGTCTTTGAGCAGGCTCAGGCTGCAGGCACTTCTGAATGAACTCCTAAAATAGAACAAGAAACTAAAGCAGACATCTAGAAACCCAAGACTGCCCACTTCCACCTGTCATCACCAGCATAAAGATTTGTATACTAGAAACCCAGCAATTGAGAAAATAACATTGACATTTGAAAACTGGTATCTGAAAAATAACATTCATTATTATAGTTTTGATATTTTTTCTTTTTTGGGGGAGGAGGGGAGTTGGGGGGTCATGAGGCTTGAACTCTAGCCTGGGTGCTGTCTCTGAGCTCTTCAGATCAGGCTACTGCCCTACCCTTGAACCACAGCCCCACTTCCCATTTTCCAGTGATTAATTAGAGATAAGAATCTCTTGGCTTTGTATTGTCAGGGCTGGCTTTGAACCTTGATCCTCAGATTTCAACCTCCTGAGTAGCTAGGATTACAGGTGTGAGCCACTGTGCCAGCTGATAATTTCTAGCCACCACCTTTTTTTTTTTTTTTTTGCCAGTCCTGGGCTTGGGCTCAAGGCCTGAGCACTGTCCCTGGATTTTCTCAAGGCTAGGGCTCTACCACTTGAGCCACAGCACCACTTCTGGCTTTTTTTTTTTGCTACATATGTGGTACCGAGGAATCGAACCAGGTTTTCATGCATGCTAGGCAAGCACTCTACCACTAGGCCAAACTCCCAGCCCCATCCACAGCCTTTTTTGTTCTTCTTTGTGTTACTATGGTTTGAACTCAGGGTCTCATGCTTATTAAGCAGTGCTCTACTGTTAAGCCAAGCCTCCAGCCCTTTTTGGCACTGCTCATTTTGTAGGCTCTTACTTTTTGCCTAGGCCATGCCCATGCCTGTATTACAATCTTGCTATTTTACATTTCCTGCTGGGATGACAGGCATGTATCACCAAGTGTGGGTTGGCAAGCGCTCTCATGAACCTTTTCCCCCACGATAGCCTAGAACAGCAAATCCTCTCCTCCCCTCTCTCCCTACCCATCTCCCCCACACCATCTTGGCCTCCCAATTACTTAGGACTAGAGGCATTAGCCACCTTACCCACTTTAATTTTTATTAGTATGAATTAATTGTGCAATGAGGCTTCACTGTGATATTTATAACAGCATATAATAAATGTACTTTGATCAAATTTACCCCATCTATATTGCTCTTTACTAACATGTTGCCCTCTTTCTTTTTACATAAATGTGTGTGTGTATATATATATGTATATATATACACACACACATATGTGTATATATATTTTTATTTATGTATTTATTTATTTATTTATTTTTGTGCTAGTACTGGGGCTTGAACTCTGGGCTTCCAGTTCTGGGCCTTGAATTCAGCTTTTACTCACAGCTGATGCTCTACCAGTTCTTGAACCACCCTCCAGTTCTTGCATTTTGATGATTAATTGCAGATAAAAAAGTTCTTGAAGTCAGTTTGAGCAGACAAATTAGCCACTGACAGCATCAAGGAACCTTCTTTACCAAAAATTAATAAACAGAGCCGGATGTGGTGGCTCATGCCTGTAATCCTAGCTACTCAGGAGGCTGAGATCTGAGGATCATGGTTCAAAGCCAGTCCAGGCACTAAAGTCCGTGAGATTCTTAACTCCAATTAACAACTAGAAAACCCGAAGTGGTGCTGTGGCTGTAGGTGAAGGGCAGTAGCCTTGAGCTGAAGAGCTCAGGGACAATGCCCAGGCCCAGAGTTCAAGTCCCAGGACTGACAAAAAATAAAAATAAAATTAATAAACACATACCAGATGACTAATATAGCTAATTTAAATTGATACACTGTTGGGTACTGTTTCATGTTTGTAATCCTAGCTACTCAAAAAGCTGAGATCTGGGCAGGAGTTTGGCCTAGTGGTAGGGTGCTTGCCTAGCACTCACTAAGACCTGGGTTCGATTCCTCAGTACTACATATATAGAAAAAAGCGGAAGTGGTGTTGAGGCTCAAGTGGTAGAGCTCTAGCCTTGGGAAAGCCCAAAGACAGTGCTCAAGCCCTGAGCTCAAGCCCAGGACTGGCAAAAAAAAAGCTGAAATCTGAGGCTCCTAGTTCAAAGCCAGCCTGAACAAACATATCCCAGACTCTTATCTCTAACCACCAAAATACAGGAAGTAGAGTGACAGCACCAGGAACAGCATACACTCCCTGAGTTCAAGCCCAAATGCTGGCAAAAATAGATTTGCTTTAAAATGTTAACATGGTTGTCTAAGAGTGTATAGGAATTGCCTGCAGTTACCATCCATGTAGACACACTTCAATTAGCACACAACTGTTAACTTCAGTATCACCCACCATTGTAACCCCCAGACGTATACAGAAGCATGTTAGGCACCTTCAAGCAAAATGTTACAGCCTTGACTTTTTCTGCTTTTTTTTTTTTTTTGCAGGGTGGAGGGATCAGAACCATTTGTTTAAATTATCTTTAAGAAGACAAAAGGAACAAAAGACACATGGTATCCTTAATATGTGGATATTAGATCCAAACAGTCCAAAGGTGATGACTCAATATTTGGGTACCCAAAGTTATATACATGGTCTTGGAGATATAAACGTAACTACATAGACATAAAAATCCATGATGGGCTTTATACTCTATAGACATAATGTTTTATTACATATATTAATTTGTATCTATGACATATAAACCCTCAGCTTAATTTTAATTATGTTCTACAATCTATGTGCCAGTGATTATATTTAGAGATTCCCTTCTTGAACACTTGTTTGTTGAACATGGCATTTGAAATATGATGTAAAAATCAATGTTAATAAATTATTTAATTTTAAAAAATTAATCATTCAAAAAAATTATCTTTATACAAATGAGTTGCCATTTAACAAAGAATGTTCTCTGGATCTTAATATTCCTAGTGGATAAAGAAAAACCTGCTAGGGTTTGGCTAAAGAGGCAGCATATATTCTTGACTAAGCAACCACATGGTCCATTATTTAAACCCTAGTACCAACAGCAATAAAAAAGAAGGTGGCAAGCTGGGCAGGGTGGCTCACACTTGTAATCCTAGCTACTCAGGAGGCTGAGATCTGAGGATCAAGGTTCAAAGCCAGCCCAGTACAAAAGGACCAGAGAATCCAATTAACCTCTAGAAAAGGGAAGTGGAGCTTGGCTCAAGGGTGGTAGCCTTGAGCTGAAGAGCTGGAGGACAATGCTCAGGCGCAGGGGTAAGGTGGTAGCTTTGAGCTGAAGAGCTCAGGGATAGCTCTCAGGCCAAGTTCAAGCCCTATGACCCACAAAAAAAAAAAAAAAGGTGGCACCTGAACGTCAGGAGCTGTTCTCAAGACCCTTACCCTCTGTAATGAGTCTTCTAATAGCTGGATGGCACTGCTGATGGCTTCCTGTGACACATAGGATGACTCTCCATTGCCTTGAATCTCCAGCACTGCCATCTACAGTGAGAAGGAATTCAAAGAAAAAAGGTCTTAGAACCTCAGCCCTTGTAGTCATTCCTTTAAGACCAGTATTTTCCTTGCCTCCCTCCATTTCCTCTTTCCATCATCCAATTTCATTCCTTCCCCCATTCTCACCTCCAGTGCACACATGCCAAAGGAGTAGATATCCACTGCTGTTGTCACATTAGTGACTTCTAGGGAAAACAAAGAGGGCTTAGTAAAACAAAAGAGTTGAGGCTAAGGAATGGCAGACATGCCTTCAGAAAAGCAAAAGAAGAAAAATACTTTGTGTGCTAGTACAGTTGCACTGTCTCTACACCTCAGGTTGTAAGGTATAAAACCAAAACATAAAGACAAGACACAGAAACCAGGACTTCTTCCTTACCTCCATACTCCGGCGCAAAGAAGTGTAGATTCTTCTGCTCTTCCCGGCAAGTCTTCACATGATTGTTGATAGTGTCAGGAGCCACTGGGAGTAGGGGAGATACCCACAATCTGACCACCACCAACAAAGCACAGTCTTATTCCAGTGAGAGGCCCCCAAAGCCAAATTTCAAATTTCTCCTGAAGGTTCTATTCTTTCAACAAGCAGAAACCATCCTGAACTGCAGACCACACTTGGATATCATCTCCTCCTCCTTTCTCAAGCCTATTGCTTCTCATCTAAAACCCCTAGCTTTAAAAAAAAAAAAAAAAAAAAAAAAACTTGCAATACCCAAACACAGTGGGCACTTTAGCTAGCTAGTCAAGAAACAACATGATCAAGGGAAAAACTTGTGACCTGGTCATCTTCCCCAAGTCCCAGATGCAAATAATCTCCACAAAAAACTGCCAAGTTTCATTTCATTCATGTATGAAATGAACATAAAAACACAGGCTGCTTCCTAATCTGGGACAAGTGGAGTCTTCAAGAACTTGGATACAAAAGTTAAAGAAGCATTAGAATACAACCAAGGAGTTAGCCTCCTACTTACACAACTTTGCTAATTAAAACTCAAGAAAAGTTCAAAATTGAACCAATACCCTTGAATTGGCTTCATCTTTAACCCACCAAAACTTTTGTAGATCCCTACTCTACTCTTCCTCTTCAATGCTGCCTGTTACAGGGCTGGACAATGAACCAGGCCTAATTTGGACTCACTCTGATCATAAACAATGACAAGGCACAGAATATGGGAGCACAGTATGATTTAGGGAACCAGCCTGATGATGAAGGGGAGTATGAATCTAAAAGGTTAAGTGGCCAGCCAGGCAGAATCCACAGGAAACAAGCAGGTTGTGGAGGGGCAAGCAAGTGGAGGGCTGGCAGGGCAGAAGCTAAGCAGGCATAATTAAGCCAGGACATAAGGGAACAGGCCTTGCTCCCACGACTGCATGCACTGGGCAGCCGAAAAAGGAGCAGAAGGAGCACAAACAGAGCCCCAAGTGGGGCAGAGGAAGCTCTCACCATTAGCAAAAATCCTATGAAAGACTGTTGGGAACAGAGCAGCCCGTAAGCGGGAGGGAGGAAAACAGAGAAAAGTTGTGAGCGATGGAGCAGCCAAGCCCCAGACAAATGGTAACAACACACAGACACAGCACACAGAAATGTACACCACACACAGATACACAGCAAATGAAAGCACTCACGGCAGGCACAGCCTGGAACTTCCTCTGGTAGAATCTGACCCCATGGACTCAGATTAGACCTCCTTTCCATCTCTTGCCCTTTCCCAATCTCCTATCAAATTCCCTATCTTAGTTCCAGTTTCCTTCCAAAAAGGTACAAGATTGCATACCCTAGCCCCTCTCTACACATTGGCCTCTCCATATGAATTACTTCCAGCAAGGTCCTGTCTCACATCACTAGTTGGTACCTCAGAATTTTGCTCTGTTCTCCACCATGCCTTTCATCTTACCCCCATGGTTCCCAAATTCCCGAGGCTCCCATGCCCAGAACCTCTCCCTCCCCTCACCAGAGCCAATCTTGATGAGTCCGTTGTGCTGGATGAAGATGGTGTCACAGGTCAGGTTCCCATGGATGATGGGAGGGTCACAGGAGTGCAGGTAGCTGTGGGGGCACTGGGCTGTTAGAGGGGCCACTGGGAAATTAAGGGCAGGGGGAACCCAAGGGTTAAGAGGAGCAAGGGCCAGGACTCCTGCTGGTCATCATAAAGATAATCCCCACACTGTGACTCTGTTATGCCTGATGATTTCAATAGTTGGATAAGAACTTAGAGAAACAGGTGGAAGACAGTGTCATTGTTTGGACATTAAGAGGAAGGAACCCTTTACAAGACCCAGAGGGGGCCTAATCATGACAGTACATGACTCAAAGAAAATAGGGAGAGGCAGAATAGATTGGCATAGTGCCCCTACGATCTGTTTGGAGGAACTAAATCAGGAATACACAGATACTACTTACCTGAGGGCAGAGAGGATTTGTGTGCACCAGCGCTTCCAGGCCTACAACAGATTTTGTTCCAAGGGTTAACAGTAATCACGTCCCTTAACCCTCCAATAGATGCTCTCACCCATTCCTGATCAGCTTCACAGTTAACAGTCTCTTTAAGCCAAAAAAAAAAAAAAAAAAAAAAAAAGCTCTTCCCCTCCACACCTTTTCATTCATAGTCTTGTGGTTCTTTTTCGTCTTCTTCAGAAATTGCTTCAGACTCCCGGATGACATGTATTCTGTGATAAAAATTACCTGGAAAAGCAAAGCATTTACTATAAGACTTTATTGCAGAAATGATATCTTGCCCTGGTGATAGAGTACACACATGATTTTTCACTTTTTTGTTTATTGGTTTGGGTTTTTAATTTTGTTGTTGTTGTTGTTTTGGCAGTACTGTGGTTTGAACACAAAGCCTTAGGCTTGCCAGATGGGCAGGCACTCTTATCACTTATACCAGATACCCATTAAAAATGTGTGGGTTTTGTTTTATTTTAATTTGCTCTCCTGTTTTTATCCTTTTCTTAGAGCAGGCAATGAAAACTCTGAAATAAGAAACATACAAAGAAGCAAAAGTTTGCTCATTTCTTCCCCATATAGCTTGGGCTGGGAGCATAGCTTAGTGGTAGAGGGCTCACCTAGCATGCACAAAACCCTGGGTTGGATTGCTTGGTATTACATACTCAGAAAAAGCAGAATAGCGCTGTGGCTCAAGTGGCAGAGCACTAGCCCTGAGCAAAAAGTGTCTAAAGGAGGCCAGGAGTGGTGGCTGTAATCCTGGTTACTCAGGGGGCTGAGATCTGAGGGTCAAGGTTCAAAGCCAGCCTGGGAACAAAAGGACCTGAGACTCTTATCTCCAGCTAACCTCTAGAAAACAGGATGTGGGGCTTGGCTCAAGGGTAGGGCAGTAGCCTTGAGCTGAAGAGCCCAGGACAAGTTCAAGCCCCATGACCCACCAAAAAAAAGGCCACAGGTACAGGTGGCAGGTAAAGGCAAAGCCAATTCCAATTCTTACTACCATATCAGTGAAATCAAATTATTTCAAAACTACAGTTTCAGGGTTAGGATACATGGTTCAAGTGACAGAGTGCTGAATTCAATATTTAACACTGGGGGAAAAAAATCACTCAAAAGTTTTGTTGGATGCTAATTGTTCATGCTTCTAATTCTAACTAGTCAAGAGGCTGAAATCTGAGGAGGGAAGTTTGAAACCAGAGAGACTCTCATATCCAATTAACTATCAAAAAGTTGGAAATGAAGCTGTGGCTCAAATGTAAAGTGCTAGACTTGAGTGCAAAAGCCTTGAGTTCAAACCCAAGGACTGGGACAAAAAAGGAAAAAAAAAGAAAGAAAGAAAAGAAAAAAACTACCCAGTTACATTCTCTGAATATAAAAGGAGCAATAATGTAACTAGTTTCTTACAGTAAGTTCAGGAAATAGTAGAGAAAAATTCTTACCCTGGCCTTGTTCTCTTTAATGTCAGCCCAGTACTTGTGAAATTTAACAATGTTGAGATGTTCTAATTGAATCAGATTATCAAACACTGCTCGGACTTTTTCCTGGAACAAGGGAGACAGATGGGGAAGAGTTCACAAAGCACTGTAATGATCCGAAAAGCCACAAGTGATCTAACTCCCAACATACTTTCCTCACAGTCACTGTCCCCATATGGACGCCTCTTTAAACACCAGTGTTTCTAATGCCCCTAGGCTGGGGAATTTCACCATCACCTACCTCCTGAAGTTTGTAGTTCTTGCGTTCAGAGAACTGTACTTCATTCCACACAACTTCCACACCTTCCTCTGTATCCATGGCCAGGTATGCACTGTCAATACCTGGTACATTCCTCTGATTCACCTGAGAAATAATTCAAGTGGAATGAAAGTTATCTGATGACCTCTCCATTTTAATACTCTGTAGACAACCTTCTCCTAGTACTCAGTCTGCAGTCTAGTCTGCCTCTTTAGGTAGCTCTTCTAGTTCTCATCTCCTAAATCCTTTATTCTCCCAGAGAGTGACACTATCATCACCTTACCTCTTCTCGCCTCTTTTGCCAGCGACCACAAGGTGACTCTTCCAAGATTTCAGATTCATCTTCACTCTCTTCTTCTTCCTCTGGGGAAGCAGCTGAGGTGGTAGAGGTCACAGGAGGTGACACTGAAGTCAGGCCAGGAGCTGAAGATGAGGATTCTACCTTTGGGTCTGAGCCACTACTGAGTACAGTCTGAGACTCTCCCTCCGACATACTGGAATGAACACTCACGCCTGCATTGGTTGGGCAAGGGCAAAAGAAAGCAAAGGAGATCAAAAATAAACCTACAAAGAAAGAGTTAATCTTGCTGGGCGCAGTGGCTCAAACCTGTAATCCTAGCTACGCAGGAGGCTGAGATCTGAGGATCAAGGTTCAAAGCCAGCCCGGGCACAAAAGGACCTGAGACTCTTATCTCCAATTAACCTCTAGAAAATGGAACTGGGGTTTGGCTCAAGGATAGGGCGGTAGCCTTGAGCTGAAGAGATCAGGGGCAGTGCCCAGTCTGAGTTCAAGCCCCATGACCCACAAAAAAAAAAAAAGTCTTAACCTCATCTGCAGACACGAAGGAAATAAAACACATACCTCCCTTGTTTCCTCTAACTCCAAAATCAAAACGAATTTCTATCTAAATACTGAAACATTAACTATTTTTGTAGCGAGAGCTATCTTAGCTGAAGATGACTACCCTAGAATGGCAAATACAAATTTTAAAGTAGTATAATATTCTTTTTTTTTTTTTTTTTTTGCTAGTCCTGGGCTTGGCCTCAGGGCCTGAGCACTGTCCTTGGATTTTTATTTTTCAAGGCTAGTGCTCTGCCACTTGAGCCACAGAACCACTTCTGGCTTTTTTCTAGGTATGTAGTACCAAGGAATCAAACCTGGGTCTTCGGGCATGCTAGGCAAGCACTATACCACTAGGCCAAACTCCTGGCCTAGTAGTACAATATTCTTTAAGGGAGTTTATTCACAAAATTTTCTAAGTAAGGTCCAAATGAACACCACAATAGGATGTTCCATTCCCTCTCAGCAATTCAACCAGTAAGTTTCCACTGTGAATATTCCTTGTGCTCCTACTACACTCTGCTCAAGAACTATGCCAGATTGGGCTAGTTAGGTACTCTTGAGAGCAGAAGTTTCCAGAATCCAAACTGTTACCTTGAGACAGCTATAGGGCTACCACCCTCAGCCAACTTACTCAGCTAACCCCTAAGCTGACTTGGCCTAGCAGAGCTAACCTTAGTACTCACTATTATTCCTCCTATAAGAGAATGGAGAGGCTACATTTGACTCAGGTGACTGGCAGTAATGATTTCATCTCTGATGACTTCACCCTTCCTATGATGTACGGCAAGTAGGTATTAACATTTTTAATTTATTCAATAAATGTTTAGTAAGCACTTATTATAGCTCACACACTGGTAAAATGACTGAGATAGAAGAGTAAATAAGTTAGATGCTTATACTTAAAGGGCCACGAGTTCAAGGCATTAACTTTCCGGTTTTCATTTCACTCACACTGCTCAAAGTTTCTGACATTTCCATTCTGTGGGGAAGTGTATCTGACATAGATATTTCTTTCAATTACAAACAACTCAATATTTATACAGGAGCATAGCTTCTTGAGGAAAAAGCTAACTATCATCAACTGTGCCACAGAGTGCCAAGACAACCAATGAATGTTACTCCATACAGCTAAAAAGAATGGCTAAGAATGAATTAAAACCTATTGTGTGCTGGGCTCAAAGGAGTGGTGCCCAATAAAAAGGGGATATACTGGTCCAGTGGGGTGGATCTTGCCTGTAATCCTAGCTACTCTGGAGGCAGAGATCTGGGGGTGGAGGTTCAAAGCCAGCCCAGGCACTAAAAAGCCCTGAGACTCTTATCTCCAATCAACCACCAGAAAACTGAAAGTGGCCCAGTGGCTCAAGGTGTAGGGCAGTAGCCCTGCGCTGAAGAGCTCAGGGACAATGCCTGGGCCCAGAGTTCAAGTCCCAAAATCGACAAAAAAAAAGAGGGGGAGGGTATATCCTGGAGACTAAATTTTTATCTCTAAATTCAGAATACCAGAAGCTTCCAGTCCACACACCAATCTTTCAGAACTTCTAATGTCCTCCTCTGCCTATACTGTCTAACCTCAACCTATACTGTTTAACCTGTCAGAAAATGTTGATGACAGGAACTCCAGAGAGCAACAAAGCACTAAAAAAAACAAACAAACAAACAAAAAAAAAAACACTGTGTTTCCACCTATTTAAGAGAGATTCAACTTAGCCAGCCAGGACAGTTGCTACAGTATGTGAATGCTTTAGTAACCTACTAGAAAAGTTTAGAGATTCGTTTTTAAACATCCCCTGAGAAGTAGCCAAGAAAATAGTTCAGTCTGAGCAAGGAACCAGTGGTTTCACACCTATAATCCTAGCTACTCAGGACGCTGAGATCTGAGAATCACTATTCCAAGACAGCACCCTAGCCCTGAATGAAGTCTGTACAAGCGACTTTCTAGATCAGCTCTATTCACTAAATACACCCAAAATCAGAAGTAAAAATTCCCAGCAAGATTACAATTTAAAAAAAAAAAGTGGAATCCTAGCAAAGGCAATAGCTAAAAGAAGCTAAATAAACTTCTGGACCAAGAACATAACACCCAGCAGGAGCCAAATCTTCACCAATCACACATGCCCAGAGAGGTGCTTGTCTCCTCCCTCCCCAGTCTTGTCACAGGGGGCGAAGGAGGGACGTGCCCCAGGTCTCCGGCACAACTCCCGCTAAGGAACAAGACACCTGCAGCGCTGGGGGTTCTGCCTCCGAGGTACCCAGGGGTTTAAGGACCACCACACAGGAAGGCATTTCTGTCCGTAAGGACAATCTCCGCGCCGCCTCCAGCCACCCCGAGGCGCCACGTCCCCTGCGGAGTGGTGTCAGTCATCCTGCAAAGTTGTTCTCCGGAACTGTCACAATGGAGACCGCAAGCGTGTCATCTGGGCTCGCAGCCACGGGCTCCACGCCCGTCCTCACCCTAGTTCAACCCGGAAGGCCTCCGAGGCTCGTCTAAGTGTCCAAGAAGCAAGCTCGGGTGAAGGAGGCCCTGACGCGGCCACACTCCAACAGGTCGCGCAGCCGCGGGGTGACGGCCAGAGGCTGCGGGCGCCAGTGCCCCTCGGGGCGGGCGGGCGCGCGCGCGCCGGGGCCACATCATCAAAGGCCGGCCCCGCGGCGCCGTCAGGCCGCAGGCCACGCCCCCGCGCCGCCGGCGCCCCGCCCCGCGAGCGGGCCCGGCCGGGTCGCCGCGCTTCCTTCCGCAGGCCACCAGGCCGCGACCGCCGCCCCGCCCCCCCGCCGGCCGCCCCGCCTCTCGCGGCTGGAGTTCCAAGCGAACGCCTGGGCCTCCCGACCCGCGCCCGCAGAATTCCGGGCGGCCGCCGCCACGCCGGAAAAGTCAGACGAGCGGGTCAGCGGTCAGGGCCGTGGCGGCTCCTCGGCTGCGGCAGGTCGGGCCGAGCGGGCCTGGCTGCCGAGTGAGCCGCGCCGCCCGCAGCACCCTCCGGCCGGGTTCCGCTGTCCCAGGGTTCGGGCGCGGCCCTGCCACCGTCTCGCGAGCCCTCGCCTCTGGGACTCGTTCCCCAAGGACTCACCTCCCGGCTCCGCGCCCGCAGCCTGCGCTTCAGCTCCAGCTCGGGTTCCGGGACCTCGGAGCACAGCGACTCCCTCACAGCTGCGCTCCACAGCGCAACCGAACTGCGGGCCCCGCCCTCGCGGCGTCTGGACCAACAGATGGGCGGTGCCCCTGCGCCGCCAGGTTTCCATTGGCCGGGGCGGCGAGGGGCGGTGCCCGCAGACGGGCGCTCGCAGGGCGGTGCTCAGCCGCGTCTCCTCCCCGTGCGCCGGCCGCCGAGGCTGACACCTCGCCGAGGGGTGGGTCGTCTCCGTCTCCGCCCGGGCTCGTCTCTGTCCAGCGGTCCTCCCAGTCCAGGTGCCCCTAGTGATTCTGCTGAACCAAGGGAAAGACGTCTTCCTCTCCACCAAGTCGCCATGACAGACCTGATCGCCTGAAAAGACAAAAGGAGCGCCAGACATAGGCTCTAATCCGGGGAAGAGCCCATCACCTTTACCAAGTGGAGGACCAGCAGGGCATTCATTCTTCAGGAAGCCTGAAAAAAACAAAATTGAATAGTTAACTCTGTTCGCTACAACTTCGCGAAGGGTTGCACAAAACATGATTTGATTCTCGGAAGAGCCAATTCATGGAAATTATCGTTAAGTTTGTTAATCAACAAATGCTAAAAGAAGAAAAAAAGGACTCAGAAAATTACGCTATTGACCGAAGCTAAATTGCTGAGAGCCAACACTATCAAAGTGTTCTTTGAAAAGATCCTTGGAAAGAATTTAGATGGGCTGAGCGGGAAGTGTAGCCTAGTGGCAGAGTGCTCGCCTAGCGTGTATGAAGCCCTCGGTTCGATTCCACAGTACCACATACACAGAAAAAAGCCAGAGGTGGTGCTGTGGCACAAGGGGCAGGGCGCTTGCCTTGAGTAAAAAAAAAAAAAAAAAAAAAGTGTTCAAGGACAGTGCCCAGGCCCTGAGTTCAAGCCTCAGGACTGGCAAAAAGAAAAAGAAAAAAAAAGAATTAGGTGGGCTGTGTAGAAGTAGAAATAAAAGATGATAGATTGTAACTGGACGGACACCTCATGCTTGTAATCCCAAGTATTCAGGGGGCTGAGATCTGAGAATTACGTGTCAGGAGAGCCAAGGAGATTCTTATTTCCAATTAATGCGTTATAAAAACAAACAAAACCAAACCTAAGTGGAGCTGTGGCTCAAGCCCCAAGACCTAAATCAAGCCACAGGACTGATGCACATGAGTGCACACACAAAGGTGATAGATTCTTGGTGAAAACTAACGACAAAACTGGTTGATGGAAATTCATTGTCATTACACATGTATCATGGAAGAAAAAGAATCAGTTAACTTGGGAATCACAATTGTCAAATTTCTCTGTCCTTAAAGAAATCTCAAAATCTGACAGATAGGAAACCCCAGGGCCCCGAATTTGGCTTAGTGGTACAGTGCTTGCCTAGCATGAACGAAGACCTGGGTTCCATTCCTCAGTATCACATATATAGAAAAAAGCTGGAAATTGTGCTGTGGCTCAAGTGGTAGAGCTCTAGCCCTGAGAAAACCCAAAGACAGTGCTCAGGCGCTGAGTTCAAGGCCCACGACTAGCAAGAAAAAAAAAAGAAAAAAAAAGAAACCCCACAGAAACTCATTTTCTCAAAAACCAATCCTTTTTTTTTTTGTCTGAAGTGTGAGCTTTATTAGCCTTTCTCTTTCGAGTTCCTTTCAAATACTCAGAGGGAACACTTCAGCAGTCAGAAGCTCTCCCCTTATTTTCAAACTTTCACTCTTAAATTGATTAAATATTGCATAAATTTCACCACCTCGTGTATTTGATTTTTCCCTCTTAACACAAGCTGGGGGAGGGAGGTTGGCCTAGAGATAGGCCAAGCATGCACAAAGTCCTGGGTTCAATTCCTTGGTACCACATACACAGGAAAAAAAAAAACTGGTGCTGTGCCCAAGTGGCAGAGTGCTCGCTTTGAGAAATCACAGAGACAGTGCTCAGGCCCTGAGTTCAAGCCTCAGGACTGGCAGAGAGCAGGGGGAGGGGGAAGGAAGGAAGGAAAAAGGAAAGAAAATAAGCTGGGTACTGGTTATTTATGCCTGTATTCTAAGCTACTTATAACAACAGTAAGCTACTCTGGAGTTCGAGATCTGAGGATAGAGTTCTGAAGCTAGCTCACACAATGAAGTCCATGAGACTTTTACCTCTGAATAAATACCCAAAAGAAAAAATGAGAGTGGATCTGTGGCTCAAGTGACAAAGTGCCAGCCTTAAGCAAAAAAGCTTAAGGACAGTGCATATAGGCTCTACGATCAAGTAACACACACACACACACACACACACACACACACACGTAAAAGAGTCTAGGCATGGTAATACCTACAAGCACAACAATGTAGAGACTGAGTCAAGAGAATCAAAATTTGAAGCTAGGCTGGGAGTTTGGTCTAGTGGTGGAGTGCTTGCCTAGCATGCATGAAGATCTGGGTTCAATTCCATGGTACCACATACATAGAAAAAAGCTGGAAGTGGTGCTGTGGCTCAAGTGGTAGAGCTCTAGCCTTAGAAAAAAAAAAAAGTCCAAGGACAGTGCTTAGGCCCTGAGTTCAAGCCCCACAACTGGCAAAAAAAAAAAAAGAAGGACCTGAGACTCTTATCTCCAACTAATCTATAGAAAATGGGAAGTGGGGCTTGGCTCAAGGATAGGGCAGTAGCCTTGAACTGAAGACACCCAGGCCCAGATGTAGGGTGATAGCCTTGAGCTGAAGAGCTCAGGGACAATGCCCAGTCCGAGTTCAAGCCCCATGACCTACAATATATATATATGAAGTCATAAAAACCACCACCCACAACAACAAAACAATGGTATTTGGGCCAATGATGGTTGCCTTTGAGTGGTACAGCCCCTGACTAGCATGTGCGAGGCACTGGGGAAAAGGGAATCTGTGGTTGCCAGGTATCTAGGAGTATGAAGTGCGACTGGAACACAGGGGATTTTTACTCTGAAAGAAACCATAGCGATGTCATATGTCATTGATTATGCACTGTTCAAACACATAAAAGGTACAAGGAGTGAACAGGAAGGGACTTTAGGTAATTATATCAGTTGGGTTCATCAACTGGGAAAAGGGTATCCTCTAGTGAGGAATGCCGGTCATGAGAGAGGCTATACGAATGTAAGAGGAAGGGATGTATTTTCAATTTTGCTGTGAATCTAAAATGCTTAAAAAAGAAAAGGTCTGGGCACTTGTGATTCAAGCCTTAGAGGCTGATATTTGAAGATCATGGTCTGAAGCCAGCCCAGGCAGAAAAGTCCAAGACTTGTAGCTCCAACTAACCAGCAAAAAGCCAGAGGTAGAAGTATAGCTCCAGTAGTAGGTGCTTAGCTTGAGTGAAAAAGCCAAGTGAGAGCATGAGGCTCCGAGTTCAAACCCTAGTACTAGTACCAATAACAGAAACAAAGAAAAAAGAAATTATATATAAATATATATAATATATTCAGAGAGAGAGAGAGAGAGAGAGAGAGAGAGAGAGAGAGAGAGAGAGAGAGAGAGAGAGAGAGTCTGTTTGAGAATATCTGGTTCTATTTGCTCTAAGTTTCCCAGGTGACCTGATAACTTGTTCTCCCAAATACATGGTCCAGGAGTTTGGCCTAGTGGTACAGTGCTTGCCTCAGTACCACATACATAGAAAAAAGCTGGAAGTAGTGCTGTGTCTCAAGGGTTAGAGATCTAGCCTTGAAAAAGCCCAAGGACAGTGCTCAGATCCTGAGTTCCAGTCCCAGGACTGGCAAAAAAAATTTACTAAATTCATAATGAGTGAATTTCATGGTACAAAAATCTTTGGGGGGGGGGGCAGCACAAAAATATATACCAACAAAACTGCTCAGGATCTTTCAAAGTCTTGGTTTCCATAGATCAGGGTAATTGGAAAATTAATTGCATTTTTGTTTGTTTGTTTGCCAGTCCTGGGGCCTGAACTCAGGGACTGCTCACTGTCCTAGGGCTTTTTCCTCAAGTCTAGCATTATACCACTTGAGCCATAATGCCAATTCAGGATTTCTCTGTGGAATCAAACCCAGCACTTCATGCATGCTTGAAAAGCACTCTACCACTAGGTTATGCTCCCAGCCCGAATTTACTGCATCTTATAAAATTGTCGGCATAATATATAGAGGAGTTACAGTTGCATTCATCAGGTAGTAGGTGCATTACTTCTCACACATTGAAACTCCTTCTTATATATTTGTCCCCATTTCCCTCCTCCCACCCCCAATTTATTGCATTTTTGCTCAAAATTTTTTCTTGGTGGAAGACTGTCATCATATCTCTGAGCTCATCTTTCTTCTAGGTATAGAATGTAGAGAAAAAAGGAAAGAAAAGAAAGAGAAAGAAAGGAAGAGAGGAAGAAGAAGGAAGGATTGAAGGGAGGGAGAAGAGAGAGAACGAAAAGAAAGGAAAGGAAAGAAGGGGCTGGGAGTTTGGCCTGGTGGTAGACTGCTTGCCTAGCACACACAAAGACCTGGATTAAATTCCTGGGTACCACATACATAGAAAAGCTGGAAATGATGCTGTGACTCAAGTGGTAGAGTGATAGGCTTGAGAAAGCCCAAGGACAGAGCTCAGTCCCTGAGTTCAAGCCCCAGGACCAGCAAAATGAAAGGAAGGAAGGAAGGAAGGAAGGAAGGAAGGAAGGAAGGAAGGAAGGAAGGAAGGAAGAAAGAAAGAAAGAAAGAAAGAAAGAAAGAAAGAAAGAAAGAAGGAAAGAAAGAAAGAGGTTGGGTCGCCGTGCGGGAGTCGGCTTGGGCTGTTGGTTCTGACGGTGGCCGCCGCCGCTCTCTCTCGCTTGCTCAGCAACGATGGTGGAGGGAGATAACCGAAGTACCAACCAGCTGGACTACTGAACAACAGCAGAGATTCCATGAAATTTGCAGCAATCTAGTGAAAACCCGACGCAGAGCTGTGGGCTGGTGGAAACGTCTCTTTACACTAAAGGAAGAGAAGCCTAACGTGTACTTCCTGACCACGATCATCTCTCTGGCTGTGGTGGCTTGGGTGGGACAGCAGGTCCACAACCTCCTCCTCACCTACCTGATCGTGACTTCCTTGTTACTGCTTCCAGGACTAAATCAACATGGAGTCATCTCCAAGTACACTGGCATGGCCAAGAGGGAGATCAACAAGCTTCTCAAGCAAAAGGAAAAGAAAAATGAATAGTGCGCTGTGGCTCGCAGAGTCTGGCCAGCCCTGAACACTTCCTTCCACGCTATCTGGATTGTACAATGTTACACAGTAGCGCTTTGCTCTCCTCCTCTCTGCCCTTAGTTCACAGGAATTCACACTTGCCCAGTCAGGCCTTGTGCATAGTGTCTTTAAGTCAAGTATAGCTGGGTGTGTTCTTGTCAGTTGGCCTTAAACAGACAACTTGGTAGTGAGTGTGACCTTGATTTTCCTCCCCCAGAATTGGCATTTTGCTTTAGAATAAATGCTAGGATGCAGTTTGTAGTGACTTACGGTGCAGATTGGCAGTGACTGCGTGGACCATGGTGGCTCAACATGGCTACAGGAAGCTGCTTCCAAACTGCCCGGCTTCATGAGTACAGAGAACACATTTACTACCCAGGAAAAGACCAACCAACACTCAGTCATTCCTCATGCCCAGGGAACAAATGAAGTGCATTCCGCACCCTCCTCAGCACGGGGGTTTCCCAATCCTGTCCAACCCAGCCGCGTCTGAGAAACACTGGTGATGAGGATTTTAGCAGGCCTACAGCGCTCCTGCCCTGGTTCTGCCTCAGGTTGCTCAGTCCTCCAAGGCTGAGGACCCCATCCTTCCAAGATTAGAGAGGAGGCTTTGTAGCAGGCCTGCATGGCAGAGTTGCAGCTGAGACTTCAAGTCTGCAGTTGGTTAAGACACAAGTCTGTGACTTTTACTCCAAGACCAGCCAGTCAGGGCACAAGTCTTCCTGTGTTTAATTCAGATTCACTGCAGTAGAAAATAAAACTTCTTGTCTACAAATCCTAAGACCACAAAAAGCCTTCAAAAACATCAGAGTTGTGTTCCAGCGGCCACACATTTGCGTTGCGGTAGCTTAGCACTGGTGTCTTCCGTCTCCATGCCTCAGAAGCCACATGGCCGCTGCAGAGAGCAGCCTTGGCAGGTTGGCCTTGGGCCCATGTGGATTTTGTGACTTGGAAAGCTTCTTTGAAGTGCTCTTTTCTCCTTAGCCCCTAGGACTTTCGAGTAGTTGGAATTTGTAGGTTTGAATCTGAAGGCCAAACTGTGACATAGTTGGGAGCACTTGGCAGCCTGCTGATTTATGGCGACTGGTTTCTTTTGTGGACAGATTGCACTGATGGTTGTGTTTGCCACCCCTGCCAAAGAGCCACAGCCTCCCCTTCCTCCCGCTGTACATTTGCCACCCATCTTGACCTCCCTTAGTCCCTTCCCTGTTTTTTTTAATGTGTCCATGACAACTACCTTAATTTTACATGTTTCCTCCTTGTAAATAAGCCTGTCTTCCTGTCTGGATTTGTGTGTGTGTGTGTGTGTGTGTGTGTGTGTGTGTGTGTGTGTGTGTGTGTGTGTGAATACATGTTCTACCAAATGATCTACTTGGCAGTTTTTTTTTTTGTTTTTTTTTTTTTGCCAGTCTTGGGCTTGAGCTCAGGGCCTGAGCACTGTCCTTGGATTTTCTCAAGGCTAGAGCTCTACCACTTGAGCCTCAGCACCACTTTCGGCTTTTTTCTATGTATGTGGTACCGAGGAATCGAACCCGGGTCTTCATGCATGCTAGGCAAGCACTTTAACCACTAGGCCAAACTCCCGGCCCCTACTTGGCAGTTTTAATCCTGCATTTCTTCTAATTTTGTTTGGTGTATAAGGGGGAAAATTAAAACAGCTGGTACAAGTCAAAAAAAAAAAAAAAAGAAAGAAAGAAAGAGGAAAAAGAAGCCGGGTGAGGTGGCTCACACCTGTAATCCTAACTACTCAGGAGGCTGAGAAAATGGATAGTGGGGCTTGGCTCAAAGGTATGGCAGTAGCCTTGAAATGAAGAGCCCAGCCTGAGTTCAAGCCCCACGACCCACAAAAAAAAAGAAAGAAAAAGAAAAGAAAGAAAAAGAAAGGAAGAAATGAATGAATAGGAAGGAAGAAAGAGAGAAAAAAGAAAGAAAAAAAAGAAAAAGAAAGGGAGAGAGGAAGGATGGAAGGAAGGAGGAAAGGAAGGAAGGAAGGAAGGAAAGAAGGAAGGAAGGAGGGAAGGAAGGAAGAACCAATCTTTTTGGGGTTGGGAAATGGCTCTGTTGGTAGTATGCTAGTCAAAGAATGAAAAGCATCTGTTATGGGGGCCGGGAGTTTGGCCTAGTGGTAGTGCTTGTCTAGCATGCACAAAGACCCAGGTTCGATTCCTCTGTACCACATACATAGCAAAAAGCTAGAAGTGGTGCTGAGGCTCAAGTGGTAGAACTCTAGCCTTGAGAAAGTCCAAGGACAGTGCTCAGGCCCTGAGCTCAAGCCCAGGACTGGCAAAAAAAAAAAAGCATCTGTTATGATTTGAAGTGCAAGTCTTAGATCTAAAAAAAGAAAAACCGTAGATCTTTCCTTGCAATAGTATCTTTTTATTTTTTTAAACCAATCCTGGGGCTTGAACTCAGGGCCTGAGCACTGTCCTTGGGCTTTTTCCTCAAGAGTAGCACTCTGAGTAACTAGGATTACAGGTGGGAGCCACCTCGCCTGGCTTCTTTTTCTTTTTCCTTTTTCCTTTCTTTTTTTTTTTTTTTTGCTGGTCTTGGGGCTTGAACTCAGGGACTGAGCACTGTCATTGGGCTTTCTCAAGTCTATCACTCTACCACTTGAGCCACAGAACCATTTCAGGCTCTTTTTTTTTTTTTTCTATGAATGTGGTATCGAGGAATCAAATCTGGATCTTTGTGCATGCTAGGCAAGCACTCTACCACTGGGCCAAACTCCCGGCCCCCCAATAGAATCTTAAACTGAAGACATAATTAAGATGTAACTGCCCTTTGCCTCTCTCTGTCTCTTTCTCCCCTTAGCCCTGATTTCTAACTTGTTGAGGATCAAACCCAGGCCTCAAGCATGCTACAGACTCTTTTGGTAATTATTCACAACTGTGTAAGACCTCAAACTAAGAATTTTTCATCTCTCCATTGTTATGAATTATCTGAGGTACTCTAAAGTATACATATCCAGGGTTTCTATATAAGAATTTTCCAGGTGATTTGGATATGGCATCCTCATTTCTGGCTTGTGTTTTGGATGAGCTTCCTTTCCACATGATGTCCTACACTGTCTCAGGACTCTGCAGACAGCACCACAGGCAGCTGGCAACCCTAAATTTCACAGCCTCCATTCCTATAAGAAGTAAATTTTTTCTGGGGCTAGGAATTTGGCCTAGTGGTAGAGTGCTTGCCTATCATGCATGACAACCCAGGTTTGATTCCTAAGTACCACATACATAGGAAAAGCTGGAAGTGGTGCAAGTGGTAGAGCTCTAGCCTTGAGAAAGCCCAAGAACAGTGTTCAGGCCCTGAGTTCAAGCCCCAGGAATGGAAAAAAGAAAGAAGGAAAGAAAAAAATCTTTTCTTCACACATTACCCAGTCAGTTTCTACAGGAGAAAATGGATTAAGATACAATTGAAACATATCATAGAGGCACTTGTACAACCTTAAGGATAAAAATAAAATAGTAGGGTCGGGAGTTTGGCCTAGTGGTAGTCTGCTTGCCTAGCATGCATGAAGACCAGGTTTGATTCCTTGGTTGAGGGAGCTGAGCACAGCTCCAATTGACTACCAGAACACCAGAAGTGATGCCTGGGCTCTACCACTTGAGACACAGCACCACTCCTGGCTTTTTCTGCAAATGTAGTACTGAGGAATTGAACCCAGGGCTAGGCAAGTTCTCTATCACTAGGCCATACTCCTAGTCCAGAAAAATTTTCTTTGGTGATTTTTCTTTTTTTGATCACAGATTCAGATTCTGGGCCTCATACTGCCATTTGAACTACACATTTACCCCAGAAAAATCCTTTTTTTTTTTTTTTTTTTGGTCAGTCATGGGAATTGAACTCTGGGCTGAGTACTGTCCTTGAGCTTTTGTATTAAAGAGCTCCACTTCAGTTTTGTGGCGGTTAATTAGAGAGAAAAGTCTCATGAACTTTTCTGCCTGGGCTAGCTTTGAACTGCAATCCTTAGAACTCAGCCTCCTCAGTAGCTAGGATTACAGGTGTGAGCCCAGCACCCAGCTCAAAATATATTTTTATATCCCCCAAACAACTAAAAGATTTTAAAAAAGGAAAAAGGAACATATGATTAAACCAATATATATATATTGCAACATTTTTATTGTAATTAATAGAAGGGTTACATTATTTTCATCAGGTAGAAGCATTACTTCACAAACATTGATACCCCTTTTCATGTTTTTGTCCCTATTTCCCTCCCCCTACCCCATCTCCCAAAATATAGTTTTTTGCTCAAGGCTAGTGCTCTACCATTTGAGCCACAGCACCACTTCCAACTTTTTCTGTGTATGTGGTACCAAGCAATCAAACCCATGGCTTCCTGCATGCTAGACAAACATTCTGCCACTAGGCCATTCTCCTTACTGAACCTTTTTTTTGTTTTTTTGGGGGTTTTTTTTGCCGGTCCTGGGCTCAGGGCTTGAGCACTGTCCCTGGATTTTCTCAAGGCTAGGGCTCTACCACTTGAGCCACAGCACCGCTTCTGGCCTTTTGCTACATATGTGGTACCAAGGAATTGAACCCGGGTCTTCGTGCATGGTAGGCAAGCACTCTACCACTAGGCCAAACTCCCGGCCCCTGAACCTAACTCTTTAAGACTTTTTTGCCCTAGAGCTGATCATTAGAAGCAGGATTTCTCTAAATAACACCTTATGGTTCTCTTGGAGTAACATGTCGGGCTTAGCTACTGTGATCTTGTGGCCTATATGACAAAAGTTTTCTTACTCAGAGATTCAGGAGGACTCCTTAAGGAATAAGTGCACCCCAGATCCTCTCTGGAGACTGCCCTCACTTTTGCCAGCTATCCTGTTGCTTCTGGGCTTTTCTACCCCTTTGTTGAACACTTGAACAAAAACATACACAGGTCATCTGGAACAAATCACATTTTAAAAGACATGAAAGTTCATACTATTTATAAGAAAAAAAATCTCTTTTCCTGCAAGGCATTCCTGCAGGAATGCCTGCCCGTTACAAACATAAACTATCGTCAAGATCATTAATGTCGCACCTTCTAGAAGTATAAAAATACAATGGTGGGGCCGGGAGTTTGGCCTATTGGTAGAGTGCTTGCCTAGCATGCACGAAGACCCAGGTTCGATTCCTCAGCACCACATACATAGAAAAAAAAAGCCAGAAGTGGTGCTGAGGCTCAAGTGGTAGAGCTCTAGCCTTGAGAAAGTCCAAGGACTGTGCTTAGGCCCTGAGCTCAAGCCCAGGACTGGCAAAAATAAAAAAAAATTTAAAAAATGCAATGGTAACGCAAGACATTTGTGTTTTATATTGACAGCAGCTGTTCTGTATACTTTTTAGTCAGGTGTAACTACATGAGGAGACACAGGCCAGAAATAAGAAAATGAAGTCTATGGACTCACAGGTCCTGGAGACTCACAGTATCACAGCAGCAACTGCAAAGTATAGATCAGAGCCTTTATTGCGGTTCCAAGGGAAAGGCAAGACTGAACAGTTTGTAGTATTGGGCTGACGCTTTTGAGGTGGTCCCCAGTTGACGAGGGTGATTAGGGGGGAGGGATAATGCTTTTATCCCAGGAGGCAATATTCTTGACAGATAAAGTCTTACTCCACAACTCTCCAAGGACTGGCTAGCCCTGGGAAGGGTAGTGTCTTTTAGATAAAAGGATCCGTGAAGATGTAAAAATATTATAACATACAGAAATTGAAAATATACAACATTATTATTACAGATGGAAAGATGATGTAGATTAAGCCCAAAACCTAAGAAATGGGCTCTTCCTCCTCTTTCCAAATAACTTCAAAGTAGTGTATTCTTTCTTGTCACTGGGATTATTTTCTTCTTCTTGGATCAATAGGAAAGAATATACTATCAAATCTGCAATTTCCTTAAGCTAAGTGCTGATGGCTTACATCTGTAATTCTAGCTACTCAGGAGGCTGAGATTTGAGATCCTCATTCAAAGCCAGCCTGGACAGACAAATTCAGGAGACTTTTCTTCAATTAACTAGTCAAAAGTCAGAAACTGGAAGTGGAGGTTTAGCTTAAGTGGCAGTGCAAAGGTCAAGAGAGTGCAAGGCACTGAGTTCAAGGGTAATATTGGTACATGTGTGTGCACACAAAGTTTTTAATCTTCACGTGATGAATATGTAAGATACATTTTAAATCACACGGACTATCACTTTTTACTTGAGTGATCTGGATGTACATTCATATATACAATTGAACTTGTGCAGCATTATAGAGTATTTCACTTTTAAGGCAATATTGTCTACAGTAGGGTCCCATGAATTCCCATGGACCTGAAATATATATCAGGAGTTTATGATGTTCCTTTCTTCCTCCTTTTCTCTCCTCTTCTTTTCTCTGTTCTTGCTTCCTCTCTTTGTCTCTTTTATACTGTGGATTGAACTTCAGGGTGGCATGCACTCTATATATAATGCCCAGCTTAATGCACTTTCTCTTCCTTTATTTTTAAATTATTGGTGTCTGTTCTGAGGCTTGAACTCAGGACCTAGATGCTGATCCTGAGCTCTTTTGCTCAAGGCTAGCTAGCATTCTACTACTTGAGCCACAGCTCCACTTCTTGCCCGTTGTAGCTAGGATTACAGATATGAGCCACCGACACTCAGTGAACCTTCCCTTCTTTTCTCTGAGAGGCAAAAGTAAAGCAGTTCATAAGAGAAAATAAAAGGAATCTCCCCCCCGCCCCATCTCAAGCCAGTCCTGGGGCTTGAACTCAGGGCCTGGGCACTGTCTTCGGTCTTTTTAAAGGCTAGTGCTCTCTCTACCACTTGAGTCACAGCACCACTTTCAGCTTTTTCTGTGTATGGTGTACCCAGGAATCAAACTTGCTAGGCGAGCACTCCACTACTCATGCTCCCAGCTCTGACAATATATTTAATGATTTGACAGTTATCTTGGGTGCTTGACCAACTTGAGGAAATGGCCTCAAAGTAATCCAAACAACTTAGTGAATAAGGCAAAAATGACAGATATATTGTGAATTTGTGTAAGAAGTGCCAAGTGTTTAAGATCTACAAAACCTCATTATACTTAAGTGCTGAATGAACAGGATCTACATTATCGAGACCCTTTCCTCATTCAGACTAGATCCTCAAGTACATGTTTGGGAGCTGTTTCTGTTTCTATGATGCATGATTTTGTCAGTCATAGGGCTTTAACTTGGGGCCTGGGCTCTGTCCTTCAGCTCTTTTGCTCAAGGCTAATGTACTACTTTGATCCACAGCACCACTTTCAGTTTTCTGTCTTAATTGGAGATAGGCATCTCATTGACATTTCTGCCTGAGCTGTCTTAGATCTGTGGTCCTCAGATTTCAGCCTCCTGAGTAGCTAGGATTAAAGGCGTGAGCCACCAGCACCTGGCTTCAGCTCATACCAAAGAGACTAAATGGTAATTATTGAGGATATCAATCTATAAACACAAGGTCCCCCTCTCAAGTATGTGACTTTTTTTTTTAATCCTGTGTCCTTGTCCTTGGAAGTGACACCTTGGTAAGCTTTCCTTCAACTGGGCTACACCCCAGACCCTACTCCATTGATTTGGGAGGGAAGAGGGATGGGGACAGATAGGATAATTTTGTCTGTCTGCTTCGCCATGCAGCCCCTTAGTATCTCAGTAATACTGTTATTCTCTCAGTGCTCTATTTTCCCTTACATCATTTTTTAACATTTGTTTGCCTATTTGTTTCACACCATCTATTTGTTTTATGTGATTCCCACTCTAAATTTTAGCATGTGTACCTCGATACTTAATGGTAGTCGTTTGTTAATAATTCAACATTTACTGAGATGTTAGCACTTGAAGATTAAATATTGTCCTATAGAAGAGAAAGTCAGCTTGAGAGGGAATATGTAGTTTGTGAAATACCTTACATGGCAAAATTCATGCTTTTTCACCATTTCAGATTCTATTCTTAGGGGGGAAAAGCTGAAGACTGTGATTGGCAACACCGAACTTTGATAAGGTCAAAACCTTCGTGCTATTTATGAAACCAGGAAATATTTAAATACTGAGCATGAAAAGAACTGTACACTAGGACACAATCAGGAAAGACACATGGATATCCAAACTAGTATAGGGCTGTTACAGACTACTCAGTGGAAGTGATGGACAAGTAAGATGGATGGATGGGGAGAGAGGTTCTATGGTTGAACTGAGAAACCCAGACATAACGCTGAAGCACTGAGGTACAGAGAGACACTCAAATCCCTTTCAAGTATGAAGGGTCTTCTAAACCACATTAAATAATGTGTGTATAAGGCTCATTAAGTGGTTTCATAATAATTTAGGATATTGAAGACTGGAGACTTGGCTCAAGTGATAGAGCACCAACCATACCAAGAAAAGCAAGAGTGCAAATTGCTGAGTTCTAACTCCAGTACACACACACACACACACACACACACACACACACACACACACACTTCCTCTCCCTCAAAAAAATAAAAATAAAAAACCCCAACGCTATAGGAGAAGCAAGACGAAAAAGCCACGATGAACTCTGAATTTTAAATGAGGACGTCTCCTTTCCCTCCCACCCCCCCTGAACTCGATCGACTATTAAATCTGCCGGATTTGTTCCTGTCAGCGCATCTCATCAGACTCAGAGCTCTTCAGTCCGTGCCCCTCCCTGGTCCTCTCTGCAGTGCCCTCGGAACACAAAGAGTCGACCAGCCATCTTAGGCGACAGCAGCACGACGGTCCGTCATTTTCCCCGCGAGGGCAGCAGCTTCCTCAACCCTCCTGCCCTCCCTTCTGCTCCTCCTCCCGGCGGGGAGCCGCGGTCCCGGGCCCCGCACCCCCGGCGGACCGCGCCGCCCTCTCCACGTGGTAACCGCACCACACACAGATACAATGTTCCTCCACATTGTAGCAGCTCCAATGACCGCAGTGTCTACACTGTATCAACGCCAATTAAGTCTTCATTTCCCTTTTTTTTTTTTTTTTGTCCACGGACAGGCCTCAGACAGCCCCGGCCGCTCGTGACACGCGTGCCTGTGTGTGTGTGCGTGCACAGGGGCTGACCACCCCGCAGAAACGATCGACACCCGGGAAGTTCCACTCAAAAAAACCTCCGAGAGGCCACGGGCCGGGAGCCCGGCCGACGGGAGCGGCCCGGGCGCCGGGACCTCCGAGGCCCGGGCGGCACGAGGCGCGGCGTGTCCGTTGGTGGGCGTGGCGCGCCAAGTCTCGCGGGAGGACAGTTGGGCGGGCCGTTGTCCCCGCGGGTGGGGCGAGTTGCTAAGGAAATGACCGCCCGCTGCGCTACGGAGTGGCGCGCGGGCCGGGCGGGGTCTGGAGCGGCTCTGTTTCCGCTTCCGCTCCCTCGGAGCTCCTGTCCCGTTACCGCCTCCTGGCCCGGCCTCGCGCCTTTCACCGGCACCTTGCGTCGGTCCAGCAGCCGGGCCTGCTCCTGCCACGCGCGCCCGGGGAGCTCCGGCGCCGGCGCCGGCTCGGGTCGCGCCCTCCCCCCCCCCTTCGCTTGCTCCCGAGGCCGCTGACCCGCTGCCGCCATGGGTGCCTACCTCTCCCAGCCCAACACGGTGAAGTGCTCCGGGGACGGGGTTGGGGCCCCGCGCCTCCCGCTCCCCTACGGCTTCTCCGCCATGCAGGGTTGGCGCGTCTCCATGGAGGTGAGACGGCAGGGGCTCCGGAGCCGGCTGCCGCTCGGTTGGGAGCCTGGCCGAGGAAGGGAGTGGAGTGCGGGGGTTGGGGTCCTCCCCGGGGAAGGGTCGAGTCGGGAGCCCGAGGCCGCGGCTGGTGGCCGCAGCGAGGGTGGGATCGGGGCCGGAGAGGGAGCAGCGGGGGATCGGGGGACCCAGGGCGGACGGTCTGGGGCAGCGAGGGCTCTGCCATGTGGGGAGAGGCACCTTCCACGGACTGCCCTCTCCCGTCGCCTTCGCGCCATCCCCTGCTGCCAATCCAGCCCTCCGGACTCGTAAGTGGTGTGAGGGTTCGGGTCGGGCTGAAGATGGGCAGAGGGACTATTTATCCGTTTATTTGTTGGGGAAGAACCAAAGAGATAGCAATGACTTTATTTTTCACATCTGATGCAGGGGGCCTCTTTGGATGTGAAACTTGACAGTGAAAGGAAGCCGGAGCAAATAAGTCTCTTTCCCACTCCTGACACCTATTTGCCTGTCCTTGAGCATCAGAGGGTCCTCCTGCCTGACCTCCAAGAGTTGTCACTCCTGTGCCCTCTCAAAGGGCCATTTGCGACCTTTGGAAAATATAGATTGCATCAGTGTTTTATTTCACTTGGTATTTCTCCTCTCTCGAAAACTTAGTAATTGTAGTTTGCTTGTTGTAATGTAGTTTACTTGATTTTCATAATCATTACATCAATTTTTTCGTCACAACTTGAGAACTTTTTTTTTTTAAGAATTTTACTTTGGATAGAAGAAATGAAAGTGACTACTATTGAATACATGTGAAACTCCAAAGAAGAACAGGAAAACTGGTAGGAAGGAAAGAAAAGGGGATAACATGTGTTTTTTTTTGTTGAGAATGTTGTGAGGTTTAAGCAGATGGGCTAAGGAAAAAAAGCTCTATGTCTATGGTTAAGCATTTATCCACTTGTAGGGGGTTTCAGGTAATAGCAAAGTACTGTCCTGGGGAATTTTTTTTTTTTCTCTAAAATTCCTCACTCCTCCCTGTGGTTAGCTGTGGAATAACAGCGTTTGTTCTCAGACCAACCTTTGAAAATGGCTCTATCACTTGATAACCAAATTTCTAGAATGGAGAGGATCCTGTAGTTCATCTCATCTAACTTGGCGCTCACATTTTAAAAAAATACCTTTTTTTTTTACAAATATATATTGTTACAAAGGTGATATACAGAGGGGTTACAGTTACATAAGTCAGGAAAAAAATGCATTGCTTTTTGGACAATGGTACCCCTGGTTCCCTCACTCTCTCCCAGTTGTGCTCATATTTTACAGCTAGGAATTTGAGGCCTAGAAAGCTTAGGACACCTGTATCTTGTTGGAAAGAATCAAATTATTGACCAAGACACTCACTAAACTCTGTTTTCATCAAATGAAACACAACGTTTATATTTTCCAGCAATGCACAGTATACTGGGTGGAACAACTTATCTGTTAGAAACATCTGGATATAGCTTCAAAAGGAAAGTTACTATAAGGCTGGCTTTGGGTGAGTTAGGAAGTCTGTAAGTTTCATTTCTATGTCACTTTCTGTTAAAGTGACATTGTGAATATCTCATCTCACAGACCTTTCCTTCAAGTTTTTCATACCTTATTTTCCACTTCTGTGGAATGGAAATGGTTTTTCCATTTTGTTGGAACTTTTCATCCTAGCTTTCTTTATGAACTGAGTTGCTTGAATATTATGTTTCCAAGTCCTTTACCCAAGGATACTGTGCTTTGGGCTTCTTCTCTTGGGTATTTCCCTTCATTTTGCTTTCTCATCTGGTAATTAAAAATGGCTTTTTTGGTTTGTGTGTGGGGTCAGGTTCTGTTTGATATGGATAGATGATCTTGCTAGATTGGTCCTAACATTGTAATTTTCCTCCTGAGAGCTACTTAGATATTGAAGTCTTCCTAATGTGCCTTTTTAAATTGACTCTTGTTTGATGAGTTTGATAGGCCTAATCAGATCCTTTTGATGTACTCTTTCTGATCCTATTCTAGTTCATTGATACTTCTTCCTTCTAGATTTGTTTCTTCTCAAAGTATAACTTTCTTTGTTATTGTAAGAACATAATTGACTTCTGGACTTTTTTTTTTGCCAGTCCTGGGGACTGAACTCAGGGCCTGAGCTCCATCCTTGGGCTTTCACAAGGCTAGATCTCTACCACTTGAGCCATAGCACCATTTCCAGTTTTTTCTTTGTATGTGATACAGAGGAATCAAACCTGGATTTGAGTGCATGCTAGGCAAGCACTCTACCACTAGGCCAGATTCCTGGCCCTGACTTCTAGCCTTTTAAGTGAATCTTAGCTTTTCAGGCTAAGGATGTAGCTCAGTGATAAATGACAGAAAATAAATAAAATGACTAGGTTCTGATAGCTCTACTCATATTGGCTACTCAGGATGCTGACATCTGGAGGATGGCAATTCATAGCTGGCCAGAATAGGGAAATCTGCTAGATTCTTACCTCCAAAATAACCAGCTAAGAGCCAGGCTGGAGACAGGGCTTAGGTGGAAGAGCACTAGCTGATCAAGCCTGAAGCCCTGAGTTCAACCCTTCCCCCCCAGAAAATAACCCCAAATCAACAATAACAAAATATGGTTTATTCATGTAATTCCTAATATTTAAAGTTTAGTTCCACCAATTGATGAAATCTTTTTACTTGTTTGGTAGGTTTTAATGATTCAATTCTGATAAAGTTATCATATAGTACATGTGATGAAGATTGTTAGAAGTTTAACTGATTTATAGATTCGGCCTTAGAGATAACGGTTTTATCTCTTCACTTGAGGCAAGGATGGCAGCTGTCAATAGATACCCTTTTATGCCTTTTTTCTCCAGTCTTTTTTGCTGTGAAACCCAGGTTGTTTTGAGGAGGGTTAATCAGAATACAAGTTGATGTTCTTCATGGTTTATGAGATCTTCTCAGCTGGTTGAGCTGTGAGCCTGAGGTTAAGAGGTAGGTTTATGGAGGGAGGGGTACTGAGAAATATATAAGAAAGATTCTGAGTCTAGTCTGAAGACAAGTTCAGTTGATAATATAGTCTTAAGGGACAAGTTTTTGTTTGTTTGCAGACACTATTGTTGCTCAAATACTCTTCAGCTACCTCTCCTGACTTGTTTTTGTTGGTTGTGGGGCTTGAACTCTGGGCCTACGTGCTGGCCCTGAGCTTTTCAGCTCAAGGATAGTGGTCTACCAATTAGAGCTACAGTGCCTCTTCCAGGTTTCTGGTGGTTAATTGAAGGTAAGAGTCTCTTGGACTATTGTACCTGGGCTGGCTTTGAACCTCAATCCTCAGATCTCAGCCTTTTGAGTAGCTAGGATTGCAGGTGTGAGCCACCACTACCTAACTTTTCCTCCTGACCCTTGCTGGTTGTTTTTGAGGTAGGGTCTCACTTCCTGTCCACAGTGCATACCTGAACAAAATGCCTGTATTGTTTTCCTGGTAGTTGCAATGACAGATATGTGACACTTCATCCAGTTCTTCACTGAGAGGTGAACTGGAGGACACTTTCTGCCTGAACTTACCTCCAGCCTCAATCCTCCTAATCTCAATATCCCAAGTAGCTAAAATCACAGGTATATGAAACTGTAATCTGAGTTTGATTTTTTTTTTTTTGTCAGTTCTCTGGCTTGAACTCAGGGGCTGGGCACTGTCCTTGGACACTTTTTGCTGAAGGCTAGCGCTCAGCCACTTGAGCCACAGCACCACTTCTTGCTTTTTCTATGTGATACCAAGGAATTGAACCCAGGGCTTTGTGCATGCTAGGTGAGCACTAGGTGACCACTAGGCTACACTTCTGGCCCAACCCATCTAAATTCTTTCATTAAAGGCAGTATCAATATGTACAGCATAACTTTATGTAAGCTAGTTTGCCATTCAGAGATAGTGGTCATAGAGGATCATCTAGAATATAGTACTGAACAGGAATTTCTTTTTCTTTTTTTCTTTTTCTTTTTTTGCCAGTCCTGGGGCTTGTACTCAGAGCACTGTCCTTGGGCTTTCTCAAGACTAGAGCTCTATCACTTGAGCTACAGCACCACCTGTAGCTTTTTTCTTTGTGGTACCAAGGAATCAAACCAAGGTCTTTTTTTCATGCTGAGCAAGCACTCTACCACTAGGCCAAACTCCTATCCCCTGAACAGGAATTTCTTAAAATACTTTCATGACTCTGTGTGAGTCCTGGGCTTGAACTCAGGGCCTAGGCACTGTCCCTGAGCTTAATTGGAGTAAGAGTTTCATGGACTTTGCTGTCTGGGTTGTCTTTAAACCACAATTCTCAGATCTCAGCCATGAGATCTTACAACCATGAGCCATATATGCCCTGATGGGTAGATCTTTACAACTTAAAATAAGGTATTAGATGCTATTGGTTCCAGTGAGTTTTCACTTTTTTTTTTTTTTTTTTTTGAGTTTTAATAGGAATTTCATTAAGGTCAAATTCTTAAGAATGAGAGAATCCTAGTTTGAGGGCACAAAAGCCTGTGAAGCCTTCTCAGATATCATAGTGTAGCACAGAAGGGCCTGGAGTTTGGCCTAGTGGTAGAGTGCTTGCCTAGCATGCACGAAGACCCGGGTTCCATTCCTCGGTACCACATACATAGAAAAAAAAAGCCGGAAATGGTGCTGAGGCTCAAGTGGTAGAGCTCTAGCCTTGAGAAAAAGTCCAAGGACAGTGCTCAGGCCCTGAGCTCAAGCCCAGGACTGGCAAAAAAAAAAGCTGAAACATAAAAGAAGGCAAGGAAACCATGGTGAAGCACAGGTTCAGGTTCTTTGGTGGTATCACCGTCTCGTTCCAGGTACAGATTATTATAAGGATACTGCTTCTGCCCCACAGGTTGGTAGCTGGGAAAAACACCCCCAATCCAGAACATGAAAGCCATGAGGCCAAAGAGCTGCTTATACTATACATGAGATCCCAAGAAACAGGTGTGGGGGTCATGTCCACTCAGCTCCTGATATACATGTCCAGGTCCCAATGTCACGGTTCACCTCAGTTTGTTCTCAGGTCTGTGTGGTCCCACGCACACCATGGGTCCCTCTCCTGCTGTGAGCGGTCAGGGAGCTTGGGATACTCACCGTGCCCCATGCCATCATCCTGGTAAGGCTTGTAGTCTTGCACACATAGGATATACTTCTTGGCAGCGGTAGCGCATTCTTTGGGGGTCTTTGGATGGGGCCCCGCTGTCCTGTCCGTGCTCCTAACTGCACCATGCGGGGCTGACTCCCAGCGCTCCTACCCTCACTGCCGCCGCCATCTTCCCTCTTTCTTTTTTTTTTTTTTTTTGCGAGGCCTGGCCTTGAGCTCAGGACTAGAACACTGAACACTGTTCCTGGGGTTTTTCTCAACGCTAGGATCCTGCCACTTGAGCCACAGCACCACTTCTGGCTTTTTCTGTGTATGTCAAACCCAGCAATCGAACCTGGGTCTTCATGCATTCTAGGCAAGCACTCTACCAGTAGGCCAAACTCCTGGGCAGTTTTCTGTGTCTCCGTAAATCTAGTTGAAAGATGGACCCCCCCCCACAATTCACTTATTTAGAAAATACAATTTAATTATTTCTTTTGTGTCTTTACATAATTGTACTGTTATCACCATGACCAATTTTTTATTTTTTGGGGGAGGGGTCATAGGGCTTGAACTCTGGGCCTAGGTGCTGTCCCTGAGCAATTCAGCTCAAGGCTACCACCTTATCCATGGACCAGGGCATTGTCCCTGAGCTCTAGCTCAAGGCTCCTGCCCTACCCCTGGATCCATATAGCCCCACTTTTTCTAGTGATTAATTGGAGATAAAAGTCTAATATTCTTTAGTACCTGGACTGGCTTTGAATCGTGATTCTCAGATTTCAACCTCCTGAGTAGCTAGGATTACAGGCTTGAGTCATCGTGCCTGGCTTGACCATGACCAATTTTAGAACATTTTTGCCTCCCCCAAAAGAACTCTATCCTTTACCGGTCACTTATATTCCTTCCACTAACTTCTGACAACCATGAATTTATATTCTGCCTCTATGGATTTACCTACTCAGAATACTTTAAAATAAATGGAATAAAGATATGTTACCCTTATTATCTAGCTGCCTTTGGTAAACATATTTTTATTTACATTTGCCTCTTTATTAGTATACATGTTAAAAAGACAATACTATAATCTTTAAGGGAAGTACATATGATGTAGTTTGCATCCTTGCACAGAGGCCCTGCTAATCTCTGTATTGCAGTTAGTTATAGTATATGTGCTACTAAAGCAGCCATAAGCATGATATCAGTCAGTACTTTGCTTTTTTGGTCCATCATAGGGCTTGAACTCTGTGCCTGGGCATTGTCTTCGAGTGCTTCAGCTCAAGGCTTAGCACCCTACCAATTGAGCTATAGTACTCCTTTCAGGATTCAGGTTTCTGGTGGTTAACTGAAGGTAAGAGTCTCTTGGTAGAGTATGGTGGTTCATGTCTATAATCCTAGCTACTCTGGAGGCTGAGATTTGAGGATCAAGGTTCAAAGCCAGTGGGGGCACAAAAGGACCTGAGACTTTTTTTTAATATATTTTTTATTGTAATTAATAGAAGGGTTACATGATATTTGCCAGATAAATGGTGCCTTAATTCCCACACATTGATACCCTTTCACATGTCATGGTCCCCATTTCCCTTCCCCCCTCCCCCACCCCTCATCTTGTTTTCCCCCAGGACCTGAGACTTTTATCTCTAATTAATCACTAGAAAAATGGGAAGTGGGCCTGTGGCTCAAGAGGTAGGGCAGGAGCCTTGAGCTGAAGAGCTCAGGGACAATGCCCAGGCCCAGGCCTCCCCCACACATACACGAAAGAAAGGAAGGAAGACAGTCTTAGACATTTTTGGCCATGGGCAGGGGGGGGGGGGGTGGAAGAGGGTGGAGGGGGTGGGGGTGGGGGTGATCATAGGGCTTGAACTCTAGGCCTGGGTTCTGTCCCTGAGCTCTTCAGCTCAAGGCTACTGCCCTACCCTTGAGCCAAGATCCACTTCCCCTTTTCTAGAGGTTAGAGATAAGAGTCTCAAGTCCTTTTGTGCCCGGGCTGGCTTTGAACTGCCATCCTCAGATCTCGGCCTCCAAAGTAGCTAGGATTATAGGCTTGAGCCACCTGCGCCCAGCTTAATCAGTACTTATTTTATGGTTGAATAATATTTCCTGTGTGTGTGTGTAATATTATCTATTAGTCACTTGATAAACATTTGGGTTCCCACATTGTCTGTTGTGAGTGATGACATTATGAACATTCATGTACAGGTTTTTCTTTTTTGGTCAGTCGTGGGACTTGAACTCTGAGCCTGGGTGCTGTCTCTGAGCTCTTTTTTTTTTTGCTAGTTGGGACTTGGACTCAGGGCCTGAGCACTGTCCTTGGACTTTCTCAAGGCTAGAGCTCTACCACTTGAGCCTCAGCACCACTTCTGGCTTTTTTTCTATGTATATGGTACCAAGGAATTGAACCTGGGTCTTCGAGCATGCTAGGCAAGCACTCTACCACTAGGCTAAACTCCCCGCCCTGTCCCTGAGCTCTTTAACTCAAGGCTACTGTATTATCCCTTGAGCCACAGCGATACTTCCGGTCCTCTGGTGGTTAATTGGAGATAAGAGTCTTAAGGTCTTTAGTGCCCAGGCTGGCTTTGAACTGCTATCTCAGCCTCCTGAATAGGATTACAGGCATGAGCCACAATGAGGAGTGTCTAGCCTCTTGTACTCCTCCCCCCCTTTTCTTTCTTTTTTTCTTTTTTCTTTTGCCAGTTTTGGGGCTTGAACTCAGGGCCTGGGGACTGTCCTTAAACTTTCTCAAGGCCAGCACTTCATCACTTGAGCCACAGCACCACTTCTAGCTTCTTCTATGCATGTGGTACCAAGGAATCGAACCTGGGTCTTTGTGCATGCTAGGCAAGCACTCTACCACTGGGCCAAACTCCCAGCCTCTTTTTTCTTTTTTATACTTTTACTGTCACATTTAGGAAACTGATTAAGAAAGTCACAAGAAGTTTTCTTCTACATTTTATAGTTTCTTTTCTTCAGTCTATTAGCCTATCTGTCTCTGTCTTTGTCTCTTTTTCTTTTGTGCTTTTCCTGGTGCTTTAACTCAGGGTCTGGGCTCTGCACTTTGTGCTCAATGATAGCATGCTACCACTTGAGCTACAGGCCTACTTGTGGCTTAAAAAAAAGTTATAAAGCTGATGTGCAGACAGGGTACAGTTATGTAAGTCAGGTAAAGAGCTCTCTTTTTTTTTTTTTTTTTTGGACAGTCTTTGTGCTTGAACTCAGTTCCTGTCCTGAGTTTATTTTCCTCAAGGCTAGTACCACTTGAGCCACAATGCCACTTCCAGCTTTTTCTGTTTACATGGTACTGAGGAATCAAACACTGGACTTCATGCATGCTAGGCAAGCACTCTGCCACTAAGCCACAGTCCCAGCCCAGGAGTACATTTCTTTTTGGGCAATATCACCTCTTCCATCCCCTTTCCTAGTTTTCCCCTCCCATCCCCACCCACAAATTTGCAGTTCATTTTCTTTCTTTTTTTGCTAGTCCTTACTCTTGAACTCAGGGCCTGGGCACTGTCCTTGGGCTTTTTCAAGGCTAGCGCTGTACCACTTGAGTCATAGTACCACTTCTGGCTTTTCCTGTGTATGTGGTATGGAGGAATCAAACCCAGATCTTTTTGTTTTGTTTTAGTGGTAAAAATACATGTAGCAGTTTACATCTTAACCATTTAAAAATGTATTGATAGTGTGGCTCAAAGTGGTACAGTACTTGCTTAGCAAGCATGAAGCCCTGAGTTCAGATCCCACTACCCCCAATTCAAAAAACATAAAAGCACACTTTAGCATTAATTACGTTCACATGATATAACTAATTTCTATACCTCTTCTCGTTTTGCAAAACTGAATCCTGAGTTATTCAAAATTGAATGAGTTTCTAGAATTTATATGCTGGTCCTAGGCTTGACTTCAGTGTAGGCACTGTCCCTGAACTCCTTTTTGCTCAAGGCTAGCGCTTTACCACTTTTGGCTTTTCTGTGATTCAGTAGACGAGAGGTTCCTTCCTGGGCTGCCTTTGAACCTCGATTCTCAGGTCTCAGTAGAGCAGTTCCAAGTAATACTACAGATGCAAAATCTCACTAAGAAGTGGAAGAGAGGATAAATTAGAAACTTCTAAGAACTAAAACATCAATTCTCAAGGTATAAGTGAATATTTCCCTCGTTTTGCTTTGGGAAAAAAGTATAGAGAAGAAATGAAGGCAGGTCCTCAATTTCAGAGCAAAATATATAGTTAGACAGCAAAATCCAGTATATAGAGTGCTTTTACCTGTTTTGACTCATCCTCACAAGTCCTGTGATAATGTGACTAAGTTAGGTGTTAACCCATATTACTGAATATAAGGTTGCATATCACATAGTAGCTGGCTAGTGATAATGCTGTATTCAGACCTCTGTATCTAAGAGGTGTACCTGTAGATTCAACTGTAGATCAGACATTTTAGAAAGTAATTGTGACAGAGTTCTACATGTATAGACTCCTCTCTCTCTCTCTCTCTCTCTCTCTCTCTCTCTCTCTCTCTCTCTCTCTCTCTCTCTCTCTTTTGGTCAGTGGTGGGACTTGAACTCTGAGCCTGGGCTTTGTCCCTGAGCTCTTCAGCTCAAGGTTACTTCCCTACCACTTGAACCACACTGCCACTTCCCATTTTCTGGTGATTAATTGGAAACAAGTGTCTCATGGACTTTTTAGTGCCCAGGCTGGCTTAGTGCCTCATATCTCAGCTTCCTGAATAGCTAGGATTACAGATGTGAGCCACTGCGGCTGGCCCCAATCTCACCTACCCTTGTATATCTATGTTTGATATATGATCTTTACACGCTAGTATGAGTAGTCTTTTAGAGTCAATATTTCACCAGGTAGCTCAGGCTGTTATGGCACTCACTGGAAATCCCAGGCTGGATTTGAGCTCTTGTTCTTCCTGCCTCTGTTTTATGAGTACTGGGATTATATATGTGCTCCACCACACCTAGCTTGCTTGTTTGTTTTTTGAGACAGTTTTTCACTGGGAGCTCAGGCAACCCTTGTACTGGGAAACACTCCTGTTTTAGCCTTCCCAAGCGCTGGGATTACAGATGTGCACCAGCATGTCTGGCTTCATAGTCATTATTTCAAACAGCTGCATGGATTCCATTGGAGGAATCTTATACTTTTTAAATTTATGAAATAATGCTATAATACATATGCTTATACATGGGCTGGGATGTAGCTCAGTGGCAAAGCACTTGCCTAGCAAGTGCAATGTCCTGGGTTCTATCCCCAGTACCAAAAAAAAAAAAATCCCTTATATATACTTTTTGTATTGTCTAATTATTTGCATATAATAGTCAGGTTACTAAATCACATTAAAATTTTTTTACATATTGGCCTAGCTCCCCAGGAAAACTACAATAATTTCTATTCCTGTTGCTTAGGTTAGGAGAATGTACTTTAAAAAAAATTGTTTTTTGGTCAGTTGTGGGGCTTGAACTCTGGGTGGTATCCCTGAGCTCTTCCCCCTTGAGCCATGGCGCCACTTCTGGTTTTCTAGTGGTTAATTGGAGATAAGAGTCTCAGATCCTTTTGTGCCCATACTGGCTTTGAACCTTGATCCTCAGATCTCAGCCTCCGGAGTAGCTGGGATTACAGGCATGAATCACCAGTGCCTGGCTTCCCATTCTAATTTTGTAAGAAGAATATTTATTTCCCTTCCTACCTCCCTCCCTCCTTCTCCCTCCCCCGCTCCCTCCCTCCTTCCTTCTGTCCTTCCCTCAGTCCCTTCCTTCCCTCCTAACTTCCTAATTTCCTTTCTGTTTTGCTGCTGGTACTGGAGCTTGAACTCAGGGCCTTGTGCTCTTCTTTGACTTTTGCTCAAAGTTAATACTGAGCCACATCTTTATTTTCTATTTTCCCTATTTTATTTTATTTTATTTTATTTTATTTTTTGCCAGTCCTGGGCTTGAGCTCAGGGTCTGAGCACTGTCCTTGGACTTTCTCAAGGCTAGAGCTCTACCCCTTGAGCCTCAGCACCACTTCTGGCTTTTTTCTATGTATGTGGTACCAAGGAATTGAACCCGGGTCTTCATGCATGCTAGGCAAGCACTTTAACCACTAGGCCAAACTCCTGGCCCCTATTTTCCCTATTTTAACATTCATTTACTTGATTACTGAAGCTGAGTATGTTACCATATACTTACTTAGGCTAGATCTGCTTCAAAATCATAGATTTGAAGAACATAGTTTGAAAACAGCATAGCTTCAAAAGATATGATATAGTGTGATCTAGGGTAGTTTTATGGGATAGAAAAAGGCTAAGTGTTAGCCAGGTGCTGATGGGTCATGCCTGTAATCCTAGCTATTTCAGGAGTCTGAGATCCGAGGATCATGTTCAAAGCCAGCCTGGGCAGGAAAGTCCATGGGACTCCTATCTCTAGTTAACCACTAGGAAATTGCAAGTGGTACTATGGCTCAGGTGCTAGCCTTGAGCTGAAGAGCTCAGCAACAACGCCCAGAGTTCAAACCTCATGACCAACCCACCCACTCCAAAATAAAAAAAAAAGTCTAAGTGAACTCTTTATTTTACCTAGCAGTTGGAGTATCTCTCCTTTTCCTACTAAAAAGGTAAAATTGAGGCTAGGAGTTAGGCCTAGAAGTAGAGTGCTTGCCTAGTGTACACAATGAGCCAGTTACGATTCCTCAGTATCACATATATAGAAAAAACTCTAGAAATGGTCCTGTGGCTCAAATGATAAAGCACTAGCCTTGAGAAAAGTCAAGGACAGTGCTCAAGTGCTGAAGTTCAAGCCCCAGGACCGAAAACAAACAAAAAACCAAGGATTCTTGGATCAGCTTTTTTTATTTTAGTAATAAATTGAGTATTTAAAAACATTTACTTTGGGTCTGGGAGTTTGGCCTAGTGGTTAAAGTGCTTGTCTAGCACGCATGAAGACCCGGGTTCAATTCCTCGGTTCCACATACATAGAAAAAAGCCTGAAGTGGTGCTGAGGCTCAAGTGATAGAGCTCTATCCTTGAGAAAGCCCAAGGATAGTGCTCAGGCCCTGAGCTCAAGCCCAGGACTGGCAAAACAAACAAACAAACAAAAAAAAAAACAGTTACTTTGGAAAAAGCTAAATATTCTCATTATTCAGTATTGTCCCCATTGTCTATATCCTTATACCTTCTCATATTTATTAGCTTTTTCTGTGTCCTTGTAGTATTATGGTACGAAAACACAAATGTTTGCCTATGATCCCTCTTCAGCAGCTTACTATGTACAGTGTTTTGTACTCTCCTCCCACCAGTGCTGGGGATTGAAGAGTTTCATTATAATTATTCTAGTTTACTGTTATTTGAATTTAACATTTGTAAATATAACAAACTTGAGCTTAAATTGCATGCTGACAACACAAACTACAAAATCAGTAGAATTAAAATCAACATTAAAGTGGCACAGTTTTTCTTGCTAAACCTAATTAGACACTTGGCATGAGTTAGGTGGTAACTTCTGAGTTACAGGTTTTTGTACCTATACTCTATACCATGCCAGATCAGTTCTCTCAATGCTTTTCTGCTTACTTTTTTCTACTCTTTCCTTTTTCAGTAGCACTTCTAATTTGTCGTGTATATTTTCCCTCTAGAATGTAAAGGGCTTTTCTCTGTCTCTCTCTGTCTGTCTCTCTCTCTGTCTGTGTCCCTCTCTCTCTCTTTCTCTTTCTCTGTCTCTCTCTTTCTCTTTTTCTTTCTTTGTCATAGGGCTTGAGCTCTGGGTCTGGTAGCTATATCTGAGCTCTTCAGCTTAAGGCTACCATCCTACCCCGTGAGCCACAGTGCCACTTCCAGTTTTCTAATGGTTAATTGGAGATAAGTCTCAGGAGTTCAGTGGCTCACGCCTGTAATCCTAGCTACTCAGGAAGCTGAGATCTGAGGGTCAAGGTTCAAAGCCAGTCCGGGCACAAAAGGACCTGAGACTCATCTCCAATTAACCTCTAGAAAACAGAGAAGTGCGGCTTGCTTAAGGGTACCATGATGGCCTTGAGTTGAAGAGTTCAGGGCCAATGCCTAGGCTGAGTTCTGACTTTAGTGCCCATGCCCATGCCGGCTTTGAACCTTGATCCTCAGATTTCATCCTGAGTAGCTAGGATTACAGGTGTGAGCCACCACACCCAGTGTTGTAAAAGGTTTTTCTATGATTCATGGGTCTCTCATTCACTGACATATAGCTCAAACATCCAAAACACATCTAGGCATGTAATGGTTTCCAGAATACTTGATGAGTGAGTAAATTCTTAGGAAGATTCAACTTTGAGATTGCTGGTAGAAGGTCGTGGGCAATACATAATCATAAGTGCAAGTGAGAAGGTACTGATATAATGGTAGGAAGAGAGGAAAGTTACAGGGGAGCCTAACTTGCATGGCTGGTGGTAGATTATTAGGAAGAGCAAGGGAACAGATAGCTAGGTCCAAGAAATAAGGCTAAATGACAATAAAGTTGATGATCATCATAACTATGCTATTTGTGGCAGTCCCTTAATTTCTGGGGTACTGTCCTGTAGACAAGGACCTCTTTTGTTTTGTTTTCTTCCTCACTTTAATTAAGGCAGTTATTTCAGGGAGAACAGAAGGATTTTCTCACCAGTGATTCATCCTTGTAATCTTAGTTATTCAGGAGGCTGAGATCTGAGGATCACTGTTTGAAGACAGCTCGGGCAGGGAAGTAGCACTGTGGCTGACTCAAGTGATGGGGTCCTAGCCTTGAACAAAAGGAGCTCAGGGACAACACCTGAGCCCTGAGTTCAAGCCCTGGGACCTAGCACCAAAATAGATAGATAGATAGCTTATGTAAAAGTAAGTAACCAGGGGCCGGGAGTTTGGCCTAGTGGTTAAAGTGCTTGCCTAGCATGCATGAAGACCCAGGTTCGATTCCTCGGTACCACATACATAGAAAAAAGCCAGAAGTGGTGCTGAGGCTCAAGTGGTAGAGCTCTAGCCTTGAGAAAGTCCAAGGACAGTGCTCAGGCCCTGAGCTCAAGCCCAGGACTGGCAAAAAAAAAAAAATAATAATAATAATAAGTAACCAAAGTACAGAGTTGATTATATCCATTCTTTAGAGAGCCCCTGAAGAAAAATTGGGTTGTGTTCAGGAAGCAGCTAAGTAACCTGCTATACATTTTACTTTAGGGCTCATAGTCTTGCTTGATCTTTGGTTTATTCTCAATATTAATTTGAGGTGCCCAAATTCTGTGATTTGGAGAATTTGATTGTTTAGTCTTGCACTGAAAAACATTAGTATATTTGGTATTTTGGGCCATTGTATAAAATTATCAGATATACTGTGCCATTGGGATTGAATGGTATCTCAGTTCACATGAGGGTAGAAGGTGAGAAAGCTGAGAGTTTGAAGTGTTACAATTTCTATTTAATAAGTCTTAAACACAGCTATAGCTTAATAGCCTTTGTTTATTTTGCCAGTCTTGGGGCTTGAACTTAGGGCCTGAGCACTGTCCTTGGGCTTTCTGAAGGTTCTAGCTCTACCACTTGACCCACAACACCACTTCCAGCTTTTTCTGTGTGTGTGGTACCAAGGAATTGATGCAGGTCTTCCTGGCACCAATAGCCTTATTTATTGGGGAGATTTTTTTTGTAAGTCCTCTGCAGAGCGTCATGATGACTTCTCTAGTGAGTTAATAGCTAAACAACTAATAAGTTTTCTGTCATCTGGGCTGATTCTCCTAGACAGTGGTCACTAGATTACAGACAGTGCTTTGATTCTCCCTTCTTTGTTCCTTTCTGTTCACTTCCCTAGATCTTTGCCTTCCTTTACCTTTCTATACCCCTACTCTGTTACTTCTTTTCTTATTTTATTATCCATTTGCTTTCTCATTTCTAGGCCCTGTTACGCCGGCCAGGAAAGGTCTACCTTAAGATATATATAAGGAGAAATGGTCTTTGACTTTGAGATATTGATGATTATGCTCTTTTTCATAGGATGCTCACAACTGTATTCCTGAGCTGGACAATGAGACAGCCATGTTTTCTGTATACGATGGACATGGAGGTAACTTTAGCATACCATACTGGCAACATTAGAGGACCCTAATTCTAGACGTTGAGGGAAGGGAGGTCCTTTGTTCTTTCTTTCAATGTTCTGGCCCAGGTATATAATTTCCTGCTTAGAAGTGTTTTCCTCTGACAATCTCTTTCTCTCCAGTAAGGCATTATATTAGTGAATAATTTGTGTAGGTCTTCATATAAAATTCTTTTTCTTACATTAGTATTATGTTTTGTTTAACTGAAAAACTAAGAATACAGGTATGAGAAGATAGGGATGTAATAATTTATTCCCAAGAAAAGTGATGGTAAATCCATTTTTATGTGTGTGATACAGTGCTTTAGATGACTTAACTTTTCTTTTAGGAGAGGAAGTTGCCTTGTATTGTGCCAAATATCTTCCGGATATCATCAAAGATCAGAAGGCCTACAAGGAAGGCAAGCTCCAAAAGGTCCGTCTTTCCCCTTGTGTGGGTTTTTCCCCTTTTCCAGCCCTTGGCTTTTCCTTTCTCTTTGCCTCAAGCTGCTACTTACTTATTGCATTTCTTAAAGAACACTGTGCCTAAAACCAGCCTATTCCCACTTGGATTTTTTTACATCTGCCTTATTCTCAGGTCTTTGAACTGTACCTCTTGGAATGTATCTAGTGTGGTTGACCACACTTGAATATGCATCCCACAAGAATGCTTAGATTACACAGAGGCAGTTGTTTCGTACCCAGTGTGCTTTTTCCTGTACTTGCCTTATACCATTTTGTTTATATTTAGGCTTTAGAAGATGCCTTCCTGGCTATCGATGCCAAACTGACCACTGAGGAAGTTATTAAAGAGTTAGCACAGATTGCAGGAAGACCTACTGAGGATGAGGATGATAAAGAAAAAGTAGCTGATGAAGATGATGGTGAGTGTGGCATCCTGTGTTCAAGAGGAAATCACTATTTTATTATCAGTTCTAAGACCGAGTGGCTTCCTAGGGCCCCGGGGAGTCCTCACATTAAAGAACCCGCATTAAAGAACCCGATGGCGTTCTGCACTGCATGTAGTTAGGAAAGGAGAGAGGAAACTAACCTTTTTGGAGTGTGTAGTTGTAAAAAGTTTTGCATACATTACCTTTTGTCATTCTGAATGGGTCTTCCTGTTTCCTGTTGTTATTTATGTGACCTTCTTTCAAGCCTGCATCAGTTATTAGCCCCAACAGCTAGATGTTGACCACCCTCATCCTAAGGCATTGTGTGTGGGCTTCCTGGGTCCTCAAGCAAGGAGTTTCAACTGAATGATGAGAGGGTAAAATAGTTACTAGTGTTCCTTTGGCTTAAGGGGACAAAAGACAAAGACCAAAAGAGGTCTGTAGAGGAGAAGGAAGCTGAAGGATGTTCTTCTGAGACTTGCTAAATGAGGAGCCTTAGGAGTGGGAGGTTGTGGGAAAGTTGGAACCCAAGCTGCTGGGGAGGTTGAGGTAGTGAGAGGGATTGATCCTGTGAGGAGTCTGGCATGGGGGCTCTGATTTAGCCTCTTCCCTGCAGTGGACAATGAGGAGGCTGCATTGCTGCATGAAGAGGCTACCATGACTATTGAAGAGCTGCTGACACGCTACGGGCAGAACTGTCAAAAGGGCCCTCCCCACAGCAAATCTGGAGCTGGGACAGGCGAGGAACCAGGGTCCCAGGGCCTCAATGGGGAGGCAGAACCTGAGGACCCATCTAGGGAAACTCCTTCACAGGAAAATGGCCCTACAGCCAAGGCCCACACAGGTCTTTCCTCCAACTCGGAACGTGGGATTGAGGCAGGCCCCATTGGAGAGCCTGGCACTCCCACTGGTGAGGCTGGGCCTTCCTGCTCTTCAGCCTCCGACAAGCTGCCTCGAGTTGCTAAGTCCAAGTTCTTTGAGGACAGTGAGGATGAGTCAGATGAGGCGGATGAGGAAGAGGAAGACAGTGAGGTAAGGGCCTGTGAGGGCAGGCAGATGCTAAAGTTGCAGAGAGGGCCTGTTTAGTTGCCATCTGTAGCTTTCAGCTCCTTCTACTTTGTCATCATCCCCAATACCTACTGTATTCGACTATAGCCTTTTGAGAGCAGTATTTTCACCATCACAGCTACTATTAGTCCTCTTCCTTTGTTGATAGTGAAGCAGATAGATCCTAGTTCTGGCCTTTCTGAGTCAGTCTCCTCGAAAAAGAACTAGAAGGTAGCTGCTGTTACTTTAGGTGTTTTCTGCTGTGGACAGTTTTTTACTTCTGGCCACAATGCCTGGAAGATTCTTTGGGCTGACAGCCTTGACCTTCCTTGGAGCTTCTTGTTGTGACTGCTAAGCCCGGTTCAGAGTGTCAGTTATGTTCATTTCAGCCCTCTCCCTTCCCCCCAGATTGTCATGGTCATATAGTTGTATCTTTCAGTGTTTTGAGGACATGTGTTCAGTCAGGGACTCTTGTGCTCTAAGTATGATTTGGGGATGGGAGCAGGGAGTCATCCAGTCTTAGTAGCCTGGGATCCTCCTTCTGGCAGGAATGCAGTGAGGAGGAGGAAGAGGAAGAGGAGGAAGAAGATGGCTACAGCAGTGAAGAGGCAGAGAATGAGGAAGATGAGGATGATACCGAGGAGGCTGAAGAGGATGATGATGATGAAGAAGAAATGATGGTGCCTGGGATGGAAGGCAAAGAGGAGGTGTGTGGGGAAGAGGAGAGGACCAATGAGTCTGGAAAAGCCAAGAGACAGATGTGGATCCTCTGATTTTGATTTTTAAGAGATTGACCCCTTTGATATCTTAGTACTATAAGTGTGGTGAGGTAGATTTGTTCAGCAAGAGGAACTAGTTGGCAAATCTTTTGCATTGGTTTAACCTATAAAGGTAATCCAAAGGTAGTATTATCTATAGGAGGAAAACTGGGACCATAGCTTAAGTGACCCTGGGTTTAATCCCAAATACACTAAAAAGAAGGGTAGGAATAATACTCTGGAGAGATGAAATCTGTGTTCTTCCTGTTTGTTAAAGCTCTCTAGTGTATAGGTGCCTGGACAGGAGTGCACTAAGTAGGCACTCATGTCCAGGAGCTCCCACGAGGCTCCTTTTCCTTCTTCTTAAGCCTGGTTCTGACAGTGGCACAACAGCAGTGGTGGCTCTGATACGAGGGAAGCAGTTGATTGTAGCCAACGCAGGAGACTCTCGCTGTGTGGTATCTGAGGCTGGCAAAGCTTTAGACATGTCCTATGACCACAAACCAGAGGATGAAGTGGAGCTAGCACGCATCAAGAATGCTGGTGGCAAGGTCACGATGGATGGACGAGTCAACGGGGGTCTCAACCTCTCCAGGGCCATTGGTAAGGGCCAAGGAACTGGGGAAACTTGGGTTTTTGCTGTCTGTCCCAGAAAACCTAGTTGCTACTTTAATCATCACAGCTCCAGCATCTTTTTAAGTAACTTTATATCTTCTTACTCTATTCTTAAACATCTTTGTGACACAGCTAAGGTAGGTTTTATTATCCTCCTATTTCCTGGATGATGAAAAGGACAGAGGAGTTACTTCAAATTCAGCAACCTAATGACAGGGCTGAGCTGAAACTGGGCTGAAAACTAGCTCTTTTCTTTTCTTTTCTTTTTTTTTTTTTGCCAGTTCTGGGGCTTGAACTCAGGACCTGAGCATTATCCTTGAGCTTTCTCAAGGCTAGCACTCTACCACTTGAGCTACTACACTACTTGCATCTTTTTCTGTGTATGTGGTAATGAGAATCCAACCTGGGTCTTAGTGCATACTAGGCAAGCACTCTACCACTAGACCAAACTCCCAGCCCTGAAACCTAGTTCTTGATTCCACTGCCTGGTGGAATTTTGTTAAGAAAGGAATGATTCCAGTTCAGTAAAGAACAAAGGAATGAATGAATGAATGAATGAACGAATGAAGGAATGAATTGTAAGGTTTAACTTGCCCCAAACACAAGTCTGTATGAAGTGAACTATTTGACACATCTTTTCCTGCAGGAGACCACTTCTACAAGAGAAATAAGAACCTGCCACCTGAGGAACAGATGATTTCTGCCCTTCCTGACATCAAAGTGCTGACTCTGACTGATGACCATGAATTTATGGTCATTGCCTGTGATGGCATCTGGTAAGCACTGGGGCGGGGGGCACCCTCAAATGCCCTTTTCTGTAGCATTACTTTTCTTTGGCTCAGGCCAGCTTAGTGAATCAAAACCACCAAGCCTAAGACTAAGGAGATTTTTTTTTGTAGATACTGATTTGGGTCACCACCTTTACCTTGTCTTGTTGAGTCTTAAAAACGGTCTGATCTTTTTGATTCCAGGAATGTGATGAGTAGCCAGGAAGTTGTAGACTTTATTCAATCAAAGATAAGCCAACGTGATGAAAATGGGGAGCTACGGTTATTGTCATCCATTGTGGAAGAGGTGAGTCATGGGTAGAAAAGAATTTGGTTTGTATAGCCAAAGTGTTTTCTTTTGAGCTAAAAAAAGAGCCTAGTAGTGCTTATTAATGATCCAGACACCAAACCTTGACTAAAAAGTTCTACCTTCTCTCATATCCCTTACTTAACTTGTGCATGACAGATTCACTCTGTGTTGTGAAGTCTCTTGCCCATTCCTTTCCCTCTGTCTTAGCAGGGCTAGCCCTCTTGTGGGATTGTAAGTTCCCAGGAAGGTATTCAAACTCTGTGGCTGAGTTGCCCCATCCTTTTTGTAGTTGCTGGATCAGTGCCTGGCACCAGACACTTCTGGGGATGGGACAGGGTGTGACAACATGACCTGCATCATCATTTGCTTCAAGCCTCGAAACACAGCAGAGCTCCAGCCAGAGAGTGGCAAGCGGAAACTCGAGGAGTCACTCTCTGATGAGGGTGCTGAAGAAAATGGCAACAGTGACAAGAAGAAAGCCAAGCGGGACTAGTCATCCAGACCCCTGCCCACCTGGACTGTTTTTTGAGCCCTCCCGGACCTGAGACTGAATTTTGTCTTTTTCCTTTAGCCTTAGCAGTGGGTATGAGGTGTGCAGGGAGAGCTGGGTGGCTTTCCACAGCCCATTCCAAAGAGGCCGCTCTCCTTCCACAGGGCAGCCTGGAGCCTCTGATGTCCTCTCCAGCCTCCTTGCTCCTTTGGGCTCATCACCAGTGGGTTCTGTGCCTGTGCTCTGTTGTGTTGGAGGGAAAAGACTGGTGGTTCTGGTTTTTACTCTGTGAACACTTTATTTAAGAACATTCTTTTTTATTAGCGGCTCCATGGTCCCCAGCCGCTTGCACCCACTCTGTTGTACACTTTCAATCAACACTTTTTCAGACTAAAGGCCAAAACCTAATTGTGCCCATGGTGTCCATTTTTTCTCTACTGCTATGGCCCCGGATTTGGTAGCCGGGGAAGCATCTGGCGAGTCCCTTCTCTGTGTGTGTGTGTGCGTGTGTGTTCAGCGTGCTCACAGGAGCGGCCCGGCGGCACTCCAGCCTGCCTGAGCGAGCCCGGCCTGCTAGGCCCGGGTCAGTCTCACCCAGTCGGGAGTGACTTCCTCGTTCCTCCAGGAAGGGGTCTGCGCGCACTTCCTGGCTGGCCGGCTGGCTGGCCTGGTTTGTACGGCCGCTGATTGGGCGCCTGGGCCAGCATCACAATCACTTCCTGGTCACGTCGGGGCCGCGCTTGCGGTTCTGCCTCCCGCGGACTACGCGTCCCGTGCGGCTGCGCGGCGGCGGAAGCGGAAGCGGGGACGGAGGTACCAGCTGGTCTCCGAAGGGGGGGGTAGGGGGCTCCATGAATGGAAGCGGCGGCGGCGGCGGGAGCGGCCTGAGCTGGGCTCCGGGGCCAGGGCCTGGGGCTGCCCAGGGCCCGCGCCGCTGCATGGGGGCTGCCTGCGGATCCTGAAAGCCGAAGCGGGCGGGAGGGCCGAGTTGGGAGGGGCGGGGCCGGGCGGCCACGGGCCGGAGGCGCGTCGGGCTGGAGCCGGTCACGATGCCCCGGAGGAAGCAAAGCCATCCGCAGCCCGTGAAATGCGAGGGGGTCAAAGGTCAGGGGTCATGGGGCCTTAATGGGGGGGAGGAACGGGGTGGGGTCAGTGGAGTGGGCTCAGGTCAGGGTGGAGGGGAGCTCCTGAGGGAAGGGTTGGGCGATCTGGACTAGTCAGCTTCCCACCGAGGTACTAAGGGAACCCGAGAGGGTCAACGGGCACGGGAAGTGTGGTCCACGGCCGCTGGCTCCCGAACGCGAATTATGGGCACGGCTCGGAAGGGAGAATCCATAAGCCCCCTCCCCTCTTCAGCCGAGACTGAAGACTCCCTCGACGAAGGACCCGGGGCTCTGGTGTTGGAGAGTGACTTGCTACTAGGCCAGGATCTGGAGTTTGAGGAAGAGGAGGAGGAGGAGGAAGAGGAAGAGGGTGACGGCAGCAACGACCAGCTCATGGGCTTTGAGAGAGACTCCGAAGGTAAGTTTGGGGGACTTGGTTGGGGATTAATGGTCGTAGAGGACCAGCCCTGTAGGAGCCAGGCCAGATTTAGTTGTTAATGGTCACAAAACTGCTTGCTGCCACAACCTAGGAGTGATTTAGAGGGATGCCCCCCCCCACTGTACTTCATTTGCATACTAATTAGATCAGCTCCATCGCTTTGCCATAATGAAGTTTAGGCCTGGTGTAACGATGGTGAGTAAAAGGTTCGGTGAATCACATGAAGCAACTGGTAAAAAGTAGATGCCCTTTCAATAACCTTGTTCCCGTCCTTTGCCCATTCTGGTATGTGCACCTTCAAAAGTTCACAGAAAAGCCTTCTGTATAAATCAGATATTTCTACTTTTAGCTTCCCTTTGTATGGAAAGGTCTTAAATTTCTCTCATCCTCATTCTTCCCTGTGATTTTAGCAGTACTCGACCTTAATTTGCACGCTCGTGTGCGTGCACACACACGAAAGTCCTAGGGTGCTGTCCCTGAACTTTTTTGCTAAAGCTTAGCACTCTGAAGTATCTCACGGACTTTCCTGTCTGAGCTGGCTTTGAACACCCTTTAGCACCCCTCAGCCTCCTAACTAGTTAGGATTACAGGCTTGAGCCACTAGAACTCAGCTGCTCACCTACTTTTGATGGATGTCTTTGAAAGCCACAGAGGGACTCTAACATAAGGCCTGTTAGTCACAGCCAGCATTACTTTCATTGTTCACATTTTCTTTCATATATTGCCTCTATCTTGGGATGTTTAATTTTTTTATAATCAGAATTGCACCAGAAGTGGCCATACTAATGTAGAGATTAGAAAAAGGCCTCAAGTTCCTCTGCATTATTAATTTTTTACTTCCATATGGCAACAATTAAATCACTGTTAATTCATAGCAGTATTATTCAGGTATCACCTACTGTGAATACTTGATGTTTTCAATCAATAGAACCTGGTCTATGTAGTTCAAATCTGTCATTATTAGATTGTCAGGCTCAGAGGTGGGCAGGTTTTTTTTTTTGAATTTTCTTAAGACATAAAGGAGACCTAGATTCCTTTGAAGGAACAATAGAAATCATCAAAACAAAGAGAAAGGTGGGCTGTTGAAAAATGGAGATTTTTAGATCCTAGTCTTAAACCATGTTGATGTTTCTTCTCATTTCTGTCTCAGCAGGAGACTCTGTGGGGGCCAGGCCTGGGCTCCCGTATGGGCTGAGCGACGATGAGTCTGGGGGCGGCCGAGCACTAAGTGCTGAGAGTGAAGTTGAGGAGCCAGCCAGGGGTCCAGGGGAGGCCAGGGGTGAGAGGCCAGGCCCAGCCTGCCAGCTGTGTGGGGGGCCGACAGGTGAGGGGCCGTGTTGTGGGGCAGGAGGGCCGGGTGGGGGGCCCCCGCTGCCCCCACGGCTGCTGTACTCATGCCGCCTCTGCGCCTTCGTGTCCCACTACTCGAGCCACCTCAAGCGGCACATGCAGACACACAGCGGGGAGAAGCCGTTCCGCTGTGGCCGCTGCCCCTACGCCTCAGCCCAGCTCGTCAACTTGACACGACATACCCGCACCCACACTGGCGAGAAGCCCTACCGCTGTCCCCACTGCCCCTTTGCCTGCAGCAGCCTGGGCAACCTGAGGCGGCATCAGCGCACCCACACCGGGCCCCCCACTCCTCCCTGCCCGACCTGTGGCTTCCGCTGCTGTGCTCCACGACCAACCCGGCCTCCAAGTCCCACAGAGCAGGAGGGGGCAGTGCCCCGGCGACCTGAAGGTAAAGGACCAAGGACTTAACAGTCCAGGGACATGGGTGATGGCACCAGGCAGATACTTGGTTGGTTTAACATCCCAGGTTTCCTTCTTCCCACAGATGCTCTGCTCCTTCCAGACTTGAGCCTCCATGTACCACCAGGTGGTACCAGTTTCCTGCCAGACTGTGGGCAGCTTCGGGGTGAAGGGGAGGGCTTGTGTGGGACTGGATCAGAACCACTACCAGAGTTGCTGTTCCCTTGGACTTGCCGGGGCTGTGGACAAGAGCTGGAGGAAGGCGAGGGTAGTCGGCTAGGAGCTGCCATGTGTGGGCGCTGCATGCGAGGAGAGGCTGGAGGGGGTGCTAGTGGTGGGCCACAAGGCCCCAGTGACAAGGGCTTTGCCTGTAGTCTCTGCCCCTTTGCCACTCACTATCCCAACCACCTGGCCCGACACATGAAGACACATAGTGGTGAGAAACCCTTCCGCTGCGCCCGCTGTCCTTATGCCTCGGCTCATCTGGATAATCTGAAACGGCATCAGCGTGTCCATACCGGAGAGAAGCCCTACAAGTGCCCCCTCTGCCCCTATGCCTGTGGCAACCTGGCCAACCTCAAGCGTCACGGTCGCATCCACTCTGGTGACAAACCTTTTCGGTGTAGCCTTTGCAACTACAGCTGCAACCAGAGCATGAACCTCAAACGCCACATGCTGCGACACACAGGCGAGAAGCCCTTCCGCTGTGCCACCTGCGCATATACCACAGGCCACTGGGACAACTACAAGCGTCACCAGAAGGTGCATGGCCATGGCGGGGCAGGAGGGCCTGGCCTCTCTGCTCCTGAGGGCTGGGCCCCACCTCACAGCCCACCCTCCGTTTTGGACACTCTGAGTTCAACAACCCTGGGTGCCACTGGCAGCCGGGCTCTCCATACAGACTCACCTTGAACTAGAGTCTTTCTTCCCAAGGGCCTTATGAATTAGCCCTGCTCTTCCTGCATTTTATACAGATGGACTAGAAAGCCACCTTTTCCTTTTTCCCCCGCTGGCCAGGGGCTCCACACAGACTAACCTAGGCACTATCCGGACCAGCCCTAACTTCACAGGCAGGGGCCTTTATGGACCAAGGGGGCCTTGCCATGGCTCATGCACATCATGAGCGCAGAGAGAAGGGCCTTGTGTTCACCTCCACTGCTCCCAGGGGCTGTGGATGAAGTGGCTGGGGGACTGCCCAGCCTCCCACCTGTTTATTTAACTTATTTCAGTGCTTTATAATAAAGGAAACACTAACAAAGCCATGTCTATTGGATTGGCAATGGCAAAAAGTCAGGCCTTATCCTTAGCACAGCAGTCCATGCCATGATGGGCAGTGAGAGGGAATGAGAGGTAGACAGCAGTCAGGCAGAGTTTAATGAGGAACTGGGCCAGACTATACACAGACCTCTGCCCATCCCCTTGCCCGTGGCCCCAAGAAGTCAGAAGCAGCACAGGGGGTAGCTGTGGTTCCTTCCCAAAGCAGGTAGCCATGGTCCCTTGGACTTTGTGCAAAATACTAAATGCTAACTTGGCATCAAGGGCCAGCTCTGAAGAAGAGTGGGGGAGAGGTGGCAATCCTTTGTGTCGCCAGCCCAGTGAGGAAGGAAAGATAGGTTAGAGGCCCCTGGCCAAGAGGAAAAAGGGAGAAGAGAAAGGAGGAAGAAAAAGACTTCCCCTATCTTAAGGGCACAGGCACAGGGCAAGTTTCTGTAAATTTCCTCTGGCTGAGAGGAGAGATATCCAAACAGTGCAGTTTACAGATCCTCATCTCCAATGCCCTCGAAGGCGAAATTGCCATGGACAGCACTGGCACTGGCATCCGTACTGGGACTGCCAATCCCACGTAAGCTCACAGCACTCAGCTTACTCTGTTAAAAAAAAAAAAGGGGGGGGGGCAAGCCGAGTGAGGGTCAGAGGGCTCAAGCATGGGAGGCCCCTACAGACATCAACCTCCCCAACCCGGGAACTCACTGAGAGTTTGACCATGGATTCCCGGCTGGCATCAGGTGACTCCTGGGAAAGAGGAGGTGGGTCAGACACTGGGGAAGATGAGGCAAGGCTGGGCACTAGAGTAGCAACGGAGGGTAATACTTACAAGCAGCGGTGGGGATTTCACTGCTTGCTGGCTGTCTGAGCGTCTCAGAGTGCCCCCCACCCTCCGACGCAACATCTGGGAACAGACATAAAGTGCTGATAAGGCAAGATGACTCCCTTCAGGACCCCAGCTACTCCCCTTCTGCTGAAGAAGCCTCATCCCTAGGACAAAAGGCTGCTCAGCAGTTCTGCCTTGCCTGCTGCTGACCTTCCTGATACTGCCGCCAGATTTCTTCACCATCAGTTCATCCACCATGGACTGCAAGCAGATGCTCATCATGATAGCCTGAGGATAAGACAGCTCAGTATGCTACAGTGGTCCCTTCGGTTACAGCCCCCTAAACGGCTCCCACACTCATGCAGTCCTGGATGTCCTCTCCTCCCCTACGGAACCCTGAGGGTGGGAGCCCACCTGCGGACTGGTGATGGTGACCCACTGTAGCCGGTCTTTACTCATGAGGTATTCAAAAGCTAGTTCCAGGCGCACTTCCCCCCGGCCCCGGCCTGGACTGCTTGTGCCTCCGCTGGGCAATGGCACCTGGGAGAGAAAGGGAACTTAGGCTGAGCTCATTCTAACTTACCTCCCCTCCTGACCTGATCCACAGCTCGGGCCTAAAGTTCAAGGCTTACCATACCCCTACCTCAGGCCCCCACTCCCGACTCACAGAGGAGGTGACCCGCCAGCATCGCATGCGAGTGACCCGGAAGGAGCCTTCACGGAGTTGCTGGCCAGGGAGGCGGAGCTGCAGGCTAAGCTCACTGTTGCCTGCACTGACCACCACAGGACAGTCCTTTTCTGGGAAGTCAGCCACACAGGCATCAAAACGCAGGTAGCCATAGTGCCTTAAGGTTTGAGCCAGCCGCAGGAACTGAAAAATGTCCATGTTTGGTGGTTAGGAGGGGGGAGTGAGGCAAGACAGAACTGGCCACCCCCTAGAGACAGCAAGGAAACGTTCACCTCTTTCTTGGAGACCTTCTCTTGCAGAGATTTGAGCTGCCGATGCTGCTCTTTGGTGACCAAGATCCACCCATGCTCGATATCTGACACCGTCTACAATAGAAACAAGAGTAGGAGGTGGAAGTTCCCAGTTAAAAGTTCTTCAGTTAGCTTTGTCCAGCCTGACTCTAGTCCCATACTTAAAAGACGTCTGCATTGAGAATTTGCCCTTATTAGGTTGCAGGGACAGTCCTGATAGTATTACAGGAATTTCCCCATGAACTGGGAACAAAACATGAAAGGTGTTTTCTTGGTACATACAGTGGGACACCAGAGTCATTTTCAGGGCAAGGGTTTTGAGGCAGCTCCAAGCTCACCTGAGCATAAAGCAGGTTCAGGCCAACCCGGTTCTCCATGACATCGTCGTCATAGGCAGAGTCCCAATAACTGTGAGGCCAAGGGGTGGAAAGGGGTAATGAATGGGGCTAAGCTGGGGTGAGGCAGGAAGCAGAATGAAAAGGGGCAAAACAGGAGCAATCTGGGACTACTGGACTAGGGTGGTAGTGAGGAGTGTGGGAGGCCTGGTAGAAACACCCAGCACTACTTCAGATTATTCTGTCTTAATATGTGGCCCAACCGACCTAGCATCCTCCCCCTTTTCAGGCCCAGCCCTGACCTCTTCCTTAGTACAATCTTATACTCTTGACTCCGAAGACTCGTGACAGACACATAAGGCAGCTCAAACTCCTGCAACTTCCGTACAACTACGGGTGGAAAAACAAGGAAAATGTAATGAAACTTGAAGACACAGAAACTAAAAAAGTAACACCCCAACGAAGAAATGTTCCATTTGAAGAGGAGCTGGGAGACAAATTCACTAGTGAAAGTATAGTAACAGCTGTAAAGTCCAGAGAAACTCACAGGAAAATGCTCCATCCTCTTTTACTCGAACAAGGAAGAGACTAAAATATCCAATTAAGTCATCTGGAAGATCCAACTTTGCAGCCACAGCCTGGAGACAGGAAATATAGCTCATGCTGCTGGCTGCTCCCAGTCTTCCCCTTGCTGGGGCCCTGGGGCCAGAAGGGCTGTGCTAAACAGGCCTCACCTCCAGGACATCTTCGGTCTGATCTGAAGTTAGCACATTCACCAGAACTTTCTGCCCATTGCTGAGCAGCACTTCCAAGGAGACTTCCTCAGTGGGGACCTGCTGTGTCTCCTGTGTGAACAAATGGGAATGGGCAACACTGGCTTGTTAATACCTGACCTACCTCTGTTAATCAAAATCCACCTCTGGTCTAGCTAAACTCTATTTGTAAGTCTCTCTCAAATATAGGCTATGTTTTGTCCTTGACCTCAGTGTTACAGATTAAAAAAAAAACTGGATGATGCCAGAGGCTCACGTCTGTGGGTGGTGTCCCTGAGTTCTTCAGCTCTCAAGGCTAGTTTACCTCTTGAACTATAGCACCACTTCCTGCTTTCTGGTGATTAACTGGAGCTCATGCCTGAGCTGGCTTTGAACTGTGATCCTCAGATCTCAGCCTCCTGAGTATCTAGGATTACAGGTATGAGCCACCAGCACCCAGCTTCATGAGACTCCTATTTCCAATTAACCAAAAAGATCAGAAGTGAAGTTCATGTTCAAATGGTAGAACACTAGCTTTGAGCAAAAATTGCTAAATTGCTAAGGGTCAGCATTTGGGCTCTGAGTTCAAGATATAGGAATGGCACCAAAAAAAGAGACAGAGACTGGTAACCACATCGTTAAAAATAACACGCTCTCCAGCAGTTTCTTCTCAAGTCTGGGTTGTAGCCAAGGCCTTACCTGTTGGGCCCGACGCAGGAAACTGTTGAAGGTCTCACTGCTCCCAAGCAATGGGTCTTGCCGAACTGTGGGGATGAGAGAATGTTTAGTAACTTGGAACTTACTTTTGGCTTCCCCCAGTCCTCCTCTTAGAAGATTCCCCCCGACCCCATTTCCTGGGCTGATGGTGGCCTGCCACAACCCCCAGCTGGCCTCACCTCACTCACTGTTTGCATAAATTCTTCACCTGCCCCACCCTTGGCTGCCAGCTAGTTGAGTCCAGTCTATAGAACTAGGGAAACAACAGTGATGTTAATCTAAAGCACATCAGATACAAAGTAAGCTCCCCACCAATCTGAATTGACTACTGTCATACTAATATTTCCCATAGATGTTAGTGCCCAAGTTTCTTTGATAGTATAGAGTTACAAATCCTTGAAAACTAGTTACTTTGCTAATTAAATAACAGAGGATTCCCAGACCTAGAAATTAATGTAAGACCTTCTGTACAGCCAGCTGTTTTTAATCTCTTCCCATGGTCCTCAAAATAACCTAAATTTCCTCCAACCACTTACCAGCTTGCATGTACTTCTCCAACTGCTCTCTCCTTTGTTCTACCTCTGCAGGCGTCAGAGAGAAAAGCTTCTTTGGAGGGAATGCAGGAAGCACATTGGCCCCATACTCCTTCCGGAGCTATGTGGAGAAAGAGATAGAACTGTTCATATAAAGATAAAAAAATGAGACATTTGAGACTATATCTTGAGCTTCCCTATCTACTCTGGTTATTTCCCATAAAATCACAGTTAAAGTCTCAAAGGAGCAATCCTAGATATTTCTCTTACATACTAGTATATACAAGGTAGTCCCTCTATCTAGCAAGACTTCATGGAATCCTTACCAGAAGTCTAGGGCTTTATGTATACAAATAGTAAAAATCATTAAGTATCTTAGAAACTTGAAGTTGAAGGGACTTTGCTGGTCAAGAAATCTTTAGTCACAGGGCCGGGAGTTGGCCTAGTGGTAGTGTTTGTGTAGCATGCACGAAGACCCAGCTTCGATTCCTCGGTGCCATGTTCATAGAAAAAAGCTGGAAGTGGTGTTATGGCTCAAGTGGCAGACCACTAGCCTTGAGGAAAAAAGGTCCAAGGACAGTGTTAAGGCCCCAAGTTCAAGCCTCATGACTGGCAAAAAAAAAAAAAGAAAAATCCAATTGTAGAAACTGAAGCCCAGGTAGCCTTGAGGTCAAGAGCTCAGGGACAGCACCCAGGTCCCAGGGGGAGGGTGTTAGTCTTGAGTTGAAGAGTTCAGGGACAGTGCCCAGGTCAAGTTCAAGCCCTACGACCCCCCCCCACACACACAAAAAAAACCCTGAAGCCCAAATAAGAATTATGCAGATTTGTACAACTATCAGAAGCAATATCTACTGAGTTCATCTGATGAGGAAGGCAGAAACTAATACAGAACTAATACATAAGGACAAAGGGAATAAGTACACACACTGAAATGAACCAAAGGAAATCAGCGAATTGCTTGTAGAAGCAGGAAAAAAAAAGCAGCCTAGATGACAGGCTGTGCTTTGGCAGACAGGAGATTTTGTTTTCATGCAGGGGCAAAGGTTGAAAGAGTAGTTAAAACGGACTTGAAAAGCAGGAAGGAGAATTGAGCATAGGGAGGAGCCAGGGTTAAGGCTGCTCAGAGAATGTCAAGAAATGTCAGATAAGAGAGTACATTCTCTTCCCAGCAGTGATTAAAGTGAGAACTCTGCGAGAGGGAATAGTGAGAGAAGCCTATGGGTAGGAAAAGGTTGGAAGCTGCTTCCAGAGATGCTAATCCCACCTGCTCGTGCAGCCCCAGAAGCTGGCTGTAGCGCACCCGACAGTGCAGGACTCCATTCACGTGGATGTTGTAGGCCTGAGGGGACAAAACAGGCATTTCAGGGTCGCAGACGGGACATCTCCGGCCCAGAGCCCGGGTAGGAAGTTACCTAAGAGAGCTCGGCTTGTGTCTAGCCTTGAGATCTACTGAGGTGCCTGTTTCCCCCAGGTCAGGTCCCAAAGCAGAGGGGCCACTCTAAGGAAAAACTGGCCGCTTGTGCCGCAGTCTCCTTCCCGGGGAGGGCAGTGGCGCCCACCCGGGCAGCCTCGGCCTAGCCCGGAGGAGGCGGCCGGCCGAGCCAAGTTACCACTTAGACCCGGGGCAGGTCTGAACAAAGACTGACATGAGATGTGCTCCCAGCGAGGACCCCAGGATCCGGCCCGAAGGACGGTGGCTTAGCCTCGGAGACGGCTCCGCGGACTGTAGCCCGTTATCCCCGCCCCGGCCCGGCCCAGCTCCGGCTGCTCCTCACCACGTAGGCAGAGCCGCCGCTGTCCCCGCTGCGGGACTCTGTCTCCGGAATGGAAAAGTGCATGTTCCCTGTGGCTCAGCCCAGCCAGGTTCCAGCAGACTGAGGGCTGTAGCGGCTCTGCACGCTCGCCTCTGCCGCTCAGCGCCTCCCCGCAGCTTCACTCGCCATTTTGGGGGCCTGGGACAGGAGGTGGGAAGGGGGAGGGACGCAGGCTCTGCTAGCTGCTACTCCGGCATGCCGGGAACTGTAGTCGAAAGGGCAGGAGGAGTATGGGAGTCGAGTCGAGTACGGGAACTCAAAGTTCTTAGGATCCTCACGGCGACCCGTAGTCCGGGGCGGAGCCCAGTGCACGCCGGAAGTTGTAGTTCGCTTGCGACTGCGCACCGTGAGCATGGGCGGCGGAGCCTCTGGCCCAGGTGGCGCTGTCGCTCCAGAGTCGGCTCCGTGACCACGGCGGGAGGAGCCTGGGACGGACAGCGATGGCTGCGGTGGCTGTGGCTGTTCGCGAGGGTGAGTGAAGGAAGGGACGGGCGCACCAAGTGGTATGTGAGCCCGACGTGCTCCAGCCGGCCGGCGGTGGGGCCTGAGCTCCTGTGGACCCCATGGTCCCTTCTTTTCCCGCGCCTCACCGCACTGCACTTCCCACAGTCTCGGGCACAGCCCCGCGCTGCGCGCCGGCTGTTTCCGTGAGAAGGGAGCCCCCTCCCCCCCCGTCCTTTGATCCTGCCGCGCAGTGCGTCCCCACGCGGTCCCGGATCAGCTGGCGTCTGGTGGCAGAGTTGTGGTCATGCCAACCCAGCAGCCAGCCGCGAGGAGGATGAGTGCCCCCAAGTCCTCCCGGAGCCTCTCTGGGTCACTTTGTGCCCTGTTTTCTGATACAGATTCGGGATCCGGGATGCAGGCGGAGCTTTCTCCGCGGCCTGGGGTAAGTGAGAGAGATCTAGCTTCCCAAATTGCCTGTCAAGTGCTGTGCTGAGTGCTGCATCAATTTCATTCTGTTCCATCTCCCCACCGTTTTTTCATTGAATGTCTCAGTAAAGCCAGAAGATTTTAGAGCCTAGCGGTGTGTGACCCTGGAGGAGAAGCTTCTGCCTTTGTGGGATGTGGGCTTGTCTCACTTAACTTGAAGATAAAGATGATTAGGGACTTAACCTCGTGAGAATCTTCTAAGCATCCGATAGTGTTGATTCGTCTTTGGAACTGCTGAGGAAAATGCAGTGTCTTATGTCCGTGTCTCAGGCAGGGGGTAGGGAAATGACCCAAGAAGAGAAGCTGCAGCTTCGAAAGGAAAAGAAACAGCAGAAGAAGAAAAGGAAGGAGGAAAAGGGGTCAGAACCAGAAACTGGCTCTGCTGTTTCTGCAGCCCATTGTCAAGGTGAGGGGGTCTTTAAGGAGCTGGAGTGTGCCAGCGGTAGAGGGCTGTGGTAGGGGAGACAGAAAAAAGTTGATTTGAGCAAGTGAAAAGTAAGCAGGAGAAGCTGTGGATTTTGCAATATCACCTGCCTGGCCCTTGATCGCCTTTTCCCTCTGCCTTTGCTAGGTCCAACCAAAGAACTGCCAGTATCTGGCAGTCATTTGGGGGCCACTCACGGGGAGAAGGTTCCAGCTGGCCGGAGTAAGGCTGAACTTCGTGCTGAGCGTCGGGCCAAGCAGGAGGCAGAACGGGCCCTGAAACAGGCAAGAAAAGGGGAACAGGGAGGACCACCTCCTCAGACCTGTCCCAGCACAGCTGGAGAAACCTCTGCAGGTATTTTTATTTCAAACCCTCTGTTGCCGCTAATTCTTGTGCCCATTAGGCTTCCTCCCATATACTAAAATCACTTTCGCTTCCCATTCGCACTTCAGGAGCCAGAGTTCAATACTTTTCTATTCCACCCTTACCTCTATTCCTTGTTTGACTCTATGTTCCCTGGCTGTTTTCTCTACCAAATTTTTCTTGATGCTCTAAGAGCACATTGTCCATTTTAAGATACACAGTGGCTTGAAAACATAACCACTGTCTTTCAGGAGTGAAGCGTCTCCCTGAACACATTCAGGTTGATGAGCCTACACTTCTGAGGAGACTTGTTAAAAAAACAGAGCGACAACAGGTAGGAAGTGAATTTGTACTTGGCCAGAAAAAGCCTAGGAAATTGAGCTAGAGAGAGGAATATTGTGCAGGGCAAAGTAAGGATGATTATATGGGTCAAAGTAATCTTACTATTCATTTCCTTTCCAGCTTTGTTTTATAAATTTTAAACTCTAGGTCACTGTTCCTATTCCCCTATTTTGTTAAGGTTCCTACCCGAAAGGATTATGGATCCAAAGTCAGTCTCTTCTCCCACCTACCCCAGTACAGCAGGCAAAACTCTTTGACACAGTATATGAGGTAAGATCTTATGAAAATTGCCATAACTTTAAAGTCTGAAGCAGCTGAATAACTCAGTGTTAAAAGTGAATGGAGGTTGGGGCTGGGAGTTTGGCCTAGTGGTAGAGTGCTTGCCTAGCATGCACGAAGACCTGGGTTCAATTCCTCGGTACCACATGCATAGAAAAAAGCCAGAAGTGGTGCTGAGGTTCAAGCGGTAGAGCCCTTGAGAAAGTCCAAGGACAGTGCTCAGGCCCTGAGCTCAAGCCCAGGACTGGCAAAAAAAAAAAAAAAAAAAAGTGAATGGAGGGGCTGGGACTTTGGCCTAGTATTATAGAGCATGCCTAGCATGCATAAAGACCCTGGTTCAATTCCTCTGTACCACACACATAGAAATAAGCCAGAAGTGGTACTGTGGCTCAAGTGGCAGGGCACTAGCCTTGAGGAAAAAACTCAAGGACAGTGCTCAGGCCCTGAGCACTGGCTCAAGCCTCAGGACTAGCAAAACAAAACAAAAAAACACGTGAATGGAGAATCCGAGTGCCGGTGACTCATCCCTGTAATCTTAACTACTCAGGATGCTGAGACCTGCCAGTCTGGGCAGAAGAAAAATCCATGAGATTTTTTTTTTTTTTTTTTTATGTGGTTGGTCCTGGGGCTTGAACTCTGAGCCTGGGTGCTGAGCTCTTCAGCTCAAGGCTATTGCCCTAACCTTTGAGCAATACTGTCACTTTTGTTTTTTTAGTGGTTAAATGGAGATAAGAATTTCACAGAGAGGCCGAGAGTTTGGCCTAGTGGTTAAAGTGCTTGCCTAGCATGCATGAAGACCCGGGTTCGATTCCTTGGTACCACATACATAGAAAAAAGCCGGAAGTGGTGCTGAGGCTCAAGTGGTAGAGCTCTAGCCTTGAGAAAGTCCAAGGCCAGTGCTCAGGCCCTGAGCTCAAGCCCAGGACTGGCAAAAAAAAAAAAGAGTTTCACAGACTTTAGAGCCCTGGCTGGCTTTGAACCAGCATCCTCAGATTTCAGCTTCCTAAGTAGTTAGGATTGCAAGTGTGAGCCACCTCATCCAGCTAAGGCTGAGAGATTGTTATCATCAATAAACTAATCAAAAAAGCTGAAGTATTGCAATGGCTCAAGTGGTATAGCACTCACCTTGAGCAAAGGGACAAAGGGAAGCTTAGGGACAGTGCCCAGGCCCAGAGTTCAAGCCCCAGGACCATTCCCCCCTATACCGCCACCCCCCAAAAAATGAATGGCGAACAGATGTGTATCCATAAATCTTAGCTGTTCAGGAGGATGAAACATATAAGATCACAGTTTAAAGCCATCTCAGGCAGAAAACTCCATGAGCCTCAATCTCCAGTTAACTAACAAAAAGCAAGGCTAGGGTGTGGTTCCCTTTGTGAGCAAGCAAGCCAAGTAAACCTGAGTTATTGAGTTCAAGCCCCTGGGGCAGAAGAAAAAAAAAGTGAAGGGCCCTAGGGGTATGACTCAGATAGAATGTCAGTCAGCCTATTAAGTGTGAAAAAAATCCCAGTAGCACCATAAACAAATAAGTAAATATGTGGAAATTTGTGATGGGATCTGTGGGTAGAAGACACTGTATGGGAACTGGGGAACCCTGTGCTAGTGAAGGAAGTTCCTTTTCACAAGGGGCAGGGAACGGTAGGTGCTCAAGTTCCCTTGCAAGTATGTGACACCGCCATCCCATCAGCATCCCATCCTCTGTGATCCACCCAGCCATGGTGCGACTCGGCCTACAGTACTCCCAGGGCCTGGTCAGTGGCTCCAATGCCCGGTGCATTGCCTTGCTTCGTGCCTTGCAGCAGGTATGCCCTGTCTGTTTTCTAATCCCCTACCCCATTTCCCCCAATACTGTCCAGCCTTTTTACCCAAGGTAATCTCTGGGGCAAAGTGGGGATGGCTCGGAAACACTCCTAGTCAAGCTTGTCCCCCTCCTCCAATCCCCGCTCAGAGACCTTCATTGAGGAGTATTTTGCTGATCAGCCTGGGTCCTTTGTAGGTAATTCAAGATTACACAACACCTCCCAATGAGGAACTCTCAAGGGATCTTGTGAATAAACTAAAACCCTACATCAGGTAAATACAAACAAATCTCCCCCACATAGCCAATCCTTTTCTGGTACTTTCTCTTGCCCTTCTACTCTTTTCACTGTTCAGTTCCATTTTCTGTCTAAAGAAAAATTTGTTAAATGTGACCACTTTTGAAGTCCTTGCACAAACATGAGGTATTGTTGTTGCAGCTTCCTGACTCAGTGCCGCCCCCTCTCAGCAAGCATGTGCAATGCCATCAAGTTTCTTAACAAGGAAATCACTGGTGTGAGCAGCTCCAAGCGGGAAGAGGAGGTGAAGCAGCTGAGGAATGGGAGAGGCACCTATGGTTAGGGTTAAGCAACACATATATAACTCTCAGGAAGACCAACACATACCACTCTACCCTAGTCACTGGGTAGGGAAATGGTTGGACACTCTTGACTTGTGCCATGCCCCTTCAAGCCCATCATTATACATATGCCCAAGCATCTGGCATGACCAGAGGAAGCAATGTTCCGTTTCCTGTTCCCTAAACATCTTACTCCATTTAGGCCAAGTCAGAACTTGGATCAGCCATTGATCGGTATGTCCAAGAGAAGATTGTGCTTGCAGCTCAGGCAATTTCACGCTTTGCCTACAAGAAGATCAGTAACGGAGATGTAATCCTGGTATATGGATGGTATGCTTCAAATGAAAATGGAGAAAACCTGGGTGGTGAATGATGGAAAGGATTATCCATTGGCCTTCACAAATGGGCTGGCCCCCAGTTAGTGCCTTTTATAACCAAGTCTCCTCTCTATCCATGCTAGCTCATCTCTGGTATCACGAATTCTTCAAGAGGCTTGGAAAAAGGGCCGACAGTTTCGGGTGGTAGTGGTGGACAGCCGACCCAGGCTGGAGGGAAGGCACATGCTCCATTCTCTAGTCCGAGCTGGGGTCCCTGCCTCTTACCTGCTGATTTCTGCAGCCTCCTATGTGCTCCCAGAGGTGAGAACAGAGAAAAGGGACTCCACTGTGAGCGGCAAAGAGTGAAGTAATATAGACAGAGTCCTACCTTCTTTGAGATCAGTTATGTAGAAGGGTAGAATATGGCCCTGCTTTTACTTAATAGGAAAAAGATTCTATGGCATGTTAGGCCAACGTTTAGTTATTTCGAGAATGTATTGTACTAGCAGCTCTTAAGTGGGGTTGTGTGAGTGTGTGTGTGTGTGTGTGTGTGTTGGTATTAGGCCTTTAGTTCAATGGCCTGGTCACTGTCCTTTAGCTTATCACAAAGATCTGGTATTCTGCTACTTGAACGACAGCTCATGTGTTTTCTAAGAGGAGCAACCATAAGGATTTGTTAATTGTCTTAAAAATTACTGTCCTGGGCTGGGAGTTTGGCCTAGTGGTAGAGTGCTTGCCTAGCATGCACACAGACTAGGGTTCAATTCCTTGGTACCACCACATACATAGAAAAAGCCAGAAGTGGTGCTGTGGCTCAAGTGGTAGAGCTCTAGCCTTGAGAAAACCCAAGCACAGTGCTCAAGCCCTGAGCCCAAACCCAGGACTGGCAAAAAAATTTACTGCCCTGCTCAGAAGAGAGGTCCTGATTCATGACTTCCCCCCACACCAGACCTGGGGCTTGAACTCAGGGCTAACGCCCTGCCACTTGAGCTACAACACCACTTTGGCTTTTTCTGTATATGTGGTACCAAGGAATCAAACCCAGGGCTTCGTGCATGCTAGACAAGTACTCTATCACTAAGCCAAATTCCCAGACCTTAACATTACTTTTTAAAATTCCCTTTCTACATTGTCCAAAACTACCAGGTATCTAAGGTGCTGTTGGGAGCTCATGCACTTCTAGCCAATGGATCCGTGATGTCACGGGTAGGAACAGCTCAGCTTGCACTGGTGGCTCGAGCACACAATGTGCCTGTCCTGGTCTGCTGTGAAACATACAAGTTCTGTGAGCGTGTGCAGACAGATGCATTTGTCTCCAATGAGCTAGGTAAGCAGGACAGAAAAGAGGGAGAGGGTTGGTAAACATCACTTTCTTTCTCAAAAGAACATAATGGGTCTGCCTCCCATTGCAGATGACCCTGATGATCTGCAGTGTGAGCGGGGAGAACATGTGGCCCTGGCTAATTGGCAGAACCACCCGTCACTACGGTTGTTGAATTTGGTCTATGATGTGACTCCCCCAGAGCTTGTGGATCTGGTGATCACAGAACTGGGCATGATCCCTTGCAGTTCGGTGCCTGTTGTCTTACGAGTCAAGAGCAGTGACCAGTGAGTGGAAAGCAAGGATCAATAAATGACCCACACGCTACCCTCAGCAACTCTGCCGCCTTTGTATCTGTTTCATCTTCGCCACCACTGAGATCAGGAATCCATACTCCCCAATGCCCCTCATCATCTGCTTCAAACCTCAGACCTTTGTGGAGATTGTGTCAGGGGACTAGCTCCAGACCAGTCCTTTGGGGCCAAGGTGAAGGTTTGTGTAGAAATCAAAACCCATTTATCTCCAGGGTTTGTTGTGTTTGTCCAGTCCTGGGGCTTGAACTCAGGGCCTGAGCACCATCCCTAAGCTTTATTGTTCAAGGTTAGTGCTCTGCCACTTGAGCCACAGCCCACTTCTGGCATTTTTTTCCTTTTAGATTTGGATGTCCAAAGGGGTTATAGTTATATAAGTAACTTTTAACTTTTTGATGGCTACTTGGAGATAAGAGTCTCACAGGCATTCCTGTGTGGGCTGGCTTTGAATTGCAGTCCTCAGATACCAGCCTCCTGAGCAGCTATGATTACAGGTGTGAGCCAACTAGATCTCCAGTTGTTAATATTGAACATCTGATGCCAGATTCTGCATAGGTATAATGGAGGGTGCAAGGACAAATAGAGGCATGGTTTACAACTATAATCCCAGCACTCAGGAGGCAGAGGCAGAAGGATCTCGAGTGGGCTGGGAGTGTGGCCTATAGGTAGAGTGCTCACCTAGCATGCATGAAGCCCTGGGTTTGATTCCTCAGTACTACATACACAGAAAAAGCTGGAAGTAGTGTTGTGGCTCTAGAGTAGGCAGAGCACTAGCCTTGAGTGAAAAGTGTCCAAGGACAGTGCCCAAGCCCTGAGTTCAAGCCTAGAACTGGCACACAAAAAAAGAAGGATCTCAAGTGGCCATGGGTTCATCCCTAGGATCACAGGGTCCTAAACTTAGCCAGAAGTTAATATTTATTGAGTACTTATTTGTGTGTCAGAAGCCATTATGATCCTTTTATTCTTACCCAGCTAGATTAACATAGATATTTCACAGAGAATGGAGATGACACAAATTGGTTAACCTACTTGACCAAGGTAACAGCAGGACACAGCTAAATCAGCATCACAAGCACTCTGAAATCCAGACTTTTTCTTCGTATTTTTGGTTTTCTTTGAGACAGAGTGTCCCCTTAGAGCCCAGGCTGGCTACAAACTCATGATTTTCCTGCCTATGCCTCTGGAGTACTAGGATTACAGGCATATTTCACCTATATAAGTAGAAACCTTCTACCTTCTACTTATATAATAATATGCAATGATGTCTTTAAAATTCATGTATTACTGGTGCTTATGTTTATCATATATAGCCGCTTACATATAAGATGGATAAACTACAGTGTGAGAAAAACTATAGTGTTAGTATGAACAGAATCTTTGGGAACAGCCAAGAATAGTGTTATTGGGTCTAGCAATATAAGGTGGATGCTGGTGGTTCATGCCTGTAATCCTTGTTACTTAGGGGACTGAGATGAGGATTGTGGTTCAAAGCCAGCTCGAGACAGTAGAGTCCATGAGATGCTTACCACCAATTAACCACCAAAAATTCAGAAGTGGATCTGTGGATCAAGTGGTAGAGCACTAGCCTTAAAATATCTCAGGGATAGAGCCCAAGCCCTGAGTTCAGGCCCTAAGACTAGAACATACACACAACATACACACACACACACACACACACACGCGCGCGCGCGGACTTCATTGGTAACATTTGACTTACTCTTTGAAAGAAGAACTTTTCCAGCTAAGAAAGAATGAGAAGGCAGAGCAGCAGGTGAAATAGCTACACAAAGGATGGCCTTAGAGATAGATAAAGCTCTTAACGGCTGGTTGGGCTAGATAGTGAGAGTATAACCACTTTTTATCTTCAAAATGGAAAGCCACCCATTTTATCCTTCTTTGTTTTACACAGAATTCCCATCACTAGATGCAGCAGTTACCAAGGTTTGTCACATCTATCATCTATTTTTTCTTGCCAAAATGTATTTTGTGCCTGTATTACCGGAACTTGAACTCAAAACCTCACACTCTCATCTCTTCATTCATATCTAGCTCTCTGCCACTTTAGCCATGCTACTCTGACCCAGCTTTTTTTGCTGGCTAACTGCAGATTTCCTCCCTGTGCTGGCTTTGAGCTTTCATACTCAGATCTTAGCCCCTGAGTAGTTAGGATTATAGGTGTGAGCCACTGGCACTGAACCCAGAAAATCTGAGACAGTCATTCCTGCAGACTTCAGTATATCTTATAATATGGAAATTTAACATAAAATCATCACATTTATTAAAGTACTTCATATTTTCCAATCAATAATCAAATTTCCTTGATATATCTAAATTTGATTTTAACATCAGGGTTTGTTCAGGGCTGGGAGTTTGGCCTAGTGGTAGATTGCTTGCTTATCATGCACGAAGACCCAGGTTCAATTCCTCAGTACCTAGAAAATACATAGAAAAAGCCAGAAGTGGTACTGTAGATCAAGTGGTAGGGCCCTAATCTTGAGGAAAAAAAACAAACAAAAAATCAGGGTCTGTTCTAGCTCTTAAAAGGAATTGGGGGGGCCCGGGAGTTTGGCCTAGTGGTTAAAGTGCTTGCCTAGCATGCATGAAGACCCGGGTTCGATTCCTCGGTACCACATATAGAAAAAAGCCGGAAGTGGTGCTGAGGCTCAAGTGGTAGAGCTCTAGCCTTGAGAAAGTCCAAGGACAGTGCTCAGGCCGTGAGCTCAAGCCCAGGACTGGCAAAAAAAAAAAAAGAAATAGGGCCAGGCTTTGGTGGGTCACACCTGTGGTGGGTCACACCTGTGGTGGGTTACACCTGTAATTCTAGCTACTTAGGAGGCTGAGATCTGAGGATTACAGTTCAAAGCTAGCTAGGGAAAGAAAGTCTATGACTCTTATCTCCAGTTAACCAACAGAAAACTAGAAGTGGCACTGTGGCTCAAGTGGTAGAACATTATCGTTGAGCTACAGAGCCCAATGACTCTATGACTGAGAAAAAAAAATAGATTTGGGAGTATGGCTCAGTGGTACAGCCCCTGCCTAGTACACCTGAGTTCCTGCTTCCATCCCTACCACACTCAAGGAAAAACAGTAGTTTCTCCTACCTTTTTTCATGACACTGACTTGTAGAAGCCAGGTTTTCACAAAGTATTTCACATTCTGGATTTGAGTTTGCTTTCATATAGTGTTTAACTCATTCATCCAAGCCCTGCATTTCTGTATAAGTACCTCACACTAATAGATTGAGCCACTGGAGCTCCTTGCATTTCTTTTTCTTTTTTTTTTTTTTTTTGCCAGTCCTGGGCTTGAGCTCAGGGCCTGAGCACTGTCCTTGGACTTTCTCAAGGCTAGAGCTCTACCACGTGAGCCTCAGCACCACTTCCGGCTTTTTTCTATGTATGTGGTACCGAGGAATCGAACCCGGGTCTTCATGCATGCTAGGCAAGCACTTTAACCACTAGACCAAACTCCCGGCCCCGCTCCTTGAATTTCTATTTATCTTTTGGGGTAGGGATACTTCATAAGTGTTTCTATGTGTTTCATATTGCCTCACATAAAGAGGCAAATAATGACTGATTGTTCCTTTTTTTTTTTTTTTTGCCAATCCCAGGGCTTGATCTCAGGACATGAGCACTGTCCATGGCCTTTCTCAAGGCCTGTTGCTCTATCACTTTTCCGACTTTTTCTATGTATGTGGTACCAAGGAATCAAACCAGGTCTTTGTGCATGTTAGGCAGACACGCTTACCACTGTGCCAAACTCCCAGCCTGTTCCATTTTTTTATTGATATGTGGTTCTAAGCATTTTAAAGTTCTCTCTAAACCTTTCATTTATGGTTTTATCTACTGATGATTATTGCCTTGAATTATTTCATTAGAAGATGCCAAATAGTGATTTTTCTTAATTCTGGCATTCCACATTTATTAGCCAATAATTTTCTATAAAGAAAAACTACACAGGAAGCTGAGATCTGAAGATCACGGTTCAAAGCCAGCCCAGAGAGGAAAGTCCATGAGACTCGTATTTCCAGTTAGCCACTAGAAAAACCAGAAGTGGTGCTGTGAGTCAAAATGGTAGAGCACTAGGCCTTGAATGGAAAAAGCTTAGAGAGCGGCCACGCATGTAGCCTGGTGGTAGAATGCTTGCCTAGCATACTTGAAGCCCTGGATTTGATTTCTTGGTTCCACATGCATGGAAAAAGCCATAAGTGGTGCTGTGGCTCAAGGGTAGAGCACTAGCATTGAGAAAGCCCAAGGACAGTGCTCAGGCCCTGAGTTCTAGCTCCAGGACTGATGAGAAAGGAAGAAAAGAAAAAGCTCAGAGACAGTGCTCAAGGCTGTGAGTTAAAAGTCCCACAATCAGCCAAAAAAAGAAAACAACCTCAGTTGAGGTGAACTATACTTTATACTAGCAAGGCAGGATGAATGCTTCATTTTATCCCTGTTTATTTATTTACTTATTTAGTCATGGGACTAGAACTCTGGGCCTGGTCACTGTCCCTGAGCAATTCAGCTCAACGCTACCACCCTACCCCACTCTCCCTGAGCTCTTTAGCTCAAAGCTACTGCCCTGGGCTGGGAGTTTGATCTAGTGGTAGAGTGCTTGCCTTGCATATACAAAGACCTGGGTTCAATTCCTTAGTACCACATACATAGAAAAAAGCCAGAAGTGGTGCTATGGCTCAAGTGGTAGAGCTCTAGCCTTGAGAAAACCCAAGGACATTGCTCAGGCCCTGAGCCCAAGCCTAAAGCCTAGAACTGGGAAATAAAAAGCTACTGCCCTACCCCTTGAGTCACAGCATCACTACCGGTTTTCTGGTGATTAATTGGAGGTAAGAGGCTCGTGGACTTTTTAGTGCCTAGGCTGGCTTTGAGCCTCCTGAGTAGCTAGGGTAACAGGCTGAGCCACTGCGCCTGGCTTATCCCCTTTTATTTGACAGTTTTCAGAAATTGGGTCATTAGTTTCTCTCAGTGGTTTACAATGAATAATTGATGAGTAGTTTTTTTTTAAGGTCTGGAACTTTCCGATCCACCTGCCTCGTATTCCTGTAATGCTAGGATTTAGGTAGGACTGCACCAATGCACTTGATAGCATTTCCCTTTTTTAGATGAATATAAACTCGGGAACTTTCACATATTGAGTCTACCTCAGTCATCAGAATTAAACTAGGTAATAGGATCAGCTTTATGCTTTAGGAAAATAACTGTTAGCAATTACAGTCAGAGACATGGCTTGGTTAAAACATTGCTTTTTTTTTTTCAGGGCTGGGAGTTTGGCCTAGTGGTAGAGTGCTTGCCTAGCATGCATGAGGACCTGGGTTCGATTCCTCAATACCACATATATAGAAAAGCCAGAAGTGGTGCTGTGGCTCAAGTGGTAGAGCACTTGCCTGAGGAAAGCCCAAGGACAGTGTTCAGGCCCTGAGCTCAAGCCCCAAGACTGGTATAAAAAAATTGCTTTTTAATCACAATTACAAATGCCTTTAAACTTTGATCCAGCAATACTTCATCCTACCAATATAGTAAGCACATGTGGAAGTAACTTAGATACAAGGCTACAAACTGCTATAAGCAGCATTACTATAATAACAAAAGACTGGAAAGCACTAATGGCCATTGATATCAGTAAGGCACTAATTAAACTACATTACTACAATAGTAAAGTGACAGGAAGCCTTTGTTTTTATTTATTTTTTTATTTTTTGCCAGTCTTGGGCTTGGGCTCATGGCTTGAGCACTGTCCTTGGACTTTCTCAAGGCTAGAGCTCTACCACTTGAGCCTCAGCACCACTTCCGGTTTTTTTCTATGTATGTGGTACCGAGGAATCGAACCCGGGTATTCGTGCATGCTAGGCAAGCACTCTACCACTAGGCCAAACTCCCGGCTCCTAAGGAAACCTTTAAACACACAAATGGAACAATATATCTCTATCTATCTATCTATCTATCTATCTATCTATCTATCTATCTATCTATCTATCTATCTATTTTGTGGGTCATGGGGCTTGTCCTGATGACCTGGGCACTGTTCCACAGCTCTTCGGCTCATGGCTACGGCACTACTCCTGAGCCACACAGCCTCACTTCCCCCTTTTCTAGTAATTAATTGGAGATAAGAGTCTCAAGGTCTTAGCTGGGCGTGGTGGCTCACACCTGTAATCCTAGCTACTCAGGAGGCTGAGATCTGAGGAGTAAGGTTCAAAGCCAGCCCGGGCACAAAAGGACCTGAGACTCTTATCTCCAATTAACCTCTAGAAAATGAAAGTGGGGGCTTGGCTCAAGGGTAGGGCAGCCTAAGCTGAAGAGCTCACCCACTCTTGAGTTCAAGCCCCATGACCCATTAAAAAAAAAAAAGTCTTATGGACTTTCTTGTGCCAGGCTGGCTTTGAACAGTTATCCTCAGATCTCAGCTTCCTGAGTAGCTAGGATTACAGACTTGAGCCACCATGCCCGGCTACAATCTCGAATCTTAAGGTACAGGAATGCACATTGTTACTGTTTGAATTGAAAGAGAAAGGGGCCAGGAGTTTGGCCTACTGGTTAAAGTGCTTGCCTACCATGCACGAAGACCCGGGTTCGATTCCTCGGTACCACATACATAGCAAAAAAAAAAAAAAAGCTGGAAGTGGTGCTGAGGCTCAAGTGGTAGAGCTCTAGCCTTGAGAGAGTCCAAGGACAGTGCTCAGGCCCTGAGCTCAAGCCCAGGACAGGCAAAAAAAAAAAAAAAATGAATTGAAAGAGAAAAGGTAAGTATAAATAATTAAAATATGCTGGGCCAATAACAAGAAGTGAATTAATTGCCTGCATGGCTGATAGTTTCAAGAAGGTCTTCACTTTATGTTCTTGTGTCTTTAGAATTTTGAGACATATGAATGTCTCCTTACAAAAATAAATGCAGTCATTAAAGAGATTAATTTTATTTATTTTTTGTTCGTTATGAGGCTTGAGCTCTGTACCTGGGTGCTGTCCCCGAGCTGTTCATCTCAAGGCTACCGCCCTACCCCTTGAGCCACAGCCCCCACTTTCTGTTTTCTAGTGATTAACTGGACATAAGAGTCTCCTGATCTTTAGTGCTTGGATTGGCTTTGAACTGTAATCCTCAGATCTCAGCCTCCTGAGTAGCTAGGATTACAAGTGTGAGCTACTGCACCTAGCCTTAGAGAGATTTTTGCCATAATTTAAGTCAAAGGTAGCCTAATTAAAGACAGCTGAATTGAAGAGCTAGCCTTGTTCTGTTCAAAAGTGAAAGCTTGAAACTAGAGTTCCCTATCACCAAAGTGGGTAGAGGCTGACATCTAAAGAAGGAAGGGGACCCTGTTCAAAAGTGAAAGCTTGAAACTAGAGTTCCCTACCACCCAAGTGGGTAGAGGCTGACATCTAAAGAAGGGAACCCTTTCATTAGATCTTGACCTGCATGTATATACATATGTGTATTTTAAGTTGTTTTTTTTTTTTTTGAGACCATCTTATGCTGTCCAGGTTAAGCTGAAATCCTGGATGTCAGACTCCTAACTAGCTGGGACTACTGCTGCACCTAGCTTTCTCCCCTAATTTTCTTACACGTTTTCTGCAACCACGGAATTAATTGGCAGACTAATCTGGGAGGCAGTCGTTGGCTTACTGCACCCCTTCCTGACCACTTATATACCCTTTCTTCTCTCCTGGGTATGTGGAGTCCTGTGAGTCTTTTATGGCTTTAAATGACAGGAACATTGGGTTGCATCCCTTCCTTCACCGGGCTCCTCCCTCGCAGGCCATTTCACAAAGAACGGGTTGCAGCTCCTCCGGAGTGCCATACTTCTGCTCCTCCCTTCCAGGTCCTTTTCCCAGTTCCTTTTCGTTTTCTTCCGGCCCAGGGTCCATCCCAGACTTTAGTAGTGGCAAAAGCTAGACTAATCCCCTGACGGCTGGCAGCTGGCTGCTGGTTGGACTCCGAGGCCGACGGCTTGGGTTGCAGTTAAGATCAGGCTGCAGATAGGTCTGGCGCCGCCCCCCACGGCCGCACCTGGGCGGAAGGGCAGTGCCAGCGAGCGCTTAAAAGGGACTGCCGGGACTCTGGGATCACGTTCCAGCGGCTCCAGTCGAGACCCGTAGGGGTGTGAGGGCCCTCGCGCGGCTGCGCAGGCGCGGGTACCCCAGTCGCTGCAATTCCCAGAAGGCTTTGCAGCGTCCCTACGCCGAGGACGTCGCGCTCCAGACTCGCGGGCGCCAAAGGGCTCAGACAGCCGCCGCGCTGCATTATGGAACACAGAGTCTAAAAAACACTGAGCACGAACTCCCCGACCGAGCTCAGGCTCTTCCTTGGCCGGGGGCGGGGCAAGGAAGAGCCGATATAAGGTTTCGTCATAAAACCGCGACCAGACAGGCGGCGCCATCTTCGAACTTGGACTTCCGGAAGGACTTTGGCGCGGGTAAGTGTACCGCAGCGGGGTGTGCGGGGGGCTGGCGATTACTCCTCCCCTTCTTTTGCAGTCGCGCGGAGACTTTGGGAACCAACTCCCGACTTCGCTCTTCCCCCCGGGCGCGGCGGTGCGCCCTCCGGACTCTGCGCTCCCGCAGAAATCCATCACGTTCGCACCTCCTTCCCCACCGTGGCCACCGAGCGTCCCCCATCTCCGAGCCGAGGGTCTGGCCTACTTCCTCCACGCGGTGTTGTAGCCTCAGCGCCGTGGTCTTTGCGCTCTTGGACCCGGCTAACCTACAGTGGCCCTCAGTCTTAGGGAAGTCGGGGTTCGCCGCCCAGGCAGGCTAGTGGGGAAAGCCGCCCCCACGGCCAGGCTTCCGGGAGGGCAGGCGGTGATCTCTGAAGTGGTGGCGGTCCTTTCTGGTGTGTCCCAGCCCCTTTCTTGAGATGGCTCTAACCCCAGGGATTGTGCCCCGCGCGCTGCAGTCCCATTGGCGCAGCCAAGGGCCAGTTATGTTTCCCTGTCAGTTCCTTGTATACCGCGCAAGTTGGCTGACTCCTGGGGAAGATGGTGGTAGTGACTTCGGTCCACTCGAGGTAACTCGCTTTTGCTGGAGAAGTGTAGGCAGTGAACCGACATCTTCAACCGAGGCGCTGTGGTTACACAAGTCTTGCCAAACATCACTTTTTGCCGTTCTAGTTTTTGTTTTTTTTTTTTTAAGTTTAAATGGACTTTAAACTATGGACTGATATGATGGGTTACAGTTTTTGTCTTATTTTTTTCTTTGTGCTGATACAAGGCATGAGTACTGAGCATGAATGCAGTCCCTGAGGCTAGTTAGTGCTCTATCTCTTGGATCACACCTCCGCTTATGGCTATTTTTGTTAGTTAACTGGAGATAAGAGTAGGCCTGGATTTCCTAGCTAGGCTGGCTTCGAACCACCATCCTCAGACTTCAGCCTGTTGAGTAGCTAGGATTGTAGGCGTGATCCTTTGCACCGGGCTTCATCCTTTATATGATTTTAGTTTCTTTCCCTAAGTTTTTTTTTTTTTTGACTCGCCATTATCTTATCTCTTTGATCTCTTGTTCCTTTTTTCATTTTGTGCATCGCCTAGGGCTTGAACTTAAATCCTAGGCACTGTCCTGATCATCTTTGCTCAAAGCTAGCTTTGGAACTTGAGCCACAGCTCTACTTCCAACTTTTTTGTTAATTGAAGATAAGAATCTCCTGGGTTCTCTTTCTGCTGCTAGTTTCAAACCTTGATCCTCTGATCTCAGCCTGCTGAATAGCTAGGATTATAAGTGTGAGCCACTGTGCCTAGCTATGTTGGCTGGCTGGCTGGCTGGCTGGCTGGCTTTCTTTCTTTCTTTCTTTTCTTTTTTTTTGCCAGTCCTGGGCTTGAGCTCAGGGCCTGAGCACCACTATCCTTGGACTTTCTCAAGGCTAGAGCTCTACCACTTGCGCCTCAGCACCACTTCTGGCATTTTTCTATGTATGTGGTACTGAGGAATTGAACCGGGGTCTTTGTGCATGCTAGGCAAGCACTCTACCACTAGGCCAAACTCCCAGCCCCTTTTTCTTTTTCTTTTTCTTTTTTTTTTTTTTTGTGGGTTATAGGGCCCGATTCTGAGCCTGGGCGCTGTCCCTGAGCTCTTCTCAAGGCAAATGCCCTACCCCTTGAGCCACAGCCCCATTTCTAGTTTTCTGGTGGTTAATTGAAGATAAAGAGTCTCACAGACTTTAGTGCCCAGGCAGGCTTTGAACCAGGATCTTTGTCTCACCCTCCTGAGTAGCTAGGATTACAGGGGTGAGTCACCGAGACTGGCCCCTTATTGAGTTTCTTGAAAGCATTGAGTCTGGTGGCTCCCTTCAGCCTAGTTTGTGTTGCAACCCTCCCCACACCTCCCAGTTTTTCTGGAGTTTTTTTGGGGGGGCTGAGGGGGGGAAGGGACAGTCTTGGGACTTGAACTCTGGGCCTGGGTGCTGTCCCTGAGCATTTCTGCTCAAGGCTAGTACTCTGCCAGTTTGAACTACAGCTCCACTTCCAGTTTTCTGGTGGTTTATTGGAGATAAGTTTCAAGGGACTTTCCTGCCCTGTCTGGCTTCCAAATGCTTTCCTTGGATCTCAGCCTCCTTGAGTAGCTAGGATTACAGGGGTGAGCACCCCCACTTTATACTTTGTTTCTGTTCTTTGTATAGTATATGTAATAGTAGGTTTCATATTGGATCCTCTGTGCCTACTGTTCATTGAGTGGTTTGGTTTTAGCAGGTTTTCACTTACCAAAGAACAATGTAGGTAGATTGCTTGACTTCATTTTTCCTCATCTCTATCATGTGTATAGTCTCTGTAGTACATGTTACATTGTTTCTTTAGTATTATAGTTAAGTGTGTTGGCTATTGTAGCTGTTTGTAAACTTGTTTATAAAGTGTAGCTTCTTCAGAGAAAACAAATAGAAACTGATTTCTGCAGTTGTTTCTTTTAAAATAGGGCCTTTTTTTTTGTATTTGGTTTTCCGGAGCCTCTGCCATACCCCTGAGCCACAGCCCCACTTCCCATTTTCTAGAGATTAATTGGAGATGAGTTTCAATTTTTTTAGTGTTGGTGCTGGCTTGGAACTGCTATCCCAGACCTCAGCCTCTTGAGTAGCTAGGATTACAGGCATGATCCATCCTGCCCTGTGCCAGGCTCACTGAGGCAGCCTTTATAAGCGTGGAAGTTCCTTTCTGAACTTTTTCTCCTTTGTCCCAGGCACGCTGGTTGTTCTGAGCTAAAACTGGGCTTTTGAAGAGTTGTGGTTGCTCAGGCTTTTGAGATTGTAGTCATTGTTTTCAGTCCGCTAATCTTTTTTGGTCCATAGGTTCCCTATCTGATTATCTGAGTTTGAAAAGATTCATGACAATTTAGTTCATTCTTAAATGTGGAAAAGGCTGAGCATAGTGGCTCACACCTGTAATCCTAGCTACTCTGGAGGCTGAGATCTGAGGATCTTTTGTGCCACTAAAGGACCTGAGACTCTTATCTCCAATTAACCTCTAGAAAATGGAAAGTGGGGCCTGGCTCTAGGATAGGGTGATAGTCTTGAGCTGAAGTGCCTAGGGACAGTGCCCAGGCCCAGGGTTAGGGTGGTAGCTTTGAGCTGAAGAGCTCAGGGACAGCCCCCAGGCAGAATTCAAGCCCCATGACCCACCAAAAAAAAAAAATGTGGAAAAGGTCTCTTTTCTCTCTTGGCAGTACTAGGGCTTGAACCACATGGCTTTGTGCTTGTTTTGTAGGCACTTTACCACTGCCTACATGGCCTTTGACTAGGTCCTAGATCCACATATTTTAGACTTACTGGAGTTGTTGGCATGACAAGTGTATGCCAATGTATCCAGCTGAGATATCTCCAGTTGAGTTAGAGTCTTGGATTTTTTTTTTTTTTTTTTTTTGGCCAGTTCTGGGGCCTGAGTACTGTCCTTGGGCTTTCTCAAGGCTAGAGCTCTACTACTTGGGCCATAGCACCACTTCCGGCTTTTTTTTTTCCTTTTTTTTTTTGGTAGGTTGTGGAACTTGAACTCTGGGTCTGGGTGCTGTTTCTGAGCTCTTCAGATCAAGGGTACCGCCCTACCCCTTAAGCCACAATGCTACTTCCAGTTTTCTGGTGGTTAATTGAAGATAAGAGTCTCACAGACTTTTAGTGCCAACTGGCTTTGAACTTTGATCCTCAGATCTCAGCCTCCTGAGTAGATAGGATTACAGGTGTGAGTCACTGCATCCAGCCTGGCTTTTTTTCCCTCAGTCCTGGGGCTTGAGAACTATTCTTGGGCTTTCTCGGGGCTAGCACTCTACCACTTGAGCCTTAGCACCATTTCTGGTCTGTCTGTCTGCCTTCCTTTCTTTCATTCTCTTTTTTTTTTTTTTTTTTTTGGGTGAGTCATGAGACTTGAACTCTGGGCCTGGATGCTGTCCCTAAGCTCTTCAACTCCAGGCTACCATCCTACTCCTGGGTCTGGGTGTTGTCCCTGAGCAACTCCAGGCTACCATCCTACTCCTGGGTCTGGGTGTTGTCCCTGAGCTCTTCTGTTCAGGACTACCTCCCTACCCCTGGAGCCACAGCCCCACTTCCCATTTTCTAGTTATTAATTGGTGATAAGAGTCTCATGGTCTTTAGTGCCTGGGCTGGCTTTGAACTGGGTTCCTTAGATATCATCTTCTGAGTAGCTAGTATTATAGGCATGAGCCACCACCCCCGCGTTGCTTTTTCTATGTATGTGCTACTGAGGAATCAAACTTGGGTCTTCGTGCCTGCTAGGCAAGTACTCTACCATTAGATCAGTCTCCCAGGCCAGTCTTGGACTTTTTGATCCTTTCTATGGGTTGTTTTGGGTAGTTTGAGTTCAGAACCTGAATGCTAACCCTTAGCTTTTTTGTTCAGTGCTGATGCTGTACCACTTTAGCCATACTTCCACTCACCTTTTTGCTATTTCATTGGAGATAGTCTCATGGACTTTATCCTACCTGGACTGGTTTCAAATCAAGATCCTCAGATTTCAGCCTCCTGAATAGCAAGGATTACAAGTGTGAACCATTAGACTTCTTCCTTCCTCCTTTCCTTTTCTTTCCTTTTTTTTTTCTTTGTGTGTGTGTGTGTGTGTGGCAGGGGGAGGGTACCAGTCCTAGATCTTGAACTTAGGGCCTAAACACTGTCCCTGAGCTTTTACTCAAATATAGCACTCTGCAATTAGAGCCAGAGCTCTATCAGAGTTTTGGGTGGTAGTTTATTGGAGATAAGAGTCTTATTGGGGAGCCGGGAGTTTGGCCTAGTGGTAGAGTGCTTGCCTAGCATGCACGAAGACCTGGGTTTGATTCCTCCGTACCACATACATAGAGGGAAAAAAAAAAGCCAGAAGTGGTGCTGAGGCTCAAGTGGTAGAGCTCTAGCCTTGAGAAAGTCCAAAGACAGTGCTCAGGCCCTGAGCTCAAGCCCAGGACTGGCAAAAAAAAAAAAAAAAAAGTCTTACTGGTTTTTCTATATAGGCTGGCTTTGAACCACAATTCCCAGATCTCAGCCTCCTGAGTAGTTGGGATTACAGGCAGGAGTCACCAGTGCCTGGCTGGTTTTTCTTTTTGTTTTTGTTGGTAATAGGGATTGAATTTAGGGCCTGATGTTTGCTAGGTAAGTGCTTATCATTTTTGTCTTGGTTATTTTGGGGACAAGGTTTTGCCTGATGCCAGGGCTGACCTGGACTGAGGTCAGCTTCCCTGTGTATCTCGGAATGACAAACATGCACCCTTGAGACTAGCCATTTTGCTTCATCCATAGCTAGGATCACAGATGCACACTGTGGAGCTCAGCCAAAAGTCTCTTCAATAGGATGTTTTTGTTTCATAGCTTATCTGACACCACCTTCTCCCATTCTTTCAAGTATAAGATTGATATCTAGGTTCCAGAGAACTTCTTTCATTACTCTTTTTTTCCCCTTTAGTACCAGAGCTTAAATTTAGAGTTAGTGCTCACTTGGCTTTCTTGTTCATAGTTGGAACTCTTTTAACTTCAGCCACTCCACCATCCTGACTTTTTGCTGTTTAGAGATGCATTCTCTTGGACTTTTCTGCTTTGCTGGCCTTGAACTATGGTCCTCTAGGTCTCAGCCTTCTGAGTAGCTAGGATTACAAATGTGAGCCACTGGTGTCTGGGTACTATGACTCTTGAGCCTGTTTCTTTTTGTGTGTGTGTGGGTCATAGGCCCTGAACTAGGCCTGGTGCTGTCCCGCTGTCCTTGAGCTCTTCAACTGAGGGCTACCACCCTACCCTTGAGCCAAGCCCCACTTCCTGTTTTCTGTAGGTTAAATGAAAATAAGAGTCTCAGGTCCTTTTGTGCTCGGGGTGGCTTTAAAACTTGATCCTTAGATTTCAGCCATTTGAGTAGCTAGGATTACAGGAGTGAGCCATCGCACCAGGCTTGAGCCTGTTTCTTGATTAATATTTATAAAAATGAGTATTAATTCTAGGTATCTTCCAGTTTGAGAAGTTTTTGTTTTTATTTTGTTTTTTTTTTGTTTTTTCTGGCCAGTCCTGGGGCCTGAACTCTGACTTTCTCAAGGCTAGATCTCTACCATTTGAGCCACAGCACCACTTTCCAGCTTTTTCTATATATGTGGTACCGAGGAATCGAACCTGGGTCTTAGTGCATGCTAGGCAAGCACTCTTACTACTGGGCCAAACTCCCACCCTAGTTAAGTTTTAAAGTATCTATTCTTGATATTTATTATATCATATTACAATGGCATTGCTATAGTGCTAAAGCTGGCCCCTAACTCCTGGGTTTAGTGATTTTCCATCTTTTCTAGTAGCTGGGACTAGCATGTATCACCACACCACGCTTGGCAATTGTTATTTATAGTCTATTTTTATCAGTTGTTAGTGTTTCCTAGCCTGTAATTTATCTCTTCCTTTTTGGAGGAAGTGGTGGTGGTGGGAGATATATATGTGACTCACTTTACTGTTTTTTCAGGAAGAGGAGTTAAATAATTGTTCATTTATTGAAATATCCACACAAGAAAATGTGTGACTGTTAAATAATATGTGTAAAACCTAGTATTGTGTTTAGCACATAGTAATCATTTAATAGATGGTAGCTTATTATTTACTTATTTCTTGTTTGCTTCACTAGAATATGCATTTGTTAATGGCAAGTACCTTCCTTGTCTATCTTATGCAGTTATACCAGGTATTAGAACAGTGCTTGAAATAGAAGGTTCTGAGTAGTTAGTATGAGTGAATGAATGAAGAGCTTGGGTTTCTGATTGGGTGGTAATAAAAGATAGAAAAAGAAAAATCTGAGCCTATACAAATATTTTCTGCCTTTCACATTGATATGTCTTCATACAGGACAGCCATTTTGGGGGGTGCTGATGGATACCTGCGGGGTCGGCTATGTTGCCCTGGGGGAGGCCGGCCCCGTGGGGAACATGACTGTGGTAGATGCTCCTGGACAAGACGTGCTAAACCAGCTTGATATCAAGGGCTCCTCAGAAGCAACCAATGTGGAGGCTTCCATAGAGATGTCACTGCCTACTCCTTTGACTGGATTTGAAGGTTCTCCTGATACAAGGCTTTTTCCTCCTGACCAGGAAAGCCTTTCCAGACTGGAACATGAAGGTAGGTACCTTTAGGCTTCTGTTGATTATTTTTCCTCTTGGCTCCTCATTCTTAGCTTAAGATGAAAGAGCAGTATGAGTTTGCAGGATCTTATAAGCCTGGGTGTAGTATAATCTATTCCAAAGAGGTTTGTGCTCCAATCTGATCTCACAGTCCATATTCTTCTCTACAGATCTTTCTTCAGAGATATCAAAGATCTCAAAGCCTAGGGCTTCACAGTCTTCCCGGAAGAGAGGTAGTGGGACACCAAAAGGCCCCAGAAGGCCCCAACAGCGTAAAGCTCCATCAGCCCCTCTGGTTCCTGCTCTCTTAGATCAGTCCAACCCTCTATCTGCCCCTGTGCCTAAGAAACGAAGTCAAAAGTCTAAGGGAGACCTGCTACTCCTGAAGTTGTCTAAAGGTCTAGAGCAGCCAGAGTCTCCACATCCAAAGAGGCCCCCTGAGGACTTTACCTCTCCTGAGGAACGACCCCGCCGAAGGGCTGCCCAAGTGTAAGGATTGTGGGGCATGGCCTGGTGGAGGGGGTGGAGGTGAGGGGATGAGGGTGGAGCAGATGTGGAAAGATGGGAAGACTGCTGCAAGGTATCAGGTAAGCCGGGGAGGTGTCTGGTTGTGGGGTCGTGGGTACTCCTTTAGCTCTCACCTTAGCCACTTTTATGGTATGTGTTGCTAACTTTTTGTATCTAAGAGGCTTCTTTCTGCACCTCATATTCCATCACATTTTTTGTTTGTTTTTGTTTGTTTTGAGACAGGGTCTCGCTATGTAATAGACCAGGCTGGCCTGGAACTCGCGATCCTCCAGCCTCAGCCTCCCGAGTGCTGGGATTACAGGAGTGCACTACAACACCCGGCTCTCCATCACATTTTTCGCAGACTTCCCCCAGGTCTTCATTGCTATTTTACCACCCAGTATATCTCAGTATTTATGTGCCCTTCCTTTCATTTCCCTTGCCCTTTATGTTCTTTAATATGGTAGAGTGACAAGTGCTTTGGCTTTGGAGTTGAAAGACCTAGTTTCAGATTCCTTATCTGTTATCTGACTTGGCAAAGCCAACATTTAATGTTTCATGTGTTAAGGAGGAAGGGGAATTTAATTGTTACTTCACAGGGTTCCTGGGAGGATCCAGTGAGATGGGAATCGGTGAAATGTGGGGAAATAGGCTCTCAGGTAAAGGTTTGTGAGGATAGCGCTGATTCTTCCTACCCCACAGGGCACTTCTGTATCTTCAGGAAGTGGCTGCTGAAGAGCTCTCCACAGCTGTTCCTACTCCGGTGTCTTGTTCTCCCAAGAGTCTCAAGGTGAGCAGCCCCACCAAGCCGAAGAAGATCAGGCAGCAGGCAGTCTGCCAAGGTGGAGATGAGGATGCTGCTGTGCAGAATGAAGGCTTTGTCCTCAAGGTTGAGGCTGAAGAAGAGGAAGAAAGTGAGGGCCCAACTGAGAGCTTTTCTGATCCTGAACCTGCAGCACCACGAAGCACTACACGAGGGCCCATACCAGGGGTAATGAGAATGGACAAGAAAGTAGATGGGAAAATGGGGGCTTTAGGGGATCAGCGCCATTCCCCAACATAGCTTTGGCTCCGTTTTGTTTTCATTTTTAACTTTTTAAAGGGACAGCTTCAAATACAAGATGTTAGGGCAATTATAGGGAAAATGTGTACTCATCACAGAAGATGATTATAGGGAAAGGGTATAGTAAACAAGATTAACCAATAATTGATTATTCTGTACTAGGAAACATAATTGTGAACAGAATTTTGCCTGAAGTTTCAGTGAAGTCAGTGGTAGACCAGGACACTAGGAGCAAATAGAGGAAAGATGATTAACTGCACAATACAAAACTTACTATTATAATGACTGAAAATGTATAAATTCACCTTGCCTTAGTGACTCACAGGAGACTGTGATCTGAGGGTTGTTGGCATGAAAGTTTGAGTATTTGTTAGGTTGTGCAGCTGTCAGGACTATCCTTTTCCAGAACTTTTCATCATCCCCAACTGAAGCTCTGAATAAGAAAATAGGTCAGTCTGTCTGCTGGTGGGTGATACCTGTAATCCTAGCTACTTAGGAGTCTGAGATCCCGAGGATCCTGGTTTAAAGCCAGTCTGTGCAGCCTGCAAAACTACCGGCATAAAGCTTAGCTTGAGATTGTGGCTCAAGAGGTAGAACAGCAATTAAGTAAGTAGGCTAAGCAAGCTCATGGCCCTAAGTTCAAACTCTGGTAGTGACAGAAAGAAAGGAAAACAGGAAAGGAAAAGTGAAGGATGGGGAAAGAAGGAAAAAGAGATTTGCAATCCACCATTGCCAATGAGAGCCAGATAAGAGATGAACCATGCAGGGAAGGAAGTGGATGTAGAGGCCAGTGAAAGAGACTGTGAGAATGAATAGGACTTACAAGAAAGGAAGCCTCTGGTTAGGAGTTCATAGCTATGTGGTAGCACCATGGAAAGTAAATGGCAGGGAGCATGATGAGCTAGCTTTCAGATAGGTGGAGCTGACACTCCTGTGCTACCTATGGGCCACAGACTGGAGATATTTAGACACAGTTATGTATATGGGGCCAGTTCCTTACTTGCCTCCATAACATTAAAGGGAGCACTATAACTCTGAGACATAGATAAATAGTTGATGATTTTTTTAAAAAAAATTTTGTGAGTCATGGGGCTTGAACTCTGGGCCTGGGCACTGTCCCTGAGCTCTTCAACTCAAGGCTACTGCCCTACCCCTGGAGCCACAGCCCTACTTCCTGTTTTCTAGTGATTAATTGGAGATAAGTCTCAGGGTCTTTAGTGCCTGGGCTGGCTTTGAACCATGATCCTCAGATCTTATTTAGGTAGTGGGTTTCAGTCCAACGCATTACTTTATGATTGTACCTTAATACAACATCCAAAATATCAAGGTTTTAAATAAAAATAGAACTTTTGCTATTTCTTCACCTTCTGCTGGCACTGGTCTTTGAACTCTGCCTGAGGCTTGCTTGACTTAGCTGAATTTTTTGTGCAGACTGGCTTCAAACTACTGTCCTGGATTCCAACCTGCTGAGTAGCTAAGGTTACAGGTGTGAACAACTGGTGCTTGGCTTTGGTGGGGGCGTTACTTTTTTTTTTTTTTTTTTTCTTTTTTTGGCCATGGGGCTTGAACTCAGCCTGGGAGCTGTCCCAGAGCTCTTCAGCTCAAGGCTACCGCCCTACCTCTGGACCTAGGCGTTGTCCCTGAGCTCTTTAGCTCAAGGTTACCACTCTACTCTGGATCCAGTCCTCACTTCCTGTTTTCTAGGGGTTAATTGGAGATAAGAGTCTCAGGTTCTTTAGTGCCCGGGGTGGCTTTGAACCTTGGTCCTCAGATCTCAGCCTCCTGAATAGCTAGGATTACAGGCATGTGCCACCATGCCGCCTTGGGGGTGCTTACTGATAGGGATTTTTTTCCTTTTGCCTCAGACTCTACTGTGGCTCAGCACAGCATTGTATGCGACTAAAACTTACAGAAAAGTTAATAAGCCAGATTACATTTACTAAGATATAAGTTTGATAAAAATATCACCTTAAGCCCTGGGACGTGGGATGAGATTACAGACAGACAGAGGGGGGGGGGAGGGAGGGAGGGAGGGAGGGAGGGAGGGAGGGGTAGGTAGTGGGGGTAAGGGAGGATGAATAGAGTCTTCATAGAAGAATTTACAACTTTAATGGAGCTGAGAAACAAAACATGAAGAATCCTTATGATTGAAGCAAAAATCTTTTAAGATGCTGAATGGTACTGGTTGGAGGGTAAATAATGCCAAAGAAAGTAAAAATTGGTAAAGCTGTCTTTTGGGATTTTCTTTAGGCTAGAATGCTCTTTCCCTTACATTTTTTCCAATTTAATCCTCAGAAGCAGAAGTTACAGTACCGAGGCTTGGCTCCCAATGGCTTACCCAATTACATCATGGCTCCTGTTTGGAAGTGCCTCCATCTCACCAAAGACCTGTGAGAATTTGGGGCTGGAGGGGAAGGGGCAGTATAGGAATGCCAGGACAGTCTATAAAGAAAAGCGCTCCTGGGTGGAGCACTAAATGCATGCTGCAAAGGCAAGGGCTCTTTAAAATGAAATAAAGGCTGGGACATAGTTCAAATGGTAGAGCACTTACATAGCAAATATGAGTTTTTGAGTTTTATGTTGTGATAGTAATTAAACAGTTCTTAATATGAAATTTGATAAGTTCTGGTTCTCAATTATACTGGCTCCATTGGTCAAATGCTGGTGTATAAGACAGCATAGGCCACAGATAGTTCATCTACAAAATCTCTACTTCTTCACTGATGCTTCTGTCTTTCCCAGCCGAGAACAGCAACATTCATTCTGGGAGTTTGCTGAATGGATCCCTGTAGCCTGGAAGTGGCAATTGTTATCTGAGCTGTAAGTTGAAACCTATCCCTGAAGTTGAGGCTAGATGGCAGAAGAGCAACATAGAACTGTAGATATATAGTGGGCATCCTGGAATGGGTGAAACTTCCAAACTTAGGCTATTCACTATGCTTTCTCCCAGTGAGGCAGCTCCTTACCTGCCCCAGGAAGAGAAGTCTCCATTGTTTTCTGTACAACGTGAAGGACTTCCTGAAGATGGCACACTCTATCGCATAAACAGGTGAAGATTAGAGCTAAGCCTTTTTTTTTTTTTCCTGATTCTAGGAAACAAAATTAGGAAAAACGAATGTTGAAAGGGATATCAAATTAGCTCTGTTCTTTCCCAGCTGCTGGACTTATTGATTCTAAGGACAGGCATCCCACTTGACGCTAATCACCTCTTTCTGGTTTGCAGTGCTCAGCTCTAACAGGAGGATTAGGGAAACTAGGGGAACTCAGGGTCAGACCAGTTTATATGATAATATACTCAGCCCTGGAGAGAGTGGTATAGTAATTCTAAATTAAAAGCCTTTACCTTCTCCCCCCTCCCCCCCCATCTGAGGGCTTGATCTCAGGGCCTGAACACTGTCCTTGGACTTTCTTAAGGCTAGTGCTCTACCACTTGAGCCTCAGCACCACTTCCGGCTTTTTTTCAGTGTACGTGAAACCGAGGAATTGAAGCTGGGTCTTCGTGCATGCTAGGCAAGCACTTTACCACTAGGCCAAACTCCCGACCCCCTTGAGTTCTTTTTGTTCATGGCTGATACTCTGCCACTTTAAGCCACAGCGCCACTTCTGGTCTTCTGGTATAATCAGAGATAGAGTTTCACAGACTTTCCTGCCTGGAATGGCATTGAACCACTATCTTCAGATCTCAGCCTCCTGATTAGCTAGAATTATAGGCATGAGCCACCAGTGCCTAGCAAAAGCCTTTTTTTTTTTTTTTTTTGGTATGGCTTGAACTCTTGGCCTGGGCCTTGTCCCTGAGCTCTTCAGCTCAAGGCTAGCGCTCTGCCCCTTGAGCCACAGTGCCACTTTCCAGTTCTTGGTAGTTAACTGGAGATAAGAGTTTCACAGACTTCAGCCTCCTGAGTAGCTAGGAGTACAGGTGTGAGCCACTGGCAGCGCCTACCAAGCCTTCTATTTTTGATGATGAGCTGCAGCTAAGAAGACATAAGGAAGGAAAGGGCAAAAGGGAAGAAGGTGCAAGTGGTGGTGAACACTGCTCTCACCTATAGACTGTTCTTAATTTTTTCAGGCTCTTGCCTAAGCCAGGTACCTGCTCTAGTGGAGCTCCCATTCTGTCCTAACCTTTTACTAATGTCTTTGACTTTTCTTTAGGTTTAGTTCGATCTCGGCACATCCAGAGCGCTGGGATGTATCCTTCTTCACAGGAGGACCACTCTGGGCTCTGGACTGGTGCCCGGTGCCAGAGGGATCAGCAGCCTCGCAGTATGTGGCCCTTTTCTCCAGCCCTGACATGAATGAGACACACCCACTGAGCCGGCTTCACTCAGGCCCTGGGCTGCTGCAGCTCTGGGGCCTTGGGACATTGCAGCAAGAAAGCTGGTGAGGTGGGGCTGAAACACTGCCAAGGGTAGGTGGGTGAGGTAGAGAGGATGGGGGAAGGCTTGGATTGGGCTGAGACAAGGAGAGTCGATCTCCAGTAGCCCTAGCCTGCTCTTCCTACCCACTGTCCCCACATGCTTTCTCTCTCCAGTCCTGACAATAGGGCTCACTTTGTCTATGGGATTGCTTGTGACAATGGCTGTATCTGGGACCTCAAGTTCTGCCCCAGTGGAGCATGGGAGCTTCCGGAAACCTCTCGGAAGGTACTTCCGTGACTGTGGGATGGCCCTGGGAGTTCTCAACATTGGAGGAAGGAAGGCTGGATTGTGGTGGATGGAGATTTCTCAGCAACTCCATGTCATGTTTTCAGGGATTAGCACCTCAAGTTTTCTGAGAGGCACCTACAGGCAGCAAGCCTCAGCCATGGGCATCATCTCTCTTTCTCTCTCTCTTTCTCTCTCTCTCTAGTCTCCTCACCTGCCTCGGCTGGGTCTCTTAGCTCTTGCCTGCTCAGATGGGAAAGTGCTGCTGTTCAGTCTGCCGCATCCTGAAGCCCTGCTGGCTCAACAGTCTCTAGGTGAGGAGCAGAGCAAGTAAACAGAACTGCAGTCATGGTTGTGAAGCTTGCTTTCTCTGAAGCTCCTGTAACACAGAGCCTTAGTTATACCCACACCCAGATTGTGACATGATTTATTTGCTCTTGAGTTGGATCTTTTACTTGCAGAGTTATAGGTGTACTTTTTTAGCTCTTTAGGTTTTATTACCCTTTATTTTTTTGTTCTGTGCAAGATATTTATTATTTATTTTTAATAGACAAATTAGACTATTTCTTTATTCTTTATTTCTTTATTTTTTATTGTAATTAATAGAAGGGTTACATTATATTTGCCAGATAGACAGTGCATTACTTCATATATATTGATACCCTTTCTTGTGTCTCGGTCCCCATTTCCCTCCCCCCACCCCATTACCCTTATTTATTACCTGGTCAACCCCTTGCCTTTCTTGCTGTCCTGGTTAATTGGTTGTATAAAGAGCTACTATGGGCTAAAACCAACAAGAGTGAACTCCTCTCTCTGTCCTATTGTTGTTCCTCAGTTCTCTTTTTTTTGTCCAGTGTGGGGCTTGAACTCAAGGTCTGGGTGCTGTCTCTGAGCTCTTTTGCTCAAGGCTAGCACTCTATTACCATTAGAGCTACAGGCCATTTCTGGTTTTCTAGTGGTTAATTGAAGATGAGTCTCACCAACATTCCTGTCCAGGCTGGCTTAAAACCATGATCCTTAGATCTCAGCCTCCTGAGTAGCTAGGATTACATGCATGAGCCACCAGTACCTGGCTCCCTAATTCATATCTCATACCCTTTTCCTGTACCATTATGCATGTACATGGACAAAAAAATCTCTATTGTCAATACAGGGAGAAAGAGTTCAGGTGAACAAGATGAGGGAAAGGTCAAGAAAAGGCAGCTTCTATGTGTTGGATGTATTTGTTTTTAACACTGTTGAGAATGAAGAGAACATCTGGGCATAAGCCCCAGGTAGTTCTAGTTCTGTACATGATGGTCTGGTGGATGAGAGGATTAAAGAAGGAATAGGAAGTAAAGAAGTAAAGAATGATGATTCTCCCCTCCTACTCCCTCCGCCAGGAAGTTTGGTTATAAAGGAGAACAAATAAGTCAAGAGTGGTAGCTGGGTTGATTAATGGAGGAAAAATGTTTTTTAGGTATGCTTATTTGTAAAGGAGATATAGGACAGGATTATGTGGGAATATGAAAATGATCCATGGGCCGGGAGTTTTGGCCTAGTGGTTAAAGTGCTTGCCTAGCATGCACAAAGACCCGGGTTTGATTCCTTGGTACCACATACATAAAAAAAAAGCCAGAAGTGGTGCTGTGGCTCAAGTGGTAGAGCTCTAGCCGTGAGAAAGACCAAGGACAGTGCTCAGGCCCTGAGCTCAAGCCCAGGACCGGCAAAAAAAAAAAAAAAAAGAAAAGAAAAAGAAAATGATCCAGCAGGGAAAGCACAGGTGGGTAATACAGGAGAAAGGAAGAATACCAAATGAGCATAATTCTAGAAATAATGAAGAGAGCAGAATCAAGGGATTAACCATTCTGACAGGACAAGAGGCAATATCAAGTATAACAGATAGAGATGGGGACAGATAAATGAGAAATGTGGAGAGATAAAGGCTTTCTCAAAGGATATGGGAAAGTTGTCTAGTATGGGACTTTTAACTTCAGAATAAGGCCTGGCAAGAGCTCAAGCCTCTGATCAAAACCAATCAGCCACTGCTCTTCTTCCCTTACAGATTCAATGAGACCTGCCATCTATAAGGTGAGGAACCTGTTACCTTAACTGAGGCTCCACTCTTAGAACCTCGCCTTACAAATTCTACATTGAGTTGTCTTGTCCCCCCCTTCTTGATTAAGCACTGACTTGAACCTTTGTTCCCCCAAATTAAGATTCCTAACCCTAGTCCCAGCTCTTCTGTCTTTGTAGGTGCAGTGTGTAGCAACTCTTCAGGTGGGGTCTATGCAAGCTTCAGACCCGTCTGAGTGTGGTCAGTGCCTTAGCCTGGCCTGGATGCCTACCAGGCCCCACCACCACTTGGCTGCTGGATACTATAATGGTAAGAGCCAAATAGAACATAGCTATTTTATTTAGTTATTTAATTTAATTTTATTTTATTTTTTGCCAGTGCTGGGGCTTAAACTTGGGGCCTGGGTACTGAAACTGATGAGCTCTTTTACTTGAGACTAGTATTCTAGAGTTTTTTCTACTCAGGGGGAAACAAATGTAGATGGGAGGCTAGGAGTTGTAGCTCAGTGTTAGAGCTCTTGTTTAGCATGTATAATCTGTGCATTTCAGCCCAGAGAAAGAAAAGAAAGCAAGAACCTGCCTTTAATGTCTACATATTCTGTCTCTGTTCCAGGCATGGTGGTGTTCTGGAATCTTCCCACTAATTCACCCCTGCAGAGGATACAGCTTTCTGATGGCTCCTTAAAGCTCTACCCCTTCCACTGTTTCTTAGCCCATGATGAGGCTGTACGTACAATTCAATGGTGCAAAGCTAACAGGTATGAAATAAGATGTGGAGAGGGAAGGTGAAGATAGGACAGGCTGTTTGAAAATTCTTCTGATTTGATCTTGCATCTTTTCAGTCATTTCCTAGTCTCTGCGGGAAGTGACCGGAAAATCAAATTCTGGGATCTTCGACGACCTTATGAACCAATAAACTGTATCAAGCGCTTCTTGAGTACAGAGCTGTCCTGGCTGCTACCCTACAATGGTGTCACTGTGGCTCAGGACAACTGCTATGCCTCGTACGGCAAGATGGAGATGGCAGTCCTGGGGAAGGGGCCTAGGGTCGGGAGGTGCAGCATCCAGATTGTGGGAAGAGGAGGGTTGACAAGTTCACTGAGGCTCGAATTCTGGAAGAATTTGGGGGAAAGAAACATTTAATCTTGGAAAATAAGATTTTATTTCCTATCTTCATACAGATATGGACTCTGTGGAATTCATTATATTGATGCCGGTTACCTTGGTTTCAAAGCCTACTTCACTGCTCCTCGAAAAGGCACTGTCTGGGTGAGCCTCTCTTCCACAATCTTCATTACACAGGGAAATGCCATTTACTCTAGCTATATTGATAGTCAGGAGCAGGTGGGGTTGGTGGTTTGAGCACACGAGTGTGATTACAAGAAACTTTTGGGAGTTCTAGCTTTGAACTCAGGGCCTGAGCACCATTCTTGGGCTTTCTCAAGGCTAGAGCTCTACCACTTGAGCCACAGCACCACCTCCAGCTTTTTCTATGAATGTGGTACCGAGGAATTGAACCTGGGTCTTCATGCATGCTAGGCAAGCACTCCACCAATGTACAGAGGGGTTCCAGTTACATAAGTCAGTTAATGAATGCATTTCCATTTATCCAGCGACATCTCTTCCATTACTTCACGCAACTTTTTTTCTTTCTTTTTTCTTTATTCTATTTTTTTTTCCAGTCCTGGGTCTTGAGCCCAGGACCTGGGAATTGTCCTTGAGCTTTCTCAAGGCTAACACTCTACCACTTGAGCCATAGCACCAATTCTGTGTATGTGGTACCAAGGAATTAAACCCAGGGCTTCATACATGCTAGGCAAGCACTCTGCCACTAGGCCACACTCCCAGCCCCTTACACAACTCTTTTTGCTCATGGCTGGCATTCTGTCTCTTGAGCCATACCTCTACTTCTGTTTTTTTTTTTTTTTTAATCTTTTTTCTTTTGTTCTGTTTTTATCTGTCAGTCCTTAGGTTTAAACTCAAGGCCTGGCATTGTCCCTGAGCATTTTTGCTCAGAGGTAGCACTATATCACTTGAGCCACATCTCCTTTTCTAGATTTTTAATAGTTCATTGGAGAAAAGACTCTCACTGATATTCTTGTCCAAGCTTGCTTGGTACCACCATCAGATTTCAGCCTCTTGAGTTGCTAGGGTTATAGGCGTGAACTATTGGTTCCAACCACCCCCATCACTTGGCTAATTGGAGGTCAGTGTCTCATAAGGATTTCTCTTTCTAGGCTGGCTTCAAACCTAGGTACTCAGTTCTCAGCATTTTGAGTAGCTAGAATTATAGGTATAATCCAGCGGTGTCCAACCAAGCACTCGTTTTTGTGTCCTTTTACCCTCAGAGTGCACTCATTATTAGTTTACAGAGATGAATATGTAAATTATCTTTTTATTTTATTTTTTTAAGAGTCTTTCAGGATCTGACTGGCTTGGGACAGTAGCTGCTGGAGACATATCTGGGGAGCTTATTGCAGCTATATTGCCTGATATGGCATCGAATCCAGTAAATGTCAAGAAACCTGCAGAGAGAAGATTTGTAAGTATATGAGTATCTAATGGCATTAGATCTAATGCCATTACCATTTGTTCAATCCTAATCCAATGTCCTGGCAAATTCCTGGTAGAATACAGATTAGTACTCAGTTTTCTGGCCCCAGTCTTCTGTGAAAGACAGCATAGAGTTGTGTGTGTGTATGTGTGTAAATGTACCAGGACAGGGGTTTGTGCCCAAGGCTTTGTGCTCTTGGAGTGTCCTGAACTCTTTCCTGCTTATGCTGGCTTTGAACCCTGATCCTCATATTGCAATCTCCTGAATAGCTAGAGCTACAGGAATAAGCTCTTGACTTTGGCACAGAATTTTGTGTAATCTTCCCTGCATGTTACCATTGAAGCTGTGTGTGGGTGTGGGTGTGTGTATGTGCTCGCGTTTGTGTGCGTGTATGTGCATTGGTACTGGTGTTTGGACTGTCCCTGAGCTTTTCTTTTCAAGGTTAATGTTCTACCACTTGAGCCTTAGCTTCACTTCCAGTTTTTTTGGTAGTTCATTGGAGATAGGAGTCTCATGAGGCCAGGAGTGTGACCTTGTGGTAGAAAGAGTCACAGACTTTCCTGCCCTGGCTGGTTTCTAATAGCCATCCTCAGATCTCAACCTCTTGTGTAACTGTGGTTACAGGCATGAGCAACCTAGTTCCATGTCATCATTGAGTCTGGTTTTTGTTGTTGCTGTTCTATGCTAGTACTGGAGCTTGAACTAAAAATTCAGAGTCTTGATGTCTTACTCATTAAGATTTTGCTACCCAAAGCCAGTTTCCTGTATGTTTTCCCAGTTTTCTATGTGTTTTCCTTTTCTTAGTATTATAAACCCTAATCTTTACATCTCCGTTATAGCCTATATATAAAGCAGATCTGATCCCATATCAGGACAGTTCTGAAGAACAAGACTATGCTTCTGCTTCATCTGGGACTCCCAACCCTCCCAAAGCTAAAACGTATGCTGAAACCATCAACCATCACTACTTGCTTTTTCAGGACACAGATTTGGTAAGTTAAGGCTATGAGAATGGGTGTGACATTAGAAAAGGTAGAAATCTTTAGTCCTTGTATAGTAGTAATTTTTAAGGAGTTTGAGGACAAAGATGCAAAACTAAGAAGCTGCTTCCTTTTTCTCTCTTCTGCTTCTGTTTCTCAGGGTTCCTTCCACAATCTGCTCCGTAGAGAGCCAATGTTGCGTATGCAGGAAGGAGAAGGGCATGCGCAGCTTTGCCTGGACAGGCTGCAGCTTGAAGCTATTCATAAGGTAAGAATTGTCTCGTCTTCTTTGTCCTGCATTCTCATTTTCTCCCAACTCCAGGCCTGTTATCAATGATATGAGATGAAAAGGAGCAGATCAGTAAGGAGGAGGACAGCTTTGCCAGTTCCTGGAGCATAATAGACGTACTTCACTCATTGGTTTTTCATTCCTATCTCTCTCACCTCATCAAGGCCCTCTCAGATTTTTGTTTTATGCAATCTATTTTTGTTTATGCATCAGACTAAAACACCACTCTAATCCTCTCTTCGCGTTTTTATTTCTTTGCACAGGTACGTTTCAGCCCAAACCTGGACTCCTATGGATGGCTGGTATCTGGGGGGCAGTCAGGGCTGGTTCGGATCCATTTTATCCGTGGACTCACCTCCCCATTGGGCCACCGTTTACAGCTTGAAAGCCAAACCCACTTCAGTGCTATGTTCCAACCGTCCTTTCCAGCGGAAGGGCTGAATTTCCCTCCAGCCAGCCATTGCTTTTTGCCCAATCCCTAGTCTTAGTCTACACAGGACCCTTGACATGAAGTCTGCCAAGAACAAATGGCCTCCATGCACAGAGCCATAGGAACTGGGCCCTTCCTGGACAGTGATGGTGCCAGGCCTGGAGTTTTAGGCCTACCTCCCCAGGACTCCTTAAGTCCCTGTCCTTCCACAGACTACATAGCCTCCTGCGGGTAGGGGGGCTCTCCTGCTTCAGTGATTTCTTTACCTAAAATGATGGCTCACAAGAAACACTCAGGCCTGGCCTAGGCTTGGGAGTCAAATTGCTCATATTGAGCATGTTGTGAAGTGGGTAAAGCTAAGTAAAGGTACTGGGTGTTTTTGAGACCACTTGTGAGTGGGTGTTTGGAGAATCAGAAAAGGTATCGGCTTGAAGGCTCCTTTTTCAGGATCCAGTGTTACTGCCTTCCTCTGCTTCCTCTTCAGAGGAACCAACACACAGGCCCAAAAGTGGTGACAGTAACTAATTGGACTGAAGCTGCTTATAGTACTTTGAGGAATATCACAAACACCCTACCGACAGAGTAGTGGCTTAGCTCTTACTTGCTCCTGCTTATGAAATATTCCCAATCACTGGTCAATTGACCATACTTGAACACTTATAGAAGAGTTTTTGAAACCTTTCTTTAAAGCTGGGCATGATAGTACATGCCTTTAATCCCAGCATTTGGGAGGCTGAGGCAGGAGGATCATGAATTCAAGGCCAGCCTGAGCTATATAATGAGACCCTGTCTCATAAAACAAAACTTTTATATCAAGTTAGAATATACCTTTATTAATTTTACTCATGGGTGTTAGGAAACCTAGTTATTCTTCCCTGTGACTACCCTTTTAAGTAGTTAACAATAGCTATCATGTGTTTCCCAAGTCTTTTTATCCTCTAGATTAAATATCTTCAGTTATTTGAACCATTCTTTTACACGTCATTATTTTGGATCCTTTATGATATGGTCACCTTGTTGTCTTATTAAACATGTTTATTTAAACTCTATAGGAGGTATTCAGAACTGAAGAATAATAATGTAATACTGTATTGTTCTCTTGATAAGAGTGCTCTGGTGGGATGCTGCACACTCACTGTCTACAATCTAACACAGCTTTCTAAAACACAGGCACGCTCCAGCCTTGAGTTGCACAGGAGTACACGCTAAAGCTTGAAGGGAGATGGGTGATAAGGGGTTTCTAGCAATGGAAAAGTAGGCAGCTGGCTCCCTCTTGGAGTGGATTCAGATTAGTTTGCTGGTTCTGGTATTTGAGAAAAAGTTTCTGCCTATGTAGGAAAACTTAGGTTAGAAAAACTTCAAGAAATGAATCAAAAGCTAGACACTGAGCCAGGCATTGGTGACTCACACCTGTAATCCTAGCTACTTAGGAGGCTCAGATTTGAGAACTGAAGTTCAAAGCTGCCTGGGCAGGAAAGTCCCTGAGGACTCTTATCTCCAGGTATCTCCTAGAAAACTGAAAGTGGTGCTGCAGCTCAAAGTAGTAGAGGGGCAGCCTTGAGTTGAAGAGCTCAGGGAAAGTATCCAGGCCTAAAGTTCAAGCTCCCCAATCGACCAAAAAAGAAAAAAAGAGTTTGACACTGCTGGCTCACTCCTATAATCCTAGCTACTCCATAGACTGAGATGAGAAGAATGTAGTTTAGAGCCATCTTGGACAGACAAATCCAAGAAAAACATCTCTAGTGAACAAAAAGCTGAAACTGGAGGTATGGCGCAAGTGGTGTAGCACCAGCTGTGATGGGGGAGAGGGGAGAGACAAGCAGTAGAGCAGTAGCTTAAGGCCCTGAGTTCAAACCCCAGTATTAGCAACAAAGAAACTTTTTTTTTTTTTTTTTTTTTTGGCTAGTTATGGGGCCTGAGCTAGAGCTCTACCACTTGAGCCACCCACCACGTCTGGGTGCCGAGGAATCAAGCCCCTGTCTACTGCGCATGCTAGGCAAGCACTCTACCAGTAGGCCAAACTCCTGGCCAGAAAAACATCTTTTAAGTAATTCAGTCCCCTTGTAGCATAGAAGAGGAAGCACACCTGGAGGTAGCCCAGGTCTACTAGAAGTGGAGGGACTGCACCCTGTGGAGAGGAAGTGCAACAACACTATTGACCCAGCTTTGTGCTGGGTTGCTTTGGGGGGGGAGGTTGTCACAGGGCTTGAACTCAGCCTGGCGCTGTCCCTGTGCTCTTCAACTTAAGGCTACTGCCCTACTCTTGTGCCAAACCCCACTTAACCATTTTCTAAAGGTTAATTGGAAATAGTCTCAGGTCCTTTTGTGCCCCGGCTAGCTTTGAACCGTCGATCCTCAGATCTCAGTCTCCTGAGTAGCTAGGATTACAAGCATGAGCCACCACATCCCACTTGGGTTGCTTTTTGAGCTGACTTAACAGAAAATGCCTTCCATTGCACAACTTTGTTCCTTATAAATAGCAACTCCTTGACACTGAAGAGTAACCTTTTTTCTCGTAGGGGTAGAAAAGAACTGCAGCTGTAGGTTGGTGCCATCCACCCTGCTTTTGACAATCTAAACAGTTATATAACTACTACAAATTGGTGGTGGGATTTGAATCCAATGTCTGGCAAAAATACAACTTTTCTAGACTGCTATATTTGGTCTACTAGAATTACTATGGTAAACTCTACCGTGGTAATTTGAAACTAGGGACCTTTTAGGTAAATGCTTGTGACACTGGGTTCTCCATCTCATTCTCCTGATTTTGCGGCAAGATTCTTCCTGCCCTAATCCTACAGGAGTTAAGTAAATGGGCTGAAGGTAGGCAGGTGAGCAACTTGGAAAACATGGCTCCTGCCAGCCTGATTAGCCAGTTGTCAAAGAAATTCCCCAAATTCTAGAAAAGATATACTATATTAAGCTCAGGTAATACAGCTCAAAGGGCATTAGTTGGCTTATTCAGTCCACAAGCCTTGCCCCCCACCTGTAATCCTAGCTACTCAGGAGGCAGAGATCTGAGTATCGCTGTTCAAAGTCAGCCTAAAGTCCGTGAGACTTATCTCCAGTTAACCATTAGAACAGGGGAAGTGATGCTGTGACTCAAGGGGTAGGGCTGTAGCCTTGAGTTGAGGAGCTCAGGGACAGTGCACAGGCCCTGAGTTCAAGCCCCACGACCGACCAAAAAAAAATTCAACTCGTTTTCGATCGTGAGCCCATGTTTAAAATGGCACTTAAAGTACTCGCACCTGGTACTGATACCACGTCTACATCGGCAGCGGCACTGAGGGAGCCAGTGTAAGACACCAACTCCATACTTCACAGACAAGGCATTTTGGTTCCAGTGTGGCGACCAGCACTGCGGGCGGGGCCCATTACCTCGCCAGTGTCTGGAAGCACTTCAGCAGGCCAGTGCTTTCCGTGAGGCAGAAGGCCGGCGACAGGTACGAACGGGACCTGCTTCCACCAGCTCTGGAGTTCACAGTCGAGGCCGTCCTTCGGACCCCAACGTAAAGATACGCAAGCCTCAGTGACCCGTTTTCAAAGGGCTCCTGAGACTGGAAAGACGCGAGTCCACACGAGGGCCACCGAGCGGGACGCCTCACAGGAAACGGCGGACGCCGTCCCCGCCCAGACAGGGGTGGGGGGCGGGCTTTGAGGCGGAAGTCCGGGCCAGCTCCGGTCACGTGCGGGGCTGCAACGGCCCCGCGCGGCCGCAGGTGAGTGGCGGGCCGTCCGCCGCGCTCGCGCCTGACTGCCTGCGGCGCCTGGGCCAATCCGGGCCCTGGCGGTGGCGGGCTGTTTCTAGAGCAGGGTTGCACTCCGAAGAATGTGACTTAGCTCCAGTCGAGGCTGAATGTAGGGACCGGCTGCTAGCACTTTTCGGGGAACCCAGACTCTAGGTGGAGGCTCCCATCCGGCTCCGGAAGCCTCAGCCCCGTTTAGGGACGGGAGGTCTCAGAGGGCTGCCACCGGGGTCCGCAGCTGCCCACTGCCGTCCCCAGCTGTCTGGTGCCCTGGGGCAGGATGCTGTCCGGGAAGCGTCCCACAGGAGGCCGCTCCCCTGCCCACGTGGAAGCGGAGAGCGGAGAAAGGGTGAACACAAGGGATTGTGGACGGGGGCAGTGGGAGTGACCCTCTCCTTTTGGCTTGACAGGAACATGGCACTCTGGCGGGCATACCAGAGGGCCTTAGCTGCGCATCCATGGAAAGTCCAGGTCCTGACAGCTGGTGAGTGTGTCTGAGACCAGAATAGGACCAGAACAGGTTGATTTGTGAGTCAAACGACCTTCACTTCACTTCCTGCTCCTGTTCAACCTCCTGCAAGGGTTGCTATCACTTGTTCCAATGTGTGTTTTGGACAGTGAGTTCCCAAGGCTAATTTGAAGGGTTTACATAGTTGGTTTAACTGTGATGTAGGATTTGAAAAAAGCTGAGCGACCTATCCTTAGAAAGTATGGGCATTGGGCCTTGAGTTTGGCCTAGTGGTAGAGTGCTTGCCTAGCATGCACAAAGACCTGGGTTCAATTCCTCGGTACCACATACATAGGGAAAAGCCAAAAGTGGTACTGTGGCTCAAGTGGTAGAGCTCTAGCCTGGAGAAAACCCAGGGGCAGGGGTTAGGCCCTGAGTTTGCCCCAGGACTGGCAAAAAAAATAGTAATAATAAATTAAATATATATGTATATATCTATGCATTGTCTCAAGAGGTCCCAAGTTGGAAACTAACAGGTACTTCTGTTAACATTTTATAGTATGCAAAGTACTTTGTGTATGTGCATGCACAGCATGTACATCAGTCCTGTTGCCAAGTGCAGGTGAAGGTTAGTGAAGTTCCTCCTTAAAAGTAGATTCTTCACTTAGGGTCCTTGACTTTGATTACAGAATAAGAATTTCTGGACAAGTCACTAGTATGAAAACTTGGTGGAGCTCTATTGACTGAGTGAGTAAGCAGGCAAGCTGAAAGACAAGCAGAAAGGAGAAGGCTAACAGAGTGTGAGTGCTCTTAAAAGGAGAGTGAGATACAGCTCTTTGGCTTTCAGGGATATATGGTAAAGGCAGAGGGTATGACTTAAATATAGGAGTTTATCTTTGCTCTCAATCACTTTTGGTGTTACTACACTTTCTGAGTTTTTAGATGTATAGATCATTTCTTCCAGGTAAGAATGTACCCTGCTGTGAAATAGATGCTTATCCTTGAGATAAGGAAGGTGTCCTGTTGTCTACATTTTGGGTAGGAGGTTGCTTATATTTTGGAGAAATATTTCTCTCAGAATGGCATACATCTTGCCGAGCATGAGAAATGCATCTCTCAAGAAGGAATGCATCCTGTTGCTTTTCTTTGAAGCATAGATGGTACTTTTGTTTTTAACTACTTACTTTCTGAATTGCCTTCACCAGGCCTTATTTTCCCTAATTTATCCCATCTCAGTCCTACAGTCCTAGAGGCTTAAACTCAGTGCCTGGGCACTGTCCTAAACTTTTATTTAGTTTTATTTTTTTTTATTTTTATTTTTATTTTTTTTTGCCAGTCCTGGACTTGAGCTCAGGGCCTGAGCACTGTCCTTGGACTTTCTCAAGGCTAGAGCTCTACCACTTGAGCCTCAGCACCACTTCCGGCTTTTTTCTATATATGTGGTATGCGGTACCGAGGAATCGAACCCGGGTCTTCATGCATGCTAGGCAAGCACTTTAACCACTAGGCCAAACTCCCGGCCCCTTTAGTTTTATTTTTTGCCAGTCACTGTGGGGCTTGAACTCAGGTCCTGAGCACTATCCTTGTACTTTTCTCAGGGCTAGAGTTCTACCACTTGAGCCACAGCACCACTTCCAGCTTTTTTCTATGTATGTGGTTCTGAGGAATCGAGCCCGGGGCTTTTTTGCATGCTAGGCAAGTACTCTACTACTAGGCCAAACTCCCAGCCATGTCCTGAGTTTTTTTGCTCAAGTTAGCACTGTACCATTTAAGCCACAGTTCTGCCTTCAGCTTCTTGGTAGTTAATTGGAGATAAGAGTCTCATGGACTTTGCTGCCCCAGTTAGCTTGTAACTGTGATCCTCATATCTCAGCTTCCCCAGTAGCTAAGATTACAAATGTGAACCAATAGCACCTAGCTTCAAAGCACTTTTGTAAGCTATTGTGTCATAACCACTCCACAAAGGTCTATGTGTTAGAATCACTTGAATTCACATTTAATACTCTTAACAAGTGCTGAAATCAAGACTCTTACTCCTGTTTATTTTCTGTGTAGTATTTTTATTGTAAAATGCACATACATCTGCAATTTAAACAGTACTAAAACAGTACTAATCAGCATCAGTAACCAGCTTGAGGACCCCCTGAGTTTTTTTCCATCACCCATTTGTTTTTCTTACAATTTGTTACCTATGTGGTCTCTATGTGCCTCCCAAACAATCTATCAACCAGGATTTTTGTGTGTGTGTGCCAGTTGTGGGGCTTGAACTCAGGGTCTGAGCACTGTCCTTGGACATTATCTCAAGGCTAGAGCTCAACCACTTGAGCCACAGCACCACTTTTGGCTTTTCTATGTATGTGGTACTGAGGAATCGAACCCAGGTCTTCATGCATGCTAGGCAAGCACTCTACCTCTAGGCCAAACTCCCAGCCCCTGTTTTTATTTTTTGTATTGTTTTCTGTGGGACTTGAACTCAGTGCCTGGGCACTGTCTCTGAATTCTTTCACTGAAGTGAGCTATTGCTCCACTTCCTGTTTTTCTAGTGGCTAATTGGAATAAGAGTCTCACAGACTTTCCTGCCCCAGCTGGCTTTGAACCATAATCCTCAGATCTCAACCTCCCAAGTAGCCATGATAACAGGTGTGAGCCACCAGCTCCTCTTTGCAACAAGATGGAATAAAGATAGGTGATTAGGCAGGGAAAGCACCAGTGGCCTCTGACCATCAAGGCTAATGCAAAAAGTGGTCAGGTTAAAATGGGGCCTTGCCAATGTTTAGAAGAAGGAAACTATATTCTACTGAGGACTGTGTGCTGAGAAGACTTTAGGGGAGGGATGGAAGGCAACTGAAAGCTAGAATGGAATAGGAATTCTCTCACCAGAATAATCTTACATCAGCACTGGAAACCAATCTCACTGTATGACTGGACAGGAGATGGACTCTTTACCCCTCTTTACCCCCATTCCAGTCTCCTGGGCCCAACCACCGCTTGTCCTGTCCTCAGAGTGTCGGTCAGCCTGCATGACTCACCTGGCTGTGTGTGTGGTGACTCATGCTGGACTGTGTGGCTGTGATGGGAACTGACACGCTGGGCCCTTTGCCCAGCCTCAGATTCCCTCAGGGCCCATCACTGCCAGATGGAAGGTTCCCCATCACAGCCATCAAGAATAGGGAGGTGTTGTTCCACCCAAGGGATTTATAGCTAAAGAAAGGCAAGACTTAAAGGTTCAGGGGGCCCAAACACAGAATTGAGGCTGAATGGAGATTTGGTCTAGCTGTACTCGGGCCCTTTGGCATCATATTCTCAACCCTCCCAAGGCTGTGTTGACATTCCAGTTTACACAACCTGTAGCCTTCCAGAACTTTTTCTCAGATTTTGTTCACATCTTTTCAGACACTTTTTTTCCTTGCTACTCAGTGTATTTGGGCCAACCTACAAATAGAGGAAGTAGATTTAGCTCACTGGGCCATTTTTGGACTCCAACGCAGCAATTCGTAAAGCCCCATGGGATAGCTCATCATACTGGAAAACAGAGTTCAGACTTGGAGCTGCAAGACTGAGATGTGGATCTCAGAGCCATCACACTTAGTAGTACAAATCAATAAACTTCTCTGGACCTCAGTTTTTTCATTTAGGACTTGAGCTGAGTTCTATGACCTTCCAAGGTCAGTATAGAGATAACCTGTGTGAAGAGGCTTTGGTGCTTTAGCAAATGCACAATAATTAGCCAGGCAAAGGTGGCTCATGTGTAGAATCAGGAGGCTGAGTTTTGAGGATTGAGGTTGGAAGCCAGGTGGAAGAGACAAATCTGGTACTCTAATTTCCAATGAACTAACAAATAGCTGGAAGTGGAGCTCAAGAGGTAGAAAACCAGCACTCTGCCACTGGAGCCACAGTGCCACTTCTGGCTTTTTGAGTGATGTGGTTCCAGGGAATCAAACTCAGGGCTTCATGCATATTAGGTGAGCATGCTACCAGTAGGCCACACTCCTGGCCCAGCAAACTACTTTTTATAGTGAGTTTGGGGTTGAGTTTGTTCCACGTAGCATAAATGTGAACAGGGATAAGGTCTTCACTTTGGCTGTACTTTGTTAAGGAGCAGGAATTGATTCCACAGAAAGAAAGAGGAAGAAGCAATGTAAGAATACATTTACAAACTGGCCACTCTTCAGACGGCTAGTAGCTTTGAACTGATCAAGAAGATCTTTGAAATCTTTTTTTTTTTTTTTTAAGGATAAATAGCCCTTTTTAGAAAAAAGATGACAGCTTTATCTACCAGCTTCTATCCCACATTGGCCCAACTTTCACCCCAGGGAACATGAGTTCCCCTCCACTACCTTATTACAGTCACTAGGGGCACCAATAGTGAACCTACGCAAGGTTCTGTCAGGCTGCACTGCAATCAGAGCTGAAACATAGTCTAAAATGATTCAATGGAAGTGTTCAATTTGTCAGTTTGGCCCAAGCCAGAGTCAGGAACAGTCAGTGTGGGGAGAGATCGACTGTGTGTTCTATAGAGTCTGAGTCACCTTATCCCTTCCTTTCTGGAGAACCCTTTCATCCTCAGTGAACCAAAGTCCCAGCTCCATCCATCTTAAGCAACATGCCCTTACTATGGGAACAGCTGAACTCATAGTTTCCATGGAACCTGAATTTAATGAACCAGTTATGACAGCCCAAACAGGTCTTGGAGATGATCTAGTTTCATCTAATAGTACAATAAAGGAAACTGAGTCAGGAACAGAGTGATGTACACTGAAATCTCACATTGTCAGTGATGGAGCTGTCACTGGAACCTAGGGCATGACCTATTGCACTTCCCTGTACTTGAGACTACTGGGCATGGGGATGTGATGCCACTTGAGCTCAGCCTAGGCACTTGAACTATCCATTCTGTCTTATTTTCTAGCAATAAGACAGAGTTAAGACCAGGAGTAGGGATAACATTCAGACCCATCCTAAGGGATTTGTTTTCCCTTCCCTCATAGACTTCAGCTCTCCCTGAGGCCTGGGCTAGGTCATGGGAAAGCTGGGCACCTGTGGCTCACACTTATAATCCTAGCTACTCAGGAGGCTAGATCTGAAGATTACAGTTTGAAACAAATCTTTGAGGTTCCAGTTAACCATCCAGAAACCAGAAATGGATCTGTGGCTTAAGTGGTTAAGGGCTAATGGCCTTGAGCAAAAACAAAACAAACAAAAGCTCAGAAACAGAACCGAGCCCCTGAGTTACAATCCTAGGACCAGCACACACACACAAGCATGCACACATGCACACCCTGGGAAATAATTTCCATATCACTATAGAATTTGTTCCCATATAGACCTTGGAAGTGATTGGGGCTTTTCCACTCAGTTCTGTGGGTAAGGGGATGGTGCCCAGAAGCAGGGTTCTCTTCCTCCACCTCCAGATCTAGTGGAGAGTGACGTCATGAGAACTGGCATCTACCCAGGAGCATGATGTCACACCCACGCCACTGTCTGCTTGCTGGGCTTTGTGCCCAGCTGGCATTGGGGCATAACTGCCCAGTAGCATCTTTCCCTATACCACCAGGACTCTGGATATTATGTGTCTGCAGGCCTTCAATCCTAATTCCTGAGTCCAAGAAGGGAATCAGCATTGAAAGAGTTGAAAGAACCAAATATATCCAAGAGGGCCTCTAGAGTCTAGAGGTTTATTAGGCTCTGTGATAGAGAAGGTAGGATGAGGAGTCTGAATATCTGAGTTTTTCTTGCTCAAGGAATGATTGGAGCTGGGTGCAGTGTCTCACGCCTATAATCCTAGCTACTCAGGAGACTGAGTTCTAAGGATCAAGGTTCAAAGCCAGCCCAGGCACAAAAGGACCTGAGACTCTTGTCTCCAATTAACTACTAGAAAACAGGGAGGTGGGGCTTGGCCCAAGGGTAGGGTGGTAACCTTGAGCTGAAGAGCAAAGGGACAACCCCAGGCCCAGAGTTCAAGACCCTATGACCCACCAAAGGAAAAAAAAAAAAAAAGAATGAATGATTGGGGTTAGAAGTGTAGGCCTTGCTCCTTGCTTGGCCTACAGTTAGATGGTATGGACTTGCTGCAAGTCTGGGGTCCTGATCATTTGTGGGTAGAGGACAAACTTGGGTCTGACCTGTCTAAAGTGACTAGACTTGGCTAGAAGTACAGAACTCCACACTACCCGCCCACTTTTGCTGTTTCAGGCTTGATGGGAAGTTTGAGGCCTAGAATCCATCTTTCTCAATGGTTGCATAGCTCCAAGACTGTGGGATCAGGGACTTGAGTTTTCATTCTAACTTGTTTGTTTTATTTACTTTTGTGTGCCAATACTAGAACTTGAACCCAAGGCCTGATTCTCATTTGGTTTTTTGTTTGTTTGTTTTGACTCAAGACTGGGACTTGTGACACTGTACCACTTGAGCCACAACTCTGCTTCAAGTGGTTAAATGGAAATAAGAGCCAGGTGCTGGTGGCTCACACATGTAATCCTAGCTACTCCCAGTCTGAGATCTGAGGATCATGATTCAAAGCCACCCTGGGCAGAAAAGTCCCTGAAAGACTTGTATCTCCAATTAACCACTCAAAAACTGGAAAAACTGGAAGTAGTAGTGCTCAAGTGGTAGAGCACTAGCCTTGAGCACAAAGAGGCTTAGGGATAGCACCCGGGTCCTAAGTTCAAGCCCCAAAATCAACAATACTCTTCCCTTTGCCAGACTAATCTTGATGGATGGCGCATAGGGAAGTGCCATTTGGGGGCAGGGGAAGGAGGGGGTAATAAACTCAGTTCTCCGTTGTCCTAATACCTGAAACTGACAAGTTGTTCTTCACATCAGATTTAAAATCCACCCCCTCAACCAGGACCAAAGCTTGTTATCTGATGCATGTGCTCATTGGCTGGTGCTCCACCACCTAAGCCACGCTCCCAACCCCAAGCCTTAGAACCAGCATACCTTTTCCCAGAGTAGTCCTGTTGTTTGGAGTCATACACTTGACTGACTTTCTGAGCACCTAGCAAGGACTTGGTTAGATGTGGTAGGAAATAAGAGACCCAAAGGTTCTGGCATCCTTGCCCTTGGGAGGCCATGTGTTCTGGGAAGAGCCACTGTGGGAGTTTCTGGGGGAAGTGAGGCAGGACTGTCTTGATGAGCCTGCCAAGGTGTCCCAGAGCTGCTCGATGACCAGCAAGCAGTCCAGGTCACCTGGGGGTGACCATCCTCATCCCCGGCTCCCAGCTTTTCCTAGCTGCCTCTGCCTGGGCTGCTCAGGGGTGGGGCTGTTCAGAGGGTAAAGGGGAAACACAACAGTAAAGGTGCAACAGTGTGGACGTCAGAGCCAACTCTAGACTGAGGCACAAGGCTGAAGGCTGTGTTTGCTCAGGGATAATTGAGGGCATAGGGAGAGCAGTGGCTTCAGGACTGGAGAGGGCTCTCATTACGCAGGGAGACACATGGGTGAGCTGGAGATCATAGACTACTCCCAAGTGGCCTGTGTTAGTGTCTTTGCTAGCAGCCATCACGCCACCAACATGACTGACTAGGGTCTCTGTAAATAGTGACAGTTCCGTCTTGGTGTCTGAGGCGGAGGGTGACTGCCTAGGGCTGTTTGGAGCTGAGTGTGCAATGGTGGGATACAGAGGCCTGGGGAAGATGACTCTAATCCCTGAGAGTCGGGGTTTGGGTTGATTGTATGGATGCGTGCCTGGGACTCGTCCTTGCGGAGACTCCTACCACCTCAATAAGTCATCTTTCTGCCTGGACCCATTTGAGCATTATCCTTGTTACTTACAAATAGAGACCTCAAGTCTAATGTGAAGCACATTGGCTAGGGTCTTATATTAGGCTAGGGGAAAAGAAAGAGGAGTTCTTAGTATTGTACACATGATCTAGTCACAGTGTGACATCCTTTCTAGAACTAGAAAGGGCAGTGTCTAGTTGACAGACCACTCAGGCTTGGCATTTACTGGTTGTCTGAGATCCCGGACTTTCATTTTCACATCTCAGAAATCAGCATGGGGATGAAATTACCTGTAAGGTCCTTTCAGTTCTGACAGCTGACAGTACTCAGCCCTGGGACCTTTGCTTCTCCTGCTGTCTGCAATTTTGTGTTTGTCTTTTTTTTTTTTTTTTTTTTTTTTTTTTGGTGCTAGTCATGGGGGTTGAACTCAGGGCCTGAGCACTGTCCTTGGGTTTTTCTCAAGGCTAGCACTCTGCCACTTGAGCTACTTCACCACTTCCAGCTTTTTCTATGTATGTGGTACTGAGGAATCAAACCCTGGTCTTCATGCATACTAGGCAAGCACTCTACCACTACGCCAAACTCCTGCCCTCCCCCTTTTTTTTCTACTCAATGCAGAGTTCTTGGGCCCTGGTCTGTGCGTTCAGTTTCTATCAGGACACACATGCAATGTGAACATCCTGGAGGAGAGGAGGGCTTGAAAGCAGCAGGAAGGAGCTTATCATTTGGGAGAATGAAGCCCTGGGGCTCAGTGCCAGAGTCACATTCAGTCAGCAGACTTCCCTTTTGGAAGAGATTCTGACATCCCCTATGTACCCTGCACAGGGTCCCTGATGGGCTTAGGTGACATTATCTCACAGCAGCTCGTGGAGAGGCGGGGTCTGCAGGAATACCAGATAGGCCGCACCCTGACCATGGTCACCCTGGGCAGTGGCTTTGTGGTAAGTTCTGCTCACAATACCTCAGTGCACTGGGCAGTGGAATTCACTTTCTGCCCTCCTGTACTTTTCCTTGGCTTCACACACCTATGCTAGCCTGCCCCCTCTTTTCATCCCACTATCTGCCTCTCCCTGGATCTGGTTTCTGATGCATGGGAGGAGAGCTTTGCAATAGGATAATAAAGTATCCCTCACTGCGTCCTGCAGCCCTGTGTGGGGTTTATTTTCAGGGTCCTGTTTTAGGAGGTTGGTACAAGGTTTTGGATCGGTTTATCCCTGGCACCACCAAGGTGGATGCACTGAAGAAGATGTTGTTGGATCAGGTGAGTGAAGGAGAAAAGAACTGGGGAAGGTGGGGCTGGGAGTTTGGCTTAGTGGTAGAGTGCTTGCCTAGCATGCACAAAGACCTGGGTTCGATTCCTTGGTACCACATCCATAGAAAAGGCCAGAAGTGGTGCTGTGCTGCAAGTGATAGAGCTCTAGCCTTGAGAAAGTCCAAGGACAGTGCTCAGGCCCTGAGTTCAAGCCCCAAGATTGGAAAAAATAAAAAAAAAAAGGATTGGGGAAGGTGCACTTGGAAATGGTGGTGCTTAACAAGTTCTTACTTCTCTTCCCTAGGTGGGCTTTGCCCCATGTTTTCTGGGCTGCTTTCTTCCACTGGTAGGGACCCTCAATGGACTGTCAGCCCAGGAAAATTGGGCCAAACTACAGCGGGTAAGTGGATCTCTGCTGGCCATAGGACTACCACAGGAAAAGGAAGCAGACAAAAGTAAAGTGCAAAGAGTCTGACCAGGGAGGAAAGGAGCTGAGGGGAGTTTGGGGCAGGAATGTGCGCTGGGAATGAAAGTCCATTGGTAATACTCATGTAGGGTGATGGCAGCAGCTTGGGTAGGCAAGTGTTAATTCTTCCTTTTGTTTCCCCCAGGATTTTCCTGATGCCCTCATCACCAACTACTATGTAAGAACTGACCCTTCACCTGGCACAGGAATCCCTCGTGTAGAATTACTGTCTTATTTCCCCATGTGGGCATCATGCTCAGGAAAGCACTCACATTGAGCTTTTTGCATGTAGGAGCTGGAGTAGGAGCAGGCATGGGTGAGTCTGGTGCTCTGAGGGGAAGCAGCCACTGACTTTTACCTTCTTTTTTTTTGCAGCTCTGGCCTGCTGTGCAGTTAGCCAACTTCTACTTGGTCCCACTGAATTACAGGTATGTCAAATCCCTACCTTACCTTTCAGGGAAGATCTGGCTTACCAGTAGTTGGAGACAACATTTCAACCTTGACTTACTATAGACCCCCAATCAGCTTATATTTCCCTACTCAAAGCTCCTCATTTGATTCAGAACCTCTAGTCCTTTATAGAAGCTGCCCTGAAGTATCCCAATTCATCTGTCATATTCCTAGGGAGGGTTCTGCCTCCGCAGCTCTTGTCTGCATCTTGCATACCAGCCAAGCAAGTCATGTAAATGTAAGTTTCTGAGTTCAAACATCAGTACTGCCAAAAAGAAAGAAAGAATACTAAATAAATAAATAAATGCTTACTAGAGTGGAACTAAAGATGAGTTGTTAGAATGCTTGCTTGCAAATTGTCTTGGAAATGGGGAAAATGTGAAATTCTTCAGTGAGGAATAGGACTTGGACACCATATCCCAAACATTTGAATTCTTCACAGCACTCTAAAACTACATCAAGGTTAAAGTGAAGAAGGTGCCACTTACTATGGTATGCAGCACATTCTTTGGAAGGTGAAATCTCTGCAGGTACCGGATGGATAGATGAATGTGTTTAGAAAGAGCCTGCACAGGGGAGCAGATCACAGAGCCATGGATGACAGGAGATTGCTGGGATATCTAAGCTTCTTTGACCTTTCTCTGAGAGGCAGAGCACTGCAGTAGCTTAAGCATCCAAGCTGGTTGTCCTCTGGTATGAGTTGCATAGTTCCTCCACGGAGCTGAAGGAAGGAAACCCAAATCTGGAAATTCTCAGCATACGCCCTCCTTTTTAGTCATACTTTCCCTAGCTTGTCCCCTTTCTACTTCTTTTTCCTCTTCATAAGTGTCTCTTTCCTTTAGGTTGGCCATTGTCCAGTGTGTTTCTGTTGTCTGGAATGCCTACCTGTCCTGGAAGGCGCATCAGAACTAAAGCTACTTTGCTCCATCGCTTTCACCTTGCAGTGATGCACCTTGACCCTGGAATGGTTAGATCACATACTCAGAGTGGCACGTCAGTTTCTGTGGGGGTGGGGTTGCTGCAGTAGAACTACTGGGGTTAGCACTCAGAAATGGCACATGCCACTCTAAAATGGACTGCTTCTGGAATAATCAGGTTTGAGAACAGTGTCATTAGTTTAGTTGTGTGAACATCAGAGAGCATGCATATATGAGCCTAGATGGTATAAGTCAGCACCTAAAGTAGATTCCTGATAGAAATGAGATGCATAGGCCAGGAGTTTGGCCTAGTGGTAAGAGTACCTGCCTAGCATGCATGAAGACTCTGGTTCAATTGGTACCACATATATAGAAAAAGCCGGAAGTGGTGCTGTCACTCAAGTGGTAGAGCTCCAGCCTTGAGAAAGCCCAAGCAAGGATAGTACTCAGGCCCTGAGTTGAAGCTCCAGGACTGGCAAAAAAAAAAAAAAAAAAAAAAAGAAAAGAAATCAGACGTAGTAAGGACTGGAAGTGGTAGAATGTTTACCTAGCAAGAGCAAGGCAATGAGTTCAAACCCCAGTACCACACACACAAAAAAATACATAGTAAACAAAAGATATGTCAGACTCTGCCAGCGTAACATGGCTTATTGTTTTAGAGTAAGCTTTTTCCATAAGTAGTGACACAAATAATAATACAGTAAATACAGTAACGAGTAACACTGTCATTTATTTTGAATCGTATTAGTGTATGTAATTGTATATACTATACTTTTCTACAACTGTCAATCTTAGGCTTATTTCTGCCAGAATCATATGAATAATGTATTACACTATGATGTTATGACAGCTTCTTTGACTGGGTGATATGAATTTTTCAGCTGCTATAATTTTGTGGTATGTTGTCTGACATTAACTGAAACATTGTTATCATTTTACTATTTCTACATAATACACCTTTTGCAAATAATTGTTGAACTATATGGCCTTCTCAACTTCATACCCATATTCCAAGACATAGCGTCCATCCCATTTTGCATAGTTACTCTTTTTTTTTTTTTTTCATGGGGCTTGGACTTGGCCTAATTGCTGTCTCTGAGCTCTTCAGCTCAAGGTTATGGCCCTATTTCTTGAGCCACAGTCCCACTTCCCATCTAGTGATTAATTGGAGATAAGAGTCTCACTGTCTTTGGTGCCTGGGCTGGCTTTGAACTGCGATCCTCAGATCTCAGCCTCTTGAGTAGCTAGGATTACAGGCGTGAGCCACCATGCCCCACTTTGCATGGTTACTCTTCCTTTTCCCTATCCTAGTGCTCTTTGAACCCTCTCAAAACTCTTTATTGGTTCCTCAGTAAATATGTTATTAAATATGTAATCTGGAAACTGCAGAGGTCGTGAATAAGATCTAGCAGAAAATTATATAAAATATAGCTGAAAAGAAGTGTAGTCCTCCAAGTCCACCCTTCTTTTGAAAAAATGATCATGGGAGTGCTTGCCTAGCATGCACCAAGACCTGGGTTTGATTCCCTGGTACCACATACATAGACAAAGCTGGAAATGATTCTGTGGCTCAAGTGGCAAAGCTCAAGCCCCATGACTCGGGCGGGGGGAGATAGACACTAGTCAGGCACTGGTACCTGCAATCCTACAATTCTAGCTCCTCAGGAGACTGAAGTCTGAGAATCATGGGCAGGAAAGTCCATGAGGCTCATCTCCAATTAAGCACCCGAAAACTGGAAGTGGTGCCGTGGCTCAAGTGGCAGAGCACTATCCTTGAGCAACAGAAGCTCAGAGACAGTGCCCAGGCCCTGAGATCAAGCCCCAGGACTGACAAAAATAAAAAGGTGAACACCAAAGTCCATAAAAGTGAAGTAGCATACCTGCACCATGTTTTAGTGACAGAGTAGAAACTGGAACCCAAGGACCAGAAGTGAGGCCTAGTAGTAGAGTGCTTGCCTAGCATGTACAAAGCCCTAGGTTCAATTCCTTGGTATCATATACACAGAAAAAAGCCAGAAGTGGTGCTGTGGCTCAAGTGGTAGAGTACTAGCCTTGAGAAAAGCCCAAGGACAGTGCCAAGGTCCTGAGTTCAAACTCAAGACTGGCAAAAACAAACAAACCTGGAAACCAAGCGGTTTTTTTTTGTTTTATTTCCTTCCCAGTGACATGAACTAGGTGAAAAGCATAATAAAACTGTTGCAATTAAGCTGGGTGAGGTGGCTCATGCCTCAATTCCTAGCTACTCAGGAGGCTGAGATCTAAGGATCAAGGTTCAAAGCCAGCCCTGGCACAACAGGACCTGAGGCTCTTACCTCCAATTAACTTCTAGAAAACGGAAGTGGGGCTTGGCTCAGGGGTAGGGTGGTAGCCTTGAGCTGAAGAGCTCAGGGACAGTGCCCAGGTCTAGTTCAAGCCCCATGACCCACAAAACAAAACAAAACAAAAAAAATTGCTGCAGTGAGGGACCTATATTAAGCTATCACTGTGGGTACATTTGGAAACAGACTGGCTTTTGTGATCTGAAAGCCAGAGTTTTCCTGGGGCTTGAACTCAGGGCCTAGAAGCTGTCCCTGAGGTTCTTTTGCCCAAGAATAGTGTTCTACCATTTGAGCTACAGGGCCACTTGTAGCTTTTTTTTTTTTTTTTGTAGTTTACTCTCCTGGACTTTCCCTCAGATCTCAACCTCCTGAGTAGTTAGGATTACAGGCATAAGCCTGGTGGCGTCTGACTTGAGATTTTTTTACTTATTTAAATACAGTATCCCAGGCAAACAACCATAGAATTGAATCCTGGGGCTGTGATAAGGTCAAGGACCTGGAAAGACTGGCTGTGACAGGGTCCTTTGAATGGGTGTTGGCTCGGTGCCTGCAGCACATTCCAGATTACCTCAGTTGTCAGCTAGGTGGTGGGAGACTGGGGACTGGGTTTGACAGCACTATGTTCTCCAGAACTTTTGGCCCATTTCTCCCTGGCCCAGAGGGTCAGCACCACGGACAGCCCCCGAGTCCCACCCTCCTTTCGTCGGGGGAGGGGGAGCCTGGGACTAGCCCTGCGTGGGGCCAGGCCCTAGTGACTTCTGGCTGTTCTGAGTGGACGAGGACTCCCTTGCAACCCAGAGCAACCTTTACATCATGGCCATCCTCTTGCGATACTGGTCCAGGGCTGCTTCCAAGACTGGGCCAGGAACACGCGGTCCAGTGTGTGTATGGGGGGAGGGGGTGTCCCTCGGGGCTGGAATCCGCCGGACCCGCAGCGTGGCTGTCATTGCCTCTACAAGCAGTGCTTGCTCTCCGCTGACGTCAGTCCTCGCAGTCCCGGTGCTATATAAGGCTGGCCGCGGTCCCGGGACAGACCCCGAATTCCCGAATTCCCCAAGGCGACCTCCTCCTGTCCCCAGGGACCCGCCGGAGCTCCGTGGTGCGCCGGGCAGACGCGCTCTGACACCCTGTGAGTGGCTGACAGCGATGGTCCAGACTCCCTCCGCACCAAGACTTTGCGCCCAGCCTACCCACCGCCACCCGCCGGGAGGGAGGAAGGGAGGGCACGAGGGATGGAACGGAAGCGGTGCGGCGGCGGGGTCTGGTGGGCAGGGGGTCCTGGCGGGGGCGGGGGGGAGTGCGGGAAGGGGCTTTCGCCCCCTGCATCCGCCCCAGGCGCGCCTCACCCCGCCTGCTGCCCCTGTGCGTCCAGGCCGGCGGCACCATGAGACCGAGGGGATGCGCGGCGCTGCTGGCGGCGCTGCTGCTCTGGGCACAGCTACACCCCGGGAGCAGTCAATGGGGCCGGGCAGCGGCGGTGGCGGCGGCGGCGACAGCGGGGGTCCAGGACCCACATCTGCGATGGAGCCCCGGGGCGCGGAGCCAGGGGGGAGCCCGTGCGCTGCTCTTGCTGCTGGCCGAGCGCTTCCCGCGCCTGGCAGGACCCGCGCAGTGGGAATCTGAGAGCACCGGCGAGCGGCCGCGACGGGACGACCCTCCGCCCCTCTCCATCGACCTCACCTTCCACCTGCTGAGGACCCTGCTGGAGCTCGCGCGGACGCAGAGCCAGCGGGAGCGCGCCGAGCAGAACCGCATCATATTTGACTCCGTGGGCAAGTGATCCGCCCCGTCTAGGTCGGCGACAGCCTTGACCCCCTCCTCCACCCTGGGCGGGAACACGCGCGGCCGGAACGGACCCCGATCCGCCGCCGCCGTGCGGAGCGCCCGAGACCCCCGCGCACTCTCCTCCGAGTGGTTATTTTTTAATAAAAGTGCTGAAGAGCCTTTGGCTGCTGTCGTGGGGGCGCGGGCACCGCAGCAGGGGGGGACTTATGGGCGTTCCTCCCTCCAAGCTCCTGGGGGTGCCATTCCCGGTTCCCCCCTGTCCAGATCCCTGGACTCAGGGGTCCCGCATGGCGCGTGCGCGTGGGGATTCACCTCACCTCCGCCCCCAGATGGTCTCCGGTGGCGGTGGAAAGGGGCCAGGAGGTGGCGGAGTCGCCTCTGCAGAGCACGAGGGGAGCGGGCAGCGGAAGGAGTCGAGACGGGTGTGGGACACAAGGGTCCTTTATTGAGGCCCCATCCCCGGGGCAGGACTCTGGGATCCGTGCTCCTGGCGCAGGTCCTCCACCAGGCTGGCGAGGGACCCCGGGGGACGCGGGCTCTCCACCGGGGTCGGGTCAGTGCAGGCCTGGGGGGGGGGCGGGGAGGGCACGGTGGGCGGGTGCTCCAGGGGAACAAAAAGAAACCCCGTGTCCTGCCTTTCCCTGTCCACGGGTGTCCACGCTCCCCGCACACCGAACCCGGCGGTCGAGGGAGCGGAGGAATGCAGGGCGGGGAGAGCGGGCGCTCCTTTGTGGCTCCCGGTGCGGGGCACTTTGGGGGGAAGTGCGGGGTTGTGGCCGGGCGGACCGTCCCCGAAGGGACACGCGCCCCCACTGTCCAGCTGTCCCACCCCCAGCCTCTGGGTCACTCTCACTTTCTGACGCGCTCGGCCGCTCCTCCTCGGGGCCCGCGTTCCCCTCGTCCCCGTCGAACGCCACCTCCTCTTCCTCGTCCTCCCGGGCTGCGCCTGGGTCCAAGGAGACCCGGGTGAGGGTGGGACGCCGGCTTTTCTGGGGGTCCTGCCCCGCCTGGCCTCGGGACGCAGGCTCGGGAGGCGCGCGGCCCTCCCTCGCGGACTCACCGGGCCGGAAGTCGATGGTCCGCAGCATTTCGGCCACGTGCTCCACGCTCACCGAGAACTGCTCCATGCTCTCGTAGCCCGGCTCGGGACGCCCCGCCAGCTCCACCTTCGACATGGTCCCGACCCTGCGGCGGCCATCGGGGCTCAGGGGGTGACGCCCCTGCGCCCCCCACCCAGCCTCCCTCCGCGCCCGAGGGCTCCGCGCCGCCCCCCTTTCCCTCGTCTCCACGTCCCGCCGGCGACTCACTTATTGATCAGCTCCTTGGCCTGCTGCGGGGAAGGAAATGGGGGGAAGGGTGAGCGCGGGGCGCCCCTCGTCCCCGGCTCAGCCACTGTGCCCGAGCGCCGCCCTCTCCCGGGGCCCACCTGGAGGTAGAGCGCCATTTGGGGCTCCTCCATGGACTGGATGGCCGACTCCACGAGTTTCGAGGAGGCCTCCAGGTGGTCTCCATACTGCCGGATGAGGCCGCGGACGCGCTGCAGCTTCTCCTCCTGCTCCCGGGCCAGCGCTTGCAGCAGCTCGCCCTTGCGCTCCTCCAGCACTGCGCACAGGGTCTCGAACCTCTGGTTTAACAACTGCTTCTGCCTGCGGCTGTTGTCCTGAAAGACCCAAAGTAAACATGAAGGAAAGTGGGGCTGAGAACTCAGGGCTGCCGGCGCTGGGTGTGCAATTTGCTCCCGGACTAAATGGGACTCACGGAGCGCCAAGGAAAGTGACCTGACTGGTCACACTGGGAGTTAGAGGCACAGCACGACCCCCAACCCGGATCTTGTCGGAAACAACAATGATAACAGAACATTGCAAAGTAGCCTCACTGGGTGCCACCTCCACCGCTGGCCTGGTTTTGATTTGCACTAACTTCCATTTAATTCTCAAAAAGACTCAAGGAAGCAGTCGCTGTACCTTCATCATCACTGTTTAATGGTGGTTTTTTGTTTTTGGTCAGTCATGGGGCTTGAACTCTGGGCCTCGGCGCTGTCCCTGAGCTCTTCAGCTCAAGGCTACAGCCCTACCCCTTTGAGCCTCAGTACCACTTCCAGTTTTCTAGAGATTAATTGGAGATAAGAGTCTCACAGTTTTTAGTGCCTGGGTTGGCTTTGAAACAGGATCCTCAGATCTCAGCCTCCTGTGTAGCTAGGCTTACAGGTGTGAGCCACCATGCCCAGCAATGATTTTTTTTAATAGGGTCTCATTATGTAGCCTAGACTGGCTTTAAACTGACGATTTTCCTGATTAGCTTCCTTGACTACTGGGGTTACAGTTGTGTGCCACCACACTCAGCCTGTGTGTGTGTGTGTGTGTGTGTGTGTGTGTGTGTGTGTGTGTGTGTGTACATTGATTGGGTCTCAGTTGTCTGCCCTGGCGCTCAAGATGCCTTTGCTCATCATCATTATTCAATGTAGTTAAAACCAAAACCAACGCATGCAGAAGTTAACTGGATGAAAACCACTGAAGGGGTGAGTAGGGATCCAAACTCAGCAGCCTGGCTTGACACCACCAGTTCTAGAAGCCCAGAAAAGCTCTGCCCCAAAGTCAGTAGCTAAGGGTCTCCATGTCAGTCAGTCTGTTTTCCTTCTTCCTCCCAGCCCAGGCTTACCTCGATGGTCTGGCACACCTCCTCCATCTGTGTGATCACGGCTTGCACGCGGTCATTGCCGGCTACCAGCATTGCGATGCCATCGCTGAGCTCACTCTGCCACACACACGGAGCAGCTCTTAGAGCTGGAGGGTCCGACCTGCCGCCACACCCTCTCACACCTCCAGTTTCCCTAAGTGAAGACTGCCTTCCCCCCAACGTGGGGCATCTGCAAAGATCTAGAAGGTTGGGAACCATTCAAGAAATAGAGGAGGACATTCTGTGGATTTGAGATGGAGGTAGAGAAAGGTTTTACATGACCAAATGTGAAAGAAGCTGATATCCTTTGAAAATCTACAAGACCTGTTGTGTCTTACGAACACACACTCACGCAGGTTAGATGTTTTGTCTGTAGATTTGTGTCTTCCATGAATTTTGAAAATGTCTTAGTGATACCCATCCAGTTAACATGGCCTTGCTCTATTCTTTTTATTCTCTCATTCTGGGGGATCTTATAAGGCTTATATTAGACCTTTCTCATTCTCAACCTTCTTACCTCCCCAGTACAGCTACATTCTGGGGTTTTTATTCTTTATTTTTTTTTTGGTCAGTTGCAGGACTTGAACTCTGAGCCTGAGCATTGTCCCTGAGCTCTTCAGCTCAAGGGGTACTGCCCTACCCCTGGAGCCACAGCTCCATTTTCCATTTTCTAGTGATTGGACATAAGAGTCTCATGGACTTTTTAGTACGTGGGCTGGCTTTGAACCTTGATCCTCAGTTCTTAGCCTCCTGAGTAGCTAGGATTATAGGTGTGAGCCACCGCACCCAGCTATTGTTTTCGGCATCTGTACTATTTCTCTCTTCAGAGGAATACATCACTTAATCCATGTTCTATATATTTTAATTTGATTGTCAAATTGATATGGTCTTTTTTGGGGGGGAGGGGATCATGGGGCTTGAACTCTGGCTTGGGTGCTGTCCCTGAGCTCTTCAGCTCGAGGCTATTACCCTACCCTTGAATCACAGCTCCATTTCCCATTTTCTAGTGATTAATTGGAGATAAGAGTCTCTTCGATTTGTATTGCCTGGGCTGGCTTTGAATCTTGATCCTCAGATCTCAGCCTCCTGAGTAGTTAGGATTACAGGCATGAGCCACCTCACCCAGCTGATATGGTCTGATTTTTAGACATTTTTTGTTTTCTGAGATGGTTTCTATGGCTGTTCTTGAACTCTTTATTGTTGGAACTCAGTTACTCCAACAGCTAGGATTACAGCAACACTATTATGGTCAGCCATTATATATATAGTCATTTAAAAATATTCAATTATTGTTTGGCATTTTAAAAATGCTACCTTTATTTTTCTTTGAGACAGGTTCTTACTGAATGGCCCCAAAGGACAGGTCTGGAGCTAGTCCCCGGTGAGAATTTCCACCAGGATCTGAGGTTTGAAGCAGATGCTGAGGGGCACTGGGGAATGTGGACCCCTCACCTCAGTGGTGGCGATGCTCAAACAGATACAAAGGTGGCCATTAACCCCTGGAAAACCTGAAGTGGCACTGGGGCTGTGGTTCAAGGGATAGGGTGGTAGCTTTGAGCTGAAGAACTCAGGGGCAGTGCCCAGGCCCAGAGTTCAAGTCCTACAGCTGACAAAAAAAAATGTGGCAGAGTTGCTGAGGGTAGAGTGTGAGTCATTTTTTGACTCCTTCAGTGGCCACATTACTTCCCAGGTGTCAGGCAGTCTAATTTTAAATTTCTGTTTTGTGTAGAAAGCAGTTGTTTAGGGCCTACTGGTAGAGTGCTTGTCTAGCATGCACGAAGACCTGGGTTGGATTCCTTGGTACCACATATATAGAAAAAGCTGGAAATGGTGCTCTGGCTCAAGTGGTAGAAAGCCCAAGGACAGTGCTCAGTCCCTGAGTTCAAGTCCCAGGCCTGGCAAAAAAAAAAAAAAAAAAAAAAAAAAAACCAGAAAGAAAAGAGAAAGCAGTTGTAGCTACTGAGAGAGAATTGAAGGAACCATATTAAAGCCTTTGCTTTCGATCCGTTATCTAGTTTTATGCTTACAACAGCTCTCAGAAGTAGGCACTTTGATCCTGCTTTACCAGTGAGGAAGTGAAGGCCGAGTAACTATCTCAAGCTGGAACTTCAGCCTTAATTCAGTAGACCTTACAACCAAGTGGAGTAAGAGGCCGGCCCCTCCCATCCCTCCCTTCCCTCGCCTGATACCTTCTGGCGCTTGTAAATGGTGGGCAGGGGTGCCACCTCACAGTCCTTGTGGGCCCCAAAGACCTTGCAGAGGGAGCAGGTGGGCACTTCACAGCTCAGACAGTAGATGTTGATCTTCTCATCCTCGTGCTCCTCACACATGAGGTGCTGCTCTGCCTTGGAGTGGAGTGGCCTGGGGAGGGTGACAAAGAGTCTTCATTCTAGAGGGCAAAGGTATCCCCTGGCATCTTGACTGGAAGTCTTGGAGGGCTCCCCAGGTATCTGTGGGTGGAAGACCAGCTGAGGGCCCAGCACTGATCAGCTCCCCCAGCCCTGGCTAGCTGTGGATCCTCTCATCTCTAGGCTGAAGAACACGTTTCCATCAGGCTGAGTCCCAGACCTACTCTTGGAAGAAGGGAGAGGGCCCTGGCAACCCACCTGGAGGATTCCTGCTTGTAGATATCAATAATGTTCTCCACCAGCAGGTTTCGCTGCAGACCGTAGACGCCATGTCGATCCAGGACTACCTCATGCCTGCAAGACGGGCAGCGGAAACGGCCTCCTGATGACACAGCAGTGGAGCCCCGGGATTGCCACAGAGGGTTCGAGGCCTAGGGGTCCAGGGGGCAGGAGAGAACCGGGCACAGAGAGGCATGAGGGATCTGGGAGGAGAGGAGGCATTGGCTCTTTTCCATAGGCCGTGTGAATATGAAGCAAAAGCTCCTTGAAGATCTCTGTGCAGTCTCACTCTGGTCAAGGCCCGTGCAAGGTACGATCTCAAAGATAGGAACTCAAAGCTTAGAGCTTTAGCAGGAAGGCTGAGGAAGGAAAGGAAAAATGGCCCCAGCCTGGGGTCACATTGGGAAGAGCCTGGCTCCTTACACTGCCCCTGATGCTTTTTTTTTTTCTTCTTCTCTAAGTGTTGAGCATTTGAGTTGTGTCAAGTTTACAGTGGATCACTGGCTTTAGATCTGAGGTTGTGGGTGTCAGGCTATTGCCTGATGCCAGGACAAAGACATGAACAAAATACACCCCTGCCCTGAGGACCATGACAGCCACATACAGGGTAAGGACTGGTCACAGGGACAGCTGGAGGAAGGCCTAGAGAGACATTTGTACCACAGTCTACTTAGAAAGCCTCTCCATCCCATCCTGAAGGGAACCCTGCTGCAACCCCTGGTCACAGCTGCCTGGCTAGGGAGCTGAGTAATCATCTGATGTGGCAAAACCAACCAAGTGTTCTCTGCTGGCACCTGGAGTGAGACAGAGGTTGACCAAGCTACCCTAGGTACTGCTTTGGAGCTGAAGAGGCTTGTGGGGCTGGGCTAAGAGCTGACATCCTAGCCACCCTGGAAAAGAATGAGGGCAAGAAGCTATGAATACAAAAGGCAAGTTCGGGGCAAGGAGTTCAACCTAGTGGTAGAGTGCTTGCCTAGCATGCATGAAGACTGGGGTTCAATTCCTTGGTACCACATACTTAGAAAAAACCGGAAGTGGTGCTGAGGCTCAAGTGGTAGAGCTCTGGCCTTGAGAAAAATCCAAGGACAGTGCTCAGGCCCTGAGCTCAAGCCCAGGACTGGCAAAAAAAAAAAAAAAAAAAAAAAAAAAGCCAAGTTCCCAGAGATGAGAAAACCAGTTTGTAGAGAGACACAGATGAAATACTGGCTGATCAGTTATTGTTCCTCATTGATCACCTGTTCTTCAATAATGCAGCCCCTGAGTTTTGGCCAGGTGTGGGGTATAAATGCTGCAGATCAAGTCTCCCTTCCAACTGGATATGGCCAGGTTCCCGTCTACTGAGTTGTAAATGGAAATATTTGATGCAATTTCTAGGAAGTATCTTCAATGGTAAGGACATTTCCTAATTCTCTCCTCCTCCTCCTCCTCCTCCTCCTCCTCCTCTTCCTCCTCTTTCTTCTCCTCTTCCTCCTTCTCTGCCTCCTCCTTCTTCTTTGTTGGTGTTGATCCTGAGGCTTGAAGTCAGAGCCTGAGTGCTGTCCCGAGCTTTATTTTTATTATTATTATTTTTTTGCCAGTCTTGGGCTTGAGCTCAGGGCCTGAGCACTGTCCTTGGACTTTCTCAAGGCTAGAGCTCTACCACTTGCGCTTCAGCACCACTTCTGGCCTTTTTCTGTGTATGTGGTACCGAGGAATTGAACCCGGGTCTTCATGCATGCTAGGCAAGCACTCAACCACTAGGCCAAACTCCCGGCCCCGAGCTTTATTTTTTTATTTTTTACTAAACACTAGAGCTCTATCATTTCAACTCCACTTCTGGCTTTTTAGGTGTACTTAATTGTAGATAACAGTCTCACAGGCTTACCCACCCCTTTTCTTTCTTTGATGGATGGAATATAAAACCAGATGACTCAAGCTGCAATAGCCACATGAGCCATGAAGTAGTACACAGATGTTAGAAATGACAGAAGGTTGGGCCGGGAGTTTGGCCTAGTGGTACAGTGCTTGCCTAGCATGCATGAAGACCCGGGTTCAATTCCTTGGTACCACACACATAGAAAAAAGCCGGAAGTGGTGCTGAGGCTCAAGTGGTAGAGCTCTAGCCTTGAGAAAGTCCAAGGACAGTGCTCAGGCCCTGAGCTTAAGCCCAGGACTGGCAAAAAAAAAAAAAGAAAAGAAATGACAGAAGGCATGTAAGAAGGCCGTGCTGGACTGACTCCACACACTTTATCTTTGGATAAAAGCAATTTATTTTTGAGCCACTGTTAATTTTGTGGAGGAAATGCTGGGGACCAGCACTAAGAAGGTGCTCTGCCATTGGCCTAAACCTCTAGTGCTTTCCATCATTGTTACTAGGTGTTTTCTGCTGTTTATGACAGGAGCTAATCTAACCAGCAAGAAGTTCTCATATTCCTAGAGAGCAATGGAGACAACAGTCACCGAGAATTTCCATATTTACATAGATCTCCTACAATTGGGTTCTGTGACATTCTCCAAATCCTCATACACCAGCTAGAAGGTGGGTTTCAAAGGACCCTTAGTTAATAGCACCCCATCATATGTTTCAGTCAGGGGTTTTTGGTTTGTTTTGTTAACAGAATCTTGCCCTATAACTCCGGCTGATTTGGAACTCATGACCGTCCTGCCCTCAGACTCTGGATGGCTGAGATTATAGGTGTGGGCCACGACCCCTGGCTTCCAGAGTCAAGCATCCTGATGTGTCCACCAACGGCCAAGCTCGCAGCTAAAGCAGCAACAGGGCTCCACTGTGAAGTGTGGCAGCCTAGCTTGGGGAAGCCAACTGGTGTGCGCTACAAACAGCACGTCTTCCTTGGGATTTCTTGGGAACCATGGAAATGAACACTTGAGCCCATCATAAAACTGGACCAGATGGGTTTGAGATTATCCAAAGCTAAGTTTATGCATCTATCCCTCTCAGATTACCTTTCAGGATTACAGGAATATCATTACATTTAGGGAAGGTATTAAAAGAGTGCAACCACAGGCTGTTATCTGCTTCATATAATTACCTGTCACTATTTAGAATCTAAGTAGGTAAGGAGGTGCTGAGAGAACCGTAAGTCTGAAAATTCCCAGCCAAATTTGACTCTTTGCCTCTTTCCTCAGTTTCATCCATTCTTCTACCCTCCTCTCCAAGGAAGAAGACTGCAGGGACACTGGAAAATTCCACTAGGTCCTGTTTTGTGGTACTAAGGATCTGAACCCAGGGCTTCATGCATATTAGGCATGCACTCTACCACTAAGCCACATTCCCAGTCCAGAGATTGATTTTTTTTGTGGGTCATGGGGCTTGAACTCAGCCTGGACACTGTCCTTGAGCTCTTCAGCTCAAAGCTGCCACCCTACCCTGGGCCTGGGCACTGTCCCTGAGCTCTTCGGCTCAAGGCTACTGCCCTACCCGTGAGCCAAGCCCCACTTCCCATTTTCTAGAGGTTAACTGGAGATAAGAGTCTCAGGTCCTTTTGTTCCTGGCTTTGAACCTTGAGTCTCAGATCTTAGCCTCCTGAGTAGCTAGGATTACAGGTGTGAGCTACCGGGGCAGGCCAGAGATGGATTTTTTTTAAGGAAAAAAAGATCATAAAGGACCAAATCTTTCACAGAGAAAACAACTAGAGCAGGCAAAATTCAAACAACTGTGCACTTAAGATAAATAAAAGATCACCCATCAGATCAAATCTAGTCTCTCACTGGACTCTAGGAGGAGTCCAATTTCTTTCTTTTTTAAATATAATTTTATTTTTATTAAGGTGCAGTAGAAAGGGGTTACTATGTCATAAACCAGGTCATGGGTACATTTTTTTTGGCCATGTCACCCCTTCCTTTGCTTTCCTCTCAGATTCCCCTTTCACCCCTACCCTCCCTTTTTGCAGAGGGCCCCTATTTCAAGCAGGACTGTCTATGACAGGGAGAGGAAGTAGCATAAATCTCCTGGAAGACCCTCTCTATTCCTCTTCTTAGGTATCTATACGTAAGTCACTGGATTTCATGTGGAAAATATTCTGGGATGATATAACCAAATTGAGTAGACCTCAAGTAGCAATTAGTTCAAGTCCTACCCCTCTTTTCACCAAGGGAGCCAAAGGACTAAACAGAGACTGCAAAGCTCTGACAGCATCCGGCCAGCCAGCTCTCATTGTAAGATCACAGGATGGAGCCACTAGCATCTAGCTGAAAAACTTTTTTTTAATATAATGCTCAAACCTGACCTGAACAAAAGGGGGCACCAGAGTGCCATAGTAAAGATAGACCAATGAGAAAACATTGTAGGGGACTCAGAAAAACAAAACAAAAAACAAAAAACAAAAAATCCCGAAAACAACAACAAAGAATTAGATGCTTAAGAAGATGCAACTTCTATTAATTACAATAAAAAATATATGAAAAAAAAAAGAAGATGCAACTTGAAGTTGGAGTAGAAGATGGATTTAAATGACCTTCAAGAGACACAGTTCCTATAGACACTGAAATTGAAAACAGGGGAGTCACTGAAGGAAGCTAGAAGACTTGGAAAACCAAGGACAATGATAATAATCAAGAGTGATTTTATCAAGCTGGGTGTGGTCTGGACTGTAGGGGGGGTAGAAGTAGCGGTGGCAGTGCAGTGGGTGCCTGCAGTGTGACATGTTTGAGCTAATAAAGTGGTGGATGAGTCAGGATGGCTTAGGGCTGCGTGCTTGCCCTTCCAGGATGCTGGCAGGATGCTGCCCCACTCCCTCTGGGCACAGAGATTATTAGATATAAAGACTTGAAATTTGGTGTGTCTTGGGGAGTGCCGCCACCACCTGCCCCCCAGAGGTCCTTTTTATTTTCTTAAAAATCACTCTTGGACAGCCATCCTTACTGCTGGGGAAAATCTCAGCCCTGCACCACCCCACTTGCTGCACGGCGGGGGGCATGGTGCCTGCAATTATCAAACATGATTTCAATTAAGAAATAAAGCTGGGTGCTGTTGACACACCCGTGATCCTAGCTTCTCACAGGCGGAGATCTGATGGTTGTCGTATGAAGCTAGCCTGGGCAGGAAAGTCTGTGAGACTTTTGCCTTTGATTAACTACCCAAAAAAGCTGGAACTAGAGCGATGGTCCAAAGGGTAGAATGCTAGCCTTGAGCAAAAAAGGCTTAGGGGACAGTACCCAGGTCCTGAGATCAAGCTGGCACATGCGCACACGCACACACACACACACACACACACACACACACACACACACACACTTTACATGTTTTGATAATTATATCTTAGTTTTCCCAAGCCCTTTTTTCATTATTGTCCTCTCCAGGAGTTACTTTAGACATTCTCCTGTTAATTCTTACACCACAGGTAGGCTGCTGTCTATGTACTGCATGGAAATATGGGCTTTGTGCATATGAAGGGTAAAATTTTCACCCCCTTTTAAGAATCAGTTTTGCCTGTGTGACCATATCCTACAAAGAGTACACACTGTATTCTAATGCAATTGGCTTTCTTTATTATCATTATTATATGTATTTGCAAGCAATGTTCTTAAAAGGAATACATAGATTTTACAGACTGAAAAATAGGTCCATGGCACAAGAGAAATCACTCTGTCCTGAAACCAGAAGTTCCTAATGTTTAGATTCTAGGTGGCTTCCTTGATATATCTGCATAGCTCCAGTCTACTCTGGGCTCAAGCTGTCTCTACAACTAGTATCCACATAGCAAAATCTTCTTTTGTTATCTTTCAATTTCAAAACGAAGAACTAATTAATTGGCTCTATTCTATATTCTATATTCTGGGTGCTGGTGGGCCACACCTGTAATCCAGGTACGCAAGAGGCTGAGATCTCAGAATCATAACCCAAAGCCAGCCCAGAAGGGAAAGTCCAGGAGACTCTTATTTCCAATTAAATCACAGAAAAAGCTGGAAGTGGTGCTGTGACTCAAGTACTAGCCTTAAACAAAAGTTACCCAGGGACAGTGCCCAGCCCCAGAGTTTACACCTCAGATCAGGAAAAAAAAAGAAAGAAAAGTGTGTGTGTGTGTGTGTGTGTGTGTGTGTGTGTGTGTGTGTGGTGGGGGGAGGGGGCAACCAGGGGGGCTTGCTTGTTCTTTCTTTTTTTTTTTTTATGCCAGTCCTGGGGCTTGAACTCAGGGCCTGGACACTGTCCTTGGGCTTTCTCAAGGCTAGTGCTCTACCACTTAAGCCACAGCACCATTTCCAGCTCTTTCTGTGTATGTGGTACTGGGGAATTGAACCCAGAGCTTTGTGCATGGTAGGCAAGAACACTAAACCACTAGGCCATGCTCCTGGCCCCCCCCTTCTTTTCCCTCCAGAGCTGAGGACTGAACTTAGGGCCTTGCACTTGCTTGGCTAGTGCTCTTCCACTGAACTAAATCTCCAACTCCTTGTTCTTTCCTTACGGGTCATATTTTCACAAGGGATTCCACCCAAGAAAGTAATGGTTCACGTGCTGATGATGCAGTGTGTAGAGGAGATTCCACTGCTCTAGGAAACAGAACAGGGTACCTAGATTTATGTTCCTATCTCTTTGTGTGACCCTAGTTTCCTGCGTTTATCCCTCTACTAGAGAGAGAATATCCGTTCTATCTAATTCAAATGTAATCATGTCAATAAAGGTACTCTATTAGTTATAAAACACTGAAGGAAACATAAACAACCCTATTCTACAAAAATGCCTTATAAATAAATGACTTCCTGGAATCTATGGGCATGAAATAACTTTTGTTGTCAGTCCTGGGGCTTGAACTCAAGGCCTGGGCACTGTCCCACTGCTCTGCTTTGCTCAAGGCTGCCACTCTGCTACTCACAGTACCAACTGGTTTTCTGGTGATTAATTGGAGATGAGTCTCACAAACTTTCCTGCCTTAACTGGCTTTGACAATTCTCAAATCTCAGTCTCCTGAGTAGCTAGGATTAACAGGCCTAGCTACCAGCAACTGGCTTATGAAATAACTTCTTTATCCACTGTGAAAGATAAAATAGGATGGAATAGGCATAGGAGTGTATGGTTCAAACCCTACCACCATAACACACACACACACACACACACACACACACACACACACACACACACACACACACACACACAGAGGGGAATAGAACAAATAAGTAGCTGGGTGCCCATAGCTCATGCCTGTCATCCTAGCTACTCAGGAGGTTGAAGGCTTGAAGTTCTTTTTTTAGTATTTTGTTTGTTTGTTTTGCCGGTCCTGGGGCTTGAGCACTGTCCTTGAGCTTTCCCAAGGCTAGTGCTCTACTACTTGAGCCATGGCACCACTTCTGGCTTTTTTCTATGTATGTGGCACTGAGGAGTCAAACCTGAGTCTTCGTGCATGCTAGGCAAGCACTCTACCACTAGACCAAACTCCTGGCCAAGGCTTGAAGTTCAGTCAACTTTGGCAGGAAAGTGTGATACTCTTATCTTCAATTAATCATCAAAAAGCCATTAGTGGTGCTCTGGCTCAAGCATTAGAGCATTAGCCTTGAGGGAAAAGCCCAAGGATAGTGCTTAGGCCCTGAGTTCAAGCCTCGGAACTGCCAAAAAAAAAACAAACAAAAAACATATGGTGACTACCACCGGCATATGGTGTCTACCTTTAAAAGGCTGCTGTACTGCTATTAAAATGACACCGGTAATCCTAGCTACCAAGGAGCCTGAGATCTGAGAAAGTATAAAGCCAGCTCCAGCACTGAAGTCTGGGAGACTCTCATCTCCAATTAACCATGAGAAAACGGAAAGTGGCTTTGTGGCTCAAAGGGTAGAGCAGTAGCCTTGAGTTGAAGAGTTTAGGGACAATGCCCAGGCCCAGAGTTCAAGCCCCACAACTGACCAAAAACAAAACAAAACAAAACCACACACACCCAAAACAAAAAACAAAACCAGCTTGGTTCACTGACTGCTGGTGACTCTATTACTGGGGGATGCCAATCCCCCCCCCCCCGCGCCCCCCTCCCCCCGCCCAGATGGCTGGGATATTAGAGCTCCTAAGTCCCTTGTAAGTTCTCCCTGTCTGGGAAAAGCTGTTCCAGAGAAGTTGATCCTGAGCAACCTTCCAGCACTTTCTGGCCTTCTGTTGAACATTAACGGGTTGTAGCTCAGACACAAGTGCCCACAGAAAAGCGGGGGCAGCGATAAAAATAAACAAAGGCTTGCTTTAAAGTAGTTTAGACGTAGCGAGTTTACAAATACAGAAACACATGGGAAGATGTTTGTGTCAGATTTTCACACCAACAGCTTTGGTCTACTCAAAATCCTTGATGGCTGAGTGGGTGCAAGTGTGGGGAAAGAGGGAGAAGAAATTGAGGTGGGGGGGTTAATGTCATATTTTTTTGTTTCAGTTCAGAGAAAAAGAAAAGTATCATTGCTCTAAAGAGACTTATAGCTGGATGGGAGCTGAGGCTCAAATGGTAAAGTGTTACTAGCCCTGAAATGCTAAGGGACAACATCTAGGCCCTGAGTTCAAGCCCTAGTACCAACACACACACACAAAACCTACATAAATAAAGGGAATTATAATGACAAGTGTGTAATACATATATGGGAAGGAGAGCTTGGAGATACTGTGTACAAATGAAAAAACAACAACAAAAGAACCCCAGCAATGTGTTGGGTATGATGGGACTCTGGGTACTTTCCTCCTAAACCCTTAATCCTGCTTAGTGTCTTCGATTAACCTTTGACTTTTCCAACTTGGCTTCTTGGTTGTCCAGTTAACTTGAGCTTATCAATACAACTCCCCTCCCCAGATTTCTCTCTCTGTGTCTGTCTCTCTGTCTCTGTCTCTCTCTCTTCCAACGTAGGGCCTAGAGTTATCAGCTTTTTTTTTTTGCTTAAGGCTCTACCACTTGAGCCACAGCTCCACTCCATTTTTTTTTACTGGTTAATTGAAGAATTTCACAGGCTTTTCTTCTCAGCAGGCTTCAAACCCAAATCTGTAGCTCTCAGCCTCTTGAGTAGCTAGGATTACTGGTGTGAGCCACAAGTGTGTAGCATAGGTTCTCTCTCGCTCGCTCGCTCTCTCTCTCTCCCTCCCTCTCCCCCATCTCTAAGGAGTCTCAGATCAAGACACACTTGCTATCCAATGCTTGCTTTCATGCATTGGCTGGCACTCGACAACCCGAGCCACGCCTCCAACCCTAGCAAAAGTTCTTTGTCTACTATGGCAATTTCTTTTGTTGGCCATGGGACTTGAACTCTGGGCCTGGGCACAGTCCTGAGCTCTTCAGATCAAGGTGACTGCTCTACTCCTTGAGCCACAGTGCCTCTTCCGGGTTTCTAGTGGTTCACTGAAGAGTCTCACAGACTTCTGTGCCCAGGCTGGCTTTGAACCATGATTCTCAGACCTCAGCCTCCTGTGTTGCTAGGATTACAGGCATGAGCCACTGTGCTTGGCAAACTGACAATTTTTTTTTTTTGCCAGTCCTGTGCTTGAGCTCAGGGCCTGAGCACTGTCCTTGGACTTTCTCAAGGCTAGAACTCTACCACTTGAGCCACAGCACCACTTCCAGCTTTTTTCTATGTATGTGGTACTGAGGAATCAAACCCGGGTCTTCCTGCATGCTAGGCAAGCACTCTACCACTAGGCCAACTCCTGGCCCAAACTGTGGCAATTTTTAAAGACAAGACATTGGAGACATTGGAAAGGTCTAAGTGTTTAGGGGATGGATTCCAAAGACTGTGCTCTTGTCATAACAAGGACTCAGTTTGCAGATATTTAAAACAGAAGTCACAGCGCTCAATATATGATATAGAACAATCACGAGAGACTTCCAAAAGCACCGAGGGCAATGGGTGTATGGCAGGTCATGCAAGCATGAAAACTGGCTTCTGTTCAGTGAAGGAAATGAGGGTCTGAAGTCAGTGGTAGATGACCTTTCTGTGACATAAACTCCTAGGGTGTTTGAAAAAAAAAGTGTCCATGTGAAAATTTAAATGCTGGTGTCACTTTCATAACTGTTAACTTTCTAGGCAATGTTCTAAAGGTTCTCTTCCCAAGTGATTTGAAGATGAAAGAACTAAAAGTTCTATTCTTGTCACCATACTTAGAAAACACACAATCTGATTATGCCTGGAGTTGTCAAAATGTGGAGGCAATGTGTGAAAAACTAAATATGCTCATCTCCCAGACAGAGAGCTGCTGGGCTCTGCCGAGCTGTGGAGACATAGGTGCAGCTGGATAACTGGGTCGGCCTCCCCCAGACCCCCCAAATAAAGCATCAGGGGAATGAGCTGTTCACTGTGCTCTCTGCAGAGGGCCTGGGTGCTCTTCGCTTTCAAACATGCACACATCAGATGCAGAATGTGTGTGTGTGTGTGTGTGCGTGTGTGTGTGTGTGTATGCGTGCATGCATGTGTGTGCGCACGTGCGTGTGTGTGTGTGCGTGCATGTGTGCGTGTGTGTATGCGTGCGTGCATGTGTGTGTGTGTGTGTGTGTGTATGTGTGTGTGTGTGCAGCAGGTACTAGGCAAGTTCCTACCATTTGAACTATACCTCTGGCACTTGCTTGAGATGGGCTCTCATTGTTGCAGATCTCAAATGTGTGAGCTTGAGTGATTGTCCTGTCTCAGCCCCTAAGTGTCTGGGATTACAAGTGTTCACTACCATGCCTATCTCTTGCACCGAGTTAAGCCCAAACTATTCCTAGGTCTCTCTTGGCTAGATCAGCATTCTAAAGCATCTTTAAACTCAGAGTGGGCTGGGATATGAAAGACTGCCTAGAGCAAAGGAGGTCGATGCAGCATCTTCTAGGCTTTGTGCATGGCCTCGTCCTGCGTCCTCTGCAAGTGGCATCATGTGACTCACGCTCTAATACTCTGGCTGGATTTTACAGGACATGTTACCTTAGCTTTCCAGACTTTACATATTTCAGATTCATGAGAGTGAGTCTCAGCATAATCCATGAGAGAGAAGGGTCTCTCAGTGAGAGAGAAGAAATAACTCCCAGAAACATGTAGCTTCTTACACTGGACTTGAGGCCAGGGATGGAAAGACATGACAGGCTAGGCCTGCAGGTGGAAATCAAGGGATTCTTGGGCCAAGTCATGACAGAAGAAAGTTCATGGGCATTCAAGAAGAGCAAGTAAGGAAAGGCCTTGATGAAGGATGTCTGGAGGGGTTCAGAGAGTTGGGCACTCAGTAACAGCAATAAATAGAAGACCAGTGAGGGCTGGGTCGAGGACACAGTGTACTATGGCCTGACTCACCTAGCCCAATGTTTCCCCCCCGTAAACACACCACCCAAAGGATGCAGAAAAATAAGCATTTCCTCAGTTAAAAATCACTTGTGGGGGCCTGAAGTTTAACTAGTGGTAGAGTGCTTGCCTAGCATGCACAGAGACCCAGGTTCGATTCCTCAGTACCACATACATAGAAAAATCTGGAAGTGGTGCTATGGCTCAAGTGGCAGACCACTAGCCTAGAGAAAGCCCAAGGACAGTGCTCAGGCCCTGAGTTCAAGCCTCAGGACTGGCAACAAAAAATCATGTGTTCCAGGAGGCTAGGAATTTGACCTAGAGGTAGAGTGCTTGCCTAAAATGCGTGAAGACCTGGGTTCAATTCCTCAGTACCATGAACACAGAGAAAGCTAGAAGTGGCACTGCGGCTCAGGCGGTAGATTGCTAGCCTTAGGCAAAAGAAGCTCAAGTACAGTGCCCAGGCCCTGAGTTAGGCCCCAGGACTGGCCTAAGAAAAAGGAAGAAAAAGAAAAGGAAAGGAAAGGAAAAATCACTTTTGCCAGGTGCCAGTGGCTCATGCCTATAATCCTAACTACTTAGGAGGCTGAGATTTGAAGACTGAAGTTTGAAGCCAGCCCAGGCAAAAAAGTCCCAGGGAGACTCCAATTCGCCACTCAAAAACTGGAAGTGACTCTGTGGCTCAAAGCAAAAGAGCTTAGGGAGAGTACCTGGGCTCTGAGTTCAAGCCCCACAACCACAACAACAAAAAAAGAAATCACTTGTGTGGGATGCAGCTGGATGGAAGGCATGTGCTTAGCAGGTACAAGGTACTGAATTGAAACCTTAGCACAGAGAAGGAGAGAGGAGCAGGGAATGATACAGGTTTACAGCGATAGCAACAAAAAAGGAAGATGAGGTGAGACTCAGCAGTAGATCAATTGCCTAGCAGGTGTGAGGCCCTGAGTTCAAATCACATGCTGCCAAAAGAAAAAGAAGGAAGAGGAGCAGGAGGAGGAGGAGGAGGAGGAGGAGAGGAGGAGTAGGAGAGGAGGAGGAGGAGGGGGAGGAAAAGAAAGCATTTTGCTGGGCACATTGCCTTGTAATTTTTGGTGCAGATGAGTAAAAATATGCTAACTCTTCTTTTTATGTGTGTGGTGCTCTGAGGCTTGAATTTCAGTGTCTCACCCTTTCATTTGCTCATGAGTCTCACAGACTTTTTTGCCTGGGCTGGCTTTAAACCATGATCCTCAGATCTCAGCTACCTGAGTAGCTAGTAGTAGTAGGATTACCGGTGTGAGCCACAGGTCCCCAATTTGCTTTTTACTTTTATAATCACTGGCTAAGATAGTATCTGTAACTTTATTTAGCTATGCTTGGCCCCATGACTGTAATAAACCAAAAACTGGCTTGCTGTACTTCTGGGAAGTACAATTCCATCTCTGTGTTCTGTCTGCTATCAAATGGCCTCCACTCGTTATTTATTTATTTATTTTTTGCCAGTCCTGGGCCTTGAACTCAGGGCCTAAGCACTGTCTTTGGGCTTTCCTCAAGGCTAACCCTCTGCCACTTGAGCCACAGCACCACTTCTGGCTTTTTTTCTACGTATGTGGTACCAAGGAATCCAACTCAGGTCTTTGTGCATGCTAAGCAAGCACGCTACCACCAGGCAAAACTCCCAGCCCCATGACCTCCACTCTTATAGCCTGTAGGCCTCTTTAGTGAATCTGGAAGCCACAGGTGCGAAGTGACCTTGAGGAGAATATTCCTAGTCCACGATGTTGAACTCTGCCCCCACATCTCTGGAACATGGATGCCTCGAGCCTATAGTTTCAGGGATCACTTCAATGGTACACTAGAGAATGCCACTGATTGTGTAGAGTACAGAACAGTGCATCATTTTTCTTTAACAAAACTTGCCAGAGGGCCGCGCACGGTGGCTCACGCCTGTAACCCTAGCTACTCAAGAGACTGAGATCACTGTTCAAAGCCAGCCAGTACTAAAGAACCTGAGACTCTTATCTCCAATTAACCTCTAGAAAATGGGAAGTGGGGCCAAGGCTCAAGGGGTAGGGTGGTAGCCTTGAGCTGAAGAGCTCAGGGACAGTGCCCAAGCCCAGAGTTCAAACCCCAGAACTCACACAAACAAAAAACAACACAAAAACTCGCCAGAGCTGGTTTAAAAACAACAAGGAAACACACACACACACACACACACACACACACACACACACACTGCCTGGAACGTTACCTTAAATAGCTCAGCTATCATTACAAACTGTCTCACTAGATTCCCTGTTATGTTCCTGTGTCAGTATTCACTTGTCTCTTCTGTAGACTGCCCCCAAGGACCTCAAAGTATGGACCCTAACAGTGCACAGAGTCTAGCCCAGTCTCCTTCACGGCCCACCTGGAGCACCCTCTCCTGGGTCCCTGGGTCCTGCCAGTCCTCTTTGGAGGCCACCTAGCTGCTGTGGGCACAGGCTGTCTGTCTGGTCTCAGGGCAGCTGCTGACTCATGCTTACTCTGCTATCTTGGGGACCTCAGCTCCCCTGTCCTCAGCCTCAGACCCCCCTCAGAGCACCTGGCTCACCCCCTCCCCAGCACCCAGCTGCTCCCCCACACTCTGCGCTGCTTGCTTGACCTAGGCCCACCTGGAAGACGTCGTTGGCGCACTTGCGACACAGGTTGTGCTGGCAGGGCAGGATCACCACGGGCTTGGAGAACATCTCCAGGCAGATGGGGCAGATGAGCTGCTTCTCCAGGTTGTCCATGCTGTGTGCATCCCCTAACAGCGGCTTGAAACCCACCGCGAAGTTCATCCCGCAGTGCTCGCTGGCTCCCTCGCTGCTCACACCCTGGCCTTCACTCACCGCCTGTGCGCCCTGCCTCCTCCACCCCACGCTGCCCCTGGGTCTTGGGTTCCCAGCTGGTACTCCCTCTCAAAATGGCACCGCTCTATCACCTGTCTTCTTCTTCTATCAGCCCAGCCTCAGCCCGTCTCTCTGGACAGATTCAGCAAGGACTCTGAGCAGCCCTCCCTCCCTGTGAAATTCTCTTCCCCAAAGCCACGGTCTCACTCACTCCCGGACCCTGTACTGTTTGTCCCTTGCTCCCCAGAGAGGAGGTTAATATTACCATGGGGGTGGAGAAGCAAGGGACCTGTGCATGACATTCCAACTCCCAAATTAGCTCATGTAAGGAGAGCCACAGCTGTCACCGCGTGAGTGACCCTGACTCAGTCAGGAATGGGTGACTCCACTGAGCAAGCGCAGGGTGAGGGCGCCGTGGCTATGGAAGTTGGACCAGCAAAGGCTCTCCTTCACAAGCTTCTCAGGAGCCCTGCTCCTCATGCACTGGCTTGACAACTTCCTCTAGATGCTGACACCAGCTCTAAACCCAGCCTGGACTTCTGGGTGGGAAGAAGAGATCTGGTCAGTGACAATGTCCTCTCAGCCTTCTTTCTCAAGATCACGTGATTCAGAAGAAACTAGACTGGAAGTCTCTTGTCCCACGTTTCTGTCCTGTGTGTATTTGGTCCTGTCAAACCCTTCCTATGTCACCCTAGGAAAGCAGTGTGAGAGGTCAGACAGGCTGCAGGCTAGGCTAGCTATGAGCTTTCTGAGAAAGTGTGCCATTTTGTCCCAAGAGCATAGCACTGAAGCTACTCCAAGGACCTAAACATTATTTGGAAATTGGGAGAAGCTGAGCTGGGCAGGAAGGATCTGAATGCCAGGGCCCTATTTTGGGTTTCAGGGCATCAATCTCCAGGGAAGTCTTAGGGCACTAAGAGGGCCACAGTCACCAGTTTCTGGGAAGCTCTGACCCCAGCTTTCCAGTTATCCTTGACTCTATCCTCCATGCCAGCCTTGTCCTACATGTCAGTACTGGCCTGGTTCCCACCCCCATCTCCAACTGGGGGTACTCCTGGCACAACTGGCTATTTGGGAGGCCATCACACACACACACACACACACACACACACACACACACACCACACTGGGACTAGACGGACAAAAGCTTTTATTACTGCCATTGCTTTGTCCTTTACCCAGTGAGGGGAGAGAAATCTGAGCAGTCCCTAGGTCCTGATCCCACAGACAAGGAAAACAGGGTGCAGAGAGGATGCTGAACAAGCAGCACAAAGAGACAAAAGAGAAAGTCTGCAGCATACAATCCTTCCTTATCACCTGTCGTGCCCTGATTGTCAAAGCAAGACTGCAGGAGTGTGGCAAAAGGCAGAGGCAGCAGGCTCTATGTGTGGGAACCCCAGGGGGCCAACAGGACCAGAGTTGATTGGGTGCTGGGTTGGAACTTAAGTTTGAAGCCACAATGGATGAATGGGCCACCTGTAAGCCTTCCATGCATTCATACATTTCTGGAGTTGACTCATGGATGAGCTGCAATGCCCCTGGTGTAGGCACTAGACAGTGAGACTGGCCTCAGAAAGGAGAACTGGCATAGGAATGCAGGTGGTGCTGGGCATTCTTGAGGCAGAGTTACAACAAAGCAGGATTGCGTGCTGCCTCTGCTCCTTGGACAGAACTCACCTTGCCCAGTTATAGCATCCTTGGCTCAAATGTCAAGGTCAACACAGGAAAAGAATGGTCAGGAAAAGCCTGACGCCACTTCCTGAGTTCTTGTAACAGGTATGGATGGAGGGCTGCTTTCTCGGTGGATTAAAAGTAGGCTAAAACATTGCTGGAAGACCTCATATAGCCAGGGTCAATGGCATCACTGAGGGCAGAGATGGTGTCCTTATTAAAATGGACATGGTTGATGTTTCTGAAGTAGGGATTCTTTTTTTTTGTTTAATATGGTCTTTTTTTTTTTAAAAGTAGGGATTCTTATGAGATTGATTTTTATGAGAAGAGGAATCAAATCAAGGTGTCAGCTCAGAGCTCCTTGCTTCTCTTCAACGTGCCCAGGGTTCTAGTCGGACAGCAGAGGGCACTCCCACTGGGCCAGCACCTAATGGCAGAAACAGCTGTCACCTTATTACTCAGAAAGAATAACCCCTAGAATTCAAAACAAACCCCTCCAGGTAAGGATACAAACCACTAGAGTCCATGGTACAAAGATATAAACTTTTCATGGATGACTACTTGAAGTTAGTTATATATTTTTCCAGTTTACATACCTTACTCTGCTTTGTATGCCATTAGTAATCATCGCTATCACTATTTCTTCTAACATTTCTGCTTTTCCCTGTGATGGAATTAGGCATGTTTACTTACATACACAAACATTTAGTAATAACTTTTTAGTCTATTACCAAGAAAGCATTACTCATTAGCCTCGCAAGGTGGCACTGGTGTGAGCTTCAGCCAACCCACCATTTTAAGTTTTGACTATTTCTGGTAGGAATCATTTCAGACACTTCATCTCCCTCCTTTTTTCCCTCTCTTCCTCCTTCCCTTCCTCCCTCCCTCTCCCCCTCCCTCCCTCCCTCCTTCTCCACTGCAGTGCTAGGGATTTCCTAGGCTCTAAACATTGAGCAATATCACCAGTGTATCTTTCTCTTCAGCAAATACAATGAACTGCATCTTCAACTCCTGCCTGTAGCCCTCGTATCTCATTCCTTAGCTTAACTGGAGAGGTTGGGTCAGCATAAGGTGAATGATGACTTCTTTTTCTTTACTTTGCCTCAATACCAGGGTTGAAACTGCCACATGCAGGGATTAACCTGCCATTTCCACAGGGCATTTCTCATTCCTCCATCCTTTCCTAACCTACCTCTGGCCTTAGCCATGGCCTCTGGTCCTCACCTGGAGGCTCAGTATGGACATGCGGTGGGTACTGTCTATTGTCCTCTTCGGATGGTGGTGTAAGGGTTCCACAGCAAAAGCAGCAGCAGCAGCAGCAGCAACAGCAAGTTAACAGGGTACACAGGACGACGAGGGTCTAAAACGAGAGAGGCCTGGGACCAAAAGTTCTACCGTGGTTCCATTCACACTCCCTTCTCTCTATCGTCCCCACACCAGAAAATGAGACAACAGAAACGCTTTTCTATGTATGTGGAACTAAGGAATTGAACCTGGGTATTCCTGCATGCTAGGCAAGCACTCTACCACTAGGCCAAACTCCCAGCCCGATTCTCTTTCTTTTTGTTTTTGCCAGTCCTGAGCTTGAACTCAGGGCCTGGGCACTATTCTTGGACACCTTCTGCTCTAGGCTAGTGCTCTGCCACCTGAGCCACAGTACCACTTCTGGCTTTTTCTTTGTATGTGGTACTGGGGAATCAAACTCAGGGCTTTGTGAATGCTAGGCAAGCACTCTACCACTAGGCCATGCTCTCAGTCCTCTTTTTTAATTGAGACAGGGTTGTACTATGGAGCCCAGTCTGGTTTCAAACTCTTAAGCCTTCTTCCGTCTCAGCCTCTCAAGTGCTGGGTATTTACCATCACACTTGACTGCTTCCTTAATCTCTTATTCCCCACCTCCCCCCCCTTCTCTCTCTCTATATATATTTCCAGTTAGACATGGGGCTTGAACTCTGGGCCCGGACGTTGTCCCTGAGCTCTTCAGCTCAAGGCTACAGCCCTACCTCTTGAGCCATAATGCCACTCCCAGTTTTCTAGAGATTAATTGGAGATAAGAGTCTCATGGACTTTAGTGCCCAGACTGGCTTAGAACCTTGATCCTCAGATCTCAGCCTCCTGAGTAGTTAGAATTACAGCCGTGAGCCACCTCACCTGGCTTCTTTATATTACTTTAAAGTAGTTGCACAAAGGGTTTCAATGTCACGCATGAACTTAGGAGTACAGTGGGTCCTGAACAACATTAGCGCTTTCATCACTCTCCCTCCTCCTTCCTTCTTTTTCTTTTTTTGTTCTGGTATTGGATCTTGAACTCAGGTTAGGGGTGTTTGCCCTGAGCTTTGTCTGCCAAATCTGATGCTCTACCACCAAAGTCACAACTCTTGGTGAAGCACTTGGGTAATTAATTGCATATAAGAGTCTCAAGAGGGCTGGGAGTTTGGCCTAGTGGTAGAGTGCTTGCCTAGCATGCATGAAGACTGGGGTCCGATTCCTCCGCACCCACATACATACAAAAAGCCGGAAGTGGTGCTGTGGCTCAAGTGGTCGACCGCTAACCTTGAGAAAGCCCAAGGACAGTGCTCAGGCCCTGAGCTCAAGCTTGAGGGCTGGCAAAATCAATCAATCAATCAATCAATCAATCAATCAATCAAGAGTCTCAAGAACTGCCTAGTTTGGCTTCCAACTGTGATTCTCAGATCTCAGCCTCCTGAGTAGCTAGGGTTGCAGGCATGAGCCACTGGTTCCTGGCTCCTCCTTCCTCCTCCTCCTCCTCCTCTTTCTTTTCTTTTCTTTTCTTTTTTTTTTTTTTTTGCCAGTTTTGGGCTCAAACTCAGGCCCTGGGTTCTATTCCTGAGCCTCTCTATGCCTACAGGTAGTGCCCTACCATTTTAGCCACAGTGCCACTTTCAGCTTTTTCTGTTTTTGTGGTTCTGAGGAATAGAACCAGGGCTTCATGCAGGTGAAGCAAGCACTCTACCACTAAGCCACATTCCCAACCCATCCTTCCTTATTCTTTAGGCAAGAAAAAATTGTGTACCTTGAACCAACAACTGTGCACTGTGAAATAGTATCTGACACCATTATCACCAAAATGATCATACAGGTATATCCCCAGTGAGCCATGCTGGTCATAGATCTCCCGCTTCTTAGGATCGCTCAGTATAGCATGGGCTGTGTTGATCTCTTTGAAGATTTCTGCTGCTTGAGGGTTGTCTGGATTCTTGTCTGGATGGTACTTCAAGGCCAGTCTCCTACCCAAAAGGAGGGTGGGAAGGGAAGGAGAATGGCTAAAGGGGGATAATTAGAATGAACGGCAGGGATAGGTCTCTAGACAGTGCAGGAGAGCAAGAGGGATGTACAAAGGATGGAGGCAAGCACTAAATGCTAAGTCTCTTTCCATGGCACACTGATAAGAGTGATTGCCTCCTTTGATTCTCAAATAAAGACTTCTTGGCATATAAAAGGGCCAGAAAGCAAGGTAGAAAGAAAAAGGTTAGAGGGGGAAATCCCAGGATTCCACAGAGGATGGGGTCTGAACCTGTAGGCTCTCTTGATCTCTTTAAGTGAGGCACCCTTCTTAACCTCCAGCACTGCATAGAGGGTTGAACCCTGTTTGGATAGCTGGCGGGCGGCTTCTTCCACATGAGACATGATCTGGCCCAGAAGAACAAGAACACAACATCAGTGATGCCCACTCACCATGACCTGAAGGACAGTGTAGGGGACCAGTGCATCCAATGCAGATGTCAATGAGGAAACATCTTCTCCTCATCCCAGCATCCTCTAGCTATTCAGACCCCCAGGCACCCCAGAGCTGAGAAAGGCCTAAACAAAGAGAGACGTAAGCCACAGAAAGGCCTGATTTTCTCCAGCGCTTGTACACTTTCAATGCTTGTCCACGCTTAGGGTTTGGTTTGGAAGACAAGGCTGGTCCCAGTCCTTGATGAGGTTGGGTCAGGAATCGAGATCTCTAACCACAGATCCAATCCGCACGACCCAAGGAAGTGAGATGTTCAAAAGCCAGGCAGAGGCTATGGCCAGGGCCTTACGGCTAGTCCAGGGACTGGCTTCTTCCTCACCCTCTAGCTCCCAAATCCGGCTCTCCTCCTCAAGACTGGGTCCTGGGGACAGCAGGGAGATGATGACCCCAAGGCTGAGGAGGGAAGCGGGCAGGCGAGGGTTGGTGCAGGGGTGGGTGGACTCCCGAAAGTGGGCCAGAGAGGCCTGGGAGAGCCAAAGCAAGGAGCCGAGCCGGCTACTCGGCCTTTGCTGGGGCCCACAGCCCCGCGCTGATTCTCCACGAGGCCCGGCCCTTTACCTCGGCGTCGTTCTCTTCAGCTAGGTAGCTCTCCTATATCCTTCATTCTCTCAGGTGGGAAACCTCACACCCGGGCTTGGTCGCTGGCGGGCTGTGCATGCGCAGTGGGCACCTCGGGGACATTTTTTGGCGCTGCGGTCTCTAGGGGCTGGAGACGCCGTGCTGGTCCTGAGACTTATCTCACTCCGGAGGCCGGAGCGCAGGCCTGGGCTGAGCGTTGCTTCCAGCCCTGGCACCGCCCTCCACGGCGTCTTTCTTCAAGTGGGAGGCCATCACCCACCCGACCGCCATCATGGCTCTCCACCTCTCGCCGGGCAGGACAGCGGGCTGGCTGACGCGGCGCAAGAGGTATGGCGGCCACAGGCCTGCTCCAGAGGCGGGTTTCCTTCCCGGCCCGGGGCCCTTCCTTCCCCTTCCCCGCCCGGACGCAGCCGCCTCGGCTGCGTCGACCCCGCACGGCCCCGACTCGGGCCTCCACGCGTTGGCCGCGATGTCGGGATCCACTGGCTGTTTCCATGTCTCTATTCTTTTTGTGTTGAGACAAAGCCTCCCTCGGTGTAGCCCTCCTGAACTGGGCTTCCAGCTATGCCCCTGCTCCTCTCCTGGATGGCAGGGGTTGCAGGTAGGTGTCACTCTTTGGCATAGCCCAAGCCAAGCGCCACTGACCTGGGGGCCATCGTGGGTATGTACTGTCGTGTGCGGACATCACCCAGGTTGGGTATTTCAGTTGCTTCTATTTAGAAATAATGACTGTTCACACACCAGTCGAGTCTTTGGATGGATCTCAGATTCGTTTTTAATTTATTTTATTTTATTTTATTTTTTTTTGGCACCCTGGGTGGGCTTGAAGGATCTCAGATTTTTGTTGAAGGATAGATAGATTCTGGGATGTGGAGTAAGTGTATCACATTGGATACTTTTTTTTTTTTCTTGGTGGTTCATGGGGCTTGAACTCCATGGGGGCTTGAGCTCAGCCTCAGCGTTGTCCCTGAGCTCTTCAGCTCAAGGCTACCCTTGAGCCCAGCCCCGCTTCCTGTTTTCTAGAGGTTAATTGGAGATAAGAGTCTCTCGGCTTTGTATTGCTGGCTTTGAACCTGGATCCTCAGCCTCCTGAGTTAGCTAGGATTACAGGCGTGAGCCACCACGCCTGGCTCACATTGGCTACTTTTTAAAACTTTTAGTTATTTAAGATCAGTTATTTAGCTCAGGGACAAAGTGCCCTGGGTTCAATCCCCAGCACCAAAAAAAGAAAAGACAAAAAAATACAGTTAAAAAAATCCCCTTTTAGTTATTTATTGTTTATATGGTACTGAGGAATCAAATCCAGAGCCTTTTGTATACTAGGCCAGCACTCTGCCAACAAGTCACATTCCCAGTCCCCACACTGGATACTTTTTAAGGTCTTGATACATATATATTGTTAGCACCCCCCCTCCTTCCCTCTCTCCCTCTCCCTCTCTCTTTCCCTCTTTCCCTCTCTCCCTCTCTCCCTATCCCCCCTTCACTCCTCTTCTTTTCTCTTCTTTGCTTTCTTTTCTTTTGTGGTTCTGAGGATTGAAAACAGCACCTTCCACATGCAAGCACTTGGTCACTTAAACCAAGCTCCCAGCCCCATACCACTACATTTGTCCCAGTTGCCCAGTATAAGGGAAACAGCCATCTACCAGGCCTGACCTTCTATCATGTCCTCTAGGAGGAAGTGTTTGTGGTGTTGGCTTCCTTTACAGAGGATGGATCAAAGGCTCTAATAATGTTCAATTGAAAGAGTATTATTATGTCAGTAATTCCTGTCCATTACTTCTTTTGTGGCTTTGATCACACTTTTCCATTTATTACAGTTATTCAGGCATATATACTTTCCTCTTCAGGTTTAATTGGCAAGTCAATACTCTATTTCAATAAATGCCAGCCATCTAGGCAAATTGAGTCAGTATGTGACAGGTATAATGAATACTGAATTAGTGAATTCATTTGTATAGATCTGTGACCAGTACAGGGGGTGGGGTAAAAGTTGAAAACCTTTATTATCATCTACCCAATGTATAGGCTCTAGGTAAGATGCATTAATGAGATTACTCAACTAAACAAAAGGAGCTTTAGCCGACTACCTTTTCTTTTCTTTTTTAAATGGTCTGTACTATGCTAGGCTTCTCTAATCAACCTGTCATAGGTATCGAAGGGCAAGAGAACTAGTGGAACAAACCAATTCATTTCTTCGCTGCAAGGGAAGGGAGGAGAAGGCATTCAAAGTGTAGTGAACATAACAGTGGGTTCTTTACCTCTCATGTCCAAGGCCAGCCCGGTCCCGCCCCAGCCTTTCCAATCTCATTCAGAATCACTGGCGTACTGGCTTTGGGTTATGCCTCACTGCTCTCCTGTCATTTCTTTGGAGACACCATGTTCCCTCCCAGTTCAAGGGCCTTTGACCATGTTGTAATCTCTGCTTGGATGCTTCCTCCCCAGGCTATTCCTACAGCCGATTTCTCATCCTCCGAACATCTTCATTTCCTGCCTCCCCAGAGAGACCTTTCAACTGGGTTTTCTTCTGTCTTTACCTCATAACACCCTCCCCGTGACTTGTGAATATTTATTTATGTGTGAGTTGGTTTATTTTAAGATCTGACTTTCCCAGTTGACAATGAGCTCCACAGGATAGGAACTCTGTATTCCCAGTACCTAGAACCACGGCTGGCTCTCAATAAGTGAACTAGTGATTTGTGGGGTAAGCTACAGCTAAGGCACCCCTTGCTAATAGAGTGTAAGCCTGGAGGTTGAGCCACAGCAAAATTTCTCTTGGACCAAAGCTGGTGAACTGGCCAGGATCATAGGGTCCATCTTCCCTCATATGATCCTAGATAAGAGGAGATCAAGAAGGACTAAGAGCATGACTTAAGTGGTAGAGTGCCTGCCTATTAAGCACAAAGCCTTGAGTTCAAAACACACCCATAACAAAGAGAAAACTAGAGGTGCTGTAATTCTGAGCTCCTTATTTCTTTGCCTCAGCGTTCCTCTAGTTTCTAGCACAGTTGCTGGGATGTTGTAAGTAATCAATAAGTGTTGATCAGTTGACTCAAAGAGCAAATGGATGTGTGGCTTTTCAGTCACGTTTGCTTAATTGTCTTCTTTAATCTTCACAGAGACCCTAACAGGAAGCATGACACATCCTTGTTCTATGAAAGGGAGTCCTAGGAAAGGTAGTAAACATCATTTACATTTTGCCAGAGGCTCCAGAGTATCATTACTTCTTATCCTGTCCCTTAAACATCTTAATCATAGTCCATTATCCAGGTCTTGTGAGACTCTGCTCTGAAAGAACAGACACCCATCTGCAGAGGAGGTCTGGTGTGCTGTGGCCAGAGTGCACTCTTCCTTCCAGAAACCACAGCTCCCTTGATGGTCCTACTCACAGCCTTCTTCTCACACCCATTCCAGGGTGTAACAAACACTCACGCCAAGCGTCATAGCCCTAGGACCCAGGTTTTGCATTGGTCTAACAAACTGTGTGATTTTGGACAAGTCCTTTAGTCTGAATCTCCTTTTCCTCTACTGGAAAAATCTGTTCCATTGAGTTAATGCCATGACGCAATTAGATTTGGTTGTAAAAAGAATAGAGAAAAAACCTGTGTCAACGAGTGGCTACAGATGAAAACCTTTTGTAGAAACGTTTGCTTTCCCACTATGACTTGAATGAGTGATCTTAGCACCTGCCACCTTCCAGAGCCATTTGGGTTTTGTGATTCCTGAAGAATCACAAAACATCCCTTGTTTACCCACAAATAAAAACTTGTAGTTATATAACTATATACACATATATACAGACAGCAGACACTGACATATTTATACTCAAAATACCTCACTCTAGAACATATGCAGTTGGAGAGAGAGCAAAAGGAGAGGAAAGGAGAGTAGACAGAGATGGACCATATTTTGTCACACCCAACAATAAGGTTCTAGAATTCTATTACCTGAATGCAAAAGGACCTCAGAGATTTACCTCTAATGCAGTGCCTTCATTTCATACTATACTGAGGGTAGCCCATGAGAAGGACTGTCTCAAGATTGCCCAGTGAGGTTTAGACTGTCTCCTAACTTCAAGTCCAAGGTCAACAGCATAACTGCTTCTTAAATACACCAGCTCACATCCCAGTGAAAATGAACATCTAGAGACAGCCCAAAGCTGGTATTTCTGGCCTTTCATGGGTAATGTCAGATAGTGTCTCTCATTGCCTGTTCCCACTGGAAGGCATGTATACTGTAGGTGAACCAGCCTGGTTTGATTTGTCCATCTCTCCTAGGCCACACATCTATAGGAAGGAAGGACATGGCTTCTAGCTAGAGAGGTGGCCTTGTTCTTTGTCACCTGCAGTTCCACTCACTGCACACCAGGGGTCAGGTTGATGGCACCCTTGTCTCGTCCTAAGTTGGAACTGATCATTTCTACCTCTTTGGATATGGGAAGGACTAAATTCTTAATTTAAACAGTTCCCAGCACATGATAAATGTGCTTTATAAGATAAATAATGATTACTATCATTATCTGTATCCAGTATCTCTCCAATTTTAGGAAAAGAGAGTTATTTTTAATTTTGTCTCTTAAGAAAACAGGAAAAATCAAGTTGTGTTGCTAAGATTTGTAAATGATCACTGGTGTCTTTCCATTCATTTTCTGCATCTTTCTCCCAGGTCCTTAGACCTCTGACTTCTTGTTTCCTGACCCAGTGCTGACATGCTTCCTTGTGGCTATCCATAACATGCCATATAATCCTTCCCAAGCAGCCAGGATTCCCAAATGGCCCCTCACACTCTTCCTTTCACTACTTCTAAGAAAAAACTATTGTCTCCATAGGTTCTGTCATCTCTAAAGGATAGCTGGAAAGCAAGCAAATTACAACACTGTAATTTAGATCATAATGAGAAAGACAGTGTTTCCTTTAATTCTTACCAATAAAAGAGGAATAACAATAGAGTTAGAGCAATGTACCTACATGAAGTGAAAAACATCAGGCTATGTTTTGGGAAGAGATTTTGAGCCTTAGATCCTCCTTTCCACTCTGCCAGCTCTGTACTTTCATCTGCTGGATGCTTCCTTCTTCTGGCTCTCCTTCTGCATCTGTTAAGTGTCCTGCCTCCCCATCCTCTTGCCTGAAGACTGTGAGTATCCTGTATAGCTTAGCCTTTTTTTTTTTTTTTTGGCTGTTTTGTTTTGAGGGGTCTTGCTGTGTATCCCAGGCTGGCCTTGAATTCACAATCCTCCTGCCTCTGCATCGTGAGTGTTGAATATGGTCTTTCAGTAATGCTTGTGTTTTTTCTTCTCTTCTTGAGAGAGTCTACATGTATGGCTTCATCTGTCACAGCTGGAGTGTTAACCACAGCCTGCCTTCCCTTACCTCTCAACCATACTCAAAGCTCAGCTCATTTTGTCCAAGTTGGTTACTTCTTGTAGTTGCCCTATTTCTGTTAATGTTATGGCATTTCTAAGTTAGTGAAGCTCAACATCCAAGCATCACTGGCCTGTGGAATTACTGGTTTTCCCAAACTCAGCTAAAAACAAGTTTGATTAGTTTTTTCTTTTCTAAAATAGTTACTTTATTTGTCCATCCTTTTCAGCTCCCATGACACAGCTAATTGTGATCCTTGTTCTCTAACTCTACTCCCTCTTCCCTGTCCTGTCCTGGATACTGCTATAAGACAGCAAACCTGCCATGTTCCCCATGCCTCTGCTTATACCCCACAGGATCCAATGAACTCCACGACCAAAGACTGTCTTACCCCTTCAAAAAATCATCTCCTGTTGCCCTTAGATTATTGTGAACTTTCCACAGTGACCTAATTGGTCTCTGCAATATTCCTGGTCATCTTCACCTTCATGTAATTGCTCCCACGCCACAAAACGAATCTTTTCCTTAAATCATTTAACTTACTTGACAAACAGTTACTAAGTTCTGCTCTATGTCTAGGTACCATGGGCGCTTATCAAAGTGATCAAAGTATTTTTTCTGCCTTCCTACATTATAAGCTAGTGAGAGATTCCCTGGAAACTTCAACAAATATTTATTAGGTGCCATTATGTGTCAGAGACTTTTTCTAGCTGCAGAATAGACACAATTTTCTGTTGACATGGAGCTTACATTCTGACAGAAGAAAATAGTAAAATAAGTAGACGATATAAAGTGCACAGGTACCAGTGGCTCACACCTATAATCCCAGCTACTCAGGAGGCTGAGATCTAAGAATCATGGTTTGAAGATAGCCCCAGCAGAGGGCCAGGAGTTTGGCCTAGTAATAGAGTGCTTGCCTAGCATGCACGAAGACCTAGGTTCAATTCCTCAGTACCACATACATAGAAAAAAGCCAGAAGTGGTGCTGAGGCTCAAGTGGTAGAGTTCTACCCTTTAGAAAGTTCAAGGACAGTGCTCAGAACTTCAGCTCAAGCCCAGGACTGGCAAAAAAAAAAAAGTTCAGGGACAGTGCTCACGCCCTGAGTTCAAGCTCCAGTTAACAACACCACAAAATATAAATATAAAACCCAACAATCAAGAAGACAGATGGTGGTGGTTTGGACAAGGGTTTGCTAACAGATTGGATATGAGTCAAAGATGACCCTAGGTTTCTGGCCTGATCATATAATGGATTTACTATGTTCTAACACAGACGGACTGCAGAGGAAAGAGTGTGGGATGCAGAGAGGATCAGAACAGGTTTGGCCTTTGGAAGCTTGTGATGCTTGCCATTTAGACAAGTGAGGACATCAAAGTGGCACTGGGGTAAATGAGTTTGAAGTCCAAGTGAGAGTTCTGAGAATTATCATCAACAGATGCCATTTATTTTTTATCCTATTAAAATAAATTTAAAACACATACTAAAATTGAGAGAATATTCCAATGATTCCCTTCCCCCAAAGAAAAAAACTATACCCAACTAGCATCCAGACTCAACCATCACTGATTTCTGTTGTTACCTGAAGGTATTTAATAATTTAAGCTGTGTGCTGGTGGCTCATATCTGCAATCTTAGCTGCTTGGGAGGTTGAGATTGGTTAGAAGTCAGCCAAGACAGGGCCGGGAGTTTGACCTAGTGGTTAAAGTGCTTGCCTAGCATGCACGAAGACCCAGGTTCGATTCCTTGGTACCACATACATAGACAAAAGCTGGAAATGGTGCTGAGGCTCAAGTGGTAGAGTGCTAGCCTTGAGAAAGTCCAAGGACAGGGCTCAGGCCCTGAGCTCAAGCCCAGGACTGGCAAAAAAAAAAAAAAAAAAAAAAAAGAGGTCAGCCAAGACACACTGAGACTGTCTGAGACTCCATCTCCACAGAAGGAAACTGCTGCATGGGTGGCATAAGCCTGCCATCTTAGCTAAGGTGGGAACCCTAACAAGCAGGTTTGGGCTCAGGTATGTGTCCTGGCAGGAAGCGAGACCCTATCTCAAAGATAACCAAAGCACTGTGTAACTATTTAAAGACAGTAAAGTGTAACTTTAAAAAAAAAACAAAAACAGGGGCCGGGAGTTTGGCCTAGTGGTAGAGTGCTTGCCTAGCATGCACAAAGACCCGGGTTCGATTCCTCAGTACCACATACATAGAAAAAGCCAGAAGTGGTGCTAAGGCTCAAGTGGTAGAGCTCTAGCCTTGAGAAAGCCCAAGGACAGGGCTCAATCCCTGAGCTCAAGCCCAGGACTGGCAAAAAAAAAAAAAAACAGCCAGGGCAAAAGGGGTTGTAGGCAGAGCTTAGCCTTTTCTGCAGCCCGCCTATGTCAGAACATGGTGACTTCAATTTCATTTGATCAGACCAGAAACCTTAGGATCATCCTTGACTCATACCCAATCTGTCAGCAAACCCCTGTCTTAACCACCACCATCTGTCTTCCTGCTTGTTGCTGTAGCCTCTCAAACCACCTCCCTGTTTTTACTCTTAAGACCTATAGACTCTATAGTCTATTCTCAATCCAGAAGTGAGGTTCTAAGTTCAAGCCCCTGGAGTTCCCCCCACCACCCCAGAAGTAAAGACAGGAAAAGACAGGATAATAGTTCTGTGGGAGTGAGTGTGGAGAGAGAAGTGATCCAGTCCTCTTTGGGCTAACCCAGCATTAAAAGCTTGAGGAGATGATGATGACCAGGGAAGAAGATTGAAACTAAGCAATAAAACAAGAGGAAAACCAAACAGTGGTATTTTGGAAATGGAAGATCATAATTTTCAGATCACAATTTAAATACAGCACAGTAAGCCTAAGAAAGAAAAAGTAGTGTGCCAGGAGCGTGTATTACATGACAGCCAGTCCCCACCTAAGGGATATGTAGGCTTCGGCCGTTTGTTATCACCTTTATTGCCAAAGAAAATCCTCTTCCACGCTGCTTCCACTCTCACAACAGCTCCTCCTCTTCAGAATGGTTTAATTGAAGGCTGTGTGCCAGCCTCTAGTAGGGTGTTAGGGACCCAGGGAGCTCTGATGAGGAGACAAACAAATGAATTGGACAGTGCAAGGCCTGCTGTGATCAGATAAGCACTGGAGGCCTGAAGAGGATGGGGGCGGGGCTCTTCCCAGTCTAGGGGATGTTGGGAATGGTTTGGCTTCGGGGGAGGTGACAATGGGAAGGGAGTAGAATGGAATCTGCACCTCCGCATTGTCTTTGTCAGCCCCCTTCAGCTTGGCCCTCTCAAGTATTAACTCTTTAATTGGTTTTGGTCTGAGGGTTGAAAGCCCAGTTTAAATCTGTATCTCTGCATTGTGGTTTGCTTTCTTGCTCTCCCTGCAGTGATCTGGTCCAGTATAAACTTTGAACCTGGGTCCCACTCTCCCCACCCCCCAGCCTCTTCTGTCAGCGGCCCTCTGGACGCTGGCATTGACCTGTCCTCCCTGGGCTACTGAGCACTTCTTGCCTCCACCATTCACTGGGGACTAAGTAAAGCCGTGACTCACCCTAGGCAAGATGGATACTGAGCAATGTAGGACAGGCAGCAGGGGAGATCACAATAAGTCAGTGGTAAAGGACCACAGAAGAGCTTCCTCTTGCCATGAGAGTCAGGAAGGGAAGTCTGGTGTCCATCTTGTGCCCCTGCAACCCCCAGCTGAGCTAGCAGGATGTTGCGGGTTGCGTGGTTATGATTAATTCTCACAAGACCACAGTACTATAAGAAGCACCCACCCTCGGCTGGCCTGCTAACCCGGGGGAAATTGCCGGCTGCTGTCCCGGCTCAGCACGACCGCCTTGGGCCTGGCATTTGGGGAAATGGCCCTTGGTACATGTTTTGTAGGGCCACGGGATGGCTCTTGGAGAAATAGCTGCAAGCCCGTTTTGCCGCCAAGCTTTGCTTAACATAGATTCCCGAGCGGGGGCAACTGTTGGCTCTCCAGCGCGGCGCGGGCTTGGGGAGGCAGCTGGGGTAGCAGCCCGACCCGGGCCCGGGAGGAGCCAGCGGTCGCCCACCGGCCGGCCCGGCGGGGCGGGCATGTGCCCGTGTGGTCGGGCAGGCGGCTCCCGGGAAATCCCGGAGGAAGCCATTGTTGTCCCCGTTGTCGTCATCCTGTCATCCTCCTCCGAGGCGGGCGGGCGGGCGTTCAGCTGCTGCCTCCCCGCTCTCCAAATGAGGGACGCCCCGGGCCCAGCGGCGGGCGCAGAGGAGGGAGAGACCGCGCGGACGGCCGGGCCCAGGCTTAGCCGACCGGGGCGGGAGGTCTACAAGGTCACCTTGGCCGATGGCTTCTAGTCTCCCTACCTCAAGATGTCCTGGGACCCGAGCTGGGGCCCCTCCGTGCCAGTAGGAGAAGTTGGGGAGAGGAGCAAAAGCCCCCACGTATGGCTCGATGCCCGCGCGGGCTTTGGGCGCATGGTGGCCAGGGCGCACGGGCGCTGGCTGTGGCCCCCGGCCGGGCGCCAAGGGCGCACATACCCCCGCTTCTGGTTTGGGGTTCCTTTTCTTCTCACCCGCCACCCGCAAACCCTGGAAACTCCGTCTCCCGGAGCAGCCAGCCCCGGGCCCGCCCAGCGTGCCTCACCTCCTCCACGAAGCTCTCCCGGCTTACCCCCGTCACGTCCAGCCCCTCTCGGTGGCCGGCGCTGGCGGCCTTGGTTGGTTCGTCGGGTGGGTGTTTGGAGGTGCTCGCGCGGTCTCGGTGTCCGGGGCCGCGTCCAGGCCAGGTGTGGCTCTCCGGGACACGCACGGTGTTCTGAAGGATGAGGTTCCTAGGTCTCCGGCCGGAGCTCCCTAACGGCTCGCGCCCTCCCCCTCGCCTTCCTGTCCCCGCTCGTCCCCCCTCCGAGCACTCAGTCCGCTCCCCACCCCTTTTCGTTCCACAGTGGCGGCGGGGGCCAGGGGCAGAGAGCACCGCGCACTTGAAGCTTCGACCCAGCTGCCACACCGACTTTGCTGTAAGTCCCTCCTCCTCGGGTTTTGGTGTCCCCCAGGGGCCCCGGCGTGGGATGGGGAATCGCCCACCGTCAGGGTGACCCAGCCAGCAGAGGAGTGGGGCTGCCCCGTCCTCTGACCTGACCCGACCCGGGGGTAGAGGGCGGGGCGGGTTTGGCGGTCCTGGCTCTGTATCCGCGCGCTGCACGCTCCTGCTGGGACTCAGTTTACTCATCCGAAAAGTAGGGACGGTCGTAGACTGCAGGAGAGCAGGAAGCTTTCTGCCACCCAAAGTCCTTGTATAAAAACAAATGATAATTAGCGGCCCAGTGCTTGGCAACAGCGCTCGGCTCGCGAATCCCTGCCCCAGAGCCGCCCGCCTCAGTGGGGTTTTTGGCTGGAGTCCTTGGAGTTCTCCGGAATCTGTCACTGCGCACCCCACATCCCTCCCGATCCTCTCGAGGCAGGCTCGGCGCTTGTTTGTCTGCCTCCAGTCTGGCGGCCCTCGGGTGCAGGGCGCACGGGGCTTCTCGGGAGGGGTCCCCAGGCTTGGCGGGGCCCGGGGTGGGGGCAGGCCGGCTCGGGGCCGCTGGGGAGCTGGCGCACTCTCTAAAGCCGGGTGCTGGGGCGCATTTGAGGTCCCCACCTGACACTAGCGGGGGTCGGGGGACAGGGAGCGGGGTTCGGGCGGGGGGCGTGCCTCGAGGGCGGGTCTTAGGTGGGGGAAGGAGGGGGAGCCCGGGGGCGGGGCTTGGGGAGTCGCCCCACACAGGGCGGGGCTCCAGCAGCCGCGGGATCTGCAGTTGGGACTCAGTCGCCACGGTTCCCTCCATTCTGGTGGCCCCCCAAGCCCTGTGGGGAGTGCGGGGGTCCGGCTGGCACGGGGCTGGCCGGCTTCTCCCTTCCCTCGGTGGGGCCTAGACGGTTCAAGGGGGCAGCGGTGACATGGAGCCTTCTCCCACGCCGGGGGAGTCGGAGACCACGCGCCTGGTGAGCCCCCGGGACCGTGGAGGTGCCAGCGCTGGTGGCCTGCGCTTGAAAAGGTAGGGCGGACAGAAGGACAGACAGACCGGGCCTCCGCGCCCCAGGCCCGTCCACTTCGCGGTGTCTCTGGGTCCGCAGCCCCCCCCTCCCCCGCTTCCTTCCCTCCGCCGACCCGCCAGCCCTGCCTCCGCTCCCCCAGCCCCTCCGCTTTTCCCCCATCACCCCGCGCCCCAAGCTTGGGGACCCCTGCGTGGCCCCGCGGCGTCTGACTTCCCCGGGAGCGGCCGGCGCTCCGACGGGCCGCAGCTGGGGCCCGGAGCCGCGAGGTCTGCAGGGCCGGGCCGGGCGGCGGTGCGGGCCCCGGTCGCGGGCCTGGCCTCCCCACGCGCGGCTGGGGCGCGCCCTCCAGCCGTGGCCAGAGGTGCGCCGCGCGGGGCGCAGCGCGCGGGCCCGAGCCTGCCGAGCTGGGGGGTGGGAAGCGAGGGGGCGGCAGGGAAGGAGCAGGTGCGGGCTGGGCGGCGGGGGTATTCCCGGCTCCGCACAGACGGGGCCGGGGGCGGCGAGGTGTGAAATGAGGCGCCGGGCGGGCGCGGGGACAGCGGGCCGGGGGCGGCCGGAACCACCTCCGCACCCCGCGGCCTCCCGCGCCCGCCGCTCCCAGCCTCCCGCCGCCGGGGCCCCGATCGGCCTCCCCGGCCCTCCCCACCACACCTCCGCTGGCCATTTTGTCTGTGGGCTGCCCGTCCGTTTGTCCCTAGAATTGGATAGGGACCCCTGCTCTTCTCGTCGTCCCCGTCTCCCTGTCTTTCCGTTTTTCTCGGGGTCCCTCTCCCTTTGTCCTCTGTGTGTTTCCAGCTCTTTCCCAGGGAGGGGACCTTAGATTGAGGGGGGAGAAGAGGAAGTGGGGGGGAAGATTCCCTTCTGCAGGGCACTGCAGAGGTGGCCAGGGCGGCTGCGGGGGCGGCAGCGGTGGCCTGGCGTCTCCTCCACATCCCTTTGACTTTCATCAGTCCCTTCTCCCCTGCCAGAGGGACCCTCCCTCCCTCCCCCAATATTGCTTGTTTGTTGGGAATTTCAGAGGACTGGGGAGAGGAAATAGCTGGCCTGCTCGCACAATGCAGGCGCCCGCCTTCCCCAACAGGGAATCCTCAGTTTACTCCAACAAAAAGGAGCAGTCAGCCTGTTGATGGATGCCTGCCTTGATGACTGATTTGTGTAGTGCCTCACAAGGCCAGAGAGGACTTCTTGGCTTCTGCCCCCAAAGCCCCCCAGCCTCTGTTTTGCTCTTCTGACCGCATCTCCATCTCTTAGCCCATTTTCATTCTCCTATGACCATTAGTTACCAAATCCTGCAGGATTCCCCCGGAGGCCGCTGTGTACCTGCCCCTCCTCTGACACTGCACCTGCATCTGGTGAGTCTGTTCTAGAACCTTCCACATCTCCTCTCTCTTTGCCAACAACAAGATCCTCTTGGTGCAGCACTTTCCTCCTCAGCCCTCCCCTGGCACCTCCTGTATAAACCCCGGGCTGCAGGGGTGTCATGATCCATGACACACCGCACACCGCGTCCGGTCTGGAGCACCCTCTCCACACAGGGCTCAGCTCTCCCCTGACGTCCTCCTCTCCCTCACCAGAGTTGGTCACTCCTTCCCTTATGTCCTAAAGTAATTTGTTTATCACAAATCCCAGCACTGCCTCTTCCTGCTAGAAGTCTTCTATTGCACATCTGTCTGCATCTCGAGACAGGGCTTCCTTGTGTGTACACTGCCTGGCACACACTTCATGGAATGTAAGAGGAGGGGCATTGAAGCCACCTTCATTCAGGTCCCCTCTTCCCCTAGAAATGGAGACGTGAATGTACAGATGTCAGTCTTGGAAAGGGCTTTTGACATTAAAGAAATCAATCTATCAACAAGAAATTTTCCCCACAAGCACCAAATGCCTCTTCAAGCCTCAGTTTACCCACCTAGCAGAGCTTTCTTAAACCGAGAGGTTGCAGCCTCCCTAACCCCACCTTTACTGCTCTGATCCCATTCTTATCTGGAGCTATCACTTTCCCCTCATAGCTATTCTCGTCCCATTTCCGTGGCTGTTGCAGTCTGTCCTTCCTGCTTGGTCCTCTGTTCTGTGGAAAGTTCTTATTTGCTGGGGTTCAGGATGGGCAGTGGTGGTGGTGGTGGTGATGGTAAAAATTAAGCCAGACCTAAAACTCAGCCTGGGTTCTGACAAGCTCTCCCATTTGTCAAGCAAGGCTTATGACACCACCATACAGTTAAGGGGCCACCACCAGGTGCTTATGGTCAAGCTGAGGTCCATTTGATATGTGGCAGATTCCAAATCCAGTGCTCTTGCCACTTCCATCCCCAGACTTTTGGGGTCCCAACATTCCACTCTCCATTTATTATTATTATTTTTTCCCTGTTCTGGGCTTGAACTCAGGGTCTGAGCACTGTCCTTAGGTTTTCTCAAGGCTAGAGCTCTACCACTTGAGCCTCAGCACCACTTCCGGCTTTTTTCTATGTATGTGGTACCAAGGAATCGAACCCCGGTCTTCGTGCATGCTAGGCAAGCACTCTACCAGTAGGCCAAACTCCTGGCCCTACTCTCCATTTATTTAGCTTAGTTTGTTTGATGGAGACAGGGTCTTACTGTATGCATCAGCCTGGCTTTAAACACAAGATAATCTTGCCTCAAGCCTCTCTCCCAAGTACTAGGATTTTAGGCTGGAACCGTCTCTGGCTCCACACCCTCTCCCGGGGGGCATTTGAGCTATGTATGGTCTAGAAGGGAAGGGGCAGTGTCTGGGAATGCAGGCTTATGGAGGAGGGCTAGGAAAGAGGTCCACTAATGCCAGGCTCCTGTATTGAGTTACTTCACACTTAAACACTGCCATCCCTTCTGCTTCCTTTGCCTGGCACTGTTCACCATCTCTGTCATAGCTCTCATTCTTATGTTACCTCCTCCAGCTGGTCCCAGATTTCCTCACGAGAACACACCTAGAGCCCTATAACTGTTCTAGTGGCCGTGTCTGCCCTGTGATGTGTGTCATAGCACATCTGTCCAGTTCAGGGAGAAGTCACTGAGATCAGGATGTCCTGCTCATTCTATCATAGTGTATTAATTTGGTTGGGTTCTAGGCTTGGCGGCACCAGCCGCCACTGGGCTGCTTTGCTCCCATGATCCTCTCCCTCATACTTATTAAAATATTAACCTACACTATTGTAAGCTTTCTTCCAGCTATAAAGTTCTGCAGCTTTATGTATGGAGGGAAGAAAAAGGGAGAGCAGGATTTCAGCTATTCTTTTGGCTTCACCTTACACACAAGGCTCTGGTTGTACTGGACCTAGGGCAGCAGTGAGAGATGAGCCTATGCTGAGCCCAGCATGGGGGACTGAGGACCTGGGAACCAACAGGTCAGCCTGTGGACCCTTCCCAAGGTTGAATGAGTTGCCTGCCTCAGTCTCTTCACAGAACCTTCAGAGCCCCTTCCTGAGGAACCCAAGCCTGAGGGAATGTCCTCCCACTTCTGCCACAGGGACTCGTCACCACAGCCAGGCCTCACCCCTGAGAGGCAACATGCCAGGAAGCAGCTGTATGCTGCTGCTGCTGTGTGCATCCTTTTCATGACTGGGGAGGTGGTGGGTAAGTTGGGGAGTAGCCCTCCAAACATGCTTTACAGCGTCCTGAGGTTCTTGGATTGAAAGGCCAAGAGGTGTGTGGCTGGGAGGGGTGGTGGGTGCCAAGGATTTGGGAAGTGGGGAGTGGTGAGAACAAAACCCCAAGGGGGATTCTGAGTGAGTCTGTGCCAGGCTTATGGGGGGAGGGGGAGCAGGGCTTCACTTTATGTTCACTGGTCTTTTAAGAACCCCATTTTTGGTTCTGGACTGTGACCTAGTGGTAGAGTGCTTGCCTAACATGCACAAAGCTCTGGGTTTGATTCCTCAGTACCACATACATCGAAAAGGATGGAAGTGGTGCTGTGGCTCAAGTGGTAGAACACTAGCTTTGAGAAAGCCCAAGGACAGAGCTCACACCCTGAGTTCAAGCCCCTGGGACTGGCAAAAAAAAAAAAAAAAAGAACCCCATCTTCTGGATGATGGCAGTGGCTTATGCCTGTATGCTTAGCTATTTGGTAGACTGGGCGGGTCACAGCTTGAGACTAGCCTGGGCAAAAAGTTTGTAACCTCTTCCTCATCTCAACCAGTAAAAGGTTTATTAGTGGTTCACATGTGTCATCCCAGCCACGCAGGAAGAACAAATAGGAAGGGCTCTGTCAGGCCAGTCCACGCATAACACAAGACCCTGTTCATTTATTTATTTTTTGTCAGTCATGGGGCTTGAATTTTGGGCCTGGGTGTTGCCCCTGAGCGCTTCAGCTTAAGGCTATCTCCCCACCTACCCCTTGAACCACATTCCCACTTCCCTTTTTCTAGTGATTAATTAGAGATAAGAGTCTCCGAGAGTCTTGGAGTCTTCAATGCCCAGGCTGGCTTTGAACGATCCTCAGATCTCAGCCTCCTGAGTAGCTAGGATTACATGCATGAACCACCACATCCAACTAAGACCCTGTTTAAAAATTAAAAGCCTTGTACCAGTGGCTCTTACCTGTAATCCTAGTTACTCAAGAGGCTGAGATCTAAGGATTGTTGTTAAAGGCAGGAAAGTCTGTGAGAGTCTTAACCTCTACTTCACCACCCAAAAGTCAGAAGTGGAGCTATGGCTGAAGTAGTAGAGCACAGCCTTGAGCAAAAAAACTCAGAAATAGCTGGGCGTGGTAGCTCATGCCTGTAATCCTAGCTACTCAGGAGGCTGAGATCTGAGAATCACTGTTCAAAGCCAGCCTGAGTACTAAAGAATATGAGAGTCTTATTTCCAATTAACCACTAGAAAATGGGAAGTGGGGCTGTGGCACAAGGGATAGGGCAGTAGCTTTGAGCTGAAGAGCTCAGGGACAACACCCAGGATCAGGGGTGGGGCGATAGCCTTGAGCTGAAGAGCTCTGAGTTCAGGCCCCAGGATCAGCACATACACACACAAGAACCCCAAAACAACTAAAGCATGGGCTAGAGGCTGGGGTCAAGTGGCAGAATGCCTGTCTAGCTAGTACCAGGTTCTGAGTTCAACCTCAGTGCAACAATAAAACCACCTGTGTTCTTATTATGAAGATAAAATATATCACAGAAGGAGCAGGGAACCTATTTCCTGGCCATTCGGATATTATAACATCATTTATAGGCAGGTGGACTGTGGGAAGCAGACCCATGGTGTATCAAATGATTTCGCAGCTTTATGTGGCTGAGGACCATATACTGTGGACAAGTGAAAAGAAGAGGTTAAGCACCTATAACTCCTATACATAAGAAAACCACACTGTCATTTTGTCGTCTTTTCCCTCCATGTGTTCTCCATGCCTGTACACACACACCACTTGGTATTACCTCATTTTGCCTTTGCAGGTGGGTATATGGCTCACAGCCTGGCCATTATGTCCGATGCAGCCCACTTGCTGGCAGATGTGGCCAGCATGTTAGGCAGTCTCTTCTCCCTTTGGCTTTCTACCCGGCCAGCCACCCGCACCATGACCTATGGTTGGCACCGCTCAGGTAAGAGACCTTGATGAACCAGTGCCTCTCTCATCTTGCCAGAGGATGCCTCTCAGATTTTAGAACAGGGCTCTGACAGTTTGTCTTCCCCCGCAGAGACTCTGGGGGCCTTGGCCTCTGTCTTCTCCCTCTGGCTGGTCACTGGCGTCCTCCTGTACCTGGCCTTCGTCCGCCTGCTGCATGGTGACTACCACATCGAGGGCAATGCCATGCTGCTGACCGCCAGCGTTGCGGTCTGTGCCAATCTTATGTAGGTTTCAGTGTGGAGCCAACGCCACGTGGGATTCAGGGTGGGAACATCATCTTGCAGACACGTCCAGTGTTTCACTGTCTTTGCCCTCCCAAGAAGGGGCTAAGAGGGATGCCTTCAGTTGGGGTAGCAGACATCTGTTGAGGTCCTGCTGTGGAGCCGCTCCCTGGGGGGAGGGGAGGAGAGGACGGGGCTTCATCAGTATGATCTCAGTTAAGCCTCACAACTGTGTTGTAAAAGGTCCTGGCAGGAACCAGGCGACTTGCCTGAATCCTATAGCTAGTCAAGCAGAAGCCATGATCTGAATACATACCCGTGGCACCCCAGGTTTCATCATTTGTACTCCCAGATAGTGCTGGGTGAGAAGTTGGTGGAGATGGGGGAAGGAGTAGGTAAGAAGAGGCCAGGGGCAGGCCTGGCGGAGCTGCTCTGTTTCCTCCTCAGAATGGCCTTTGTGCTGCACCAAGCTACCCCCCATCACAGCCACAGCCACAGCCACAGCCATAGCCACAGCCACAGCCACAGCCACAGCCACAGGCCCCGGAGGGCTGGATATGCACCATTAGAAGAGGGATGTGGGGATACCCTGTCGTCGGGGAACACCAGTGTCCGGGCGGCCTTTGTGCATGTATTGGGGGATCTCCTGCAGAGTCTTGGGGTCCTGGCAGCCGCCATCCTCATCTACTTCAAGGTACCATCCTGGAGGCCTGCCTCCACCTTCCCGTCCCTTCCTGTCTGCCTTCTGGAAACCTCAGCCTCCCTCCCCTCACCACAGCTCCCGGGCATCTCCCAGCTCCGGGCCATGTTCCTTTTCCTCTCCCCAGGGTTTTCAGAGCCTTCCTGTTTGTCGGGATGTCTCTAGAAAGCCCTCTGAAGCCGGCCCCTGGCCTGGGGGTGTCTCTTTCTCTGCAGCCTCAGTACAAGGCCGCGGACCCCATCAGCACCTTCTTCTTCTCCGTCTGCGCCCTCGGATCCACAACCCCCACTCTCCGGGATGTTCTTCACGTCCTCATGGAAGGTGAATCTGGCACCACTGTTCCCCATTCTTGGACCCCAGCTAGCACCAGGTCCCTCCTCTTTTCTCAAGAGCGTAGGAGGCCTGCTGCTGGAAGGGTGACTTGACATAGAGTAGATCATAGAGGTCAGCAAGGCGGGCGGGAACGGAATGGGAAATGGAGTCTGCAGGCTGCCCTGGCAGGGACGCCCTGGCAGTAAGACATGGCAGGTGCTGGTTTCAGGTGCCCCCCGAGGCATAGGATTTGAACCTGTACGGGACACACTGATGTCGGTGCCAGGAGTCCGGGCAACCCATGAGCTGCGCCTGTGGGCCCTGACGCTCAGTTACCATATCGCCTCTGCACATCTGGCTATTGGTGAGTCCACACTGGCTCCAGCCAGTGACTTCTCACCATCATTCCCTTATCCCCAACAAGTCCTAATAACCTCCAGTACTGGGATTGTTTTTCTGTTTCTTTTGAGACAAAGGCTCACTAAGTAGCCAAGACTGGCCTGGAACTCATGATCCTCCTTTCTGAGTCTCTTGAGCTCAGGCATATATTATAGGCATATATTCTCATACCTGGCTGTTTTTTCTTCGTGATATCTCCTCCTCCCCCTCCCACTTTGTCGCCCCCCCTCACCCAATCTCCAGATAAGGAGGACTTATACACTGTGCAGTTGCATAGGGAATCAGCCATTTTTAAAAGATCATTCATACCAGCAAGTCCAATGTTGGCACATTAGGTCACTTAGGGCACCTCCATTAAGTGAGGTGTCATAGCTATTTAAAATGATGATTATGAAAGTTTGTGTGCCAACTAGGGGAAATGTTTATGGTATACTGCTAAGGAAAAAAGTCTGAATATAAAATGATAACTACATTATGATTCAGCTATTAAAAATATATATGGTGACTCATGAGCTGACAAAGGATTTTTTTAGTTTCTTCCAGATGCAAGAAGCAATCAAAGGCATGAAATTTGGATGCCAAAAATATCATAGCTTGAGGGATACTTGAAGGCAACTCAGGACGGACAGAGGGGTGGAATATTTTACATCTGGATTGTCCTGGGAAGCCGTGTGGCTGGGCTGCGGGAGCATCTATCTGTATGGATGCTTTGAGGCAGGAGAGAATTGGAAGCTGGGGACAGGCAGTGTGTTAGCATGGCCCATTAGGGGTGAGTCTGTCTGACGTTCCCTTCAACAATTCTACGCTGTTCATACAAAACAGAAAGGAAGGCAGGCGCCCCATTCATGACGAGCTTTGAAGCTGTGCAGCCCTTGGGCTTTCATGGCATCCTTATCGCAGTTCCTGCTCGTGCCCAACTCCCCAAGGACTGAGGCTGCCCTTATCACTCTCCCACAGACTCCTCTGCTGACCCTGAAGATGTCCTGGCTGAGGCCACATCCCGCCTCTACTCGCGCTTTGGGTTCTCCAGCTGTACCCTGCAGGTTGAGCAATACCATCCTTCGATGGACCACTGCCTGCGCTGCCAGGACCCCCGTGCCTGAGTTGCACCCCACCCTCACCCCACTGCCAGGCCCAGGCTCAGTCCTGGACTCTCAGCACCTTCCTCTGTGATCACAGAGAAGGGACTGAGCTGGGCCCGTCCCCTTTCCTCCCTCTTCCACTTGCCAATCCCCTCCCCCAATGCCAACCCCAGTGGGCAAGACTAAAGTGTGCCAGGGGAGTGGGGCAGGAGTCAAGCAGAACTGCTGTGACCAGTTCAGGGGTCTAGGGTATGTGGAGGCCCCTTGAGTCCTCACTCCCCATGATCCTCACTGTCAGAGCCAAGCATGTCCTTTCTGTGCACTCCCTGTGTCTGGGTGGCTGGCTGGCTGGCTGGCTGGGGGCATCCACCTGTCTGTGTACTGTTGGTGTGCCTATGCCTGGGGAGGTGAGCAGGGGCCCCCTCCCCACATGGTCCTCACTTTGTCTATGCAGAGGCCCCAAGCTTGCACTTTGTCCATGTGTCCTAGCCCTGCCTGTGATTTTGTGTGTGTGCGTGTGTATGTGTTTCTTGGTGCTGTGGCCTATGTGTCTCTGTGCCTGTGTGGCTGTGCTTTGGAGTCTGCTCCATCCATGTGTGTGTGTGGAGGTCTGTCTGTCCATCCCTCTGTTGGTGCTGTGCCTTCTGCTATCCAAGGAAGAGGGAGGACTCTCTGCAGCTCCATCAATAAACTTATGTCTAACTGCATCGGCCCCATGTGACTCCTTTGGAGGGGGGTCATTTGGGATTTGGGAACAAGCACACTCCCTCAGAGTGACCTCTCACAGCCTCTGGTCACTTCTCAGCCCTGCAGCCCTTTTCCCTCCCTCCCCTTATATAGAACCTGAGACCCCCACCTTTTTCCCTCCACCTCTTCTGTTCATTCTACAGCATCTGGGCTCAGGGAAAGGCCTCTGGTATCCAGTTTGGAAGGAAAGTGGCCAAGAAATTGTGTGGCACAATTCACACTTAGAGGAGCCAGCAGGCCAGGACTCTGCCTTGATGGTTGCAGGGAAGCTGGGTTCCCTTGGGGAAAGGAGTTGAACCACAGAGCCTATGTGGTTCTGGTACTCACACCATTCAAGATGCCCTAAGTCCAGTTGCTGCCAGCCATGCAAACTTCATGTCAAAAGCTTCTTTTGCAACTTGATCCCCTCTTGTCCTAAAAACCATAGATTTGGTCTAGCAAACCAGTCTCATAAGAAATGGTTTATTTTATTTTATTTTGAGTTAGGATTTTACTATGTGGCCCTTCAACAAGGTCTCAAATTCACTAATAACCCTGTATCTCCGTGCCTCTGCTGGTGAGTGCTGAGATTATAGGTATGAGCTGCCACACCTGGCTTGTTTCAATTGTTTAGTTATGTCTATTTATTGGGGGTCTCAACATGTTACCCAGGCTTGCGTGGAACTTCTTTTTTTTTTTTTTGCCAGTCCTGGGATTGAGCTCAGGGCCTGAGCACTATCCTTGGACTTTCTCAAGGCTAGAGCTCTACCACTTGAGCCTCAGCACCACTTCCAGCTTTTTTTTCTATGTATGTGGTACCAAGGAATCGAACCCGGGTCTTCATGCATGCTAGGCAAGCACTTTAACCACTAGGCCAAACTCCTGGCCCCGGAACTTGCTTCTTAAGTGGACCACCATCCCATATCTCTGCTAAAAGCAAATTCTGCTTTGATTTTAGGCAGTTGTTTGGATCAGCAGGAGTTTACTGGTTCTCCCTCCCTGATGTAATTCCAGCCCAAGGCTAGATTGGCATTTTCCTCAGCCTGTGTATATTTCTGTGAGGCTTTTTCCTCAATAATGGAAATGCCTTTACTATAAAATTATTTTTAATTATTACAAAAACAAAACATGCACCAGGCTCAGTGGCTCACGCCTGTAATCCTAGCTACTCAGAAGGCTGAGATCTGAGGATCACGGTTCAAAGTCAGCCCGGGCAAGAAATACCCTGAAACTCTTATCTCCAATTAACCACTAGAAAATGGGAAGTGGGGCTGTGACTCCAGAGGTAGAGTAGTAGCCTTGAGCTATAGAGCTAAGGGACAAGACCCAGGCCCAGAGACGAAGCTCCAAAACCGCCCCCCCCCCAAAAAAAATCTTAAGGTTCCAACAAAGGAAAAATGTACATGGAAGTGTTTTCTGACCTGGGCATGATGACACAGATCTGCAATCCTAGCATTTAGGAGACTGAAGCAGGAAGACCAGAACTTCCCAAATAATCTGGGCTACAAAGGCAAAAAGGGACAGAATAATGTAAGGAGGAAGGAAGGATGGAAGAAAAGGAGGAAGGAAAAGGAAAGCATTTCCCCATTTACTCCAGAGGTGCATATACCAAAATATGCGGCAACCAAAATGGTATGGTTTTATAGACTGGAATAATATAATCTGCTTTTATGACTATCATGCATCCTGGACACATCTTTCATGGTAATACACATGGATTTCATGGCATACAAACAAAAAAAGGAGGCTTTTGGACTCATTGAAAATTAGCTCCCTTACTGGTGTCCAGCTGGGAGCCAGGCCAGGCCGGGCCCTTGGTGGATGGTGCCATGGCTGTGAGTGGAGGGTTGAGGGGTCCACCCACCCACTCAGGCAGGCAGGCAGAGGCTTCCCCAGCTGCTCTCCATGCTTTGCTAGCTCCTGACACATTCTCATTTTACGTCTCATTGATTACGGGCCCCAAGCGACAGGATGGGGGAGGGGAAGGAAGGGGAGGGGAAATGGAGGAGAAGAAAAGAGGGTAGAGAAGAGGAAGACAAAATGGTCACCCTTTGAGCAGCTTTAAGCTGCTGCTGTCCTTAAAGCCTAATGCAGGGAAGGGAACTGAATGCTAAGAGCAGATACCCATGCATCTACTGTCCCACACTCAATAAGGTGAAGAAGGTGCTAAGGCTCACATAGAGGTGCTAAGGACACATAGAGGTCACTCAGGTGGGGATGAGGCAAAAGCTGTCTCCATCCCATACCCATTGAAAGCACTCGCCAAGGTAAATTTCTGCAACCTTTCTCAGTGCCCCAGCCCCCTGCTGCTCTGGTCCTCCAGTCCCAGGTTGCTGGGACTCTTCTCTTCTGATGCAGCCTTTGATGATTTCAGGCTCCCTGTGGTAAGGCAGGAATTACATGATACTGTTCACGCCAATGTGCCTTGTACATGGAAGGCATGTATACAAATATTAGCTTTAGGTGTTGGTGGCTTACTATTCGAGAGACTGAAATCTGAGGTTCCAAGTTTGAAACAAACTGGGGCAGAAATGTCCATTAAGACTCTTACCTCCAATTAACCACCATGAGGCAGAAGTGGAATATGATTCAAACGGTAAAGCCTCTAGTCTTGACTGAAAAAGCTCAGGGACAATGCCCTGGCCCTGAGTTCAAGTCCTAGGACTGGCATAAATCAACAACAACAGCAAAAGAAAAACCCAATATTAGCTTTCGGGTCAAGTCCCAGAATTCAGAGAGAGCTTTCAGGGGAACGAGATGGCTTAGCACCCTGTCTCAGCAGGGACAGAAAATCAAAAAAATCAATGTTTATGGAGCTTACACTTTTGTCCAAGGTGCTGGGAGGCACACAGCAATATTTTCACCTTACAGATGGAGAAACTGGGGCTTTACTACCATTGTCATGCCAGAGTTGAAATTTCAACTGACAGATTGTCCTTGGTCCTATTTCCTTGCCACTCTGCCTTGCACCCTTTTAGACATGCTCTGTTAGGGTGGAGGAAGGATGGGAGGACCAGGAGCATTCTCCTTCATTCACTGCTATGTCCTCACCCTCCCACAGGAGCCCAGGATATCCTTATCTCCCCAAAGCTGCCCACGCTCCTCCCATTATCCCCAACAATCCCATCCATTTGCTTATCTGGAAGTCCCTTCCCTGGTGTGCACTTCCTGAGAGATAAAATGCACAGTGAAGAGAGGCTGGAGGGAGAAAAGCTGGAGAGGGTCCATCGATCAGAGCCCTGGCAGATCCTTATACAGATGAGTGGCTGGGGAACCTGGGATCCAGGGAGGGTCATGGGAAGGTAGCAGGAACATGATTGAGGTAGAGGAGGAAAGAGCTGGGGAAGTCTTCAAAAGAGAGACAGACTGGAGATCAGGGAACCAGATGGAGCAGGCAGATTGGGAGTGTGCAGAACCTGTGCAGCGGAGACTGGACCGGGGACTGGACCGGGGCATGTAGCAGAGACGCTGTCCTCGCTGGGCTGCTCAGCAGCAGGAACCGGGCGCTGCTGCAGTGGATCTGAGAGGCAGGGGCTCCAGCCTCGGGGCCGGTGGGCTCTGGAGGAAGCCTTGAGTGGGTTAATAAGGCCATCCACACCACCTCCCCGCCCCTTCTGGGGCTTCAGTAAGACAAGTTTATAGGGGGCACTGTGGCTGCCCCAAGCCAGGCTGTCGGGAGAACAGCGCCCCTCGGAGGCCAGCGCTCTGGGCAGCAGAGGCAACTGGAATCAGGAGAGAATCTCAGATCTGGAGTCACTGAGGTACTAGCAGGTTTTCGTTAGTGGTGGTGATGTTTGAGACGCAGAGTGGAACTCGTATCTGACACTCTTGCTCATTGGCTGGCACGCTACCAATTGAGCCATACCTCCAACCCCTTGAGAGACTATTTTTTTTTTAAGCTTTGGCAGTTTTGATTTATTGAGATTTGATTTTTTGTTTGTTTGTTTAGTTTTGTGCCAGTACTGGAGCATCCACTCAGGGCCTTTAACTTTTTCACTCGGGCTACTACTTGAGCCACAGCTCCACTTCTGGCATTTTGATCATTAATTGGAGATAAGAGTCTTACAGACTTTCCTGCCCAAGCTGGCTTTTAATTGTTTTTTTTTTTATTGTAATTAGTAAAAGGGTTACATGATATTTGCCAGATAGAAGGTGCATTAATTCACATACATTGATACCCTTTCACATGTCTTGGTACCCGTTTCCCTCCCCCCCCACACCCCCCGACTATTTTGTTTTGATACTGATATTGGGGCTTGAAGTCAGGGTCTTGCACTTACTTGCTCAGCTGAAGGCCAGCTTCTCCTCCTAGCTCTGAGCCCCCTAAGCAAATACTTATGGAGGGCTGTGAGTAAAGAAATGAAGGGGTGAAAGGATGGTGACAGATGGACATGGAATCAAAGGCCCATCCCCAGGTGTCAGATCAGGAGAAAACCATCATGTCCTATTTGCCCTCAGCTCTCACCAAGGGGCCAGGAAGCCAGTTTCTTACATGCTGTCCTCCTTTCCCCTCTGCCCTCTGCCACACACATGCATTTGGTGCTTCTGTGGACTCTGCCTCCCCCAGACTCACCATGGATTTGCAAGGCCTCGCTTCCCCTTGAGCCCTGCTTGGTGACTTTACTAATATTCTGTGGATTTATCACAGCTTTTGCCAGGCAATTTCAGGATTCAGTCCCAGTACCTCTTTTGTCTTTGTCTCTTGGTATATTACCTCAGCTTCTAAACCAGGCCGTCAGTAACTCCAGACCTACTGCGCATGCCCACCACCAAGTGCTGCTGTGATGATGCCATGGTGTCTGCTTCCACTATAGGATATGATTCTGCCTTCTCCCTCACCCCTCACACTGAGATGCAGGGCCTCTCCTGAGGACCTTCTTGTGTTGTCAATCCTTTCTGTGATTCAGACTTTAGACCCTTGTTTATTTCTCCTTGTTCCCATTCTCTTGTGAACTGATACACATACAAATATATGAAAACAGCTGGGTGCCAGCGGCTCACACCCATATCCTTAGCTACTTAAGAGGCTGAGATCTGAGGACTGAGGTTCAAAGCCAGCCTAGCCAGGAAAGTCAATGAGACTCTTATCTCCAATTAATCATCAGAAAACTAGAAGTGGCACTGTGACTCAAAGTGGTAGAGCACTAGCCTTGAGTCAAAGAGTTTAGGGACAGCACCCAGGCTCAGAGTTCAAGCCTCGACTAACCTCTTCCCTCCCCAAATTAAAAAATATATATACATGCATGTGTGTATATGTGTATACATATATCTATATCTATATGAAAACTTTTCATGACCTTTATGTTGATGCACCATTCTAGGTATAGGGATACACTGGTGAATAGATTCCTGCTTTCCTAGCACAAATATTATCACACATAAAACCCATCTATTTCTTCCTTTATTTCCAGCTTTAATGCACTACATAACATGTGCAGGTAGCTGGCCGGCAGTCAGTGCCTCACCCAAGTAATCCATCTCCTGGCTTCCACATAAACATTCACTCTGGACTGTCTTCATCAGTTGTGGCCCTGACTTTGAGAATGTGTCTCCCTAGTGTTTACTTGTTGAAACTTAATGAGGTATGAAGAGAGGGAGGCCTTCATGACTGGGTCCTAGAGCTTCTATAGTTGAAACTATGCAAGTACGCTTCATGTATTTTTGCCATACGCTGCCATCTGCTATTGTGGGACTCTGCTGGCAAGAAGCTTTCAACAGACTGGAGCTTGAAAAAAACCTTTCTAAAGTCACCCAGCACCCAGTATTTTGTTACAGTAAGGAAAAATGGACCAAGACGATGTCCTGCTTTTCAAGGCCCCACCCATCATGTTCTTTCCTGGATGTACTTTATGACATCCACTGTTCTCTTAACCCAGACGCTCCCCACCCACGCATCCCATTCACAGCTTCCTCCCTGGCCTCCCGCCTAGTGCAATGGCTCCTTTCTCCACCCCATTCCTTCTCTGAGGGCTCCTTCCATCTTGGCCTCACCCTCTGCTTGCCCCAGCTCCTGTTTACCCTGGGAATTCTTGATTCTCCCCTTCCACTTTCAGCCTGCAGGCACACCAACTTGCCCATAGCCTGTTGCAGTTGGGGAATAGGATGAAGGCTGGCTGACATTTGAGGGGAGTTTCTCCTTCACAAGGGTAGAAAGCAGCTGCGGGAAATGACCTTGCAGTGATTAGACGAAGTTAGATTCTTTCAGGACTATGAGGTGGGGATGGTTAAAAGGTTCGCGCAGTATCAAATGGGATGTTTGCAATACTCATCGCAGTGCCTGACACCTCGCTGGAGTCAGCTGGTTTTGAAATAGAAACAAAACAAACCAATCTTGGTTTATGCCACCCGAGGCCAGGAAACCCATTCCTATAGCGAATGACAATCACTTGGACAGTATTTGCTTCTCAATGGGTATGAAAAAGGCTCCAACCAGAGTTTTATTAAAGAGGCATTTCTCCTCTTTACTAATGGCTTCTTTCATCTCATTTCCCAATGTGATAAGACCTAACTTTGAGTTGTGGGCAACGTGTACTCAATGTAGAGCTGTTACAATTAGGAAAGTCAAAGAAAGGAGCAGAGCAGAACACCTCCCACTACTTAGCAACTGACAGAATGAGCCTGCTGCTGGCAGCAGACACCGCTCCCACCCAGTGCCTCGAGACTCCGCTCCAAGTTCTGCTGGGTTCCGTGTGTCAGGTCCCCCACAATCTCAATGGTATGGAGCCAGGAGCTGGTGGCTCACACCTACAGGCCTAGCTACTCGGAAGGGTGAGATCCAGAGGACTGAAGCACAAAGCTCAGGCAGCAAAGCCTGTGAGGAACATCCTTCCAAGATAAACCAACAAAAAGCCTGGATAGAGGTATGATTCAGGTGAAAGAGCACCAGCCAAATAAACTTGAGACCTGAATTCAACAACAACAAAGAGTACTTGGGAAAATAGTTTTACTTGTGCATTACTTTAGCTGGGAGACTCGTGTTCAGAAAGAGAATTTATAATATCCAAACCCGTATGGTTTTCTCTATCACTCATTACTCAGAAAGCTTTATGGGGCGGGGGGGGGGGGGGAGGCATAGTACATGAGATTCTACATCCTCATGCCGGCATCTTAGCCCACCTCTGAAAACCACATGGGATACTCCAGTCTTTTCCAGCTGCTTAGATTCCTGTGGCTTCTTTCCCAATCATTTTGGTTGTCCATAAGAGCAGAAATAATCTTTCCTTCCTCCCCTACCACCACACACCGGTCCTAGGACTTAAACTCAGGGCCTGGGTGGTATTCTTGAGCTTTTTGGCTCAAGGCTATATCACTCTCACTTGAGCCACAGCTCCATTTCTGGCTTTTTGTTAGTTAATTGGAGATAGAAGTCTCAGGTTTTTTTTTTTTTTTTTTTTTGCCAGTCCTGGGACTTGAACTCAGGGACTGAGCACTGTCCCTTGAGCTTTCTCAAGGCTAGTGCTCTACCACTTGAGCCACAGCACCACTTCCAGCTTTTTCTGAGTGTAGTACTGAGGAATTGAAGCTAGGGCTTCCTGCATGCTAGGCAAACACTCTACTACTAGACCACGCTCCCAGCCAGAAGTTTGTTTTTGTGTGCGTGTGTCAGTCATGGGGCTCGAACTCAGGGCTTAGGTGCTGTCCCTGACCTTTTGCATTCCAGTTCTGGTTTTAAGGTGGTTAATTGGAGAGAAGTCTCATACTTTTCTTTCTGCCTGGGCTGGCTTTGAACTGCAATCCTCAGATCTCAGCCTCCTGAGTAGCTAGGATTATAGCTGTGAACCACCAGTGCCCAGCTTAACATTTTCTTTTTAAATAGAAAGGTGGGTTTGAGGTCAAGCAGGCTGTAGCTAATGGTTTAAGTCTCTGAACCTCTCTGCACGTCTAAAATTGGCTGGAGGTTACTTGAGATTAAATGAGACTATACCAGTGGGTGTTGGTGGGTCATGCCTGTAATCCTAGCTACTCTGGAGGCTGAGATCTGAAGACAGCGTTCAAAAAAACTTGGACAGGAAACTCCATTAAACTTATCTCCAACAAACTACTCAAAAAAGCCAGAAATGGTGCTGTGGTTAAAGTGGTGGAGCACTTACCTTGAGCAAAAGCTCAGGGACAGCACTCAGACTGAGGTCAAGCCCCCCCCCCCCAAAAAAAAATACACAAATCTTTACCTATACCGGGTTTTGTTTTTTTTTGGTGGGTCATGAGGCTTAAACTCTGGGCCTGGGTACGGTCTCTGAGCTCTTCAGCTCAAGGCTACCATTACCCCTTGAGCTTCAGCCCCACATTTTCTAGTGGTTAATTGGAGATAAGAGTCTCATGTTCTTCAATGCCTGGCTTTGAATAGTGATCCTCAGAACTCAGTCTCCTGAGTAGCTAGGATTATAGGCATGAGCCACTGTGCCCCACTCATTTTGTGTATGTGTGTGTGTGTGTGTGCGCGCGCGTGCATATCGTGGGGCTTGAACTCTGCCTGGGCGCTGTCCCTGAGCTCTTCAGTTCAAAGCTGGCACCCTACCCCTGGGCCTGGGTGTTGTCTCTGAGCTCTTCAGCTCAAGGCTACCATCCTACCCTTGAGCCAAACCCCACACCCCGTTTTCTAGAGGTTAATTGGAGATAAGAATCTCAGGTTCTTTAGTGACCAGGCTGGCTTTGAACCTTGATCCTCAGATCTCAGCCTCCTGAATAGTTAGGATTACAGGCATGAGCCACCGAGCCCGGCCTCAGTTCTTTTCTTCCCATCTCTGTAATATGCTCTCTCCCCTAAACTAGCTTTTTCCTGAATGGTGATGGGAAGTTTGGATCATTGCTATTAATTTATGGCACATTAATCTACAGAAATTTCTAGATGCTTTGTAACTCAAGGCTAAAACTAGAGGGAAAGCCCAGTGCAATTGTGCACACCTACAATTCCAGATTTGTGAAGGTGGATTGTGAATCTTGACTATATAGTGAGACTACTTCAAAAATCAAGGGTAAGAATTAACTTATTTTCCTATACTCCTATACTGCAGGTGGCGTTTGTACTGAATGGAGGATCTTTGCTGGTGCTATTGGCTTGTGCCTACAATCCTTGCTACTTAGGAGGCTGGCTGGAGGATTTCATCTTGAGGCCAATAAGAGACGTCAGTTCCAAAATACTCAGCATAAAGCAGGTTGGAGGCACAGCGGAAGTGGTAGAGTGGCAGCTGAGCAAGCCAAGTGAGTTTGAGGCCTCGGAGTTCAAGCTTTGGATACTAACAGTAAAAGAGAGCTGACTGTGACGGTTCTGAAGCCCGTGGATTGGAAGAGAGCTCCCTCAAGATGCAGGAGCTTTACCCCAGCATCTACCTTGGGGTCTCTGTCCAGGAACAGTAGGAGGAGCAACCTGCAACTGCAGGGATGAAAGCACGGAAAGGCAAGGCCTGGAGGAACCTCAGCCAGAGCCCTCAGCCTTCCTTTCCCCAGGCTGTTTTGCTCGTCCGTGGGAAGAAGGCAGTCCTGCGAGTCAGGACTCGGAGTACAACTTAACCAAGGGTGACCCGAGTAACCAGCAGTTCCCAGGAGAGTTCTGGTTGACTCGGAGCGCAACAGAAGAGGGTGTGCCAACCCCCGGGGGAGGCAAAGCAAGAGCCAGGCCTGTGGGGCTCCCTGGTCTGCTTCTGCTATGCCCGAAGGACTTATGAGGAATCAGGAACTGAGGCTGTTTGGCTATTTATTAGTCAGTAAAAAAAACAAGTAACTGTACAGATCTGAGGTGCAAGAACTAAGAAGGGGGAGGCTGTTCCCCCATGCCAGAGTGCTCCAGTTCAGAGCCTGGAGCGTGGTCCTTGTGTGTGCCTATGTCCCGGGAGCTTTGTGGACGCACGGAGTGTCTGCTAAGTGAGCTGCCCCCGTGGGGGGCACTGGGATTCTTTGCCCAACAGCTGGGCCTGAAGAGGCTGAGGAAGCCAGGCCTAGAAACGGCCTAGCACGGTGGCTAACAGAGCCATGCGGATGTACATGCCGTTCTCAGCCTGGCGGAAGTAGGCTGCTCGAGGGTCGGAGTCCACCTCCACGCTGCAGGAGAAGCAGACACGTTAGCCTGCAGTTTGCCTCCTCCACCCCTCACCAGACCTTCACGTTTCCACCACCAGTGTGACCCTGAGCTAGGGCTCTGCCTCCAGAAAGCCATTTTGGAGAGTGAGAGGAGAGCAGCCTGTCCTGGGGCGGGGCCCCTCCCACCGGCAGCAGGGCGGTCCTCCAGGGGAGGGCGTTACCTTATCTCGTTGACTCGGGGCATTGGGTGCATCACCACCATCTTTTTCTTGGCCCGGGTCATGATGTGGGGTGTGAGGATGAACTGACCGAAACACTGCAAGGCAGATGGGGTCCCCATCAGTGCTCCAGAGGAGGGGTGGCTGAGGACGTGCTCTCATCTCCCCTTTATGCCCACAGATTGCAATTATGGAAGCTGAGGAGCCTGGGGCGTGACAGCTTGGCCCCTGTGTGTGTCCCCTTCCCGCCCTCTTCTGTGGCTGCCCTACAGTGGCAAAATGGTTCTCTTCCCCCAGCCAGGCACTCACAGCCTCGTATTCCTGGGCAGAACCGAACCGTTCCTTCTGAATTCGAGTCATGTAGAGCACGTCGGTGTCGGGCAGCGCCTCCTCGATGCTCTCAAACTCCTCCTGCAGGACAGCCAGGCGTGGTCAGGGTGGCCTCCGCCCGAGCCACGCCCCTGCCAGACCAGGGCCTCTATGTCTCACCTGCTTGGTGCCACGGGAGGCCACAAAAGCCCACACACTCGGCGGCATGCGTAGGCTGGGAGGCGCCACATAGCGCAGGCTGACACGGTACTGAGTGAGCAGGCAGGCCAGGGAGTGCACAGTGCGTCCATGCTTCAGGTCCCCCACCATAGTGATCTGCAGCAAGAACCCGGTCACGAGAGGGACTCTGACAGTACCTCTCCTACCACCCCGAAGTCTAGGGCTCCAGGCAGGAAAGGCAGCCCTCTTGCCCCTCCCCAGCAGGCCGCTCACCGTCATGCCATTCACGGTGCCCAGCTCTTCCCGGATGGTGAAGATGTCCAGCAGGGCCTGCGTGGGGTGCTCACCAACGCCATCCCCGGCGTTGATCACTGGCCTCCGGCAGTGCTTGGCTGCCAACTGTGACAGCAGGAGGACAGATGGAAGATGTGACCCCTGCAGCCCCCTCCCTCGACTCCTGGGTCCCCTCATCCATCTGGCCCAAGTGAAGATGGTGTATGTGTGTGTGTGTCAGTACTAGGGCTTAACCTCAGCATTCCATTCTGCTTCTTCACTCAGGGAATGTGCTCTACCATGAGCCACACTCCACTTGAGTCTTGGGGATTTTTCCATCCAGGCTGACTTACAACCACGATCCTTAGATCTCAGTGTCCTAAGTAGCTAGGATTACCAACTAAGACTTAAGGTCACAGCACAGGCAGAAGAGACCCTGTGTGCCTGCATCCAGGCTCATCAATCCCATGTCGATCCACAGGCTGTCCTCACCTCCACGGCTCCAGGCTGGGGGTGCCGGAGCACGACGACATCAGCATAACAGCTCATGGTCTGCACTGAGTCGGTCAGGGATTCGCCCTTCTGGACGGAGGATGTGGCTTCAGAGAAGCTAAGCACGGCACCCCCGAGCCGGGCCATGGCTGCTGCAAAGGAGCTGCTGGTCCGAGTGCTCACTTCGTAGAACATGGAGGCCATGACCTTGCCCTGGGGAAAGGAAAGGTGGAATGTTGAGCTTGTTTGCTCTGGGGAGCATACAGGATATCTTCATTTCCCCACTTACAACAAGGGCTGCTAAGAGGGCTCTTCTCCATTCGAACTTGCCATGACCTGTCAGAGCCTTAACATTAAAGAGTCTCATGGATCCTTAGATCCCAGTCTCCTGAGTAGCTAGGATTACAGGCACGAACCACTGGACCTGGCTATTTAACATTTCATTTCTACCAGCAGTGTGACCTTGAACTGAAGGCTTTGCCTCTAAAAGCAGAGGAGAAAACCCCCTAGCACTGTCTACCCTTGCTCAAACTACATGATGCTGGGAGTAGGCTGAATCTAGTGCCCAGGCGCCAGATCTAGAGGGCAGGGCCTTTCAGAGAAGAGGGCTGAGTTATAGATAGTATCGCATCTGGACACACCCGTGGGACCCAATGGCACTCTGACCACTGCACAGCCCTGCCGCCAGCGGGGCCCCAGCCCTGACCTTGAGGATGTCTAGGCTCCGCTCTTTCTGCACCATCATCCGCAGGGTGTGTGCCACGTTGAACAGATGAGACATCTAAGAAAGACCCCAAGTCAGCAGGGAAGGCACGGAAGTTCTGGTCCCAGTGCTCAGAATCCTCAGCACTCTGGGGGAAGAAAATCCCCTTCTTTCCCCCCAGATACCTTACCTGATCCTTAGTAAACTGTTTCACAGACAGGATGTGTTGGCCCACTAATGAGTGCAACAGAGGTGAGGTCTGGGGGTGCAGTAGGCCAGAGGCCGCCAGGTTCTGTGGTGATGCTTGTCTGGGTACTGGTGGTGGGGGGTGGCAGGTGCTGTCAGGGGTTCCCATTAACTCTGAAGTGAGCATGGGTAGAAATGACGGGTCAGAGACTCCCCCACCCAAGCCACACTGCAGAAGACCCCTTGGTGAGCGTGGGTCAGGACGAGCTCACCTATCTCCGCTGCCTTCCGAGAGGCCTTCTCCTTTGGCTCTTCAGCTGTAAATAGGGTGGGCAGCAAGTCAGACGTTTGCTGAGGGGGTAAAGAACCCTTCTGCGTCACAGTGCTTGTTAACTATGTCACACCAGTCGCTACAGCAGGTTAGGGGGAGGGTGGGAGGAGAGCAGCGGCGCTGGGGAGGGACACAGGACCCCCCACAGGCTGGACGGTAGCAGCAGCATGCCCTCCCGGTGGCTTCCCAACTATCACAGGGATCCGAGGCAGAGGAACAGCCAGGCTCACGCAAACCAGCAACCGGGATTTACCCCTCGCTCGGCTGCCCCATGAGATCCCAACTCCTGGGCGGAGGAACATAGCTGCCCACGACAAAAGGAATGCCTGTGAGAAGACACTGTGGGCGGTGTACTTCCCATGTGACTCACTGGGGCAAAAAGTACGGTACAGTGGATTAAGAGAGGACAAAGGGATGGACAGGAGGACAAGGTAAGTGGGCTGGAGTGCTGGGAGAGCAACCCTTCCAACCCAGCTGAGGGACCTGACTTCCTGAGCCACACAAAGCCATCCTACCTGGCAGCCCAGGGTCAGATGCGCGGTGGATTCTGGGTGGCAGGTGGAAACGGCTATCAGAAAGACCTGGAATGCCCCGGCGTGACCTCTCAGGTGTCTGCAGAGGCGACAACATTTTGAAAAGTGACTTACCCAATACTCTACCACACATTCATTTCCTCAGGAAGAGTCGTGGTCCTTGTAACATGGAGACCCTCCCCGTCACCTCCTCTCCGCTCTGTCCTCTCAACATGCTGGCAGCAGGCGGAGACACACAGGCCTCTGTGTGTGCTGACCTTCTAACTAACAGGCCCCTGACAAAACCTGGGCAGGATGAACACTGAGTTGAGGCTGCCTCTTCAACTAAGAGTTAACTCTGTTCTGCAGTCGGTGCACAGCTTTCCACCCCTTGAACCACCAATAGAAACGATGGAGCTGTAAGTTGTGCCTTAGGGCATACTGCCCAGGCCCGCCTCACCAGGCCTAGCTCAGAGGTGTGTGGGCCCAGCCATGTAGTTACCGTGGTTATCTCGCTGGTGGCAGGGACGGAGGGTGGGGGCTGGGGAACAGCACCCTGAGGCCATTTCCGTACATCTTGTCCATAGCCTGGGGGTACCAGCACCTGCAGAGAGAAGGTGGAGTCAGGGCCAAGAGAGGAAAGACAGCACTCTAACTGGGCTCCTAGAGCAAGACAAAACCATGTTTCCTGGTGTACAGGATGGGGGGATGAGACTGTGGTTGTCATTGGGGAAAAAAAAAAAGGAAAATGCAAAGTCACCGCTGAGACTAGGGACTGGGGGGGGGCGGCGGCACACGTACCTGCCCATCGATATAGGCGACCTCCCCTCGTAAGACCACGCGGCGGACTGTGCCCTTCACCTTCTGCCCCTCGAATGGTGTCCAGTGGGCCTTGGAGAAGGGCATGTGGCTGGGGATTGTCCACTCATGCTCCAGATCCACCTGGCCAAAGGATTGTGAGGGGTGTGAAGGACAGGTCACATACAAACAGCCCCACTGCTCCCAACTCCTGGCCTCTGTGCCCACACCTCCACATAGGTGTCCTCCTGGGAAGGCAGGTGGAAAATCCTCCGAGGAGCGTGGTGCAGTCGCTGCAGCAGGTCATCCAGGCTGAGGCGGCCCTCACTCACGGCCGTCAGCAACAGTGGCAGCATGGTCTCCAGCCCTGGGAAGCCGGGAGGAGGCTGGGCCCCACATTTTTCTTCCAAGGTGTGGGGAGCTGGGAGAAAGACAGCCATTACTCTGGGGGTGCGACTAGTCACTTCCACCCCTAGGTGCCGGAACGAAGGGGTCATATACTCCAGAACTCCCATCAGGAACCTCTTCATTCTCACTAGCAAGCCCAATCTCATTTTCTCTGGGAGCTGGACACCAGCAAGCGGGGCAGCTGCCTTCTCTGCACACCCCAGCTCACTTGCAGTCACCTATCTGAGAGGAAGTGCTGAATAAAGGCTGAGCTTCTACACAGTTCCAGATTCTATCCTTCTGGAGTCCAGAGCCTCGGCCCAGCTGCCCCATTTTCATTCTGGGACTTCCCCCTAGCTCGAGCCTGGTGGGGCAGAGCCCTCTCACCATGGTCTGTGGCAAAGCAGTCAATGACATCCATGTTCTCCCACAAGGCTTCCACATCCTGGCGAGAGCCAAGCTTAGGTCGGACGTCCCCCTTCCCAGGCCCGAGGCGCTCCAGGTCCTCCTGGCTCAGGAACAGGTGGTGAGGGGCCACCTCACAGGTCACAGGCAGCCCTTGTGCCTTTGCAGCTTTAATGAGCAGGATCTGGGGAGGGCAGGGAGATCCAGGAGGCTGCTCTATATGCCCTGTCCCCATGGCCAGCACCCCTTCATGGGGCATTAGGGGCCAAATGTGCGAAGGGTGCTGGCCTGAACCCCTTCTCTCACCCTCTCTTGCCCCAAGAGACTCTCATGACCTTTGTCATTACTGGGGGAGTGACAGAGTCTGGTGTGTTCTCACCTCCTCTTTCCGAGCCACGTGACATATGTGTACCGAGCGCTGGGTCAGCTGAGCCACCATGAGGATGGCAGCAACAGTCTGTTTCTCGGCATGGACCACGATGGGGAGGTGGGGTGGCCATGTCTCAAAGTGCTAGGGCAGAGAGAACTGATGAGAGTGTGCAGAGCCTTTGATTCCTAGAGTCCCCAGAATCCTTGGTGTTGCAGACCCCTCATGCCAGGAGACAGCCATCTGGTAACCTTCTTCCTCAGGTATACTCCCTACCTCCATCCACTGGGCCACACTATCCAGTTGTAGCTCTGAGAAGGTCTCGTTGAGGTAGAGTTTCAGCCCTGCTGCAGATCCGGCCACAGCATTCAGGGTGCCTGCATTTTCAGATGAGGCCCCGAGGAAGAGGGCATAGTCACAGCGTGCACCAGCCTCTGCCAGCTGGGGAGAATACACATGAAGTAAGGTTTATTGGCAATTCATATCCATTCATACGCTGGTGCTGGCCTCACACCAAAGGCCTGGGCCCAAAGCAAGGGCAGAAGGAAAAGGACTGTGGGAAGCAGGGGCGCAAAGACTCACCTTCTGGGCAAGGGCCAGAGAAGGGGCATCGATGATGGGGGGCCGGGTATTAGGCATGGCACAAACCATGGTGACCCCGCCAGCCAGAGCAGCAGCAGTGCCTGAGGCAAAGTCCTCCTTGTGTGTTCCACCTGGTTCCCGAAGGTGCACATGAACGTCAATCAGTCCTGGAAAAACATGGGGACAGCAAGAATTGAGGAGATTCAGAAACAGGAAGAACACAGGAGTAATGGAAGCCCCATAGCCAAGGAACCACAGACTGAGGAACGAAGATGCCAGAGCATGATGGCTCTGGGGCCTTCCCCGTATGATCCAGGGCAGTCAGCCACAAGCCACACTGCTATGTGAGCGGCTCTCAGTGGCCCACGCAATGCACTTACCGGGTAGTCGCACAAGCTTCTGGGAAGTCATACAGTCTACATGCACCTTCAACGGAGGGGCTGGTCCGATCTGGCCCAGAGCCTTTAAAAGTGGGGAATACAGTAAGCATTAATTTCCAGGGAGACGATGCTGGGAGTTTCAGGAAGAGGCTAGGCTCTTCCCCCTCCATGCCCATCTGTCCCACTGTGGCCAAAGCTCGAATGTTAGCATGGCTGTTTTACAATGACCTCCCTCTCCCTCTCTCCCTCTCTCTCTCTTTCACCATAACAGCCATGGCTCCCTACCAGTACCCAGGTTTTTGGTACCTCCACAAAGAGTTTGGTACACTTGATGTCGATGATGAGTGGCACAGAGAAGTCAGCAGCCAGGCGCCGGGTACGATAGCCCTTGGTGACAAAAGAAGAGAGACGCCGGCCCCCGGCCCCACGCATGGACAGGTTAATCACTAGCTCAAAGTGGTTCTCAGCTAGTTGCTCCAAGATGCTTCGCTGTGGTGGGCACTCGCCATCCACGCCTTCTTCAAAGTGCCAGTCCACAGCTGTTACCTACAGCACAGAGCCAAGGTCAGGGCCAACTTGAGTCTGGCAGGGCTCAGGAAAGCCAGCCTCAACAGAGAAGAGCTTCCAGGAGTTCATGACAAGACTGAGAACAAAATGAGATGGAGACCAGGGGCTGCTTCCATTGCGACTGGCAAGGTTATACTTCGTAACAGGAAAGGTGTGTTCACAGGAAAGTTGTGGAGGAAGACAGATGACTGAGGGCCACCAAGCACAGTGAGCTCACGCGTGTGCACATGCAGACAAGATTTGGGGAGGGGAAAATATCAGAACGTGAACAGCACAGGACAGTGGGGACTTGGGAGTGCTCCTGCATATTCTAGTGCATGTGTACACAGAGCACACATTATTAACACAGCATCACAGAAGGGAGGGGGAGGCCTGAGGAGAGCAGACAATTGGCCATAGGAGCTGCACCTTGACTCCATGCTCAGTGTAGAAGTCGGCTGTGCCCAGACTGGCGTAGAGGCTGTAGCCCAGGCTCTCCAGCAGCCGCACAGTGGGGAGAAGCTCGCTTTTGTTCTGAAATCGAGCAGAAGTATGAAGAGGGTACGCGTCGCCCCCTTCCACGCCCAGGTCCAGCCCTGGCGGCCAAGGGCTTGCGGCCCCTCACCTCCCTGAGCGCCCCTCCCCCAGCCTGGTACCTTATAACTGCCAATGGTCAGCAGGATGTTCTTCTTGGGGATCTTAAAGCCAGTACTTAGCATGGCTTTGAGGTAGGCCTCACAACGGCTCTCCCCAAAGCCAGCCACCTCCCCAGTACTGGTCATCTCCACACCCAGCACCACATCAGCACCCGCCAAGCGGGAAAAGGAAAACTGAGGCACCTGAGGGAAGGAGAAGAGTGAGGTGACCTGGGTCACTGTTATCCTGCACCTCTCTCGGAAGCGGCATTTCCTGTCTTTAAATTCTTTGGTAGGGACCGGGAGTTTGGCCTAGTGGTTAAAGTGCTTGCCTAGCATGCATGAAGACCTGGGTTTGATTCTTCGGTACCACATACATAGAAAAAAGCCGGAAGTGGTGCTGAGGCTCAAGTGGTAGAGCTCTAGCTTTGAGAAAGTCCAAGGACAGTGCTCAGGGCCTGAGCTCAAGCCCAGGACTGGGAAAAAAAAAAATTCTTTGGTCACACAGGTTTAACACGGACTGTACTAAAACAAAGCTATTTGGGGACTGATTTCTCTTGCCTCTTAGTTCTAAGTTTCTAAAGAATAAAGACCACCTCTATACCACCATTAGCAATGCCTTGCTCCGGCGGGTGGATCTACCGACTGGGCTTCTTCTCTCCATTTGTCTGCTATAAGCCCACGGGTTCTCGTTCTCCTTACCTTTACCCCAACGACTCCTGAGCCAGTCATGAGCCCCACAGGTTCCACCTTCTCCCCCATGATCACCCGAGTGGCCAAGGCCACTAGGTCAACACCTAGTGTCTTGGAGACGAAGGGGAAGGAGCGGGACACACGCACGTTGCATTCAATCACTTTCAGCTGGTCATCCTGGGGCAGAGAAGTACCGGGTCAGCCCTCGGGCAGCACCCTGGGCCTGCTCACGCTGCCCTGTGGACCTGGGTTGGCCGCTGTGCCCAGAACCATTTCTATGAGTAATCAACCTGGGTGATCAGCCCGGACAACACTGAGGGCTCCACCCCATTCCTCCCAGGGGTGCTGCCTGCGTGGCTGAGCACAGGAGACCACAGGGCTTCCGTGTTTGCTTTTTTACCTTGGCTATAAGCTGTAGGTTGAAGGGTCCCATGACCTGGAGCTCCTGGCCGACAGCATGCACAATGGCTTTGATCCGCTCCAGAGTTTTGGGGGTAATGTCTTGTGGTGGAGTCACCAAGGTGGCATCTCCCGAATGCACACCTGCGTTCTCCACATGCTCAGAGATGGCAATGGCTGCCACCACACCATCACATGCCACGGCGTCCACATCAATCTCCTATGGGAGGGGGAGAGGGGACACATGCAACGTGACGCAGGGTAAGAGCCCTTTTCTCCTCCCACCGCCCTTCACCTAGGAATCTTCTTTTACACAATAGCACAACACAATCCACCTTTCCCAGCCGAATGGTGCTGAGATTGTGTGGGGACTGGGAGGAGAATGTCCTCCGCGTGTGTGGGGGGCCTCTCACCTTGGCCTCCTGGATGAACTTGGAGATGACCACAGGGTGTTCCTTGGAGACAGCTGCTGCGCTACTCAGGAAGCGCTCCAGGTCTCCATCCGTGTAGGCCACATTCATAGCAGCACCACTGAGCACATAGGAGGGACGCACCACACAGGGGTAGCCCACAGTCTTGCAGAACTGGCGGGCAGACTAAGGGAGGCAGGGAGCTTATTAGCAGGACTGGTCACACTTACTCACAACACCATCCAGCCTCCCTGGTGGTCCCAGGCTACCTCCAGGTCACTGAGCTCCCTCCACTGAGGCTGGCTGATGCCAATGGTGTCCAGGAGCCGGGAGAACTTGAACCGATTCTCCGCGGAGTCAATAGCTTCCGGGGAAGTGCCCAGCACCCGGCACTGCTGCCGGTGCAAGGCCATGGCCATGTTGTTGGGCAGCTGCCCGCCCATGGACAGGATGACGCCTTCAGGGTTCTCGAGCTCGTAGATGTCCATCACCACCTTCAGTGCAGGGAAGGAATAAATAGTGGCAACAAAAGGGGCCAGGGAGCTGAGCCTTCTTCCTGTGCACTGCTTCCCTCATCCCCACCAAGTGTCAAAGAATCTTGGATTACTGGCAGGTTACCCAGGTACTGGCAGCCCTATCTTTCTCACCTCAAAAGAAATCTCATCAAAGTAGAGTCGGTCACACATGTCATAGTCAGTGCTGACGGTCTCCGGGTTATAGTTCACCATGATCGTCTTATACCCCATCTGCCATGGAGGGGAATGCAGTAGCAATTAGAAGGAAGAACACGAAGAAAGGAAGCTCAAGTCCCCCTGCAGAGTGCGGCCACCTCAGCTTCCCATGGAATAGCTGTACAGCTCATCTGCCTTGGGGGAATGCAGGCAAAGTGCTGGGGAGGAGACTCGGATACTATGTGGGGCCCAAGAAAGGCCCAGACGCAAATGGACAGAGCCAAAAGGATAGGCACTTGCCAGAGCTGAACAGAACAGCAGAGAAACTGGTGGTGAAACTGGGAAAGATGGACTCGCAGACCTTTCGCAGCTGCTGGATGCAGCCTACAGCACACCAATCGAACTCAACGCTGGAGCCAATACGGTAGACACCAGAGCCAAGAACCAGGACATGCGGTGTTTGGAAGGTGAGGTCATGTGTGGTGCCCCTGTACGTCAGGTACAGGTAATTTGTCTGGGCGGGCCACTCAGCTGCAACTGTGTCAATCTGCTTCACTGCCGGGCAGATTCCCAGTTCCTGCCGTAGCTTGCGAACAGCCAGCTCTGTGCTGAAGGAGAAGAAAGGTAAGAAATACAGGCTCTCGGAATAGGGTGAGGAAAGTAGAGGGTGAGATCTCAGGAGTTAAGAAAGGAAAATATCTTGGGGATGAAACCTATAACTTTCCCACTAATGGCCTTTCTGGCACAAAGGCTCCCAGCCCCACACTTCTTGGCCCGAGGCCCTCACCACCATTTCTGACCTCAGAACTGCAAGGGCAATCTGCTTGTCTGAGAAGCCAAGGCACTTGGCCTGGTACAGCAGGTCAGGGGGCAGAGGCTGTCCTCGGTGTTGTTCCAGCAGCTGGGCGTGAGCCACGATGCATTTCATTCGGTGCAGGAACCAGCAGTCGATTCGGGTGAGCTCATAAAGGCGCTCAATCGAGTAACCAGCGCGTAGAGCGGCAGCTACCACAAAGATCCTTTTATCTGTTGGTGTCTCCAACTCCTAAAAGGGAAAGTGCAGATGAAAGCAGGGCTGTGGGGTGTTAGGAGAGGTCCCGCCGTGAAAAAAAACAGTCCCAGCCAGCAGGTGTCATCCAGGTACTCAGAGGCTGAGGTGGCTCACTTGAGGCTACAGTTTGGGAAATATTCCCATCCCAAATGTAGATGACAGATAAGACGACATGCAGATAGAATTCCAAACTACTGTTATATGAGCACCTCTAGAAGTGTTAAGAGTGTGACTCGGTGGCATTGTGTCAAGTAAGTAAAACTGTATACAAGGCCAGGAGTTTGGCGTAGCAGTGGAGTGCTTGCCTAGCATGCACAAAGCCCTATGTTTGATTTCTTGGTTGCCACATACACAGAAAAAGCCAGAAGTGGTGCTGTGGCTCAAGTGGTAGAGCATTAGCCTTGAGAAAGCTCAAGGACAGTATCCAGGCCCTGAATTCAAGACCACAGGACTGGGCGGGGGGAGGGAGGGAGAGAAAAGAAAAACTATACTGTGGCTCAAATTCTAACTACCAACCTGGATACTAACCCCAACTACCTCTAACTGGCTGTGGATTATCAACAGTGTCTACAATCTACTACTTGTTTTCCTCATCTGTAAAAAGTCTAAGCAGGGTATGTTAGCTCACGTCTGTAATCCTAGCTACTCAGGAGGCTGAGATCTGAGGACCACGGTTCAAAGCCAGCACAGGCACTAAAGTCCATGAGACTCTTATCTCCAATTAACCACTAGAATACTAGAAGTTGCACTGTGGCTCAAGGGGTAGGGTGGTAGCCTTAGCCTTGAGCTGAAGAGCTCAGGGACAGCACCCAGGCCTAGAATTCAAGCCCCATGAACAACAAAAATAAATAAATTAAAAAAAAAAACAACAAGTCTAATCTGGAAGGTGGCTCATGCCTGTTTTCTTAGCTACTCAGGAGGTCTCAGATCTGAGACTCTTTATCTCCATTAACAGATGGAAAGTAGAGTTGTGACTCAAGCGGTAAAGCAAAAAAAGCAAAAGGAAGCTCAAGGACGATACCTACTTAGGCTATGAGTTCAAGTCTCAGGATCCACCCATAGCCCCACCCTGCCAAAAGAAAAATAGTCTAATGGTAAATGAAATGACACCTCAAAATGCTTAGTAAAGTAAGAACTTAAGGTTATATGGCTCAAATGACAGAGCACTTGCCTAGCATTTTTTTGGGGTTTGTGTGTGTGTGTGGGGGGGGGTTATGGGGCTTGAACTTGGCCTGGGCGCTGTCCCTTAGCTCTTCAGCTCAAGGCTACCGCCCTTGAGCCAAGCCTCATTTACTTTTCTAGAGGTTAAGTGGGGATAAGAATCTCAGGTTCCTTTGTGCCCGAGCTGGCTTTGAACCTTGATCCTCAGATCGGTAGGTAGGATTACAGGCATGAATCATGGCATTGCCTAGCAATTTTTTAAGTGATATAAAGCCCAATAAAGAAAGAAACAAAAAATCTTAGTGAAATGATAACAATGCAAATATCCAATGATGACTGCTGCCAGTTTGTCAACAAGCTCATTGTCTAGGGCAGAGCAGCAGAGTTCGGTGTTAAGGGTGCTACTGGGAGGGGTGCTGCTAGGAAAGGGGGTTGCTTACCACATCGCTAACTGGCTTCACTGTGTGATCAAAGCCTACACAGTTCTCATCCACCATGCGCAGGGCCTTCTGGAAGGCCTCCTCAAATGAACGCCCGATGCCCATGACTTCACCTGGAGGAACAGGATGGAAGGGTGGAGGGTGAGGGCCTGCCTGCCCAGTCACATGTTTATGCAAGCTTCTAGGAAGCTAAGCATCAATGCAAGCCCCATGGCAATCGACTCATGGCATTTCATATCTACCCATAGTTCTTTTCCCACTTTCACAAGAGTATGCTGAGTGAATATGAAAAATTAGTATGTCTAGCCAGGCGTGGTGGCTCATGCCTGTAATCCTAGTTGCTCAGGAGGGCTAAGATCTGAGGATCATGGTTCAAAGCCAGCCCGGGCAATAAAGAACAAAGAACCCAAAACTTTTTTTTTTTTTGCCAGTCCTGGGCTTAAGCTCAGGGCCTGAGCACTGTCCTTGGATTTTTCTCAAGGCTAGCTTGAGCCTCAGCACCACTTCTGGCTTTTTCTAAGTAAGTGGTACCAAGGAATTGAACCCGGGTCTTCATGCATGCTAGGCAAGCACTCTACCACTAGGCCAAACTCCCAGCCAGAACCTGAAACTTTTATCTCCAATTAACCATTAGAAAATGGGAAGTGGGGCTGAGGGCTCAAGGGGTTGGACGGTAGCCTTGAGTTTAAGAGCTCAGGGACAGCACCCAAGCCCAGAGTTCAAGCCCCATGACTCAAAAAAAGAAAAATTAGTATGTCTAAACTGGATGTGTGGATACTGGATACTGAGACTTGTTAAGTTTATCACAGAGGCTCTAAATACTGATGGCTATCCAGTTACTTGGCTTGCTTTATTCAGACCATGATGATACCATCTGGAATCTGTTTTACCTTTTTTTTTTGGCCCAGTCTCAGGACTTGAACTCAGGGTCTGAGCACTGTCCTTGGGCTTTCTCGAGGCTAGAGCTCTACCACTTGAGTCACAACACAACTTACGGCTTTTTCTATGTATGTGGTACCGAGGAATTGAACCCAGGTCTTCGTGCATGTTAGGCAAGCACTCTACCACTAGGCCAAACTCCCGGCCCTCATCTTTTACATGGCTGAAAACTTAGGGTAAGAAGATAATCCTAGCTACTTAGGAAGCTGCAATCTAAGGATCTAAGGATCACGGTTCAAAGCCAACCCAGGCACTAAAAAAGTCCATGAGACCTTATCTCCAATTAATCACCAGAAAACCAGAAAGTGGTGCTGTGGTTCAAGGGGTTAGGGGTAGGGATTGGGTGGTAGCCTTGAACTGAAGAACTCAGGGACACCACCCAGGCCCAGAGTTCAAGTCTAACAATAAATATATAAATAAGATAATCCTACTATCTTCGAATTCATCCAGAACCAAATACTTTTTTTTGGTGTTGGTGCTGGACTTGAGCTCTTTTCTACTTAAGGATAGTGCTCTACCTCTTGAGCTACAGCACCACTTCTGGCTTTCTGGTGGTTAACTGAAGGTAAGAGTTTCAGACATTTTTTTGCTCCAAGCTGGCTTTGAACCATGATCCTCAGATTTCAACCTTCTAAGTAGCTAGGATTCTAGGCATGGGCAACTAGTACATGGCACAGCTACATTTTTTGTTGTTGTTGCTGTTTTGTCGGTCATGGGGTGGCTTAGACTTGGCCTGGGCACTTTCCCTGAGCTCTTCAGCTCAAGGTTATAGCCCTGCCCCTTGAGCCTCAGTGCCACTTCCAGTTTTCTAGTGGTTAATTAGAGATACTAGTCTCAGGGACTTTAGTGCCCAGGCTGGCTTTGAACCTTGATCCTCAGATCTCAGCCTCCTGAGTAGCTAGGATTACAGGTATGAGCCACCATGCACAGCCACAACTACTGTTTGTTTGTTTGTTTTTTGCCAGTCATGGGCTTGAGCTCAGGGCCTGAGCACTGTCCTTAGGCTTTCTCAAAGCTAGAGCTTTACCACTTGAGCCACAGCACCACTTTTGGCTTTTTCTATATATGTGGAACAGAGGAATCAAACCCAGTCTTGATGCATGCTAGGCAAGCACTCTACCACTAGGTTCCTGGCCCGCACAACTACATTTTAAACAATTTAATCCAATTAGGAATGACAAAGATTATAGGTGATTATTTCTAAACCTTTCCAGGGTTGAGTGTCAGTGACTCAAGCCTGTGATCTTAGCTATTCAAGAGGCTGAGACCTGAAGCATTGTGCAGTTCAAAGCCTGCCAGGGCAAAAAAATCTGTGAGATTCCATCTCAACTAACCACAATAAAAAAAATGCCAAACTATAGGGTTGGCTCAGTATAGTGCTAGCCATGAGCAAGAAAACCTAGACCCTAAGACTAGCACAGAAAAACAAGAAAAACAACCACCCAGAAATCCTTTTTGCTAGGGTTCACTTTTTTTTTAGATAGAGTGTCAAACTAGCTCAAGCTGACTTCAAATTTATGATCAACCTGTCTCAATCTCTTCAGGGCTGAGGTTACAGGTGTGGCCAACATGCCCAGCTCATATATTTTATGCAAGTGAAGTAAATTTTAAAATGCTATCAAAGAATATCATGTTCTAAGAATATTGGAATAGATGTAAAACATCTAAATGCCTCAGCAAGGGAACAATCTTTTGATTGACCTATTTTCAATCCACTTCTTTTAGCCATAATTTAATTATGGCTTCATTCCCATGTTTATTATAATTTTCATATAACAGAAATCCATCTCCAGAAGGAACAACTTGGCAGCCTTGAGGATTTCTAAAAATTCAGAAATAATAACTGAGCTCAAACTTATTTGTTCAAAGACCACTACTGTTCTAAATGGAGATTAAGAACACCACAAAAACTGCTCTCATCTACTAGGATGGTAGCACTTTATGGAGAACATTTACATACTCAAGTTGATAGGAATGTTTCAGGAGTCATTCTAAATCTAGTAAGGGACACCACGAAGAAGAATGTCAACTCAAGTCCAACCTGTACCACCACTGCGTGTGTAGCAGGGAACTGTTACACCCTCTGTGACCACTGACAAAGTTCTCATTAAAATAGACACTCCTGACATCTGATCTTAATGTTACATTTTAAAAAAAAAATGTTTCGGGCCAGGAGTTTGGCCCAGTGGTAGAGTGTTTGCCTAGCATGCACGAAGACCTGGGTTCAATTCCTTGGTATCACATACATAGAAAACCCCAAAGTGGTGCTGTGGCTCAAGTGGTAGAACGCTAGCCTTGAAGAAAAAGCCCAAGGACACTGCTAAGGTCCTGAGTTCAAGCCCCAGGACAGCAAAACAAAACAAACAAATGAACAAAAACATTTCATTTCGGGGCCGGGAGTTTGGCCTAGTGGTTAAAGTGCTTGCCTACCATGCACGAAGACCCAGGTTCGATTCCATGGTACCACATACATAGAAAAAAGCCGGAAGTGGTGCTGAGGCTCAAGTGGTAGAGCTCTAGCCTTGAGAAAGTCCAAAGACAGTGCTCAGGCCCTGAGCTCAAGCCCAGGACTGGCAAAAAAAAAAAAAAAAGCATTTCATTTAGTGATGGAGGCATTTTGTACCAGAGGAGTAGCTAGGCTAAGGAATGGCTGTCACCATGATGACATGGATTTAGAGGGGTTCAGAGGAAAACAACAGCAATGATTCCCCCGAAACTTAAATGGATATTTAGAAAGTGAATCAATGTTACTGATATTGAACACCTCATGATGAGGCTGCGGGTGGCTCATCAAACTGGTCTCAGAGATTATATAATGACCAAAGAGCATACCGCTAGGAACCAGGTCCAGTGTTCAGTTCCTGCCTTAGTCCATTACTTGTTTGTGAGCCTCAGTCAAGTCACTTCCTCCTGGGGGCCCCTTAGTTTACTCATGTTTTTGTTAAATAAGAGATGAAGCCAGGCCTAGGGGGCTTACACTTGTAATACTAGCTACTCAGAAGTCTGAGATCTGAGGATCACAGTTCAAAGCTGGCCCAGGCAGAGTTCAAGCCCCAGGACTGGTAAGAAAGAGGAGAGGGAGAAGGAGAGAGAGAGGGAGAAAGAGAGAGGGGGGGGGGGGGGAGGGAGGGAGAGGGAGAAGGAGGAAGAGGGGGAGAGGGAAAGAGAGTGGTGGAGATAGCCTGATGCTTGCAAATCACTTCAGATATTGTATTTCAGCAGAGTTCCAGATGACTTTGTCCCAGTCCTCATAAGGATGACTATATTAGGTGACATGTTCCTATTAGCTCTGAAAACCCTTGTTTCTAAGCCACACCAGGGAGCTATGACTGTAGACTGGGGGCCCAGGGGCTAACTTAGAGTAAGCTGCTCACCAACACTCTTCATGCAGCTCCCGATCTTGGTACTGACACGCAGGAACTTGCTGAGGTCCCAGCGAGGAATCTTTACCACACAGTAATCCAGGCTGGGTTCAAAGGCTGCTGTTCCCCCAGTAACAGAGTTTCTTGAGTTCAGAACAGGGAGGGAGACACAAACGGTGAGCTTTCAGAGAGCTCTCTGTATTCCCACAAACCCAGATCAATGTCCTTTCCCCAGTTCTGGTCCCACAATTTTTTTATTCTGTTCCCTACCCCTTTAACATTAGATTTCCCCAACTTTGTACCTGAGCTCAGGCAGGGGAATGCCCAAAGCTAGCTTGGCGGCCACATAGGCTAATGGATAGCCTGTGGCCTTACTGGCCAGGGCAGAGCTTCGAGAGAGCCTGGCATTCACTTCAATGATGTAATACTGTAAAGAGGAAGAACAGAGTCACTGGGTACCCGCCTTATAAGTTACTGTGTAGGAGAGATCTTAAAAGGAGGAAAAGGAAGAGCTTCTCATAGGAAAGAAGTGCAAAACAGCCCTCCCCAAAGCCCCATTCTACCAGGCTTCCGCTCTAGGGTCTGCAGAGCCAAAAGACCTCTTGAGGCCTGAAGATTATAGAAGGCAGAGGAGGTAACAACTGCAGTATTAGTTCTAGCATTACCTGCTCAGACTCTGGGTTCAATGCATACTGTACATTGCACTCTCCAACAATTCCCAGGTGCTGGGTCACTTTGATGGCTGTCCGGCGCAGGAGCTGGTACTCTCTGTCATTCAGTGTCTGGCTTGGAGCCACTACTATGGATTCACCAGTGTGGATACCCAGTGGGTCCAAGTTCTCCATATTACATACCTAAGAAGGGTGATCACAAAGGTCACTGCCACAGGATGTGAGGACAGGCTGCATCTCAAGGTCTTGCTCTACTGGGTCTGAGGGACACCGAATCCTCAAAGGGCTCCACCCTGGCCTCTGAATTTCTAAAACGCTCAGACTGCCTGAATCACCTATCCCCCATCACTCACCGTCACACAGTTGCCATAGGCGTCTCTCACCACCTCATACTCGATCTCCTTCCAGCCCTTCAAGGACTTGTCTATAAGCACCTGGCTGGTATGGGCAAAAGCAGGGGCCACAAGAGCCGAGAGCTCCTCCTTGGTGGAGGCAAAGCCAGAGCCTAGACCGCCCAAGGCAAAGGCTGCACGCACCAGCACAGGGTAGCCTAGTCGCTCAGCAGCGGCCTGGGCCTGCAGTTAGTAGAAGACATAAACCAACAGGTCATTTCCTCCTTCCCATAGTGTCTGGACTCATAGTAAACAACAAAGAAAGACAATGACGCCATTCTACCTCCACCCAACCACCACACAAACCTGTTCAAGAGAATTTGCTGCCTCACTGGGGGCCACATGCTCGCCAATCTCTGCCATCCTGGCAGCAAAGGCACGTCGATCTTCAGTTAGCTCGATGGTCTCCACAGGTGTGCCCAACACACGGACCCCATACCGGGCTAGCACCCCAGCCTTGGTTAACTCTACACCACAGTTCAGGGCTGTCTGGCCTCCAAAAGTCAATAGCACACCATCTGGACGTTCATTACGTATCACCTGAGGCAGGAGAGGCAGAAGAGAAAAGTCCTAAGTATTAAGATCTTCGGTGTAAAGTAGATCAGAGCAGACTAAAATTCTAGTATAGCCACGGAAATACCCTGTTCACAGAGTATACACCTCAGTCATACCTGTGTTACATAGTGAGCTGTTATAGGAAGGAAATAGACCTTGTCAGCCAAACCCTGAGAGGTCTGCACTGTGGCAATGTTGGGGTTGATCAGCAATGTCTGGATGTTCTCCTCTTTCAGGGCCTTAATTGCCTGAGAGAATAAGAATGGTCTATCAGCCTTCAGTGTGGAAGCAAGATCACGGTCTTAGGCCAACATCCCTCCTCCCTCTTTCCCAATGTTTTCTCAGCCCTTAATAACTTCTTTTTTTCACTTCCTCATCTATATCCCCAAATCGCTAGTCCATTTTCTCCCTGCACTCACTCCTTAGTCATCCTCAAGATTATCCATTTGCGGGGAGGGGAAGGCAATGAGAGAAAGAGGGAGGGTGGTGAAACGTCTAGAAAGGCAGCAAAAGCCATGCTTAACCTGAGAGCCTGAGTAGTCAAATTCTCCAGCTTGGCCAATGGAGAGACCTCCAGAGCCTAGGATCAGAACCTTTCGTGGTGGTGGAAGCCCAGAGCCAGGGGTGGGGAGCTCAGGGGGACAGAGGCGCTCAGTCAGCCGCTCTTGGACTGTGGAGGCAATGAACGACATGGAATATCAGAGCTAAGTAGGACTGAGGAGGTCATCTGGATTTGTCCAGAGAAAATCATGCAAGTAATGAATGACAGAAAGAGGATAAGAACCCTGAACTCATGACTCTGGAGTTCCTGTTGGTATAAGCAGGGTAAACTATCTGTGCTCACTCTCCCCATAACCTCCCAAACACTGGAGTTTCCAGGGCATGTCCATCTTATGACAGACCCATCTTACAGCCAGCCCCATTCTTAGGTTCATAAACCTGTTCTACTCAAGGGTTTACCTGTCTTGCCTCTAGGGTTCCCAGCTGCAGTCTCTCTCACGGTTTCCAGAAAGATATCAAAAAGCAGTTCCATATCTGAAGGTCCAGCTCGATGCTCTGGGTGAAACTGGACACTGTTGAAGACATCGGAGGACAAAACCCATCCTTGTCACTATTAGTATGCCACCAGCAGCAGAGCTGGGACTAGGATAGAAACTATCCTAATGGAATGGACTCAGGTTTACTGCTGTGCCTCACTTTCCCATCTTCAAGGCCCTGGGGTATCAAAGACACCTGAAGCATGGCCCAGGCTCACCTGAAGAAGGGTAGGCTGTCATGTACAATGCCTTCATTAGAGCCATCATTAGCATTGGTGAACAGAGGCGTCCAGCCTGCTGGCAGTGAGTCTGTTTCCACAGCAAATCCATGGTTCTGGGATGTCAGAAAGCAGCGCCCAGAGCCCACCAGCAAACAAGGCTGGTTATGGCCTCGGTTTCCGTATCTGGAGATAGAAGAAAACGGAATCATAGGCTGTTTTCATGGTCAATACCTTATCGTATCAAATCTAGGTCTTGCTCTCATTTCCACACCAACACCTTCCAACTACTGTCATCTGCTCCCTCTTCCCGCATGTCCCAAGTAGCGGCCACGTCTTCCACAAGTCTCACCTCATCTTGTAAGTCTTGGCCCCAATGGCCAAGGCCAATAGCTGGTGTCCCAGGCAGATCCCAAAGACAGGTCGGGGATTAGGCTCAGACAAGACACGGCTCAGAGCGGACACCACACTGGGATAGGATGCAGGATCACCAGGGCCATTACTTAGGAAGAGGCCATCATACTCTAGAGTGGGCAGAAGAGATGACATCAAAAACAATAAAAGATAAACCCACACCCTGACTATAAGCAGGAAGTCCTGGTTTCCACCTCATAACAACTTTTAGTAACTGGCCTAAGAAACAAATCTTGCCCCTGCGGTCTGAGGCAGGTCCCAGCTACTCACCCTGGCTGTTTAATGTGTGGTCCCAGGGCACCACAGTGACCTGAGCCCCACGCTGGCACAGACATCGGATCTGATTATACTTGAGGCCACAGTCCAAAGCAAGGATGCGAGGGGTACCCCCTGCATTGAATACCCGTGGATTCTAAGGAATAAAGGGCTAACAGTTGGCAGGTGTAAGCTATGCCCACATCACCTCCCACCTTCAAGGTACTGATTCATCCCCAAGTCTTTATCTAGTTGTCAGCAGAAAATAACTGCTGTGTTTTATTAATTGTAAAACTCTATTCTCCCTCTGTACCTTAATGGAGACTTCTGGCACCAGGGGTCGAGCATTGGGGTCCAAGAATGGCAGGGCTGAAGGTTCTGTCTCGTTCTGGACCAGCTTCCCCAGTAGAGACCCTTGTTCTCTCAACTTCTTAGTCAGCTCCCGAGTGTCCACTCCTACCAAGACAGCACAGCCTCCGTGGTCACACTCCACCAACTCAGTCATCAGTGAGGTTATATTACCGGAGTACAGTCACAGAGCCAGAGGCACTTCATTCCAGAGCCCTGTAGGCCTCATGGCTCTTGTACAAGCACTGGAATATTGGGCTGTCCAGGTGTAGGGCACCATCATCATTGCTAAAAATATTACATTTGATTTGAACCATAACTCCACATCAAACCAATCATTAAAAAAAAAAGGGGGGGGTCAGGAGAATGGCTAGTGGCAGAGTGCTTGCCTAGCATGTACAAAGACCCGAGTTTGTTTCCTTGGTACCATATACACAGAAAAAGCCAGAAATGGTGTTGTGGCTCAAGCAGTAGAATGATAGTCTTGAGGAATGCCGGAGGACAGTGCTCACAGGCCGAGTTCAGTCCAAACTCCAGGACTGGCAAAAAAAAAAAAAAAAAAAAAAAAAAAGACATGCTAAGAGGCTGCTGGGAAGGTGGCTTAGTGGTAGAGTGCTTGCCTAGCATGTGTGAAGCCCTGGGTTTAATTCCTCAGTACTACTAATTAATCACAGAAAAAGCTGGAAATGGCCCTGTGGTTCAAGTGGTTGAGTGCTAGCCTTGAGCAAAAGAAACAGAGAGACAGTGCCCAGGCCCTGAGTACAAACTCCAGAATTAGCAAAAAACATGCTAGCCAGGTGTAATCCTAGCTACTCAGGAGGCTGAGATCTGAGGATCACAGTTCAAAATCATCCTAAGTACAAAAGGACCTGAGACACTTATCTCCAAATTAACCTCTAGAAAATGGGAAGTAGGGCTTGGCTCAAGGGTAGGGCAGTAGCCTAGAGCTGAAGAGCTCAGGGACAGCCCCCAGGCCGGATTCAAGCCCCATGACCCACAAACAAAACAAAACACATGCTAACTATAACACAACCAGAAGCTGAGGAAGTTTTCAACACTGCCTGTACCTAAGGAATTAATTTTTTTCTTTAAGAAAACATTAAGTAGTTGTAGGAAGGGGTGACAACTCTGTAAGTTAGGTTATGAATACAATGCTTCTTGGTCAGTGTCATCCCTTCCTGTGTTCTCTCCTATTTTCTCCAGTCCAGTCACTACCCTCAAGTTACAAAGTTCATTTTTTACATAATGAATTAATGCTGTTGTTGTTTTTAATGTGTGTGCATATATACCAGACTAGGACTCGAACTTGGAGCAGTACAGGCTCACTTGGCTTTTTTTGTTATTGTTGTTAATCACAATTGGAGCTCTACTACTTGAGCTGTATCTCCAGTTCAGCTTTTTCCTGGTTAAGTGAGAATGGAGTCTGGGAGGTTCTTCTGCCTAGGCTGGCTTCAAACTTCCATCCTCTAGGTTTCAGCATCTTGAGTAGCTAGAATGTACAGCTGCAAGCTACCTACACCCAGCTAAGGAATTTATTTATTTATTTATTTATCTATCTAGCCAGTCCTGGGGCTTGAATTCAGAGCCTGGGCACTGTCCCTGAGCTTCTTTTGCTCAAGGCTAGCATTCCACCAGTAGAGTCACAGTGCCACTTCTTAATTTTTTTTCCTTTTTTTTTTATTGTCGGGATAATGTATAGAGGGGTTACAGTTACATTCATCAGGTAGTAGGTGCATTACTTCTCACACATTGATACCCCTTACTTCTGGCTTTTTCTGTTTATGTAGTCCTGAGGAATCGAACCCAGGGCTTCACACATGCTAGGCAGGTATTCTACCATTAAGCCATATTCCCAGCCCAGGAATTTTTTTTTTTTTTTTAAAGTTTGACAATGGGTCTGGTGCTGGTGGTTCACATAATCCTAGCTGCTCAGGAGGCTGCGATTATAGGACTATGATTGAAGCCAGCCTACAAAGGATAGTCCATATGACTCTTATCTCCGTTTAACCACCCAGGGTTCATGTGGCAGAACCATAGTTTTTGAGCAAAAAAAAAAGCTCAGGACAACATTCAGGTCCTGAGTTCAAACCCCAGAACAGACACTTGCAGACAGGCAGACAGACAGGGAGGTGGAGGCAGGCGGGCATACATGCAGGCACACACACATGCACGCACACACACGCGTGCACACACACACACACACACACACACAGTATGATTATATAATAGGAATTGGTGATGTGACTCAAGTGGTAGGCAGCATACCAGCTGTAAGGAAAAAAGTTGAGTAATACTCCCTAAGTCCAAGCCCCAGTACCAATCTTTTTTTTTTTTTTTTTGCTAGTCCTGGGCTTGAGCTCAAGACCTAAGCACTGTCCTTGGACTTTCTCAAGGCTAGAGCTCTACCACTTGAGCCTCAGCACCACTTCTGGCTTTTTTCTATGTATGTGGTACCGAGGAATCAAACCTGGGTCTTCGTACACGCTAGGCAAGCACTCTACCACTAGGCCAAACTCCCAGCCCCAGGTAACTCTTTTATACAACTACATAACAACAACTAGGCTGGAGGTATGGCTCAGTTGGTAGAGTGTCAGCCATGAACAAGCAAACACGAGATCTTAAATACAAACCTTGATTTCACATCTTCTTTCTTTCTGCCAGTCTTGGGGGTTGATTTCAGGGCCTAGTCACTATAACTGACCTTCTTTTGCTTCAGGCTAGCACTCTACCACTACAGCCATAGTGCTACTTCCAGCTTTTCTGTGTATTTGGTACCGAGGAATCGAACCCAGGACTTCATGCATGCTGGGCAAGCACTCTACCACTGAGCCACATTCCCAGCCCTGATTTAACACTTTCTATCACAAGTTAGACTCAGGTTCCAACAGATTTTAGAAACCCTTTGAACTCATTCCACCTAGGAACACTGTGCTGTCTGTCACCCAGATGCTTGTCACCATACCTTGCAGGCCAGGGATACCATGCTGCTGCAGCCACTCATGCAGGGTACATGAGGCACTCCAATGGCTGGGCGTGGGGCAGCACTCTCCCACCACCAGTCCTGCCACATGGATCCCCGAGGATTCAAACCACTACAGATAGAAGGAAGAGATTGTGAGAAGCCCAGGGCCTTTTCCCCATTGTCAGGCCATAGACTCTTTGCTTAGCCACAATGAATACACCAAGCACTTTGTACTTCTGCACATAGTTCCCTTATTAACTGTGCTCTGTGCACATCCATAGGACCTGAATAATAACTGAAAATGACTATTTGTTTTCCTTTCCTTAATCCAAAATTGAGATAGTGAATCCCCTTTTCTGCACTCTCAGAATGTCTCCTTCTAAGAGCTCATCTACATCTTATTTCCACTTCTATTTACTTTGGATTATGACTATGTATTTGTACCTGTCACAAAACTGAAATCTCCAGCCGCCAGTGGCTCACACTTGCAATCCTGCTATTTAGGAGGCTGAAATCTGAGGATCACAGTTCAAAGCCAGCCGAGGCACAAAAGTTTGTGACACTCTTAGCTCCAATTAGCCACGAGAACTGGAAGTGGTGCTGTGGCTCAATGTGGTAGAGTATTAGTTTTGAGTTGAAGAGCTCAGGGACAGTGCCCAGGCCAGAGTTCAAGCCCCACAACCAACCAAAAACAAAAAAAGAAATCCTTGAGAGAAAAGTCACTGATACATGGTGCCAGTGAACATTTATTGAATGTTTTTAGGTACAAGCACTGTAATAGATGTTGAAGAAAAGGCACTGACCAAGAAGAGGTAAGTTTCTAATGTAGGGAGCCAGAAATGAACAAGATAATAAACAAGATATTAATTGCACTATATAAAAAGAAACAGTAAGGAAAGGCACCGAACACATGACTGAAATACAGTTTGGGGTATAATGCTAGACAGTGATTACATTATTTTCCTGCTTTATATTTGGGATTATAATTTTCTTTTTTTTCTTGGCCAGTCCTGGGACTTGAACTCAGGGCCTGAGTATTGTCCTTGGGCTTTCTCAAGGGTAGAGCTCTACCCCTTGAGCCATAGCACCACTTATAGCTTTTTCTATGTATGTGGTACCGAGGAATCAAACCTGAGTCTTCATGCATGCTAGGCAAGCACTCTACCACTAGGCCACACTCCTGGGATTATAATTTTTTGGGAGAATATATATATATATATATATATTTATTTTTTGCCAGTACTGGGGTTTGAACTCAGGGTCTGGGCACTGTCCTTGGTCACTTTTTGCTGAAGACTGACACTCTTCCACTTAGGCCACAGCACTTTCTTCTGTGTATGTGGTTCTGGAGAATCAAACCCAACATCTTCGTGCATGCTACTACCAGGCCATGCTCCGGGCCCCGGGATTATAATTTTTAAGAAGGTAACAGCTGGGCACCAGTGGCTCATATCTAAAATCCTAAAGAGGAGTATGAGATCTAAAGATCTCAAGAGTTAGCCCAGGGAAGACAAAGATGAAATTCTTTATCTCCAATGAACCAGTAAAAAGCTGGAAGTTGAGGCATGGCTCAAGTGATAAGAGCACCAGCTATGAGTAAAGAAGCCCTGAGTTCAGTACTGATCAGAACAGACAACAAACTTGTTATCCAAAAGTCAAACATTAAATAAGCAAGAAGGAAAATAGGCAGTTTATGGGGAAAAGATTATTGTACTTGGCCAGGAGTTTGGCCTAGTGGTAGAGTGCTTGCCTAACATGAACAAAGACTTGGGTTCAATTATTCGGAACCACAAATAGAAAAGTTGGAAATGGTGCTGTAGTTCAAGTGGTAGAGTACTAGCCTTGAGGAAAGCCCAAGGACAGTGCTCAGGCCCTGAGTTCAAGCCCCAGCACTGGCACAAAAAAAAAGACTAATGAACTTAAATTACATTAAAAGCCGTGGCATACCAGGCCTTGGAGGCTCACATCTCCAGTCCTAGCCTATCCAGGAAGCTGAGATCTGAGGATCACAGTTTGAAGTCAGCCCAGACAGAAAAATCCAGGAGCTGAAGGGGTTAGAGATAACATCCAGGCCCAGAAATAGGCCTGGGTGATGTCCTTGAGCTCTTTAGCACAAGGCTACAGCCCTACCCCTGGGCTAGGGCATTGTCTCTGAGCTCTTTAGCTCAAGGCTACCACCCTACCCCTTGAGCCATAGCCCTACTTCTCCTTTTCTAATGATTAATTGGAGATAAGAATCTCACTCTTTAGTGCCCGCTAGGATTACAGGCTTGAGCCACAGAGCTCAGCTGGTGGAATATTATTCTTGAGCCAAAGAAGTTGAGGGACAGGCCATGAATTCAAGCCCCAGCACTAGCCTCCCCCCCCCCAAAAAAAGCCTAGACATGGCAGTTCATGTACATAACCCCAGCACTGAACTTGAGACATGACATACTGGTATTTGAGACCAGGCTGACTGCATAGACTTGGCACCAAAAAATAAAAATAAAAAGAAGTTACATTTAGTCATTCAGTTCAATGGACAAGATGAGTATCAAGAATCTGGAGGAGTTTGGCAGAACCTCCTCAGGGCAGGTGGAGTACACGTACAGCAAATGAGCTACAGAAGCACCAGGGTTGATCTAGTGGCTCTAGGGAGCCTTACTTAGTCTGCTCCTAGAGGGTCTCAAGGCAGTTTTACAAAGTAAATTCTGCCACTGACATCAGCTGACAAAGCTAAGGACTGATACCTTAATCCAACATACCAGATAAGTGAGTTATAAAGTAGAATGCTGAAAAACTGGTGATAAAGATACTTTCCAAGAAAAACAAATTAGTGTCCTTAATCCAGACATCCCTTTTCCTAGTGCCAGGGTGATAGGGAAGGCAAATGAATAACTACAGACTATAACTATGGACACCAGTGGGCCTTACCTATATTCCTAACTATATTATATTCCTAACTACTTAGGAGGCTGAGATCTGAGGATCCAGGCAGGTCAAAGCCAACCCAAGCAGGTATTGTATAAAAATCCAATTAATCGGTGGCGCATGTCTGTAATCCTAGCTACTCAGGAAGCTGAGATCTGAGGATTGTGGTTCAAAGCCAGCCTGGGCAGGAAAGTCAGTGAGACTCATCTCAAGTTAACCACCAGAAAACCAGAAGTGACACTGTGGCTCAAGTGGTAGAGGACAGCATTGAACTGAAGAGCTCAGGGACAGCACCCAGGCCCAGAGTTCAAATCCCATGACGGACCAAAAGGAAAAAAAAAAATCCAATTAACTAACAAAAAGCCATAAGCAAAGGTGTGGGTCATGTAAGACAGCTCCAGCTTTGAGTGGAAAAGATAATCAAGAACTCAAGTTCAAGCCCCAATAGCCACACACACACACACACACATACACAAAGAGAAAATAATTACAAGCTTGCTTAAGAACTAAAGTCTGATATCAGAGCAAAGCAATTTTTGAAAAATACTGAAACTGGGCGATGGTGACTTCTATTACCAACTACTGCTATATGTTGACTTTTTCACTTCAACTCTCAGAGTATCACTTAGTTCCCAAACTCCACAGAAAGATGGAGAAACTCAGTGCTGGAAAAAGCTGAGTTTTCTAATCTAGAGGGAACAACACTACTAAAGAGCAAGAAATTAGATACAACAGTATTAGGAATCTGAACGACAATAACCATTGTCACTGGTCATAGGTAAATTGGCACCTAGTTGTCAAGCAGAAGAACACTCAGGTTTGGCTTCAAGGCCCTCCATGCCCACTGAAGGTTCTTAATCTCATTACTTCTGATTTACTTCGGGCCATGGTTCCCTCAAACTTTTCAATCTTTTCTTTGCTCCAGGCCTTCTCCATGAGAGCACTCCACTGTGGCCTCGGCAGGAGCCTCTAACTACAGTCTGAGTACAGTCGTCTGAGTACTCCTGACGTGAGTATCTTACGGTCTCTCCAGGATGCCCTACACCTACCGTAGGCTACAGGTGTGAAAGGAAGGCAGAGAAAACACTGGGTGTGGCTACCTTGCTGAGCCCGAACTCGTCCACTTCATCTGGGGGGACGCCGTAGTTGCCGATCAATGGGTATGTCAGCACTAGGATCTGTGCTTTGTAGGAAGGGTCAGTGAGGGCTTCGGGGTAGCCGACCATGCCGGTCTGGAACACTGCAGAAGGAGGCAGGGCTGGGCTCGGCAAGGACACTTCAGAACCGTGCCCCACGCCGAATACACCCCAGCAGAGCCTGCCTCGGAGGTGAGGGGTGAAAGGAGCTGAGGCCGGGGTGATCACGCATGGGGAGAAGGGCTGTGCAGGTGGGGTCTGGGTAGGGTAGGGTGGGTGGAGCGGGGGTTTGAGGTGGGCAGCCCGCCCGGGCTCGCTTACCCACTTCCCCAGCAGCCGACACAGCAGCCCCGAAGGGCTTGCCTCGCAGCACCGACCCGTCCTCCAACACCAGCGTGGCCATGAGGACGGAGCTGAGGCCCAGGCGAGCACCGAGATGTGGAAGGCGCGGCGAGTCCCACTGGAACCACTCGAGAACGGCGCGCCGGAGTCGGTCCACGTGGCCGGCGGCGAGGGGCGCTGGAGAGGAGGCGGGCACAGCAGGCAGGAGTCCCGAGCGCGCACCGCGACCGCGCTATTGCGGCGGCGCGGGGAGTCGGCAGCGTGAGGGGCGTGGCCTGGCGCGTAAGGGGCGTGGTTACGGGCGGGAGCCAGCATTTCCTCCGCCGGTCAAAACCTGGGAGACCTGAAAAACCCGACCGCCCCAAAGGAGCCCCCCAAGCGAGAAAGGTGCAACAGCCTTCCTCTAAAAAAGGAAATAAGGAAGAAAAAAGAAAAAAAAAAGTTTATTGTAGTCAGTGACACAATGAGACCTAGTACTAGTCCATTCCTGACCCAAAGTGTCCAAAACACGCTACGACAGTGCAATAAAGTACAGAATCCTTCCGTGGGCAGCCTCAGCCTTGAGGAGGAGACGCTGGCCAGTGAAGCCTGTCAAGGAAACAATTCTTCCTGGCTGCCCTATGGAGTTGCAGGTTGACATCGAATCATAGGACGTCCTATGTGCTTCATGAAGTCTTGGCTTTTCGGCGTTGTGTTGTCCAAAGCAGAATAGAAATGCATAGTGTAGTGGATCCCAGAATCCCGAAGAACATAAGTGGCGGGAAAGAGCCCTGGGATTAACAGACCAGAAAAAGTCAGCATTACACAGGGAGCTGTATTTGAACACCTAATTCTTTTGTGTGTGTACGTGTGTGTGTGTGTGGGGGGGGATCATGAGGCTCGAACTCTGGGCCTGAGCCTTGTCCCTGAGCTCTTCAGCTCAAGGCTACGGCTCTACCCCTTGGGCTACAGCGCCACTTCGGTTTTCTGGTGGTTAATTGGAGATAAGTCTCACGGACTTGAGTGCCTGGGCTGTCTTTGAACCTCGATCCTCAGATCTCAGCCTCCTGAATAGCTAGGATTACAGGCGTGAGCCACCAGACCTGGCCTGAACACCTAATTCTTTCCTAGGAATTTATGCCTATATCTTAGGCAATTCATTGTGGTTTGCTCCTTCTCCTCTATGTAACTGGCATCTTCAGCTCCTGGTCTTGTGGCGCTGTCTGTCTCTCTGTGTGTGTCTCCTTTTCTGTCTCTGTCTCTCTCCCTCTCCCTTTCCCTCTCCCTCTCTGTCCCTCTCTTTCTCTCTTTTGTTTTTCTTTTTTCCTGCCAGTCCTGGGGCTTGAACTCAGGTCCTAGGCACTGTCCCTGAGTTTCTTTTGCTCAAGGCTAGCTCTTTAGCACTTGAGCCACAGCACCACTTCTGGCTTTTTCTGTTTATGTGGTGCTAAGGAATCAAACCCAGGGCTTCATGCATGCTACACAGCACTCTACCACTATTGTGGCTCTCTTTTGGGGAGGCTCTTCTGAGATCTGATTCCTCACCTGCCGCATACATTTGTATCCATGAAAGCCATCAGCACAAACACACTGCAAGAAACCAGGACCAGCAGGTGCACAAGCTCCATTTTCAGGACACATTCCTGGGAACCAACGGAAAACAGAATATCATTAGATCTCAACAAGTCTATTTCTTAAACATCTGTTTCAGCTTAAGCTTCTCTCAACAAACCTAGTACTGTCTTGGCTCATACCTGTAATCCTAACTACTCAAGAGACTGATATCTGAGGATGGAGATTTGAAGCCAGTCTAGCAGAAAAGTCTGAGAGACTCTTATCTCCAATTAACCACAACAAAGCTGGAAGTAGAGCTGTGGCTGAAGTAACAGCACATAAACCTTGAGCAAAAAGACTCAGTACCCTAGCCCTGAGTCCAAGCCTCAGAACAAGCAATAATAAATGCTATCACTTTTTTTTTCCAAAGGGGTATACCTAGGAATTCTGAACAAAAGGGACTTTTATCATTCTGATGTAAAAGTACAGAATATAAGGGAGGAAAGGAAGTTTCTAGAAGGGTGAAGGAAAGACAGTATACCTGGGTTCCCAGTGCTATTGCAAAGGTCCTTTTGCCCTTGGCAGATTTGGCTGTCTACATAGGAGATAATGTTTACCCAGGCATTAGTACCTCCAGGACAGATGACATCTTGAGGCAGTACCCTGAAGACAACACAAGTGGTCATAACATATAGTCCATGGGGCTAGGCCTGGTTTCAATCCCTACTACACATACACACACAAGCCTGCAGCCCAGATTTGCTGAGCTCAGCATGACCCTCTTAAATTCCCTTTTCCCCACCATATTACTTACAGAGTGAGCAGCTGTGTAAAGCCATGGAAGGTATTGGTCAAGTTATGTTCAAGGGGATTTGCTTGCAAGTCTCTGCAAATACAATTAGCACTCTGCTCAGGAAAGCCCTCCATGTACATTCATACACCTTTCTGGACCCAATCCTTATCTTGAGTTGTCTGAGTTTAGGTATCAATTTTCATCCACCTTTTTTATTTATTTATTTGTTTTTTTGCCAGTCCTGGGCTTGGGCTCAGGGCCTGAGCACTGTCCTTGGACTTTCTCAAGGCTTAGCACTCTACCACTTGAGCCTCAGCACCACTTCCAGCTTTTTTCAATGTATGTAGTACCGAGGAATTGAGTCCGGGTCTTTGTGCACGCTAGGCAAGCACTCTACCACTAGGCCAAACTCCCGGCTCCCCACCTTTTTTGTGTGTGTGTGGGGTCATATGTGGCTGGAACTCTGGGCTTGGGCGCTGTTACCTGAGCTCTTCAGCTCAAGGCTACTACCCTACCCATAAGCCACAGCCCTACTTCCCGTTTTCTAGTGATTAATTGGAGATAAGAGTCTCATGGTCTTTAGTGCATGGGCTGGCACCTCGATCCTCAGATCTCAGCCTCCTGAGTAGCTAGAATTACAGGTGTGAGCCACCGCCCCTAACTTTTTCATTCACCTTTTCAAGAGTCTGTTCCCAGCTGGGTCTATTCCCAGGCTCATGCCTATAATACTAGCTGCTTAGGAGTCTGAGATATGAGAATTGGAATTTGAAGCCAGCTAGGTCAGGAAAGCCCAAGACAGTCTTATCTTCAATTAACTACCAAGGGGAAGAAAAAAAAAAAGCCAGTGGAGCTGTGGCTCATGTGGTAAAATGAGAGCTTTGAGCCCAAAAGCTTAGGGATGAAGCCCAGGCTCTGAGTTCAAGCTCCAGGACTGGCATCTGTATGCACAGGAGTGCACGCACACACACTCACACGCACCCACACTCACACGCACCCACACACAGAGCTTATCCTCCAAAGACCTTCCCATCAACATTTCACTATATTCACCTTTTGGGTACTTAACCACTTACATGACAACAGCAGTACGGGCTTGAGGAAAGTTTGGACCAGGATTCTTCAGAGAACAGTTCTGGAGATCTAGCCTGAGAAAATACTTAGTGTAAGTATGTGTCTCATTTTCACCCAAAGCAAGGTTTAGACTTGATCATGCAATCCCCATTTCAGCTAATATTAAGTAAATATAACTGGGTTCACAACCATAAGTGTGGCACTGTGGTAGATATTGTAATCATGCACTATTCATTATAGCCAATACTGGCTACATGTAGCTACTTAAACTCAAAGTAACCTAACAATCTAGTGTTTCATTTGCACTAGTTACATTTCAAGTGCATATGAAATACTGTAACAATGTCAGTGCCTATTGTGTTCTTTCATCACAGAAAACGATGGACCACAGTGTTCTAATCAGTGCACCAACGCACTATGCATATATTATTAGACTCTTGCCTAGATTAGTGAATTTCATATTATGTTCTCAGATCCATGGAGATTTAAATGAAAGTGCAAGTTATAAGGTTTTGCATAAGTATGTTTTTAGACTATAAACTTCTGTACATTGCTTTTCCTCCAATATTGATTGCTTTCCATTTCTTTACAAATACTTGCTGAGTACATACAAACACACCGAAAGTATACAATATACACATATTACTCAGTAGCTCAGTCCTTTAAGAGCCTTTGTAATAGTTAAATGCCTTAAGACTAACACCAAGCCAGGCACTAGTAGCTCATGATCCTACTCAGTACGCTCGAGACTTGAAGATCTAGTTTAAAGTCAGTCTTGGCAGGAAAGTCTTATCTCCAAGTAACCGCCAAAAAGCTGGAAATGGAGCTGTGACTCAATTGGTAAAACACCAGCCTTGTGAGAAAAAGTTCAGTGCCCAGCTACGGTTTTAAAGTCTACTTGAAAAGACCAACACACTTGCATGCACATATGCATATGTGCACGTGCACACACATACACACATACACACACACACAAACACAAAGCAAAACCAAAAGTGAATGTAAACATTAAACTACAATGTGAAATAAATCACAAAACAGCAAATACATAATTTTAAGCGATATAACTTAATAAGGAATAAAAAATACTTCTCTGAACATTCACAAAAGATATTGGAACTAAAGATGAGTATGTCCTAATTTGTGGGAGGAAGGCAATTTCAGGTATGGAGAGCTGGACAGAAGAACAAAAAAGAAATTTGGCTGGAGTCGGACTCTTAGGGAGGGTTTGAGTAGACAAATCATTTAAATGGTGTTAGACTGGGCCGGGAAGTCTATGAGACTTTCCTTTCTAATAAACTATTCAGAAAAAGCTGGAAGTGGTGCTGTGGCTCAAGTGGTAAAGCGCTAGTCTTGAGCATACAGAGGCTCAGGGATAGTGTCCATAACCAACAACAACAACAAACTTAAAAACAAACGGTACAGGAAAAGTGTGGTAGAACTAGTCATAGTAGTTCATCTGTTGAACTTTAATCTGAGAGTGACAAATAGTTGTAACGTTAAAGCAAGGGGCCGGGTGCGTGGTTGTACGTTAAAACAAGGGGCCTAGTAGTAGAGTGCTCGCCTAGCATGCTCGAAGCCCTGGGTTTGATTCCTTGCTACCACATACACAGGAAAAAGCTGGAAGTGGTGCTGTGGCTCAAGTGGCAGAGCACTAGCCTTGAGCAAAAAGTATCCAAAGACAGTGCTCAGGCACTGAGTTCAAGCCCCAGGAATGGCAAAAAAAAAAATGTTAAAGCAAAAGCATAATAGTGAAAAAAAATGGTTTTCAAAAAGTCTAATATAGAGAAGTACTTAGGTAGATTAGGGAAGGAGAATGGAAGAAAGGCATGACATTTTGATTTTGAAGCAAGAGTACAATTGGGAAGAAATGTTCAATAGGTATCTGGAGGTCCCACATGCATCTAAAACTTGGAAAAGTTAAAACCTACTCAAAGAGATTTTGTTTTGAGAGACATCTGCCTGATGCTCATAGTTGAAACCATTAAAAAGATTTTTGTGGGCTACTAGTGGTTCATGCCTATAAAATACTAGCTACTCAAGAGGTTGAGATTTGCAGATAGAAGTTAGAAAGCAATTCAGGCAGAATAGTCTAAGAGACTATCCGCAAACTGGTGGGCACATGGTAGAGCACCAGCCTAGTGGATGTTTGGCCCTGAGTTCAAATTCCAGCAAAGCCAAATAAATAGGCAAAAATGCTGTATCTTCCAGTAAGAACCACAGGATTGTTTATTTAGCCAAAACGTAACAAAACAAGTGGCACAGTGGCTCAAGTGGTAGAGCACTAGCCTTGAGCATAAAGAGGTTCAGGGAAAGTACACAGGCACTTGGTTTAAGCCTCACAACTGATCAAAAGCATGAGAAGGGATATCAATGTGTGAGAAGTAATGCACCTACTACTTGGCAAATATAACTGTAACCCCTCTACACATTACCCTGACAATAAAAAAATTTTTTTTAAAGTGAAAGTTTGAGAACACTTTAGATGCATGTACTTAAGCACCAATCAGGCAAGGCTTTTGAATTAAGGAATACTTTTCCAGTATTCAAGGATGTCTTCTCCTCCCTCACCCCAAGATGGTGCCCTTTTGGTTCAGGCAGCAGCGGGCATGAAGCATTAGCTCTGATGTCTGCTTACAATACACAGCCACTTGTGACAAATTATGCACACTTCCCGGACACTGAGTGCATATCTGCAGGAGAGACAGAGAAACAATCTTTTTAGGACTATACAAAGGAAAGCAAAGATCAAGAATTAACTGCCAGTAAATCTAGTTACTGGGGTGATGGTGATGGGTTTCATGGCCAGTTGGGCAAGAAGTTATAATCAGACCCTCATCTCAATTAATAAGCTAGACATTATTCCAGATGCCACAGGTAGAAGGATTGCTGTGTCCTGGTGAGACAAAAACTCAAGGTATTACCTGGGGTGTGGGAAACAATAGTCAATTGGGGAAGGGTATTGCTAGAGTGCCACCTAAAAAGAAGGAGAGATCCTGAGTTTAAAATCCTAGCAACATCCTTCCCCCTGAAGCTAACTGTCTGTATCCTCTCCAGAACTTCTCTAACCCAGGGCAGAGAGGTGGTGTTTACAAGTCTGGATTAAAAGATGCCAATTCTTCCTCTAGGGCTCGGTGTCCAATCAGTGCCCCCGACTTTCAATACCAGTCCTCTCCCAGGGAGGGAATTCATCTTTGAAAATCATCAACGGAACGTATTATAGCCTTTTCAGAGACCTCTCACTACGACAAACCGTGTTTGGCGGTCCACAAAGAACTCATCGAGTGTCACAGAAGGTACAGGCCGGCCACCCACCACATACCGGGGTAGGGGGAGTCCAGAGGACTCCTCCACGGCAAGAACAAATTAAAGTACTCAAAGACTGAGGACGAGGAGATCAAATTTCAAAGGTCTCCGGTGTGTGTGGGGGGGACGCCCGGGGTCTGGGAGAGCAGAGCGCGGCGGGCAGGGTCCGGCAGGCACGGCAGGGGCCGGAGACCGGGCTTGTGCTGACAGGGAGAACGGGGACAGCCACCGGCCAGCGCGGCCAGCAATCTTGCTTCATCCCGACCTCAGACTTGCTTTCTGTACCTCGGGTAGCGCCACAGCCCTTTCCACGCCCAGAGCCAGGAGGAAGGTCGTGGCCCAGGGCCACAGGCTGCCAGGAGTGCCGAGCACGGGAGACGCCATTTCCCACCGCTTTCGACCTTCTTGACAGCTCGCGAGAGCAAGGCGAAGCCCCGCCCCGTCCCGCCACGCCTGCGCGAAGAGGCGTGGCCTACGCGGCCTGACCCAGCCTTGTGGGCGTGGCCTGGCCGGTCCCCGTCGCCCCGCTCGTCTGGGGGATGCTGGTGCTGTGCGAAGTCGGCGCTCGTGTCTGCGCGCTCCCGTTCTCTTTCCAGATGGACAGAGCCACCTCTTTCTCATCCCTGTCTTTATCTCAAGCCTCTCCCGTCGCCGCTCATCTCCTTTGAGCGAACTGGAGGCTCTCTCGGTCCCGTGTTCCGTGCCCCCCGGGACGCCTCGGCTACGCTCCGGCCGTGGCTCGGGCCGCTCCGTTTGCCCTCAGTAAACATGGCGGCGCGGCGTCCGGGGCGGGCAAGGGGCGGGGCGCTGTCACCCCACCGGGAGCGCTGCCGGCCGGCTACCCACGTGTGGAGACCAGGCAGGTGGGTTGGGCGGTGTGGGCAGCCGAGGGTTTGTGTCGGCGTAGGGGCGGGCCGGGCCAGGCGGGGCGAGCTGCCCGCGGCGTGCAGACCGGGAAGGACCGAAGCGCGAGCGCAAGGTGATGAGCTCGCTCGCCTCCTGCGGAGGGTCGGAAAAAACTGGAAAGAAAGAGGGGAAGGGAGATGAAGGAGCGGAGGGCGAAGGGCAAATTCCAGCCGGAGGACACGACCTGGGAACGCCCCGGGCGCCAGGTCCTCTTCACCTCAGTCCCCGGACTCCTCCGCTTTCGGAACCTGCCGAAGAGGTAGGAGCGGGAGTGGCGCTTCCCTAACTTACTTCCTTTGCCTAAGCAGAAAAATGGAGCGATGCTGATTTTGGGGAAGAAAGAAGGGATTCTCCCAGCCCCGACTGAACCACGGAGGTAAGGCGAGGCAGTGCTACCCCCCGAGTGGCCAGATCCTGACTGACGGGCGCGAGGTGGCCGGGGGGGGCGGGGGGGGGGCTCGAATCGAGCCTTAGCTTAGCGTCCCCCCTCCACCCTCGCCTCCCGTCCTGTTCATTCTAGCCAACAAGAGCTCACATTGAGTGCCTGGCCCGGACTTCTCTTCCACGTGTTCCTTCCTAGACCTCTGCCTGGAAATCCTGAATTTACATTTTCCTTTAGGTGACTGGGAAGTCTTTGTTTTAATAAAAAGTTTACAAACCTTTCAGACTGTGAGCAATTTTAGGTACAAGACAAATTGTTATTGTTTTCCCAGCTTGCTCAGCTAGTGCTTGCTTGCTCATGGCTGGCATTCTACTACTTGAACCACACTTCTGGCCTGGCATCTTGCTGGTTCTTGGAGTTGGAGTATCCTGGACTTTTGTGCCCTTGCTGGCCTTACACCATAGTCCTCCATACTTTAGCCTCTTGAGTAGTTAGGGTTATAAGCTTAAGCCACTAAGTGTCTGGATTTCGAGGGAACCTTTTAGTGACTGAGAGTGACCTCTCTTTAGAGTTGGGAGGATAGTTCATTGGTAGAGTGCTGACCTAGCTGGGTTTAATACTCTGCCCTGCAAATACATTCCCCTACAGAAAATATAGCTTTATGGAGATTGATCCAGTGCAGTGAGTGAGCACAGTGACCACTTTTTAAAAGAGGGTATTCTACCATTTGTGCCTATGTTATAGTTTTAGTGAAGCAACTGGACCCTTTCTTTTGGCTCCTACTCTCAGGCAAGTCCATCAGATTTGGATCGTTGTAGACTCTTTAGAAAGTTACTGTCCAAAAAAAAAAAAAAAAGAAAGTTACTGTCATATTCCTAGAATTTATTCTCGTTAGTTGAAGTCATTGTTAACTGGATTGAGTTTTTCCTGTGTTGCTTGGCTCTCCAGCCATGTGGCAGAGTTCTTTGCACCTCATACAAATAAAATTTATCAGGAAACTTCATCAATACAGGAACCCAGTACTGGACTTTACTTCTACCACATGTTGATCAACTAACCCATTAGTGCTGTATGCTTTTTGCATGCAGAAAAAGACCCCTTTCCCTTTCCTCCCTTCATCCCTCCCTACTATATTTTTCTTTTCTTTTCTTTTCTTTCCTCCTCCTCCTCCTCCTCCTCCTCCTCCTCCTCCTCCTCCTCCTCCTCCTCCTTCTTCTTCTTTTGTCAGTCCTAGGGCTTGTACTTAAGGCCTTAGCACTGTCCTTGGCTTTCTCAAGGCTAGAGCTCTACCACTTGAGCCACAGCACCACTTCCAGCTTTTTCTATATATGTAGTATGGAGGAATTGAATCCTGGTCTTCCTGCATGCTGGACAAGCACTCTACCACTAGGCCAAACTCCCTGGCCCTCCTGCTGGTTTTTTTTTTTTTTTTTTTTTTTTGCGGTTGTGGGACTTGAACTCTGGGCCTGGGTACTATCCCTGAGCTCTTCAGCTCAAGGCTCAAGTCCTTACCACTGAGCCACACCACCACTAACCATTTTCTAGTGATTAATTGGAGATAAGAGTCTCACAGACTTTTTAGTGTCCAGGCTGGCTTGGAACCAATCCTGAGATCTTAGTTTCCTGAGTAGCTAGGATTACAGGCGTGAGCCACTATGCCTGGCCCTGCTACTGTACTTTTGTGTTGGAGATTGAATTTACTGCCTTGTACCTGCTAGGTAAACAGGGTCTTGTTATGTATTGCAGGATTATCTTGGACTCATCATCTACCTGCTTCTGCTTACTGAATGCTGGAATTACAAGTATGTGCTGCTATGTCTAGTGGCAATCTTTTGTATTTTTAGTAGTTCTCATTTCTGTTGTAACATTCAAAACTTGGCAAATAGGATTAAAAAAAAACTTCATTATGTGAAGATCAAGGCTATCTTTATATTGATCTAATGGCCTTTTTGGATTTTTTTTTCAGAGACTAGCATTTGTGACCCTGGCAGCTCAGAATTCAAGTTTAGGCAGGTATGAGGTGATACTTTGCCTGCCAAGCTATAGTTGTGAGGGTGAGAGAAGACAGCCTGATCTTTCTCCTAGTGGGCAAGAGCAGAAGACAGTTTATTAATCTGTCTCTAGTTGAAATCTAAACTATGTTACATGAGTGACTGACTACATTGTTCCTGCCCTGGTTCTTAAAGTGTTGGGACAGGGCCTCTGGTGAATCACGTGTCATAGCTACAGCAACATTATTTCTTTTCTTTTCGCCAGTGCTGGGGACTGAACTCAGGGCCTGAGCACTGTCCTTGGGCTTTCCTCAAGGCTACCACTTGAGCCACAGCACCACTTCTAGTCTTTTCTATATTTGTGGTAACGAGGAATCAAACCCAGGTCTTTGTGTCTGCTATGCAAGCACTCTACCACTAGGCCAAACTCCCAGCCCCTTTTTTATTTTTTTTATCATGATACATAACCTTAAGCAGGTTTGTTTGTTTCCGTTTTTTGTTTTGTGGGTCATGGGGCTTAAACTTGGCCTGGGCACTGTCCCTGAGCTCTTCAGCTCAAGGCTACCACCCTACCCCTTGAGCCACAGCCCACTCCTCATTTTCTAGTGATTAATTGGAGGTGAGTCTTACATTCTTTAGTGCCCAGGCTGGCTTTGAACATCGATCCTCAGATCTTATCCTCCTGAGTAGCTAGAATTATAGGTGTGAGCCACCGTGGCGGGTTTATTTCTTTAGCTCAGTTACCTTGTGAACACTTGGGAGTATTCCTGTCTTAACCTAAGGGATGGTATTTTATATAGTATATCTAATGTTTATAAAGTACTTGTCACTCTGTTGGCTACATATCAAGTGTTTAGAAAATGGCAACTGTTATCATTTTAAGCTATCTAAATATATGGTATTCTATATTTTTTGTAATATGCATAAGTACTGGTACATACTGAGCCTTGAACTTAGGCCTGTTGTGCTGTTTTTTAGCTTCTTTGCTCAAGGCTGGTGATTTTCCACTAAGCTATACCTCCACTTCCATCCTTTTTTTTTCTGACTAATTGAAAGTAAGAATCTCAGACTTTTGTCCTAGCTTTGTATCTCTGTCCTCAGTTCACAGGCTCCTAAGTGCTTCAGATTATAGGAATAAACTACTGGCGCTGTTTTTTGTTTGTGTTTTCCTTTCATGTCTAGTAAGAGATTACTCCTGAAGATAAAAATAATAGATATGGAAAACAGAATTGATAGGGAATCACTAGACCTGTGTTCTGATCTGGCTTCTGACAGTGCTTTGCTATGTTTTTATGTTACTTGACCCACCTAGACCTTAGTGTGATCCTTTGTAAAATGGAAGGGTTATAAGAGTTATCTAAGATTTATTTAAGGGTTGGATAATATCCCTTTCTTGTTCTTTAGTGTATTCTAGTCTGTTTTTGGATGATTAGTAATTTTTGTGTATAGTAAATTATGAAAGCAACGTTCTAGTTTTCTCAGCTTCTTTCCAATTCTCTGCAGCTCACAGGTTGCCAAGAGTGACTTATATTGAAAGTTAATCCTGCTAAGAATGTTGTTGGATGTGAGCTCCCAGCTCCCTATTCTGAAACTTCTAGGGCCAAGTTAGGAGCCCTAGGGTAATAGGGACATTTGGATCACTGCAATTGGTTCTCTGGAGCCTGAACAAATAGATACTGAGCTTTTCTCCACCCCCAATAGCTGATCTCTCTCCAGCCACTTAAAAGCCAGACCCTCAGCCTCTGTTCAGCTCCAGACAGCTCTGCCCCAGAACAGGAATTATCCAGGTAGGTGTCTGCCCACAGCAAAGTGGAACCTTTTTCTGTAGCTGTTCCCCTTCCCACCAGTTCTGTGACTGGTTTGCTTCTTTGTATTGTGGTCCTGGAATATTAATTTTGCATGTCTCATGTTTGAATCTTACCACTGCTTTCAGATCCACTATTAACTTTGATATAGCAAACAGAGGGACTGAGACATGGGTGGGCAGAGTTTTGCCAGTTATATTGGGGAGAATGGTAAGGGGCACAGGACAGATGGCCTGCTAATGCCCACAATAGGATTTGGGGCTGCTCATTGGTGACCAAAGCTGAGAAGAAATGCTATTAGGTACGTGTCACTGGGGATACGGAATGGGGATGAGGCTGGAGGGAAACTATCACTAGTCTCTCTTCCCTGCTGGGCTGTGGCTCCAGGCTGAGCTCTGCTGGCTCAATACATTGTAGTGACTGGATCAGTGCCTGAAAGTGGAAGAAAGTTAAGCTATAGTTGACTTTTCTTAGGGCTAATTGGGTGGAGAACCTAAAATGTTCTTAAATTTTACAGCTCTGCACATCCAAAGGTTCTAGCCAAGTTTTTTTCTTGTGGCATCTCATTCTGCTTCCTCCCTTTCCTTTGTTGCCTACTTATCTCGAATTTCCAGGGCAGTCACTACCACACTGACTTACCTTTCTGATAGGCCTGGTGTATCTGGAGCTTGTAGGTGTGCAGCTATGAGAGGGGAGGTAGTCTTGACTATTTGGTAACTCCTTGCAGCAGCCCCTGGACCAGGCCACTGTGTGGAAGAGGAAGAGTTCTGTGAGACCTTGGCTACGAGCCAGCTGAGAGCAACTTGCCTGCATCTGCCCAACTGAGTGGCAGTCCAGAGCCCAGGAGCAGCAAATAGTTGCAGAGTGCAGATGCAGTGAAGATGAGCATAGAGGGGAGTGCCTCGCCTTCCCCCCTCCCAACCATGGACACAAATGTGGTCACCTCCACATTCTCTGTTGTAGACTATGTAGTGTTCATCCTGCTGCTGTTGCTCTCCCTGGCTATTGGACTTTACCATGCTTGTCGTGGTTGGGGTCGCCATACTGTTGGCGAGCTACTGCTGGCAGATCGAAAAATGGGCTGCCTTCCTGTAGCACTGTCACTGCTGGCCACCTTCCAGTCCGCTGTGGCCATCCTGGGTGTGCCATCAGAGATTTACCGATTTGGGACCCAGTATTGGTTCCTGGGTTGCTCCTACTTCTTGGGCCTGCTAATCCCTGCTCACATCTTCATCCCTGTCTTCTACCGCCTGCATCTTACCAGCGCCTATGAGGTGAGCAGGGAAGGACTTCCAGGGGTGGGGTGGAGAAGAGGAATGCGGTAGTTGGAATCCCCTGATCATTTCCACCTGGAGAAAGTAACAAAGAGCTCCCCTAGGTTTCTTAGTTCTTTCTGTGTAGCTCAGAGCCTGGTAGAGAGGTGGAAGGAGTCAGGGGTGTACTATGCCTAGAGAAGCCAGAGTAGAGATGCACTGATTTATTCCTTCATGTTCCCAGGCCTCTTTTGTGTGTGTCTCAGTCATGGGGCTTGAACTCGGGACCTGGGTGTTGTCCCTGACCTCTTCAGCTCTAGGCAACTACCCTGCCCCTGGAGCCACAGCCCCACTTCCCATTTTCTAGAGATTAAATGGAGATAAGAGTTTCGTGGACTTGGTGCCCAATTCTGGACTTTAGTGTCCGGGCTGGCTTTGAACCTTGATCCTCAGATCTCAGTCTACTGAGTAGTCAGGAGTACAAGGGTGAGCCAGCACACCCAACTCTTCCTAGGCCTCTCGAGGGAAGAGGTGTGTATTATGTGGGGAGTAAAGGTAGAAAGTCAGAAGCAATAGTGCATCTTTTTTTCTGTGCTCTTCCTACCTAGTACCTGGAGCTACGATTCAATAAAGCAGTGAGAATTTGTGGAACTGTGACCTTCATCTTTCAGATGGTAAGTAGAAGATGATAGGGATGAAGTCTAGACTTGGTAAAGGGAACAGAACTCAGGCATACTGGGGCATGAGCCTTGCCATATAGGGGTGGAACTTTGCCTTCTCTCTATTCCTATAAGGAGTCTACCAGCCTCCAGCTGCCAGCTGCCCATTCCATTCAATGCCACCACGGATAGGGCATATTAATGAATCTAGGCGAAGGGAAGCCTTTCCACCCACATCGCCTTTCTCCCTCACATTCTTTCCTACATCAAACAGGTGATCTACATGGGGGTTGTGCTCTATGCTCCGTCGTTGGCCCTCAATGCAGGTGAGAAGTCAGCCCTGGCTTCCAGCCATGGTTAACTGGGAAAACACCTTTGGGAGGGGCATAGAGAGTGAGCAGTGCTACAAAAAGAACCTGACCTTGGAGAGAGGGTCCTTGGATTGTTTTGTTTGTTAGTTTTGTTTTTAACACTGTTAGAAAGCAGGCTTCTATCACTTTACCTTAAAAGCTGATCCAGGGCCAGGAGTTTAGCCTAGTGGTAGAGTGCTTGCCTAGCATGCACAGAGACCAGGTTCAATCCCTCGGTACCACACATATAGAAAAAGCTGGAAGTGGTGCTACAGCTCAAGTGGTAGAGCTCTTAACCTTGAGAACGCCAAGGGCTTATGTCCTGAGTTCAAGCTCCAGGACTTGGGGGGCAGAGCTGATCAACATTACCATCTGCCACAACTGAATTTGTTAATCAATACCTTTTAGTGGAGCTCTGCAAACATTTTTTCCCATTTTGGCAAATGATTTATCTTAATGACTAATTGTCTTACCTCTTGACATAGCTGCTCCCATTGAGCTTCTCTCATTTCCCTCCTGAATAACCTCCCAGAGTTAAAGTTAACTATTACTTGTTTTCAGTAACTGGCTTTGATCTGTGGCTGTCTGTGCTGGCCCTAGGCATTGTCTGTACTGTCTACACTGCCTTGGTAAGTAGACCCTATGGGATGGATAGAGGGAGATGCTTAAAGAAGAAAAAAGATGAGATAAGAGTATATATAGGCCACGTGAACATGTATTACATGCCTGTAATCCTACCTACTCAGAAGGCTGAGATCTGAGGATTGTGGTTCAAAGCCAGTCTGGGCAGGAAAAAAATCTGTGTGACTCTATCTCCAGTCAACTACCAGAACCATAAGGGGCATGTGGTTCACAATGGTCCTAAAACACTAGTGGTAGAGCAAAAAAGCTTAGGGACAGTGCCTAGGCCCTGAGTTCAATCCGAGGGGTGGGGGGCATGGAGGATAGGTGGATGAACTTCTGGGGTGAGGTGGAATAGGGTAAGGTGGGATATAGAACTGGATGGCCTATGGATGATAATGAGGCCAATAAGGTCTAAGCAGTATAATGGGTTCTTGCTAGAGATCTGGTATCCTTCCTTGGATAGGTATGCTGTCTTTTCCCTGCAGGGTGGGCTGAAGGCCGTCATCTGGACAGATGTCTTCCAGACACTGGTCATGTTCCTAGGGCAGTTGACGGTTATCATCGTGGGGTCTGCCAAAGTGGGCGGCTTGGGACATGTATGGAGTGTGGCTTCCCAATATGATCTTATCTCTGGGATTGAGTAAGTATACACTTTCCCCTGCTAGGGTCTGCACCGGAGCTGAGGCCATCCTAAAGCTCACAGGGCTATAGTAAACACAAGGCAAGCTGGGAAGCCTCTAGTTGACATAACCAATGAGAGAGGTACTGAGCTGGTGCTTATGGAAGGCTAAGATGTGACCTACATGAGTACCTGAGATGAGCCTGGAGTTGAAAAGATAGAGCTGTTTCTCTAGCTCTCTTTTTCTCCCTTCCCTCTGCTTTCTTTACTTCCTTCCTCTCCTCTCCCCTTTCCTCTCTTCCCTCTTGCTTTCTCTTAGTGGTACTAAGGTTTAAACCCAATGGGTCAAGCTTGCTGGGAAGTGCTCTACCTGAGCATGAGGTGATTCTACTTGAGCCATGCCCTGTGACTTCAGCCATTGCCTTCGGTCTCTCCATTGGCCAAGCAGTGGTATTTCTTTTCTCCACTGATTTCCCTTTCTGGAAGGACAGGAAGAAACCTTTTCCTTGTCTGCCTCTGTAGCAGAGTGGCTAAGTAGCTTCTATTGCAGGCTGGATCCCGATCCTTTTGTGAGGCATACTTTCTGGACGTTGGCATTTGGAGGTGTCTTCATGATGCTTTCTTTATATGGAGTGAACCAGGCTCAGGTTCAGCGCTACCTCAGTTCCCGCACAGAGAAGGCTGCTGTGCTGTAAGTTTGGGGACAAGAAGCAGCCAAAGGTTCTCTAGAGGCTGTAGGGTGGTGGGACAGGATCCAAGGAACACTAACCACTCTTAACCCCACTGTACTTTTGTGGGGTCAGGACTTGGGCCTCCTTTCTGGTGGCTTGGGAGGGCATGTCTGAGATTGTCTTAATCTCATCTCTCCTCTTGGTGATGGATTTTTTTGCAGTTCCTGCTATGCTGTGTTCCCTTGTCAGCAGATTGTCCTCGGCATGAGCTGCCTCATTGGTCTGGTCATGTTTGCCTATTACAAGGAGTATGACATGAGTGTCCAACAGGCTCAGGCAGCCCCTGACCAGGTAAGAGCTCTGGCTCCATGAGATGCCAGTCTGGGCCCCTAAGTGAAGTGGCCAAGTGACAACTCCCACTCAGTCCCAGCAGTCTTCCATGTTATATCCAAGCCTCTGGCTTCGTGTACAGTGTTCTCCCACCTGCCAAGGGAAAACCCTACCTTTACCTACTCCCTACCATATACCTCCTGCTCTGCTGTATCAAGCCTGGTCTCATCTGAGCCTCCCAACAGCCTAAGCAGGTCTGAAGAGGTAAACAGCGTGCTGATGTCACTGTGCTTGATGTCAGAGTCAGATCTAGGTGGGCTGGTTTGTTTTCCCCAGAGCCTGTTTTCTCCTTACTTGGGTATAATAACTTGGACAACAGATGCCTGTATGTCTGGTCCCCCTTTTTAATGCACTCAGGCTTTATGGAATGGCACCTGAGGAAGGCATCCCACTGAGGAGAGCTCATACTCTGCTCTGCTTTACAGTTTGTTCTGTACTTTGTGATGGATCTCCTCAAAGGCCTGCCGGGCCTGCCTGGGCTCTTTGTTGCTTGTCTCTTCAGTGGCTCCCTCAGGTACCCACGTCAACCAGTCCTCCCACCCAGGGTGCACCTACCCCTGCTCCTTACATGGGACAAGTTGGGGAGGGATTCACTAAGTTTCTTTGTGTACCCATCCTTTGTGGATGACAAGGACAATCAGAAGATTGTTTAGGACACCGCACAGTCTTTATGCCCCTGTTTTCTTTAAGGTTCTTCTTCCATGGAACAAAGCATCCATGTACTTGAACAAACCTGTACTTGTGAGGAAAGGACAGTGTCCTTGCCTTTTTGACCTCGGAGCTAGCCTGGGCTCCAACTGTGTGGATGGTTTCTTGTCAGTGTAGCACACTTCTCCCAACCTGTTCCCACTATAGAAACCCTGTTAAGTTCTCACTCAGCTCCAAAGCTCAACAAAATCATTCTCTCCTTCCCAGTACTATATCCTCAGCATTTAACTCACTGGCGACTGTAACAATGGAAGACCTGATCCAACCTTGGTTCCCCGAGTTCTCTGAAGCCCGTGCCATCCTGCTTTCCCGGAGCCTTGGTAGGATTATACTTTCACGTGACTTGTTCTTACTGAGATACGCCCGACCACTGTTAACAGTCTTCTGTTTTATCCCAGGCTCTGCTTGTATCTGAAGAAGCACGCAGCTTTCATTCGCCTTCATTCTTGATTATGTTTTGGGGGGCATTGCCTGGGGAATTTTTGAGCCAGAGCTAAGAGAGGAGTGGAGGGACCTGGAGCTGGGAAATGTAATACTAGGCCTCTGCAGTTTAGTGGCTCATACTTATAATCCTAACTGCTTGGGTGGTTAAGATGGGGAGGGTTGTAGTTGGAGACAGTGGAAAGTTAGTAAGACCCTTTCTCAACTAAGAGCCAGGCCCGCTAGCGCACCTGTCATAGCTACTATGGGAAGCGGAAAATAGGCAGGTCACTCAGGCATTAAGTGAAACTGTATCTCAAAAATAATGAGCTCATAGAAAGGGTAGAAGATACCAGGTGTTGGTGGCTTACCCTGTAATCCTAACTCCTTAAGAGGCTGAGAACTGGGGAGCTAGGTTCAAAGCCACTCCTGGCAGGAATGTCTATGAGGTTCTTCTCTCCAGTTACCACTAAAAAAACCAGAAGTGAAACTATGGCTCAATTGGAGGAGCACCAGCTGAGAGTGAAAAATTGCTAAGTGCCAGGCTTTGAGTTCAAGCTCAGTGCTGACTGGTACAAAAACAAAACAAAAAGTGCTTGAAGCTGTAAGAGTGCCTGCCTAACAAGTACAGTGCCCTGAGTTCAACTCCACTAATGAGAGGAGAAAAAAGGTGGCTTGGTTAAGGTAAGGTTGCTTACATTTAGCCTACTTCTTGTGTTTACTAACATCTGATTGTTTCCTTTCTTCTGTTTCTCTCCAGCCTTTGGCTATGGACTACTTTGCTTGGGAATGGCTTTTATTTCCTCCCAGATGGGACCAGTGCTACAGGTAAGTCTGAAGGAGGGGAGAAAGGAGAAAGCAGTTCTTAAGGGAGCAAAGGAATTGATTCAGACAGGAAACTGAGGAATCCAGCAGCTTTCAAAGGAATGGTTTAAGGGGGCACATGTCAGATTCCCCTGTGATTGGTCACCTTTAGCTGTGAACAAACTCTCAAGTGGCCGAAAGCCACTTCTAGGGTATTGTCAATTTAGAGGTTCCTAGGAATCAGCGTCGGGAGAGCCTGAGTCACATACCTACAACCATTCTTGCCCGCTGGAATCCTAGGTAGAAGAGGAAGATGGCTAATGTGGAACCCTGAGGCTGGTGGCTCAAGGGTCTGTATTCTTTTCCCCTTTTTCTCACCCCTGCCCTATACAGGCAGCAATCAGCATCTTTGGCATGGTCGGGGGGCCGCTGCTGGGACTCTTCTGCCTTGGGATATTCTTTCCTTGTGCCAACCCAGCAGTGAGTAACATCTCTGGCTTCCAAGTTATGCCTGTGGGACTGGGTTGATAGGGCTGTCAGCAGATGTGCTGGGGGCTGGTATGAAGGGTTGGGAGGGAGTGGTCTGTGACAGAAGCGTTGGCCATGTCTCTGGGCAGGGTGCCATTGTGGGCCTGCTGGCTGGACTCATCATGGCCTTCTGGATCGGCATTGGAAGCATAGTGACCAGCATGGGCTCTGGCGTTCCACACCCTTCCTTTAATGGGTCCAGCGTCTCCCTGCCCAGCAACCTGACCAGCACCACTGTGACCACCCTGATGCCCTCCATCACCTTCTCCAAGTGAGGCAGGCTTGCTGTCTTTCTCCTTAAGAACAATAACTTCACTTTGAGGGGCCTTGCTAAGGGATGGGCCCTCCTAGGCCTGTGGGAAAAGTTGCTTTGGGTCTTAGGACCCATGCATTTGGGTGGAGCCAGGTGCCTGAGGAGTCCCCTGCCAAAGCATAGCTCCGTCCTCGTCCTCTGCTCTCTCCAGGCCCATAGGACTGCAGCGGTTTTACTCCTTGTCCTATATGTGGTACAGCGCTCACAACTCCACCACAGTCATTGTGGTGGGCCTGATTGTCAGTCTGCTCACTGGTGAGAGTGCTGGGTCACAGAAGAGAGAATGAGGGTGGGGGCTCTTGTGGACTGTGTAGTCTGGGGGATTGGGGAATCTGCCCTAGTGTCCTTGGGTGTGACTTTTTTGCTGATGTCTAGGAAGTGGGCACAGGAGACCTCTAGCTAGAAAAGGCAATAAGAGACTCACAAATGCCTCTTTTCAGGAGGAATGCGGGGCCGGCACCTAAATCCCCGGACCATTTACCCTGTGCTGCCAAGACTCCTTGCCCTCCTACCCTTGTCCTGTCAGAAGCGGCTTTGCTGCAGAAGCTGCAGCCAGGTAGGACCATCTTTCCCTCTCCTGCAGATGCCACCAGATGTCCAGCTCCCCCCCTCCCCACATCACATCTCTCTCCCCTTCCCTTAGCATACCTCTGATTACTTGCCTAAGTATGGAGTGTTTCCCATCACAGCCCAGCCTCCACCAACAGCCACCCTAATTTGAAGAACAAAAGAATCTCTGGGGCCGGGAGTTTGGCCTAGTGGTTAAAGTGCTTGCCTAGCATGCATGAAGACCCGGGTTCGATTCCACGGTACCACATACATAGAAAAAAGCCGGAAGTGGTGCTGAGGCTCAAGTGGTAGAGCTCTAGCCTTGAGAAAGTCCAAGGACAGTGCTCAGGCCCTGAGCTCAAGCCCAGGACTGGCAAAAAAAAAAAAAAAAAGAATCTCTGGCCCACAGTGTAGCTCACCTAAGCTGTTAAGCTATCCTCCCCACTCCTCTTGTACTGTGTTCCCTTCTATCAGGGACCCAGCAGGATCGTACCTTTTCTGCCTGAGTCCCTTTACTTCCCTTTGACCACATTTACCAGCTCCACCACCTTTGCTCTGTGCTCCCCAGGATCTCCCAATGGACACAAACCTGTTTCCAGAGCAGATGAAGAATGGGGTGCTGAAAGATAGCAGGATCAAGGAGGCAATGACTGAGGATGGCTCAGTCCACCAGGGGTGCAGCCCAACCTTCATTGTTCAGGAGACCTCCCTGTGACCAGGACTCAGGCCCTCCTCCTCTGTTCTTGCTGTCAGGCAAACAGCCAGAAGCCACCCTGTAGTGTAGAGGATGGGTCAGGATGACCTAGCCCACACTAAAGGACTTTGTTCCTAAAGAAAACCTGCTGCATTTGGGGGTGGGAGAGTAGCACAGCATTTTTCCTTGTCTTGACATTCTTTGCTCTTTGGATTACAAACAGTGGGAATGAAGCTGGGTGTTAGTGGCTCATGCCTGTGATTCCAGCTACTCAGGCTGAGATCTAGAGGATCAATTCAAAGCTACCCTTAATACTCTATTTCCAGTTTACCATCAAGAAGCCAGGCTAGGGGTGTGGCTTTATGGTAGAGTGCCAGCCTTGGCGCTCACACACATATAGAGTTGTGTCAAAAATGAGGGTAGAAGTGAACCTCTGGGAAAAAGATATGGGTTCTGTTAACATAGCCACGGTCCTTTGGAGTGATTAGAAACATCGCTTCTTGTATAGCTGCCCAGGGCCTAATTTGTAAGATTGACCAATTCCATCCTAGAGTTGAGAGGCTACTTGGCCAAATGCTTCTCTTGAGGCTCCTGTCCCAGCACCCATTGTGTCTGCCAAAGTGGGCCCTGTGATTATTTTCAGGTTATCTGTAACACTCAAGCCCCTCTCATTCTTTGTGTACCTCCATTCTTGAGATTTTTTGGTGTTCCCAGGCCTCTCAGCATAGATAGATGGGATCATCTAGGTATAGAATAGGCAAGTTTTCTGTGTTACTGACCCTACTCTTCACCACTGAGGTCAGTGCTCTGGTGCAGAAGAAAGGTGGATCCAAAGAGCTGGTGCTGTTCGCAGTTCCTCTGAAGTGTGCTGTCCTCTCGGCTCCTCTGCCAGGCCACCCTGGTGTCATCTGTAATCCATACTCCTATTTCTTTTTGGAGTTTCTCCCTCAAATATCTTTGTTCCTAGGGAATAAAACACCTGTTAGACCAAGAATCTAGGCTCTTTTTCTGTCTGCCAACTGTCCCTCCAGATCCTGTCCCTCCTAATGAAGATGGGGCCCCTTCTATATAGAAGTGTCTGCTGAGGAAGAGGCAGGAGTAGGTGCCATGTCTGTGGGTTCCTTGTTGGGCTTGAGGGGACGATGCTTTCTTCCCATAGAGGCTAATTGTCCTTCACCAAAGCAACTTCTCAGATTTTCTCTTTTGCTAGAGGAAGAATTCACAAACAACATTCTGCCTAGGCTTCTGATTTTTGTTGTTGTTGGTTGCTGGTCCTGGGATTTGACTCCATGAGGTTTTTTTGTTTGTTTGCTTTGTTTTGTTTTTGCTTAAGACTAATGTGCCACCACAAAAAAGAGTCTTCAGGACTTTTCTGCCTGGGCTGGCTTCAAACTGTGATTCATAGATCTCAGCCTCCTAAGTAGCTAGAATTATAGGTGTGAGTCACTGATTTGTTTTATTAGTCCAAGGCCTCAAGTTTGCTAATACGCAGCTGCTTTTGCCACTTGAACCATGCCTCAGCCTTGACTTTTTTTTTAAACCCAGCCGGGCAGGGAACTGGTGGCTCTTACACCTATAATCCTAGCTACTCAGGAGCCTGAGATCTCAAGTTCACAGTTCAAAGCCAGCCCAGGCAGAAAAGTTCCTGTGAGACTTTTTTAACTCTAAATAAGCACTCAAAAGCCAGAAGTAACACTGACTCAATTGGTAGAGCACTTGCATTGAGCACCAAGAGGCTCAGGCCTTGAGTTCAAGCCTCCCAATTGACCCCCCCCCCCAGCAAAAAAAACCAAAAAAACAAAAACAGGAGCCCAGCACTGGCAGCTCATGCTTCGAATCACAGCTTTTCAAGAAGCTGAGATCTGAAGATGGCAGTTGAGTGCCAGCCAAGGCAGGAAAGTCCATGAGCAAGTGGTGCTGTAACTCAAGTAGTAGTGACCTATCCTTGGGCACCCAACAATAACAAAATAGATTCAACTTGTACCCTTCCACACCTGGTCTCTGCCCCTACTTGGGCCTGTCTGGCTACCCAGTACAACTTTTCACAAGTCTCTAAGGTCCCTCAGCTGCAGTGTGGTCTCCTGTTGTCTTCCTTCTATGGTCCCAAATCTGCTCCTCCACAACCCATATACTTCCAGCTGGATACTCAGTATGTCCTTGCCTACCTCTATCCTGCTTCATCTGTTTTAAGAGGGTCTCTGTGCTGCCAAGGCAGACCCTGAACTTGTGGGCTCAAGATCTAACCTCAGCATGCCAAGTCACTGACGCTGCAGTATAAACCATTACATCTAACTATACACCCCAGCTTTCCTTACCCTTACCTTGGCCAGTTCTATGGAGGAACAAGACTTATGCCCAACCCCAGACTTCACTCCCACCTGCCCAGACCCAATGAGGGCTTTTAATGGACCTTGAGTTGGCTAGACATTTTTTTTCATTAAAAGATTTTATTAACACTGATTTTTCATATCATATTTCAAGTGCCATGTAGCTATACATTTTTGTCCCCTGTACACAGTTCACAAAGATTTGGAATTGAAGATAAAAATTCCTACAAAGAGCTGGGCACGGTGACTCATGCTAGCTACTCAGGAGGCTGAGGTCTGAGGATTGCCATTCAAAGCCAGCCAGGGGCACTAAAGTCTGAGAGACTTATCTCCAGTTAACCTCTAGAAAACAGGAAATGGGGCTGTGGCTCAAGGGGTAGAGTGGTACCCTTGAGCTGAAGAGCTCAGGGCCATCACCCAGGCCCAGAGTTCAAGCCCCATGACCCCCCCCCCAAATCCTACTAAGAAGCCAGATACGTCAGTATACTTGTAATAATAGCATTATGGAGGCTAAAACAGTAAGATCACAAGTTCCACGCTAGCCTGGCCTATACAGAGATAGAAATTTAAATTATTGGGCTGGGAATGTGGCTTGGTGGTATAGTGCTTGCTTAAACATTCATGAAACCCTGGGTTCAATTCTTCAGTGCTATGTAAACAGAAAAGGCCAGATGTGATGCTGTGGCTCAAGTGGCACAGTGCTAGCCTTGAGCAAAAAAAGCTCAGAGATAGCACCCAGGCCCTGAATTCAAGCCCCAGGAGCCAAAAAATAGTATTTTTGTGTGTACATGTATGCATACACATCAGTTCTGGGGCTTGAACTCTGGCCTTGGATGCTGTCCTGCAGCTTTTTCACTCAGGCCTGGTGCTCTACCACTTGAACCATAGGCTTTTTGTTGGTTAATTGGAGCTATGTCTGAAAGACTTTCTTGCTCCATTTGCTATTAAACTGATGCTCAGATGTCAGCCTCCTGCGTAGCTAGGATTACAGGTGTGAGCCACTGGTGCCCAGCTTGCTCAGGTTCTTTTGAACTCAAACTTTGTTTCCTGGTTCCAATGCCTGGCTAGAACTGCCTCAAGGCAAGGCCCTCTCACCTCAATATTCAGGATAACTGCCAACCTGAAGTGGGAGACACAAAGTTCAAGCCACAGGCCATCATTTAAATTATTTGGGTCCTACCTCTCTTCCTGTTCAACTCAGGAGCTTCAGGAAAGTCAAAAACAGAACATATGCCCAACCCTGGGACATTGGCATAGAGAGCAGGTCAGGTTTGCAAAGAATTTCCTTCCCTTACAGCAAATTAAACTATACAAGATTATTTTGTCAGAAGTGGGGCTTGAACTCTGGGTCTGCGTGCTGTCCCTGAGCTCTTCAGCTCAAGGATAGCACTACATCTTGAGCCACAGCGCCACTTCTGGTTTTCTGGTGGTTCACTGTTGATAAAAGTCTCACAGACTTTGGTGCCTGGGTTGGCTTTGAACTTCAAACCTCAAATCTTAGCCTCCTGAGTAGCTAGAATTATGGCTGTTTTTGTTTTTTTTGGTTTTTTTCCCCCTCAAAGCTAGTGCTCTGTCACCTGAGCCACAGCATCACTTGTGGCTTTTTCTGTGTATGTAGTACTGAGGTATCGAACCCAGGGCTTTGTGCATGCAAGGCAAGCACTCTATCACTAGGCTGTGCTCTCAGCCCTGGATTATAGCTGTTCTGTCTCTTCCCTTCCACTTGAGGAGGGAGAAACTCGAAGACATGTGGGATATCAGAACTCAAGTAAAAGGGAGGATAGCTTTGCATAGAAGTCACAGCCTGAGAAGGGAGAAGGGTGGACCCTTGGTGGACAGACTGCCCTAAGTGTCCATGTGGGTTGGGAGCCTGGAATGAGTGGGAACTGAGGACATCTTCATAGAAGAGTGGGGTGAGGGGGTGAGCATACACTGGGGTGGCCGAGGAGGAAGCGCACACGGAGGATGTGAGAGCCTGAGTATCTTCAGCATCTGTGTCCTGGAGAACACAACCTAAGAAGACCGAACCGGGCCCTACCCGACTTGGCTGCTGGAGCCTGAATCCAATAAGGACAAGCTGTTTTGTGGTGGAAGGCCAAGAGGGATGAGGAGGTCACAAGCAGGGATGCAGGCTGAAGTATGTGTCAGGCTGAGATGGGTGAGGGGGACCCTTAACCACACTGCCAGCCCAGGGCACTCTGACAGAGATCAAGTAGAGTGTCTGTACAAGACACTCTAATGGCCAGACACGGTGGCTCACACCAGTAATCCTAGCTTCTCAAGAGGCTGAGATCGGAGAATCTTGGTTCAAAGCCAGTCCAGGCACTAAAGACTGAGAGAGTCTTATCTCTAATTAACCACTGGAATACCAGAAATGCCACTGTGGCTCAAGGGGTAGGGAGTAGTAGTAGCCTTGAGCTGAAGAGCTCAGGCACAGCACCCAGGCCCAGAGTTTAAACCTCATGACCCCCCCTCCCCTCCCCACGAAGACACTGTAATGGGGACTTGGCTGCAGAGATGAGTCCCTCGAGTCTATTGAGAATAACAAGCCATGCTTTTTACACTTGGAGGAGAGTGTTAGTGTTAATAGGAAGAAAACTAGAATGAACCTTGGTGGTGGTGAATTGGAACAGAAAATGTTAACAGGTATGCATGTTTTTCACTGTACCCATGTAAATGTGGGTACATATGGCTGTAGCTCTAGACAGATGGCCTGAGAGCAAATACTTTATGCCTCAGCCTTGGCTTCTAAATACCATTGTCCATGAAAGAAACAGAGGGCTAGTTGACAAAATAGGTGACTGGCCAGCTGAAGCTAAAGTTCAAGATGTGCCTGGAACATTTTGCATAAGAAAGTAAAATGCTTCTCCAGGATTGATACGATCATGTCAAAGGACATGGAAGCCAATCGGCCAAATCCAAGTGAACTTGAACATCCAAATGATAGTATTAGATTAAAACACTGAATTAAATAAATGGACATTGTGAGTTCCTGCTGATAAAAATTAATGAATCAAAAGTTAGATTAGGAATGTTATACTGACATCATTTCAGGTACCTTCCTCACTTATTATTACTCATTGTACGTATTACACAATGGCAAAAGATTAACTTTGGAATAAAGAAGCCTGACAGGTACCACCCTAATTTAGTGTTTAGAATGAACTTTCTTTGTAGTTGGACAAATTAAAGCCATGTACCATGTGGTAAGATACAATAGGAAAAACACAGAATCCTTCAGTGATGTAATATCCTGCTAGCCTCACCACCAAATTCTGCTTCTGTAAAATTGCTTACCTTGGTCCACTACCTGCATGTGGTTTTTACCTTTAAAAATTCAGTCTCATTGAAGCTCAGGGCTGTTCTCCACTCTCCTGATGGTGAGAGATAAGACGCTGAGCAGCTAATAAAAGATTCTTAGCCCAGTTGATTGTTGGTGTCTCTTTTGGAATTTTGGGATACTTTAATATTCATGTCAAAGATGCATAACCTGGGGCTGGGAGTTTAGCCTAGTGGTAGAGTTCTTGCCAAGCATGCACAAAGACCCGGGTTCAATTCCTCAGTACCACATATATAGAAAAAAGCCAGAAATGGTGCTGTGGCTCAAGTGGTAGAGCTCTAACCTTGAGAAAGCCCAAGGACAGTGGTCAGGCCTTGAGCTCAGAGCCCAGAACTGGCAAAAAAAAAAAAAAAGAAAGAAAGAAAGAAAGAAAGAAAGAAAGAAAGAAAAGAAAGAAATATGCATAACCTAAATCTGATCTTCAGATTTGAAAACATCAGATAAAGCCAAATTGAGAGACAGTCTGTAAGCTAACTGGCTTGTAACCCTGAAAAACTACAAAAGTCATGAGAGCTGAAGCCAGCAAAAACTTAAGAAATAGTTTACTGTTAAAAGGACTAATGAGCTGGCGCCAGTGGCTCGTGCCTATAATCCTAGCTACTCAGGAAGCTAAGATCTGAGGATAGAGGTTCAAAGCCAGCCAGGGCAGGAAAGTCCAAGAGATTCTTATCTCTAATTAACCTCTAAAACACTGCAAGTGGCACTATGTCTCAAGGGGTGGTAGGTAGCCTTGAGCTGAAGAGCTCAGGATAGCTCCCTGGCCCAGAGTTCAAGCCCCACAACCACCACCACCAACAACAAAAGGACTAATGCAATATGTGATTCTGAATTGTATCCATTTGCTACAAAGGACATTATTGGGGGCTGGGAATGTGGCCTTCGATTCCTCAGTATCACATACACAGGAAAAGCCAGAAGTGACACTCTGGCTTAAGTGGCAGAGTGCTATCCTTGAGCAAAAAGTGTCCAAGGACAGTGCCCAGGCTCTCAGTTTCAATTTTTTTTTTTGCCCCATGACTCGCAAAAATTTTTTTAAAGATATTATTGGAACAGTAAGTAAAATTAAATGGACTCTGAGGACTAAAAGGAAGTACCATTAATTTCCTTCTTTTTTCTTTTCTTTCTTTTTTGGTTGTTGTTTACTTGGTTTTGGCTTTTCTGTGACAGAATCTCACAACCCAGGCTGGCCTGGAACTTCCAGGCAGGCCAGGATGGCCTTGAGCTCACATTCCTCCGGCTCCAGCCTCCCAGGTAGTAGGATTGTCGGCTTAGGCCACCACATCTAGAAGTTTGTCTTTTGGAGACAGGGTCTTGCTGTGTCATCCATATTGTCCTCAAATGCAAGGTTTTCAACTTTCCAAGTGCTAGGACCACAGGCATGGGTGTCTGTCCAGCAGCATCTTGATTTGATGGCTCTGGTGTGGTTTGGTAGGGCAATGCTCCTGGAGGTAGGAAGTATACACCTGTATTGATTTCATGTGGTGCCTTGTTGGGTTGCAACCATGGTGCTCACCATCCTTCTTAGCTTTCACATATGGACTCTAGTCTCATTTCCCACCGATTCGGGTTCCACAATTCTCCATGGATTTTCTATTTTCCAAAAGTGGCCACACCTTGTGAACAGCGGGTTTAGTCTGTTTGCCTTCCTCTGGGAAGCAAAGGCTCAATGACCTGTAGTCCCAGCAGGTAGCCTTGGCTCCCTCTGTTTGATAAGTGTGAAACAGCTGATTCATGCCAGAGAGGTAAAGTACGGGTCTCCAGTCCATCTGACCATTTTTGCTGTTTAGAGAGAAATCTTTCCTACCATTTTAATGTGTCACTAAGCCATTGGCAGAAGCTCTAGCTCCCAAGCTGTTGCAACCCGAGGCATGCCTCTTAACCTGTCATGACAGGGACCTGTAGCCTTCTGCCAGCTTCAGATTCCAAGGTTTGGTATTGGTTACAGATAGAGAAGTATGTGCAGAAAGTAAGGTATAAACATCCAAGAGTGACAATATTTTTGTATACTAGAGGTAAATGATTTCCTTATCTTGAGAATGGGGAGCTAAACAGTAAACAGCTCACAATTTGCATAAACCTTAGTTTACCTCAGGCTCTCCAGCAGTTTAAGGCAGAGTTAGCACACACCCAGGATAGAAATCTGAATTCCCTTGTAGCCCAAAGGACTGACCTTTCCAGGAAATTCTCAGTGTTCTGAGAGTATGTTGGAAGAAGGCCCTTCCAAACTCCTGATCCTTTTGTGTCTCACAGCTTGGATTTTCTGGCTGTCACACCAAGCACTATTTAGATTCATTCCCTGAGAGAAAATTCTCAACCTAAAAATGTATACTTAATCAAAATATCCAAATATGACTATAAAATAAAAACATTTTCAGGGCTAGGAAGGTGACTTAATGGGAGAGAGCTTGCCTAACATGCATGAAGCCCTGGGTCTGGGTTTGATTCCTCAGTGCCACATAAACAGAAAAAGCTGGAAGTAGCACTGTGGCTCAAGTGATAGAGTGCTAGCCTTGACGGGGGAGGACCCCTCAGGAACAAATGCCCAGGCCCTGAGTTCAAGCCCCAGGACGGGCAAAAAAGAAATTAGATACTCAAGGAGTCCAAGTTACTCAATTTCAGATATCCTTTGAAAGGAGATAGTTCTGAGAAAGAAAGCAGAAGTGAACTGTGGAAGTTGGGTGTGGCTGGTATAAGCCCAGTACCCTAGAAGCTGGATCAATGGTTCAAGACCAGCTTAGCCTACAAAGCAAGACTAGGTTTTGGGGGGCCAGGAGCGTGACCTAACATGCATAAAGCCCTGAGTTCTATTTCTCAGTAACACATACACAGAAAAAGCAGAAGTAGTGCTTTGGCTCAAGTGAAGAGCTCAGGGACAGCACCTGGGCCCAGAGTTCAAGCCCCATGACTGACACAAAAAGAAAAGAAAAGAGGACCAGGAGCGTAGCCTAGTGGTAGAGTGCTTGCCTAGCATGCATGAAGCCCTGGGTTTGATTCTTTGGTACTACATACTCAGAAAAAGCGGGAAGTGGCACGGTGGCCCAGGTGGTAGCGCTTGCCTTGAGCAAAACTGGTCAAAAGACAGTGTCCATGCCCCGAATTCAAGCCCTAGGATTGACAAAAAAGAAAAAAAAAAGAGTATAGAATTAGAAAATGAACCAAACAGTAATAAACTTAAAAACCAGAAGAAGACGGGGAGAAAGAGGAAGAAGGAAAGTTGTTTTGAACATTTATACCAGATAAATAACATATGAAGTCAAGAGCTAATAATCAAGTCAGATTTAGTAGTGCATGCCTATATATTCCAGCACTTGAGAGGCTAAGGCAGAAAAATCTGAGTTTGAGGCCAGCCTTGCTTCAAACATACATCATGAAACCAAGTTTCCACAAAACAAAAACCAAACACACACACACACAGGAAAAAAGCAAAGAGAAAGTTTTAATTTGAATAGTTTCCTGCTCAGGATTCAGGGACCCCTCCTTAGTTCATGAACTACTACATTTTAATAACTACTGTCTTAAACCAGGAGGTAGGCAAAAATGTTCATAGTCATATAATAAATCTCAAACTAGAGATGACCCAACGTTCCATAAAAACTACTGTTTTGTCCTTACAAGAGTTCTTCTGTGCAGCCACAAGGAAACATTAACATAGCAACAAGACAAAGCGTGAAGAACAAACAAATCACAGAAGAAAACTTTGGTCTACCATTTGAAGTTCGACAGCGAAAAAGCAATATTCCACCCTCTCCTCCCTGACCTCACACAAAAATAGCAACAGCATATAGAAAAGCCAGGGAATCATTAACCCCCGAGTCAGGAGAGGGGGCACTTCATGGAAGAGGTTGGGTGAGGTGAGCAGGGAGAGGTTTGGAAGCTATCTGCCATTTCTTGTTCTTACCAAGGTGGTTCCACTTGAAGTATTATAAATATTGTTCTATGCTCCTTACACATCTGTTAACCTTCCAAATATGCTGGTTATTGACATGGCTTTCATTTCCAATATTTGATTAGGAAGATAAAGCAAGTTGGGCGCAATGGCTCACACCAATAACCCTAGCTACTCAGGAGGCTGAGATCTGAGGATCACCATTCAAAGCCTGGCACCAAAAAGTCTGTGAGACTCTTTTTTTCTTTTTTTTTTTTTTTTTTGCCAGTCCTGGGCTTGAGCTCAGGGACTGAGCACTGTCCTTGGACTTTCTCAAGGCTAGAGCTCTACCACTTGGGCCTCAGTGCCACTTCCGGTTTTCTGGAGATAAGAGTCTCACTCAAGTTCTTTTGGGGGGGGCGGGGGAGGTCTTAGGACTTGAATTCTGGGCCTGGGCACTGTCCTGGAGCTCTTCAGCTCAAGGCTACCACCCTACCCTGAGCCACAGCCCCACTTCCTCTTTTCTAGAGGTTAATTGGAGATAAGAATCTCAGATCCTTTTGTGCCTGGGCTGGCTTTGAACCTTGATCCTCAGATCTCAGCCTCCTGAGTAGCTAAGATTACAGGTATGAGCCACTGCGCCTGGCACCAGAATTTTTTTTTGCCAGTCCTGGGGTTTGAACTCAGGGCCTGAGAACTGTCCTTTAGATTTCCCAAGGTTAGAGCTCTGCCATTTGAACCACAGCACCAGTTGGTGGCTTTTTTCTATATATGTGGTACCAAGGAATCAAATCTAGGTCTTTGTGCATGCTAGGCAAGCACTCTACCACTAGTCAAATTCTCAACCCTGAAGGCAAGTGTTTGACTATCTTGAGGTTAACCTGGGCTACATAAGCAGACACTGTTTGAGAGCAAAGAAGAGGAGAAGGAAGAGGAAGAATAAGGAGGAGGGGAATAAAGAGGAAGAAGGGCCAGTGCAGTCAAAGCCAGCCCAGGCAGGAAACTCCATGAGACTCTTATCTCCAATTAACCACTAAAAAACCAGAAGTGGCGCTGTGGGTCAAGGGGTAGGTGAAGAGCTCAGCTCCAGGACCAAACGGGGGAGGGGTGGGGAAAGAGAAGAAAGAAATCAAGGGCTAGGAATCTAAGTGGTAGAACACATACTTAGCATGTATAAGGCCTTGGATTTAATCCCCAGTACTGCAAATACTAAATAAAATCCCTACACCTCTGAATATAATCTTCATTTGAGAAAAATCATACTAGGAAATATAAGCCTCTTAGAAACAAAGTGTACAGGCCAGGAACATGATATAGTGGTAGAGTGCTTGCCTAGAATGCACAAAGTCCTGGGTTCAATTCCTTGGTACCATATACACAGAAAAGGTTGGAAGTGGTGCTGTGGCTCAAGTGGTAGAGAGCTAGCCCTGAGAAAGCTCAAGGACAGTATCCTAGGACTGGCAGAAAAAGGAAAGAAAGAAAGAAAAGAAAAGAAAGAAGGAAGGAAGGGGGAGAGAGAGAGAGAGAGAGAGAGAGAGAGAGAGAGAGAGAGAGAGAGAGGGAGAGGGAGAGGGAGAGGGAGAGGGAGAGGGAGAGGGAGAGGGAGAGGGAGAGGGAGAGGGAGAGGGAGGGAGGGAGGGAAGGAAGGACGGACTGGCCGGGAGTTTGGCCTAGTGGTAGAGTGCTTGCCTAGCATGCACAAAGACCTGGGTTCAAGTCCTCTGTACCACAAACACAGAAAAGCCGGAAGTGGTGCTGTGGCTCAAGTGGCAGATGACTAGCTTTGAGAAAGTGCTCAGGACTGAGTTCAAGCCACAGGACTGGCAAAAAAAAAACGGGGAGGGAGGAAGGAAGGAAGGAGGGAGGGAGGGCAGGAAGGAAGGAAGAGAAAGTAAAGAAAAGAAAAAGTGGAGTTTAACCCAGGCTCTAGTGGCATTACAGGCATGAGCCTGTAATCCTAGCTACTCTGAGGACGGCTGTGCAAAACCAGCTTGGGTGGAAAGTCTGTGAGACTCTCATCTCCAAATTAACCAGGACAAATCAACCAAAAGTGGAGCTGTGGCTCAAAGGGTAGAGCATCAGCTGTGAATGAAAGACTGTGCAAGAGCAAAAAGCTGAGTTTAAGCCCCAGTACCAGCGTGACCCAAACGAAACCTAAAAGCACGGTCCTGTGTTCACATTCATGCAAATTACACGAAGGGTGCCTTTGAGCCATCAAGGGAAAGGATGCCATCCGCAAAGCAACACTAGCAATATCCCCACCGCAAAACTGGAGGAGGCTGTAGTGACCCGGCATGCTGCAGGGTCCTTGTACAAACAAGGAGAAGACGCTTGCCAAGAGAGCCAATGTGTGTATTGAGCCTATCACACATTGAAGAGCTGAGATAGCTTCCCAAAATGTGCATTGAAAATGACCAGATAGAAGGAAGCCAAGAGAGGGGTTTCTGGGTTCAAATGAAGCGCCAGCATTGCCTGCCCAGAGAAATCGTCCTTGGTGAAAAGAAGCAGAGGAGTGCGAGGAGGAAGAACCTACTTCCTGTGTGCTCATGGCATAAACTCAGCCCTCAGGCCTGTTAAGAAAAGCCTGCCTGAATTCTGTGTGTATTCTGGACGTGCCTTTGATGCAGCAATTCTTCTCCTCCCTTTCCCCTTTTCCCTTTTCTGTTTTTGATTATGCAATTTCTTTTCACAGCCTTTTTTTTTTTTTGGTCGGTCATGGGGTCATGTTGTCTTTGAACTTGAAATCCTCTTGCCTTAGCCTCCCAAATGTTGAGATTATAGGAGTGAACCACCATGCCATGTCTCACTCACCAATTCTTTCTTCAGATTTTTAAAAAATTCTTTTTATCATTTTATTTTTTTTCTAAAATTTTGCCCATTCTGGGGCTTGAACTCAGGGTCTGGGCACTGTCCTTGCAGTATTTTCTGTGTATGTGGTAACAAAGAACTGAACCCAGGGCTTCATGCATGGTAAGTAAGCACTCTACCACTAGGTCAAACTCCCCTCCCTTTCTTCAAATTTTTTAGGAGGGATCTGATTATCAAAAATTTTTTTAGTAGTGTGTATTGAACCAGGGTCTTGAACCTACTAAGCTTGTGCTCTACCAGTGAACTCTACTTGTCTTTGACAATCTTCTTGAAATCAGAATTCTCAAATTCCAACTTAAGAGTTCCATAAGGATCTAATTAGGTTTGAGTTCAAGTATCAATTTGATTATCTCAGGCAACAATAGACTAGAAAAGACTTTTCCAGAATGGGATGAGCAGCAGGCACCCAATCTCCTTTGGATTATTTGCTATGTGATTGTGACAATGTGAAAAAGCGTTTGCTCTGTATGAATTGTCCACAAGGGGTCCCCAATTCCTAAAGCACGGAGATTGTTTACTCCAAGCTCCCCTTGTTCTTTATGTAAGAATCTCTAGAGCAAGTGGGCTTAGATGCAAAAGGCTTAACTTACACTACTGACATGCAGAAAGACGTGTCCAGCTTGGCAACTGTGTTCTTTCCTATAATCCTAGCTGCTCCATTAGCTGAGATCTGAGGATTGCAGTTGGAAGCCAGCCCAGTTAGGAAACTCCATGAGACTTATCTCCAATTAACCACTAACAGGCCAGAAGTAGAAGAGCTGTGGCTCAAGTGGTAGAGCACTAGCCTCCAGCAAAAAAGCCCAGGGACAGAGCCCAGACTCTGAGTTCAAACTCCAGGACTGGATAAAGAAAGGACCATGTGTCTCAAATGGCTAACGGCATGCATGGGGCCCTGTTGACATCTTGTCACCAGCGCAATGGTGGCAACATGACCCAGCACGAAGTGCAGTTTCCACATGTGACCTCCAAGGGCACCAGACACTTTGGCACATGATCTCCACCTGGCAATTCTGGTACACAGGACACGTGGGGAAGGGGACAACATATGCACAGGGGAAGGGGATGTATGTGCCCTTGTCTGTGTACTCAGCGCCTGGGGCATGTACCCATCCCCCACACACACATCCAGCATATTTGGCGATAAGCCAGCACGTGCACAGGGCGATTGGAGCGCATGTACAAGTCACTTCGAGCATGTGACCACCACATGCACTCCCCACTTTTGGCAGGTGACCCCATATGGACAACATTTGACCATGTGATCTTCATGTGGACAGGGCACATTGGCCACATAATCCCCGTGTGGACATGGTGCTTTGATCATGTGACCACCACACAAACACAGTACTTTAGTCATGCGATCATCCTGTGGATATAATACCTTGGTCACTTTATCAACACCTGGACAAGGCACCCGATCACATGATCACCATGCAGGCACAGCATTTTGGTCTCATGATCACCAGTTCAGCAAGGCCTTTAGGTCATGTGATCACCACATGAACATGGAATTGTGGACCCACCACTGCCACATGGATATAGAATGTTGGTCTTGTGTTCACCACATGGACATGGCATTTTGGCCATATGACTTTCATGTGCCCATGGCACTTTCACATGCCACCTCCACGTGCGTTCCGTCCCTCTGGATCCTGACCACCGCGTGCATCGGGCACATTTGGGTGATGGTCACACGCGGACCTGGCATTTTTGGCACACGAGCACCATGTGCACACTGCAGTTTGGCTGTGTGACTCTCATGCACACGCTCAGCCCCTGGGACATGTGATTTGCTCTTGCAACTGGTAGTTTTAACACATGACTTCTCTGTGTAGAAGGCACTTAAGGACATGTCAGCCCCTCACGCACCTTGCACTTTACATGTGTGACCACCATATGTGCAGAGAAGTGACTTGTGACCCCCACGTGCTCTCAGCCCCTGGGGGACATGACCGTCATGTGCACAGGGTAGTTGGGATACGTGTCCCCACGTGAACTCCTTCCCTGGAGTATGACTGGTTTTGAACCATCATCCCAGATCTCAGCCTTCTGAGTAGCTTATATGGCAGGCAGGAGCCACTGCACCTGGTCTACTAGACTTTCTAGCTCTATTCCATAGCCTGGGCTTTCATAAGAGCATCACGCTGGACAGTGTGCGCGCACGCGTGTGTGTGGGGGGTGTGGGTGTGGGTGTGCAGTCCAAGATCACAGCTTTATATTACAGAATAAAACCAAAATTCTCAGGGTCAGCTGGCTAACTAAGATAAACAGTGACAGATTTTTGAACACTAAGATGTGTATAGGGCACGTTACAATCTGCAGTTTCTATTTATGTGACTCGTAGTTTAAATTTCGCCACCCAGTGCTCTTCAGCACTTATCAAGGAGTCAATCAGAGACCCTGTGGTCTTTTCTCCATGGAATACTTTGCTGAGTATTTCTGCCTCTTAGAGGACACTTGGGAGTGAAGATCAAAGTGGTAAAGAAATGATGAGGGTGAAAGGGCCACGGTCCATTTCAATGCTATTTTTATACTTTTTCCCTAAGGGAGTTATTACGCTGTACTAATGAGAAGGCTTTTGGGGTATGATTATACGTGTGATCACTGGAATACCATCCATGGACAGACACAAAGTTATAGCTCCTTCGCCAAGCCACCAGCCTACCACTGTTAGTGAGCTACTCCCACTCCCACAGAATCCCTTCGGGGGATGAGCTGCTTGCTGGCTGCACACCCCATAAACTCTGGCCCATTGCCCAGGCAGCTCTGGAAACCATGGTTTGCCAGACTGCAAACCATGTGACAACTCTGCAGAGAGAAAACTATCGTGCCAAACACCTATATTTTCTGAGAAGTTGGCCTTAGAAATAAACTTTTTATAATCTATTCATGAGAACAGAACATCTTTTTTCTAGATTTGTATTACAGACTTGATTAAAGAGGAGCTCGTGTAAGTCAATCTGAAAGATGCAGTATGTATTATTATTATCATTTTTATTATTACTATTATTATTATTATTATTGTAGGTCATGGGGCTTGAATTCTGGGCCTGGGCACTGTCCCTGAGCTCTTCAGCTCAAGGCTACCGACCAACCCCTTGAGCCACAGCCCCCCTTGCCGTTTTTCTGGTGGTTAATTGTAGATAAGAGTCTCACATGCGGGCCGGGAGTTTGGCCTAGTGGTTAAAGTGCTTGCCTGAAGCATGCATGAAGACCCGGGTTCGATTCCTCGGTACCACATATATAGAAAAAAGCTAGAAGTGGTGCTGAGGCTCAAGTGGTAGAGCTCTAGCCTTGAGAAAGTCCAAGGACAGTGCTCAGGCCCTGAGCTCAAGCCCAGGACTGGCAAAAAAAAAAAAAAAGAGTCTCACATGCTTTAGTGCCCAGGCTGGTTTTGAACCACAATCCTCAGATCTTAGCGTTCTGAGCAGCTAGGATTACAGGATGTATTTATTGATTTCAATCCAGATCTCCACTGTAATAACAGTAAAGAAATAAAAGACCACAATAAACTCATAAAGTTAAAGAGAAGGGAGAAATAATGACAGGTCTTTACTTTGTGGGGAGAGCGAGCTGGGCCCTGTGGGTGGGGGCGGGGCCGGGGAGAGGCTCAGCCCTTGGGAGCTGTGGACAAGGTGGGTAGATACAGTAGGAGAGAAACATCAATGAATCCATGTTGATTGGTGGAGCTGACCACAGGAAAGGATCAGGAACGGAAGATGCACTGTTATCTCTGGTAAAACAGATGTATTCTGTGATTCTTTTCCTTTTTTCTTTTCTTTTGTCAATCCTGGGGCTTGAGCTAAGGGCCTGTATGGGTCCATGGCTTCTTTTGTTCAAGGCTACTGCTCTACCACTTGAGCCACAACTCCACTTCTGATTTTTTTTTTTACTTGCTAATGATCATTTATTGAACAATTTGTCATTTTCTATGAATAAAAGAGGACAATATTCTTAACCTCTAGATTCAGTACGTAGTAAAACTCACTTTCTCAAACTACAGTTCTACAGCAAGAGAAACCCTTTGTTACTGAGTTAGGATAGGGAAAACTATAACAAATTTCTTAAAGCACATGAGACCATTTCACAGTTCTAGAAGGCACACATATTTCCTATCAAAGTAACACATTTAAGTAGTTCATATTTTAAAAATGCAAAGCTGTACAGAATAGAAAAAATGTTCATTTTATCAATTAAACACATTTACAACTTTTATAATTAGATACAGTAGAACCTACTTAATATTCACATCTAAAGAATTATCACCCAGTTTAATGAAATGAACAAATAACTGCTCATTTATTTCACAAGGTTAATAAAAAGTTAAATAATTCACAGTAGAACAGTTAGTATTGGAGCTAATATTGTAAAATAAAAGGTATCGCTCACTGCTTAATAAATCCTTCAAAGGTGAAGAATTTTGAGTAAAAGTATTGGCTATAAGGAATCAAACCCCATAAATGTTGTTCATTTTCAGAATCATTTCAAAATTAAGCAATCTTAATTAAAATCAGTCTAACCCCAAAGTACAATTCAAATTTTTAGAGCTGGAAAACATTTCGGAGGAGCACTTACAAGATTTTTCAAAATATATCCTACATTAGACAAAGAACCAATGGAGGAGAGACTCAGGGATATGAAAGCTATTAAAAATTGGGGGCTTTATATGACAAAAATTCAAATAAATAGCATATTTCTCTTGCATTATTATGCTTCCATTGGTTGACTTAATATTTTGTCATTGTGTACATAAATGTTACAGAATGAAATTTATGTTAATAAAATATGATTTTGTGGGGGGGGAAGGGTATATATACATGAGTACATGGGTTCTAAAAATTACCTTGCAAAAAAAAAAGGTTACATTGCTGAAATACTATGAAAACTACTTCCAAAGTAGGAATCTATCAAGTACAGAATCACCTAGTACATTGCAAGGCTGACAGAACAGAGCCCAAATACTCAGCCTGCATAAATACCCTATGAAAAGTATTCAGTTATTTGGTGACTTTAATGTCTCCTCATGAATGTCATTATCTCTTTTATCCTTGAAATGGTTTTTATCTTACTTGCTAACCATTAAAATCTTAGTATCCCCCAGTTTTTGTCACCAATAAACAGCAATTTAAATTTATGTACCTTGGTTAGGAAAATAGTGTTTTCAATTTACTGATAATAGGCTAAAAAGATGCATGTGTTAAAATATTTTTAAAGGAGACATCATGCCCTAATTTAATTATATTATGAAATGTTAATGTTAAAACTTGTACTTCATAAGCAAAATCTAAAAAATATGGTTGAGTGTTGCAGAAGATCATGATTATATTTTTTAGAGACTTGCGCAGGGAGTACAGCGGAGCAGTAGAAGCCAAATCATCATGTGCTTGAAAAACTTCACTCTCCTTTTTTTTAATCTAATAAATCTGAAGAATGTGAAACCTTCATAATCATCAAGTAACTCATCATGATCTGCAAACATATAATTAATATATGGAAAGAAAATTTTCCTCCTGAAAAATCCAAGCTGAGCAAGCCTTCAAAACCCAATCAAAACAGCTAGAGGAGGGCCGGGAGTTTGGCCTAGTGGTTAAAGTGCCTGCCTAGCATGCATGAAGACCCGGGCTCGATTCCTCGGTACCACATACATAGAAAAAAGCCGGAAGTGGTGCTGAGGCTCAAGTGGTAGAGCTCTAGCCTTGAGAAAGTCCAAGGACAGTGCTTAGACCCTGAGCTCAAGCCCAGGACTGGCAAAAAAAAAAAAAAAAAAAAAAAAAAACAGCTAGAGGAATGCATTTCCGTAACTGCCAGAGACTATCCAGTAGAAATTCATTTATAGAGCAAAGTCTGAATTTATACTCTTTATCCAAATTATACATTATAGGAAACTAGTGTTTTAGAACATATGGATGAAGTTAAATAAAGGTAGGAAAGCACTGAATCTTTAAGTAAAAACTACTAAAGGAGCAATAATTAACCACAAGGGGGCATAATGCATACCTAAGTCTCCAGCAGAAAAGGCTGGCTTTTAACTAAGTTTGCACTTTGATGTAGCTTACCCTTTTAGTCATTCAAAATTTTCTCGCAGATGGCTACAACTTGTTAGCATTCAAAATTTACTTTAAATCTATCTAAAAAAGTATCAGAATACTTCCCTGAAAAACAGTAGTGAGTCAAAAGCCTCTGGAAATATTGCTATTTTCAGTTACCAAAGGATTCAAGAGCAATTTGTTCTAATACACTTTAGAACAGATAAATAATAGGAAAATATGGTTTGAAACAGTGGCAAATCTTGGCTTACCATAAATGGAAGACCTAGGAAGCTTATTTTTTAAAAATTGGGGCATATTTTCAGTATAGCAAAAATAGGAGGGTGGGAAAGTAAGATTTTGTGAATCAGTGCCACAGTGTCCCACTGTTGCCAATATATTCATAGTCTACAATAACCAGAGAGACTCATCCTCTAAAGTCACGGCCTATGGGGCTGGCCTGCCTCATCAGCCATATTAAGAATATAGTTAGCCATATCATCTTCAGTGGGTGCATCTGACACCACCCAAGACTCATTTGCTCCAGTCATTTGTAGTCGACAAATGGGGCAATTCCTGTGCGGGTCACTCCATTTATCAATACACTTCTGACAAAAGCTGTGAGCACAAGGCAGGATGAGATCAGCTCGACCATCCATGCAGATGCAGCATTCCTCTTCATCAGTCAGCTGCTTCACCCTTAGTACAGACCACCGCACAACCACTTTCCAAAAGGCAGAGGCATCAGACCCAGGTTGCACCTCAAAGAGAAGATGTTTTTCTTGGCCAGCGGCTACCTTGGCGGTTCTTTGGCTCAAGGCATTGTGCTCGGGCCGCCGGTGGGATCCGCGGGCGACCACTGGCAGCACACTTCTGATTTTTTTAATAGTTTATTGAGAATAAGAGTCTCTTGGGGCTGGGAATATGGCCTAGTGGTAGAGTGCTTGCCTAGCATGCCTGAAGCCCTGGGTTCGATTCCTCAGTACTGTATATACAGAAAAGGCCAGCAGTGGCACTGTGGCTCAAGTGGTAGAGTGCTAACCTTGAGCAAAAGAAGCTCAAAGATAATGCCCAGGCCCTGAGTTCAAGCCCCAGGACTAGCAAAAAAAAAAAAATCTCTCAGACTGACCTATGTGGCTTCATGGCTTGGAACCTGATCTCAGCCTCCTGAGGTGCTAAGATTGCAGGCATGAGCCACTAGTGCCCAGATCTTTGTTTATTTAATTTTTTCCTTTCCAGGTCAAGTATGAATGCTACAGTCTGTTTCTGTCACTTAGGGAAATGCATTTGGAAGTAATTTCTGTACAATAGGTTTTCCTTTTAATGGCTGGTTAATATTCCAATTTTGTACTACACTATGTTGGGTTGTTTCCACGATTTAGTTATTACAAACAAAGCTACTATAATAAAAATGTGTGCAGTCCTTTTTTTTTTTTTTTTTTTTTGCCAGTCCTGGGCTTGAGCTCAGGGTCTGAGCACTGGCCTTGGACTTTCTCAAGGCCAGAGCTCTACCACTTGAGCCTCAGCACCACTTCCGGCTTTTTTCTATGTATGTGGTACCGAGGAATCGAACCCGGGTCTTCATGCATGCTAGGCAAGCACTTTAACCACTAGGCCAAACTCCCGGCCCCGCAGTCCTTTTTCTGTAAACTTATTTGTATTTGATTTTGAACCCAAGACCTTGCATTTGCTAGGCAAGAGCTCTATCATTTGATTCCCATCTGCAGTCCTTGCTTCAGTTATTTCTCAGGTATGCTCTTGTGTTTTGGCTTAGGCAGGCCAAGACAGCAATTCTCCTATTTATCCTCCTACATAGCTGGGGTTACAGATGTACAGCACATGTTCAGGCTATTTGTTGATATGGAGAATTTTTTTTTTGTGTGTGTGTGTATGGTCATGGGGCTTGAACATGGCCTGGGCGCTGTCCCTGAGCTCTTCAGCTCAAGGCTACCATCCTACCCTTGAGCCAAGTCCCACTTGCCATTTTCTAGAAGTTAATTAGAGATAAGAGTCTCAGGTCCTTCTGTGCCAGAGTTGGCTTTGAACCTTGATCCTCAGATCTCAGCCTCCTGAGTAGCTAGGATTACAGGCATGTGCCACTGTGCCAGGCTCCAAATGTATTTTTATCTTAAATTTGCTTGCTGCTGCTGCTTCTTTTGTCAAAGAGCTATCAATGCATTCATTTATATAGCATATTGGTTATCTTAAAATGATTTAATAAGCCATGCAATAGTGGCTCCCACATATAATTCTAATAACGCAGGCGGCTGAGAACTGAGGATTATGGTTTGAAGCCATCTGAGCAGGAAAGTCTGTGAGACTCTTATCTTCCAGAAAACTGAAAGTAGCCCTGTGGCTCAAAGTGGTAGAATGTTAACCGTGAACAAAAGAGCTCAGGGACAGCGAGGAGGTCCCAAGTTCAAGCCTTATGACCATAAATAAATAAACAAATAAAATGATAATGCAATTTAAAGGTAGAGTGTCTACTCAGCAGATACAAGGTCTCTTGGATTTGCCACAGACAACTAATACTAACAATGATAGTAATTTAGTAATTACTGTTGTTAATAAAAATAACCATCATTTGTAATAATAATTTAACAATAAATAAAAATGTATTAAGAGGTTTCATTTCATTTCTGTTCTAATACAAAGAGGTACATAGGAAGAAGCACCACCTTTTTAAGGCCAAGTCTGAATTCTTTCTTGCTTTATTTTTTTGGTGCCAGTCCTGGGGCTTGAACTCAGGTCCTTGGGGTTTCTCAAGACTAGTGCTCTGCCACTTGAGCCACAACACCACTTTCGGCTTTCCTTTTTTTTTTTTTTGCCAGTCCTGGGCCATGAACTCGAGGCTTGAGAACTGTCCTTGGGCTTTCTCAAGGTTAGAGTTGCACCACTGGAACTATAACACGATTTCCAGGGATGGTACCATTTCCAGGTACCAAGGAATTGAACCTGGGTCTTCTTGTGTGCTAGGCAAGCACTCTGCCACTAGGCCAAACTCCCAGCCCCTGGTCTTATGCTTTTTTTTTTTTTTTTGCCAGCTCTGGGGCTTGAACTCAGGTCCTGGGCACTGTCCTTGGGCTTTTCCTTCAAGGCTATCACTCTGCCACTTGAGCCACAGCACCATTGCTGGCTTTTTTTATGTATGTGGTACCAAGGAATGGAACCCAGGTCTCTATGCATGCTAGATATGCACTCTACCACTAGGTCAGGCTCCCAGCCCCACAATTTGTTCTTTGAGATGAGGTCTCATTAACTTTTCTTTCGCTTGGACTAGCTTTGAACTGTTATCTTCCTATCTTTGCCTTACAAGGAATACTTCTGCTTTTTTTGTATGTGTGTCAGTGCTGTGGTTTGAACTCAGCCCGGGCACTGTTCTTGGGCGTTCTCAAGGCTAGAGCCCTACCACTTCAGCCACAGCACCACTTTGGGCTTTTATTGTGCATGTGGTACCAAGAACTCCAACCCAGGGCTTTGTGTATGCCAGGCAAGCACTCTACCACAAGGCCACACTCCTGGCTAACGAGGAATCCGTTCTTCATTGACATGAACAAAGTCATGCCTTTATTGAGTGTCTGCAATAGCCGCAGCCATCCTGAAATCCCCAAGGTAAAGAAACATCACCAATGTTACAACAACAAGATAGAAAGGTGGTGGTAGATATGTGATGTTCCAAGCTCTGAGTCAGCCTTGGACCAGTGAGGAACTGGAGGACATTTTGCCGTTTTCCCCATGTGTGGTCCTCCATGTCAATTTGTAAATGATGAGAGGTAGATTCAGGAAGGAATGAACATAAAAGTCTATTTAAGTTTATAGGCAAATTAAATGGCACTGTAGTCTGGAGTTCCAAGGAACTGTAATAGCATCCGAGAGGGAAAAATATGTTTTTCAGTAAAAGCCCAGGATTTTTGAGTTCTAGTATCTTTCTTGGCCTACTACTGACACCAGCCTTAGATGGCACTCTTCTCTCTACAAAGGCTTCCTCCCTCCTCCCTGGGGCTAGGAGAGGGGCTTGGCAGTCTTGCAGGTGGCAGAGTGGCTTTAGAGGAGAGTTTGATTGGCTGAAAGAGTGTTAATCTTCAAATCCACAATATGGAGGAAGGAGAAAAGCAAGCTGACTCACAAGCTGATTTAATGATTGGACTAAAATGACAGCTGTGAGTTTCTTGTAGGCATCCTTTCCTGCTACAACAGGAAACTCAAAAATATTTGTTTCAACTGACAAATTTGATGTTTCTTTTTACATTTAGAAGGTTTTGATCTTGGGTACAAGGTTAGAGATTGGTTAACTGAAGATATTGGCCAACTGCTTTGGGTCAGGCTATTTCACCATACTGTTATCTTTCATTTGTGTGAATTCAACTGACAAGACTAGAGTTAGTAAATTCTTAGCATTTCTTGTTTGTTTGCTTGTTTTGTCTGTCCTTGTACACTTTTGCTCAAGGCTAGCACTCAGCCACTTGAGCCACAGCACCACTTCTGGCTTTTTCTATGTATGTGGTTCCAGGGAATCGAACCCAGGGCTTAGTGCATGCTAGGTGAGCATGTTACCACTAGGCCACACTCACAGTCCCCTTAAGTCTCTTATCTCCAATTAACCACCAGAAAACTGGAGTGGCACTGTGGCTCCAGTGGTAGAGCACTAGTCTTGAGCTGAAGAGCTCAGGGACAGCGCCCAGGTCCCGAATCAAGCCCCACAACCTACAAAATGAACAAGCAAATAACACCTTCAAAAAGATTCAAAACAGGGGGCCAGGAGTTTAGCCTAGTGGTAGAGTGCTTGCCTAGCATGCACGAAGACCTGGGTTCAATTCCTTGGTACCACATACATAGAAAAAAAGCCGGAAGTGGTGCTGAGGCTCAAGTGGTAGAGCTCTAGCCTTGAGAAAGTCCAAGGACAGGGTTCATGCCCTGAGCTCAAGCCCAGGACTGGCAAAAAAAAAAAAAGATTCAAAACAAAATGGTCAATTGTATCCCTTTCCTGACTTCCCTTTATATATTTTTTTCCATTTTCCTACTGAGCTCTAGAAGATGCTCTCGTATGAAGGAGATTATCCCTACGATCATGAGTAGAGCTCCCATACTGTTGAGTGGTTGTCATCGATCCTTTGATTTTGCTTATAGTGATTTTACTTCATTTGTTTTCTCCATGCTCTCTTCACCCCTGGGTATGGTTCAGTGGTAGAGTGCCTGTCTTGAAAAGAACAAAGGAGAAACAGGAGGAGGAGGGGGAATCAGGGGAATAATTCAGAAGACAATGCTTAGGGCAGATTTTTTTTGTTGTTTTCAGAAAGGCCAGTCTGTCTCAACCTCTCGATCAATGTCATTTTAGAGGTCAGGCTGAGTTGGGCACTTGGTTGGAATAAGTTTACAGGGATAAGGCACAGGAGACAGCAACGGCAGAGAGTTCTAGGGGATTGGGAGGGTAGTGCAGTGCTAGAGCATGTTCAAGGCTCTGGGTTGAAGCCACACACACACACACACACACACACACACACACACACACACACACACACACGGGGGAAGAAAATAATTCTTGAAGTGAGGAATGAGGAATGGATAAGCTAAGAAACCCTCTCTAGGCCCACCTTGTTCTGGGAAGTGAAGACTTTAGGGTCCAGTGGTTATAGTAAACATCTATTCCAGGAACACAATTAATGTACATAAATTCCAGTAACTGGCCTGTTTCCAGGGTCCAGTGGTCACCAGGACCCAACAGTTAGTCACCTACACCCAAAACAATCAGAAATACACTCATGAATCAAACTAAATGTCAAACTAAATGTTATCCGATCACGATCCTGTAGCTGTAACTTGTTTGTACATGATTATAAAAGCTGTAAAATCTTTGCTCAGTACCTCTCAGCATCACTGGCAATGAGTGCGTGGAGGTCCGGGTTCGAACTCGTAATAAACGACCCTTGCCCCTTTGCTTTGGCCTCGGCCTCTGGTGGTTCTTTCAGGGTCCCAGGAGTTCAGGTACAACAGAAGCTTTTCTACATGGGTGGCTAGTTGGTAAAATAGAACCAAGGAGTTTGTTTGAAGCAGGATCTGGCATTCCAGAGAGTGTTTGCATGCTGATATAAATCAGAGAATGACCCAGGGAAGAGAGAAAAGCTAGCATGTTAGGAATGAGGACAATGAGGGTGAGATCCTGGCCCCCACCAGGGACAGGCTTCTAAAGGAGAAGTTACTTCATGGTGAGAGCCGCCATACAAGCTAGAAGCCCATTGGGGCAGTAATTAGTATGAAGATGGAAACCCCTGCCTGCGTCTTGTTTTGTTCATGAAGAATGAGTGGAAGGCAAGCTGGGAGGTTGTAAGGAGAAAAAAATAGAAAATGGGAAATAAATATTTTAGAATGGAGAAAAGAAACACAGAGAAGATTGCCCCAGAGTGATAAAGGCCTTCCAGAGATTTCTGGTGAGAATTTCAAGGGAGGCAATGAACACAGTTGTGTGTTTACTGTAGCCATGTTTTGGCAAGATGTGGAACGGACATTTTGTGGAGCAAAAACAATAGAGAAGGGGCAGGGAATGTGATGCAGTGGTAGAGTGCTTGTCTAGCATGCATGAAGCCCTGGGTTCAATTCTTCAGTAGCAGATATATAGAAAAAGCTAGAAGTGGTGCTGTGACTCAAGTGGTAGAGCGTTAGCCTGAGGAAAGCGCAAGGGCAGTGCCCAGGTCCTGAGTTCAAGCCCCAGGACTGACAACAAAGATGAACAAACAAAATAGATGAACAGCAGAGAAGGAGAATTGAAGCAGCTACTACAATAGTGGGCCAGAGCTGGATAGAGAAAACAAGGACATGAGGGTAAAGTAAAATGAATAGAAGGTAGAATGAATTGGTGATTGGAATAAGATTGAAGAGATACTGTTGAACTATAAACAGTGCCCTGGGTGAGACTGGAGAATGGGGAAGAGCTCAACATATCAAACCAGAATATGTGAAATAGAGATTCTGGAAATGGTTTGGTTATTGATGGTGATAAGGTTAAGGGCATAACCACACGGTATAGGGAGGCAATTGGAAACTGGGATCTAGATGTTGGCTAAATCATCCATGTGGATATTGAAAGGTGACAAGAATAGGGAGCTACCAGCTGGGTGCTGGTGGCTCACACTTGTAATTCTAGCTACTCAGGAGTCTAAGATCACAGCTTGCAGCCAGTCCAGGCAGGAAAGCCCATGAAACTTTTATCTTCACTTATGCATCCCCAAACCCCATTCTCAGCTCCCATTCCTCTGCCAGAAATGGAGCTGTGGCTCAAGCAGTAGAGCTCTAGTCTTGAATAACAAACAAACAAACAAAAAAGCTCAGGGACAGCACCCAGACCCTGAGTTCACGCCCAAGACCAGCACACATGTGTGCTAGGGTGCCAGTCTTTCTGTGAAGTCTTCAGGGTCTCACAAGGACTTTTCTGCCTAGTCTGACTTTGATTTGGAGCCCTCAGATCTCAGTCTCCTGAATAGCTAGGATTATAGACCTGAGCCACTAATGCCTAGCTAAATAGGATTTCTAAAGGCCTTAATGGAGCTGAATGGATCCCATTTTTTTTTAAACTAAATACTGGTTCAGGGAATGTCTCAAGTGGTAGAATACTTGCCTGGCAAGCACAAGGCCCTGAGTTCAAACTCCAATACTGAATAAAAGACTGGCTCACAGAATACATCTGTAGCATGAAACATGTCATCTATAGGATGTTGGAAGAAATGTCTGTCTTTGCTCCATCTAGTGCCCCTGACAGACCTAAAACCTTGGCACAATCTACAATTTATACTTTAAAAAAAGTTTAAGAAACCAGCAAAGTGCATATAAAAATAGATTTTAAAATAAGCAGTTTCTTTTCTGCTTTATTTAAGCAGAGATTTAAGGGATGGGAAGTATGGAGATACATAGCTGGGTTAGGATAATTATACATTATGAATCATTAGAAACCTAGCCCACCCTCTCCCTCATTCCTCAAAAAAAAACAAACCCACAAAAAACTTCTTGGTATAAGGGTTTCCTGCAAGCTGCAAATATTTTCACTGGCAAATTGCACAACCTTCTTGTTAGTTCACTGGGACAATCTCTATGAATGTGTTTACAATCTGGTTAAAGAATTAGCCTTTTCAATGAGGATATTAACACACAGAGATAACGGTCAGCTCAGTAAGTACAACACACCTCACCGTTCTCAATTCAGTGCGATGGTGACTCAAGCCAGTGAGGGCAAACACTCAGGAGGGTTGTGAACCCTTTCCTACAGATGCCATTCTCTAGGCCTCTTCATCAGAGAGGCAAACGCCCAGCCAGATAGTGCTCACAAAGATGGGCTTTATCCCAGCTATGACAGGCAGTCATCTCCACACTTGCTCACTCTGAGCCTGAGCTCTTCAGCTCAAGGCTAGAACTCTACCTCTTTGAGTCACAGTGCCATTTCTGGTTTTCTGGTGGCTAATTGGAAAATCTCATGGACTTTCATGTCTGGGCTGGCTTTGAACCTCCTGAGGAGCTAGGATTACAAATGTGAGCCACCTGCACCTGGCCAACAAAATTTCTTGTAGTTCTTCAGTGTCGCTATGTAAAAGGGGAGTCATGTTCAATGTATTCCTGGTCAGGAGGTAAGCCAGACACCCACAGAATCTTAGCTTTACTGTTTTGTTGTTGCTGTTGTTTGTGTTTTGTTCAGTCCCGGGGCTTTAACTCAAGGTCTGAGCACTGTCCTTCGGCTTTCTCAAGGCTAGAGCTCTACCACTTGAACCTCAGCACCATTTCCAGCTTTTTCTTTTTTTTTCCCATATATAATATATGTATGTATTTTTTTTTTTGGCCAGTCCTGGGCTTGAGCTCAGGGCCTGAGCACTGTCCTTGGACTTTTCTCAAGGCTAGAAGAGATCTACCACTTGAGCCTCAGCACCACTTCCAGCTTTTTTCTATGTATGTGGTACCAAGGAATCGAACCTGGGTCTTTGTGCATGTTAGGCAAGCACTCTACCACTAGGCCAAACTCCCGGCCCCTCCATATATTTTTTATTATAATTAATAGAGGGTTACATTATATTCACCAGATAGAAGGTGCATTACTTCACAAACATGTCATGGATTTCCCGCTTTTTCTATGTATGTGGTACTGTGGAATCAAACCCGGGTCTTTGTGCATGTTAGGCAAGCACTCCACCACTAGGCTAAACTCCCAGCCCCTAGATTTACTGTGTTGTTGGGGTTTTTCGGTGGTCATGGGGCTTGAACTCTGCCTGTGTACTGTCCTTGAGCTCTTCAGCTCAAGGCTACTGCCCTACCCTTGAGCCAAGCCCATTTCCCATCTTCTAGAGATTAATTGGAGATAAGAGTCTTAGGTTCTTTTGTGCCCTGGCTGGCTATGAACCTTGATCCTCAGATCTCAGACTCCTGAGCCACCACACCTGGCTAGCTTTACTGTTTTATTAATAAATACAAGAGAAAAAACCCCATTCTATCATGTTATTTATTTATTTATGTGTCATAGTACAGCGGCATAAACTCAGGGCCTGGGTTCTGTCCCTGACCTTTTTTGTTCAAGGCTAGCACTCTGCCATTTGAACTATATTCCCACTTCTGGATATTTCTGTGGTTAACTGGAGATACGAGTCATGTATCAGACTTTCCTGCCTGAGTTGGCTTCAAACCATGATCTTCAGATCTCGGCCTCCTAAGTAGCTAGTATTATAGGTATAAGCTAACGGCACCCAACTTTTTCTGGTGGTTAATTGGAGGTAATAGTCTCACGGACTCTGTAGTGCCTGGGCTGGCTTTGAAGTTTGATGCTCAGATCTCAGCCCCCTGAGTAGCTAGGATTACAGGCATGAGCCACTGGCATGTGGCTCTCTTTATTTCTTTTTCTTTTTCTTTTCCTTTCCTTGCTCAAGGCTGATGTTCTCTCTACCACTTGAGCGTCACTTCTGGTTTTCTGCTGGTTAACTGGACATCAATTTGTTTCTGCAATTTGTCTGCCTGGGCTGGCTTCAAATCATGATCCTCAGATCTCAGCCTACAGAGTAGCTAAGATTATAGGCAGTGCCTAACTTGGTTTCCTTTTTCTTCTGATAGGGTCACTATGCAGCCACAGGCTAACCTCTGGCCTACCAATGGATCCTCCAGCCTCAACCTCCTTTTTTTTTTTTTTTTTTTGCCAGTCCTGGGCTTGAGCTCAGGGCCTGAGCACTGTCCTTGGACTTTCTCAAGGTTAGAGCTCTACCACTTGAGCCTCAGCACCACTTCTGGCTTTTTTCTATGTATGTGGTACCAAGGAATTGAACCCGGGCCTTCGTGCATGCTAGGCAAGCACTTTAACCACTAGGCCAAACTCCCGGCCCTCAACCTTCTTATTACTAGTTTACAAGCATATGCTACCATGCCCTGCCCACACCGCAATCTTCTAACAGACACAATAAAGTCTTGTTCTAAGAGAGACGAAAAAGCTGGAAACCTGAGTGAAGTGTAGCTGCCAGAATAAAGACCTGTCACCACCCTCGTACCTGACACTGAAAAGGAACAGCAAAAAACAAGTCTTACCTTGCTCCTCCCGTCTTGTGGATTTCCCCTAGCATCCTCTATTGGTGAAGAGGCTCAAAGTATATTTCATATATATAGTAATATCTGTTAATATAATTATAGAGGATGCTATACAAATATAGGTATCATGATAAAAACCCATGTTTTGAACAGGAAGAGAAGAGGGAAAGAAGGGAATATGATAAAAGAGGTGAACTTGCCCAAAGAATACTACACATCTATGAAATTTGCACAGTAATATTCCCTTGTATTATTTTTTTAAAAAAGAGAAAAATTTGATAAACTTTCCAACCCATTTACTTTTTTTCTGTTTTGGTACTGGAACTAAAATTCTTGGCCTGGGATGCTTCTGTTTTCAAATTACAGTGGGTTTCCATCTGGATGTAACCTCATTTTAAATGCAGCTACACTTTAGGGAGTACAGCTCAACTTTACTTCATCTACTCTTTTCCTCATTGCATTAAAGATCTTGATAGGTTTCCTATTCCTCTATTTTGAGTGCCTCCACTGCAGTGACTCCCTCCTAAGCCCTAGTCAAAGGGAGAAGCATTGGAGAGAGTGGACCCCAGAGCTCCAGCAGCTCAGCCAGACATCGTCAAGCAGCCATGGTTCTTGGCCTGGATGACATGGAATCTTCTCCTTCAACCTGGACCCGATACAGAGGTTCTGAACCCCTGAAGTCTCCATGCAACTGTCAAGTTGTTTGTTAGGCCAGACTGCTATGTTTAACCTGGTCTTTCTTTTTCTGCCATTTTATTTGCATTTTGCTTTCTGGTTCATAAGTTTGGGTACTTTTTCTGAGGTTAACTACCTCAGTTGTCTGTAGGGACTCATGTCTATAATCCTAGCTATTCAGGAGGCTGAAATCTGAGGATCATGGTTCAAAGCCAGCCAGGACAGGAAAAGTTCTGTGACACTCTCATATCCAATTAGCTACTTTCAAAAACTCCTGGAGTTGTGGCTCAAGTGGTGGAAGGCTAGTGTTGACAAAACAAAACACCTCAGTTGTCTTTGCTGAAACTTCTTGACATATTTTAATTTAATGACACTGGCTCTGAGTTCCCACTTTTTCTTGCCCAGAAAATCTATCTAGAGGTGAACATTTCTGGTCTCAGGACTCCTTTACATTCTTCAAGGAAAAAACAAAAATAAAAACAGAACACTGGGTTGTGGGTGCAGCTCAGTGGTAGAGTACTTGCTAAGCATGCACAAAGCCAAACCCTGAATAACTTTTGCTTATATGGACTGTATCTGTTGGTTAACCACAATAGAAGTTAAAATAGAGCATTTAAAGATATTATTCTCAGATAAACTTAACCTATTCTATGTCAATATGACATTTTTGTTAAAAAATACTTTGCATATGAGAAACTATTTAGTGAGAAGGGTATTATTTTACTTTTTTTTTTTTTTGCCAGTCCTGGGTCTTGCACTCAAGGCTTGAGCACTGTCCTTGGGCTTTCTCAAGGCTAGAGGTCTACCACTTGAGCCACAACACTACTTCTGGCTTTTTCTGTGTATCTGCTACTGAGGAATTGAACCCAGGGCTTTGTGCACAAAGCTAGGCAAGCACTCTACCACTAGGCCATGTCCCCAGCCCATTATTTTACATTTTTGTAAATACTTTTCATGTCTATTCTCCTATCTGATTCTGCATTCCATCTATTACAACAACACATATCATGTGGCTTCTAGAAAATTCTACATTTGTAATACAACAGAATGAGTAAGAAAGGCAAATGGCTGCAGACAGGGGTACACACTAGTGGTTCTGTAGCTGTGTAACTATGTAACCCTGCAGAGGAAACAAAAGGATCACAAAGCCAGGTAAACAAACAAGCAAGCAACAAATAATATCTGTATTACAAAAATAATTTTGGTCACTTAAAACACCTCAGTATTTCCAGATTACATTTTGAAGGCAGCTAGTACCTTTAACAACCCGATAAAGCAAAGGTCAGAATCACTTTTTCTTTTCCTCTGTCTTTTATTGTTACAGTAAAACTATTTACATTGATAGATGGGAGCTAGATTTGGTCCTCTGGCCCTGGTTTGCTCAGCCTTGATCTAGAATAGAAAAGGCTTTCAGGGTTTGTGCCACAACAGGGAGAGGCTTTCTAGCTCACCCTAGCTAGGCTCATACCAGAGGAAAGAGGAGCAAGTTCTTTTTTTGAGGAAGACTTGATCCGTTTCTACTACTCCCATTTCCACTTTGGTGAACTTTACAGTCAGCATCGTAGCTATCACTGGACCACCTCTCTCTGTCTCTCTCCACAGCCTCCTTTCAGCCTCCACCCTTGCCTGTACCCCACTTCCAGCCCAGAAGGTGGTACAAGAAAACTGGGTGGACTGGCTCCACTAGGGCATAGATACCTCTCTGGCTACTAAGCCAGGCCACGTTCATGTCATGAATCTCCCACATTCCTGTTAACTTTTGGAGCCGTTGTTGGAGCCAGAGCTCAGCTGTTTTGCTGCCCCCAACTGCTCTTACCCACTGGCGCCTCCTAGTGTTGGTGGGGAGGAACTAGTCTCCCTAGCAAGCAGTGTCTTCCTCTGCTCAAAGACAAAGGAAGTCACTTTTGGTTCTGGCTGGCACATGGATGCCAGGGCCCAAGGTAACATTTCTCAAGAGCAGTATCATGCGTATCAGAGAAGGTGAAGCCCGACCCTTCCTCTGCTATTCCCAGGCATCACCTGAGTCCCTGGAAGGATTTAGAGTTCAAGGCCCATCTGAGTCACATAGTGTGATCTTGTCTCAAAAATAAATATTTGTGTGCGTGCCCATTTCCGGATGTTCATTTTGATAAATAGCATTTTAAATCATCACATGCACATTGGCACTGTGCTTCTGTATCCTTCTCCTGAGCGGGAGGGGGGAACTATCATTCTAAAGAGCATATTCTGATGGGATTTGTCTTCGGTAGTCCTCCCTTTGTTTCTCTACCAGGATAATGTGGTTGCCCTCAGGGCCTCAAAGGTGTTATGGGATGAGGTGAAGAACAGAATACGACAAGGTGAGGCCAGGCAAGCTCCAAAGCAAAGGCCACTCAGGAGAAGCTCCAGGCTGTCAGGAAGACCTCCAGTATACACCCCAAAGCTTACCCCTTCCTGCCCAGAAAAAGACGACCTGCCACCAAGCAGGAAGAAATCCATTTGTGCCTCTCCTTACCACCCTCCAGCTCAACCTGAGAAGTTGCTAGTAAAAATAGAACATTCAGGCTGGACTTTTATGGTCTTGAGAAGAACACTGCTCATGCCCTCCCACACCTGGTCTCTGCCCCTGCCTGGCCCTGCCCAGCTGCTGGGGAGCAGCTCAGCACAAGCTCTCCAGGGTCCCTCTGCAGCAATGTGGTTCCAGGCAGATTTATGAGCTTAGCCTTGGCTGAGGTCTTCTCTCATGGCTCCCAGCCACAGCCCAGCTGCTCTCCCACATCCCATGCACCTCGGGCTGGGACGTTCTGTGTCTCCTACCTCCGCCCCAGCTTGCTGACTCACCCTCTCCCTGCCCCCAGCCCCTTTCCCCTGCTGCCCCAGCCGGTCCTGTGGGGGAACAGACCCCGGCATCTCCCAGCCAGCCCAGACCTTCTCTACACTCAAGACGACAATGTGGCTGTGCTAAAAGGTGAACAATAACAACAACAAAAAGGGCTTCCTTCCCTACCTGGACATCAGGTGACAGCTTTGCAACTACTATCTGACCTGGAAAATTCATCCGAGAGTGCACAGACTCTGTGATCAGTCCTCAAAAGATTTCTTCAGAGCCATCTTCATATTTCTGACCCTCATGGCAGGACTTAGGGGAGAGCCTGGGAAGATTGTGCATGTGGAGAGAGACTGGCCCACTGGCTCAGGCGGCTCATTTCCAGACCAGTGGTAGAAATCACTCCAGAGCCGGTGAAGCTCTAGGCAACAATGATACCAGGAACTAGTGGGCAATCCCTTCTCCCCCAATCTGTCTTGCTTTTTAAAGGAAAGATGATGGATCGTCATGAAGACACACATTCTTGTGCAAAGCTTGGTCCTTCTTGGATACAAGTCTATCAAAGTACTTCTAGAGTGTAGTACATCAATACCCTTCATATGCAGGACCATAACTGGTTTGGTGGGTTCGTGAAGGTCAAATTGTCTCTGGGATAAAATCTTCTCACACTGGACAACAGCTCAGGGATATCTGAGTGTCTCTGGAAGTGGGAATGTAAGCAATGTGAGTTTAACCTGCAGATATAACTTCTGCCAAGAAGAGAGTGGAAGGGTGCAGGGCCCCGCGAGGGAGAACACATGTTGTGATGAGGGGCAGCTGTGAAGACCCTGATCCAGACACAAAACTCCTAAATTCCTCGCTGCCTCTCTGACACTGAGGATACATCTGGGGGAACGATGGAAAAGCCTAGTCTTTTCTTCAGTTTTCCTTCTGGCTCTGTGACCCTCTACCAAGAGCTGTTCACACAGCTACTAAGAACCTCTCTAGCCCCGCCCTCTCCTCCCATCAGCGCCTGGGGCTGCAGTTACTCTGACCCCTCCTCCACATCTGCTCAGCAGTTACTGTCTTCTGGCTATGTGCAGAGGGTTGGTAGGAACCTGAGAGGGAAAAGGGAGGGGTGGTGCCCATACTTGACTTTGAACCTAATGCAACCTCTTCCATTCCCCTTCCCTGTAGCTGCCACAGAAGAGCCACGGTAGACCACCTTCCGGTGGCAAGGGTGAGGATAGCACCCTGTGCTCCCCAGGACTCTCCAGCATGCTTCATTTGTCCCTCCTGCTGGACCTTGGGCATGAAGCCTGAGTTGGGGCCAATGGCTGAGAGCCTGAGGGGAGACAGCAAGTAGAACTGGTAGAAAATCCAGGTCTGTTAGTGAGAGTCACAGTCCAGGAGAACAGGATGGGTGTGAGGGTCATTTGTCACCGAGAGCTGACACGAGTGACTTGGCGGCAAGGAGGACATCTGGCTCTCCAGAGACGTGGGCCTCCGCCTCAGCATCCCTCGTTCTTTGATCTGGAGCAATGACTGTGGCAGGGTCAAGGCTGGAGCACTCCAGTCCTCCCGCATACAGACGGGACCGCATAGGCCACTTCTGCAAGGCAAGGGATGGGAACTGGGTTATGTGCTGTCGGGCCACCTCTGTAATCCAGAATCCTGGATAAGGAATCTCCTGGCCATTGTACCCAGATAACAGAGGCTTCCCCACTACCATGGCATCCTGAGCCTGACTGGAAAACCTAGGAAGAACTGGCTAAGAGGGCCCTAAAAGGAGCAAGACACAATTGACAGGTAACTGGACAAGCACCCTGAGCAGAGCTGGGGCGGTCAGAGGCTGGGCAGTGGCAGGCAGGGGAGGATTGTGTGGTCCTCTATGGATCGTTCTTTCTTCCAGCAGGAGCAAAAGTAACCACAGAAAATGCCAGGAGATCTGGGCACCAGTGGCTCGTGCCTATAATCCTATCTACTTGAGAAATGAGTTAAAGCTAGCCTGGGGAATACACATGAGATTCCTTCCCAGCTAACGAGTACATTTCTTTCTGCACAATGTCACCCCATTCTTGTTTTTTCTTTTTGCCAGTACTGGGGCTTAAACTCAGGGCCTGGACATAGACATTTTTTGCTCAAGATTAGCGCCCTGCCACTTGAGTCACAAGGCCACCTTTGGCTTTTTCTATATATGTGGTACTGAGGAATCAAACCCAGGTAATCGTGCATGCTATGCAAGCACTCTACCACTAGGCCAAACTCCTGGCCCAAATATTTATTTATTTTACCGGTCTGGGTCTTGAACTCAGGGCCTGAGCACTGTCCTTGGGCTTTCTCAAGGCTAGAGCTCTACCACTTGAGCCTCAGCACCACTTCCGGCTTTTTCTGTGTATGTGGTCTTCATGGATGCTAGCCAAGCACCCTGCCACTAGGCCAACCTCCCAGCCCCTATGTCACCCCATTCTTCATCACTTTTTTTTTTGGTCAGTCGTGGGACTTGAACTCTGGGCCTGGGCATTGTCCCTGAGCTCTTCAGCTCAGTGAGCCATAATGCCACTTCCGGTTTTCTGGTGATTAATTGGAGATAAAAGTCCCACAGACTTTTTAGTGCCCGGGCTGGCTTTGAACCACAATCCTCTGATCTCAGGCTCCTGAGTAGCTAGGATTACAGGTGTGAACCAGGTACGAGCCATTTTCTAACAAATGACCATGCTGTGTTGCTGCCCCAGGACCCTGCACAGGTTTTTGTTTGTTTTTGCCAGTCCGGGGCTTGAACTGCGGGCCTGAGCACAATCGTTGGGCTTTCTCAAGGCTAGAGCTCTACCACTTGAGCCACAACACCACTTCTGGCTTTTTCTATGTATATGGTACCAAAGAATCAAACCCAGGTCTTTGTGCATGCTAGGCAAGCACTCTACCACTAGGCCAAACTCCCAGCCCCTTGCACAGATTTTGCCTGTGATATATTAATGTGCCCCATTTAATCTAAGAAATTTGCATTTTAACTATGTTTTCAAGAAAGAAAAAGAATGCAACTCCTAAGACATTTCAGAGCTATGATATTCAGAGGAGACAGCTGATGAAAGTATCCTCCAAACCAGAGGAGTTGATACCTTCAGAAGGTAAAGGTGTCCCTACCTTTGTAATAGTGCACTCCTTTTTTTCTTCTTTCTTTCTTTCTTTCTTTCTTCCTTCCTTCCTTCCTTCCTTTTTTCTAGTACTAGGGTTTGAACTCAGGGTCTTACTCTTGAATTGTTTTCTTGCTCATGTCTTGTACTCTACCGCTTGAGCTACACCTCCAGTCTAGCTTTCTGCTGGTAAATCTGGAGGTCAAGTCTCACCAACTTTTCTTTCTGGGCTATTTTCAAATTGTGATCCTCTATATCTTAGTCTCCTGAGTATCTAGGATTACAGATGGAATCCTCAGTGGCAAACTTAAAACAATGAACTCTTTCGTATGTGTATGGATGTGTGTGTGAGTGGGTGGTATCAGTATTGAGATTTGAACTCAGGGCCTGGGAGCTGTTCCTTAGCTTTTTTTGTTCCAGGCTAGTGCTCTAGCACTTGAGCCACAGTTCCACTTCTGGCTTTTTGGTGATTCCTTGGAGATAAAGTCTCATGGAGTTTCCTCCCCGGGCTGGCTTTGAACTCCAACACTCAGAGCTCAGCTTCCTAAGTAGCTAGGATTACAGATGTGAGCTACCAGCACCTGGATAACAAGACACCTTTTTTTTTGCCAGTCCTGAGGCTTGAATTCAGGGCCTGGGCACTGTCCCTGAGCTTATTTGGCTCAAGACTAGTGCTCTAGCACTTGAGCCACAGTGGATGTGGTACCAAGGAATTGAACCCAAGGCTTCATGCATGCTAGCTGAGCAGTCTACCACTAGGTCACAGGCACTCTTTTGTTGTGTGTGTGTGGGGGGGAGGTCATAAGGCTTGAACTCTACCTGGGTACTGCCCCTGAGCTCTTCAACTCAAGGCTACAGCCCTACCCTTGAGCCAAGGCATTCTTCCCATTTTCTAGAGTTTAATTAGAGATAAGAGTCTCAGGTCTTTTTGTATCCTGGTTGGCTTTGAACCTTGATCCTCAGATCTCAGCCTCCAGAGTAGCTAGGATTGCAGGTGTGAGCCACCGTGCCTGGCCTAACAAGGCACCCTTTACCCAGCTCCTTACTAAACACCTTGGAAGCAAGTTGTGAACAAAACACCCTGGGCCTAGGTGTTGTGCAGCTACCTGGCCTCCTTGCACTCCTCTTCATCCTCCATCTTCCTTCGGTGCTCTCAGGGAGGAAGAGATTACACTTTGAGTACTTAGCCAGCCCCTGGTTTCTCTTTACCATCTTCCTCGTGATGGCTGTTATTGCAGTGGTAACTGTACTTCTCTTTTATTTTGTACTCTAGCAGAGAAGGTGGGCCATTTCTTATACATAATAAAACGGAGGATGGGGAAAGCTAGGAGCAGTCTGGCATCTGGGGGCTGCTGGAAGCCCCCAGCCCCACATTGCTGTACCCCAGCTCAGCTGCTTCTAGAGCACTGCTGTCTTAGACCATGGAGGGCAGGTGTTCGTGACTGGAGTCTAGAGGACATCAAGGCAGGAGGGGGGAGGTGCTGCTTGGTGATTGAAGATTTCTCTGCATTTCATTTTTATTGCCCAAGTCCCAGCCCTAGAGCCTTCTCTTCTCTCAATCTTCCCCAGAATCTTTCCTTCCTTTCGGAGAAACTGCACCCCATGCAAATGGTCCATCACCGCTGTATCCTAAGAGCTAGACTCTTGGAGAAGCGAAGGAAACTGGCCCCAGTGTCAGCCCTGCACAGGGGAGCAGCTTGTGTCCTCATTCCCATGCTCTTCCCCAAAGCCCGGGATGTTTAACCCCTGCCCCCAGTCCTTGAACCCAGGAGCTACCTTGAGAGGGTGCAAGTAGCGGAGTCCACGCAGGAAGGGTGGCCAGGCAGGTCCAGGCAACTCATGGCCAAGTGTGCGGGTGAGGTGGGCTATGTAGCTGGTAGCCAGTACCAGCACATCCAACTTGGAGAGCTTGGTGTCTGGTGGCACAGCGGGCAGCGCCGCCTGCAGTGCCAGAAATGCCTGGCGCAAGGTCCTCACCCGGCTTCGCTCCCGTGCTGCGTTCTCAGGACTAGCTTCACTCTGCACAGAGAGCCCAGATGAGAGTAGACTACCCTATCACCCCAACTGCACCTCATTTCTAGCAGCATTCTAGGGCCCCATCTCCTGCTGGAGAAGACGTTTGAAAGTAGGCACTGCCAAGCCTCCCTGCTTCTTAGTCTAACTGTTTTATAACTGGGTGAGATGACACCAGGGATGGTAAAGCTTGGCTCAGAATCAAGTCCTGCTCCACTAATAGTAATCCCTCTTCTGAGTCAGGACCCTGCCTTACGCTTGGGGTCACAGGAATCACAGAGCCAAACCTGGCTCACTAGGGCTGAACTTTGATCATCCAGCCAGGTCCTCAGAGGAAAAGGCTGCTAGGTCTCCTCCTGCTGCCTGCTGCTTGAGCACCCTCCTCCAGGCCTCAGTTTCCTCAAGAGGAATGGGTTGTGCCAGCTCTCTGTGCTCTCCTGGTAAGACTATTGAATACATCCCAGCCAATCTGCACAGAACCATGAGCTTTCAGAGTGGCTGGCAGTCTTGCTATTTTGTGAGCTGGAATGGTGACCCTGTGTAGGGCTCTGCCCTCGAAGGAAGGAGGCACTCATTGCCCTTAAACTTCTGCTTCCCCACCTCCCTCCTCAGCTCCAGGGTTTCCTTACCCTGTTATGAGCCAGCCCCTTAGCCCTGCTCCCTCGAGGGCTAGGGGCAGCTCGGCTCCATCTTTGGTCACTCCAGCTGGTCTCTTCCCATAGGTCCTGCCTTGTCCTGCTGAGACGGCTCTTCTTTCTGTCAGTGTCTGGCAGCAATTGTGCTTTGGCCTTAGTCCGGCCATGGCCCATTCCTGGCATTGCTGGTGCCCCTCGGGCCTCCCTCTGTGACATGCCACTCCCCCGGGGCATGGGGCTGCAGCCCCCAGAGCAGGAACACAGTGCCTGGGAGAGCCTCGGGTTCAAGCTAGCTGGGACAGGCTGACCATCCAGCCAGCAATGTCCACATCTGAGGAAGCTGGCGCCAACTCAGTCCTGCTTTGCTCCTTGCTCTGGGAAAACTGCCCACCCAGCACAGCCCCCGCAAAAAGCCTCCGCCTGCCTCCCATCCCGGCTGAGGGGTGGGGGCACAGGATGCGGGGAGTGGCCGGGCCCTGGGATGTGGCCATGCAGAAGAAGGCAGAGGAAGGGTGGGAAGAGAGTGCCCTTTGGAACATGGCTGACCCCAACAGCAGTTCTGAGATAGATCTGCAGCTTCAGCTACGGTGCTCAAGTTCACAGCAGCGTCCTGAACTTCTGCCCTTTGTGCCAGCCCTCTGCCCTCATGTATCCAGAAAAGGCCTCTCCCGCCTCTAGCCAATGTCCAGGGACCTTTCCGCTTCAGCTCACTACTCTATACCTCCAAACATGCCTCCCGCGTGGACCCACTGCTTTTACTTCTATCTTTGCATGCTATCCGATGCCTCCCTGAAGCTCTGCCAGGAGAATATTGCCATCCTTTGGACTCCGCCCTTCATTGATGAAGACTTTAAACCCACAGAGCTAGTGTCCCTTACCTGGTTAGTTTGCTAACGGCTCCATGGTATAGGACATATGGACAGGCTCTGTGCTCAGTGCTTTATACCTGTCGTCTATTTCCCAGAGCATGACTAGAAGGAAGGAAGGTTTCTTTAGAAATAGGCAAATAGGGAAGGTTTTTAGAAATAGGGAAACTGAACTAGAGAAACCGAGATATTGGGAGATGAAATAACGTTCCCAGTGTCAAGTCCAGTAAGTAAGGGGCCAGGCGTGACAGCACAGCCGTGACTGGACTTGCATTGCCCTTCACTCTCTGCTGTTTTGCCACTGAGAATCCTGGCATGCAAATTACTCTGACAGACACAGTTCTGGGAGGGGCCGACACGGGGCTGGAGGCGTGACTCAGTAGCAGAGTGCCTGCCTAGCAAGCGTGAGACCCTGAGTTCAAATGCCAGTACTAGGGGAAGGGACAGGAGATACAAAACATCTGCAGAGTTCTGTACAAAGGAAATATCCCTTCTAACAGGTACTTGTCCAGTGCAGGACAAGGTTTGCTATTAAAATTCAGGGAGCAAAGTTGTCTATGAAGCCCAGAATCCCTTTAGTGGTAGACATTATTCTGACCTTGAGAGAGCAGCCCACTATAGGTCAGCACCCAGGCCTTGAGTTCAAGACCCAGTACCAATACATACACACACACACACACACACACACACACACACACACACACACACACACAGCAATGTGAGGAGCTTTTGTGGATGAGTTTAAATAATGTTTCTGAATTTCAAAAGCAACTCATTGCAATCAGAGCACAAGTATGCAAATTTCAATTCCCATAGAGCAAGTCTCCCAAGTAGCTTACAAGATTGTCAGTTCATTTTAAAAGAGTAAGGAAAAAAAGAGTCAGAGACGCAAATTTGATAAGATCAGTGCCAGTCGTATTAGGGTGGCTCTTTGTCCAATAAACTTTGTGCATTACTATTGAAACAAATCCATTGTTTCATTAGGCAATAGATGGATGTATTCACTGCATCAAGCATCTGTCTCCCCATCAGCATTGTCTCCATGGCTTGAGAATGCTGGGCTTTGAAAGCAGAAAGCAGGTCCTGCCAACTATGATTTCACATGGTAAATCAAAAGTGATGAAGCATCTCCAGAGCCTCCATGATGGTGTTAAAAAGCCAGGGCCCATGGGCCAGGAGTTTGGCCTAGTGGTAGAGTGCTTGCCTAGCATGCACGAAGGTCCGGGTTCGATTCCTTGGTACCACATACTTAGAAAAAGCCAGAAGTGGTGCTGAGGCTCAAGTGGTAGAGTTTCTATCCTTGAGAAAAACCCAAGGACAGTGCTCAGGCCCTGAGCTTAAGCCCAAGACTGGCAAAAAACAAACTAATTCTAAAAAGTAAAAGGTTAGATACCACTACTGCTGTAGTTTGAATGTTAGGAACTTTTCTTTCTTCTTTAAGTTGTTATTATAAAGATGATATTCAGAGGGGTTACAGTTACATATGTCAGGTAATAAGTATTTTCTTTTCTTTTTACCAGTCCTGGGGCTTGAGCTCAGGGCCTGAGCACTGTCCTTGGGCTTTCTCAAGGCTAGAGCTCTACCACTTGAGTCACAGCACTACTTCTGGCTTTTGCTTTTCCTCCTCTGGCTTTTTTTTCTATGTATGTGATACCGAGGAGGAATTCAATCTGGGTCTTTGTGAATGCTAGGCAAACACACTACCACTAGGCCAAACTCCCAGCCCCATGAGTATATTTGTTTTTGGACAGCACACCTTCCTTGGCTCTCTCCCAGTTTTCCCCTCCCATCCCCACCCAAGGTGGGGCTTTTAAACGGTAATTAATCACCAGAGTCTTCATAGATAAATTCAAGGCTATTATTGTTGAAATAGGTTTATTTTTTTTCCATTGAAGCAAGTTCAGCCCATCTTATTCTGTTCTTCCTCTTCCTCATCCTCCATGTGAATGTACTCAGTGCCTTTCACCCTGCCTTTGCCAGATGAGAATCCCTTCACACTGAATCTCACAGAACTATAAGAAATAATTCTCTATTCTTTATAAATCACTAAGTTGCAAGTATTCTGCTATAGCAACTGGGATGACTATCTTTGTCTGATGAAACAGTCTGCAAACCACTTCAGATGGCTGTGTGTTCTGTATGAATAGGTATACTTAAATCCACTCTGTGATGCTCATTGTTTCCTATGAGTTCGCCAATTGTTTAATAAACCAGTTGACAATCAGAACTGTATCTATGTTTCCTTTGTTGTTTTTGCTGCTGGGTGGCTTTGTTTTGTTTTGTTTTGTTTGAGACAGGGTTTCTCAATAGAGTCCAAAGTGGCTTTGGGCACTCTAGGCCCAAGCTGGCTTTGAACTTGTGATCCCCTGTTTCCATCTTGCTCTTTGTTTTTGTATCGTCAGTTGTCTGGCATTTCTCTTAGGATCATGATTTCTCCCAGAATACTCAGGGTAGTTCTTGAGGTAGCTTCTTCCTTCCCTTCCCTATCACATTTATCACGTACAAGTTAAACAGAAAAGAAATGGGGAGAAAAAGAAGAGTGGCAAAAGTTAAATTCTCCTTGACTGCTTTCAAATAATCTATCCACTATCCACACATCTCTAAAACAAATATTTGAAGCTTTCTGAATAGAGTGTGCTATAGTGCATTTGAGAAAAATGGAACGCAATGTTCTTAAGCCTTGGGTTGGATCGGGAGGTGGGAAGACTGTGTGGCAGATAACATCTCTAACAGGAAATGACCAGCAACTAAAACAACTGCACCACAAGCTCACATTTACAACTTGGATGCCAAATGAAGAGAACTCCCATTTATTTGGTCAACAAAAGTTTTTCTAAACATAGAGTAAATAATATAAGACAGGGAGTGGTCAGGGTGAATTGTTGTTACCCTAAACATAACAATGAGAGGTTTTATTCCTTGTGACATTTTTGTGCATCAATGTTGGGTATTTTCTGATACAACGTTTCCAGTTTTCTACACAACAATCTGATGTCCAACAAAAATCTGACACCATGCACCTGGCATTTACATCAAGCCCATAAATTAAGTCCTACAAGACTACCTCCATGTAAGATGCTAGTTTGAGATTCTAGAAACACCTGTACTTCTAATCTGATTATGAACAGGGGTTCCTGTGATCTCGGTGTTCTTGGTAACTTGCTAGAGCAGCAAAATTCAGGCTATCATAACGAATACAACTCAAGAATACCTATGGGGGCGGGCGCTAATGGTTCATGCCTGCAATCCTAGCTACTCAGGAGGCTGAGATTGGAGGATGATGGTTCAAAGCCAGCCATGACATGAAAGTCTGTGACTCTTAGCTCCAATTAACCACCAGAAAACTGGAAATGGCACTGTGGTTCAAGTGGTAGAATGTTAGCCTTGAGCTGAGGAGCTCAGGGACAGCACCCCGGCTCAGAATTTAAGCCCCATGACTGCAGCAAGGAGTACACAGCTTCCTTGTCCTCTTCTAGGCATTCCATCCTCCTGGCACTTTGATGTGTTTACCAAGTTATCTGAATCCCATTGCTTTTATTACACAAGCCAAAACCATTACCTATTCCTAATTTTATTATTTGTTTGTTCATTTTTGTCTTGAGCACAAAGGCTAGAGGATGGTGCCCAGGCCCTGAGTTCAAGCACCAGGAACAGAAAAAAATATATTAAAGAATGAGCCTGCCTGGCACGGTGGCTCATGCCTGTAATCCTAACTACTCAGGAGGCTGAAATCTAAGGATTGCAGTTTAAAGCCACCCCAGGCATTAAAGACTAAAGATGGGAGACTCTTATTTCCAATTAATCACTAACAACATGGGAAGTGGGGCTATGGCTCAAGGGTTAGGTGGTAGCCTTGAGCTGAAGAGCTCAGGGACAACACACAGGCCCAAGGGTAGAGCAGTAGCCTTGAGCTGAAGAGCTCAGGGACAGCAAGCACCCAGTCGAGTTCAAGCTCCATGACTCAGGAAAAAAAAAATCAGCCTGAGAATCCAAATAGCTCACAAACATATAAACGATGTGAAACATTATTAGTCAGTTAGACAAAGTGAATTAAAGCCACACCAGCCTGGGCAAATAAAGTCTGTGAGACTCTTATCTCCAATAATAATATTTTTTTAAAAAACAAAAAACAGAAGTGGCTCAAAAAACTGTGGCTCACATGGCAAAGTGCTAGCCTTAAATCACACAGGGACAGCACCCAAGTGCTGAGTTCAGGCCCCAGGACCAGCAAAACAAAACAAACAAAAACCCCACAATATGACTCTATTTCATATCCACTAAGATTGCTACTATCAAAAAAAGATAGACAGGGGCCGGGAGTTTGGCCTAGTGGTTAAAGTGCTTGCCTAGCATGCATGAAGACCCGAGTTCGATTCCTCGGTACCACATACATAGAAAAAAGCCGGAAGTGGTGCTGAGGCTCAAGTGGTAGAGCTCTAGCCTTGAGAAAGTCCAAGGACAGTGCTCAGGCCCTGAGCTCAAGCCCAGGACTGGCCAAAAAAAAAAAAAAAAAAAAAAAAAAGATAGACAAGGGCTGGGAGTTTGGCCTAGTGGTAGAAGTGGTAGAGCACTTGCTTAGCATGTATGAAGACTAGGGTTCAATTCTTTGATACCACATACATAGAAAAAAATTGGAAGTAGAGCTGTGGTAGAGCAGTACTATCCTTGAGAGAGCCCAAGGACAGTGCTCAGGCCCTGAGTTCAAGCCCCAGGACTGGCAAAAAAAAAAAAAAGATAGACAATAACATATGTTGGTGAGGATAAGGAGAAATAGAAATTTAATACAGCCAATTTTGTATTCCTCAAAATGTTAAACAGACAACATTGACTCAGCAATTCTACTCCTACATATCTCCTCAAGATAAATGAAGCCATATGTCAATATAAAACTTGTACAAGAATATTTATAGAGCACTACTTATGACTACCATGAAGTAGAAAAAAACAACTCCAAATGTCTGTCAATTAAGAAACAGGTAAATAAAATGTAGTCTACCCATAAAGAGGAATATTATTTGTCCTAAAAAAGAGAGGAAGTAATGACACACATCCAACAGAAATATATCTTCACATTCAAAGTGAAAGATGTTATGGATTAAAGGCCATTTATATGTATAGAAACTCCAAAGAAACAAATTTGTGGTTTTAGGGGTTAAGGGGAATGAAGAATGGTGGGTAACTAACGTAGGATTTGGGGATAACAAAAACGTTCTGAAATTACTGGTGATTCACATCTGTAACCCCAGCTACTCAGGAGGATGAGATCTGGAGGACAGTGGTCTAAAGCCAGCCCAGAGAGGAAAAATCTGTACAACTTCATGTCTAAAAACCAGCAAAAAGCAGGGCTGGAGGCAAAAGTCAAGTGGCAGTCACCCTAGTAAACAGAGTGAGCTCAAGGAATTCAAACCCTAGTACCTAACCCACCCCCCCAAAAAAAACCTTAAAATTAGATTGCAGAGATGATTGTACAATTCTGTAAACATAGTAAAACACATTGAATTAAATATGTTAAAAGAGTAGATTGGGTGGCATATAAATTGTATCTGAAAAAAGGTGTTGTCGGCTATTAAAATGTATAAACATGTCCCAAGGGGAAAAAGTATAGAGCCTGAGGTTAGAGGGAGGGCTGGGCACAGATGGGCCTGTATGGGTGAGGGGCACTATGGATGGATGAAGTGGTAAGAGTTGTAAAAATGGGGACTGGGCAGGACAGTAAGCTCTGGAGACTCTTATCTCGTTAACCCCCAGAAAAGTAGGAGTGGCACAATGACTCAAAGTGATAGAGCGATAGCCTTCAGTGAAAAAAATAAGTAAATAAAGCTCAGGGACAGAGTCCAGGGCTTGAGTTCAAGCCCCATCACACGGCTAGGAAAAAGGAAAACAATAAAGACTGGGCACTTAAACAACATTCCCAATAATCTTGCCTGCTTCAGAGTTTTGTCAAGAGTCAGCCTTTGGCTGGTCTGTGAGCGATAGGTCCAGAGCCTTGAAGAAGAGATTCTATGATGTCAGCATCCTACCTTTATGACACAGGCTGGATTGCTAGAACTGCTTTCAGGAAACAGGTCCCCAGCTCCCACTGGGGGCGGCAACGCCGCCCCTCAGAGTCCCAGTCTCCCAGAGCCTTTTACCAGCTGGAGCGGTAGCTGCTGTTGGGTGTAATAAGCCATCTCAGCCAAAACCAGGCTGAAGCAGAGAACACCAGTGTTGCGGGAGACAAGAGCTCAGGGGAACCAGTGTGGCAGAAACCAGGATGCTTGCCGAATCTCTGCAGGACGATTAGGAGGGCACAACCCGGTCCCACAGAAGACTCTGCCTGGCCAGAAGGAAAAGCCTGTGGGCGACGTGCAGACCAAATTCTAGATCAGAGTGAGTTTGGGGTGAGAGATGCTGGGGGGGGGGAAGCATAGGAGGCGTGGCCTACTCACTATTCAGTGACTCCATTTCTCTCTCTCTCTCCCAGGTGTCCTCTTTGTTGAAGCGCCTGTGTAACACAGTGGAGAGAGCCTCCTTGGTAAGAACTCACAGCACCAGTGCCCACTCCCTTCCATTCTCATGTGTCTCCATCTCCTCATCTCTCCTTCTTCCTGACTTTTCATATTCTCTGGAGCATTTTAACTCCTGAGGTGGCAAAGATAGAGTCTTAGAGTTTGGCTTGGAAACGGGGTGTCCAAGGAAGAGAGAATCCAGCATCCAGTCCTCGTGTATCTTGAGCTTTATCTCTTTCTCTGCAGATCCTATGGGAGTGTTTTATTCCTGGCCTCCCTCACAGTTGCTGCTACCCCTCAACTCACAAGACAGCTCTGATTTCCATCCCCATACATCCCAATGGCTGGCTGTGAAGAAGCTTAGATCCAGACTCCTGTCTGAGCATCTTAGAGCTGGGTGTCTAGAGGACTGGCTGTCGTCTCCTTGGCAATAGTCAATGCCTGCTGCAACATCAGGCCCAGAACTCTACTGCACATAGAAGGCAGCACTGATTCTCAGCCACAGCTGGTCTCCAATATCCGACTGTGCTAGGTGTCTAATCCTGGTCTGGTCGCCCCACCCCAGTCTCTTCTGGATTCAAGGCAATGTTGCCTCAAAACAAGGAACAGGTGCTGCTACAGAAAGCAGTGCCTCCTGGGTCCCCTCCTCAGAGCCTCTCACCATTTGTGGACTCCCTCCCATCCACTCCACCACCTCTTCCTCCCAAACAATCCCTCCCTTCTTCCTGTCTCCCTTTTTCTTCCACCAAGTCTCGTCATCCCATTTCACCTCCTCCTAGGCCCCACTCTCCTGGCCCTTTTTTCTCCTCTTCAGAATCAAATTTTGACTTAGCTCTACCTCATTGCTCCAAGTCCTCTCTTCCAAATTCTTCCTCTTATTTTCATCAGAACTATACCTCTATCTCCCTTCCCGGCTCCTCCTCTCCCTCCAATCACCCCCTGTACCTCTCTTCTCCCCCCACCTCCCCCCTCTCACGCTGCCAGTCTCCTTCCTGCGCCCCCCAGGACCTCCCCAGCTCCACCCCCGGGTCCCCTAGCTCCAACCTTCTGTCTCCAGGGGACCAAGCTAACAGGCAGACATGGCGGTGGCCTCCATACAGAGACACCGGGTCCCCTGGAGTGGGGGTGGGATGCGTAGCAAGCGAGAGGGACCCTGCGGAGTTCAGGGACCCAGGGGCCCTGGCCCAGGCCCTGGTGGGCCATCTGGGACACCGGCGCATCGCTCAGGACCTGCGGCTCCTGCTTCTGCAACACCTGTTGTTAGGCAAAACCGGCAAGGCCCCAGTCGTGGAGTATCCCATATGTCTGGTGTGTCTCCGGCCCCGCAGCTCTTCTTGCCCCATCCCCGAGTACAAGATTGGACCCCGACTGCTTGCATTCCCCCAGCTACTGCCCTGTGCTCAGGGCCAGGAGTCTGCGCCTCTCCGCATAGGAATCGGCTTCGGCCTCCGTCTGGCTCGGGGCCAGGCCAGGGCCTTGCATCTGGTGCCGGAAAGAAGGCAGAAGGCAGGGCCCCGGGGCGAGGCCGCGCAGGCCCGGGGAGGTCAGGCAGCGGCTACCATGGCCCGGTCAACTCCAGTCCCGGTGGCCCGGGTCTGCGCGGCCCCAGGCTCAGCCTCCCAGGCAGGGAGTCTCAGGTCTGCAGGCCTTCCACCACCAACCTCCACCCCCCATTCCCGGCCTCCGCCACCAAAACAAGCCTCTGCCTCCCCGAGGCCCAAGGCTTCCCCTACCCCAAAGAGGCCTGCCTCTCCAGAGCCTACTGTCCGAAAATCGCCATCCTAAATCCAGAACCACGAAGGCGCCCGAGAGCACAGGCTCCCAACGCCACCTTCCCGGCTAGGCCGCCCCACATTTCCCAGAGTCCCCGAGACACCTTGAAGGGCTGGCTGGCCGGGGGTCAAGCGTCTTCTCCTGCTCTGAATCCTGGGAACCCCTTGTGGAGTCTCCTCTCTCCCGGCTGAAGAGAGGACCTGGGCTCCCGAGGCCCCCCGTTCAGCCTTCAATGTATCCAATAAAGTCCAATCCTGAGAAACAGCTGTGTCTGCACTGTGGCGCCGGCCCTCAACAGGACGGGCTGTGGAGGAAAACGCAGGGGTCAAGGGCAGGCGTCCTGTAGCCCAGGAAGTCACTAGGACTTGAGAACCACAGAGACTCAGCCAGGCCCTTCCTGTTAGTTCAACCCCAAAGATGAGGACACCGGGCTGTGTGCAGACCTCTTGCAGGGGTTGGGGGGGGGGGGCGCACCTGGAGTCCACAAGGATCAGCTGCACATGCTTGCACATCCTAGGTGGGGTGAGGCCGGCGGGGAAACTCCTAGCCTGGGATCCCCAGAAGCCCCAGGGCGCCTTCAGAAGGGTGGAAAACACTGGGTGAGGGTCCTAAAAGAAGTGTACTCATTACCTGACTAATGTAACTGTAGCCCCTCTGTATTTCACCTTTATTTTATTTTTACCAGTCCTGGGCTTGAGCTCAGGGCCTGAGCACTGTCCTTGGGCTTTCTCAAGGCTACAGCTCTACCACTTGAGCCTCAGCACCACTTCTGGCTTTTTCTATGGATGTGGTACCGAGGAATCGGACCCGGGTCTTCATGCATGCTAGGCAAGCACTCCACCACTAGGCCAAACTCCTGTCCCTTTATATTTTGTAAAAGTAGGTGAGGGAAGGGTGGGGTGCCAGGCCCTAAAGACCCCTGTGGGGGAGCAGCCCTGGTGGCAGAAGTGAGGGGGCAGCTGCAAGAAGGGAATGGAGGAGAGAGGCTGTGGAGAAGAGCGAAAGGTTTCCTACCACTAGGGTTTGATGCCAGGTTTGTCTTGAAGTCCTTTTGAAGCTGCCTTTGTGACCTTGGACAAATCACTTCTAGAAACACGTATCCCAGTGCAAACAGTCCTGGGTCGACAAGAGTTTTTTGTTTTGTTTTTTTTATACTGGTCCTGGGGCTTGAACTAAGGGGTCCTGGGCGCTGTACCTGAGCTTTGGGGCTCAAGGCTAGCGCTTTAGCTCCATTTCCAGCTGTTTGGTGGTTAATTGGTGGTAACGAGTCTCAGGGACTTTCCGGCCCGGGCTGGCTTCGAACGCTTCTCCCCTTCCCATCTCAGCCTCCTAATAGGACTACAAGCCCGAACCACCAGCATCTGGCTTTTATTATTATTATTATTTTAAACAGAGTCTCCCCTGGGATTACGGACCTGCTTCCGCCCAGGATTTACTAAAACCTGCTCCGCCCTCCTCCCCGCCTCCCGCGCCCCGCATAACAAGGGCGAGCTCGTCCTCTCCGGAGGACCGACGACCGGATCTACGCCGAGTTCCGCCACTCCACGGCCGGCTGAGTGCTGACGCGTACCTGCCTCCTGCGCCTGCGCGGAGAGCCGCGAGTCGCGGCGCCTGCGCACTGTGCGCCTGCGCGCCCGAGTCGGACTTCCCCGTGCGGAGCCGCGGAGACCAGCGGTGGTGTGCTGGTGGCCCGGCCCGCGGGTGTGGCAGGGGGTCGGGAACGCTCCTGGCGGCGACGCGACCCCGTTCAGCAGCGGCTGGGTCACAGGTCAGAGGCCGGGCGCGGCATGCCGTGAGCGCCGCTGGGCTGGCAGTGGGCTCGCGGCGCGCAGGATGGACCGGCGCCGGGCTCTGGAGCTGTACCGGGCCCCGTTCCCGTTGTACGCGCTGCGGATCGACCCCGGCTCGGGGCTGCTCATCGCCGCGGGCGGAGGAGGCGCCGCCAAGACCGGCATCAAGAACGGCGTGGTAAGAGCGCGGGGCCCCGCGCCGGGTCTCGCCGGGGGTCCAGGGGCGGACTCCGGCCGCTTGCTTGGGGTCCCTGGCCTGCCGGCGTCCGGTGCAGGCCGTTGAGAGCCCCTTCAGGTGGAGTGAGAGCCGCCGCCCGCTGCCGCAGCTCCACCTCAGGAGTAGCCCCGGGGGCTCCCCTGGCCGAGCCCCGGAGGTCTTGTTGCGCCCTAGCCGCGCGGGTGATGCGTATGGCCCTTGAGCTAGGAGTCCTCCTCCTTTCTACGGAGTTCCATCGTGGAAATCTCTAAACGGGACGCAGAAATCCCAGCCCTGCTTGCTGTACAGCTTGGGGAGCCCCAAATAAGAGACGGGGGTCTGTGACCTGTACGGTGCAGGAAGCAAAGGAGGGGGGTATCAGGCTAGAGGTGAGTTTGCCTTACCTGCCTTTCCAGGCACTCCTGAACTTTGCCCATCCTGGCTCCCTCTCTCACAGCACTTTCTGCAGCTAGAGCGGATTAATGGGCGCCTGAGCGCCTCCTTGCTGCACTCCCATGACACAGACACACGGGCTACCATGAACTTGGCACTAGCAGGTGACATCCTGGCTGCAGGGCAGGATGCCCACTGTCAACTCCTGCGCTTTCAGGCCCACCAGCCGAAGGGCAAGAAGGCAGAGAAGGCAGGTAAGGAGCTTTGAGAAAAGATTAAATGACTAAGGTCCTTCTCCATCTCTAAAAAAATATTGGGGCTGGTGGCACACTGCTATAATATCAACAACTCAGGAGGCAGAGATGAGGAGTATAGTTTTGGAGGCCAGCCAGAGCAAAATATTAGTGAGACCTCATCTCAGCAAACAAGAAGTTACACACCTCTGGTTCCAACTTCACGGGGAGGCATAGGTAGAGGCTCTTTGAAGCTGCCCCTAAGCAAGAACAGAGACCCTATCTTAAAAATAATAATAATAATAATAATAATAATAATAATAACTAAAGCCAGAAAGGGCTATGGGTGTGGGACACGGAGAAAAGAAGCTGCCCACCAAAAAAGAAAAAAAGGTGAGGTGGTCTTATGCTGTGAGGTAGAAGCTGTACACCACCTATGTAAACAGGATCCAGTACAAGGTAAAATAGAGGCCTGGATCCTGGGAAGCTGTTGTGTTACAGGTGCTAAGGAGCAGGGTCCTCGACAGAGGAAGGGGGCAGCCCCAGAAGAGAAGAAATCTGGAGCTGAAACCAAGCATGAAGGCGTGGAACTCAAGGTAGAGAATTTGCAGGCAGTGAGGACAGACTTCAGCCCTGATCCACTGCAGAAAGTTGTATGCTTCAATCATGATAATACTCTACTTGCTACTGGAGGGACGGATGGCCACATTCGTGTCTGGAAGGTATAGTATTCTGGGATTAGGGAAGATGAAATATTAGTGGCAAAAAAAAAATCAAAATTGTGAGAATCTCAATGTGAGTTCTGGAAAACTTGTGAGTGGCCATTAGAAGAAAAAAGGGATTGGGGTACTCTTACTATGTACCTGGACTAACCATGGTGATAGCTTGGCTGCAGGTACCCAGCCTGGAGAAAGTTCTGGAGTTCAAAGCCCATGAAGGAGAAATTGAAGACTTGGCTCTTGGGCCTGATGGCAAGGTGAGGCAATGCGGGGGGCAGGTACAGGAAGGAGGAGGTGCAGAAAAGAAGGGATGCTTTACACTGCTAGTAGAATAATTAAGATGCCCTAACTGCCCATTTGTTTGTCTTTCTTTTTTTGTTGGTTGTGGGATTTGAACTCGGGCTGGGCACTGTCCCTGAGCTCTTCAGTTCAAGGCTACTGCCCTACCCCTTGAGCTATAGCACCACTTCCGGCTTTCTGGTGCTTAATTGGAGATTAGAGTCTCACGGACTTTCTCGTACCTGGGCTGGCTTTGAACTGTGACCCTCAGATCTCAGCCTCCTGTGTAGCTAGGATTGCAGGTGTGAGCCACCAGGGCCCAGCTCTAACTGCCCATTTTTGGATTTTTTATTCCTGTCTAGTTGGTGACAGTGGGCTGGGACTTTAAGGCCTCTGTGTGGCAGAAGGATCAACTAGTAACACAGTTGCACTGGCAAGAAAATGGACCCACATTTTCTGAGACGCCTTATCGCTACCAGGCCTGCAGGTATGAAGGCCTGGGAAGGTAGCTGAAAGAGGTACTAGCCAGCTTGGTTGGTGGGGGCAGGTAGGGAGGAGCGGGAAGAGATGAGAAAGACTGGAGGGAGCTGGGAGGATTTTGGCCTTGTTACCCTGTGCCTGACCGGTACAGGGGGGCACAAACCACTGAGGAAGGCCAGGCAGGCCCCAGAGGCTAAAAAGCTCCTTGTCTGGCCCCCAGGTTTGGGCAGGTTCCAGACCAGCCTGGTGGACTGCGACTCTTCACAGTGCAAATCCCTCACAAGCGCCTGCGCCAGCCCCCGCCCTGCTACCTCACAGCCTGGGAAGGCTCCACCTATTTGCCCCTTCGGACCAGGTCCTGTGGTCATGAAGTCATCTCGTGCCTGAGTGTCAGGTGTGAGACCGTGTTGATTTGGCTGGGTAGAAGGTGCTGGGGGGTTCAAGGAAGGAGACCTGATTGTCTCCAAAGACCATTGGTGAGTAAGGGTCTCTGCCCAGGCCCTGGAACAAGGTGCATTCTGTTGTTTTTTGCAGTGAATCAGGTACCTTCCTAGGCCTGGGCACTGTCACTGGCTCTGTTGCCATTTACATCGCTTTCTCTCTTCAGGTAATGGGTGGAGGCTGGCACAGCGTGGTGGGGGGGGGTTAGGCCGGTTCTGCTCTATGTGCAGAGAGGAGTCTGACCTGCCCATCAGGGCAGCCTACTGGGAGTGGGGGACACATTTCCAGAAGGAAGTTCGATTAACTCGCTCACTAGTTTCCTTCTGCTCCCAGCGCCTCTACTACGTGAGGGAGGCCCATGGCATTGTGGTGACTGATGTGGCCTTTCTACCTGAGAAGGGGCGTGGTCCAGAGCTTCTTGGGTCCCACGAAACTGCCCTTTTCTCTGTGGCTGTGGACAGTCGTTGCCAACTGCACCTGCTGCCCTCACGACGTGAGTCACTGGGTGGAGGGTATCACCCCCCCATTTCGCTCTAGCAAAAATCAGCCCCTGGAGAACGGACTGCTTGTTCATGGCCATCCGCCTGCCCCTCCCTGAAGGAAAAGGGTGGAGGGTGTTGGCCTTTCAGGCTAGGAAGCCCCTCTCTCTACTCACTCCTTCCCTTCCCCACTCTCAGGGAGTGTTCCTGTGTGGCTTCTGCTCCTGCTGTGTGCTGGGCTTATTGTTGTCACCATCCTGCTGCTCCAGAGTGCCTTTCCAGGTTTCCTGTGACCTCCTTCCCCCTGGGACTCGGGGGCCTGGACATCCCCACTTTCTAGAGCACAATGGGTGCCTGCACTCACAGTGCTCAGTCTATGTGAGTCCACAGCTGCGGCGACCTCTGGTGAGACCTATGGGCATTGCTTGCCCTCCTCAGTTAAAGATTGCGTGGCCCTGTGTGACTGGATCCCCAGAGTCCTGCATTCATCTCCTGTGGATCCACCCAGGACTGGGTGTCTGAAGCCCAGGCTCCATCCTCTGCCTACCAGAGGTTTCAGAGTTGAGCTTGTCATTCTTCAGAAACATGTGAAGATGCCTAAGAGCCCGGAGGCGCTGCCATCCTTCCTACCAAAACTACCCGTTTCTCTTCCGCCCCACAACAGCCTTCACATGAAGCCCCTGGCTTTTGCTGGGACAAGGACTGGCCTAGTCATTTCTATTAGAATGAGAAGGGGCAAAAAGAATACTTGGTGTGCTACAGTCTGGGTTCAGGCAGGTAGCACCAAGCCAGCCAGTTTAAATGCAGTGAATTCCTGGATGGTCCTCAAAGCTTGAGAAAAGGGAAAGGGAACCTCAACCTGTCAGGCAGAACGAGTTGATATTTAATAAACAGGGAAGAGTGAACTGAACCCCCAGGTGGTCCTCTCTTTCAGCTCTTTCCATTTTTAGGCAAGTGTACCGTAAGGTCTAGCAGCTCAGCCGGGTGCTGGAAGATGGCTCTGGCATACTGATGCAGGAGGCGGCTCATGTAACAGTGCCGCCAGGGTAGCAGCCCTTCCAGGAAGCCAATGTGGCCACCTCGGGCTGTGATGAGCAGTGCAACGCTGGGAGAGCGTCGGATGGCCTGCAGAGGAAAGGCTGGGGGGGTTCAGAGGCAGTCAGGAACCTGGCCTGTAATGAGAACCCAGGTGCTGTGCACTTTGTTCTGCATGGTCCCCTTTCCCAGGCCATGGCTTCCTGATTCAGGCTACTCACCATTGGCTGGGGAGAAGGGGTCATCGGCCGCATTGAGGCAGAGCACGGGTGTCTGGATGGCATCTACTTTGGTTCTCGGGCTCGATGCTCGGTAATAGTCATCACAGTCTTTATACCCAAAGGCCACAGATGTGTAGCGCTCGTCAAGCTGGCGAAATGTACGGGCCTGTGTGGCAGAGGTAGGATAGGTTAAAATAATAGAGGATGGGATGACAGCAGACTAATAATTGAACTGAGGATGCCGGGGGAGGGATGAGATGAGGTATGTGTAAAAGATTTATACCTTTACCACGAAGTCTACATCCAACACCTTTTCAATCGTCTTTCTGTTTCTATAAAGAGTATATCAGAGTTTGCTTTGATGCTTCTTGCATCTCACCCAGAGCCTGTAGCTTTTGTCTTAACTACCTCATGTGTGAGAAAGCCCAGGTTAGAACTGATGCAAGTACTGGAAGTGCCTGATACACTTGCCATCCTGTCCTGTCCTTTGTCCCCTCCCACTTGTCCAGACCCTCTCTACCTGTCCACAAGCTGGCAGAACGCTGCAGTGAGGGGCTGATTGAAGAGTAGTGAGTTGAGGGGTGTCTCCAGTGAGCGCACAGTCTCAAAGGAATCCCAGCATGCGGACAGAGTCAGTCCTGCCACCAGCCTGCCAGCCTTCCCAGTTCGTGCCAGGTAGTTCAGCACCAGTATTCTGCAGGATTGTGCAAAGGGCCAGGAAGAGCAGTTTGCCTGAGTGTGTTGGGGCAGAAAAGAGGACAGGGACATGGAAGAGGGAAGAAAGACTGGACCCTTGGGTTAAGCAAAGCAACTATTACCCTCCAAAAGAGATGCCCACAGCCAGTAGAGGAGCTTGGGCATAGCGGCGCTTTATGTGGTTCACAGCTGTCTCTAGATCTTCAGTGTTGCTGGCACAGTAAGCCCTGTGGGTCTGAGGGCAAACAAGGTCATTGGACAGAGAGACTTTCCAGAAGGTAGCCAAATAATGGAAGGACTCAGAAGCGGGGAGGGGAAGAACGGTGTGAAGGTGGGCAGAGTTCCATGGCCAAGGATCTCTGAAGGGACGGGGAGCAGGCCACCCAGGAAGGCGGGTACTCACCAGCAGCTCTTCACCTCGGCTGCCCCGGTTATTAAATACGACGGCCCTGGGGCGCACACGGGAGTGTAAGCCAGACCTTCCAGGCAGCCCCTCCCTTTCCTGTAGACCTCAGACCCTTTCTGATTCCCGCGGGGGCTGCGTGAGACTCGCATGCTGCCTTCTACTGCAGGTTCTCAAGCACAACTACTCCTAGGCTGTGCCCATCCTTACCTGTAGCCATCCTTCAAGGCTTGGTCAACCAGGTGCAAGATGTAGGACTCCTGACTGCTGCCGCTGATGCCTGGGAGTAGCAACACTATGGGCTGGCTGGAAGGGTCAGGGCTGTGGCCGCCATTAGGCTGCTCTGCCCAGTCGAGCAGGAACTGGCCTCCATCGGGGGTTTGGATGACTTCACTGGGGTTTAGGAGAGAGGGGGCTGGTATTAGGAATTTGGTTTCAAGGGTTCATCTCCTGCCTCCCCACAAACAAGTTTGCAGTTTGTTATAGGTAACATTTGAAGGCTTTATGTTCAAGGGAAAAGACGGCTAGAGTAGAATAAGGAGAGATTGGATATTATCTTATTGAGTGCAGGTAGGTAGCCATCCATATACCCAATCTCACTGTGCTCTAAAATCACAGGGGTAAATGGGGCAAAGATTACCATTGTGCATGCATGCATACATGTGTGTGCCAGTACTGGGGTCTTAAACTCGGGGCTTGAATGCTGTCCCTTCCTTAGTTTGTCACTCAAAGCTGGTGTTCTACCACTTTAGCCATACCTACAGCCCTAGCTTTTTGTTGGTTAATTGGAGATGAGACTCTGTGCTGCCAAGGCTGGTTTTGTGCCATGACCCTCAGATCTCAGCTTCCTGAACAGCTGGGATTATAGGGGTAGCCACTGACATCTGGCTGATTACCTTCCTTTTTAAAGAGGTAGATCAGTGTTCCCGAGATACTTAAAACTTTACAGACCAGGAGCGGAGTGCTAGTAGAGTGCTTGCCTAGCATGCATAAAGTTCCGAGTTCAATTCCTCAGTACCACATAAACAGAAAAGGCTGGAAGTGGTGCTGTGGCTCAAGTGGTAGAGCGCTAGCCTTGAGAAAGCCCAGGACAGTGCCCAGGCCCTGAGTTCAAACCCCAGGACTGGTAAAACAAACAAACTTCATGTTCACCTTGTTCTGTCTTCTGTCTCTTACCTCTGGTAAGTAACCCAGGGTTTTGACTGCATGAAGACTCGTAAGATAGTTTGTAGCCGTCCCTCAAAACACCACAGTGTAGGGTAGAAAGTCTTCACAGTAATAGGACAGTATTGCTCCAGGAAGGCCAGAAACTGGGACCCAGCAACCAAGCAAGGCCTCTGTAATCATAAAGTACAATCTGTTTCACTGCCCTGGTTTTAGGTCCAGGCTAGAGGTGCCCACACCAGAAGGTGAGTGACTCCCAAGACGCTAGCTGGAAAGACACCGCTTTTTCAGGGTCAGCATCAAAAGCTTATCACAGCTATGTTTACAATCTAAGGGATCCAAACCCAGGTCTCTTACTCTTGAACTATTCTATTTAGGCTTCATATATTGCTTCCTAATAGCCAAGAATTTGAGTTGCTATCACTTTAAGACTTTGATCAATTATCTCAGTTGTATAGGCCAATAAATTAGATCATAGCTTTGATTTAATGTTTGTTAGCTTCATTTAACTCTAGCAAAGTGCTTTGTGATTCAGTTGAATTAATAATATGCCACTGGCTGCTGAAGACAAATCATACTGATCCTTGGGACTTCTCTTACATTTTGACTAGTACTTGGAAGTCAAGAAAGGGTTTAGGAAGCTGATGCCAATGGCTCATCCTAGCTATCCAAAAGCTGAGATCTGAGGATCATGATTCAAAGCTAACCCGAGCAGGAGTCTGTGAGACTCTTATCTCCAATAAACTATTCAGGAAAAAAATGGAAGTGGTGCTGTCTTAAGTGGTACAGTGCTAGCCTTAAGCAAAAGAAACTCAGGGACAGTGTCTAGACTCTTGGTTCAAGCCCTAGCCCCAGCAAAATGGGAGGGGACTTAGGGTATGAAGTGGCAGGGGCTCTGACTTCTCTGTGACTAGTTGCAAGCAAAGAAAAATATTCTAATCTGAAGTGTCTGACTTTCCAAATCTGATGTATGAAATTAAGGCTTTCAGAGTATTGTTAGAGGCTGGGAGTGTGGCTTAGTGATAGAGCGCTTGCCTAGCATGCACGAAGCCTTGGGTTTGATTCCTCAGTACCACATACTCAGAAAAAGCCAGAAGTGGTACTGTGGCTCAAGGATAGAGCACTAGCCTTGAGAAAGCTCAAGAACAGTGCCCAGGCCCTGAGGTCAAAGCCCTAGGACTGGCAAAAAAAAGCAAAACAGTATTGTTTAATTTGGGCTTTTCTGTTTAAGGAAGATGCTATTTGTTTTATTATTGTTGCTATTTTTAGTATTATTAGTGGTAGAGATTGAACCCAGAACTTTATACACGTGATGTACACATTCTATTGTTGAGTTACACCTCTAATCCTTTACTTATTTTTTTAATTTTTTTAAATTAATTATTACTTGAGCCAAAGCTCTACCTCTGGCTTTTTTGGTGGGTAATTGGAGAAAAGAGTCTCACAGATGTTCTTGTCCTTGCTGGTTTTAAACTCTGACCCTCTGCCTCCTGCGTAGGTAGGATTGTAGGCATGAGTCACAGTGCCCAGATAAACCATTTATTTTCTTTTTTATTTATTTTTATTTATTTTTTTGGTCGGTTGGTCGTGGGACTTGAACTGCAATCCTTAGATCTCAGCTTTCTGAGTAGCTAGGATTACAGGCATGAGCCACCAGCATCCAGCTTAAGAGATACTATCTTAGAAGTTAGAGGTATGCCTCAAGTGGCAGAGCACCAGATTTGAGTGACAGGCCCCGAGTTCAAGCTCTAGTACACACACACACACAGATGGTGTCCAAGCCAGCTCACAACTCCTGGGCTCAAGCCATCCTCCTGCTGCCTCAGTTTCTGAAGTAGTTAGAACTACAGTTGCAGGTACCACAATGCCAGGCTCTTTTTTTTTTTTTTCCACCAGTCCTGGGCTTGAGCTCCGGGTCGGAGCACTGTCCTTGGACTTTCTTAAGGCTAGCGCTCTACCACTTGAGCCTTAGCACCATTTTTGGCTTTTTTCTCTTTTTCTTTTTTCTTTTTTTTTTGCCAGTCCTGGTCTTGAGCTCAGGGCCTGAGCACTGTCCTTGGACTTTCTCAAGGCTAGAGCTCTACCACTTGAGCCTCAGCACCACTTCTGGCTTTTTGCTATGTATGTGGTACCGAGGAATCGAACCCGGGTCTTCATGCATGCTAGGCAAGCACTCTACCACTAGGCCAAACTCCCGGCCCTTGGCTTTTTTTTCTATGTATGGTACCTAGGAATCCAACCTGGGTCTTCGTGTATGCTAGGCAAGCACTCTACCACTAGGCCAAACTCCTGGCCCCAGCCAGGCTCTTTTTAATAGGCTAGCTAGGTTGGATTTGCAACGACAGATTTTACTAAACAAAAGATTTAGCTCTCATCCGGCACTGGTGGCTCATGCCTGTAATTCTAGCTGCTCAGGAAAATGAGATCTGAGACAAAGTTCAAAGCCAGCCCAGGCAGGAAAGGCCATGAGACTCTTATTGCCAGTTAACCAGAGGTGGAGCTGTAGCTCAAAGTGGTAGAGCACTAGCCTTGAGCAAAAAAAAAAAAAAAAAAGCTCAGGGACAGTGCCCAGGTCCTGAATTCAAGCCCCATGACCCCCCCACCAAAAAAAATTAGTTTTCCATGAATCCATAGACCATGTATTTTTACATATATTTTATCTAAATTCACTGAGGAAAATCTTCAAACGGATCAAAACAAAGCTCAGTCACTTGGTGTCATGTAGAATACTTGTACAGTACTTAAAGCAGAGCTGGACGCATAAGTACAAGTTGATTTTTCTGAGCGAGGTGGGAACCCCAGCCTGTCCTAAAGGCTGCTAAACTGATGGCCCTGCCAGATTGATGGAGGTGCTGCTCCAACGCAAGCACCACTCGGTGCATTTAAATGGAGTGCCTACCTGTCCCTGACACCCCGCCTGTCTACAAATGCCATTTTATTCGGGGGCAGCACCCTTCCCGTGCCCAGTTGGCCCAGCTATCAGAGAGCGGTTCAGAAGGGAAGGAGGGAGGCAAAGGAACGAATCTCCCCTTGGGTCGGGAAGGGGGTGCACCACCACTCGAGCTTTCAGAAAGAACTCGAGCCCTGGCTGGGTGCTGCTGTGCCCCTCACCCGAGCACCCCAGACCCACTGGCCGGAGCACTGGGCCCGCACCCACCTGCGGCACACATGCCCAGTAGTAGCCCAAGTAGAGGACAACGCCAAGAGGCAAGAGCAGAGAGAAGGTCTCGGGACTCAGGGAGAAACTCAGCATCCCGTGCCGGTTGAGGGGTCCCCGCTCCCAGGCTCCCGGCCGGCTCCAGCTCTTGAACTTTGACTCTTCCACCGGCAGGTTGGCGCGGCCCGCCCCTCGCGTGCCATTGGCCATCCTGCACATGTCCCGCCCCGGCTCCGCCCACCCGAGCCGGCGATGGGCGGGGCGGCCTCCGCCTAGTGACCCCGGCGGCGCGCCTTGCCGACGGCCCGAGCCAGCCGGCCCGCCTGCCCTCGGGCCTCCGGCCTTCCCGCTGAGGTTACCGGGTTACAAGCAGTGCAGCCTAAAGGACAGGTAGTACCCCGTCCCAGCCCCCCCGGCAGCTGCCATCTCTGGGGCAGCCATGTCTGGCTCCTTTCTCCTCGAAATGTCTATGGCTAAATCAAGCCGTCTGAGTCACTGCTCTGTCATCCACTGGGCACAGCCTCTCCTGCAACACAGCGTGCAGACGTTCAGTGACCTTCACGTGCTCACCACCACTGTCCAACTGTGACAACCCCGAAATGATACATACTCACCCAGGTCAGCAGCTCAGGAGTGCCCCCCCATTAGAGTCACCCATGCACTGTGACTACATGGCCCTGTGCAGTCCCTGCTGACAGTACAGGTACAGATAAGACACTCCTCACTCTCTCTGTACCAGGAGCTGGTACAGAAACCCCAGGATCCCACCCCCACTCACCCTTTTTTTTTCATTAGGATGTGGCAATAAGGAACTGCACTGGAACAGAACTGTCAATCTTGCCTGCAAATTAGAATCAACTGGGAGTTGTTCGAATTACCAGTGCTCAGACACTGGAGAAGAGCGCAGGTATCGGTGTAGCCAGGTGTGGAGGTATGTAATTCAAACATTGGCCAGGAGATTTGAATGTGGTCTCAACAAAGGGAAGGACTTTGCTATATTCCTCTTCTCTATCACCACACACTCAATGTCTCCACACATAAATAGGTGCTTCTTTGTAATTCTGGAAGTCAGAAGTCTGACAAAGGTCTTCATTGGTTAAAATCACTGTGCTAGTGAGAATGGGTCCCTCTGGGAGCTCATGGATGTTTGTCTTGTCTTATCTCTCGTCCAGCTTCCAGAGAGATGCCACATGCCTTGGCTCATTCCTCTAGCTTTATAGCCAATAGCATTGCACCATCAAGTCTATGACTCAAAACTCTGTTTTCAAAGTCACCTCATTACTGGAGAGTCAACACGGATATTTCCAGCCACCCTTGCATCCCGTGAGGGAGTAGCTCAGAATATAGGATGTCAGATCTGACCATTTGCCCCAAATAAAGACATGATGAAGGAAGACAGTGGAGAGTTACTACATGGCATGGATATACCATGAGAGAGTAACATTTCAATTACTTTTGGGGTACAGACATGAATGATAATGGGGCTTTTTTACTTTTCCCTCTGCATTTTTGTTAGCATTAATTAGTTAACAAAGGGTTCATTCTAATATTTCCATATGTGCATACAACATACCTTGATCAGACCCCCTCTGTCACTCTCCCTTGTGCTCCTCCTCTTTCCCAAACCAATATCAGCAAACTCTATTGTTCAATTTTCTCAAACATGTACTTAAAGTATTTTGACTATATTCACCGCTCATGGTACTGGCAGGTGGTTGCAGAGGATCCCAGATCCTTGGCATGTCCAAGGAATTGAATGAAGACACCCACACACACACACACAGAAGTAAAGTGGCAAAACAAGGAGTTTAGGGTTGTTTGTTTGTGCCAGTCCTGGGAAACTCAGGACCTGGGCACCATCCTGAGCTTTTTTTTTTTTTTTTTTTTTTTTTTTTTTTTTTTTGTCAGTCATGGGGCTTGAACTCTGGGCCTCAGAACTGTCCCTGAGCTCTTAGCTCAAGGCTTCTGCCCTACCCCTGCCCCACTTCTGGTTTTCTACTGGTTAATTGGAGATAGGAGTCTCCTGGACCTTAGTGCCTAGGCTGGCTTTGAACTGCTATCCTCAGATCTCAACCTCCTGAGTAACTAGGATTATAAGCGTGAGCCACACGCCTGGCTTGTCCTGAGCTTTTTTGTTTAAGGCTAGCACTCTACAACTTGAGCCAGAATTCCACTTTTGGCTTTTTGGTGGCTGATTGGAGATTAAGTCTCATGGACTTTCCTGTCAAGGCTGGCTTCAAACGACAATCTTCAGATCTCAGCCTCCTGAGTAGCTAAGATTGAAGCTTGTTTTACCCATGCCTGGCTAAAACAAGTAGTTTAGGAGAGAAAATGCACCATTGAGAAAAGCAGTGGGCCTGAGCACAGTGCCTCCAGGAAAAACACATAATTAAGAAAGTTTCCACATTTTAGAGTTTAGAGAGTGTGGGAGGAGTTCGTGATAATGACAGTGGGATGATTTGGGAAATAAAGATTGTGACTGGACAGAATTTTGGAAAATGTTTTCAAACGTGCAAGGTTGTCATCCCATAGTTTTAAGTATATGTATGATATGCATATACCTGAAGCCTTAGATAGGAGTTTGTTTTGAAAGGGTCAGGCTAAGGGAATAAGGGGTTCCACTGTGCAGGTACCTCCGTTTTGTTAGGACTGGCCTGAAGTTTTTCTACCTCCCTAGGGTGAAGTCCTAACTGAAAACTGACCACTAATTACTCCTTAGGAGTGGCTAGCGAGGTACTAGAGAAATGGAACTCATGGGGGTTTCCTAAAGCATGATAAAGAGAGAGGAGCAGGGTTTTTTGTGAGGGTCATGGGCCTTGAACTTGGCCTGGGTGCTGTCCCTGAGCTCTTCAGCTCAAGGCCACTGCCCTACCCTTGAGCCAAACCCCACTTCCTGTTTTCTAGAGGTTAATTGGAGATAAGAGTCTTAGGTCCTTTTGTGCCCAGGCTGGCTTTGAACCTTGATCCTCAAATCTCAGCCTCCTGAGTAGGTAGGGTTATGGGCGTGAGCCACCGCGCCCAGCTTTCCAGCTTTTTTTATGTATGTGGTACTGAGGTATTGAATCTGGTCTTCATGTATGTTAGGCAAGCATTCTACCACTAGGCCTAACTCCTGGCCCTACATCCTTGGATTTAAATAAATAAAAACTGGAAGAAAGAGGAGAAAATGATGCATTGCTTCAATTCCCAGTTACAGATGTGACCTGTAATTGGGGTCATCCCACTTGGTCATTATCCCCAATTCTGGTTTTCTAGGATTTCAGATTTCAAGTGTTGTCATTCTTATCACTGAAGGAGAACTGTATGGTGCCCATGAAATTCTTCTCCTCCAGGAAACAGCTCCATCGTTATAGGCAAGTGTTCCTCTTTGGGCTGTGGTCCATTCTACTAGGCTCTACTGTTCCTTAGGAGTCCTCAGTCATAAAGATGTTATCTTTCAGTCCTGTCTTTCCTGGAACTCCAGGTGATTGCAAAGTTACTAGAGAGAATGGCCTAGGGCAAAATAGAAGTAGGAATACCAAGCTTTTCTCCTGCTTTTAGTTAATTTGTGGGTCTGTGAGAGAAACAGTCCTTTTCAGCAAAAACAGTTTATTACAAATATACTTTCAGTAGAGTGAGAGTGGATGGGCTTTATGGTGAGAATTACAGGGTTCGCTTTTGGGATTTGAATATTTACTGAAATTGTGAGAAATTCTCATCCTCAGGTCCAGCCTTCTCACAGGCTGAGGTCATCTGTGAGTCAGGAAGTTTACATTGCAGGAAAGTGCTTTCTCTCTCCTCCTCCCATGATCACCTCTTAAGTCTCTCTGCTAACCATTTTCCCTTTCAGGAATGGAGACCTTAAATAATTTTAGTTTTGTTTGTTGATGTTTTGCATATCCTCATTGTTTATGGTTAGCCGCTGTCTGACTACCTCGCTTCCCCTAACTGACCTCTCCAGCCTGCTTCCTTCTTACCACAATGTACCATATAGTTTGGGAGGAAATTTTTGTGGGCTGTAAGGTTTGAACTTAGAGTCTGGTCTTTGTCCCTCAGCTTTCTTGCTCAAGGATGTTCTTCCACTTAGAACCACAGCTCCACTTCCAGTTTTCTGGTGGTTAATTGGATAGGAGTCTCATAGACTTTTCTGCCCCAGCTGGCTTTGAACCTTGATCCTCAGATCTCAGCTTCCTGAGTAGTTAGGTGTCCAGCTTTGTTCTTTTGTCCTCTCTCAGGTTCATGGGCTCAACTTTTTCACAAGTTATTCTTGCTTCATGTTGGTTTGGTCTTAAATAACTGTCTCATTCTATCACTTGCATCACTTGTTGCTAATTTCAGAGAAATCTGATTTTGGTTTGAAAACTATAGATTATAGGGCTGGGAGTATGGCTTAGTGGTAGAGTGTTGCCTAGCATGCATGAAGCCCTGGGTTTGATTCCTCGGTACCACATAAAAAGAAAAAACCAAAAGTGGTTCAAGTGGTGGAATGCTAGCCTTGAGCACACAGAGGCTCGGGGACAGCACCCAGGCCTTGAGTTCAAGCCCCAGGACTGGCAAAAACAAAAAACAAATGACGCCCATGTGGCAAAGGTTTGGTTTCTAGCTTGGTGCTCTTGGGAGGTGGCGGAACTGTGAAGAGGGAAAACTGTGAAGAACTATGGAGCCCAGCGTCTGGTCTTTAGGTCATGGGGAACATGTCCCCTAGGATGATTTGAGACCCCACCGTCTCCCTCCCTGTCTCTGTCTGTCTCTCTCTTTTCTTCCTGGTCACAAAGTGAGTAGTTTTGGCGTGCCATATGCCCCGTTCCTCTAGGAGCTTTTGGAGGAAAAAGGGAAATCAGGAGACGTCTCCTGGCCCAGGCAGCCGTGGGAAGACAACATTTCAGGCCATCCTCTGCAGTACAATGTGAGCCATCCACCGAAATAGACAGGAAGTCCAGGCAGGGCATGAAGTGTATGCATGGTTGAAGAGTTCCAGGGAGCCTCTTTGGCCCTTTCCCGCTAGTCAGAATAAACAAGTGAGGATTGCTGGGTGGGTGGTCTGCCCTGAGGAAGGAAGGCCTGCTGTTCCTCAGGGAGGGGTGGCTGCGCTGCCTTGCCATAAAGGTGTTAAGGGCCCGTTCTGTCCCTTCTGGATTACAAGGAGATTGTGACTGCAGAGAAGAGAGCCATGCAAAGTGGAGATGGGGCTGCCAGTCCTTTTCCCTGAATTTAATTAATTCGTGGGCCTGCACCAGCTCTCTGTCTGTCTCTTTGCCGCTATCTCTGTCTGTCTTTCTGTCTCTGTCTCTCTGTCGCTGTCTGTCTCTCTCCCTCCCCCTCTCCAGCCTGCCTCGGTTCTGGTCTTGGTGACACACACCCTCCTGAGGACCGCGGGGAGGGACGGGCTCGGGCGTGACGGTGGCTGGCACCGGCTCCGGACTCTGCCCGGCTTGGGCGGCGGCTGTGGCCGGGAGAGCGACGTGGAGCGGCCACGTGGAGCTGCCGGGGGCGGGTCGGTGAGGCGTGGAGTCTGGACCGCCGGGCAGCCCGGCAGCCCGGAGCGAGCCGAGCCGGAGCCGGAGCCGCAGCCCGCGGGCGCCGCCGCAGGTGGGTCGGGCCGGGCCGGGGGCCGGGCGGGCTGCGGGGCGGGCTGCGGGGCGCGGCGGCGGGCCAGGCCCCCGGCTTGGTCCCGGCTGGAGCGATGCCTGGCCCCTGGGCCCCGCGGGGAGAAGCCATCCCTCGGGACCGGGGCGGAGGCTCGGGCAGCTGGCCGTGGCCCTGCGTCTGCCCACGGAAGGCAGGGAAAACTGGACCGGCTGCAAGCACGGGGCCCGGCCCGGCCCGGCGCGGCGCCCACTCCTTCTTGAGGACGGGGAGGCACCCGAGGGAGAGACCAATGGGGAGGATTCCCAACAGCCAGCCTGGTGCAGGCGCGCGATGCCCCTCGAGGTGCTGCCCCCCTCCCGGGCGGGCGGGCGGGGGGCGGCGGGCGGGGACCCGGCCTGGGGGTGCGGCTTGCCCAGCACGCGCGCAGCCCTGGCTCAGTCACAGAAAAGCCACAAGTGGCGCTGTGGCTCAAGCGGTAGAGAGCTGGCCTTGAGCAGAAGCAGCCCAGGACGGGAGCCAGGCCCTGGGTTCAAGCCCCAGGACTAGCAAAGGCAGAAGGAAGAAGTGGATGCGCGAGGCACGAAGGTACTCGAGGTAACCCAGGAAGACGCTGCTGCCCCTCCGCTCTGCTGAAGGAACCCTCCCCGCCACTCACCGCGTAGCCCTCCGCCGCGGGACCTGTACCGCCCTGTGCACGACGAGATGTGTGTCCGCGCACCAGCGTACGCTTGGGGCTGGCACGGAGGGCCCGGGCACTGCCTGTGCTTTATTTGCCCAAGACTGGTGCTCTACCACTTGAACCACAGCTCCACATCTAGCTTTTGGGTGGTTAATGGGAGGTGAGAGTCTCATAGACTTTCCTGCAGGGATTGGTTTCAAACCACGATCCTCAAATCTCTCCCGAGTGGCAAGAGCCACTGCCCCCGGCTGTTGTCCTCATTTCAAAGACGAAGATTCAGACTTTGGCCTAGCTCACATCCTAGAGTCAGAGGCAGGATTCGATCAAAGGTCTAACCCCAAGGCCAAACTCTCCTCGAAGAAATGGTGTGCAGAAGGCCACTGTCAAAGTGTGTGCGTCTAAGAGCTTCACTGAACTGTATCACAACTGTTAACTACTGGTGATGCTGGCTTTCGTGTGCTTAGGTGCGTGTCTAAGAACTTCATTGAACTATAGCACAACTTAATTAACAGTTATGCCGGCTTTCGTGCTTCTTAGAGCAGTTATATTCATGCACAGTGTAATTACAGGAAATGGTTAGGAACATTTTTATTTGACAAGCAGTGGTTTGATGGCTGCTTTATTTTTGTTGGTTACAAAAGCTTCTGTAGGTGCTTAAAAATGTTTCAGTCTGCCAGGCTCTGGTGGCTCATGCCTGTTACCTAGTATGATGAGCTCTGAGGATTGCAGTCAACCTGGGCAGACAAATCCAAGACTCACAGTCTAGGCCATGTCCCTAAGCCTCTTTGTGCTCAAAGCTAGTGTTCTACCACTTGAGCCGCAGCACCACTTTAGGTTTGATGGTTAAACTGGAGATAAGAGTCTCACAGGAATTTCCCCCCATATATATATTTTTTTTTCTTTTTCTTTTTGTTGGTTATGGGGCTTTTGAACTCTGGGCTTGGGCCCTGTCCCTGAGCTCTTCAGCTCACGGCAACTGCCTTACCCCTGGGCCACAGCCCTACTTTCCATTTTCTAATGATTAATTGGAGATAAGAGTCACTTATTCTTTAGTGCTTGGTCTAGCTTTGAACCATGACCCTCAAATCTCAGACTCCTGAGTAGCTAGGATTACAGGTATGAGCCACAGCGCCTGGCTGACTATATTTTTTAAATTGTGCTTTATTGTCGAGGTAATGTATAGAGGAGTTACATTCATCAGGCAGTGGGTACATTACTTCTTGAACACTGAGACCCCTTCTCATGCTTTTGTCCCACTTTCCCTCCCCCTACCTGTGAGACGCTTAGCTCAAAAAAAAAAAAAAAGACCAGTATGAGTCCCTGAGTTCAAGCTCCAGTACCAATACAAATGTGTGAGCATGAATAAGTCACAGTCATATTATACCACCGTTACACATTCAATGAGGTGTTACTTTGACTCTCTCTCTCTTCTTCTTCTTCTTTTTTTTTTGGGGGGGGGTTGGTCATGGGGCTTGAACTCTGGTCCGGGGCACTGTCCCTGAGCTCTTCAGCAAAAGGTTATCACCCAACCCCTTGAGCCACAGCACCACTCCTGCTTTTCTGGTGGTTATTTGGAGGTAAGAGTCACACAGACTTTAGTGCCCAGACTGGCTTTGAACTGCAATCGTCAGATCTCAGCCTCCTGAGTAGCTAGGATTAAAGCATAAGCCACCACCCGGCACTTTTTTTTAAGTTGGTCTTGGGGCTTGAACTCAGGGCTTGGTGCAGTCCCTGAGGTTTTTGCCCTCAGGGTTAATGCTCTACCACTTGAGCTACAGCACACATCCAGTTTCTGGTGGTTAATTGGAAATGAGTCCTGTGGACTTTTGTGCCTGGGCTGGCTTTGAACCAAGATCTTCAGATCTCAGTCTCCTGAATAGCCAGGATATAGCGGTGAACCACCAGCACCTGGCAAGAGAGATGCTGCTGCTGCTTCTGCTTCCTCCTTCTCCTCCTCCTCCTCCTCCTCTTCCTCTTCCTCTTCCTCCTCCTCTTCTTCTTCTTCTTCTTCTTCTCCTCCTCCTCCTCCTCCTCCTCCTCCTCCTCCTCCTCCTTCTCCTTCTCCTTCTCCTTCTCCTTCTCCTTCTCCTCCTTCTCCTTCTTCTTCTTCTTCTTCTTCTTCTTCTTCTTCTTCTTCTTCTTCTTCTTCTTCTTCTTCTTCCTGCTCCCTAGCACCAAGACCAATACAGGTGAGTCTTTGGTGCCCTTTGCCACAGTAAGCTTTGTTCACCTTTGTACCAGGAGTGTTATTAAGAATCCAAATTTTACACGTGAATCTTCTACTCATTTCTTCATATAGGATATGGCCAGGCTTTATCTTTGCTATCCTCTGCTGTACACACTATTCAGATGGATAGTTCAAGTTCATGTGGGCTGGGTTTGGCATATATTTGAGGCAAAGGCTGATGTTAAGTTCACTTTTCCCCCAGATTGCAGATTTCACCCTGCTTTATTAGTATACTGAGAATCTCTTGCTGACTCAATGCTTTGTAAAGAATGTTTCTATTTTTTTCTTTTCAATTTATTTATTTATTTATGTTGGTCACGGGGCTTGAACTCTGGACCTGGGCACCATCTGAGCTCTTCAGCTCAAGGCTACCAGCCTACCCCTGGGCTTGGGTGTTGTCCCTGAGCTCTTCTGCTCAAGGTTACTGCCACAGCCTCACTTCTGATTTTCTAGTGGTTTACTCGTGATAAGTCTCAGGATCTTTAGTGCCGGGCTGGCTTTGAACCTCAATCTGCAGATCTCAGCTTCATGAGTAGCTAGGATTACAGGTGTATGCTACTGCGCCCAGCTTGCTTTCTATTTTTATCCAGCTTTGTAATTACTTTGGGATATTGACTGTCATACATCTAGACATGAAATATGTCATTGGGTTGTCACCAGAGATCTCTGTTCCAAAGGTCTTCCTTGAGTAGCCCAAAACACTGTCTTTTCTCCTAGACACAAAAAAAAACAAAATCCCAAAGTTCTGAGGTCGGGCTGTGTGGGTGAATGCCCTTCTGACAAAGACGTCGTCTTCCTTGCTATTGCTCTTAGGAGCAGTCACATGCTTAGAAAAGTGAACACAGGTTCTATACCTGGGTAGCTTCACCTTCTAGCAGACTTCTGGGCCTCCCTGCATCTTCACTCAAGGCAACTCAAAAAGGCAGCAGGGTTTTTTTTTTGTCAATTGGGAATCTTGAACTCAGGTCATGGATGCTGTCCCTGAGCTTTTCTGTTCAAGGTTAGTGCTCTACCACTTTGAGCCATAGCTCTACTTCTAGTTTTCTGGTGGTTAATGGGAGGTAAGAGTCTCATAGACCTTTCCTGTCCAGGCTAGCTTCACACCACAATCCTCAGATCTCAGCCTCCTGAGTAGCTAGGATTATAGGTGGGAGCCAACGTGCTTGGTTTAAGGCAGCTTTTTTATCTTCCCATGGGCCAGTTTCACCTGCTCTACCTCTCATCTCAGTGAGCCAGTGTGCACCCTTGGCCTTGCTGGGAGCATGGACCTCTTGAAGAATCTGGTGAAAGCTAGGGCAATGTAGAGCCAGCTGGATTGTAGCGTATAGGTACCACGCTGGAGGGTTAGATCGTCAAGCAACAGGTAAGTTTTTCTTCCTAGAGATAGGTTTGGGGTGGCGGGGGTTCAGGTCTCTGCCTTCATGGAAACTCCTTACCAGAAAGCTTTGTGCCCTGTTTTCAACCAATCTATTTTAAATATGGTGTTTTATATATGGAAGTTCTTGTTTTACAACTCCATGTGTAGCCCAGGCAACACAATCCTTCCACCATAATCCTTCCACCTGAGCCTCTGGGGTGAAGGAATTATAGACCTGCACCATTGTGTTGCCACAGTCGTTTGGGTATTGTGGTTGTTGTTTGGAGTACTGGGGATTAAATTCAGGACCTAGTACTTTTGCTCTACTACTTGAGTCATGCCCGTGATCCTTTTACTTATTTTTGTTGGTCATGGGGCTTAAACTCTGGGCCTAGACATGGGTCCCTGAACTCTTCAGCTCAAGACTAGTGCTCTACTACTTGAGCCTCAGCGCCACTTCCAGTTTTCTGGTGGTTGATTGGAGATAAGAGTCTCACAGACTTTAGTGCCTGGGGCTGGCTTTGAACCATGGTCATCAGATCTCAGCCTCCTGAGTAGCTAGGATTATAGGCATGAGTCACAGTGCCCAGCTTGCTTTTAATTTTTCAGATAGGATCATGAGCTACATTTTATTGATTCTCCTGTCTCCACCTCCTGAGTAGTTAAAATTGCAGGAATATCACATTGTACCTGACTAGTCAATTTTGTTTGTTATGTTCGCTTGCTTGCTGGTACTGGGGCTTGAACTTGGGGCCTAGGTACTGTCCTGGACCTCTTTTGTTCGAGGCTAGTATTCTCATCATTTGAGCCACAGCTGTACTCTGGCTTTTTGGATATAAATCTCATCTTCCAGACTTTATTCTGCCTAAGCTGGCTTGCAACCATGATGCTCAGATCTCACCCACCTCAGTAGCTAGGATTATAGGCATGTGCCAACATTTTTTTGTGTGCCAGTCCTAGGGCTTGAACTCAGGACCTGGGCTCTGTCCCTGAGCCTCTCTGTGCTCAAGGTTCACCCTCTCCCATCTGAGCCACAGCACCACTTCCAGCTTTTTCTGTCTGTGTGGTGCTGAGGAATCAACCCCAGGGCTTCATGAATGTTAGGCAAGCACTCTACCACAAGCCACATTCCCAGTCCAAGTTTTAATAAGCATAAACCAATAGTCTATCTTCCTCTTTGCCTCCCTGTAGGTCTTTTGGGGGTTTTAATCTGACCTCTCTGAGGTCCTCTGCGTGTGTAAAGTGTGTAAAGTACAACAGGAATACTTCAGTGGCCTTTCACTGAGAACCTCAGGGACCTCGAGGGACAGTGGCTGACTAAGGGCACCAGTCCCTAGGACTTCTTCTCTAGCAAAGCTCTGATTGTATGAGAAAAAATGTTTTGAGTAAAATCTCATGGAAGATGCTGATACTCATGTACAGGCCCATAACTGAGAGAGTCTTGTCCCCCGGCTGCTGTTTGTAAAGACAAGGAGAGATGGCATTTCTGTGTGACGCAACTGATGTCGGACCCTGTGACCCTGGTCCCTAACTCCTCTCTGTTTCTAGGTCCAGCTCCAAGAAGAATGGTTCCTTGGATAACGAGTGCATTCATGCTGGCTCTGCTGCTCCCGCCCCTGGGCCAGGCTGCTCCCAGGGATGGACCCCTCAGGTGAGAGGACCAGGAGTGCACACGGTGGGCTGGGGCTGGGGCCTCAGAGGATGTCCTGGGACCCTCGGGGGGCCAAGTGCTCCCCTCCCCCGGCCTCCTTTTTTGTGCCATCAGAATGGCATGAAGTAGGCATTTGCTTCCTGCTTGTTGACCCCTTTGAGACAGGCCTTGAGTTCAAGCCCCATGACTGAAAAAAAGATTCTACCATTTGAGTCACACCCTCACTTCCTGCCCTTTGCTGGTTACTTGGAGATAGAATCTCATAGGCTTTTCTGCCTGGGCTGGCTTCCAACTGAGATCCTTAGATCTCAGCTTCCTGAGTAGCTAGAATTAAAAGCATGAGCCATCAATCAGATCCTTTTGTTTTAAATTTGTCTTTCAGGTAGGGTTTCAAGTTAGATTTCCAGGGGCTAATCTCAAACCATAATCGTCCGACCTTTGCCTCCTGAATAGCCGGATTATAGACATAAGCCAACATACTCAGCCTTTCTTTGGGCTGGCTTTCTTTCTTTCTTTCTTTCTTTCTTTCTTTCTTTCTTTCTTTCTTTCTTTCTCTCTTTCTTTCTGTCAGTCATAGAGCTTGAACTCTGGGCCTGGGCATTGCCCCTGAGCTCTTCAGTTCAAGGCCACCACCCTACCCCTTGAGCCACAGTGCCACTTCTGATTTTCTAGTGGTTAATTGGAGATAAGAGTTTCACAGACTTTAGTCTTGGGCTGGCTTTGAACCCTGATCTTCAGATCTCAGCTTCCTGAGTAGCTAGGATTATAGGTGTGAGCTACCTGGCTCTTTTCTTTTCTTTCTTTCTTTCTTTCCTTCTTTCTCTCTCTCTCTCTCTCTCTCTCTCTCTCTCTCTCTCTCTCTCTCTCTCTCTCTCTCTCCCTCCTCTTTCTCCCTTCCCTCCCTCCTTCCCTTTCTCCCTCCCTCCCTTCATCCTCCCTCCCTCCCTTCTTCCTTCCTTCCTTCCTTCCTTTCTTCTGTCCTGCTTGCTTGCTTTGGCCAGTCCTGGGGTTTGAGCTCAGGGCCTGGGCACTATCCCTGAGCTTCTTTTGCTCAAGGCTACACTTTACCACTTGACCACTTCCATTCAGGCATACTAGGGAAGCATTCTACCAATAAGCCACATTCCCAGTCCCCTTCCTTTGGGTTTTCTGAAGTCTAAACAAGGCAGCTGCAAAAACAGCCTGAGGGATTACGGTTGTGATTGCTAGGGCACTTGAAGGCTCTCATCATAAGGGTTTGGGGACTTCAAGGAGAACACATCTGCCTTTGGCGTTAAGGAGAACTCAGCCAGGAGGCTGAGGCATGGAAGGTAAGTAGGGTGGCCTTTGAGGAGGTTCTCTGAAAGGCTAGTCTTTCCCTCCCTACTCCAGGTCAGCACCTGAAGTACAGCAGCAGCTCCTGTCCAATCCCTTTGAGCCAGGCCCAGAGCCACTCCGGTGAGTAGCTGGGCTGGGGCCATCAGAATGCTCAGGCTAGGATTAGAAACTGCATGCGCCTGGCTGATTTGCCTCTTTCCAACAGGCTTTTGCAGAACTACCTAAAAGGCCTGGAGAAGATGAAAGGAGAGGAGGATCCTGAGGCCATGAACCGGGAGCAGGGTGAGGAGCTGGGCTGCTGGGCCTGGGATGCCTGGGGCCGCAGAGCTGGAGTGAGAGCTGGCCGCCCCTCTGACTTGGGCCTTCCCCAGGCCCTGATGCCTCTCCTAATCAGCTTCTCCTCCCTAGTTCTCCTCTACCTCTTTGCACTCCATGACGCTGACCAGAGTGGACAGCTGGATGGCCTGGAGCTCTTGTTCATGTTGACAGCAGCTCTGGCCCCTGGATTTGCTGACTTTCCCCTCAACCCAGTAAGCTCCACAGGAGACTCTGCGGGTGCTTTACTCTTTTCCATTGTGGCTCTTAGTAGAGCCCTTATAAATGGTAGTTCATACCTGTAACCCTAGCTATTCAGGATCATAGTTCTAAGCCAGCCCAGGTAGGAAAGTCTGTGAGACTCTTATCTCCCATTAGCCACCAAAAAGCTAGAAGGTAGCTGTAACTCGACTAATAGAGTGCTAGCCTTGAGCAAAAGAATGGAGGACAGTGCTCAGGCCTTGAGTTCAAGCCTCAGGACACATACATGCACACGCGCGCGCACAGCAACAACAAATAGGAGTGGAGGCTTCAAAGCCTATATGGCAGGGCTGGGGTATCGGATGGGGCTGGCCTCTTGAGAACATGTGTGGAAACTCATGGGGATTCTGCTGTGCTCCACAGGTGATCCTGGTTGTGGACAGGGTGCTTGAGACCCAGGACCTGAATGGAGATGGACTCCTAACCCCGGCAGAGCTCGTCAACTTCCCAGGAGAAGCCCCTGGGCATGCAGGGCTCCCAGGGCCCCTCGTTCCAGCTCCACAGGAGCCACAAGCTACTGGGAAGCATGAAATCCAGGAAGCTCTGGGATCCAGGGAAGAGACTGGGGCCCAGGAAGAGGTCAGAAGGGAGGCATTGCAGCCTCAACAGGAAACTGCACATAAATCAGGAGCTGAAGGAGAGGCCCCAGCTTCCAGTGTCCCCGAGGCGAGGGGACAGGAAACAAATAAAGACACCCCAGGTTCTAAAGGAGAGGCTGGGGGACAGGTCGAGGTGGAAGAAGATGTACAGCATGCCGAACAACATGCTGAGGCCGGGGACAATGCAGGGGAAACCAACGAGCTCCCGGGGGAAACACTGGAATCCAAGAACACCCCAAAGGAGTTTGAGGTTCATAGTATCCAACTGGAGAACGATGAGATATAGACCTCGAGGATGCAGGCTGTGCCTCTCCAAGTCTCAGTGTCAGGACACATGCCAGGGGGACCTGGATGTGATGGCCCAGATCAGTGATCCCAGCACTCAGAACACGGAAGCAGGAAGATAGTATGTTCAAGACCAGCCTAGACTACATAGTGAGACCCTATCTCAAAACTGAAAGAATACAAAACAATTTCTCTGGAAACTTTGGCCTCAGCAGATGTGTCTTTTTGTGTAGTTCAAGACCTTAAACTTAGAGACAGCTTTCAGGCTCAGACAACCAATAAAGAACATGAACTCATCTCATCTCTTGGGCTATTTTTTTTGCACTAATCAAGCCTTCCCAGATCCTGTCATGGGGGACAGGGCTTTTCTTTTGGTGGGGGGGGCACAGGTATGGACAAGCCTCTTAGATTCTGCTTTCCCAGTGTCTCTGATCTGGGACTGTCAAAACAGCCAAGTCTGCACCATGATCTATAGCCAGCAGCAGACAGCCCAGGGGAAAGCTCCCAACCTTCCACAGCATGGTCAGATCCCAGTGCCGCCTCCTGCCGCTCAGACAGACCATCCATGTCACCCTGCATCTGCCCTCCTGTCACCAGTTATATTAATGACAACTCATGCCAGCATGCCATATAACCTCTGGCTTTTATCCTCACCACAATTCTACAAACAGGCAAAACTAGGGTGCCCTAGTTTTGACAAGTTGAGATGTCATTTTGACAGATGAGGAAACTGAGGACAATAAACTGAGCAATGTATTCTGACACCCCAAATAAAGGAGAGGCTTGGAGCTTTGCATTCAGGTCTGCATCTGACTCTAAAGCCCATGCATTTTTTGGGGTGTGTGTGTGTGTGTGCAAGTATTGAAGCTTAGACCCAGAGCCTCATATACTGTCAGCTTATTTGTTCATGGCTGATGCTATTCAACTTAAGCCACACCTCTGTTTTGCTAGTTAACTAGAGATGGAGTTTTGCAGACTTTTCTCAGGCTGGCTTTGAACCATGATCCAGGTCTCAACTTCCTGACTAGCTACAGGCGTGAGCCTCTTAGCATCCAGCATGGCTCAAGTTCTGATCATGTTACTTGGGCTCACCTTCCACTCCACCCTCCCCTCCTCTGTATCTGAGTACCTCTGTGGAGGAGGTACTGACTTAGCTGAAAGGTAGGCAGAGGGAGGGTGGGGCATTGAGCTCTAGGGAAGTCCAATGGAGAAGGGATTTTTGGACAGCAAAGGAATTTGGGCACCACAGAGAAGGCTCCTGCCCACTGCCTGATGTTTGGCTCCTGTGGAGTCTACACAGCACAGGGCCTAGGAAGCCTTTCTCATAGCTTCTGGTTGTTCCGTAGGCTGGCTGCGCGATGAGCTGCTGTCTGTCCCCAGAGAAGAGCTCAAGGTCTCCCTCTCTTCTCCACACCCAGAGCTGCTGTCACCAGAGAGATTGAGGACAGCTGGCAGCAAGGCTGGGGTACTTCCTGTCCCGTGACTGAGACATCCACTCTCTGAGCCTGGCTGGGGAGGTTAGTCTGGAGAATGGGGAGGGGGGGGAGAAGAGGGACATCAAGGACAGACGGCCAGAAGCAGCTGGCTTGGGGAAATAAATTTATTTGCTCTGTGGCTGCGCAGGAGGAGATATGGTGGGACACAGGACACCAGCAGTCTTTCCCATCTGCCTGGGAAGCAGGGCTGGATGGAGAGCAGACAATGGCAGGCAGTGAGGCCAGCCTCCAGGGGAGAGGCGCCAAGCCCCTGCCACACAGCTCTCACACAATGCCATCGAACCCCTGTAGGCCACACTTCGTGCCAGCCACGCGGCAGCCAAACCTGAGTGAGTCCTGCATGCTGTTCCCTGCAGAGGGGGCAAGCAGCCGGGTCAGTGCGCTGTGCCACACGGGCTGGCCCGGGCCTGTGAGGACCCGCTGCGACACTCACCCCGGGAGAGGCTGAAGATGACGGCAGCATTGAACGTGTCTCCTGCCCCCAAAGTGTCCACTACCCGGGGAGGCGGGAAGGCATCTGAGTGCAGCAGCTGGCCATCGGGGCCCAGGGCGTCAGCGCCCTCCTCAGCCCAGGCGCAGATGAGTGTGGCCCTGAAAGGCGTCCACTTAGCCAGAGGCCAGCCCACCCCCACGCCCAGTGGGCTACCCTTGATGGAGAGGCTTGCCACCCCTGCATGTCCCTAGGGGGACTTCCCCACTCACCCCTTCTTCACACGACTGTACAAGCCCCTCAGGGCTTCCGCGGCTGACCTGTACCCCAGGTGCTTAGCTATGTCTTTGCTGACAAACACCTGTGGGGCATGGGCGAGAGAGTGGAAGCCACATCAACACTCACCGCCGACCACCTGGGGTTGACCCCCATGAAATAACACCGCTTCCCTCAATATAGCCGCATAAAGCTCCACCTGGCATCTCACTGTCTCACAGGAGCACAATTTCATGTTTGTGAAGAACACAGCCTTGGAAACTGGAACACCCAACCCTGCTCCAGTTGTTCTAATTGTAAGGGAATTGAAAAACCAGAGTGGGTCTGGAGCGCCATCTTGTGGTGAAATCTAGCCCTGCCCAGTTACATAGTGTCAGCTCTCTGGAGTGAGCTTTTTGTTTCCCCTACACAAATACGCCCCCCATCCCAAGTTTCTCTAGAATGTTCTTAACACCGCTGTACACTAGACTCTCTAGAGATAGCCATGGTGAGAAATTAGAGAAGACCTGGCTTCCACTCTTACCAGTTAAATAGAGAGAAAGAGAGAGAGAGAGAAAGAGAGAGAGGGGGGGTGAGGGAGAGAAAAGAGAGCAAAAGAGACAGAATGAGGGGCCGGGAGTTTGGCCTAGTGGTAGAGTGCTTGCCTAGCATGCAGAAAGACATGGGTTCGATTCCTCGGTACCCCACATACATAGCAAAAAGCCGGAAGTGGTGCTGAGGCTCAAGTGGTAGAGCTCTAGCCTTGAGAAAGTCCAAGGACAGTGCTCAAGCCCTGAGCTCAAGCCCAGGACTGGCAAAAAAAAAAAAAGAGAGACAGAATGAGAGGGTGCTGAGCATTGGTGGCTTAATCCTAGATAGAAAGGAGGCTGAGATCTGAGGACTGAAACTCAAAGCCACTATGGGCAAGAAAATCTACAAGGCTCTTATCCTCAATTAGCTAGCAAAAATCCAGAAGTAGGGCTGTGGCTCAAATAGTAGAATGTTTGTCTTGAGTGTAAAAACTAAAAGACAGTGCTCAAACCCTGAGTTCAAGCCCAGTACTAGTGGGGAGAGGAGGAGTGAGAGGGGAGGAGATAGAGGGAAGACAAGAGGAGAGAGGGAAAGGAGAGAGCGGCAAGAGAGAAGAAGAAAGAGAGAAAGACAGTGAAATTGATTCGGGCATCCGTAGTTTTACATTGTTCACCAAGGCCCGAGGCTGGGGTAAACTAGATCCCACTTGCCCTGAGCCCTGCCCAAACCACCTGTGCAAATCTCCACCTTGCCCTGCCCTCACGTCTACCGGCTGCCACCCACACTTCACAGGTAACAGTCTTGGAATCTCAGGGAAAAGCCTGATGCCCATTCTTTGCAGAGGAAGAAAGCAGGCTCCGAGGGAAGATGCCTGTGGCCTCTGGGCACCCATTCTTACCCAAGAGCTGCCAACTGCGAGCCTGGTAAGTAGGCAGGACCCCTGCCCCCAGCCCCGCTAAGAGCTAAGTTAGCAGAGTGCAGTAAGGGGCCGCTGTGCTCTGTACTCACCACCTCTCCGTAGCCAAACAGCTGGAACAGCTCCTCCCGGGGCTTCTCTATCTCCACGGACACCCGAACCTTCTGCTGCGGGGGCTGCTTGGCATTGTGCTGTTCTATCCGCTGCAGCATCTTCACCTGCTCTGATGCATTTCGGCCCTGAGGCAGGAGAGGGCTAGCTCAGGAAGTGCCTGGCTCCTGGAGCTCATCCCCAGAGAGCAGGTAGAGGGGGAGGAGCTAGACTGAACCCCATCTTAAGCTACAAAACTTTAGGGCTCTTACTGGACCCTGGAGGCCTTATTCACCAGCTTTGATCAAAATAAAAGAATATGATTGTCATGGTGGGTGCCTGTAATCCTAGCACCAGGGAATGCTAAGGCAGAATGATCAAGAGTTCAAGGCCAGCCTGAGCTATATATCCAGAAAGAGAATCTTCCTTCCTCTGTGCCTCTCTCCCTTTTACTGTTTTCCATTTTTTCTTTCAGGGCCTCATGCTTGGTAGGCACTTGAGCAACAAATTCCAGTGGTCTGCTTTTAGGTTATTTTATAGTGTTTTTTTTAACCCTCCCAAGTAGCTAGGTGACAGGTATATGTCATCTAGTTTTGTTGAGATGGAGGCTAAGTAGCTTCTTTGCCCAGTCTGACTTCAAACTATGTGTGCCCATCTCTACCTCCCAAGTAGCTAGGATTACAGGCTTCTTGTAACTTCACTATGTTGAGCCACCATGTCCAATCTCTTTTCTGGCTTTTTAAGATAGTCTTACTATCTATCCCAGGACAAATTCCAACTCACAATCCTCTTGCCTCAGCCTCATGAGCTCTGACTGGGATTACAGGCAGATTGCTGTCACATCTAATGAGAGATGACTTTCTGACAATAATTTCAGTGACAGTGCTAGGATTGGAACAGTGATAGGATTTCTTAGGATTTTCTCTTATCCAGACTCCAAGACTTCTCTCTTGGGGTGATGGCTCTCATTCCCTTTACTAGGAAGCTGAGTCAGCCTGGCTGAGGCCCCCCAAACACAGGTAGAACAGAGCTTGCCTCAATGTGGATCCATTTGAACCGGGTCAGATCAACCTTCTCGAAGTCCTTGGCAGACACATCTGGCAGGTTCCTAAGCCACAAGCAGTAAGGGATAGAGAAGGCGCATGGTGAAGTCAACCAGCATTAGGTTTTCTAATCGGCGGCTAAAGACCCTGGACCTAGTAGTGCTGCCAGCAGCATGGCAGGAAGCTGAGATGCATAAGGTTCTCCTGATAAGCTCTGGACAAGTCTATCCCAGCTGGCTAATGTGTCTCCTGAGTTGCTGGGGACTAGCTGTCTTGGCCTAGGAGACAACAATGTCCCAGAATACTTAAGAGTGTCAGGGACTACATTTCCCAGAATCCCTCTTGCTAGCAGCATACAGCTCCCAGTGTGCAGTGCCTCTGCAAACTATAAGGCCCCAGCCAGGTGCTTGCTTGTTCTAGTCCCACTTACTTTTGGTGTCCCATCCTTGTGAACTTGCCTGTGACAGCCAGAACACACTGTCCTGAGTTTGGCAGCTCCCTGAGGACAAAGTTGTCACTTGAAGACAGTTTATGTTTGGCTAGTCTAGGGGCAGAATCCCAAAGAAAGATCTGCTCCCCCAAACTCCTTGTCCAGAGACTTATCATAGCTGTTTCCCCTCCAGGTTCTGTCCCCAGCTGTGTGACTGGGAACTTTCTGAGGCTGCTGTTCCACTGGTACCCAGGGCTGGGAGTTGTAGCCTTGCAGTATGTGTGTGAATACACCTGGACTCAGACCAGAGGAAACGTTTCTCCTTGGAATTCCACTCCCATGCTGTGACTGCCCACATGATGTTCTCGAGCAGGTGCTGCAGATCCTTACTTAATAGGCTCGCCAATGATAAACGGTCACTGCTGGCACATACATGTGACCGCATGTGTCTTGGGATAGAGCCCAGCATTCTGACACTTGCTCTAGAATGGTTTGTCCTTTCCCTCAGGTCCAGTGTGGTCATGCTAGGCAGTAAGAACAGCCAGAATCCTGGGGCAGCAGGCTCCAGCCCTCCCTGTCATGTACTAGGTTCTCAGCAAACTGAACCCCTGCACTTAATCTGAAGGGTGGCAGCTCACACTCGGGTATCTGAATAGATGCCCCCTCCCACATGATAGTGGTCCTGGTCTTCCTTCTCCGTCAGCAAGGACTACAAATACTGCATGGCACGTTTGGTGTGTGGTGTGTTTGTTTTCGTCTCGGTGGGATCTTTGGGGCGTCATCTGTTTGGAACACTCCAACCTCAGCTCCTTGGTGCCATGCTGCAGGCTGGCAACTGGAGGACTGACCTTGGAGATCCCAGTGGTCTGATCGCCCTTTGGGGACTTATATGGGTCAAGTTACATATCCCACCCCAAGCTGCTGATTGACTAATTATGGAGGAATCACATCAACAATTACATCCTGTACACACCTGCCTTCCCATCCTTGATGTTCACCAAAGCCACCCCTCCCACCTCACTTCTCCCCCAATTGAAAGCAATTCAGAAATCACTGGTCTCGCTTGGGGCAATTTCTGGCATATGGAAGCCACGAGGGAGGGGCGGTGGACTGGCCGCCACAGTGAGCGAGGGAACTGATTGGTGGGTTGTGGCAGGGCGAGGCCAGGTGCCTTACGTGTCGTAGAGCAAAATGGTACGAGAACCATTGGAGGTGTTGACGATGCAGCAAGAGCAAGGGGTGTCCCCTCCGCTCTGCCAGGCCACATGAGACACATCCACACCCCGCCGAGTGAAGTCAGCCACCAAGAAGCTTCGGGTGGAGCCCGAGCCAAGGGGAGGGCAAGGAGATACAAGTTAGAGCCTACACGTGGCCTGGATCTTCCCCAGGCATGGGGAGGAGGTTCTGGGAGAAGACGAGTCCAGTCCTGGGATTGAGTGGCGGCACTAGTAGCTGGCAGAGAGCAGACAGATGCACAAACCTGTAGGCATGCAGGATGGTGCGGCTACCACCGGCTTCGCTGACGATGACAGTGGAAGTGGGAATGGAGCCTGTAGTTTGATAGACCGCGTAGCGCAGATCCACAGAATAGCGGCGGAAGTCATCCAGGACAAAACTGCCAGGGTGGGGCAACCCAGGGGAAGGGCAGTTCGGCAAACATTTGGGGAAACTGAGAGCTAGGTGCTGGGGACACTAGAGTCGGTGAAGCAAGCAGAGCAGAGGCTTGCCACAACACAGACTGCGTTGTGCTTGGGTTCGGGAGGTGCAGTCCCAGGGTCTAGAGCTAGGACTTGGAAGGGATGTTTGTTACTGTTCATTTATTTGTGGCGCTAGGTTTTGAACTAAGGCCTCACATTTGCTAGGCTGGTACAGTACCATTTAAGCCATGCCTTCAGCCCTGCTTTTTGCTGGCTCTTTTGGGGATCAAATCCAATGAATTTTTCTGCCTTGTTCAGAACCAAGATCCTATAGAGTGCAGTCTCCTGAGTAACTTGGCTTATAGGCATGAACCACGAGGGTCCAGTTTGGAAAAGACTTTTTTGTTGTTGTTGTTTTGCCAGTCCTGGGGCCTGAGCACTATCCTTGGGCTTTCTCAAGTCCAGCACTCTACTACTTGAGTCACAGCACCACTTCCGGTTTTTTCTGTGTAGGTGGTACCGAGGAATTGAACCTGGGTCTCTGTGCACGCTAGGCAAGCACTCTACCACTAGGCCAAACTCCCAGCCCCTGGGAAAGCCATTCTTTTAGGTCCTGACTCTGTCTTTCAGTTACATTCAGGCTGGAAAGAATTTGTTCTTGCTCAAAAAGCTAGACCTGGGTAAATTCAAGGCCTAGAACTTCTGTCTTGTTTGAAATAATTAGATGTGGGCATTGTGGCCTATTTCATGCCAGGCTCAAACAGAATTAATAATTACCAAGGTGGTACTTTGCTCCCCTCCCAGCTGCCTCTGCATGCTCATGCCCAGGGCATGTCCTCTCTGGAGTCCCTTCCAGACCCACTGTGTCCCTCACTCTACAATTCCTTCAGGGTGGGAAGTGGTGCCGTCCTAGTAGGCCTGAGTGCTGCCCTGTCCTCCCAAAGCCAGAAGGCTGATGAGCAATGAGCTGGCTTGTAGCAGCTGAGGTCCCTCTGTATAGACCGAGTCCATACAGAGTGAACCCAAGGCTGTCCCTTCAGAATGACTGAGCTAGCAGCACTACAAGGTCTGCCCCAGGCCTCCCTACAAGCATAGGAACCATTTCCAGCAGCTCCAAAACAGGACAAGGGTGTAGGCCCCAAGCCTAGAACTAGAGGTCAAGTATCTGAGATACGGTTCTGCTTATCAGATAACATTTGTACCCACAGTGTCTAGCACATGGTAGGTGCTCATTAAATATTTGTCAAACGCATAGGAATTCTAAATGGTTCACCTACCAACATGATGGTTATATAAAGGAAAGTCTGCTACCCTAAGCAAGAGCTGAAATCCTGCCTCCAGCCAGGAGGGAAGGGACAAGTTAAGAGAGCCTTTGTCTCCAAGTCCCTCTTGTCCCATCTCCAGGGCAGACTTTCTGCCCCTATTTGCTTTGTGCCAGTTCATCAAAGCATGGAGTTTGGCTGGGGTTCAGGTGGCGTGCTCTGGCAGCAACCCCCTCAATCAAGGTTCAAAGGGCTGTGTCACAGACCAGTAACCTAGCCACCTGCCCCAGGGCCCACAATGGGCAAAGTGTGGGCCTCACCTCCCGATAAGTGCTTGCTGAGTTGGCAGAGCCAGGGGTCAAAGGGCCCTTGAAGCAGCTAACATGGAGAAAGCACATGGGCCACTTATGGGTTGTAGGCTCCACAGTGAGCTGGGAGGCGAGGGTTCTGGACCTAGCTTTGGCACATAGCTTCTGGGTGTCCTCAGCAGGGATGTTCAATGAATAATGAGGACATGAACACTGGCCCTGCCCCTCCACTGGAAAATGAACCAGGCCTCTGCCCTGGGACCCTGGGTGCTGCCTGTCCCTGAGGGAGGATGGGTAGAGCATGTCCCTAACTGCCTTCTGCCTCAAGTACAGCCGGGATAAAGGACATGAGAAGGGCAAAGTCAAGTCCATCGCAGAGTCTGTAGGAAGCAAAGGGAGGAAGGAGGTAGGAATGCCTGAGCAGCTCCACTGCAAGCTATGGAAAAGAAACCTTCAGAGTAGCATCCACTCCTCAACAGCACACTGCTGTCCTGAGGGCCAGGAAGTCTTTCTCCACTGCATTCCCTATTTCTTCTTCTTTTTTTTTTTTCTTTTTCTTTTTTGTTAATCATGGAGTTTGAGTTCATGGCCTGGGTGCTGTCCCTGAGCTTTTTGCTCAAGGCTGGCACTCTACCACAATTCCTCTTCCAGTATTCTGATGGTTAATTGGAGACAAAAATCTCACAGAATCTCTTACCCTCAAATTGCAATCCTCAGATCTCAGCCTCCTGAGGAGCTAGGATTACGGGCCTAAGCCACGAGCGCCAGGCTCCTCCCACCCATTTCTGATGGCTCAGCAATCATTCACTTCTTCTCCCTGACCCACCTGCTCCTACACCCTGCAAGCAACCCCCCCAAGTAGGTCACCCCCTGGACTCACTCGGCAACATGGCCATGGGCCAGTGAGCCCATAAAGGCACAGGGGGCTCCAAGCAGGGAGAGGACGGTGCAGGAGTTGGATGCATTGCCTCCACGTTGCCATCTCTGGGACAGGCACCTGCAAAGCACAAGATGGATTCCTGTAGCCCTGGCAGGCTGATCCCAAGAGAGCATTCTGCCTTAGGCCATGCTCCTGGCCAGCCAGTTCTATTCCAATCTAGAGAAGCCCCAGGTTTACTTGTAGTTCTACTGAGTCCTGAGATATAGGCAAACTCAGGAATCAGTGTTTGAGTGCCCTAGAACAATCTCACTCTATATAACTTATAACTACATTATAAAGTACCTTGCATCCTTTTTTTTCAGCAGTGGGTGGGATCACACACGTGGTAAAATAAATCAGAAGTAATAATAGTTGGTGATAGGCAAGTATTGAGACTTGGAATTGTTGTTCTTACCTACTGTGGTTATACTGCAGTCACTACAGCCCGCACATCCCCGGGACTGAGATGGAGATAGGGAAGTGGCTAACACCGCTGAGCAGAGCTTGGGCTGGCGCCTAGCCCTGTGGCTCATGCCTAGCCCTGTGGCTCATGCCTGAGATCTCATCACTTGGGAGGTTTAAGACAGGATAGAGTTGAAGCCAGCGGTGGCTACTACACAGCAAGGTGCTCTCCCGCTCTCCCTGTCTGCCTCTCCCCCCCCCCCCCCGCCCCCATCATATACATATATATATATATATATATATATATATATATATATATGCACTGTCCTTGGGCTTTCTCAAGGCTAGAGCTCTACCACTTGAGCCACAGCCACCACTTCTGGCTTTTTCTGTGTATGTGGTACCAAGGAATCGAACCCAGGGCTGCTGCCTGCCAGGCAAGCACTCTACCACTAGGCCACACTCCTGGCCCCTCTCCCGTGGTTTTTAAAGGCCTCCATTCTCGGCTCGGGCTGAGTCCCCAGGCTTCTCTGGCAGAGAGCACCTGCAGGCTGAGCCTCTGGCTCCGCAACCCTGCAATCTTGGCGGCAAGTTGCAGCGGCTCCCTGGGGTCTCCGAGGGGCCTGGGCGCCCCTACCTGCGGTCCGTGTCCTCCTCTGGGTACTTGTCTACCACATTGATGATGTCCAGCACCACCAGCCCCACGCACAGGATCTGCTTCTCTTCCATGAGGCTGCTCGTCGCAGGGCTGACCGCGGCCTACGGGGCTCTGCCTCCTGTGAACTGCGGCGGCCCGGGCTCCCCAGCCTCCCCGGCGGGGCTCCTCCCCGGGGGCGGGCCGAGCTCCTCCCGCAGCCGCAGAGCATGGGCTGCCAGGCACGGCAACGCCCCACCTGTCAGCCCGGCAGCCCGGCACGCCCCTGGGCGCAGCCCGGCCACCCGAGAAGGAAAAGCGGCCGCGCACAGCCCGGCCCCGTTTGGCCTGCGCCCACCAGGGGACTGGTGGCCCTGCTCCAGGGCCGCAGGGTGTGGCCGCGGCGGCCACGCGCTGGGTGCCCCGCACCGCCCCGAGCCTGCGGGGCGGGGCCAGAAGTCCCGCAGCAGCGGCCCCTAGCGGCCCCCGGGGGAAGCGGCGCGACCCGCCCCACTGAAGGGGCCGAGCTCCGTGGGAGGCGTGGGGACTCCAGCCAGGCTGTCCGGTCCCGGCTGGTGGGCTTCTGTCTGGGGCAGAACGTATGTTTTTGTAAAAAGAAAAAGGAAAAAGTGTCTTTATTATTCCTGAATAGTTTAGAATGACAGTGGCGTTGCGGGCCAGGAACGCCCTGGATGAGCCAGGGAAGTGGTCTGGAGGCTGGTGGAGGAAGGGTGCGAGGATCGGCGCCGGCTCCCCGGGCCCGCGGGCCCCGCGCGTGGGGCGGCCCCTCCGGGCGGTGGAGACTTGCGGTTGGCCCTACGCCTGTGCAGGCTCCAGGTCCCCGTAGAGCAGGGCTCCGCTGAAGATGGTGAGCGGTTCCTCCGAGTGCGCGAGCTGCCCCATCACCAGGTCGATGCAGACCGTGTCCCCGGCCTGCAGCGGCAGGATGAGGCTGAAGACGCCCAGGGCGCCCGGGCTGGGCTGGCTCTCGGCCACCGGCTTGTTCTCCAGACCCTCGGGTTCGTAACCCCCGGAGTCGATGCGGGCCACGCCCAGGTTCGAGCGGGACAGCACCGCCTCCACCTTCTCGTGTCGGTGTCCCGTGAGCACCGCGCTCAGCAAGTAGCGTCCCGCCAGCGGCGCGGTGAACACACCTGGGGGCAGGAACGGCCATCAGCGGGGAGACGCAGGGCCCGGAAGACCTTAGGGGGCCCTCCTGGGCCGCGGGGAGGGGTCTTGTCGATCGTGAGACTTGAACTCTGGGCCTGGGCGCTGTCCCTGAGCTCTTCAGCTCAAGGCTACGGCTCTACCCCTTGAGCCATCGTTTCACTTCCTTGTACCTTTTAATTAGATGGAAAACTATAGGGAAATTCCCCTACCCTCTCTTTCCTTTTCCTTTTTCTCCCTCTGTGTCATTCCCTCGTGTGTGTGTGTGTGTGTGTGTGTGTGTGTGTGTGTGTGTGTGTGTGTGTGTGTGTGTGATGTTGGGGATCAAACTGAGGGCCTTATACATGTTCAACAAAGGAACTACATCCCCAGAAACATATATATTTGACAGTACAAGGGTTTGAACTCCCAATTGTGTAGGCTTGCAGGCAGATGCTCTATAGCTGAACCATGCCTCCAGCCCACCCCAGGACACTTAAAATAGGACCCGGACAAAAACAGACTCCCCTCTGGGGAGGGAAAAGTCCTCCTCTTCTAACCCATTTCCTCAGCTAAAGCTGGGATAAGAAAGAGTCAAGTGAAGGAGAGTCTGTGTCATTTAAGCTAGAGATTAAAAAGATTCATGTCATCTGAAGAGGCAAAAATAACACTCTATCACTGTCCTGCTGTACCCATTTCCCCAAGCACTCAGCCCCGTACCTCCCTCACTCACCTGTCTCTGGGTCATAGTAGCCTCCGTCATTGAGCAGGACTCTGTCGAAGGGGACTGTGCCTGGTTCTGATCGGGGCAAACTCAAGGCAGCTGAAAATGCCACCCGGGGCACAGAGACTGCTGGTGCCCCCTCCTCTCCTGGGTTGATGTAAGGTAGAAGTTAGAGTAGGTCAGTCAGTTGGCTAGCCGCCCGTCCCCACCTGTCCCTCTACACAGGCAGCCCAAGGTTTCCACTTTCCAGCCATGAGTTCCACTGTTCTCTCCAGAATGTAACGAGAACTTACCTTGTTCACCTTGAGGACCTATGGGAAGAGACAAGGGAACAGTGAGAAGCGGGGCAGCTGTCACCAAGTCACTCAGCAAACATCTGCTGCTGAATTTCTTTCAATTCCTAAGTGCTAGGTGGATTTCAAAGCTGGAATGGGGTACCAAGAAAAGGAAGAATGGGGAGGGCCTATTCGAACTGCTGGGCTGTGAGCCCTAGCCTTCAGCCTTTCACATTCTAGACAGCCCTATGTCTCATCCTTAATCTTCAGGACAGCTGTAGAGCCAGTATATCCAAAGGTGGAATACAGCAACCATCTCAGATCCTAGTCACATTTTTCTCTTTCTACTGCCAAATATTAGAACCCCCAAATTTCTGACCTCTTCCCCCTTCTCTATCAGATCAGAGAGTAGAATTTCATTTCTAGGGCTGCCCAGGTAGGTAGCAACTCTGACTATACAACAAAGGTCTCATGCCCACATACCTGGTGGTCCAATGGGTCCCATTTGTCCATCCTTGCCTGGAAGTCCTGGAGGACCAGCAGGGCCTGGGGGCCCCTGGACTCCGGGAGGCCCTGGGGGCCCAGCCTCACCTGAAGGCCCTATGGAGAGAAAATTGAGTCATAAAAAGAGTTTCTTATAGATGACAAAACTGGGTGGAATAGGTGGGAATATATTGGTTTCTGAGTGGCACCTCCACCCCCAGGTCTGAGCAGCCAGAGGGAGGAAGGAGGATCTTGTATCTTCTCTCTGGATATACTGACTCCTGGGAAAGTGCCTGGGACTAGAATTTGCGCTTGGTAGAATCAGGAGGAGATTAAGGAAGTGAAAGAAGGCAGTGGCGGCTCTGCCTCCCTTTGCTCTCACCAGTGAAATCCTTTTGGCTGAGCTGCTGCAGGTGGTCTTCCAGGAGCAGCAAGGAGCTGTTGAGGGCACTGAGCCGCCTGCCCAGGCCTGCTTGGCCTCCTAGCAGCTTCTCTAGCAGGGCGGCCTGTGTTAGGGTGGTGCTGTTGGTTTCCCGTAGCCCAGCCCAGAGCCCAGCTACATGTCTGGAAAGGCCTTCACGCAGTCCCTGCAGCCCCGTAGCCACAGTGTCCAGCCGCTCACAGACTCCTTCAAGACGGCCCAATCGCCCCTCTAGGCTGGGGCATTGACCAGCCTGTGCCTGCCCCTCCTCCAGGCCTCGGAAGCGCTCCTCACTTTCTGTAACGTGCTCTGTTGCCTCCTGTTGCAATCTGTTGATCTCAGAAATGATGCTGTCCTTGGTGGCCCCCAGGTCAGCCAGGTCGGCACCCTGGCCCTCCACGGTGGTCTGGAGCTCATGCAGTGAGTCGTTGAGGGAGCTGAAGGTGAGAATGACCTCAGACAGCTCTCCTTGCAGGGCCTGAAGGGCTGAGCCTGAACTGCCCCCAAATACACTGAAGCCATCCAGGGGACCACGGCTTGGTCCTCCGACACCTGGACCAGCCCCAGGGCCCCGCGGAGGTAACAGGGGACAGGAGCAACGCTCCACGCCATCCCGAAGGCGGCCCAGCTCCTCCTGGACACCACTGCAGGCCCCACAGCCCTCATCTCCACGGGCCTGCAACAGATCTTCCAGTTGGCCCAGCTGTGCAGCTGTGAGGTTCAGCCGCGTCGTGAGTTCTGCGACTGCTTCCTCCTGTACATCCATGCGCTCCTGCAGCTGGTCCAGCACCCCTTGCAGTTTCTCCAGCAGGATCTGCTGGGCCTCCCCTGCTGCCCCCACCTTATGCAGACCCGAGCCCACCAGCCGCAGCTGGCCCTCACTGTCCAGCACTCTACGCTCCAGGGCCCTGAGGATCTCACTGGCTGGCAAGTCCTGCTCCCTGGGGACTGCAGAACAGAGCTGCCCACATGCCTGCACAGCCCCTGCCACCTGTTCCTCCAGAAGGTCTAAGCGTCCACCCAGCCCCCCACTCACATTAGCCAACAGCCCCTCCAGCTTCTCTAATCGACCCTGGGCTGCAGGCAGCCAGTGGACCAGGCCCCCAGGTTCCTTAGGCCAGCCCTCTTCCTGGTCCTCCGAGGGACCCAGGGTAGAGTTGAAGCGATCCTCCAGGCGCGAGAGGCGGGAGGCTAAGCTGGTGTAGCCTGGTGGGTGCCCCCCTTGCCCAGCAGCTCCTCCCAGCTCAGTTCCACGCCGCCCGCTCAGCACTGTCACAGAGCCGGCCACTACATCCAGCCTCCGCTCCAGCTCTGCCAGTCGCCGGCCCAGCTCTGGAGGGCAGCATTCCTGAAGGGGCCTGCGACCCATGGCAGGTCCCATGAGCTGCCGCTGCCGCTCCTCTACAGAGGCCAGCAGCTTCTCCAGTGACCGAAGCCGCTCCCTGTCTTCCTGCTGCTGCTGGCGGAAGCCATCCAGTCCTGCCAGGCACACCGAGCAGGACTCCTGCAGTCTCCGCTCCAGCTGCCTGAGCAGCTCCTCACTGGGGTCTGCGGGGGCTGGAGCCAGGACACTGCCTTCGCCACCACTGCCACCATTGTGATGGTTGTTGAGGTGGCCCAGCTCTTGGTCATGGGTGGAGACACGGTTGTCGAGGAGTTGAAGTTGGTGCTGGATCTCATTGAGGGTTTCGTGCACACCAGGACGGGCAGCTGCATCTGCAGGCTGCTGCCTCCCATTGAAGGCCGTCTCCACAGCCCGCTGCACGTCTTCTGCCAGGCGCCCACTCAGCCCTTGCAGGACACCCTGAAGACCTTGCATCTCCTTAGTCAGGCTCTGGACCTGCTGCTCTAGCTGCTGCACTTTCTCTGACTCCCCAGGACCTGAAGAGACGAAAAGGAAGAACACAGAGCGACTGAATCTCCAAGCCCTGTGCCTACTTCCTAGGCTCTGTTTATCCTAACTCAAGCAAGTCTCAAAGGCGTCACTGCCTCTACTTCCCCTTTGGACAGTTTGGGCAAGAAAAGAAAGAAAAGTCCATTCACTGAATTCCTGTAGGCCAAATTTGGATTATGGCTCCACATTCCAACAGCTTCTCCCCAGGAAGAACTCTTACTCTTCTCATTTGATGGCTTGGGAAACAGAGAAGAGTTAAATAGTTGGCCACAGATTACAAATGTAACTAATGGCAAAGCCAAATTTCAAATCCAGATTATCTGCCTTGCCATCAAGCCCTTTCTATTTGTCCACAGTGTCTCTTAACTTTATGGATATTGTCATTTCTTCTGGGAAATGAGATGGCGCTATCTTCTACCATGGGACTATCAAATGGAAAAAATGGGAGTGTGAGAGAGGCATTCTGGACACTACACAGTAGCAGTGACTGGGCACACTTCCCTACAATACCACCGGGACAAACAAGAGGCTGTGTGACACGCCTGCTGGAATTCTGGCTGGATAGTTCGAGTTAGCCAGAAGTTCCTGTTTCCCTAATTATACTGTAGCTATCGCTTTGTCAGAAAAGCAGCACATCCAGTGTGCCTGGTGTACACAGGGGATTGAAGACAAGCAACAAGCACTGCTGCATTCTGGGACTTGCAGTCCCCAGAGGCCATGAAGGCGCCTGGGATATGTAGTCAAAGGCAGTGCATCCTAGGACTTGTAGTCTCCACTGTTTTCTCCATAGACAGAGCTTCCCAAAGGAATTCTTTCCTACTGCAGCAGTTCCCAGCTAGGATGGATCTTGGCCACATGTGGGCGTGTGTGAGCACATTCTTTTTCTGCCTTCTTTCCCCATCTGGTCTGGGTCTTTCTGCATTTCTAGTCTTACTCTGATAAGCTGTGTGTGCGCGCACACACACACACACACACACACACACACACACACACACTGCAATCTCAGGGATCTCCTTTACTAGATTCTGGCTCTCTTCCCTCTGACTTACAGTATAATAGTTTTCCTATAGCAGATTTTCTACTCAGAATTCCCATTCCTTGCCAGCAACTCCCACACTCACCTTCTCCCCCTAGTCCACTGAGATGGCTTCCTGCACTGGAGCCAGAGAGGTTGGGGCGGGCAGGATGGGGCCTGGGGTGCGGAGTAGAAGATGCAGGCCCCAGGGCTGATGCAGGACCTTCTCCACAATCATCACCCCTGTATCCTTGACAGCACCGCCATTCCATATCTGTCACTGTCTTGTAGGCCACACGGTAGCGAGGACGGAAGAAGTTTCGATACCTGACCAAGGTAGAGGGGGGAGTCTATTCTCTCCATGCAGTGACCCTGGTCCCTGATCTCAGAGATTAGCAGCCGCTAGTGAGCAACGACTGCATTTCATGCAGGGTCCCCCTTTCTGGCTAGTACATTTGACAGCTATCAGCTTTTTGTCCAGGAGTCAAATCTCTGCTCTTTCTTCCCTTGTCATGTGCTGGAACCTGACCTGTCCCAGAGAAGGCCTGGGGGCCAGAAGCAAGGGGGCTGCACCATCAAAATCCCATCAGTCAAACTATTGCCCTAGTATCTCCTCAAAATGGCTCTGACTGAAGCCCTGTCCTGTCCCTTGGTATCAGCTTTGTACAAATTCCCTCAGTGGCCAGCAGCCTTCTGCCTTTGTAGAGTTCCCACCACGTCCCCATTTCCCCATGCTGGGGGCTCACATGATGCTTCTGGGACATTGAGGCTGGCCCCAGCTGCAGGGTTGATAGTCTGATTTGACGAAACTCTCTACTCCATCTTCTAGGACACAGCTCACAGTCCGGGTCACCACATAAGCACACCAGTTCCTGTAGACACAACCCTATGTGGGCCAAAAAGGACCAGAGATACTCGCCCCAGACAAGGGCTCAGAGGTTACCAGAGGGTCTGACAAAGGGCCTCCAAGGACCAGTGAGAACCAGAGCTTGAGCAGGGGCAGCCCTCACCCCCTACACCTTCCTGTTTAGCCATAGCAGATAAAGACTTTTCAAGATGGGGGGAAGTACAGAATGGGAAACCATGACTGAGAGAAGTCAGTACACATGGATGTACTCGTGGCTACTTCTAAAGGCATACAAATGCTTGTCTCAACTGGTCATTCTATGGGTAACTGGCCAGCTGTGTGTTTGTGGATGATCCTCTGGCTATAGCTCTCCCACCTCAGGAAGAGGACACAGTAGGCCAGAGTACTGTCCAGGGTTAAGTAGAGAATAAACCATGAGGAGCTCTTCCCCTCTTGGGGTTTGCAGTGCTGCCCTCTTGGCCTCATTCAAGCTGGCCCTTGATCTGCAGCTGGCTGAAGCGCTAAAGGCAGCAGACCAGGAGTGGTGTTAGAATTATAGACTACTGCATGGGGCAGGGAAGCCCTAGGAAAGGAAAGAAGGTCTGCCTGAGGACCCAGGGCTGGCATACAGCTGGCACCAGGCCCATTCTGATGAGAGTCTTTTTCCTGGACCCTTAAAATGCAGGTCCCCATAGGAAGGAGGTGGGAGCTGATCTCCCCCCCACCCCACCCCGTGTAGGCCACTTGGGTCCTGGAACATAGTCTAAAACAAGATGGGCATTGACAGATTGGTTTCGTCTCTCCCCACTTTCTTGCATTAGAAGTAAATCCAAGGAAGGTAGCCTGCCTACCCATACTTCTTCCCCCCGCACACCCCCAGCGGCACCTCCCCCCTGGGCTGCGGCACCCTCTTACCTGTGGCGGCTGGCCGGCCGGGGAGCGTTCTGGGCCTGGGGCCTTCCAGGGCTGAGAGCCCCATTGCCCCCTGTGTAGAGGCTGTAACCTCGAGGAGGGTAGCTGGCGGCTTTGGCGGCTGCAGTCAGCAGGCAGCAGAGGTAGTAGCTCCAAAGGGTGCTGGGGGCCATGATGGGTTACTCCTTTTAGCTCTCAGAGGCACATCCCGTCCTGACAATTAGTGCCTCTGCCTGGCCCGGGGATGCCGCTGCTCCAAGGCTCCAGGGGACCGAAGGCTGGGCCAGCCTTTTGCCCTGCAGGAAGCCAAGGCCCACAGCCCCCAGCCACACAGGCCCAGCCACACGCCTCCTCCTTGGCGGCTGGGCCTGACCCCTCTCCCCCTCCTCTTTCCTTCTCAGGCTCCTGTCTGTCCCTCCCTTGGTTCCTTCCGCTCTCCTCTTCTGCACTTCTGAGGGGAGTCTGTTCTCTGGGCCCCTGGCCTCCTGTGCCTGGTCCCTGCCCTTCTCAGATGTTGTTTCCTGAGCCTCCAGCCTCCACCCCCTGGCCCCAGCTGGCCCTCCTCTGGTCTCCCTGTCCTTTTCCCTAATGACCAGATCCTGGGGGGGTGACAGGCTTTACCCCTGTGGCTGTTCAAGGCACAAGAGTGACTGTGGGACCGGCCAGCCTCCTCCCTCCTCTCTCATTCCCCTCCCTTCCCCCCCTGTCTGGCTGGCGGTCCAGCCTCCCCCTTCCTCCCCCCACCTCTCCAACCATCGTGCGCCACATCTGCTTCTTGTTAACTCTGAGGGGGGGGGAGAGAGAGAGAGAGAGAGAGAGAGAGAGAGAGAGAGAGAGAGAGAGAGAGAGAGAGAGAGAGAGAGAGAGGGAGAGGAGAGAGAGACAGAGAGAGGAGAGGGGGGAAAAGGAAAAACAGAGAAACGTGGAGTTGCCTAGGGCTTAGGGCCAGGCTCTCAGACAGGATACATGGAGCCAGGGCCAGAGCTGGACTGGAGGCCCAGGACTGGTGACTAGGATTGGAATAGGAGCCAGAGTCTCAGGTCTCCAGGGCCAGGGCAACCTCCCATGGGAGGGGATGGGGAAGGAGGGAGGGAGCCTAAAAGGAAAGCGGGAGGACAAGACTATATGTGTGTGTAGTGGGGGCGGGGGGAATGAGTGCAGAGAGCTCAGCAAGACCTTCCTCCATATCTGGTCCATATGCCTCTTTTAGAGATGTGAACACTGAGGCCCCAAGTGGGAAAGTGACACAGAAAGTTACACAGAAAGTCAGTGTCCTCTAATGTACAAATCAAACAACACTGACCCAAGTCAGTGATTCAGGAGAAAAAAGTGGGAGAGAAGAGAGCTGTGGGGCCAGAGAAAAAGATGGAATCCACTGAAGCAAGCAAGAAATGCAGAGAAAACAGAAAAGGAAGAAAGGAATCAGGAAATGAGGCGGGGTGGTAGTGATAAGTTAGATCTTTTTACTTCCTGGCCTGAAGGCCAGTCCCCTCTCTTCAGCAAGCCAAGAGCCCTCAGCTTGGCATGAAAGCTCCTGGTAAAATATCTGACCTGTAAGCCTGGCCTTCTCCTTCAGCTGTGCTCTGAACCAGGCTTTCCCAAGTGGACAAGAGGTACTAGACAGAGACACAAAGGTGCTTGGCACTGTGATGTTGCCTCTGTCACAGAGTCCTAGCTAAGTCTCAGTCACTGTCAACGAAGAAACAAGTCAGACTGTCAGAGAATAGAACATAGTCCCTAAGCAGAGAATCACCAGAAGGCAGGACAGATCAACTGCCAAGAGGCCAAGACAAAGGGATGATGTGTATTCTGGCTAAGAGGAAGGGAGAAACAGCTGGCTGCTGGGGTAGTCAGAGAAGAGCTGCCGGAAAAGACAGAATTTGAATAGTGCTGGGTAGTAGGGAGGGAACAAAAAACAGAGACCTAGGAAGGGCAGAGATTTCTGTCAAGGAGTATGGGCTGCCAGTTTCCTTCTTTAGAATACAGAGATAATAGGAATAGCCTTTATCCTAGATTTGTGAGGATTAAGTAAGCTAATATATGTGGAACATTTTAAACAGTACTTGGAACATGGTAAATGTTCAAGATATGTTAGCTTTTCTGTGTGTCAGGACCAAGTAGGGCAAAAATCAAGAAAGGCAGATTGTGGGCAAATTACAGAAAGGCTCAAATGACAGGTAATAAGATTGGATTGCAAGGTTTAGAGTAGAGAAGCAGAGCCATACACAGAAAAGAGATGACAGGCCCAACACTCGTGGCTCATACCTGTAATCCTAGCTGCTCAGGAGGCTAAACTCTGAGGATTGTGGTTTGAAGCCAGCCCAGGCAGGAAAGTTTGAGAGACTCTTATTTCTAATTAACTACCCAGAAGCTGGAAGTGGAGCTGTGGCTCAAGTGGTAGAGCACTAGTCTTGAGCAAAAAAGCTCAGGGAGAGTGCCCAGGACCTGATTTCAAGCCCCAGAACCAACAAAAAGAAAGAAAGGGGGCTGGGAATGTGCCTTAGTAGTAGAATGCTTGCCTAGCATTCATAAAGCCCAGGACTGCCCCCCCCCCAAAAAAAAAGGAGGAAAGGGAAGGCAAGGAGAAAGGAAAGGAAAGAAGAAAGAAGAAGGAAAGGGGAAAGGAAAGGATATGTCAGCAAGTAATAGAGTGTGAGGGACCAAAGAATATAGTCTCAAACCAACTAGTTATAACTTTGAGCAAATCCCATGTCATCATTGGAAGCATGTTCACTGTCTAGGACCCCTTCCAGATTCTACATTACAAAGTGATACAGACTGGCTTGGATGGTAATAATGATCATGGAAAAAAAGAGGAAGTTATGATTATTTGGTGACTGTGTAGGTAGTGAGGGACCAGATAAAATGACACACCAGAGAAAATTCCAGGGTTTTAAGCCAGGATGGGGAGGTAGAAAAGAGAAGCAAGTTTTTGTTTTGAGGTATTAGGATTTGAAAAAGAGACTCATGCTGTGCTTGCTATGCAGGCAATCTACTACCTGCCATATCCCCAACCAAAGATGAGAGTAAGATGAAACAAATATCCATAAGACAGTTAGAAATGAGGACCCGGATTCTAGGAACCATTTATAAAATGATATTTAGAATGGATGCTACCAAATCTTCCGCATGCCTGTGGGTGATCTGCCTCTGCTTCTGATGACCCAGAATATGACCCTGACGGCTGCAAGACATGTCTGTGCATATGGTGAAAATAAACACCGGAACCAAGAGAAGTAGAAATCTGTGCCTGAGCCTGAGAGGTCTAGGGACCAGCACAAAGGGAGATTTAAAGGAAATGTTCACAGGGGATCCTGATCTCAAGAATCTGTCTGTGGAGGCTTGTATCTTTGTCCCTGGCTCTGGCAGGGAGCCTGGCCACTTCCCTTCCAGATTGCCCTGGCTGCTGTTATACGTTTTCTTCTCTATTCTTCATCTTCTCTCCCTTCAGGGGCCCTCTGGCAACCTAAAAACAACAACAGCAAACATCTCAACCATCTTGTCACTACCCAGTTACTACTCATTCCCTCTTTTGCCCCCTGTAGTTAAAGAAAAATTCTGTTGTAACAGTTTAATTATGTCAACTCAAAAATGCTGGCTTTGAAATAATTCCAGTAAGTAACATTTCATTTAGCCTTGTAATTAATAGCCAAGACTAGAAGCTGAAATGAATGTCTGTGAGATTACAAATAAATCAGTGGCTCCAGGGTCACTGGGGAGGAGAGTTCCCACTGCTGGCCTGATAATGGGAAAACAGGCTTCACTGGACACCAAGGTTGGAAAGGATGCAGGGGTAGGAGAAAAGATGGCAGTGGCACAAATTTCCAAAGCAATTAGAGATAACTGATGAAACCAAGAAAAGATTAAGTCACTGGAACACTAGAGCAAAAATGGGAATTTCCAAGAGTCCCATGCCATACTAGACAACTAACTCATTCATTTCAGCCTACACTGACTGAGCTCAGAGTTCAATGTTTTCAGGGACAGGACAGTAGGGGGCACCAACAATGTCTAGCACTCCTTTTCAAAGGACTGAATATAGGAAAGAGAAGGGGAATCAACCAAGATAGGAACTCAAACTTGTAAGGAATCTTGAGTCAAAGTTCACTGCTCCCCAAATGCATACATTTTCCCCCTTTCAACCTTTCTACCAGGCAATATTTTAGCAGCATGGACTCGGTCCAGTCTCTTTTCCTTGCAGACTCCTAACTCTGAAGCCTAACCCTAGCCTTTTGTTCTTTCCTTGAAAATATCACACAAGTCAGAGATAAAGCGCTAGTGTTCTTCTCAATCTTCCTCAGCTTCCTTCAGGATGCAGTTTTTCCTGTCTTATTTCCCGCATCATTTCTATCAGTTTGTTTTTCTGCTGTCCTTAGTAAAAGTCCAAGACACCAATTTTAATTTGTTCTCCCAGGCACTAAGCCAAATGATCCATTCAAGGCTGATAAAGACTTGCTGACCTAGGTGCAGGGACCTAGGTGCAGGAAGTTCTGGAAGGTGAAGAATATTTCTGGATTTTTTTGGGGGGAGGGGGGAGTCACGGGGCTTGAACTCTGGGTCTGGGCGCTGTCCCTAAGCTCTTCAGTTCAAGGCACAGTCCTTGAGCTCTTCAGCTCAAGGCTACCACCCTACCCCTGGGCCTGGGTGTTGTCCCTCAACTCTTCAGCCTAAGGCTACTGCCCTACCCCTACAGCCTCAGCCCCACTTGCCATTTTCTAGAGGTTAATTGGAGATAAGAGGATCTTTAGTGCCCAGGCTGGCTTTGAACCTTGATCCTCAGATCTCAGTCTCTGGAAGAGTTAGGATTACATGCATGAGCCACCGTGCCCGGCTTCTGGTTTTTTTAAAAAAAATTTCTTTTTTCCCAGAGTCTAGAAGAGTCTGTCTCTCATCCCAAATGGAATATAGTACGTAGATGAGAAGAATAAGTTACACTGCTTTAACCAGGGGTAGACCCTTGGCCAGATTACCCTCTGGGCCTGAGGTTTTCTTTTTACTTTATAAAATGAGTTTGAAGCCAGGTATCAGTGGTTCATGCTTGTAATTCTAGCCATTCAGAAGGCTGAAATCTGATCCTCAGATTTCAGAGCCAGCCTGAGAAGACATAACCTAGAGACTCTTACCTCCAATTAATCAGCAAAAAGCTGAGAGTGGAGGCGTAGCTCAAGTGGAAGAGTACCAGCCTTGAGCCAAAAAAACCAAGTGAGACCACAAGGCCCTGAGTTTAAGCCCTAACATGATTGTGCACAAGTTCACATACTCATATACACACATCTTGAAGATGTCCTTCAGGCGGTGGTCAGTGAGTTTTAGGACAGCTTGGGAAATCTGTAGCCCTCCTAAAGGCTTTCTTTCATGTCATCTGCAGGTGGAAAGTTTACCTTCCATGGTAGCCTAGAAGAGCTGCTTTTTTTTTTTTTAATTTAAAATTTTAAAGGGAAGTCTTAGTTCTGATTCAACAGTAGACCCAGCAGACTCGGATCTGCTTCAGATTTATAAGAGATACGAAGCACATAATGATGTGTAATCCTTTCTTGAAGACCTAGACCTAGACTCTCCCAGAGGGGAGCTTCGAACACACAAGCTCACTGTGGGTTTCGCTGGTATGCGGCGGATGTGTGGGTTTGGGGTTCTACACATGGAACTTCTGGGAAATGGCTGCGGGCAAGGGCAGGGGTGAAGGGAGGCCAGGGGAACTACGGCCTCTTCGCGGCAGGCCTTAGTCAGGAGCCACCGGGAGGGGGCGGGGCGGGGCGCCGCGTTCTGGTCTCAAGCCAGAAGCCCACTTTGAAACAGTTTGATCGCAGCCCGTTGAACCCACAGGAGGCAGACGGGTCCCCGGCCCCAGCTGCTCCTGCCCCACAGCAGCTCCTGTCGAGCTCTCCTTGGCTCCGGGAGGCAGAGGACTCCCCTAAGCGCTGCCGTCCCCGCCCCCCGCAAACCGACTGGCTTCCACTCCCCCGGACGGCTCCGAGCCACAGCTTCGCCCCCAGCCCTGCCCGGGCCGGCTCCTGGCCGTTCCCTTTTATGGTGAAGCTGGGGGAAAGCAGGAGTGACGGCGGGGGTGGGGCGGGAGGCCGTAGCGGGGCCGCCGGGGACTGCAGCTAGCGAGGTAGGGCGCCCTTCACCAGAGACCCCGGACACCCGCGGGCGGACGCACCACAGCCCCTTCTCCGCCCGGAATCCAGGGCCTCTCCGTCGTCCCGGCCCTTCCTCCCGCAGCCCCCCTCACTTGGGGGTAGGGAATGGTGGTGATTTCCCACTTGGCGGAAGTCCCACAGCCGGGGCTCTGACTCCGGGAGGGTCCGCCCTCCTCCCCGGGCCCATCTCCAGGAGCGGGGCCCGCTCCTGACAGGGAGCCTGCTTCAGGCGGGCGCCGTCAGTCTTGTCACCAGTGGGTCCGAGCGGCACCGGCCTCACCAGCCCTGTTCCCATGCTGCACCAGGTCAACCGGGTCCTCACCGCAGGAGCGGACCAGAAGGGCTGGACCCAAAGGAAGCACCTGGCTGGGCTGGGCCGGGAAGCTAGGGCGGGCGGGGGTGGGGGGTGGGGTGGGAAAGCAGAGCGAGGCGGGGGTCAGAACGGGAAGGGCTGGAGCCCGCGAGTCAGGCCCAGCCTCCGGCGTGGCCCAGCCTCCGCACCCTCATCCGGGGCTCCCTACTCTGCTCCAAGGGGGGGCGGCCCCCACGGACTGAAAAACCGCAATCCAGGTTCCACCAGCTGCAGCCAGCCGGCCGACTCCGCCGAGGCCCCGCCCCCGCGGCTGGCCTGCCCCCAGGCCCCGCCCCTTACACGCCTCGCAGGAGCAGGCGAGTAGGAGACGGCGGGGCTAGAGAAGCCGTTTCTGAAGGCGCCGCCGGCCGGAAGCGCCTTGTCGGGCCTTAGTCCACCCTACGAAGTTCCGGCTCAGGTCTCCTACCTGGAGTGAGCGCCGGCCGAGCGGAGCTGAGCGGAGCGGTCAGGTGAGGGGCACGCAGGCGCCGTCCCGGACCGTCTCGCCTTGTCTGGACGCAGGGCCGGGGGCTAGAGCGAGTACTCGGCCCGGGGCCAGGGGTGCGCCGCCCGCGGCTCAGTCCCTCCCCTTCTCCGCAGGATGATCACGGACGTGCAGCTCGCCATCTTCGCCAACATGCTGGGCGTGTCGCTCTTCTTGCTTGTCGTTCTCTATCACTACGTGGCAGTCAACAATCCGAAGAAGCAGGAGTGAAAGTGGTACTTTCTCCGCCCCAGGTAACGGTCCGGGGCGGTGGCGCCCAGTCCTCGGAGAGCTGAGTGGCGAGGCCGCGCCGGGGCCCGCGGGGTTCGAAACTTCAAGTCAGAAAGTGTGGTGGGGCCAAGCTTGATGAGGTGCAGAGCCGAGCTCCTTCGTCCCAGAGTGCCGGGCGGTGCTGGGCCCCTTCCTCAAACTCCTCCCTGTTACGGCAGGAGTGGACTTCCCAGTCCTCAGTCCTCATCTTGGGGTCCTGATGGATAGATCCCAAGTTGGGGCTATGCTTGTAAAGAGGCCCTGACTCCAGCGGGAACGCATGCTCTGAGGATGTCTTATAAAAATGAGCGGCTCACGCCTGCAATCCTAGCTTACTCGGGAGGCTGAGATCTGAGGATTGCGGTTTGAAGCCAGACTGGACCGGAAAGTCTGTGAAACTTTTATCTCCAATAAACTACTAAAAAAAAAAAAAACCCAGACGTGGCGCTGTGGCACAAGTGGTAGAGATCTAGCCTTGAGCAAAAGAATCTCAGGGAGAATTCAGGCGCTGAGTTCAAGCCCAGGACCGACTCCCCACCCCTACCCCCCCCCAAAAAAGAGTGGGGCTCTTCCGCAGCCCCACTTCACTAGACGGTGAAAGCTTTATGTAATTGGAATTTTTTGTGAGGGTGAGAATGTGGACTTTAATAACATGTTCTGAGGTCAAGGGCATTGGTTTAGGGGTTGGCTGCTGTAGACTCAAGCCAGAGAGAAGGGGAGGAGAGTTGGGAACTGATCTTAAGTGTGGGTCAGAAGTGTAATAGAACAGGCTGAAATGGGAGCTGCTGAAGGATTCCCCGGAGGAAAGCTGCATTTTTTCCTTACCTCAGATCTTTCCCCCTCTTTTCTAGGGTTCCAGGACATAGTCTGAGGCAAGATGGAGGGTGTGAGGGGCCTTCACACTTCACTGCATCCCTTCTACCCATCACAACATACAAAGCAACTACATCTGGATTTTCCCAAACAACTTTTATTTCCTCAAAGTCTTCCTTAACCCTATGGAACAAGAAGCTGCCACTGAATAGGGCCCAGTGTAGGGGCTACTTTCTTTTCTATTCCCTCCCCCCAAATACAAAAATATAGATAAATATATATATTTTTTGTGGTCCCCAAATCTTGTGCTGTGGAGGGAGGGAAGGGGTGGCAGGTCCCTATTTTGTCCTGTCTCAAATGTTCTGCAAGGCCTCAAGAGACATTGTGACTGCCATTTCAAGGAGTTAGAATTGCCACATGAAATCAGCAGTCAAGGAGGGGAACAATCTTATTTCCATGTTCCCCTACCTTGTGGTTAAATCCTGGGCATGAAAGGTAAAGGCATTATCAGACCCGGGGAGAAATAGTGAGTGGGGGAGATTTAGGGACAAAACAAACCTCAGGTTGGCCCAAAGGCCCCCTGCTATAACAAATCCCCGGTGGGGAGTCAGATAGTGTACAGGAAATAGGAGAAAAGGCAGGAGCAGAGTGGGGCCGTGGGGGGCCAGCCTGAGGCAGCCTGCAACAGAGAAGAGAAAGGAATCAGGGCTGTAATAACTGCCCCTTTTCTGGTCTGTTAGGCAGGTGCTGAGAAGTAAAAGGGAAGTGAGCTAAAGATGGGTAGGGATGGGTAGGTTGATTATTGCACACGAGATTAGACATTTACCAGCTAGCTAGCCCCTAGGCCTTTAGGCCCCAATTAGAAATAGGTTCTTGTCCTCTGAAGTAAAGTTCTGAGGCTATAATGGGATTCTTTAATTTTAGGGGTCAAGGAAGTAGGGAAGGTGTGAAATTATCCTGAGTGGAAGAAATGGAGAGGAAAGGATAGAAAAAATGAGGAATGCAGACAGGGAGTAGACTTGGGCTCACCCTGGTGTAGCAGAGCTGGGTTCGGGCTCTGGATCACTGCCCTCTCTGGTCCGGGGAATAGGGGATGTGGGGCCTGAAGAGCCTCTTATCCCTCTGCAAGTCGGCGGTGAGCCCCGGCACAACCTGGGCCTAGCCTGTGTGGACATGAGTAAGCTAAGAGGCTCGGTACTTCTTTGAGCTTCTCTGCTTCTTGAGTTTCCATGCATAACGACCTAGTACAGAAGACAACAGAGATCCTAGGACCTTGAGTGGCTGGGCAGTTCTTAGCTGAGGGGATAAGACCAGATGTCAATGTCAGCTAGAGAACTGAATTGGAGCTGGGTATGGTGGCTCATGTCTATAATCCTAGCTACTCAGGAGGCTGAGATCTCAGGATTGCAGTTCAAAGCCAGCCCAGGCACTAAAGTCTGTGAGACCATCTCTAGTTAACCACTAGAAAAAGGGAAGTGGGGCTGACGCTCAAGGAATTGGGTGGTAGCCTTGAGCTGAAGAGCTGAGGGACAATGCCCAGGCACAGGGGTAGGGTGGTAGGTAGTCTTGAGCTGAAGAGCTCAGGGACAGCACACAGGCCCAGAGTTCAAGCCCCATGACTTAAAAAAAAAAGGGGGGGGGGCTGGGGTACAGTGCTTGCCTAGCATGCACAAAGGCCCAGGTTCAATTCCTCGGAACCACATACATAGAACAAAAGCCGGAGTGGTGCTGAGGCTCAAGTAGTAGAGCTCTAGCCTTGAGAAAATCCAAGGACAGTGCTCAGGCTCTGAGCTCAAGCCCAGGACTGGCAAAAAAAAAAAAAAAAGAAAAAAGAAAAAGAACTGAATTCAATTCATGACTGCATTCCAAGTCTTTCATAATGAGGTATGGCAAAAGGATCTGGCAGTGGCTTTCATGGGTACACCATGGCCAACATCTGGCTGAGTAGAGAAGCACTGTATAGAAAGATGGTGGAGGACAGGTAGGTTTTCCTAAATGCCTTCTAGGCCTTAGCCCCTGCCAGAGCAGTTTAAGCATCACTGTTATAGTCATCATCTGCTTATACTCAGCTAAACTAGCATGGGGTTTTAAACTGAATTGGAGGTGGTGGCAGGGCTGTTCTAGGAGCAGTGACCAGATATGTTACCTGGGGAATCCGGGACCCCTCTTGGCGGAAACTCTCCTCGAGCAGGTCTGGGCAGAAAGAGAGGAGAAGCTAAGGGCAGGGGGCAAGGAAAGCCATAGCTAGCAGGCTGGATTTAGGGTGCATCTGGCAGGGACAGATGGGGTTGAAAGCAAGCAAGACACCTGGCTGATGAGGACTGGAGTAGGGAAGGCACCAGAGCAGCTCTCTGATGTGGCTGGAGGTAGAGGCTGTAAAGCAGGGCTGAGCATTTTCCCTCCCACTACCCAGGTAAATAGTGCCTTGCTGGGTTCTGCCAGAGTTGTGTCAAGGACTAGGGAAGACCCCCCAAATTTTACCTGTAATCGGGTTCTGATGCAGGGAATCCGAGCACTAGTCCCTAGAAGACCTTTTCCAATCACCATAACAGTCTCTGACTTGTCCCCTGAAGACAAGAGTGAGCAGCCATTCCCTAGAGAACAGAAGACGCTGATCAACAAGGTAGAGGCCACAGAGGAGCAGAAACCACTTTCTTTAGATCCATTTCTTGAACTCTGCCCTCCCCTTTATTTTTTCAGTGCTGGCATTGGAACCTAGGGCTTCGTATGTGATACTGTGGTGGCACTAAGCTATATTCCTGGTCCCTAGCTTTGGCAATATTGATATTTGTACTAGATAATCCTTTCTTAGAGAAGCAGACCTGCACATTGTAGGATGTTTAACAGCATCCCTAACCTTTAGCTACTAAATCCTGTTTCTTCCTTGGTCTTCCCCTCTCCCATTTTAACAAACAAAAATGTCTCCATATACTATTGTATGTTCCCTGGAGAAAAACTGCCTGAGTGAGACTCTAGTATGATTCAAGGGATGGCTAGAATCAGAACCTATGCTAATTTAACTAGTGTGAAAGTTGGAGCCCAACTAACCATCTGTGTAGACATTTAAGGATCAGGTCCATTGTACTGGAGACCTGGATTGAAGGTTGCCCAGTAAAAATTGACAGGTTGCATGTAGCAGGCTCTGTTAGGATAGAAGATGTTGGACTCGAATCTTACAAAGCAGTCTCATCCAACCCTTTACACAGCTGGATATATAACTTAAAGGAAGAGTGGATCGCATAGTTTTTGTATGGAAGATAGGCTGAATGTGCAGACCTTTGGTAGGTCAAAAAAAAAAGCCTTTTCTCATTCTCCAATGTTTTCTAATGTTGTTTAGCTCTTGGATGTATGGAACTTGGTAAGCAGCACTTTGCAGGTAGGAAAAGTTCTCAAATTCCTGGACTGTAGAAATGAGGATTAGGTCAGGTGCATAGAGCAGTGGCTGGCACACAGAACATGTTCAATGTCATTTATTTTGCAAACTCATAAAATTCCATCCTCTGTACAAAGGCACATGGTAGGGGTTTAGGATGCCAGGAGGATAAATGAGGAACCCTACAGTGGCCCACATTATATCTGGTCAAGCAGGAAGTCAGATTAGGTGGCAGTGTGGCTGAAGAAGTTTAAGTCTACTCAGGAGCCTCGACTATGCCCTCAGTGGTCCAGAAGGGAGGAGACTGGACTTTAGCGGCAGTTGGTACAGACCTGATATGTTGAGTGAATTGGGTAGTAAGCAGGAACCTAGGTTTCGAGAGGAGGCAGGACCAGAACTAGCAGGAGTTGGGGGTGGGGCCAGACTGCTTGCAGTAGGGCGATGGTTCAGTGGCTGCTGCCGCTTTCTCCTGTCTTGGCTTCTGGGCTCTGAGTGGAAAGGACACAAACATCAAATGAGTTAGGCACTAAGATACTCTGCTGGTTCCCTCTGATCAGAGGATGCCTGTCTTTATTATTGTCATCTTCTACCTCTTTTTAGTTTCTTGCTACCCCAGACTGTCCTCAAAGTTGCCATCCTCTTGCCTTAGCCTCCTGAGTACCAGGATTACAGGCATGTACCACCACACCTGGCTCCAGCACCCCTCTCTTCTGAAACAGCTGTAAAATGAGTAGTAAGATTTTTTTTTTGTAAGTCGTGGGGCTTAGACTCTGGCCGTGGACCTTGTCCCTGAGCTCTTCAGCTCAAGGCTACTGCCCTAACCCTTGAGTCAAAGCACATCATTCCTGGTTTTCTAGAGGTTAATTGGAGATAAGAAGATAAGACTCTCACCATCTTTAGTGCCTGGACTGACTTTGAACTGAGATCCTCAGATTTCAGCCTCCTGAGTAGCTAGGATTACAGATATGAGCCACCATGCCCGGCTAATAAGAATATTCTAGCACTCCATTTCTCTCAGTTGGCTCTCAACCAGTTTAGTCTTTTGCAAGAAGTTAATGGCTTTAGCTTCAGAAACACAGCTTTTCTAGGCTCTCATCTATTACTGTTCCTTTTCCAATTGCTTTTTCCTGTCCCTTATTTCAGTTTTACCCACCATTGTGGACTTGGTCTACTGAGAACTCCTGAATCTCTCTTTAGCTCTTTTCTCTAAAATTCAGCTGTCTGTTGGACATGTCCCATGACCAAACAAACCTTGCTCTTTTTCCCTCTCCTTGTTAGAAATCTGTTTTATCTTTCTACTCTTTCTTTGCATTTTGGTTTGTGTTCACTCAGGCCCTTTCCATTACTGATGTCCAGATACAGGTCTTTCACTCTTAGTTGTTTTCTTTTTCTTTTTTTTTATTGTTGTTGTTTGTTTGGTTGGTTTTTTTGCCAGTCCTGGGGACTCTACTCAGGGCCTAAGCACTGTCCTTGGGCTTTCCTTAAGACTAGTACCCTGCCACTTGAGCCACAGCACCACTTCCGGCTTCTATGTATATGATACTGAGGAATTGAACCCTGGTCTTTATGCATGCTAGGCAAGCACTCTACCACTAAGCCAAACTCCTGGCCCTTACTCTTAGTTTTTTTTTTTTTTTTGGAGGGTCATGGGGTTTGAACTCAGCCTGGGCACTGTCCCTGAGCTCTTCAGCTCAAGGCTACCACCCTACCCTAGAGCCAATCCCAGTTTTCTAGAAGTTAATTGGAGATAAGAGTCTCTGGTCCTTTTTGAACCTTGATTCTCAGATCTCAGCCTCCTGAGTAGCTAGGATTACAGGTGTGAGCCACCCAGCCTCACTCTTAGTTTTGGAAAAAAAAAATTCCCACTGGTCTGGCCGGACTGCTACCATTGGTGTAGCAATGGATTTCCTCTGGGATCTGTTTCCCTTCCTCGTGAAACTGACCATGTTCCACATCCCATCTCAAAAGATGCCTCTGTGAGGTGAGCTGGCAGTCACCGACAGAATTAATTGTTCTGTGTGCATTACCTTTATTTTCCTTTGTTTACATGACCACCCCTTTTTTATGGATCAGTTATCTCTTGGAATTAAAGGGTTTTCAATTACTCTTTGGGACAGTCCTCTGCTCCATCCCTTGGGTAGAGCCTCACAGCCACAAACTCTGAAAGATGAGGTCCCCGTGGGACAGATGGTGAATTGATGGAGGCAGACTTGCAAGTATGGCAGGCCCTTGTTACAGGGGGAAGAGGGTGATGATAACCTGACAGTTGACCCTTAATACCCTGTTAGATGTGAGAAAGCCTCAAACTTGGGAACTAGGGAGCAATAACATCATCTTGTCTATTACACTGAGAAATAGCAAAAATAGCAAAAACATTTCTAAAAGCCAACCATAGGTAGGCCATGTTTCTAATCCCAGCAAGACTATTTATCTTTGCTACATAGCAAGACCCTACCTGAGACAGCAGAAGGAATATTTTTGAATGATCTACAATTTGTTTTTTCTGTTTTTGGTTGGTCATGAGACTTGAACTCGGGGCCTGGGTGCTGTCCCTGAGCTCTTCAGTTCACAGCTATCGACCTACCCCTCGAGCCACAGCACCACTTCTGATTTTCTAGTGATTAACTGGAGATAATAGTCTCGTGCCTGGGCTGGCTTTGAACCACCATCCTCAGATCTCAGCCTCCTGAGTAGCTAAGATTACAGGTATGAGCCACCAGCCTGGCAAGGTCTACAATTTTTATAAAATGGTATCTTAGGAGCCGGGAATTTGGCCTAGTGGTAGAGTGCTTGCCTAGCATGCACGAAGACCTTCTACACCACATATATAGAAAAAAGCTGGAAGTGGTGCTGAGGCTCAAATGGTAGAGTGCTAAGCCTTGAGAAAGTCCAAGGACAGTGCTCAGGCCCTGAGCCCAAGCCCAGGACTGGCCAAAAAAAAAAAAAATGGTATCTTAATACTAGGTTGGTGGCACATGTTTGTAATTAAAGCTATGTGAAAAGGCAGAGATAGAGTGGAACTGTTCATGGCCAGCCCAAACAAAGAGTAAGACATCCCTCTATTTTGCATGTGTGCTGCTCCTACTCCTGGGGCTTAAACTCAGAGACTTATGTGCTCGCTCCCCCCGCCGCCCGCCCCCCCCCCCCCCGAAAAAAAAGCCAACAATCTACTACTTGAGCCAGATTTAGCTTTTTGGTGGTTAACTGGAGATAGAAGTCTCAGACTTTGCTACCCAGGCTGGCTTCAAACAGCTCCTCAGATGTCAGTCTCCTGCGTAGCTAGTATTAAAGGTGTAAGCCACCAACACCTGGCTAAGAAAAACCCTATCTTACCCTATAAGCTATGCAGGGTGGTATGTATGCCTATTATCCCAACTACATGAGATGCCATAGATAAGAGGATCATATCAGGCTAGACAAAAATGTAAGAACTTACTCAAAAAATAACTAAAGTTAAAAAGGGTGTGGAGTGTCACTCTAAAACAAATGAAACAAGACAGGCAAAGAAGTACAAAAAATGTTAATCTGTGAATGATGATAGAAAAATGAAATTCAGGGCTCGGAATTTGGCCTAGTGGTTAAAGTGCTTGTCTAGCATGCACGAAGACCCGGGTTCGATTCCTCGGTACCACATATATAGAAAAAGCCGAAAGTAGTGCTGAGGCTCAAGTGGTAGAGTTCTAGCCTTGAGAAAGTCCAAGGACAGTGCTCAGGCCCAGAGCTCAAGCCCAGGACTGGCAAAAAAAAAAAAAAATGAAATTCAGAGAAAGCGGTTGAATAACAATGGGGTGCTGGAGAAACTAAGCAAGTTAAGGAGTTATTCTAATTAAAGTACTGTATACGCTTGTGTGAAATAACACAATCAATGACCTTTGAACAGATAACATATCCTAAACATGTAGTAAGTGAAAAGAAATGCAAACCAGATCCTATCCAGTTGAATATGGAGTGAAGAAGAGAGTGAGGAGAAAAAATACTGAGGGTGAAAGTGGCTAAAATATTGTATGTACTTGTGTGAACAAGGCTTGTGATTTGGCAAGGGAGTGTATAAAAGGAGAGTGATAAGAGGAGATGAATCTGATCAAATATATTGTATGCATATATAAACATGTCAAAATGAAACACCCTACTACAATTCATTGATGCTAATAAAAATATTAATGCAAAAATGAAGATGGTATGGAGAAGACACTAAAGATTATAACCCAAGTCCTGCCTCCAATCAGTTTCAGGATAGAGGACAAGAACTGACTTAAGAGAAAGGCTTGGTCTAGAAAGAATCAGGCATTTAAAGATGGCATTTCAGTTATCACTAAAAGACTACCTTAATACCTGGATGGGACTGTCTATAATTTGATAACTCAGATCCTGCTTTTGACTTTCCACCCCTGGTTTGATCCAGGCTTACTTAATCGTTGTTGAGATAGAAGGAAAAGGGAAAGCCCCAATTCATTTTCTTAGTTCTAAGCTATAGCACCTTAAGACTGAATACAGAAGTGACATGTGACCAGCTCTGCTCCCAAAAGTTATGATAGGGTATTTTGTGGCAATCACATATAGGTTCCATTTGAGATATGGCAGGACAGCCCCAGGATCAGGGATGGAGAGGCTGAGCAAAATAGACCAACTTGCATTGGTTGGAATGGGTGTTCTAAGGCCTTAGTTTAATTTTTGTTTCATTTTTTAAATTATTTTTATGTGGTACCAAGGAATTGAGTTCAGGGCCTTATAAATGCTGGGCAAGCACTCCATCACTAAGCCAAGTTCCCAGCCTAAGGCCTTAGTTTAGGCAAGCTAAATGGTTTGCCTTGTGCTTCCATCCGGCAACATCTGTCCAAATGTGTTCGGGACTGTCAGCAGAAATAGTCCTTGGGATGATACATGCCTATTTTATACCCTAAAAGAGCAGGAAGATGAGGCCAGTATTAATTTGACTCCCAAGTAAAATTTTTGGTAAATGCTAGGCACAGTGCCTGGTGCTAAGACTATCTATTTGGAACCATTTCACCTGGTTTAGTGGAAAACGTAGTGGTGATGAGGCACAACAAAGGCCTGCTCACTAGTCTAGAATAGCTTGTTAGCTGCTCTAACCAAAGTTTTGTCTCAGTGAAGCTAAGCTACTACAGAGACTAAGAAAGAGTTCTAACAATCTCAGGTTCAAGTGACAAAGATAGGAGAGAGGACAGTGTAATGGTGTCAGCTGAAGGTTCCTGTTTTTAAAAGTAAGTACCTTGGGCTGGGAATGAGGCCTAGCAGTAGAGTCCTTACACAGCATACATGAAGCCCCAAGTTCAACTCCTGTGTACCACATAAACAGAGAAAGCCAGAAGTGGCTCTGTGGCTCAAGTGGTAGAGAGCTAGCCTTGGGCACAGAGAGGCTCAGGAATAGAGCTCAGGCCCTGAGTTCAAGCCCAGATCTGGCAGGAAAAAAAAAGAAGCACCTTGGCCTTTCACTTCCATATTCAACGGGATAGGTTGGAGACCCAGGAAATAAGTTGGAACCCAGGGCCAGGACGAAGCAAGTGAGGCACTCAGAGTACACTTGGACAATCCTAAGGTGAATGTTCCTAGTCTCATCTGCCTCCTAGTCTTTGTCCTGCCTAAATCCATTCATAACAGATAGGAGATAGGAGAAGCTAGTTTACCTTTCCCCTCACCCTGGCAGGTCTTTCTTTAGCTTTGTTTGCATTTGCTTTTGTATGTATCTTCTAGTCCTTTTATTTCTCACTCTATCACTGTATTAGCTATGCTCCAATGACTACACCTTCCCCCCACAGCTGTTGAAGCTATAGATAGTACTGTCTATGCTTCTGAGACTGGATGGGAACTGGACTATGGGTCTGGGAAGGTGATACTTCAAAGTGTGTTTTGCAGCTGGAGAGAACCAGGTAGAGAATGTGTCTGTGACTCCAAGGTACTTGGAGTCAAGGTTTATTCAGAACTTTTCAGCCTTCTGTCCTGGCAGGATTCCTATTTGTCCCAAGTTGGCTACTTGCTCACCTTCAACAATGCCAGGAACCCATGACTGACTGGGCCTAGATCATTTCTGAAATTCCTTGAATAACCCAATCTCATCCTTGGTCTAGCCAATAAAGGATAAGCCAATACAACATTAATAGTTAAGTGATACAATTTTTATACATTAGTAGTCATTTCTTCTAAGTAAATTCACAAGTAAAAAGAAAAATCCTTAGCCAGGCACTGGTGGCTCATGCCTGTAATCTTAGCCACTCAGGAGGCTGAGATATGAGAATCACAGTTCAAAGCCAGCCTGGGCAGGAAAGTCCATGACACTGTTATCTCCAATAAACTACTCAGAAAAAAGCTCTGCGTTCAAGCCCCAGGACTGCCTCCCCCGCCCCCACCACCAAAAAAGAAAAAATTCTGGGCTGGGAGTTTGGCCTGGTGGTAGCGTGCTTGCCTAGCATCCATGAAGACTAGGTTCGATTCCTCGGTACCACATACATAGAAAAAAGCTGGAAATGGTGCTGAGGCTCAAGTGGTAGAGCTCTAGCCTTGAGAAAGTCCAAGGACAGTGCTCAGGCCCTGGCCCAAGCCCAGGACTGGCAAAAAAAAAAAAAATTCTTTGTTACAGAATAACCCTAGCCAAGCACATAGCTTACACTTGCAACTTTAGCTACTTGGAAAGGATTACAATTCAGGTCTAACCAAGATAAAAATGCTGGTAAGACTCCACACTTAAATCACTAAGCAAGACATGGTGGAATGTGTCTGTCATCTCAGCTCCATGAGAGACAAATAGTAGGTCCATGCCAAGCTAGTTCAAAAATGCTAGAGTCAGGCTGGGCTTGGTGGCTCACACCTGTAATCCTAGCTACTCAGGAGGCTGAGATCTGAGGATCAAAGTTCAAAGCCAGCCCGGCACAAAAGAACCTGAGACCCTTATCTCCAATTAAGCTCTAGAAAACCAGAAGTGGGGCTTGGCTCAGGGTCAGGGTAGGGCAGTAGCCTTGAGATGAAGAGCTCAGGGACAGCGCCCAGGTCCAAGAGTTCAAGCCCCATGACCCACAAAATAAATAAATAAATATTTTAAAATACAAGAGTCTTATTCAAAAGATAAAGTGGCCAGACATCAGTGGCTCACACCTTCAGCCCTAGCTACTCAGGAGACTGAGATCTGAGGATCATAGTTCAAAGACTGTCCAGACAGAAAGTTCATGAGACTGATCTCCAAATAACAGAATTCCAAAGTGGAACAGTATCTTGCTAGGGGATAGTGCCCAGGCCCTGAGTTCAAGCCCCAGTACCAGCACAAAAAACAAAACAAAACAGCAAAAAGCTGGTGTGTCTCTAGCACATGTAAGGCCAGAAGTTCAAACCTTATTCTGCTAAAAACAAATAAATAAAAATCAATTTGGGAGGGGGCTGGAAAGTATAGCTAGTTTTACAGTTACTATTCCTGAGGTCCATATTTTTTCTAGCTCAGAAAATAAAATATAACATCACTGGGATAGCTAGATGTAGCAGAGACTAAAGAGCCAGCTGAAAAATATTACAACACAACTGGATCACAATGGGTAAAGATACAAGATGAAGCAGCAAATGCCTAAGGAACATGAGAATCAAGAGTCAGGATTCCTGGGGTCGGCCGGGCCTGGTGGCTTACACCTGTAATCTTAGCTACTCAGGAGGCTGAGATCTGAGGATCATGGTTCAAAGCTAGCCCAGCAGTAAAGACCAGGAGACTTTTTTTTTTTTTGACAGTCCTGGGCTTGAACTCAGGGTCTAAGCACTGTCCTTGGGCTTTCCTCAAGGCTAGTGCTCTACCACTTGAGCCATAGCACCACTTCTGGATTTTTCTATGGATGTGGTACCAAGGAATTGAGCCCGGGTCTTTGTGCATGCTAGGCAAGCACTAGGCCAAATTCCCGGCTAAGACTGGGATGGGAGACTCTTATCTCTAATCACTAGAAAAAATGATCTCTAATTAATCACTGGCTCAAGGGATAGGGCAGTAGCCTTGAGCTAAAGAGCTCAGGGACAGGGGGAGGGAAATGGGTACCAAGACATGTGAAAGGGTATCAATGTATGTGAATTAATGCACCTTCTATCTGGCAAATATCATGTAACCCTTTTACTAATTACAATAAAAAAAATGCTTAATTAAAAAAAAAAAAAAAAAAGAGCTCAGGGACAGTGCCCAGCCCCCAAGTTCAAGCCCCATGACCCACCAAAAAAAAAAAAAAAAAAAAAAATTCCTGGGGTCTTATTTTTCCACCCCTTACAGTAGCTCTAGCACTAATACTCTTCTCTTAACCCTTGGGAGTTGTAGCTTCTCAACCTTTACAAATACTTATGCGAGTCTCTAGAATGTCTGTGCTCCAGCCAGTGTTTTCTGTTTCTAAGCTCATTTACCTAGGGGAACATCCCTTCCTATTATCTGGCACCTGTATGTGATGATTCCTAGACCTCTAACCCAGCCTAAGACACCCAAGCAAGCTGAAATTGATAACTTTTCACTTTGTCTTACAACATCTTATTGTCACTGTGAGTTTTTCCTTTATCTTATAGCTGGGAAGACTTCTTAGTTCCTCTCCTACCATGAATCCTGCCACTTCTCTAATAGTTAGATTTATCCCTTCCTTGCTGACCCTGATACAGGCTATATTCATGTGTAAACTACCTCAGGCCCCAGTTCTCCTTTCCTGTTCATTACAGTGCAGGGTATTATGTTTGTTCCCCATTCTTAGAAGTACACAGTTGTTACATTATGTCTTAGTTTCATAATCCATGTTTTCTGGACAATGCCACTTCTCACTTCTCTCTACCCAGTTCCCAGAGGAAGGACCATGGTCCCTTATATACCAGTTTGGTATTCATGCTTTTGTTTTCTACTCAGGAGCATAATTTCTTGCTTTTGGATGTTTACTTCTTATTTCTGGAATGCTTTTGTCATACTACCTGTTCAAAGCTATTTTTCATTGCTATCCTCTGGTTTAGGTCCTACAATAGTCTTTTGGATAGTGTCTTAATAAACTTTTTTTTCCTCTTAAAAAACAAACCAAAACAAAACTATTTCTCAGCAGCACATTCTTTAGTTGCCTGCTGTGTTGATCTAACATAGTAGGTCACCAAGTGCCTCGGATCTTTATAATATACATGTGTGTTTATGTTTTATTTACTGTCTAGTTTTAAGTCAATCAGCCAGGAATTACGGACACTGCATATTTTCCATTAGTTATCTGGGTAACTTAACAGAGAAACAGAGCTCAATACAAAATTCTTCATTCAGAGGAGAGCCTGGAAGATGCCAATAAATAAGGTTGAAACTGCTTGGTATCATCCAGTGATGCCCTAGAAAATTCTCTTCACTAACTTTCTTTGTGGTCAAGCAATAAGAACTTACTATGTTGATGAAGGAACTGAATTAGTAGCTAGAAGAGGCTGACTGAAATAGAAAGATAAACAGGGATGGAGAGATATGCAGGGCAAATGGTAGAGCATTGGCGGGGAAGGTGACTTAGTGGTAGAGTGCTTGCCTAGCATTCATGAAGCCCTGGGGTCAGTTCCTCAGTACCACATACACAGAAAAAGCCTTAAGTGGAACTGTGGCTCAAGTAGTAGAGTGCTAGCCTTGAACAAAAAGAAGCTCAGAGACACTGCCCAAGGTCTGAGTTCAAGTCCAAGGACTGGCAAAAAAAAAAAAATGGTAGAGCACTTACTAGCAGGCTTGAGGGCCCTGAGTTTAAACTCCAGTACCACAAAAAGAAAAAGAAATGGAAGAAGAAAAATTTATCCAGGTTTTAGTATGAGGAACTAAGTATACTGGAACGTGAAAAGAGAAGGTGGAAGGTTGACACTGCCACCTAATGGCTGTGCAATCTTGGAATGCTACTCCTTACCATGTATATATATATATATATATTTTTTTTTTTCTTTATTCTTTAGGGACAGGGTCTTGCTGTATAAAATAGACTGGCATTGAGCTATGACCCTCCTCCTCAGATTCCCAAGTGCATATACTACCATACCCAGGTGAACAGAACACCCTTAAACCGCCTAATCATCCTTCCATAGGTCATGGTGAGAATTAAATGAAATTACTTTTTCTTGAGCCACACCCGTTTTGCTTCCATTATTTTTTTTGAAAAGGGTCTTGCTTTAAAAGAAAATGCGAAGAAAATTTACTTTGTATGTATAATATTCCCCAAATTGGCTGGGAGCATAGCTTAGTGGTAGAGTGCTTGCTTAGCATGCATGAAGTCCTGGGTTTGACTCCTCAGTACCACATATACAGAAAAAGCTGGAAGTGATGCTGTGGCTCAAGTGGCAGAGCACTAGCCTTGAGCCAAAATGTGTCCAAGGATAGTGCCAAGCCCTGAGTTCAAACCCCAGAACTGGCAAAAAAAAAAAAAAAAAAAAACAGCCAGGAGAGTTGGTTCATGCCTCTAATCCTAGCTACGCAGGAGGCCGAGATCTGAGGACTGTGGTTCAAAGCCAGCCCGGGCACTAAAGTCCATGAGACTCTTATCTCCAATTAACCTCCAGAAATCCTGAAGTGATGCTGTGGCTCAAGGGGTGGGGTGGTCGCTTTGAGCTGAAGAGCTCAGGGACAGTGCCCAGGCCCAGAGTTCAAGTCCCACTACTGACCAAAAAAAAAAAAAAATCCCCAAATCCATCAATTGAGCAGAAAGTAGGTATTGCTTATTATAGGAATGGGGGGGGTGTCTCACTTTTTGCCTGGGTTATCCTGGATCAGATTCCTGTTTATGCTTCCTGCATAATGGGGATGACAGGTATGCATCACTGTACCCGGCTTTTGATTGGTTGAGATGGGGTTTTATTCTCCCAGATTGGCCTTAATTCATGATCGTCCTGATCGTTTTCCTAAGTAGCTATATTATCTGTGTGAGCCCTGATACCCAGTAAATGAAATTATATGATACTGTCCTATTTGTTGTTAAATGCAACTATATAAGACATTATTACTTTAATTACTATCATAAATACAGTGCACAATTACCCTTTCCCAATCATGATATAATGTCAAAGAACAGGGTTTAGAATATAGAGAATCAAACTGAATATCAGGGATAGCACATCCTAATTGGCTGAAGGAGTAAGGATCTCTGCTCTCACCTCTGTAATTTCTCTAACAGAAAAGCCAGTGTAGTAAGACTTGCTGCCACTGACCGAGTGCTGCTGACCTACTGTTCCAGAAGCTGATCTGCAAGCTGACTAGCAGGACAGTGTTTAATATCAATGGGTGCAGCTGAAGACCAGCAAAGTTCTTAGCTCCAGCTGACACGCTTCCCCGCTGTGGCAAGCTAGCTCCAGCCAAAGGACTTGCACAACACTGACTTGTAGAGTGTATTTCCACAAGTGGCACTACAACAAGCTTCCCTGCCACAATCTAGGCATTTCAAGTTACTTCTCTTCTTTTTCCCTAAAAGCTATCTGTGTCTAGAATAGAGTTGTGATCCAGAATCTTGTCTTATCAAATAAAAGCTAGGGCAGTTGTGCACACTAGTGGTAAGGAATAGATGTGGTCTGAGAGCCCAGAACAGAAGCTGCTGCCATTGCTTCACTTTTCTTTGCAAGAATTGGACTCCTGATACCATGTTCTGAAAAAGCTCTGAAGCCAGGAACAATTTCAGCCCATAGAAACTCTGGAGAGGCTCTCATCATTCTGTAGTTTGGTTTCTATGGATAATTAGCACATATGACCCCCAGCGAGCCACAATGGATATTGTCCCTGGTGTGAAGGCTCCATGTCTGCTTGGCACTTGATCTCTGCCTAGCAAAAGCCCAGATCCCCAGGACTTCAACCTTTGTCATACCCAATACTGCTCTGAATCATGTCGCAGGGTACACCAAGGTCCAAGGAGAGGCTGTGGATTCTACTACAGGCTAATTTTATTGATTCACACCTTGGTCCCAAGCCAAGTATATATCTTCAAGTTCTCATTTCCCCCAGCAATGCCCCAAACAACTGAACACCTGCTGCAGTGGCTCCCAGACTGGCTTACCTCTGACAGGGCCCAGCACCCGATGGCTGACCTTTTGGGTGCTACAGCCCAGGCCTGGCAGCCCTGCAGGCCGACTGCCATGAAAAGGAAAGCTCGGGGAGTTCTTCATCTGTGGAGAACTTTGTTGGCTGTTGTTGCCAACACCAGCACTTGTGCCAGTGCTAAAACTTCGAGCCCGGTTCAAAGCATTTTCCGAGCAAGAAATGGGCAATCCACTGCAAAACAACAACAACAACAAAAAAAGAGATGCCAGTTAAACCTAGGCCTGAGAGACCAGCTCCCCAGCTTTCCCCAGAATCTGATGCTCAGTGAAAGTATATATCTGAGCTAAGATATCGTAAGATCCATTCTCAGGAAGAGAATTCAGGCCCATGAAAGAGGTCTCCAGCCTTAGGCATAACAACTAATCTCAGAAGGACCTCCCAAAGAATTTCCCCTTATTACCTTAGCATTGGCTCTTGAATTCCTTTCAGTCATTCACAATCTTTGATAACTGAGACCTGCCCTACCTTCACCACAAAGATAATGGCTTTTAAGCTCATGGCTCATGCCTATAATCTTAGCTACTCAGGAAGCTGATATCTGAGGATCGTGGTTCAAAGCCAGCCAGGGCACAAAAGTCCATGAGACTCACCTCCAGTTAACCACCAGAAAACTGAAAGTGGCACTGCGGCTCTAAGTGGTAGAATATTAGCTTTGAGCTGAAGAGCTTAGGGATAGTGCCCAGGCCCAGAGTTCAAGCACCATGACTATAATAATAATAATAATAATAATAATAACAATAATAATAATAATAATAGCTTTTGTGTATACTCTAGAGCCAGAAGTCTCCTGGCTTGATTTTCAGATCCCTTAGAAATATGTGGCTCCAAGGGGCCAGGAGTTTGGCCTAGTGGTAGACTGCTTGCCTAGCATGCATGAAGACCTGGGTTCAATTCCTCAGTACCACATACACAGAAAAAAGCTAGAAGCAGGGCTATAGTTCAGATGGTAGAGCTCTAGCGTTGAGAAAGCACCAGGAAAGTGCTCAGTCCCTGAGCTCAAGCCCAGGACTGGCAAAAATAAATAAATAAAAATGTGGCTCCAGGCAAAAGGAACGAGGATCCCATTCTTAATAAGTGAATACATCTTGCAATCTACCAAGAAAATACTCATTGTATGGAGCTTTTAGGAGTGGGGAAGGAATGCATATCCCTCAGGATCCCTACTTTGAGAACCAACCCACTTCCCTACCCTCTCTCCTTTCCATGTTGCTGGTCTTACTTGTTGCTTTTGGGAGGAGTTCGAGCGTATCTCTTCTTGTTGACACCCACATTCACAGTGCTGGTCAGGCCTCGACTGTTTCGCACATGCCTCAGCATCCAGGCTCGTAGGTTAGTGAGGCTGCTGTGCTCTGACAGCACAATTCGGGGCCATGGATTACATTCTGCCATGTCCAGAGCTGCAATGGCCATAGCTCGTCCCACCTGTAGGGAGTCCACTTTGGTTCAGTATCATGGTCCTTCAATTCTGGTTGCCTTCTCAATGGGTACCCTACCTTTTGTGCTCAGGCTATGTATCTCAATTATGTTTACAGATATAGGGAACCATTTGAGGACCCTCATCCATTATGCTAGAGATAGGTATGCTAGCTGGCCAACTAGCACCATGAAGAAATTCTCCTAACAGGAGTTTGGATATCTTCTCTAACCTACAGCTCTTTCTGCCTTTACCTGTCCTAAGATAAATGGAATTATTGAGACTCCAGTAGTGGAGTACTTTTAAGCTCAAGAGTGAATAAACCCCATAGAATAAGACCAGCTCAGAGCTGCTGATTCTGACTCCAGTGTGCTAGGGATTCTCTTGTATGGGGTTGCCTGTTCATCCTCTCCATGAACTGTACTATAAGGGACAGATATGACCATGTCTCCACAGAGGACCTTAAGAGTTGGGCAGGAAGAATAAAGGCCTTTACAGACTTTGAGGTTTCCTCCCTTTCCATGCAATGCAAGGATTCATACCTGCTCAAATAGTTCCACAGTGTATCTGGAGGGGAAGGCCGGCGGGGGAGGAGGGCTGGCACGCCCGTTGTCATGGCAGGCAGCAGGGATGCTGTTTACTGAGCGTCCAGTGTTGTAATTGCATTCAAGTGTGTAGCTAAGACACAGAGCCTTTTATCAGAGTCCTGCCCAGACAGAACCCCAGGGGACAACTCAAATGCTTTAAGAAGTAATCACTTGAAAGTAAAGTGGAGACAAAGAACACCCAGCAACTAGTAACTGACCCTCAAACTATACCATGTACCCAGGAAGTCTTACACTAAAGATGGTCCTGCCAACTGTGAAGCTCTCTCTCTCTCTCTCTCTCTCTCTCTCTCTCTCTCTCTCTCTCTCTCTCTCTCTTTTTGGTGGGTTGTTGGCTTGAACTTGGCCTGAGCACTGTCCCTGAGCTCTTCAGCTCACAGCTACTGCCCTACCCCTCCCTGGGCCTGGACATTGTCCCTGAGCTCTTTAGCTCAAGGCTACCATCCTGCCCTTGAGCCAAGCCCCACTTCCCGATTCTAGAGCTTAACTGGAGATAAGAGTCTCAGGTCCTTTTGTGCCCAGGCTGGCTTTGAACCTTGATCTTCAGAATTCAGCCTCCTAAGTAGCTAGGATTACAGGTGTGAGCCACCGCGTGCGAGACTGAAGCTGTCCTTTTAAGAAGACTTGAGTTGTCCCAACCCCCTAAGCACCCTGGACTGTGGGTTTTGTTCTCTTTAGGGAAGCCATTTCCTCAACTCTATCACACTTTCCACCCAACCTGTGGATTATCCCTGAGGCTTTGTAGATTGCCACGCGGCCGCTTCCCTCTTTAGACTGGCCATCTCTACGGTCTCGGGCATACATGTTCTTTTCTGAGAAATTGCAACCCTGGAAGTCAAAATGGGCTGAATTCAAGGAGATGAGCTTTGGGTACAGCATGTTTTCCACCTGTTAAGGAAAGAAAAGACAACTCAGAAGGAGTGACAGAAGGGACAAGGGGCAAGGAAGAGATGGTAGGCATGCAGCCATGTGATTTAGTATGTAACAAAACCATCAGCAGCAATCAACAGTTCAATTCCTACTGTTTGACATTCCTAGGCAGCTGGGGAGGTATGACACATCTTCTTTTTTTTTTTTTTTTTTTGCCAGTCCTAGGCTTGGGCTCAGGGCCTGAGCACTGTCCCTGGATTTTCTCAAGGCTAGGGCTCTACCACTTGAGCCACAGCACCACTTTTGGCTTTTTGCTACGTATGTGGTACCGAGGAATCGAACCCGGGTCTTCATGCATGCTAGGCAAGCACTCTACCACTAGGCCAAATCGCCGGCCCAGCATCTTCTTTTAAGCTCTTCTTTCCAATAATGCAAAATTTTACTTCTGTTCTGGTTCTCCAAAACTATGGCAGCTAGATCTTCCCCCAGATGTAATGTCATGGTAATGCCTGAGACAGAAAGCCCTAGTACCATCCACCTCTTGGCCCTTTGAGGCTCACACAGGGACAGTCTGCAGAGGATTTCCTGCCAAAGGCTTTCCATCCCTGTCTGGTGACCTGTTATCTCCTAACCTGTAAACCTCCCACAATCAACAAGGTCCTCAGGACTCTTACCTGGGTGCTCTCATCATTAAAGCTGTTTCCATACATGAAGCAGCCCCTTTTGGAAGCATGTCCATGTAGGTCTACATAGTAGGCAACACCACTCTCTTTTGGAGGAATGGTGTCAGGAGCTGGCTCCGTAAGCTCAGCAGACTTTGGGGGCACAATCCACACATCACTGGGCTTCTTTTCTGCTGGCTCTGTCTCAGTCCATGTCTCAGGATTTTCCCCATCAGGTGGGTGCCCAAGGTGAGCTTCATTGTTGAGATTGTTGGCTTTCTCAAGCTCAGAAGGAGGAGCATCAGAAGGGACACGAGAACTGGGTTCACGTTCAGGGGGATTCTTAGAGCTCAAACGTGAGTGCACGTGGTGGTAGAGAAGCACAGCTTTGGCTCCATAGATGGCTGGGTGCAGGACAGCATCAGGCTTCAGATACTGACGGTTCAGATTCACACCACGTGAGTCTGTGCTGTAGAAAGACAATGACTGAAACAGAATCTAGTGGCCTAGGCTAGCAGAGGCGACACTAGAGGAGATAACAAGGAAACTGGGAGACTGACTGATCAAACAAAAGACTGGGATTGTATCAGGAAAAAAGAAGACACCCATCTAACCTGCTGTAATTTCTACCATAGAATTTAAGGCTAGCTCCCTCTACACAGACCTCCCCAAGAAAGCATTAGATACAATGACATCCCCTCTCAGATCACTAGATGGGTATGCCCTTGTTAGGTGTAAGAGAATACAAGGAATACACGGGAAGCTAGAAGGCTGACATTCTCACGGAGAAACAGTACATGAAGGAGATGGGGAATAATCCAGGAAGATGGAGGACACAACTTACCGATAGTGGCCCCGGACCACACCGTCAGGGTTCAACATGGGAATCAACTTAAAGACAAAGAGGCGACGTAGGGTTTGCGCTCTGGGATCATCAGGTCGAAGGATGAAGTCCAGAAAGCCATTAAAGACAAAGCTAGATGGAGTCTCCCCAGGGTGCACCCTGCTGCTTAAGAAGAATATCTGAGGTAGAAAGAAGACACGAGGCCAGTTATGCCATAGTTCCATTTGACATACATGGGCTTAGGGTGGGGCGAGGCAGGAAGAGCTCCTGGGCATCCAGCTGGCTGACTTTGCAAGGGGAGCAGGAGCTTACCTTCCTCAGGCTGCAGGCAGAGCTGGGTCACAGATGTTTAGTGATCAACAAGCCTTAAACTATCCACAGTGGCCAGAGATAGAAAAAGGCCGAAGTGCTACTCTTATGCTGTCCCTACTCACCCTCTTGCCTGTGAAACAGAATGGACGGGGAGTGCTGGTATCAGGAAACAGCTGTTCTAGACGGGGCTCTCGATCTTCTTGAAGCCCATGGCAAGAAGAGATTGTTAACAGATCTACGCGAAGTCCATCCAGAGAATAGCAAAGGAGTTCCCGGTGGTAATAAATAGTGTCTAGGGGGCTACAGGGAGGGAAAAAAAATCATTGTACCAGGAGAAATTCTTTCAAGTCCTAACAAGAAGTGGGTCTTGTCACCAGTCTAGGATTTGTAACATATAGTTTTCACTCTAACTTTTGGAGCCTCTCAGTTCTTCACCCTGTTAAATGAGGCTAAAGACATGGGTGGGATTGTACAGCTTGAACTGCTGCAGAGTACATGACAGATGAACTATTGTTTCTCCCTCCCCCAAGCTGTGGCTCCCCTAGATAGATGACTTGTGTAGACAGTTGCCTTCTGTAAGGACAGATGAAAAAGGTGTTCTGAGCAGCTACAATGCTGGGTAATTGATGTGAACTGGGGTAGTGAAAGGTTTAAACTGGGCAGGCGAAAGAGGGGAGGGCAGGTGGTGATAGGATGAGTTCAGAGTCACAAAGAAGCACATTTTCAAAGCCTGATATTCTATGTGGAGAAAACACTGATGACATTTTGATTCAGAGCTCATAGAACAAATTCCGGAAATAGCAGAGGTGCTGTCTGATCCAGGATGGTGTGGCAGGAGTCAGAATGGAGTCTGCACCTGCCATGGGTAGGGTGATTCACCGGGAAGCGTTGGTCTAGCTGGCTCAGCAAATCCTGGCAGTCACTGTAGGAGAAGGGGTAGCAGAAGGCGAAGAAGGTGGTGGCCCCCCGGCCTTCCACGAAACGGTGAACAAAGGACAACACAAACTGCGTCTCTGTCATCTGAGGAGCAGAGGAGGAAGAAGGAGGGGCAACACGGCATCCATGTCAGAAGTAAGCTGTTGAGACTACCAAGAGCTGACCTCATGCCCTTTCCACTGTTACCACCTCCCTCCCTCCCTTCCCCATACTTTCCAATCACCACCAGCTCCTTGAGGCCTGCTGAATCAGGGACTCATCTTGGACTCCAGCTAGAAGTGGAAGGAACCTGAGGTCCTGCCTGGCTACTACTCTTTCACAAGGGCCAATTCTACTTTGCTCTATTAACACCAGTCTTTGTTCTTCATCGAGAACCTACCTCAAAGGTGGGCCGGTCTCGAATGCGTTCCCAGCGAGGCCGGGAGGGCAATGTACGCACAAAGGGAGCCATGCCCTGGGAATAGAGTTTGCTTTGCTTGTTCATGTTCATAATGTTGATCTTGATGAGTCTTCCTGGGGTTCCTCCCCGCACACTGAAGTAGAACCATGACCTGAGGGCCAGGGAGAAGCAGGGCAGGGCATATGAGAGGGTTGGACATAGGATAAGTGTGAGAGCAGGAGCAAGGCACACTGGCACAGGATCAAAGAAGGGAGGAGGGTTTGGAATTGGAAGGTGCTGTGCTCCTATGAGCAGGCTAGTCAAGGGCTAACTGACTTGTGGATCTGAGTACCTAGCCACCCGGTCTTCTCCTACCCTCCCTCCCTCTCTCTCTCCTCGTACCTGTTTCCATTCTCAAATTCTGTTTCAGCACAGTCTGGCCGGGTCCACACGTTGAACTCGTAGTCAGGGGAAGAAGTAATGCTGCCAGTGAGGGCTGGTGCGCCCCCTCCTACTCCTTCCCCATCACCAGTCACAGATTCCACCTTCTCCACATGGGCTAGGTTCCCTGAATCAAAGCGAGAACTGAACAGCAATCCCCCACAGCGCAGCTCCATGGTGGGGCTGGGAAAGCATCCTCTTGCCCCACTCTGGCCCTGAGAGCTAGGGGAAGAAAAATGAAACAAGATTTTTGGGTACCTCTGGATAAAGACCATCTTAAGTAATTTTCTATGAAGCAAAAAGTTCTGTCCTTGGAAAGCACAGAAGTGGCCTAGCAAGGCCAAGAGCCAGAAGTGTTCTGCCCCTCACACTGTGGAACTGTTTTTCCACTACGGCACCCTAGTTTAACCATGCTGAGCTTCATACACACCAAGCCATACTGAGACTCCCCAGTGATCTCCGTTTTCTAGGTTGGCTCTACACCTTAGAATCAGGTATCTAAGTTTGAGTAGCTTCCCCTCTCCACCTGTGTATCTGCACAAGCACTGATTAGAATTCTACTGTCGTTTCCTTGAGCCCTGGAAGAGCTACTTCTCCCCCCTACCCCACTTTTATTTTATTTTGTTCCTACTCTATGCCTATGATGGAAGAAAATTACAAAAAAAACGGTGCCGGTCCTTAGTGAAAAGACACCGGACAATTGCTACCAGCTCACCTAGACGGTAGCCCACAGTTCCAATTAGGGTGTGTGTCCGTTTCCATCCCCCGCCCTCGGACATGGGAGCCCTGCACCGCTTTCCTGGAGTCCTAGGCACCCCTTAAGAGCCCGGGCTGGCAGTCCCACTCGGGTGGCGCGTGGCTCCTCGAATCGCATCTCCGGAGCCCCGCACACGGAGGGGCTTGCCCGGGTCAGGATGGGGCTCCGAGGCAGAGGAGCGGCGGAGACGAGGAAGGGGGGCCCGGGGTCAGAGGTGAGGCCACGGGCTGGGGCGGCGGGGGCCCGGCGGGCAGGCAGGGGGCGGGGTGGCATTCGCGAGGTGCTCGGGCTGAGAAGGGGGCGGGGCCGTCCCGGCGGGGCCCCTCACCTCTCTCCGGGCCGCTGCTCCCGCTCCCGCGCCCTCTCCCACCAGCGAGGCGGCACCTCGGGCCCCGGCACCGGGGCCCTCCACCCAGGACCCACACAAAACCTGAGCGCCGCGGTGCCGGGACCCCGCTCTGCCAGGAGACAACAAGGCTCCCTCCGATTGGCCGCGGCCGCCGCTGGTGCCCGCCCAGTAAGGCGCGCTGCCATTGGCCGGCGCGCTGCCCTGGGTCGGCGCGCCGGGCTCCGCGCACGTTAGCGGGTCCCTGCGCCCTGGCGGTTTGGGGGTCTCCGGAGGGCCGCGCGGGGCAGGCCTTCGGCCGGGGCTCGTCTCGGGCGGTTAACGCCTGTCTCGGAAGGCCGGAAGGACAGAGCGACTGGGCGAGAAGCTAGACAAGAGTTCGCTGCGAACGAAAGGAACTGGTGTGAAGCTGAAGCTAGCCATTGTCCCCCCACTCACTCCCTCCGTTCCCCTCACTGTCGGGAATAAAATGTCCACGTGGACTCGGCGGCTCCGTGACTGTTCCGTGCGTGCTCGCTGCTCACGAGCGTGGACAGCACAGGAGGGGAGAAAAAGAAAAGGGCGAGTGGAGGATGCGGGCATCGATCCCGCTACCTCTCGCATGCTAAGCGAGCGCTCTACCATTTGAGCTAATCCCCCGGCTCGGGCAGCTCGCTTTCCTTTTGCCTTACGGACTACTCGGGGCCGTGCAGCCTGCCTAGCGAACGGAGAACGCTTATGTGAAAGGGAGCAGACAGTGAGGCGCAGACAAAGCTTCTGAACACCAGACGCGAAGTAACTGCATACAAACGCTGCTTTTTAAAAAGCGCCCGTGTCGGTGCGGAGGCGCCTAACCCGCAAGCCAGCCGCGCCACGCAGCGCCCGCCGTACTGGGCTCGCGGCCGGCGCCCGAGCCAAGTCACCGCCCAGCTACGATCCTTCCCCACTCCTTCCACCCGGAGCAAAAGGGAAGCCGAAGTCCTTCGAGCCGGAATCGAACCAGCGACCTAAGGATGCCCAGAGCCGCTCCACTACAGTCCTCCGCTCTACCAACTGAGCTATCGAAGGCTCCGCTGCTCGGCGGCGCTGCCGGCCGCCCTCTAAGGCTCCGCACAGCGCGTTCTCCCGGGGACGCGGCCGGCGACTCGCTTTCCCTTCCTTTTAGAATCGACGCTCGCCCCCCGGCCCCGGCCCCGGCCCTTCTGTCCGCTGACGGAGCGGGACGGAAAGGCTCCTCCGGTCCTCACACAGCCAGGGAAGCCGGAGACAGAGCGACAGAGGCCACCGTCCGAAGTCCCCTTCCCCGGCCGGGACGAAGGCGAGCCGAGCCGGGACTTCCCGGACGTTCTCGGCTTCGGACCAAACGCCAGCCGGGCCCCGCGGCGCTCCCGACGGGTCGCGAATTCACGGCGGGACGCCCAGCACCCGCTGGGCCGGGAGCCGGGGCCCGGGGCCGGAGGCGGGGACTCCGCCGGCGGCTTGTGCAGGTAAGGCGCGCGCCGTCCCGTTCCGGGGACGCTCCCCGACCGGGCCAGCCAACCCCGGGGTCGATGCGTGCTCACCGAGGCGAGGGCAGCCCCGGACCCCGGCGGGGGCCCCGGCCCGGCCCCGGCGGCCCCGCGCCCACCGCCCGCCCCCGCGGGGCAGCGCCGGCTCCCGGCCCGCTGTCTCCAGCCCCGGCGCCCCCAGCCCCTCGCAGAGCTTGGGTCCCGCTCTCAGCACGGAGTTCCGCATGTGAACCACCCCAAGCGAAACTTGATTATGGTACTGCGAACAAAACCGAGGTGAAACCAGCCGTTCAAAAGGGAGCCGTCGGTGGTGCTCAGTGCAGCCCCGGCGCTCAGCAGACGCCGCCGCCTGACAACGCGAAGACCCCCGACACACACACCACCAGGTCCCCTCCTTCCCTGGACACTTCTGATTGGCTCCCTGCCTCCTTGCCTCTCCTGTGGATGCCATCATCTTTTGTGTCCGATTTCTTTCACGTGGTGTGATGTTTTTGAGACTTAGATCCAAGTTTGGCCTCTGTTAATATGTCATTTCTTTTACTGGCCGAATTATATTCCATGCAGTGGCTGGAATATTAGTGTTAGCATTACTAATCTTATATATCAGTTGGTGGACATTAGGCTATTTGCAACTCAGTTTCTATTGGGAGTAGAATTGGTAGGTTACACAAAAATTATGTTCAGTTTCTGAGGAACGGCCAAGCACCATTCTCACTAGCAATGAATGATGGTGCCCATTTCCTTGCCAATAGCTTTTTTCTTTCTTTCTTTCTTTTTTTTTTTTTTTGAAGAAATTTTAGGGTACTGGGTGCCAGGGGCTCATACCTGTTAATCCTAAGAAGCTGAGACGAGATTGCAGTTCAAAGCCAGCCCAGGCAGAAAAGTCTGTGAGATTTATTTCCAATTAACCACCAAAAAGGTGCAAGTAGAGCTGTGACTCAAGTGGTAGAGCATTATCTATCTCCTGAGCTAAAATGTTCAGAGACAGTGTTTAGGCCCTGAGTGCAAGCCCCAGGACACACACACATAAACACGAAATAGGTACCAGACACACACACACACACACACACACACACACACACACACACACACACACACACACACACACACACACACACCCATAGCCAAAGAAGGCCTAGAACCCACACAGGACACATAAAAGTGAACTATACAATTCATGGGTGAAGATGAGAGGGAAAGAATGAGGGAACAGAAGACACTATACAACAGGAAATGTACTCATGACCTCACTCAAGTAATTGTAATCCCTCTGAACGTCACTTCTGTAATAATACATTTTTTCTTTTTTTCTTTTTGCTTGAGCTCAGGGCCTGAGCACTGTCCTTGGACTTTCTCAAGGCTAGAGCTCTATCACTTGGGCCTTAGCACCACTTTCAGCTTTCTTCTATGTATGCAGTGCAGAGGAATCAAACCCTGGTCTTCGTGCATGCCAGGCAAGCACTCTACCACTAGGCAAAACTCCCAGCCTCAATAACAATAAAATTTTAAAACAGCCACTATATTAATACAAAGAACTCAGTTAATAAATGTGATTAGTGATATTTTGTTAATCACATTTATATTTGAAAGTTATTTAAGGATTTTATATATTTTTCCTGTCTTTGTGAATGGATCTTCCATTTTATTATTTATTAGTTGTCACTAAAGAATGGAAAACTCCTCTTTTTGTTCCTTTCTTGAAAGGGTCTCACTATATAGCCCAGGCTGGCCTAACATTCTGAATTCTTCTACTTTAGCCACTGGTTACAGGCATGTGCCACCACACCCAGCCTTACTTTGTATTTCATATCCAGATAATTTACCACCTTCTCAGTGATTTTATTTTTTTGCCAGTCCTGGGGCTTGAACTCAGGACCTGAACATTGTCCCTGGGCTTCTTTAGCACTCTACCATTTGAGTCACAGTGCCACTTCTGACCTTTTCTGTTTATGTGGCACTGAGGAATTGAACCTAGGGCTTTGTGCATGCTAGGCAAGCACTCTGCCACTAAGCCACATTCCCAGCTCCCTCTCAGCAATTTTAAAAGGATTTTTTTTTTTAAGAGTAGCTAGGAACAAAATACATTCATTTGCAGTTTCTATGTCACCTGTGCACATACATGCTCTATTATGATCTTCATTCTAGCCTGTGTTGATTTTTTTCCCTGACTTAATTGCTTTTGCCAGAATAACAATTCTCACTACCCATTTCTACTCAAAAAAAAAAAAAGAAAAGAAAAGAAAAGAAAAAAGGAGCTTTGGAAGCCAGTTCTGGTGGCTCATGCCTGTAATCCAAGCTACTCAGGAAGCTGAGATCTGAGGATTGCAATTTGAATCCAGCCAGGGCAGGAGAGTCTGTGAGAATCTTATCTCCACATAAACTACTGTTGAAGCTGAAGTAGAGTGGTAGAGCATTAGCCTTGAGCAAAATGAAGCTTAGGGACAGCACCAGGCCCTGAGTTCAAGACCCAATGCCAGTGCAAGAAAAAAAGAAAAAAGCTTTGGGCATGTGTATTATATCTACAAATAATTACCATATTAGAAATTAAGTATAAAAAGCTAACAATCATTTATGAATTGAAAGCAATGAATATTCATATTTTATTAATATAGTTTTAAAATAAAATGTTTCAATGATGAGAGTGGCTTTTTTTTTTTTTTTTTTTTTTTTTTTTTTTTGGTGGGTCATGGGGCTTGAACTCTGTCTGGGCACTGTCCTAGAACTCTTCAGCTCAAGGCTACAGCCCTACTCCTGGGCCTGGGCGTTGTCCCTGAGCTACGCTAAAGCGAAGCCCACTTCCCTTTTCTAGAGGTTAACTGGAGATGAGAGTCTCAGGTCCTTTGGTGCCCAGGCTGGCTTTGAACCTTGATCCTCAGATCTCAGCCTCCTGAGTAGCTAGGATTACAGGTGTGAGCCACTGTGGCAGGCCTGAGAGTGGCATTTTCTTTTATATTAAAAAATCTCTGCTCTCAGGGCCAGAAGTTTGGCCTAGTGGTAGAATGCTTGCCTAGCATGCACAAAGATTCCTTGGTACCATATGCATAGAAAATGTTGAAAGTGGTGCTTTGGCTCAAGTGGTAGAGCTCTAGGCTTGAGAAAGGCCAAGGACAGTGCTCAGGCCATGAGTTCAAGACCCAGGACTGGCAAAAAAATATCTGATCTATCTTCTGAATTGAGTCTGTGATTGATTTCATTAATTGAGGATTAAGAAGAAAGTCTGATTTCACACAGATGTGTAGTTGGAAAGGAAAACAGTATTTTGATAGCCTTTCCAGAAAAAAATCTCCAGTGGAGACATAACCCTGAGAATATAGTGACCTGGAAGCCAGTGCTTGACCATGCTCAGGAACTAGCAGTCCTTTGTGCTTTCATGTCAAATCACCAGTGGTGTCCATGTCAACCCAGCAACAAAGGTAAATGACATCTCAGAATTATTATGAAGCAATTCTGAACTTTTAGAATCCCCCAAAAGGTCTCTCCCGAGTCCTCAAGCACATCTTGTGAACTGGTAGAACACTACATGATGGTGCAGGTTCATAATGTCAAGGACAGCAGACCTGCACGGCTTCGCTACATACCACCCAGGCACTTCAGAAGCATCAGCTTCAGTGAGGGTCGACCTAGCGAGGAGCTTCCAGGGGCTCTCACTTAGGTAAATGGCCTTCTGCTACTTAGAACTCAGTGATCTAGGGAGAAAGTTCCTCCCTCTTGCTTATTCTCCCTGTCCTTTTCCCACCCCCAGCTGTGAGAGCAACGTAACTTTCTTCCCTTGACCTTTAATCTAGACAGTGATGTTCTGAAAATGACATCGCCAGATTGTGGAGACAAAATGCTTTTCTCCTATAGCTTTATCCCTAAATCCCCCATGGCCAAGAGCAGAGCACATTGCTTTCCTTCTCCCTCCTGAATGGGCAGATAATGGAGACCAAGAGAAGGAGCTTGGCCCAGCAAGCAGGACTATGTGGTCTAACAGGATTCCGGCAAGCGTGATGTACGTGGTCTAACATCAAGATGGCAAATGCTCACTTAAACTTGGTTACACTTTCCAGTTCCAATCTGGTTTCTGAGTTCTGTTGTAATTTCACTCCATCTGAACCTCTCTCAGCTCTCATATTTAGAACCTATTTGTGGTAGAAAAGATATACCTGAAACATATGGTATAGCTGGGGGTTGGTGGCTCATACTTGTAATCCTAGCTACTCAGGAGGCTGAGCTCCAAGGATGGCAGTTTAAAACCAATTCGGGCAAACAAGTTCATGAGACCCTTATCTCTGATTAACCACCGAAAAGTTGGGGTGGAGCTGTGATTCAAGAGGTAGAGTGCAAGCCTTGAGCAAGAAAGTTCAGGGTCAACACCCAGGCTCTGAATTCAAGTCCCAGAACCACTGCAAACGCGCACGGGCACGCACGCGCGCGCGCACACACACACATACACACACACACAAATCGGGATGGGGAGAGGGAAAGTGGGAGAAAATCATGGGAAGGGGTAACCATGTTCAAGAAGTACTCACTACCTTACAAATGTAACTATAGGGCTGGGAGTTTGGCCTAGTGGTAGAGTGCTTGCCTAGCATGCATGAACACCCGGGTTCGATTCTTCGGTACCACATACATAGAAAAAAGCCAGAAGTGGTGCTGAGGCTCAAGTGGTAGAGCTCTACCCTGGAGAAAGTCCAAGGACAGTGCTCAGGCCCTGAGCTCAAGCCCAGGACTGGAAAAAACAAAACAAAACAAAACCAAATGTAACTATAATCCCTCTATACATCACTCTGCTAAAAAAAAAAAGAAAGAAAATGTGATCGATGCCAGGGCATTGTGGAAAAGGCAGAACTCCAGGGCTAGGAGCATGGCCTAGTGGTAGAGTGCTTGCCTAGTATACACGAAGCCCTGGGTTTAATACTCAGTACCACACACAGAGAAGGATGGAAGTGGTGCTGTGGCTTCAGTGGTAGTGCACTAGCCTTGAGAAAGCTCAAGGACAGTGCTCAGGCCATGAGTTCAAGCCCAGGATGGCCAAAAATCATAAAGACTAGATAGAGGCTGCCTGTGGCCCCGGGTGGGGGCAGGAGGGAACCAGAGAAACCCATCTGTTGAGTGGTGGGTGCCTGTCACCAGGCATCTCCTGACCCGTCATAGTGCATCCCAAAATAGACGTGGTAACCATGGACACTGAGTGGTCACTATAGGCTAATTATAATGCATACATGTCCCACAATCAAGGGCCACTAAAAAGCAGGACTGGAGGTGCAGCTCAAGTGGTAGAGTGTCAGCTTTGAGCAAAAAAGCTTAGAGTATGCTAGGGAAAAAGAATATGTATTTTCAGGTTCTCCATGGCCTCGCATGTACAAAGGCCTGGGTTATACTCCTCAGTACAACATACATGGAGAAAGCCAGACGTGCTGTGGCTCAAGTGGCAGAGCTCTAGCCTCAACCTGCCCTTCTGTTGCCTGGAACAACTTCAGCTGTGTATGAGCAGCACTTACAGCTTCCATTATGACTGAGGTGTCAGCTTCCTTCTATTCTCAGTAGCACTGCCAGACTTAACAGTGTGCTCACCCCACCCCCTGGAATACTCAGGGGGCTCATATTGGTTTAATTTACTAGCTCAGCCTGGACTCTCCACTTGTTGACAGTTATGCAAAAACACAATGTCTGGATGTCTGGTTTTGCCTTAATGGAGAGCAGGTGCAGTGTTGGACTACTGGCAGAAAAAATTGTGGACAATTTTTTGACCTCAATACTAGGTAAAAAAACAAACAAGGGGGGGGAGGGAAATGGGTACCAAGACATGTGAAAGGGTATCAGTGTATGTGAATTAATGCACCTTCTATCTGGCAAATATCATGTAACCCTTTTACTAATTACAAAAAAAAAAAAAAAAAAAAAAAACAGGGGCCAGGAGATTGGCCTAATGGTAGAGTGCTTGCCTAGCATGCATGAAGACCCGGGTTCGATTCCTTGGTACCACATATATATACAAAAAAAAAAAGCCGGAAGTGGTGCTGAGGCTCAAGTGGTAGAGCTCTAGCCTTGAGAAAGTCCAAGGACAGGGCTCAGGCTCTGAGCTCAAGCCCAGGACTGGCAAAAAAGAAAAAAGAAAAAGAAAAAAAGATGCCAGGAGTTTGGTCTAGTGGTAGAATGCTTGCTTAGCATGCACAAAGACCTGGGTTTGATTCTTCAGTACCACATACACAGAAAAAGCCAGAAGTTGTGACTCAAGTGGCAGAATAAGCCCAAGGACAGTGCCCAGGCCCTGAGCTAAAAGCCCCAGGACTGGCTAAAATAAATAAAAATGCCAATACTGGCCAGCTCTAACAATTCAATACTCTTAGGAGTTGAAAACCCTTTTGCCTGATTGTTAACAGAGGAAATGGACCACGTCCTGGGATATCTTGACTCTTTGTCACATAGGATTACCAGCCACTAGATGAGCAAGGAACGACCAGATGTAAGCGGTCTACTTCTGAAGATATAGTGTGAGATGCTATAATGGTCACAGCTTCCCTTCGGCTGTTTTATACTTGCAACTTTATAATCTTGCTGCCTGGAAAAAGCCAGGAATGTCTTCAGGGACCACTCAAAGACACTGGGGAATCCGGGGAGGGGGGAGGAGGTGGGGGGTGGCTAGGACTACAATAGCAGCTTCAGCTTTTTTTGAAACCAAATCTGGGACTTTTATCTTTGGAGTTCTAAATCTTTCACTCACTGCCTTACAAAATAAAACAACTAATTAAGGTCCTGGCAAACACAGGACTAGAAGACACCCCAACCTCACACCTCACTTTTCCCGTCATAAAACACTCAAGCTGAAAATAACAAAACCCCTCAATATATGGAAACCAACTGTGGGACAGGAATCACCATGACAAGTTCTGAATGACAGATGCAGGCTTTCCCTGACAGTTACAGCCAATAGCCACAATTCCCTAGGCAGAGGCCCATGATTCTGTTGTTCTGCCCCATATATATGGGGATTCTGCACGTGGATGTGGACAGGAAAGCTAGAAATCCGATGTGTCCTTTATTCCACCTGGTAGCACTCCCAGGAGCCATATTGACTCCATTCTCAACAGGCTAATGGAAGGTTCTCTGGGCTCTAGGCTCCAGGTTGACAGTGGACTGGGCAGTAGAGATGCTGAGCCAAGGCAAAGCCCCCCAGTACTGATGGAGGCCGAGTTGAGCAAGTAGGACACAGATGGAGCAGGCGGTGAAGGCCTCAGAGGGCTCATTCTGGGCACGCTGAGGTAACAGGCATCCCCCGCGTCTGGGAAGAGGTGTAGCTGCTGCTGCCCACTGTGGTACAGAATCCTTCTGAGGTCTTGGCCCTTTATCGCTGAAGCTAATGTGATGAAGAGGAGGCCGCCGAACTCAGCAGGGGCCCATCTTTTGGAGATGAGCTGTAGGAGCATTAGACTTAGACGGAAGTTGGAAGGCAAGAGAACATTTGAGAGGCTACCAGCCTAAAGGAAGCTGGAAACTGTGTCACCAGGCCCAAGGTGTGCAGTGGGCCGGAGGACAAGCGGCAACTGACCCTTTGTCCAGCTGCATTGAAGGTGGGACAACTGGGGCAGAGGAAACTGGCCATTTGCCTGGGCACCAATAAAGAGCTGCCACCCTCTGCCCTCCAGCAGTCTCAGATGACCGGCCTAGGAAGGAAAGCAGCGGGCAGGGAGACAGGGCCTATTGTTGGGATATCATGGTAAGTGCCCAGTCCAGGAGAGCCCTGGTTATGTCCTGTAAAAAGAGCCAGGTCCAGTGGGCAGCCTCGCCGACCTGTGTCTTCACACAGTCCCAGGTCACCTCACCTCTAGAAGAGAAAGAGAACGTTTTTTGTGTGTGGGGGGATCATGGGGTTTGGCCTGGGCGTTGTCCCTGAGCTCTTCAGCTCAAGGCTACCACCCTACCCTTGAGCCAAGCCCCACTTCCCATTTTCTAGAGGTTAATTGGAGATGAAAGTCTCAGGTCCTTTAGTGCCCAGGCTGGCTCTGAACCTTGATCCTCAGATCTCAGCCTCCTGAGTAGCTAGGATTACAGGCATGAGCTATCATGCCAAGCAAGGAGAACATGTTGAGGTGAGGATATGTGTGTAGCTGCACCAACTCTCAGGACTTCAACTCTGACCCACTGCCTTTATCCTGGAGTATCCTGGGGTGAACCAGGAGTGGGGAACTATGAGAGCCTCAACAGAGCTGCCTAATCCCTGGGGGCTGGGATTGGGGCTATGGGGTGGTAGGGCTGCAGGGCCTTGAGTAAAGATCCTACCTGCATGCTTCATGACAGTGCTCCTGGGCCTGGGCCAGGGCTGAGAGCAGAAGATGCCACAAAGGCAGCAGCACACTCTGGTAGAGGAACAGAGTCAGCTCCTTCAGAAACTGACACAGCTGGTACAAAACATCAAGGAGCTGGACCACAAGGAATGGCTGGTCAGAGCACCCTGCGTGGCCAATCCAAGTCCCTAAGGACTCTTCCCTGTCCCCACCCCCCCCCACGCACACACACGCACACACATTGCCCCTCCCCAAGAACACTACTTCTTGGAGGACTGGCACCTTATCCAGCTTACCATCTGAGAGACACCAGTGAAACTGTCACCAAACCAGGAAAGGTGAGAGGCACAGTGAGCAGAAAGGAAGTTGACTGTGGCATTGGTGTGGGCCCAGGCTAGCTGCAAACTGGGCCGAACCACGGTAAGCAGGTAGGAGCTGCAGGCCGGCAATGTCTCCTCTAGCCAGCTGTTGAAGAGTTGGAGGGGAGATGGGCAGGCTCTAAGTTTCCTCTGGCCAGCTTGGCTCTCAAAGCATAGTCAGGGAAGGAGATGGGAAGGGAAAAGAAAACCACGGGTACTCTCCAAAATCCATGTCCTCCACCCTGTCCACCAGCTCTACCCCGAACCCAAACCTTCTCTTTTCATACCCTGCCCCCTCCTCCTCTACCTGGGTGCAGCTCACCTGTAGCCTCGTAGGCTGTAGGAGTAGAGCTTGGTACACACTTGCTGGCCAATAGGCAAGACACCGGATGATCCAAGCAACTGACCAGTGATGGAAGCTGAGTAAAGAAGCTCTGGTGAGCTGGGAGAGGGAGGGGTGGGGACTTGGGAAAGACTCTATGGGTCTGGGGTAGAAAATTCTTAGGTTTACAAGTTGCAGGGCCAGCTCCAGGCTGACTGGAACAGGCTCAGAGGACAGCACATAGACTTGCAGGGCTAAGCTAGGTAATCAGGGGGAACAGAACAGCAAATGAGACACAGCATGTGGGAGTCAGAAAATCCAAGTTGATGTCTGCTTTTCTATGTACTAGCTACAATAGAAAGCTATGTGAAATCTTCGATTTCCTCTGGAGTTGAAGGACATAACACCAAGATGTTATAAACATGCACTAATCTATGTGTGTGTGTGTGTTCCAGACTGGACTTACGCTCAGGCCTCACACTCTTCCCTACTGTTCACTGACGGCTGGTGATCTGCCACTTGAGCCACACCTCCACTTTTAGCTTTCTGCTGGTTATCTGGACACGAGATTCTCTTGGATTTGTCTGTGTGAGCTGGCTTCAAACCAGGATCCCCAGATCTCAGCCTCCTAAGTAGCTAGGCTTTACAGGTGTGAGCAGAGCCAGGCTCAGAAACATGTTACCACTTCTGTGGTACATAGTACCCGCCCAAACTGATGTCTGCAGACAGAAAAATCTATGGACATCTTTTTCCCGAGGTATTGAGAGCTCTGCAGTAGAGTGCTGAGGATGCTGTGTCTGGCTGTGTGGGGCACCACTGCACGCTTTTCCAATCACTGCTTACCCTGGAGAGAACTGTGTGACCACAAGTCATGGCACAGGAATCCTACAGCAAAGACCAGCAGCAACAGGAGCAGCCGGGTCCAGGGGGGCTGAGGGCCCCGTGCCAGCTGTAACAAGCTCTGGGAGGATGAGGGAGGAAACAGTGGTTAGAGGGGAGAGGAGCTGGTCCTTGCCTCCTACTTCAGACCCCAAGCCAGGCCTTCTAGGAAGAGGGTCAGGTCCACACATTAGACATGAGATAATGGGGGTTTCCAGACAGGTAGAGATGTGAGCCAGACCCAACCTGGGGTGTGCTAAGACATGCTGCACCTTGCAGGCTGCATCACAGGTGACGACATTCGGATTTCCCTTCTGTAGCAGCTCCTGGTTGGTCACTTTGAAGGACTGAATGGTTTCTTGCAAAGACTTCTGCATCTATATAACATCAAAAGTTGGGCTGCAAACAAGAAATCTGGCTTGTGAGAGACTTGTGCTTCTACTGTGTTCCATGCCAGATGCACAGCAAAGGGAGGACAGTGGCTAAAGAGAACCCAGAAACTAGAAGAGGCTCAGCCTCCCATCCTCACAGTTCCTCACCTTCTTGGGGATTTGCTCCCAGGTCCGGAGCAGGTGCTCCAGCAGCAGGCTGTGGAGGGAAGGAAGCACACAGCTCTTCAGTCAGGACGCCCACTTTGGCTTTCTGCTTCTGAGACTCTGTCTTGTTCAGGCTGAAAACCCCTCCCACTCCCCCAAACTGCAAGCTCTCTAAGGGCCACCTGGGCCAAGTTCCCATTTAAGTTGAAGCCTACGCCTGTAGATCACGGACCAGTGTTCCTCTTCAGCTTCCAGGACAGAGACAGGCAAATCTCAAGATGGAAAACACAAACTGGAGTTTCTCTTTGTGGCTCAGAGTCAAGCAACCCCACCCCCACCTGCCTGGACTGTGACAGGTGCTTGGGGTACAGCTGCCTCCAGACGTTGGTGCTGAGGGGGTCCACAGTCAGGCACTGGGTCAGGCTGCTCAGGAGCTGCACAGGGGGACAGAGGGAGAGTAGAATGTGCTGGGGGCTGGGGCTGGTAGAGGAAGAGTGCTGAGAGGCCATTATGTAACACACACACCCAGAGTACAGAAATAGTGTCAAAACCCCCAAAGTTTTGAGATTGTTAAGGGGCATGGAATTGGGACTCAAAAGTCATGCATCCATAAATGACAAGAGGATCAGAGATTCCCCCCATACAGCCCATGCAGCCCTTCCAAGCTCAGGTTTGTGAGTGCATAGCACAAGGGAGCAGGGAAGGTGGCTGCAGGTGCACCTTGCAGAAATGCCAGGGAAATAGACTTCAAGAAGGGCAGGGCCCTGCGAGTAAGCAGCGCCTACCATAGCTGGTCTGGGAAGGGAAAAGAAGCCTCCACCAGTTCTTTACCTCTTTCTTCATCCCAGGAGGACAGTTAGGGGTAGCTCTGGACAGGAAAGAAGGGAAGTAGGTGTGCAGGGTAGATTCTGGATTTGCCCCAAATGCTAGCACCTTCAGTCGGGGATAGAGCTGACACAGCTGCTCCTGCAGGCTGGGGAGGTAAGACGGGCCAGACTCTGGTGAGCTGTGCCGCCATGTGACCCTTCCGCCCACTTGGGAGCCCACACCCTGGCAGAGGAGCTATCACCAAGGGCCTTATGATGGCTCAGATTTTTGTTGTTGGTGGTAGTGGTCATGGGGCTTGAATTCTAGGCCTGGGCGTTGTCCCTGAGCTCTTTAGCTCAAGACTACTACTCTCTCTACCACTTGAGCCACAGTCCCACTTTCGGTTTTTCTGGTGGTTAACTGGAGGTAAGAGTCTCATGGACTTTCATGCCTGGGCAGGTTTTAAACCACAATCCTTAGACCTCAGCCTCCTGAAGTAGAATTACAAGCATGAGCCACCAGCAGCTGGCTAGCTCTGATTCTTTTTACTCAGACTCTGGAAAACCTGTGAAAAGCCACATACCCTTTCCCCAAGAAAATTCCATATGCCAATCACTGATGGGTCCATGTAATTTCAGAGGTTCACCAGTCCCTTGAAGTTTCCCATTCTTTTTCGTTTTCTTTTGCCAGTCCTGGACTTGGCCTCAGGGCCTGAGCACTGTCCTTGGGTTTTCTCAAGGCTAGAACTCTACCACTTGAACCACGGCACCACTTCTGGCTTTTTTCTATGTATGTGGGCCCAAGGAATCGAACCCGGGTCTTCATGCATGCTAGGCAAGCACTCTACCACTAGGCCAAACTCCTGGCCCTGTACCTTTTTTTAAATTTTGGTTTTGTCAGTCATGGGGCCTGAACTCAGAACTTGGGTGCTATCCCTGAGCTCTTTTGTTCAAGGAGAGCACTCTACCACTTTGTGCCATTGCTCCACTTCCTTCCCCTCCCCCCCTTTTTTAAAGACATGGGGTTTGAACTCAGAGGATGGGCAATATCCCTAAGCTTTCCAGCTCAAGGCTAATGGTCTACAACTTTGAACCACAGCTTCATTTCTGATTTTCTGGTAATTAATTGGAGATAATAGTCTGGCTTTGAACTGCAATCCTCAGATCTTAGCCTCCTAGGTAGCTAGGATTACAGGTGTGAGTTACCACTGCCTGGCTAAGCTTCCTATTCTTGAACTTTCCAGGTTGTACACCTCAGATCTAGTGTGGCTGGAAGAGAAGGGCTGGGATGCCGTCCTGGGTCTGACCTTGCACTGGGATCCTTTCCTGGCATTTGTCTCCCAGAGCAGCCCTACCTGGGTGATAAAGAGTTGTTGGGCATATAGGCAAAGTCCAGAAGTGGGAATAAGTCCTTGGGGCCAATCATCCCGAAGCCCTTGGTAAGACTGGGATGCATCCTGTGGGGAAGGAAGAAACAGGTCAGGTTTTTGCTTTTTGTTTTTTAAATCATGACCCCAACTAAACCAACAGGAAGAAAAAGGGCATAAATGCTACCCTATCCCCTAGCCCTAATGGCTCTCTCTTTTCTTCCTCACTATCACACTGGGAGGTGAGGAGCTGGTCCTAATTTCCCTCACACTCATGGAGGGAGACCAGGATCACAACATCCCATTTTACTAAAACAGCCTTCTGTGGAACCCCTGGGCCTGCCCGCATTGGCCCCTCATGCTCACAGGAACAGGCGATCCAGGTACGCAAGCGCAAAGGGAGATAGAGACTTGATGCCGAGCACAGGCAGCATGATCCCCAGCCACACTGAAAGACAAAGATCAGGGAGGGCGCCTCAGCTGACACACAGGAAGCACCACGGGGGGGGGGGGGGGGGGGGGAGGGGGGAGGGGGGGATGTCTCGGCTCAAGGACCAGTTCTTTCTACCTAACTTCCCTGTTACCTTTCAGTCCCTCCGCAAGACTGGAGAAACCCGCCTGGCCCATGGCCCACATGATGGTCAGGCACTTGGCTGGTTGGCTCTGGTGGGATCTTAGCAATTCCAGGAACTGGTTGGGGAGAACAGGTTGAGATAGCACCAGAAATACTCCAGAGCCTACCCAAGGACACCTGGGAGCACAGAGGGTTCTGAGTGACACGGTGCACTATGGCAGTGTGGCAGAGTGATTCAGAGCACAGCTTTACCCACCCATGGCTTCAACCATGTACTGGCTGACCAACCCCAGGAAAGTCACTCAATGTTGGTCATGGTAGTACCTCCCCCATGCATATCCAAAGCAGGCACACAGTAACTGCTGGCAGTCCTGAGTTATTCTCGTGCTGTAGGCTCTTTCACCATCCCACAACTGAGCCGATTCTACAGATTCTGCCCAGCCTCCCCAGTCCGAGCCCCTACCTCCCCGGAACCACCCAGGACTCACCTTGGCCAGGTTTGCAGTGGCAATCTTGGGCCTGTCTTGCAGAATGGCCTGGATACAGATTCGGTATCCATGCAGTGACTCCCCTGAAGACACACACGTTCTCAGACTTGCCATTCTTGGTGATCTCATCCTAGCACTCATCCTAGCTCAGAGAGCCCTAACTTCCTTCTTTTCCAGAAACACTTGTATGCACAGGCCCCCTCACCTGGTGTCTTATCCAGCTCTTGCAGCATGGTGAACAAACAGTGGTCAAAAAAGAGCTCCAGAGACCCTGCTGCCTTCGTCAGGAGCCCTCGGATGATCCCACGCAGCTCCCGGCTCACCAGGCTGTAGGGATAATCTGGCACCCATTGGTTCTATGTGAGTGTTAGGACTTTGGTAGCCTCAGAACATGGCCTCCTTAGGGACAGTGAATGGAAGCAGATGTCCCTGTGCTAACACACGCACCGCCCTCTACCCCCTAGCCAACCCACCCACCCCCAGAAGGCCCAGCCACTTACACAGCTATACACAAACCAGGTGGGGGGCACTGGGCAATTACAAACACACAGCCCATTCAGAATTTCCCTGATCTTGGTTGAAGAGAGAGGTTGGACAACTAACCATGTGTGTGCTGGCTCAGGGTGGGCTCGCTACGTGGGGCCTGGAGCTTGTAGTTGAGATAGCTGGCTAGGTCCTTCAGCCATATGGAGGGGTTCCCAGTGAACACGCTCTGGCTCTTGTCCAATTCCTTCTGCAGAGCTGCCACATCTAGCTGCCGAGGACACACACTTCAATGGTGAGTTGTGAGGGGAAAGGAGGTGAAGGAGGTCGGGAAAGTGGCTGAAAGGAGGTGGGGGGAAGGACCACATGTTTCTGGTTTAGGCTTTTTTTCTTTGGTTGGTTGTGGGGCTTGAACTCTGGGCCTGGGTACTGACCCTGAGCTCTTCAGCTCAAGGCTAGTACTCTACCATTTGAAGCCACAGCGACACTTCTGATTTCCTAATGGTTAATTGGAGATAAGAGTCTCAGGTTGGCTGCAATCCTCAGATCTCAGCCTCCTGAGTATCCAGGATTATAGGTATGTGCCACCAGTACCCAGCCAGATTTCTGTTCTTAAGCCTAAGAATGTAGAATGCCGAAGTGGGCAGTACAGCTCAGCAGGCTGATCTCAACTCCCTGGTAGACTTTTCACATGCTCGAGGAGGAACCAGAGGACAAACATGGGAAGTGAAAGATCACTGCTTCAGAGAGAAAGGAAACAACAGCCAGCTTTCCTGTCCCCTTCCTGGCGTCTCCAAGGATTTCTTCTTGCCCATCTGAGTTTCCATATAACTTCCCATTTGTTTTCTATCTGAATTACAAACATTCTGTTCCTTTGGCCTTTCCATCTTTTTCTGAACCACTCTTTTTTTTTTTAAATCAGTTGTGGGACTCTGGGGCTGGGCACTGTCCCTGAGCTCTTCAGCTCAAGGCTACCATCCTTGAGCCAAGCCCACTTCCCGTTTTCTAGAGGTTAAATGGAGATGAGAGTCTCAGGTTCTTTTGTGCCTGGGCTGGCTTAGAACCGTATTTTTTGTTATTGTTGTTTTTGTGGGTCATGAGGTTTGAACTTGGCCTGGGCGCTGTCCCATAGCTCTTAAAGCTACCACCCTACCCCGGGGCCTGGGCAGCTTTGTCCTTGAGCTCTACAGCTCAAGGCTACCACCCTACCCTAAAGCCAAGCCCCACTTCCCATTTTCTAGAGGTCAACTGGAGATAAGAGTCTCAGGTCCTTTTGTGCCCAGGCTGGCTCTGGAACCATTCTTGAGCATTCAAAATCACACAGGTCCTACAGCTGCCTGACTTCCCACCCCCATCTTCTCGGGACTTAAACTTCAGATCTCTTTCCGCGCCTGGGGTCTAGGGACACTCACAGCTTTCATTGCCTCCTCCAAGCTCCGGAAGGGTCCTTGCTTCTGGTTCTGGTTGTTGACAGTTGCCACCTTTTTTGGCTGCTTCTTGCTTGCTGGTTTCTTAGGCTCCACAACAGGGGGTGGGACCTGTTCCTTATTCTGTCGCTTCATGATTTTCTCAAAGCCTCGCTCATAGAGGGTGCTGGTGGTCTGGATTGGAGCTGGGGTGAAGACAGAGACAGGAGGGAACAGGGAAAGCTTAAGTCAGGAAGAACAGTGGCTCCTTCCTCTAACCACATAATTTATCTGCACAGAGGGAAAGTCAGGGCATCTTCTTTCTTGGGGGCTGTTCAGGAGCACTGCAGCCACCTGGTGTGTTTTCTTGCAGACTGGACCAGGTGTTTCCTGCGTTCCCCTCCCTCTTCCTTCCTTCCTTTTCTTCCTTCCTTCTCTCTCTCTCTCTCTCTCTCTCTCTCTCTCTCTCTCTCTCTCTCTCTCTCTCTCTCTCTCTCTTTCTCTCTCTTTCTTTCATTCTTTCTTGTCAGAGAAATCAAACTGTATGGAAATCCATAGAGGCACAGACACAGAAACTTGGCTTCTTTGATGCCTGGGAGGACAGGTTTTCCATCCTATTTCCATCCCAATTCCTCCTGATTCCTAGATGACAACTCTATAATCAACAAGTAGCAAACTTTCTCCACGCCTCGGGAGACCGTGGGCACGGGTGCCACTGAGCACAACTGCTGGTGGGCACTGAGCTTGCTCTTTCGCTGGGTTTCATGTCCGGGCCGTCCCAATCTGCTAGCTACCTGAGAGGACAGGAGTAAGATCCAGAATCCATGCCTCGGCCGAGACTCAGCCCAGGGGACCGGCAAGGGCCTGGACAGCTGGCCTGAATGAATCCCAGTGGGCTCCCACATGCGGTCCTGGCCGAGGGAGCCGCCTCGCTGTAGCTCAGTTCACTCACCAGTGCGGACAGCACGGCCACTCCCCTTGTGCCATTTGCCCAGGTGGTCGGTCCGGGCTCCGCAGGCACTCGGAGGGCGAGATGGCTAGAATCGCGAGCTGCTCGCCACGCCCGTCCCGCCCCGCAGGCCCGGGTGGGCGGCGGCCAGTACTCACGGGTCAGGTCGTATTTCCACCCTCCGTTCGCCTCCCCGAGGGCTCGGCGATCCCCGCCGCCACCTCGACCGCCGCCGCCGGCTCCAGGCCGCCGGCTCTTCTTCACCACTTCCCAGCGCCCTCCACCTGCCTCCTTGGCTGCCATGGTTCCCGGCCACCTCCCGTTTTTCCGGTCGGCGCGGTCGCCGCGCAATGCCACGTCTCCTCGCTGCTGCCCTAAAGAAGCCTGGGACTTGTAGTCCATTTGTCGACGTCGCCGCGAGGCAGCCTGGGACTTGTAGTCTCTCTGCCGCATTCCCTGCGGGGATTGGGGACAGAGGGCTCAGCCCAAGCCCCAACCCCTGGCCACCAGAGCCTCAAGTGGAGGCGACCAGCTTGCAGAAATCCTTGACTCAGCACTTACTGTACCGGTCCTCATCATTGACTGACTTCGAAATAGTCAGTTTCCATTTTTTTTTTTTCCCTTGCTTTTCCAATGGTGCTAAAAGGATGGGCTGGAAATAGTTCTCGCCTGGGTAATATTTGAAGCTTAAATGCTTATTTCTAGAGGGGGGCTAGCCATTCTGTGGCTAATAATGAACTTCAGGTTTATGGGTAATATAAATCTACTCTGAAAGAACCAGAAAGTGTATGTCTTGGTTGAAGTTCGCGAACAGGCAGATGTTGGGAGGGCCTGAAGTAGAGAGGCCCAAAACACTGACCAGTCTCCGATGAGACTGGTCTGGGATAGCCAGACCAGGTTTCCCTTTCAAGGCAATGGGAAAGAACAGGTGCTGGCTTCCACCGTAGAGTTTATCTCGAGTTGCAGTCAGTCCCGGGTGGTAGAGACCCTGCAGCCAGGTTACTGTGCAGATGTCCAGATCCCTGGACAGTCCCCACGATGCTAAGAGTATTGGGTGAACCCTCAGAATCTTAAAGTTCTCATCTCTCTAGGGGAGGATGAGGCAAGGTGAAACTAAAGTGATTTTTCACAATTAAGGAAATTTACTATCTTGATTATTTGATGAAATTCGTACCTGCCATTTGGGTATAGTATGACCTAGGACAGAGTACAAATTCTTAGAGAACACACAGCTAAGGGACTAATGAAGCCTTTAGATAGAAAGTTAGGGAAGGCTTTCTGAAGGAGACAACCGTTGAGTTGGACTCTGAGGAAAGAGGGGATTTTTGTTTGGGGATTAGGGTCAGGTGGATGTCCATTGTAGGTACACAAAAAAGGGTAAGGTCACTTGATTTTTTTTTTTTTTTTGCTAGTACTGGGGCTTCAACTCAGGGCCTGGACACTGTCCTTGAGTTTTCTCAAGGCTAGTGCTCTACTACTTGAGCCACAGCACCACTTCTGGCTTTTTCTATGTATGTGGTACCAAGGAATGGAACTCAGAGTTTCATCCCACTAGGCCACACTCCCGACCCAGATCACTTGATCTTTATATGAATTTCCTATCGCTTATGTTACAAATCATCACAGGCCAATGGCTTAGAACAAAACAAATTATCTTAAGAGTTCTGAACAAGAGGAGTCTGACTCACGTCTTGATGGCCAGAATACAATCAAGGTGTCTGTGAGGCTGTGTTTCTTTCTGGAGGCTATAGGGGCAATGAATTCCTCTGGCTGCCTTAGCTTCATGAGACTGCTTGCATTTCCCAGCTCATGGTTCCTTCCTATGGCTGACTCTTTTTTTAAAAAAATGTAATTAGTAGAAGGGTTACAGTTATATTCACCAGATAGAAGGTACATTACTTTACACACATTGGTACCCCTTCTCATGTTTTGTCCCCATTTCCCTCCCCCGCTGGCTGACTCTTATACATCATATCACTATGACTTCTACCTTAATCTCCTTTGGATTCTTGTGATTACTTTGTCTTTCCCCCCCCTCTCTCATCCCCAGCACATTCTTCCTAAGGTCCATAGAACAGTCGTCTACAGTCCACCTGTAGCTTTATTTCCCCTTTATCATGTAACTTCACATATTTACAGGACTATGATATGTATAATTTTTTTGTGCCGGTATTAGGGCTTGAATTCAGAGCCCAGTGCTTTCCCTTAGCTTTTTGCTTATTGTTAGTGCTTGAGCCACAGCTTCACTTCTAGCCTGCGTGGTTTGAGATAAGAGCAAACTATGAGCCTCAGATTTCAGCTTCCTGAATAGCTAGACCTAGCTACACGAACATCTTTTGGGAGAGGCATGTGCTACCTACTATACTCACTTTATGGTCAAGATGATCTGGGCCTGAAGTTGAACATTGGAGAAAGCAGAAAACGACTCCTTTAACCTAATAGACAATACAATACTGCAATATCGGAAGGGAGAGCTTTTAATATTAGGCATTAAAATTAAAATTAATTAGGGAATTAAAAGTCAGCAAACCCAGGTGCTGGTGGATCCTGCCTGTAATTCTACTTCAGGAGCTGAGATCTGAGGAGTGCAGTGCTTAGGTAGGAAAGTCTATGAGACTTCAAAATTTCCAAATTAACCACTTATTTCCTCCCATTTCCAATTAATCACCAGAAAACTGGAAGTAGCACTGGGCTCAAAGTGGTAGAGCATTAGCCTTGAGCAAAAAGATTGCTCAGGGACAGCATCCAGGCCCAGAGTTCAGGTTCCACAACTGAAAAAAGAAAAAGAAAAAAAATATCCAGACAAGGAACTTGGAGAAAAATAGGATAAGGACAGAAGTGTCTATGTGGGGGTTGGTGGGAGTTAAAGGGTCGACTAGCCAGGCATTGATGGCTCAAGCTTTGTAATCGTAGTTACTCAGGAGGCTGAGATCTGAGGATCACGGTTCAAAGACAGCCCAGCTTTGGAGACTCATCTTCAATTCACCAGAAAACTGGAAGTGGCGGTGTGGCTCAGTGTGATAGAATGCTAGCCTTGAGCTGAAGCGCTTAAGGATAGCACCCAGGTCCAGATTTCAAGCCCCATAATCCGCAAAAAAAAAAAAAAAGTCAAGTTAGGGATTAGCAGACACAAGTTGCTTATTTGACTCATGTCTAGTCAGTCACTGGAATAATGGTGAGGGTCTCTGAGGAGGGCTATGGGCAGGCTAAAGAAAAGATAGTTACAACTACATCTTGGTTGTGACCCAGGGTGGCAAGGGACACACCAGGATGTGAGGGCCAGCCTACAGTTAAAAGAACTCTGGAAGTCCTATCCCTGTGGTCTCTGGTGAGTACTGAACCAGAGGTCAAGAAATCTGAATTCTAAGCGAGTCATATCCCTCTCATCAGTACCCGAGGGCTGATCTAGGTGACACCATGTGCTCACATTCACTTTAGCATACTTGGCACTATAAGGCTTCCAGGATCTTGGCTGCTTTTGCCCCAAAGTACAGATTCCTCACTTGGGCTTGCAGGTGGGTCACAAAAATCAGGAGAAAAACTTGTCCTCCAAGTCTCCATTCTGATCTCTGTCCTTGCTCTGTAGTCACCTTGTAACCATCTTGAAATCCAGGAAGGTCAGGACTGATGGATTATACCTCATGACAACAGTCCATGCTGACCTCCTGCCACACAACCAGGACTTTCTCATGGCAGTCAGGCCCCACCTGATCATCCTGAAATGACAAACCAGACCGCACCTCTGACTACCTGTAAGCAGTTCAGTTTAATAAATGTGCATCCCTGCCTCAATTCTTATTTGATTTGAACCTATAGCTCATGTCTGTGCCTGAAGCTGGGCTGACTTCATTTTGCCTCTTCCTGAGATATGTCCATCTTGTCCTTTATCACTACTCCTTTCATAATATTTGGCATACTGGGACAAGTGGAATACTTGGAGTTGAGGTCTGTGGCACAGAATTGGAGGAAATACTGGGAATGTGGGCGGTGTGGATAAGGCAGCTTTTCTGATCTGCTCTTCCCATTGGAACTTGTTCTACAGATACAACCACTTGGATGAGGTGGGGCTTAGTGGTAGACTAGTGTACATGAGGCCAGAATGGGGGGGGGGGGAGAGAGAGAGAGAGAGAGAGAGAGAGAGAGAGAGAGAGAGAGAGAGAGAGAGAGAGAGAGAGAGAGAGCGCGCACCCAGACCCTAAGTTCAACTCCATGACCAACAGAAAATACGAAACAGAGAAAGATAGGTTGTGCCCTTCCAGACATCAGTACTCATGACAGCTTGTTCTCTGAACCCTTCTGTCATGTGAGCCCTTGTCCCCACCTGCAATGCTAGTGTGACAATAGGTAGGTATCATCATATAGTCCAATTGGCCCAAAGGAGACTGGAGCTAAGCACTGTTCCACCAGGTACCCCACAGCCCCACAGCCACTTTCCAGGCTGCCACTGACCCAGCCACAGCCCTTGGTTTTGTTCCTCTTCCAGAATTAGGCTCCCTTCCCTTCTCTTAGACTCTTGGCACTAGGGATGAGTTAAACCTAGGCAAGTCCAGTGCCACTGTGGCTTCTGATGGCAGCAGGGCTATCCTGTATAGCTGTCCCCTCTGGAGACAGAAAGAAGAGGAGAGGAGTAACCAACGCTGACTTCCAGCCGTGATTCAACCAAGGGAGGCAAACCATGGATTTTTACCACACAAGTTTATTTAAATAAAAGTGGACACATATGTAGGCTGGTGCCTGAGGGGCAGGGGTTGGAGGCGGGCAATGGGGGCAGACGGACAGTGGGGGGCCAGGCAGAGTCTGTATGGTGTGAACCAGGCTTCAGGAGGGAGTGGCTGGGGTCTTGGGGCAGTGCTGGGGCTTTGGTGCTGGGGCAGGGATCTTAGGTGGGTGAGTCTGGTGCCAGGAGGTCACTTCTGTCCCTTGCATGCTCCCCTCCTCCGACCCCCATGCCCACAGCACTGCCCTTGGCTCCTCTCCCTCTCCTGACATCAGCCTTCCCCTCAACTTGTAGAAAGTCAAAAGACAAAATAAATAAGAAATCAGTGAGTCCTGCCCTGGTCTTGGCCCTGGGGAAGGGGAGCCAAGTCAGGCACGCTGCCCCAGCCCTGAGGTCAGCCCTGGAAAAGAACGGATAAAGTGCAAGGACAATCCAGTAAGTAAAAATATACCAATGATTTTGTCAAATATACAGCTGCTGGCTGTCGGGTGGCAGCAGCACCCTGGGAAGTGTTGGCCAACATAGCATAAAGACAACGGAAATAAATAGGGGCGAGGAGTGGGCAAGGGTCCTGTCCCCCTGGGCCAGTGCCCCTTGGAGGACCTGGATGGACCTCTGCTTGCTCACCTGCCCCAAACCTCCCAAGCCCTGCTTGCCTGGCTTCCCCATGCTGGGGCACTGACACAAAGCACCCGCAGGCCAACCGGCTGTCAGGAAAGGATTATAATGTGGGGTGGCATGGGGAGGGAAGCACGGGAGCCACGCAGTCAAGCCGCCCTCAGTACTCGTCCTGGTCTTCCTGTTGCTGCTCTTCAATCTCATCATCCTCAGGTGGTGCAAATCCCTCCTGGACAGGGGAAGGAGAGGAGAAGAGTGAGCTAAGGCCAGGCTGGGAATATCAGCTTCCACAGGTGGCCTAGAAGCCAGGGCCAAGTGCCCAGGAGCCCAGAGTTCCAGTCCTTCTTTCCTTCTAATGCTGCAAGGCAGGATAGTGAGGGTAAGGAGACATGGAGATTAGAAAACCAACATTATTAAAAAACAAACAAGCTGGGCGCGGTGGCTCATGCTGTAATCCTAGCTACTCAGGAGGCTGAGATCTTTTTTTTTTTTTTTTGCCAGTCCTGGGCTTGAGCTCAGGGCCTGAGCACTGTCCTTGGACTTTCTCAAGGTTAGAGCTCTACCACTTGAGCCAAAGCACCACTTCTAGCTTTTTTCTATGTATGTGGTACCAAGGAATCGAACCCGGGTCTTCGTGCATGCTAGGCAAGCACTCTAACCACTAGGCCAAATTCCTGGCCCCAGGAGGCTGAGATCTGAGGATCAAGGTTCAAAGCCAGCCCGGGCACAAAAGGACCTGAGACTTTTTTTTTTGGTGGGTCATGGAGCTCGAAATTGGCCCGGGCTTTTTCAAGGCTCGAGCTCTACCACTTGAGCCACAGCACTGTTTCCATTTTTTTTTATTTTTGATGGATGTGGTATGGAGGAATTGAACCTGGGTCTTTGTGTATGCTAGGCAAGCACTCTACCGCTAGGCCAAACTCTCAGCCCCAGAGAGTTCTTTTCTACTGGGGAGGTTTATTTTATGAATACCCTCTTGTGGTGCCAGGTGCTAGTGGCAATCCTAGCTACTCAGGAGGCTAAGTTCTGAGGATTGTGGTTCAAAGCCAGGCTGGGCAGGAAAGTCTGTGAGACTCTTATCTCTAAATTAAAAATACCAAAATCTTAAAGCAGAGCTATGGCAAGTGATATAGCCCTAGCTTTGAGTATAAAAGCTAAGGGCTTTGAGTATAAACGCTGAGTTCAAGCCCCAGGGCCAGAACATTTTCATAAAAAATACCCTCTTGGGGACAGCTGTATGGAGCTCTGTATCGATGACTTCTGCTGTAAATAATTCTCCAGTCCAACTTTCCAGTCCTACTGTGTTTCTGGTTTTAGCGCAGGGCCAGAGCGTGGAAGGATTCAGCAGGCTTGGGAGGTGAAGGGAGGTGGGAGGTGAAGGGAGGTGGGAGGTGAAGGGAGGCTCACCTCAGTGGCGTAGAGAATGCCAATGATGCCTGAGATAACAGGGCTGTTTTCACTTTCATGTTCTTGGCAGATGAGCTCGATGTCACGAAGTTTACTGAAGTAGAAGTCTCTTTCCTTCTCTAGCCCATCCACGGTCAGCTTTAAGTCCAGGAGCTGCTCGGGCAGAAGGCAGTGGTCAAATCAGCTCTCCCCGCCTCACCCCGCTGCCTGCCCTCCTCTTATCCCTACTCACTCCCTAGGGCCTGGCCTTTATGCCTGGGAGATCTCAGGAACTTGCAACCAACCCACTTACCTGCTGGTTAAGTTCAAGAATCTGGGCATCTGTCTCATGGCCACCATTCCGGGCTGATGGGGGATTCTTCCGGAGGATACAGGGTGGAGCCACATTGCTCAGTCTGCCAGAGGTCTGCATGTTCTTTGGGCCTGTGGGGGACGTCCTCTGTGGAACTGCCCAGAGAAGAGTCAGCTGAAGCCATGTGGCAGGAGTCAGCCTGGCATGAAGACTGCAGGTGGAGGGGACAGGCCCATGCGACAGGCAGGCACTCCCCCTGGGGAAGGTCATCTACCTCTAGGCCTCAAGCCTCAGCCACACACAACACTATAGCAACTGGGCAGCCTTTGGCAAACCTGGGAGCACAGGGGCCACTGGAAAGTAAAGGAAGGTGAGGGGCTGGGGTGCAAGGGAAGCTGGCCTGGGATACAGGACCACTGGGGTGGGAGACACTGGGATGGTGAATTTGGGAAAGTGGAATTTGGGAGGGGTCAGGGTTCTCTTAAACTGATAGATGGCCTAAGGACTCAGAGAAGCCCCAGCCCAGAGCCACCCTCCCTGTGAAATCCAGCTGGCCCCTCCAGGGTGCCTGTCTTAGGAGGGGCTCTGTTGCCCTCTGCTGGGCTACCTGGGTGTCTGAACAGTGGTGGCCACCTCGGACCCGGCTCCTCCCCAGCACAGCCCACATGCTGTGGCTACTTGCTGTCTCTGGCTGCATTTGCCTAGACAGCAGCTGCTTCTAATGCAAAGCAAGCAGTCGGTGGGGACAGGCCCAGGCGGGACAGCAGTGCAAACAGAGGAGGCAGCTCTGCTATGACGGGTCAGATGCAGGCTGGGGCTGCTTCTCTTCTCTTTCCCTCTCCAGCCTTGTTGTTACCCAAAGCCCTACCACTTTTCCTCATACCCTCTAGCACTCCAATAAGGTCATTTATAGAAACTTATCTCTTGAGGACTTTGGGCTATGGAACTTTGGAATGGAGCAGAGAGGTTCAAGCTTAGTAAACCCCTGCACGTGGGCATCCAGGGGGCAGGGGTGAGAAAGGACTGTGGGTTGGCAGCAGGCCCTTGGCCTGATGGACTTGGATGAGGAATCATGCCAGCTTGCTGCCCCATGATCTTGAGGCAAACAAGTCAGCTTACCCTATGAAACAAAGTGCCCTCGGCCTCTTATAGTCAGCTACCACCATGGGTGCAGGTGGTTTTCCTCTTAGAGCAATTTCTGAAGCCCTCTCAACCCTCCTGGGACTCCCTCATCTAAGTGGGCAGCAGGCGACGTCATCTGAACTCCGTGATAACAGTCTCCTCCAGGCTGGCAGGGCCGGGCCGGTGGCCCAGGGGGCATCCTTACAAAGCTCTGCCGGCCCGGCCCCCCAAACTCCCTCCCCCGGCTCGGGCACATTACCTGCTGTGCCAATGAGTTTCTTGGATTTGTTGAAGATCTGATCACCTGGGTTAGGAGGTGGCGCTACGTCCTGGCCCTGCCGTGCCAGCAGAGGGTTGTAATCCTTCCCATCATAGTTTGCATCGAAGAATTTCTTAAACCACTGAATAAACTCAAAATTATCTTGGAATTTTCCTTTCACTAATTTCTCTACAGGAATGATCTGAAATAGACCACATAAGCAGAGAGTTTTAGCCACCTGCGGTGGGGGGCTGACTTCCTCTGTGAGCAGGCCCTGCTTTCAGGAAAGCCAGCCCCCAGGCTGTCCATCGTCCCCACCCCCTCTCCCGCCCCCCTGGCACCACAAGTAGATAGGTAGGCAGGCAGATCTGACCAGGGACCCGGAGGCATCCCTCTCCTACAGGAAGAACTTTGTAGGGAGGTAGCCCACAGTCCTGGACAGTCAAGGCAAGAGTGAGCAGAGACTTCGTGACCCCCTATGGAGAGATAGAACAGGAACAGAATATACAGAGCCTCGATATCTGGGGTGGGGTCCATAGAAGAGAAAGGGAAAGGAAAGTCATCATGGCATGATATCAAGTGCTGGAGTGTTTTCCACTGGGCCTGCAACTGTGGAGAGTCAGCAGGTGGAGAGATGCATGTTGAAATGACCCAAGCAGCCCTTGCCACCCTGGCTGGTGGGCCATCTTCTTCCCCAGGGGCACACAGCTCCTCAGAGACCCCCGGGGGAACAGACACCTACTTTGTCAACACCCATCTTCTTGAAAGCTGCTTGCAGCACCTTGAAGTTGTGGATGTACTCGTGTTCGAGTTTGGCTTGGAACTTGACCTTCCTCAAATGCACACAGCCAGGGAAAAGCATGTCCATGAACTGGCAGTAGGCTGCCCCTGTGGAGAAGCATGGTGCAGGCTGTCTCATTCCTCCAGTCCTCCACTGTGCTGCCTAACAATCCTAGACCCCTCTTTTCCCTCTTTGACCTGAGGCTAGGACTAATACTCCTCCAGTTTAGACAGATTACCCCCAGTTTTCCAGGAATAAATGCAGTTGTTACTGTTTATTTACCTACTTATTCTTGGGTGGTGCTGTGGATTGAATCCAGGTCCTTGCTAAGCACGCATCCTGACCCACAATGACTACTTACTGATGCATGCCAGGTATCATCATCATTAAAACACTATATGTAGGGGAAATCCATTGGCCACTTAGCCAGACAGGTAATAGTCTCTCACCAGGTAGACAGAAATCTGGGACCTGGAGAGCTGTAGTAACTTGTCCAAGGCTGCAGCCGCCAAAGAGCTGGGTGAGTGAGTAGGGTGGGCCTCCAGCTCTCTTTTCATGCCATGCTGTATTGTTCTACCTTCCCAGCTGCCCTTTCCCCTACAGCAGGGCTGCTCCCAGTCCTAGCGTCCCACCTGAACAGAGCTGTTCTATCTTGGTATAGTTGAGGTGCAGGGAGTCATTGACCCACGCAAGCATATCATGGCGACTCAGATTTTCACTGGTCACAGATGTGGAGTACACATTGACGGCCATACCCCAGCTGCAAAGAGAGGAGAGGTAAGGTCAGACAGGGCCACATGGGGTTTTATGTGTTTCTTTACTGCCCATCGCTACTGAGAAGATTTGCCTGTGTGAACTCCTTAGTGTCAGGGATCATTCTAGTTGTCTTTGTATCACTTGCTCCTAGCATATGCCTAGCTAACTGTTTAAAGAATGGATGTGTAGATGGGGCATGGTGGTGCCTGCTTGTAACCCCAGCACTTGGAAGTCTGAAGCTGGATGGTTAAGAGTTCAAAGCCAAGCTGGGTGTGATGGCTCACACTTATAATCCTAGCTAGTCAGGAGGCTGAGATCTGAGGATCAAGATTCAAAGCCAGCCAGGGGAACTAAAGTCCCTGAGAGTCTTATCTCCAATTAACCATGAGAAAATGGGAAGTAGTGTTGTGACTGCAGGGGGAGGGCAGTAGCACTGAGCTGAAGAGCTCAGGGACAGTACCCAGGCCCAGGGTTCAAGCCTCACCACCACCACTCTCCCCCCCACACACACAAAAATTCAAGGATGGCAGAAAAAAGGGCATGAGCTCTTGAGTTTGGCAGGGTCAGTGAAGGCATTAGAGCAGAGATGTTGGAGCTTAGCGAGAATAGGAATTTTGGGTAGAAGGACGCTGTAGGCCCAAACAAAGGCATGGCTTACTCTGAAAACTTTGAGTTGTTGAGTTAGGCCTGCAGCAGGTTTCTGTTTGGGGGCATGTTTGATACAGTTGGCAGGCACAGATCTGGGAGGGCTTTATTTACCATGAATTTCTATTTAGTCAATGGGAAGCCATGAGAGGATTTTAGGCAGATAGTAACCTAACCAGATTTGTGTTCTAGGAAGCCAACTAACACTTTGCTTTTCCTCTGACTTCAGATTCCCTATTTCTGTGGCCTGTTGGCCTTCTGGATGACCAAAAGACACTAAATTTCATTTGCTCAGAACTTTCTCATAAAATATGGTTCAATTTCTGTATTTATTTTTGCTTTCATCAGCTCCTAATTGGGTTAAAAACCTGCCTCAACCCTCTCTCCTTAGTATGTGAGGCTTTCCATTTGTCTGGGCTCCTCTTTCTGTAGCCAGGAGCACCAGAAGCCTTTCCAAAGCCCTTTTGGCCTGTAGTTCCCCTCCCCATTCCCCTCACATCTATCCCATCCCTGCTGTGGTCAGAATCTATCTGACAACAGGTCCAGCCACTTGTGCTCAGTTTCGAGCCAGCAGTCATTAAAAAAAAGGCATCTGTGGCCAAATCTGCCTAGCAGACTTGAACTGCTTAGCTCTCACAGAATTGAAAACATTTTTGATTTGGTGGGAAACTAACCCTAACTCTAACCCTAACTGTAACCCTTTGGGGGGCCTATGTTCCTGTAGTCAAGCAACTGTTGGCACTGAGCAGATATGCTCCCCTCTGACTGGCAGGTACAGATGCTTATCCTTCTCATCCACCAATTCACACAGAGGCCAGCTGTTAGCTGCTGTTTGTCACTGCTAGAGAAAAGGAAGTGATTCTAGTGACTAGATCTTCATCAGAAATGGAGAAACCAGACAGCAAGGGGACTGTATACTCCCAGAATTGTGGAGCTCCTACTTCTCGAGTGAGGAATATCTCCCCAGGTTTAATCTGCAGAGTCGTGAAGTGGAAACATACCCCGCATACTTTCTGGTCTCCTATAATCAATTTACATCCTCTACCATCCTCTGCTAGTCCTGGGGCTTGAACTCAGCCCAGATGCTGTCCCTGAGCTTTACACTTGAGCCAAAGTTCCACTTCCAGCTTTAGGGTAGTTAAGAGTCTTTTGGAAGGCTGGGAGTTTGGCCTAGTGGTAGAGTGCTTGCCCAGCATGCACGAAGACCCAGGTTTGATTCCTCGGTACCACATACATAGAAAATGCTGGAAGTGATGCCGTGGCTTAAGTGGTAGAGATCTAGCCTCAAGAAAACCCCAGGACAGTGCTCAGGCCCTGAGTTCAAGCCCAAGGGCTGGCAAAAAAGGTCTTTTGGAGATAAGGGTCATATGGATTTTCCTGCCTGGGCTGGCTTTGAACTACAATCCTCACATCTAGCCTCCTGAGTAGCTATGATTACAGACACGAGTTACCAGCACTTGACAGAAGATGGTTTTTAATGTCCCTCTCCCCAACATATAATATCATATTATAAACAGAGCTCACACCTCCAGCCTTATCTCCCACTTTCTTTTCCAGTTAGGGGCTAGAGATTCCCTTTCATCCTATCTGGAAAGTTGCTCTCACTCCAAGTTGATTCATTCACTGCTTCAGAGATTCACAAATCCCACTGGACCACTGGTGTTGTATGGGTATTAGCTTGTTAGAGATTTTTATTCTTGTACCCATTGCAGACCTATTGAATCAGGATCTGCTTTTACTATGATGCTCACAGGGTCTATACCTAGGCAGGGGTGGACTGCACTGATTTAGAGAGGGCACTTCACTCACACATGCTAGGTTGGCTCCCCTCATGCCTCTCTCTTGATTTTTTTTTGAGTACAAGGGTCTTTCAGTACAGGGTCTTGTACTTGGCTAGGTAAGTTGCTCTCCCTGAGCCATGTTTAAAGCCTTAAATAAACAACTTCTTCCTCCTCCTCCTCCTCCTCCTCCTCCTCCTCCTCCTCCTCCTCCTCCTCCTCCTCCTCCTTCTCCTCCTTCTTCTTCTGCCAGTCCTGCGTCTTAAGGTCAGGGTCTGAGCACTGTCCTTGAGCTTTCTCAAGGCTAGAACTCTTCCACTTGAGCCACAGTACCACTTCGGGCTTTTTTTTCCTATGTATGTGGTACCGAGGAATCGAACCTGGGTCTTTATGCACACTAGGCAAGTACTCTACCACTAGGCCAAACTCCTGGTCCCTGAACTTTTTCTTAAAATAAAAATTGTGAGAGAAAACCACGTTTATTACCAGCTGTCAGTGGTGCATACCTATAATCCTAACTATTCAGGAGACTGAGATTTGAGGACCTTGGTTTGACAAATTGAGAGACTCCTTCTGGTTAACCAGAAAAAAGTAGGGAAGTAGAGGTGTGGCTCAAGTGATAGAGTGCCAGCCTTGAGATCCAATTTTGGCACAAAGCAACAACAACAAAGAAAAACGAAGAGTGCCAGCCTTTAGCAAAACAAACACCCTTTAAAATTGTTTCTAGTCCTTCCTCTGTTCAAAAAATAAGACTGGCCCTTTACTGCTTGGATCCCAGGCGGTGATCAAAAGCCAAGAAAAATAAAAATGATTATCTTGGGAGCTTCTGAAGACTCAGAACCTGGCAGTTTCAGAGATTTTCCAGGGTAATTTTGACTGAGCTTGAGCCTCCTCCTCTTGCACAGTGGCTTTGAGCCTGCTGCTCTGCATTCCAACCCTTGCACTGAATCCCAGATTTGTTTCTTTGCCTGCCTCCTATGTCCAGAAGGGCCTGAGTTCCAAGGCCCTGTCAGAACCAAGGCGTTCAGTAAAGTTGGAGTCACTCATGGCTGAATGGCATGTCACATTTTCTCCTCTTAGTGTCTTCTGTCCCCTTCTGACCTGGGTCTCCTACCCCACCCAGTAGGACTTGGCTTTAGTATCCTCTCCAGGAAACTTCCCCTGAATCCTATGTGGGACCATGCTCTGCCACCCCACATTGCTCTACCACTCTGAGCACAGATTCCCCTAAAGTCTTCTTTGAGCAATTTTTAGTGAACAGCAACTGCCTGACCAGGTTGACAGCAGGGAAGGACAGAGACTAGAGCGAAAAGGTTGTTTCTGCATTTCCAGGGGAGTCACAGGTACTAGCAGGGAATGTGGATTGGGTACGTCTTTTTGCTTGTTTTCAGTACTGGAGGTTGAACTTAGAATTTCATACTTTCCAGTCAAGAACTCTACTGTCTTATACTGAGTAGCTGGGACTGCAGGTGTGTACTACCACACACAAGCCTTGTCTTCCTCTTGGTACCAGGAAAAAAATCCCTACTTTCTCTAGAATTTAAAATACAATGGAAGACCTTGCTGTTAGAAGTCATCAAGAACTACATGGCCACTTTCAAATGCTCATGATCAGGTCATCTCAGCTTGCCCAGATGCTCCCAATTCTGTTGGTGCCTGATGATAGGAAGGAATTTCCTTCCTTCCTTCCTTCCTTTCTTCCTTCCCTCCTTCCCTTTTCTTTTTTCTTCCCTCCCTCTAGTACTGGGGCTTGAACTCAAGACCTGAGCACTGTCCTTCTGCTTTCTCAAGGCTAGAGCTCTACCTCTGAGCCACAGCACCACTTTTGGCTTTTTTTTCTTCCTGTGTATGTGGTACTGAGAAATCGAACCCAGGGCTTTGTGCATGTTAGGTGAGCACTCTACCACTAGAGGCCACACTCCCAACCCGAAAGGGCATTTTCTATACCTCTCATTTTGCCTGTGACAGGGTCTGGTAAGTGACAGTAAAAAGGAAACTGAAGAAATGATTCTTTTGGACCAAGAAACACAACAAATCAGAGAAAGGCTGGATAAGTGGGACTGCATTAAACTGCAGAGCATCTGTAGGGCAAAGGACATAGCTAGTAAATTAAATAGGAAGCCTACAGAATGGGAGAAGATCTTTGCTAGCCATACAACAGACAAAGGCCTCATATCTAAAATATATCAACAGTCAAAAAATTGAATCACTCCAAAACTAATCTCCAAAGTAACAAGCATCCCATTAAAAGATGGGCCAAAGACTTAAGGAGAGTCTTCTCTGAAGAAGAAATAAAAATGGCCTATAGACACATGAAGAAATGCTCCACATCTCTGGTCATAAAAGAAATGCAAATCAAAACAACTCTAAAATTCCACCTCACTCCAGTTAGAATGGCCAGGATCAAAAAATCTAATAACAACAGATGCTGGAGGGGATATGGCCAGAAGGGATCACTACTACACAGTTGGTGGGAGTTCAAACTCATTCAACCACTATGGGAAGCAGTATGGCAGTTCCTCAAAAGACTAAACATAGAGCTCCCCTATGACCCAGCAATTCCACTACTTGGTATTTACCCAATAGTCCAGAAACAAGGGCATACTAAATCCGCTAGCACAATGATGTTCATTGCAGCACTGAGGTGTCCCTCAGTTGATGAGTGGATCAACAAGATGTGGTATTTATACACAATGGAATTTTATGCTGCTGTCAGAAAGAACGACATCGCTCCATTTGTAAGGAAATGGAAAGACTTAGAAAAAATCATATTAAGTGAAGTAAGCCAGACTCAAAGGAACATAGGCTCAATGGTTTCCCTCATTTGTCATAACCAGTAGAAACCTTGGGCTCTCCTAGCAGAGATTTACAATAGAACAAAACCTAGATACATAAGGCCATACAGTATGACACTAAATGAAAGGACCTCTAGGATATAAAAACAAAAGCCATATAATGAGTGATTGTTGTCCTTAATGTACTATGTGATCTCTCATCTCTTTTGCTGTCCCTTGGTTCTCTCATATTGTTACAGTATTTCATTTTGTTATCTGATATATTGGATAAATGCATATTGGTTATTTGAAATTGGTTAGGGAAGGGGGAAAATAAGATAAAGGGTGAGGGTGGGGGGGAGGGAAATGGGGACCAAAACATGAGAAAGGGTATCACTGTATGTGAAGTAATGCACCTTCTATCTGGTGAATATAATGTAACCCTTCTATTAATTACAATAAAAATATGTGAAAAAAATAATTCTTTTGGGGGCCCAGTAATTGAGCATGCTTCCACTCCCATGGAGCTTTTGGACGAGTGGGCAGCCAGTGCCAGAACCTACATTCAGGCTGCTTTCTGCCCTGGCTGGGTGCATCTTTGCTCAGAATGACTCAGCCAAAAGTATCCAGGGATGTCAGCAAGAATCCTCCATCACATGTGCCTGAGCTCCAGGAAGAAATCAGCCTTCCTGTTTCCTTCTCCCTCATCAAGCTGAGGAAGGCAGGGAGCCCTTCTAATTTGCCTCTTGAGTTTTGGACCTATGCCAGGAACTAAATATGGCCAGCAGGTGGCACCCAGGTTCTGAGCAAAGATTCCTTTAACTGCCTCCCCCAGTCCCATATCATCTGAGAAAATGGAGAGTCCCTAAATTGGATCTAGCCTTCAAAGAGGAAGCCAGTGCCCATGAAAATGTGTCTCAGGGAAGGGCCTGGAGTGGAGTGCAGGTCCTCTCAGAGCTAGACCAGCTGCCTGAGCAGGGGGTCTGCTCTAAGACTGAACTGAACCAAACCAGCTCCCATTCCCCTAAATCCATAGTAGAATTTGTCAGACAATCCAACTTCAGATGGCCTCTGAATTAGATGAGTTAGGTCTGGACACAAAGCAGACCAGCTGCTATGACAGAGGTACATAAAGTATTTGCAGAAGCATTTGGTGCTTAGTGGACTATCTGCATCAATAGCAGCAGAGACAGTGTAAGAAAACAGCGATAAAACACCTGTACAAGAGTTCTTTATCTCTATGAGAGAATGGAAAGTAATAGCCAGAAATGGCAGCTCTGTCTTTATGGTGGAAATAGCAGGGGCTTCTAACTCCACCCCAGTCCTTTCCACCACCATCTTGGACACAGGATGACTCGAGAAATAGCTTCCTGAGTGAGTTATAGCATGTCACTCCTCAGGTGGGGGTGTGCTACTCCAGATAGATCAAATTAAGACTTGGGAAGAGTCTGCTTTTCAGAACATTGACTCCTGGTAAGACTGCTGTGTCTAGAGATGGGGAAGAAAATGTCTAGGAGGGTGAGCCAGGTACGGGTGGCTCATGCTTATAATCCTAGCTACTCCAGAAACGGAGATCTGAGGATGGAGGCCTGAAGCCTGCCTGTGAGACTCTTATCTCTGATTAATCAGCAAAAAGCTGGAAGTGGAGGTGTGGCTCAAGTGGTAGAGTGACAACCTAGGTAAAAAGCCAAATGAGAGTATGAGGCCCTAAGTTCAAGCCCTGGTACCTCCCCATACAAACGTTAGAACATTTAACCTGGTGATTTTGCTTAGTCACTTCTTGTGGGCACATTCATAGCTCTTGTTGAGAGAGGTAAACTATCAGTCATTTTGCATACTGAAGCCTTGAAAAATGTTCATCAAGCCTGAATCTTGATATCCAAAGGCCAGAAGGATTTCTAGAGACCAATCACCTTTCCCAGACACCCAGACTGCATTTGTCTTAGGAACTTCTGTTCTGAAATTATAAAGATGGTCATCGAGTCTGAATACATCTGAAATCTTACCCTCTAATATTTAACAATATTACCAGCTTAAATTTAATTTTGCCTTTCTATTTTTAAGTCTTCAATGGAAATCTATCTCCTACAGATATGTATTTGGGATCTTTAATCTTTACTAATTCTTAGAACTCTACCACTTGATCCATCCAGGTGTGTGTGTGTGTGTGTGTGTGTGTGTGTGTGTAAGTGTGCACATGCGCGCGTGCACATATCCTTCCTCTCCCTACCCCCCCTCATGCTTGTACAGGTCATGGGGATTGAACTCAGGGGCTAGGTGCTGTCCTTGAGCTTCTTTTGCTCTACCACTTGAGCCATTACACCACGTCTGGCTTTTTGTCTGCATAAAATACAGTCTCACAAATTTTTTCTGCCTGAGCTAGCTTCACACCATGAAGGATCACAGGCATGAGTTACCAGCACCTGGCTGTGTGTGTGTGTGTGTGTGTGTGTGTGTGTGTGTGTGTGTGTGTGTGTGGTCGGTCATGGGGTTTGAACTCAGGGCCTAGGTACAGTCCCTGAGCTCTTTTGCTCAAGGCTAGCCCTCTACCACATTGAGCCCCAGCTCTACTTCTGTTTTCTTGAGTGGTTAATTGAATATAAAAGTTTCATGGAGACTTTTCTAACCTAGCTGGCTTTGATTTCAATCCCTAAATAGCTAGAATTATAGGCACGAGCCACTGGGGCCTGGCTACTTTCAGCTTTTTTTTTTTTTTTTTTCTGTCATGAGGCTTGAACTCTGGGCCTGGGCTCTTCAACTCAAGGCTAACACTCTACCACAGCTCCACTTCCCCTTTCAGCTTTTCGATAGTTAATTGGAGATGAGTGTCTTCGATTTGTCTCCCAGGGTGGCTTTGAATCACTATTCTCAGATCTTAGCCTCATAAATAGTTACAATTATAGGCATAAGCCACTGGAAGTTGTCTCCAGTGATCTTCTTTACCCTGCATTCAGCCCTGTTCTGATGGTCTCTGGAAAATTCCTTGTGGATCCTATCTCTGTCCAGGATGACTATGAAAAACATGTTTTCCATTCCTATAGGAAGTGACTGGCATGCAAATAAGCCAGCTCCAAAGTCTGTGCTTTGAGAATGCTGGGTCTCTAATGAGACCACGGGTTCAAATTCTAGTCCTACCATGTCCTGTTTGACTTTAGGACTTGGATTCCACATCTACATAACAAGGACAGTGACAGCTCCCACCTCGTAAAGCTGTTGTAAGAACAAAGTGAATCCCATATACAAAGCCCTGAGCACAGAACATGGTGCCAGTGTTTGCCAAGTGTCAGCGTTACTATCCAGAAGTGAGAACCCAAAGGCACCCATTTGAGAAGCAGGATCCTAGCACACAGCCAGCTTTGGGACTCTGAGACTGTAGGAAGGCCAATTCAAAAGGAAGACAGACTGTAGAAATGCACTTTTCTCTGCCCCTTTGTGAAGGGGCAGCCACTTGGGTTTTCTGAAGTGGGACATCTAACTATGATCCCTCCCCAGCTGCATATTTCCCACATAACTACCTTTATAGATGTCATCCTACCTGCCAGGAAAACTGGAACAGACGCTGTGGGACCAGAGGACAGTGAGCTCTGTGGAGACTGCCAAAATGTTTCTGCTCCCACTGTGGAGCTATGCCCATCTTCACTGGGCTATCCCTTCCTGCCCAGGCCCAGGAGGGCTGAAGTCACCTGTCTGGAAACTCTGCAAAGCTGCTGCCCCTTGCCCCCTTGGCTCACACATCCAGGCTGTCCTGGAGTTGTGTGGAGGCAATACATAGAGGGAGGGAGGGAGAGTTCTGAGGGCCTGGAAGAGCCCTGCTAGCGGGTCACAAAGCCCTGGCCACTCAGCCAATCACCTTCTTCTGATGGGCAATCAAGGATTCGACTCATAGACAGGCTTAAAGCTGGAGCAGTCAAAATAGAGAAGAGCCAGTGGGTAGTTTCAGGATTGGCTGGTACAGTATGAACCCACTCCAGCAGATCCAGCATGGACAATTGTAGGGACAGGTAGGGCCCATAGCTTCTCCGGGATTCTGTTCTCACAACTCCTTCAAGATTCTGAGCCTAGACTGAAGTTCTAGACTGTGTCCTGGTATATTCTGCTAAATATTATCTGGACTCTTTACAGAGATTCCCTTGGCCTGGGTAATACAGCCATACCCCTGTAGCCACTGTTCAGAAGAATCTGTCCTTGGGGGAGTCCTGGGTAGATTGTTCTAGCTGATCATAACTCAAAGGCTAAAAGGAAACCCAGGCCCATAGTAAAGACAACTACTTCTCATTGCTAAAATTAATCCCTTTTAGTGGCCAACAGAGAAGGCCCTAGAAAACCTGGGATAACCTTAAAGTTCCTCAAATGCCATTTTTAAGTTTTAGAGTATCTATTATTGCTTTTTAATGCTGGTACCAGGGCTTGAACTCAGAGTCTCATGCTCTTAGCTCGGCTTGCTCTACCATTTGAGTCAGACCTCCAGCTTGGCATTTTACTAGTTTATTGGAGATGGAGTCTCACAGACTTTTCCGCCTGGGCTGACTTCTGAGTATCTGGGATAACATTGGAGACTGACTTTAAACACCTATGTTGAAGCCAACTTCCATGGAGCCACCATCAAACCAAGGCTACTAGCATGTGGCTCCTGGAGGCTCATTTATCCCCTGTTCTTCCCACCAGAAAGCCTGCTCTAAAGATATCTGGAACACAGTAAGATTCAGTGTGCAGTCTCTGTCCTCCTGCCAACATTCAACCATTCTTTGCCTGGTGGTCCAGGCATTCCACCCAGCAGCTTATTCTGCAGAACTAGCCCATCTGGAGCTGTCCAGCCCCAATCTGAGGGAGGACACACACTGGAGAGGTCCCAGAGGTCCCACAAACGTCCCTTCTGGCCATCACAGACTTCCTACCAGGAACAGCCTCCCTTTAATTTGGGGGCTGGTACTAGGGTTTGAACTTAGGACCAGGGACCTTTCTCAGCTTTTTTTTTTTTTTTTTTTTTTTTTTTTTAACAAAGCTGGTATTTTATCACTTGAGTCACGGTTTCACTTCTAGTTTCTTAAAAATAATTTTAATTACTTACTTTATTGTTATTATAAAGATAATGTACAGAGGGGATGCAATTAGAGAGTCAGGTAATGAGTACATTTCCTTTTATATAGTGTCTTCCCTTTCCTCACTCTCTCCCAGTCCTTTTCCCCCATCTCCATCCATGAGTTATATAGATCACTTTCCACCTTTTCCACCTTTTCCCCTTTTAGTTCTGTGCCCTCCTCATCACGCTCCCAAAGACATACAGGAAAAGTACACCATACATAAAAGAAGACAGAGTCACCAACAATTTTTTTAAAAAGAGACCTCTTGTGGGCCGGGAGTTTGGCCTAGTGGTTAAAGTGCTTGCCTAGCATGCATGAAGACCCGGGTTCGATTCCTCGGTACCACATACATAGAAAAAGGCCGGAAGTGGTGCTGAGGCTCAAGTGGTAGAGCTCTAGCTTTGAGAAAGTCCAAGGACAGTGCTCAGGTCCTGAGCTCAAGCCCAGGACTGGCAAAAAAAAAAAAAAAAAAAAAGAGACCTCTTGTTTCAGTGTTATAGGGTTTGTTTTGAGATCAGTCTAGGACTATCTATCGCCAATACCAGGCCTGTTTTGTTATTATAGCTCTGTAGTAGAGTTTGGGATGGTGAGTAGGTCTGGATTGTGATACTACCTGCATTACTCCCCCCACCCCTGCCCTGCCACCTGGATTTGCCTTGCTTTTTCTAGGTCTTTTGTTGTTACATATGCATTTTGGGATTGTTTTCTCTATCTCAGTAAAGAACATCATTGAGATTTTGATGGGGATTCCACTGAGTTTGTATATCAATTGGCAATTTGGCCATTTTTACAATATTAATTCTACCTATTCATGAACATGGAAGACCTTTCCATTTCCTGGTGTCCTCTTTTCTTCCTTCAAATTTTATAGTTTTCACTATAAGATCTTTTTCATTTTCAGTTAGGTTTATTCTAGGCTTTTTCTTTTTTGTTGGTTGTAGGTCTAGAACTCAGGGCCTGAGTGCTGACCCTGAGTTCTTCTGTTCAAGGCCAGTGTAGTCTACTACTCTGAGCCACAGTAGCATTTCTGGTTTTTGAATGATTAATGATTAAGTGTCTCGTGGGTACTTTTCGGCTGACTTCGAACTGCAGTCCTCATTTCAGCTAAGATTACAGATGTAAGCCTGTACCCAGCTTAGGTTTTTTTTGAAGCTATTGCAAAATGAGTTTTTATGATTTTCATTTCTGCTTGTATACTATTGGCATACAGAAAGGAGACTAATTTCTGTAGTATCTTGCTACTTTGCCAAAGTGGTTGATCAGCTCTAGGGGCTTAGGGATGGAGTCTTTTGGGTTTTTTAGGCATAAGATCATGTCATAAATAGGGAGAGTCTGACTTCTCCTTTCCTTGTGTGCATCCTTTTATGTCCTTTTCTTGCTTTGTTGCTCTGGCTAGGAATTCCAGAATTATATTGAAGAGGAGTGGAAAGAGTGACCATCTTTGCCTTGTTCCTGATTTTAGGAGGAATGGTTTTAGTTTTTTATCATTCAAGTATGATGGTGGCTGTTGATCTGTCATATAGCATTTATTATTATTATTATTTTTTTGCCAGTCCTGGGCTTGAGCTCAGGGCCTGAGCACTGTCCTTGGACTTTCTCAAGGCTAGAGCTCTACCACTTGAGCCTCAGCACCACTTCCGGCCTTTTTCTATGTGTCTGGTACCGAGGAATCGAACCCGGGTCTTCATGCATGCTAGGCAAGCACTTTAACCACTAGGCCAAACTCCTGGCCCTAGCATTTATTATTTTAAGGAACGTTCCTTCTATTCTTAACTCCTACTGAGCTTTTTAACACGAATGAATGTTGTATTTTGTCAGGGTTTTTTTTTTATATCTATTGAGGTGGATCTTGTGGTTCTTATCTTTGGCTCTGTTGATGGCATTTATTGGTTTACATATGTCGCATCTGGTTATGTATGTTGAACCTTGGTCTTCATATCTCAGCCACCTGAGTAGCTAGGATTACAGGCATAAGCCACCTCTCCCAGCTCTTTAATTTTTGTTTTTCACGGATATTTTTAGTTTTGCTGTCAATTGTGAATGATAGCTTTGCTGGGAAGACCAGTTTGGGTTGGCAGTTGTTGACTTTCAGGGCTTAAATTATACCATTCTAGTCTCTTCTTGCATTCAGTTTGTGTGCAGAGATCTACAGTAATTCTTATCTTCTTTCCATTGTAATATAGTTTCTCATTTGATTTTGCTACATTTAAAATTAATTCCTTAAGTGCAGTGCTCTCATGTATCTGGAAGTATTTCTTCTTGAATCCTGTCTTCTAGGATTGTTGTATGCCTCTCTTAGGTGGACAAGATTCTCTGTAAAGTTAGGGGATTTTTTTTCTGTTATAATTTTGTTGAATAGGTTTTCAATGTCTTCAGTTTTGAATTATTCTCTCTTATCTATACCGACTATTTGGAAATTTGATCTTTTGGCTGAATCTACCAGTTCTTGGGTTTCTTTTTACTACGTTCAGAGTGTTTTTTCCTTTGATTTTTTGGCTCTAATTCCTCTGTTTTGTCCTCAACTCTTCATACCCTATTTCCTATTTTTTTTCAGTCTATTGCCTATGCTTTCAACTGTGATTTGCAAGCTCTTTGTCAATAGCCGTTCTCAGGGTATTAATTTCATCTTTTAATGAATGTATAGTGTTTCTATCTTTTTTCATTTCTTTTTGGGTGACATATATTCTTGGTCATTTCCTCCTTGAAATCTTCTATTTGTTTTTGGATATGCTCTGTCATTCCATTGGCTAATTCTACCATCATTATTTTAACAGTCCTTTTGTCCTCTCTCTTCTTCACTGTCACAAGGGTCCTTCCCTGGATTGTTATTGGCTTTTGAATTTGGTATGCTGTCTTGATTGTTCATGTATTTTTAAATCTTTTATTGTTGATTTATGTATTTGGATTCAGGGACTAATGGGGTTGTTCAGATTGTATATTAAGTCCATGGTGGTGGTGGGCGGGGGGTTCACTGGATGAATCTCTCTCCGACTTTGCATTTGGCAGCTTTTAGCTTGGGGGTGCAAACAGTGTAATGGGTCCTGGCCAGTTTTAGGGCTCTGTGGTGGGTTGGGTGGTCTGGTGCCCTGGCCTGGGTTTAGGCCCAGTGGCAGGTTCCCATTATGTGGTGCCTGAACAGCAGACTAGGGTCCTGGCCTGGACCCATGTCTTGAGTATGCAGATTCCCACTAGTGGTAGTGGGGAGGTCATCTGGCCTGAGTCCTGGACTAGTGCCTACTTCCAATGGGACAGGAAGCAACGTTCTGGTGCCTGGATCTTTTTTGAGTCCCAGAGTGGGCAGATTCCCATTGTGCAGTACAGAGACATTGTGTCCGCCCCCCGCCCGAATCCTAGACTGACATTTACTTTCCACATGGTAGAGAGGTGCATTCCAGTCTCTGCTTCAGGTGTGAGCCCAGAAGGGGGCAGACTCCCACAGGATGTTGCAGGGAAATCATCCCCTCCCATGTCCTGGACTAGTGTCTACTTCCCAGGGGTAGGGGGCTGCATTCCAGTTTCTGGACCAAGTGTGAGCCCCACAGCCCCAGAGTGGGTGGGCTCCTGCTGGGAAGTGCTGGGTCAATGGTTCCTGCTGATTTTTAGCAGGTCAGATTTTTTCCCCCATCATCAGCCATGGCTGCAGAAAAATGCCCATTTCCAGTTTTTTGCTGGTTAATTGGAATGAGTCTCACAAAGTTTTCTTCCAGAAATGGCTTTGAATCCCAATTTTCACATCTCAGTCTCCTGAGTAGGATATTAGCCATCTGATGTTTGGGTTATGTGTTTTTTAAGTTACTGCATGGTTGCCTTAAATTGGCAAGTGCTGACCACTGACACATATACTCAATAGTCTGTGGGGTACCCAGAAGCCACAGGACAATTTTGAGGCCTGGGTGTTTTGTCTTTAAGGAGCCTCCATTTGACTGAAAAGATTAAAAGTCTCCCATAAAATAAGGGATCACAAAACCAGAAGTTCTAGACAGAGCATGCACATTTGGCTTTTGTATTCTCTACCGCACGCAAAGGATGGGGAGGGGGTGGAAGTTTAGCAGGTAGGGAGTTTATCAGGGTAGCTGGCACTTGCTTTAGGCTTGTCAGGATGTCAGCAGTGAAGAGAAAATGGGGAATTGGGGATATGGGGAACATGTTTACTACAACTGAGACCCATGACTAAGTCTTAGAGGAATGTTAGGGGACATGATCAAAGGAGAGAAGTGGAGAGAGGTGGGTGAGATCTATGGAGCCAAGGGCAGGGCCATGATCCAGAGGAGGACATCTGCCTTGTTAATGATGCTACCAGACCTTAGATGGAGAAGTGGTCAGTGGATTGTGCAATAAGGACATGAGTCATTTTTCTGGAGTGTGGGGTCAGAAGATAGACCCGTAGACAATTAGGGAGTCCAGATTATTTGCTCATGAGGATGCTGAGAAATCAGGAGTTTGTCATCAGGCCATTGTGTCTGCTCCAAAATTTAGGGAGACCAGAGTGATTATCTGCATGGCAGTGAGCATCTTGATTCCTTTAGTTAAAATTTGAAGAGACAGATTAAAATACAGGCTTGAGCACTTCAGCTTTACCTCCCTCATCCTCTTTTCAGTCCACTGCCTGTCCACCCTAGTAAGTTCTACTTCTTTTATCTGGGCAAGGAAGCTCTGGGGTACAGCTGCTTAAACTACTATATCAAACGTGAAGAGAAGAAGCAGTGGAATGATAATAAAGTCTTAGTTAAGCTGAATATGTGGAAAATGCTGTCTTAAATATTCACATGCTGTTCTGTTTAGCTATGGCTAATCAGAGCACCTTCTGACCTTCAGTTTTATGGAAAATTGTTATATTAGGACAAGGAGACAAACAAAATTGATTACCAAGGACTCTGTAGAGGCTCTGATCCATTTAGTCAGGCACTTACCCATTACAGTTTTTGGAGTAAGTGTTCCTCTCACATAATGCTGAATTCTAGGCACTGTGTCAGGTTTGAGGTCCACAGGAGGCATTGAGACCTAGCCTGGCCCCTTCATGAACCCAAGTACACTGGGAGCAGTTCAACTGAACAAAATTTCCTAAGGGAAACATACTATGATCCACTTCTAGACACTGCTGTAGCCATGCTGCTGCTTGAGTCAGGGAAGGCCTCAGAGAAGAGGCAGAGCTTGAACTGAGAACCAAGGGTTAGGGAAACATATGAGAAGGTGGAGAGGGCTGAGGAAGTTCACCCAGAATGCCTGTTGTGGGCAAGAGATAATGCTAAAAGGGTATAGAAATGCACATCACCAGGATTCCCTAGACCTTGGTCAAGGGCTGCTGAACTGCTTTTATCCTAGGGAAAAAAAATCAAAGGATTGTTTCTTGTGTGTATGGCATATTTATAATAATATAAAATATTAGTAACAATACTATAGGAAAATAACAACCTATTTCCAAATCAAAGTTATAATAAATAAAATTGTAGCACTTACAAACAACATGCAGTAAATAATTTTACAGAGCCTATGTTTTATTTTATTTTGGTAGGACTGGAGTTTGGACTCAAGATCTTGTGTTTGCCAGGCAGAGGATCTATCGCTTGAGCCACTCTAGCCTATATCCCCCTAATTTTTTAAAATATTTATTTATTTATTAGCAGTTGTGGGGACTGAACTCTGGTTCTGTCCCTGAGTTCTTCAGCTCAAGCTTCAAGCCCCACAGCCCCACTTTTGATTTTCCAGTGGTTAACTGGAGATAAGAGTCTCACGGACTGTAGTATCTAGGCTGGCTTTGAACTGTGATCCTCAGATCTCAGCCTCCTGAGTAGCTAGGATTACAGGTATGAGCCAGCATGCCAGGCTACTTTCATTTTTATTTATTGCTATAACTAAGGAGTTATAGAAAGGGGCTATAATTCTACAAGTCGGGTTATGAACATAATGCTTCTTGGTCAATGTCATCCCTTCCTTTATTCTCCCCCAATGAACCTTAAATTTTGAAATAATTTTAGACTCACAGTTCAAACGGAAGAACTACCATGCATTGTTGTCTATCTCCTCCCTCATCCATAAAGATTATTAAAATCAGGAAATGGACAACGGCATCTTATTAAAGTACAGACCTTATTTTTCATCACTTTCTGTGAAATTTATCACACGTTATCTACCAGGACACTGAACTGTTCTCTATCCTTAAATTCCCTCAAAGCCAGATGCTAGTGACTTAATCTGAGAATTGAGGTTTGAAGGCAGCTTGGAGAAACAAATCTGCAAGACTCTTATCCCCAATTAACCAACAAAAATCCAGGAACTGAGCTGTGCTTCAAGTGGTAGAACATCAACCTTGAGCCAGAAAAACCTTAGTTAGAGCAAGGTCCTGATACCAGCACAAAATAAACATAAACCCACAACAACAACAACAATGACCTTCAAATACCTCTGGCAACCTCAGAGCATTGTAATTTTCTCATTTTATGAATGTTGTATAAATGAAACCATATAATATTTTATATTTAGCTTTTTGCTCCTTACCCCAATGCTTTTGACTTTCATCTGATTTATTGCAGGGATTAAGAGCTCTTTTTCCACTACTGAGTAGTATTCCAATCAATAGTGGGTGGCTAGATGTATCACAGTTTATTCATTTACTCATTGAAGGATTTCTAGCTTGTTTCCAATATTTGGTGATGGAAACTTTCTCAGGATTCTTGAGTTATAAAGAGAACATTTCTTCACCAGAATAAAGCGCTTAAAAAATTTCATGTGCTTTCTGAGGCTGCTTATTTTACAGGTGTAGATATGTACCCTGCTTTCATTAGTGTTAAGTCTTTGCCTTCCTCTGGAAAAATCGGTATACGTTGACTATTCTGCCTCTGAGATTTACTGAGAGACCATTCCTCAACCACAACTTGAAGGTCCTACCCTGTCTATCATTCTGCTCATGCCCTAGATGTGGGTGGCTTTTTATTGTGTTCTAGAGATGACATAGAATATAAGATGGACTGCAGCCATCTTTGTTTTCTTTTCTTTTTCTTTTCTGCCAGTCTGGGACTTGAACTTAAAGCCTGAGCACTGTCCTTGGGCTTTTGCATGGCTAGTGCTCTACTATTTGAACCACAGCATCACTTCTGGCTTTTTCTGTATATATGGAACCAAGAAATTGAATGGAGGGCTTTGTGCATGCTAGGCAAGCACTCTACCACTAGGCCACACTCCCAGCCCCCCATTTTTGGTTTCTTTCAGGCAGAGCAATGGGGTGGTCTGAGGAGATAACAATTGCGACTTATCCCAGGGAGTAAATCCTTTAGTTCTGGAAGACTACTGGCCATTCCAAACTCCCCAGTGAGAGAAATCTTTGCTGACCACTCAGCAAGTTTCTAACTTTTCTGTAATCGTTGAACTTAAAGTGTGCCTGGGTGGTTCATACTAAGCACAAACTCTACCACCGTAGACCACTGGAGCACATGCAACCTTCTTCCTGAGGAATCTAAAGAACAGGCCTTTTATGAGTTAATTAGCCCTTAACCAGTCTGCTAACCCAAGCTTCCTAATTCTCACAAACCTTTTCACCTACCTACACATGAAGATACAGACAAATCATTGGGATTATGACTCAATTTGTGTGTGAGTGTGCCAGTCCTAGAGCTTGAACTAGGTGCTGTTCCTGAACAATTCTTTTGCTCAAGACTAGCACTCTATCACCTGAAGCCACAGTGCTACTTCCAGAGTTTTCTGAGTAATTTTGAAGATAAGTGTCTCACAAATTTTCCTGCCCGGCTTGGCTTTAAACTGAGATCCTCAGATCTCAGTCTCCTGACGGTTAGCATTATAGGCATGAGCCACTGGCACCCAACTTAAGAAGAACTTTTATTTCCTCTTTTACAATGGGAGTCATCTCTCTTGACTCAGGTATAGAACACATAAAGCAGCCCCTCCTTGTCTGGTAGTCTCAGAAGTTACACTAGTAGAGGCTTCAGCACACCTGATTTCAGGATAGCCTTTCAATATGACTGTACAACATGCATTTCTCACTGAAAACACCAATGTTTCAGCAAGTGTGTTTAACCACAAAGGAAATTCTACTACTTCTCTCTTGCTTGTCAAGTGTGAAGTGAAAGAGCTTGAAGAGAAGAGAAAACAATCCTGACTCCTCGAATGATGAGGGTTAGAGTTCCTAAATCAAGGCCTAGGGTGTTTCTACCAATTCAGCTGCCCAGCAATCTCTTCTTCCTAGAGCAGAAGCTAATGGGGCCATATGACCTAGTAAAGGCAGAAGAGCAGAGTTCAAGCATGATCACAATAAGTATACATAAGCAAGAGAGACGTAGTAGGATTTCCTTTGTGGTTAAACACACTTGCTGAAAGTAGGGAAGAGTCCTGCTAAATGTGCAAGTGACAGGATTTGCTGTTGAACACTAGGATGTGAAGAGAGAGGTCAGAGATGACCTTGTGCTCTGCCTGAGCCACAGGAAGGATGGAGAAACTGCAGGAAAAGCAAGTTTGAGTGTGGGTGAAGAGCAGGACTCATTTATCTTATGCTGTCAGTAATATTCAAAGAACACACAAATATTAGAGACTTTTTTTCAGTGTTTGGCAAGTACACTGAGGCTAAAGCTCCAGCTTCAGAAACATGTTAAATGGGACATAATATTCCATGCTATTATTAAATATTCACAAATTGTTAAGACATTTTTGATATTTAAATATCCTTAGAAATAGTATCCAACATTCAGTCTTTGCTAAATAACTATTTCCTTGGGCAGGAAACTACTGGGTCAAAGGTATGACATACTGTCTAAGGATTTATATATGTACTTTTCTTTTTCTTCCAGAAATTTATGAATGTTCACTTCAATAATGCTCACTAACACTGCTATTGTAAAGAAATGTGCTGATTTAATAACTTTTTGGGTTCTTTACACTATTTCTTTGATTACTAGTGAAAGCCATTTCCATGATTACTGACCACATATATTTATACTTCTGTGAACTATTTTGGACAATTGAGTTTGAAAGATGGCTAGGCATGTCTCAGAGGGCACAGAGATTCTCAGGGCCACAATTCATGGAAAATAGGTGTAAACAGTTAACGCAGGAAGCACGCTCACCTTTGTTAGCAATCTAAAAACATTTGTCACCAATCTGTCATGAAGGTAAAAGCAATCCAAGGTATAGTCATACCGAACCTGAGAATGGTCAATTCCGGTTAGTGAAGGTAATAGGCCATGAATTTGTGTGTGTGTGTGTGTGTGTGTGTGTGTGTGTGTGTGTGTACACGCGCACGTACCGCACGTGCTAATCTTAGGGCTTGGAATCAGGGGGTCTGGGAGCTGTCTCTGAGCTTTTTTGTTTAAGAATAAAGCTCTACTACTTAAGCAATAAATTCATTTTTGCCTTTTTGGTGGTTAATTGGAGATAAGCATCTCATGAACTATTTTGCCCAGGCTGGCTTCAAACCATGATCCTTAGATCTTAGATCCCTAAGTAGCTAAGATTACAGATAAAGCCATGGTGATGAGCTTAGGCCATGGATTTTGTTGTTGTTGTTGTTGGTGGTGGTGGTTATGGGGTTTGAACTCTGGGCCTAGGCGCTTCCTGAGCTCTTCAGCTCAAGGCTAGCACTCTACCACTTGAGCCACAGCACCACTTCTGGTTTTCTGGTGGTTAATTGGAGATAAGAGTCTCACAGACTCTCTGCCTGGGCTGGCTTTGAACTGGGATCCTCAGATCCCAGGTTTTTTTTTTTTGCCAGTCCTGGGCTTGAGCTCAGGGCCTGAGCACTGTCCTTGGACTTTCTCAAGGTTAGAGCTCTACCACTTGAGCCTCAGCACCACTTCCAGCTTTTTTCTATGTATGTGGTACCGAGGAATCAAACCCAGGTCTTCGTGCATGCTAGGCAAGCACTAGGCCAAACTCCTGGCCCCTTTAGTACACTTTTTACTGCTGGAATTTTAGCAAGTCTTTGCTGTGTTAGGGATTACATGATTTGGTAAGGAGAAGGAGACTGAGGACTGTGATTGTTCAAGTGTGCAGGATTGACTATGGAGATTACTCTGGGGAGGAGGGATTTTGGTAGAATACTTCACTGGGAACAGAGAATTTGGTAGTAGGCAATAGAACAAGATGCCAGGTTGTGGTGTCAGCTGGATTCACAACAGAAGTGTCATAGATATTAGATTCTTTTCCATTCTCTTTTTTAGTGGTGGTATTAATGAACAAAGAAACATAAAACCACACCTCAAGGAAACAGCTCAGAGAACCCAGAGTCCTTCTGGGACTCTGGGGGTAACTTATATAAAGGACCACCAAACTAGAATCCTTGTAATTTTCTTCTTGGTATCAGACTTCTAGAGGGCCTATGTGCCTTCATTCAGTTTTAGTTCAACCTAGATAACCAGTCACTTTTTTTTTTTTGTGGGTCATGGGGCTTGAACTTGGCCTGGGTGTCATCCATGAGCTCTTCAGCTCAAAGCTACCACCCTACCTTTGAAGTGGGCCAAGCCCCACTTCCCATTTTCTAGAGGTTAATTGGAGATAAGAGTCTCAGGTTCTTTTGTGCCTGGGCAGGCTTTGAACCTTGATCCTCAGATCTCAGCCTCCTGAGTAGCTAGGATTACGGGTGTGAGCCACTACACTTAGCACCAGTCACGTTTCTGTTCACATAGGTTTCATGAATATTTTAGCACTGCTGCATGCACAGAGATGATCTGGCCAGAGGACTTTGGTCCAGAGAGTTTTCCTCTGGCTTATGGCTGAATCCTCATCTGATGAGGAACATGCATAGTGGCTAGCTGCTCACATCACACGGTGGTGATGCTCATGGAAAATTTACTCTTATAACTACTTTCCCAGGAAATTGCAGCATGTCACAAAAGCAGCTTAATGAAACTGTCTGCAGAATCTACTAATACTGTCTTCTCAGCTTTTCTGTCACAGATGGTGGCCAGTATTCTCCTCCCTCCATACCCGACACCTCTGCATATTAGCAGCAGCTCCAAATTTTCCTCTATCCTCTTGGCCACATAGGTCCTATTATACATCCCGCTCTCCTCACTCTCATTTGTTAAACTCAGGGCCTTATACTTGTGAGGCAGATGTGCTACAAAGTGAACCACCTATAATTTCCAGACTCAGTCTTGAATAAGACATTTCTCTAAGGTCCCTTAGGGGAGTGGAATCCTGTTTTAAGACTGAAACATCACATAAATAATCTCAAGGGCGACAATGGCAAAGCCAGGGAAGGAGAGGAAAAAGCCTCCTCTGACTGTGTTTCATAGACAGCAGAATATAAGATACAGCTTGACTTGCTTTTTTAGTAAAATATTTTATAAGAAAAGCATCCAAACCCATTCACTTACCTATTGTCTACAACTGTAGTCATTTGACAATAGCAGAGGGCTTCTCTCCACTAGAACTTGGCCTTGTGCTCACTCACTTGCTAGGTTTGCTTGCTCATAGCTGGTGCTCTTGCACTTGGACTACACCTCCAGTCAGAACTTGTTTTGGTTAATTGGAGATAGACTCTTGAGGACTTTTGAGCCTATACTAGTGTCAAACTGTGATCCTCTAGATCTTAGTAACTAAGATTACAGGCATAATCCACTTGTACCTCAGAATATAATGTTCTGAGGAAGCCCATCTTACTTGCAAAGGTAAAATATGTATTAACTAGACTTAACAGAGAGTGCCTACTGATTCCTGTTACATTAATTTACTTGTTAATCTACATAGGATCACCTAACAGGAGAAATAATGTGGTTTGGAGATAATACAGATAATATGTCTTCCTAGATGTTATCAGGCACTGCTAATTTAAAATTTGTCTCTATGGAATAAGCTACAGACTTGGAGACCTCTCCTATGATGTGTTGTAGGAGCTGGTTGTTGTGGCACTTTTAAACAGAAGTGATAGTTATTATGGAAACTAGAAAAAGTAGTTGAATAAAACTATGTTAGTGCAGTTTTGACAATATGCAGGAATGGTGTCCTGTTTAGCTAGGATTTGTATGCTGGTTATCAGGACAATTGTTTCATGCAGTTGACAAAGGAGAATTAATTGAGCTTGACTGATCATGGTGTGGCTAACACACCATTTCCTAACATCTTCCAACTCTGCTTATCTTGATTTCATGCTCACAAAGCAAGCTCTGATTATTCTTCTGATTTTCAAGGTACTGTAACATTGGGAAGAAGTATATTGCTTGCTACATTAAATTGATCTTCTGATACAAATGTGTCTGCAAACACATATGTGAATGAATTTTCTCAGGGCTCAGTGATTAAATTGATCTTCTGATACAAATGTGTCTGCAAACACATATGTGCATGAATTTTCTCAGAGCTCAGTGACCTTAAGAAGAGCTGATTGTTAAGTTGTTAGATTTAAAGATCTGAGGGGCAATGATCCCGAACTGCATGTAACAGTCAAGATAGAGCATCACTGAATTTCTTCCAAATGTGAAGATGCAAATGTCTGCTGAAATGTTGGACAGCTCCTACCTGTGCCCATAGGGCTCAACTCATGGGGTATCCTGGAAGCAATCCCGATTCAGACAAGCACACTTCTCTAGATGTCCATTATGTGCACTAGGTTTCCTGCCAGACATGGACTTTTGGACCTATCCAGTGGTCATGACCAAGCCAGGCCTGCAGTGGTCAGATAAAAGATAAGAGGTACCATGTTGCCGAAACCCTGTTAATGAAGTTGAGAAGGTTATCTAGAGGCTTCTCAGTGGCCTTCAACCTGGCAGTTGCACCATGCAGTGAGCCATATCATTCACCAAGAACTTGAGCCTATACTAGAAGCCAGAACTCTAAATCAGGCACTCCATTTCCATTTGACCACCAAGTACTTTTTCCCAAGAAGAAGCTCTCCTATCTCTGGGAGCAACTTCTGTGGCTTGGAGCGGGATGTAGGCATATGACTAGAGAAACTGGCAGAAGAATCTGCAAATTTTACACTAAACAGCTTGAAGTGATTTTTAAAAAGGTGGAGAAAGGGCCTGGAGCATAGCCTAGTGGTAGAGTGCTTGCCTAGGATGCACAAAGACCCATGTTTGATTCCTCCAAGGCCAGAAATGGTGCTGTGGCTCAAATGGCAAAGCACTAGCCTTGAGCAAAAAGTGTCCAAGGACAGTGCCCAGGCCCTGAGTTCAAGCCCCACAACAACAACATCATCAACAAAAAGGTAGAGAAAGAAAGGAGGCAGAGCAAACCGGTTTCTAATTTTGTTTGTAACGCCTTAATGTGGTTCCTTGTTAGGCTTTCCAGTTGGAGCATGCATAGTCATTCCAGACCCACGCAATCCTTATGACTGAATTGAAGCTAACCCCTCCAGCCAAGTGATAAAACATAAAATGGGTGCAAAAGTCCAACATGTATAGCAGGAAATAGACCCCTGTATTTCTCAGGAGAGAAGAAACACATTATACAGAATTGACTCTCCATGCAGAGAAGAGGTTTTAAGTCATCTGCCTACTTTTGGCCCACAAAGTATCCTAACAAGGACATAGATGGAAAAGAACACACTTTTTATTTTATTCTAGGTTTATGAGACATAACATTGTCATGATTATTTCAGAATATATTGCAACTGCATTATTTTAGGAAGCTGAGAGCTGAGGAAGATCCCAGTTCAAATCCATCTTGGGCAGTAAATTCTATGAGACTCTTATCTGCAATTAACCAGAAAAAAATTGGAAGTGGAGGTGTGGCTCAATTGGTAGAGTGCCAGACTTGAGGGGAAAAAAAAGCCAAGTGAGAGTGCAAGTTCTTGAGTTTAAGCCCCAGGACCAGTACACACCTACACCCAAAAGGTATTATGAAACTAGGGGTAGGGATAGGGGAGTGCCTCCTAATATATCCCCCCTCTCTCTTTGTTGGTCATGGGGCTTGAACTCTGGGCCTGGGTGCTGTCCCTGAGCTCTTCAACTCAAGGCTACCACCCTACCCCTGGAGCCACAACACTACTTCTGCTTTTCTAGTGGTTAGTTGGAGATCAGAGTCTCACGGTCTTTAGTGCCCAGGCTTGTTTTGAACCACCATCCTCAGATCTCAGCCTCCTGAGTAGCTAGGAACTAGTAGCTGGGCCGTCACGCCTAGCTAGAAGGTTCAGTCTTTTTCTTGGGTTCTAGAGTGCTGTGATGGAATAATGTCAAGTGGGGGACAAAAATAAATATGCTGGGGCCAGGAGTTTAGCCTAGTCATAGAGTGTTTGCCTAGGATGTACAAAGACCCATGTTTGATTCCTCCGTACCATGTACATAGGGGAAAAAAAAAGCTGGAAATGGTGTTATGGCTCAAGTGGTAGAGCTCTAGCCTTGAGAAAGCCCAATGACAGAGCTCAGGCCCTGAATTCAAGCCCCAGGACTGTCAAAAAACAATGCCAACTTCCTATATGGATGCTAAAAAATGTCAATGATAGGTCATAGCTACAATGAGCACCTAGCTAATTTTCTTTTGCTAACATTTATAATGCAGTTAAACATATGCAGTGTTCTTTCTTAAGGATGAGATATGTAGATTTTAAAAGAATAGAGACTAGAACAGATGTTACTTCTCACAGTCACAATGCCAAGATTTTCCCACAAACTGGCTTTCTTTGCTTTAATAAGTATTATTTTCAATGAAAAAAATCCATTTCCTTCCAATGTGATTCAGATTAAAAGGTTTATTTTACAGGGATAAGAAGTGACATGGCTTATACTAGTTAAAAAAACATGAATATGAAATGTCTTTCATCTTTAAAAACTGAGTGCTAGTGGTTCATACCTGTAATCCTTGCTACTAAGATCTTCAGATCTCAGTTTGAAGCCATCCCAGGCAGGAAAGTCCATGAACCTCTCATCTGTAATTAACTACCAAAAGGCTAGAAGAAGTGGAACTGCTCAAGTGGTAAAGAGCCAGCCTTGAGCAAAAAAATTATGGGACAGCATCCAAGCCCTGAGTTCAAATTAGGCACGGAAAATGATAAACTGTCAAGAAGGACTCTTCTTCTACCAATTCAAGCAGCTAGCTTTATAAAGACACTAGTGCCACATCATATGTCTGCTTAGGCCTATTGGGCCAAAAGTCACAATCTGTTTTAGTGACCCCAGAGACTGTACACTTTGGCTTCATACTAACTGACGAGCAGTGACTCACTCCATACTGACTGACTGGCAATGCTGGCTACGGGTGGTCCTCTAAGGATGACTTTTACCTTGATCTTGATTATGTTCTTAACTCGAGCAAATATCCAACAAGCTCTCTTTTGAAGTGAAGTTCATTAACTGGGATCTCAAACCCTCTTGTTTATGAAAGAAGAGCTGAGACAGAAGTAAGCTGGCAAAGTTCTAGGCACTGGTCAGAACTCCTTACTGGATTTTACAAGCACGTAGAGGTGGCTATTTGCTGACATCTTAAGTCTAATGCCTCCTCCTAGAAATAAGCCTGAGTGATTAGGAGTACACACATTCTGTCCTAATTGACTCTTCTCAGATCCTTTCATTGGTGTTTAATCTCTTTTTTGAAATTCTCAACTTTATATTCAAACCATGAAAAACTTAAAAAAAAAATAGGCAGGAGGGGCCAGGAGTTTGGCCTAGTGGTGCATGCCTAGCATGCACAAAGACCCAGGTTCGATTCCTCGGTACCACATATATAGGAAAAAAAAAAAGCTGGAAGTGGTGCTGAGGCTCAAGTGGTAGAACTCGAGCCTTGAGAAAGTCCAAGGACAGTGCTCAGGCCCTGAGCTCAAGCCCAGGACTGGCAAAAAAAAAAAAAAAAAATAGGCACGAGTGTTTCCTAGTAGATAATTTTAACGCTGAGAATTAATTCTCTTCCCCAATCCCCAATCTACCTCTTTGAAGTCAGCATGCCTTTCATCTGTAGATGTAAAAATAAACAATAATAATAAATGCTTTCTCATCTTCTCTAAGGAGGAAGTTCTATTTACTTCTGTGGAAGAAATCCTTATTTTTCAGAGCTAGAGAGACAGGAACAGAATGGGGACTCTTCTTTTGATGGTTGTGATATATTTTTTCTCTCTTTCTTTCTTTTTCTTTTTCTTTTTTGCCAGGGTTGGGTTTGAACTCAGGGCCTACGCACTGTCCTTGAGCTTTATCAGGGCTAGCACTCTACCCTTGAGTCACAGCACCACTTCCAACCTTTTCTGTATATGTAGCACCAAGGAATAGAACCAGGGCTTTGTGCATGCTAAGCAAGCACTCTACTACCAGGCCACTCTCTCAACCAGTTATTATATATTTTTAAACTAAAAGTGTCTCAAGTAACTCTATCTAGTGTTTATTTTGTCAGTTGTCTGGCTTGAACTCAGAGCCTGTGCACTGTCCCTGAGCTTTTGTGCTCAGGCTAGCATTCTACTATTTGAGCCAAATCTTTACTTCTGGTTTTCTGGTGGTTAATTGGAGCTAAGAGTCTCATGGACTTTTTTTTTTTTTGCCAGTCCTAGGGCTTGATCTCAGAGCCTTGGCACGTCCTTGGGCTTTCTCAAGGCTAGTGTTCTACCACTTGAGCCACAGAATCACTTCCAGCTTTTTCTGTGTACATGGTACCAAGGAATCAAACTCAGGGCTTCATGCATGTTAGGCAAACACTCTACTACTAGGCCACGCTCCCAGCCCTCTCATGGACTTTATTTCCTTTTTTTTTTTTTTTTTGTGGTTCATGAGGCTTGAACTTGCCTGGGCACTGTCCTTGAGCTGAAGAGCTCAGGGACAGCCTACCCTTGAGCCAAGTCCCACTTCCCAGTTTTCTGGAGGTTAATTAGAGAGACGAGTCTCAGGTTCTTTTGTGCCTGGGGTGGCTTTGAACCTTGATCTTCAGATCTCAGCCTCCTGAGTAGTTAGGATTACAGGCGTGAGCCACCCTGCCTGGCTTCTCATGGAATTTCTTGCCCAGGCTAGTTTTTAACTGAGATCCTTATATCTCAGCTTCCCAAGAAGCTAGGATTACAGGTATGAGCCACTAGCACCTAGCTTCCATCTACTTTTAGTAACAACTATGACTGGGCCATTCCTTTCTGAGCTCTTCTCTAGATGTATTTTATACAGTGCGTTCTTACCTCATAAGCTATCTCCATCTTTTACAGGGGGAAAGGGAGTTTTAGCACCTCCCACATGCCCAGTAACAGTTCCACTGTGAGGAACATTCCCATCACCTCTAGTCCCCAGGTCATGTGTACTTCTTGTGACTCATCTCTAGTGCTTTGTGCCTTCGTGGACATCAGCTTTATGACTGATGGTTGTACACAATGTCCTTACTGGGTCAAACCAATGGTCTTCTCACTCTAGTCTACCTAATAAGCTCTAAAGGTCAGTATTTTGGAAGACATAATACACCTACCTTTTTAATCACCTCAAAAGCTTCAAAAGAACACTACATCTTGCAAGGCTCACATACTCCCTGCTTTTTACCATTCCGAGTCCTGTCTATATCCTGCCTGAAGAAAGAAGCCTGGGAAGGTAATATACCTTATATACATCCTTGCTATATCGAGGAGCCTTTCCTTCATTCTACCTTCTCAAGCTTCAAGGAAGAGGGTTTTGTTTTTTAGTTTTGCCAGTCTCAGGCTTGGGCTCAGGGCCTGGGCACTGTCGTTGGGTTTTCTCACGGCTAGAGCTCTACCACTTGAGCCATATGTATGTGGTACCGAGGAATCAAACTGGATCTTTATGCATGCGAGGCAAGCACTCTACCAATAGGCCAAATTCCTGGCCCCTGTTTTTGTTTCTGTGTTTTTTTTTAATTTAACTTTTTTAGTGTTGGGTTGAACTCAACGCCTCACACATGCTGCCACTGAACTACACACCAGCCTGAATAGCATGTACTCTGATATGGTGAACAGATCCAGCATTCCCACAGGCATTAGGACTGTAGACTGTGGGAGGCTCCCCAGAAATCCATGTTCTAATCTCAGGCATCTTGTGAATATGTTAGCATAAATGGCAAAAGGGATTTTGCATAGTAAATGAACAATCTGGGGGTGAAAAGATTTTCCTTAGGAGAGGAAACCTGGGAGGAATGTGAAGATGGAAGCAGAAGTGCTGCAGAGAGTCAAAGAATACAGGCAGCATTTAGGAGCTGGAAAAGGCGAGGACACAGATTCCCCTTCCTCACCCCTTAGGGTCTCCAAATGAAACAGACCTACCAAATTGATGCTGACCTACTGTATCAGTTTTTCATGCCAATGTAACCAAGGACAACAAATTGTGTAGTTTAAACCACAGAAATGTATTCTCTCAATGTTCTGAAGGCCAGAGGTTCAAAAATCAAGGTGGCTGTACTCTCTGAATGCTCCAGGGAAATCTGCTGCTCTTCTAGCTTTTGACAATTTCCTTGGTTTATGACCACACCACTCCAACCTCTGCTTCTGTGGTCATACTATCACCCCATCTCTCAACACCCCTATATTCTTCTCATAAAAACAAATGGATAGGGCTGGGAGTTGGCCTAGTGGTAGAATGCCTGCCTAGCATGCACGAAGACCTAGGTTTGATTCCTCGGTACCACATACATAGAAAAAAGCTGGAAGTGGTGCTGAGGCTCGGTAGAGCTCTAGCCTTAAGAAATCCCAAGGACAGGGCTCAGGCCCTGAGCTCAAGCCCAGGACTGGCAAAAAAAAGTGGATATCATAGTATCTTAAAATTTTATTGGTATATGTGGTGAGGGGATGAAACCCAGATCTCAGACATGCTAGACAAGGGCTTTACGACATCTCCAGTCCTGGAAAAGAATACATGCAAGTATATTCAGGGCCCATCCACAATCCAGGATAACTTCTCTTAAGATCTTAATGATACATTTGCCTTTTGACTGGCAAAACAAACAAACAAACAAACAGAAACTCATGAGACTCTTATCTCCAATTAACCACCAGAAAACCAGAAGTAAAAATGTGGCTCAAATAGTAGAATGCTAGCCTGAGCACAAAAGCTCAGGGACAGTGCACAGGCTCTGAGTTCAAGCCACACAACCGACAAAATAAGGAATATGTAATGCTTATTCCTTTGTCAAAGAAATCAATATTCAACCAGGCACTGGTGGCTCATATCTGTAATCCTAGCTACTCAGGAGGATTGCAGTTCAAAGCCATCCCAGACAGGAAACTCTGTGAAACTCTTATCTCCAATTAACCACCAGAAAACTGGAAATGGTAGAGCACCAGCCTTGAGCAAAAGAGATTAGGGATAGCAACCAGGCCCAGAGTTCAAGCCCCATGACTGATAAAAATAAACAAGTACATATACATATATACAAACACACACACACACACACACACACACACACACACACACACATTTCCATTTTCTGTGGAAAGGTACCATTCAGTCCACTGTACCCACCCAGACAGATTTTTTTTTTTTGTTTATAGGGTTTAAACTCTGGATCTAGGCATTGTCCTTGAGATCTTCAGCTCAAGGCTACTGCCCTATTCCTAAGCCACAGCGCCACTTCAGCTTTTCTAGTGGTTAACTGGAGCTCAGAGTCTCACGGACTTTAGTGCCGTAGCTGGCTGTGAACCGCGATCCTCAGAGGATCCTCAGATCCTCCTGAGTAGCTGGGATTACAGTGTGAGCCACCATGCCTGGCTCCAAGACAGATTTTTGATTTCTAATTTCCAGAACTATAAAATGACAAATATGTGTTATTCTATCCAACTAAATTTGTAATTTGTCACACAGCAATAAGAAATGATTACCTAGATCATGTCACTTTAACTCTCTTGCACTTTGCAGAGGCTGTTCTGGGTTGTAACACTCAGACTGGTGCTCTCAGAACTCTCTTGGCTAATGTTTACACATAGGGAAATGATAGGTACAGAGAGAATCTCAGGAAATATTGTGAACAAGAATATTGTGAAAGACCTCATAAGCCTGGAGCAGGAAGGATTGTTTTGTTGTTGTTGTTGTTGTTTTGTGTGTGTGTGTGGGGGGGTGTTGTGGAGCTTGAACTTGGCCTGTGCATTATCCCTGAGCTCTTCAATTCAAGGCTACCACCCTACCCTTGAGCCAAGCCCCACTTGCCATTTTCTAGAGGTTCATTGGAGATAAGAGTCTCAGGTCATTTTGTACCCGGGCTGGCTTTGAACTTTGATCCTCAGATCTCAGCCTCCTGAGTAGCTAGGATTACAGGAGTGAACCACTGTGCCCTGTGAAGGATTGTGTTTGACCCTGTGCTTGGCCCACAACCTTTGCTAAATGGGAAGAAAAGGGTTGTCATCACAACCTCTCTCAGCTGAATGGTTCCAAGAAGCTAAGTGTACATTGTAGGCCCTGCCTATAATCCTAAATACTCAGGAAGCAGAGATAAAGAGGCCAGCCTTGGTAAAAGTTCATAAGACCCAATCTCAATCAATAATAATTAAACAAACAAACAAACAAACAATATCTTAGGTATATTGGCATATACCTGTCATCCTAGCTATGTGGGAAGTATAAATAAGAAGACTATGATCTAGGCTAGTTTGGGCAAAACACAAGACCCTATTTGAAAAGTAACTGCAGCAAAAAGAACAGGAGATGTGTCTCAGATGGTAGAGGCCCAAAGTACAAACTCTAGTATAACCAGTCATATTAAATTAACCAATAAATCATACTAAGCAACTGATATTTAGGCTAAAGAACAAGGAAGTATTCAGGACCTGGGTATGTCCCTTCTACTCCTTCATAAGTGCTCCAGTAAATTTTATAGACCAGCCAGTCTGTGATATGGAGCATTCAGATACCTGTGGGTGAGAGTAGCTAAGGTAGAGTTTTATTTTGATCTTAAGTCATCATGTTATGTTTCAGGTCCCTGCTAGGACAGTGAAAGTATCTCCTAGGGGTGAGGTAATTTCAAAATAAAGTTCCCTGACATGAGATTTCAGTGTTCTGGAAGCAGTGCGCTTAAGGGCAAAACCAGCAACAATAAGCTGTGGCAATGGTTAGCACATTCCACCAAAGTCTTGTGCTGGGACTGCATGGAGCTGACTGTAACTTAGCAAGAAGATACATGTGATCGTCAGGTAAATGCAGCCAGATAGATATTCATACATCTAGTGCCTGGTGGGACCAGGTCTTCCTTTTGGAGGGCACAGAGCTGGTACTGGCAGGGGAGGAGGGTTGGAGACAGAGGGCTTGTGGCTAGGTTTACTTGTGGATAGGGCAATGCTTCAGCCCACCTAAACCACCACTTGGTGTCTTCGGTCTGAGTGGAATAATTGAAAGTGGTTAATTCTCTCACTTTTTTCTACTCTTACAATTTTTCTATAAAAGAAAACAAATTAAATCTCACTTAAAAAATAAACTTGTGGGCTGGGAATGTGGCCTAGTGGTAGAGTGCTTGCTTTGCATGCATGAAGCCCTTGGTTCAATTTTCAGTACTACATAAACAGAAAAAGTGGCTTTGGGGTTCAAGTAGTAGAGTGCTAGACTTCAGCAAAAGCAGCTCAGGGACAGTGCCCAGACCCTGAGTTCAAGCCCCAGGCCTAGCAAACAAACAAACAAACTTGTTAGTGTGTGTAAAGGTTAGGGCAGTGAACAAAACAGGGGCAGTGATTCTTTAGGGACAGGTTAGAAGGGCCTTCTACTTCCTGCATTATTCGTTTCTGCAATGTTTTGATTTAAAAGTAATTTTAAACTAGGTTTGTTATGTAAGAAGTGAGGGAGAGCTGTTTTGTGAGTTGGGAGTGTCTCTAAAAATATAGGTAGGGTTATGGTGATTTTTGAGAATAATCTTTTTTTCTACTTTAAGTGAGGGGACTGCTAACCCATGCATGCAAACATTAGCTGATGAAGGAATTCAAGTGGAACAGAGATCCTGCAGAGAATACTTGGGAGGAATACCTGTAGGCTAATGACCACTGGAGAAATAAATGCCTGTCAGATATCTTGACCTCATTACTGGGAAGGTCAGAACATCGTGAGTCTAAGGCACTGGGAGCACATTTCATAGCTCGCCTGGAGACTCCAACAACCCAATGGGAATGGCATTTTCACTGTCACTCCCAACCTGGAAATGAAGAAGCCAAAGAACGGCTGCTCTGGCACCCTTTTCCATCATGGACACATGTTAGGGCTTTCCGGTTCTTACTGCAGTCACGTCCTTCTCGCTTGTAGGAATTATAGAAGTAAGGACAAACAGCAACAACACTTCAGAAATCCTCTTTTGCTGAAGTGTTTTATTGAGGCCCAACTATTGCTTAAGTCTTATTAGTTTGGCTATTTTTTAATTTGGACATACAGGGTATTATATGAAGGCAACATACCTCCAGTGTGCTGCTCTAACACATTAAGCGCTACTGAAGAAAATACTATTACGGGTGTGTGTGTGTGTGTGTGTGTGTGTGTGTGTGTGTCAGTCCTAGGGCTTGAACTCAGGGCCTGGATGCTGCTCCTAAGCTTTTTTGCTCAAGGCTAGTGCTCTATCATTTGAGCCACAGCTCTTCTTCTGGTTTTTGGTAGCTAATTGGAGATAAGAGTCTCCCTTTCCTGCCCAGGCTGACTTGGAATTGCAATCCTTAGTTCTTAACCACCTGAGTAGCTAGGATTGCAGTCATGAGCCATTGGCGCTCAGCTGATAGAATATTTTTTAAAGCACAGGCCTTCCTATTTGTAAAAATAAATTTCACAATTCAACATATTTACAGACATGTAGGATAAGAAGGTTTCATAAAATAGTTCTTATTCTTACTATGAACAATTCACTCTGATATTTTCAGGCTCATTCATTTTTGTTTCCTTTTTCTGGTGGTACTAGGTTTGAATTTAGGGCCTTGCACTTGCAAGGATTTCTTGTCCACTGGTACTCTACCACCTGATCCATGCCTTCAGTCCTGCTTTTTGTGGGTCATTTTGGACTAGTCTCATGGACTTTTATTTCCCAGGTTGGCCTCAAATTGTGATCCTCCACATCTGAGTCCTCTGAATACTAATGGGGACTTACTGTGTGGTGCCACTGGGAGGCAGTGTAACCTTAGGAAGTGGGGCCTAGTGGAAGGAAGTTAGGTAATTGGAGTGTTCTCTTGGAGGGGATTTGGGGACCCTGGCCCTTCTCTTTCTCTCTCCTTCTCTCTGTCTCTTTGTTCTATCATTCTGTTGCTCTTGCTTCCCAATCACCATGAGCTGAGCAAATTTGTTCCACCATGCACTCCCTGCCATAATGGATCAGTCAACCACAATGGCTCCATCAACTGCAGACTGAAACCTCTGAAACCCGGGTCAAATAGATTTTCTCAGGCATTTTCTTAGTGACAGGAGCTAACACAGGGACTCAGACCTAAAGTGTAATTAGAGTGCATGTCACCGAATACTTCTTTTTTTTTTTTGCCAGTCCTGGGCTTGAGCTCAGGGCCTGAGCCCTGTCCTTGGACTTTCTCAAGGCTAGAGCTCTACCACTTGACCCTCAGCACCACTTCCAGCTTTTTTTTCTATGTATGTGGTAGGGAGGAATCGAACCTGGGTCTTCATGCATGCTAGGCAAGCACTTTTAACCACTAGGCCAAACTCCCGGCCCCCCACTGAATACTTCTGTATTGGGAAGACATTAGCCCAAAACTTACGATGTTAAGGAGAATTAGTCCTAGGCAGAGAAAAACAGTATGTACAAATATCTCTCATTTTATAGAAAAGAAAATATATCAAGAAGATATAATTTGCTTAAAGGCCCCATAATGCAGGCCCAAGTCTCCAAACTCCAAGTTCATGGTAGCCTATCACTTGTAGGGTTCTTCATTTTACCTAATTAAGAACCAAGGACTAATTATTCTCTTCTAGGTTGACTAGAAGACAAGAGAGAGCCCAGGAGGCTATGTTTAGGGAGAGCCCATTAAATTCTACATGCAAAACAATGCCACTAAACTCCTACCCCACCTGGCATGAGGCCTGCACTGTGGGTGTTTGTTCCTTCCTGGTAGGACCTGGTCAGGAGCCAGACCCCTGCTTAGTCCAGCTTTCATGAAGGGCATTTCACAATGTCCAGACAAGGGTTAGGCTCTGTTTAATTGTTTTCCTATCTCTGCACATAGATGCCTACACCTAACTTTGCACATGTTTTTTTCCACCCTCACAGTTACTGCCACCAGCCCTGCAACAGCTTAGCACTGTGAGCCACATAAATGGCTTCAGTTATGTAGTATGAAGGTAATGTGTGTCGAGCAGGTAAAGGTTATGACCAAAGGCGTCTGTCAGGGCCAGGGTCAAATGGACGATAGGAGGACATAAGGAGTGGGGTCAAAGGAGGCCTCAGGCCAACTTTCAAGGTAAGCAAGAGAAAAATAGGAGTCCCATAGCCAGTTGTATAGTTTGTGTACTTCCCTAAACCCATCTCTGGCTGGGGGGATGAGTGAGGACAGGAACCCACAGAGAACTCACAAACGGCATTCCTAGCGAGGGCTCACATCTGTCTAGAGGACACACAGCTAGTCCTCCTCCTCTCACAGAGACTGGATGGTCCTTCAGTGACCAGTGCCAGAGAGAGATGGCTCAAGAGGGCAGCTGGTTGGAGTTGGAAACAACTGGACCCATACATGGCATATCTAAGATAGAGAATCAAGCTGAGAGAAGGTTAGCTCCTCAGGACACTGTGGCTGTGCAGATAAATAAGGGCTGGTGACAAGTAGGGGACATAGGAACTACAAGCTGACACGCAGAGGTGCCACACAGGTCCAAAACCACTACATTACATTTCTCCCTCATCTATCTCAAAGTAATCTAGTTACAGCCTAGTTCTTTGGAGATTTCTTTTTTCTTTTTCTTTTTCTTTTTTTGGGGTCAGTTGTGGGGCTTAAACTCAGGGTCTGCGCACCATCCCTAAGCTCTTCAGCTCAAGGACACAGCCCTACCCCTTGAGCCACTGTGCAACTTCCAGTTTTCTAGTGGTTAATTCGAGGTAAGAATCTCACAGATGTCTGTGCACAGGCTGGCTTTGAACCATGGTCCTCAGATCTCAGCCTCCTGAGATTACAGGCATGAGCCACTGGTGCCAACGTTCTTTGGAGATTTTAACTATTCATTTTGAAATATTGCTAATTTTACATGTCCATTAAAAAAATCAAGCCTGGAACCGGTGGCTCATGCCTGTAATCTTAGCTACTCAGGAGGCTGAGATCTGAGGATCAGCCCAGGCATCAAAGTCCGTGAGACTCTTATCTCCAACTAACCACCAGAAAACCAGAAGTGACACTGTGGCTCAAAGTGGTAGAGTACTAACTTTGAGCTGAAGAGCTCGGGGACAGTGCCCAGGCCCCACGACCAACCCTCCCCAAAAAATCAAAATGTGATACAGGGGTAAACAAAAGTAAAAACAACCTCTGCCAAACTGTATAATTAAAGTTAAAATCATCCTCTGCCAATAACCTCCTCGCTGCTCATTCCTCCGAGTCCAAACCTGTTTTCTGTTCTGACTGGGGTTGTAATTACTCTGCCCCCTCATTCTGGCTGACAACCAGTACCGACTTAGATCTGCAGCCCTTCCCTCCACCTCTGGCCTCAGGGCCAGCTGCTTCACTGCCATTCTGAATTGTGCCTCCTCAGAAACCTTGCCCCGAACATGCCAAACCACCCCCAGTTGTGGTGCCCCTTCCTACCACTGCTCCTCCAGGCCAGCATTTTGAAGACCCAGCCCATTATGAATTCAGGCACCCAACTTGGCCTCTGCCCCTACACAATACAACTTTTATTCATTCCCACACACCCAGGCTTGTTTCTCACTGTGGCTAATTCAGGCCTTTCAAAGCTTGATCCTCTACATCCTCCTCCTCATCCCCTACTCAACAACTGGATTTGGCTTTGCTTTAGAGGAAGTGACAAGCTTTTTCTCAGGAGAAGCCCCAATTGTATTCCCTGAACATCATCTGCAAGTGAAGTAGAAAGAACCATCCTGTCAGATACCAGTGGCTCATGCCTGTAATCCTAACTATTCAAGAGGCTGAGATCCGAGAATCCTAGTTTGAATACCAGTCTGGGCAGAAAAGTCTGTGAGACTCTAATTAACAAACAAAAAGTTGGACTGGAGGCATGATTGGAGTGAGAGTGCCTGCTATGAGCAGAAAAATCCAAGGATGAACATGGGGCCCTGAGTTCTAGCCCTAGTACAAGAAAGAAGAAAGAAAGAAAGAAAGAAAGAAAGAAAGAAAGAAAGAAAGAAAGAAAGAAAGAAAGACATCAGATACCTTTCCTCCAAGAGCCCTAGAAAAACGGAAAGTGCTCCTTTCCCTGTGAAGTGATCCCTTCCTTGGTATCTGAAAGACTATTCCTTTGTATTCCTCAAATATGACTGCCCCTTGATAGTTCAGGACCTCTCACGGACACCAAAATCAGGTGATGCTGGGATCTCATAAAATTTGCGTATAACCAGCATATATCCAGCTGTATACTTTAACTCAGGGTCCAGGGACAAAGTGGATGAACTAAGAGTGCATGAGAAGATTATGTATAATACCTAATGTGATAGCCACAAATGGCTTCATTTGCTTGGATTCAGTATAGTACCTGGCAAATGACAAGTTAAAGTTTTGTTTCTGGAAACTTTCTAGAATTAAAAAATATATTTGGGCCAGGAGTTTGGCCTAGTGGTTAAAGTGCTTGCCTAGCATGCACGAAGACCCAGATTCGATTCCTTGGTACCACATACATAGAAAAAAGCCGGAAGTGGCACTGAGGCCCAAGTGGTAGAGCTCTAGCCTTGAGAAAGTCCAAGGACAGTGCTCAGGCCCTGAGCTCAAGCCCAAGACTGGCAAAAAAAAAAAAAAAAAATATATATATATATATATATATATATTTATCTGTGGTCAGTTAAGTCTACAAATGCAGAACCCACAGACACAAAAGGCTGGCTGTAACTTCTTTTACTTTCTGCCATTAAATTTGCTCATACCTCCCCAGTATCAAAAAAATCACTCTAATATCAAACTCTTAATTGAAAGTCTGTTGGATCAGGACAGTGATAATAATACTATTAAAAATAAAAAACGAGTCTGGAACTGAGCTCATGCCTGTAATCCTAGCTCTTCAGGAGGCTGAGATCTGAGAATCCCAGTCCAAAGCCATCCTGGGCAGGAAAGTCTGTGAGACTCTTTTTTTTTTTTTTTTTTTTTTGCCAGTCCTGGGCTTGAGCTCAGGGCTTGAGCACTGTCCTTGGACTTTCTCAAGGCTAGAGCTCTACCACTTGAGCCTCAGCACCACTTCTGGCTTTTTGCTATGTATGTGGGGTACCGAGGAATCGAACCCGGATCTTCATGCATGCTAGGCAAGCACTTTAACCACTAGGCCAAACTCCCGGCCCCTTGTCTGTGAGACTCTTATCTCTAGTTAACCAACAGAGCACTAGAAGGGGAGCTGTGGCTTAAAGTGGTAAAATGCTATCCTTGAACAAAAGCTAAGGGACAGTGTCCAGGTCCTGAGTTCAAGTCCCATGACATACACACATAAATGCCATTTGTGCCCTTTGCTTTTATAATTCCATTTTATTGAATATACCTCAAAGTAATATCTATAAGAGAAAAAGTCACTTATACAATGATGTTCAAAATAGAGATTTTTCTTTTTTTGGTGTGTGTATGCCAATCCTGTTTGAGGTCAGGTCCTGGGCACTACTCTTGAACTTCGTTGACAGACAGCACTCTATCACTTGAGCCACAGCTCTACTTCTGGCTTTTTGGTGGTTAATTGGAGATAAGAGTCTCAAAGTAATGTACTCACTACCATACAAATGTAACTATAACTCCTCTGTATATCACCCTGATAATAAAATAAAAATAAAATGTAGCATAAAAAAGAGTTTCAAAGACTTCAGACTTTTCCTTACATTCCCGTCTCCTGAATAGATACAATTACAGATGTCAGCCACTGATGCCTGATTTTAGAACAGAGATATTTGTATGTACAAAATGTTGAGAATACTCTGTCTATAACAGGTGGACAGTGATGCATATCACAGAAGAAATGACACAGTCAAAATGATGATATATGGATTAGGTTAATAGGGAAATCTGCAGATGAAGCACCTTGTAGTACATAAAATATATTTAAAATAAATAACATACTATGAAACAATTCATCACAAATTCACATGTGTTTGCTGGTAAAGTGCAATTTTATAATAAAGAATATATCCAATCTCCACCTTTCCCCTTCCATGCTCAGGTGAACATTAGCACCAATTCCTTGCCTATCACTATATAATGGTTTATCCAAAACAATCATCAAATCTTTCTTCTATTTAAGTTTAGTTAAGCAGCACACTGAAGCACTCTTCTTGGCATTTTTTTTCTTCCCTTGACGTTACACTACCTACTTCCCATCTTGTCACTCCTTTAGCTATGGATCATTCTCGAAGCTTGTTACTTGGGATTTGGCTCTTGTGTCTAAGACCTCCTGCTCTGTGTTGCTGACTCCATTCCCAGCCTTCCCCTCAACTTGCAGTGATCATTTCATTTGGCTGTCCCCTTTGTTGTACCTGGCTGTCACTTCCAAGCTGCCTCTTCTAATGTTCTACTTTTTCACTAGATCTCTCAAACTCCAAACCTCAATCTAGTAAGGGTGACATGCTCAGGGGTCTTAGTGCCTTCTCTCATGACACCATTCTCTCACTGCTGCCACACCTGTCCGCATGGAAAGTTCCCTTCAGTGTTCTGGCTACTCACAGTCTGCCTGTCTTCAGCACAAGATCAGATTCTGCTTCCTTTGAGAAGTCTTTCACAGTTCACAGTGATCCTTTTCCTCTCAAAAGTCTTCTGAGATTCAGACTCCATAGAACCACTGACACCTGACACACTCTTCACTTCTTCTGCCTCATTCTTGTCCACCACACCATCCTGCATATCCAGCTCCAGTGAGTCTCCTCCTCTGAAGCCTTCCCTGGCTTTCACAGGTCAGGGGCCACTGTTCCTGTTGAGCTACCACGCAGCCTTTCTCATCACTGCTAAGCTCCCATTGTCTTATGCTGTATGACATACAATTATGGTTGACTCACTCAATCAGAATGTTAGCTGTGTTCCATAGGGGCAAAGATTACATCATATGCAATAAAGCACTAGAAATGTGCTGCTGGCCTCCAGTGTTGTTACATACACCCATTAACCCCACACCCACCTTATCTTCCACACCAGACTATAGACTCCTCAAAAACAATTCAACACCCAGGCCCAGAGTTCAAGCACCACCACTGACAGAAAAACAAAAACAACAACAACAACAACAAAAATTCAATCTTATTGTTCTATACTCCATAATGACTACAAACACAAAACAGATACTTGTTGACACTATATTTATAATGAAACCATAGGAAGACAATATGCAAATGTAGAGAAATAACCTATAAAGCTGCAAACTATATTTTCTAGAGAATACAAACCTTATCAAGTTGTTTCAAAACACTGTACCCTGGTATTTGGGGCCAGCATAGCACATCTCTGTACATACAGGGGTCCTGTCATATAGGGTGTTAAGAGGATGCTCAAGTGGGATCTTTCAGCTGCCAACTCTACCCATGTAAAATCAGAACAAGCCAGAGACCAAATCAGAGTCCTTGACAAGAGGCAATAACCTGCAAGGAAGGGGGAAGGGAAGATGGTGGCTGGCTGCCAAGAGCTTGGTGCTGCAGAAAAGTCTGGCCACAGGTACAGTTTGTACCATTAGAGATAAGCCCTCAGCATAACACTCCTCATGTGAACAGGGATATTTAATTTCATCCAGTGGGTCGAGACCTCCCCCTTTCACATGGCAACACTACGTTGTTCCAAACTATGATCTTGCTGATTCAGAGGAAGCTAAGATTTTATTTCTTACTAGTCAGGAAGTGCTATTACAGGGTACTAGAACATTATATCATAATTATATCATATTACAAGGTGACTAGGACAACAGTGCCCTAAAGAAAAGATGATTGCTTCTCTGACAACCACTCATTGCTAGAATGTCTCTAGCCAGACATATTCAAAGCCTTCTTCATTAATTCAGGCAGCATGGAAGGCATCTGCCCATCTGGGACAAGTGTCTGGGTAGTCACAACCATTGGGAAGAAGAGGCAGATCCTGCTTAGCAAACATTTATTGAAGCACAGGCCGAGCTGTGCGACAGGACATATGTCCCTCAACTGCAATCCTGGATCTCTGGGAGGAGGCTAGAAACACCACTTTTCCAGTGCTCAGAGCAGGGCAGATTCCACCACTGTTCGAAGGCAGGGCCCATCCATAGAACTGGAAGAGGACATGGGTGATACAATGATATTGGACGTCAGTAAGGTGCTTCATTGTATAAGATGAAGTCATAAGTCTGTGCCCTTAAGAAGCTCAGCTATTATTCTAAGAAGACCATATATAGTGGACAGGAAAACAGGTAATAAGACAGCTACTGGGACAGCCCTGACTGAGACTCAGTGGCTGCAGAGACCTGCAATAGGAAAGAGGAAGCTGATTAGCCTGTCCCTTTGCAGGGCTTCTGTCCATGATGCAGTCATTGCTGGGGACTCAACTATCTCCATCCTGGAAGACAGAAGGGGATGGCTGAACAGAATCTAATCAAGGACAAGGGGAGGGAAGAAGCTACAGTAGTCTTTGAGGATGTTTTAGAGGCCTGGAAAGTCTTTGAAGATGTTTTAGATGGTATGCATACATCTGAACTTGAGTTAAAGCCTTTATGAAGGCCTTTGGAACACTGAAGAACTAGGAATTCACAGCCTAAAAAGACATGGCAAAAATAAAAGCAGGACTTGTTTGTTAAACACATCGTTTGAAATATGATGTAAAATCAATGTTAATAAATTCTTTAATAAAAAAACCAAAAATAAAATAAAAGTAGGGCCATGCGACTAGCAAAAGTTAAGAGGCAAATAAGACTATCTCAAGACCTACTTTCTTAACTTTGTGTGTGTGTATGTGGTACTGGAGTTTGAACTCTGGGCCTCGAGCGTGCTAGGCAGGCATTCTACCACTCTAACTACATCCCCAGCCCTTTTTATTTCAGTTATTTTGGGGAGAGAGCTTTGCATTTTTGCCTGGGCCAGCCTTGACTACATCCTCCTATTTATACTTCATGCATAGCTGGATGACATATGTGTGCCACCATACCTAGCTGTGGTTGAGATGAGGTCTCACTTTTTGCCAGGGTTGGCATGGAACTGAAATTCTCTATTCCTGGCTGTACAAGGATTTTCATTGCTTATGTAGTATTTGTATAAGCCTGACCAATCCCTAATTGCTGATTATTTTGGGTGTTTAAAATATTTGGTATTGTTAATAATATTATATTAATATAAATCCACATATAGTACTTTTAAATACACTTCTGATTTTCTGAATATTCCTAGCATAGTAACTTTTGGTCTAAAGACATGTGTCCTTTTAAGGCTTTTGATACATAAATATAGTCAAAACAACTAGGCAGATTTGGAGTCATGCTTCTTGCTCAGTTATTTTAAATGTATCATATAAGTGGTATGTACCTCCTATATATAGGAAATTGTTTCAGGAAAAGAAATCATTTTGCATGGAATTAAAACATCCCAAATAAGCCAAGTCCTTATTTATGAAACAAATCAAGAATCCAGGGCTTAGAACAGTGATGTTATGATAAAAAGTTAGGCAACAGCACCCAGCCAATTTAGCAGAGTTGGTAGGGCCTGGTACGAGTGGAAACAAGTCTGGTGCTTGGGCCAAAGTTGGCCAGCCAGCTCTACATAGAGAAAAACAAAAAACAAAACAAAACAAAACAAAAATCCTTGGCCACAGGACGGCTTACCAACCTTGGCCAACTGTCGCACAGATCTGTACTCTTGGCCAAAGCGAAGATTGGGTGATGGAATGTGAATTACTCAGCATGAGCCATTCTAACTTCTGGGTAAGCACCCAAAGCACATGCCAGACTGATAGGTGTGTCATCTTTCTATTATAAACAGGACACCTGGCGAGAAAACACAACTGGCCAACTTAGGCCCAAATCAAAGCAAGAAACGCATTGCTTGTTTTTGGTACCAAAATATCAAAATGTATTTACTGAACAACTACTGCTACCAACTTGACAAGGTCTTCACTGAAGTACAGAGCATTTCATAACAGGTCGAATATTGAAAAATGTAAAGTAAAAGCTTCTTGTAAGTTTTTTCCCCTTCCCCACACCCAAATTCTGGAAGTATACACTATTGTATTATGTGATGTTACACTATGTATTATCTTTTTGATTTCTGTTTATTTGTGGCACTGGGAATCAAACCAAGGACCTTGTGCATGCTATGCGAGGCAGTGTTCTACCACCAAACTCTAGTTTAAACTCGTGTGCGTGTGTGTGTGTGTGTGTGTGTGTGTGTGTGTGTGTGTGTGAGAGAGAGAGAGAGAGAGAGAGAGAGAGAGAGAGAGAGAGAGAGAGAGGGGGGGGGGGGGGGGGAGAGAGGGAGAGAGCACACAGGTTTGAACTTAGGGCCTCATGATTTCTATGCAGGTGATCTATTTATCTCCTCTTTTATTGAGTTATTTTTTTTATATAGGGTCTTCCTGTCCTAGTATATACCTGGACGAAGATTCCTCCTATTTTTTATTCTTATGGTGGCTGGGATAACAGGTGGGTGCCGTCATATCCAGTTATGGATTGAGAAAGTACCTGGTGAACTTTTCTGCCAGGCTGTCTTTAAATTTCAGTCCTCCTGTCTCAACCTCTCAAGTAGCTAGCAGTATAGGCATGAGCTACCAGCACAGGATTCCTGAAATTTACTAGGAATTTAAACTTATTAGTGCTCCCCACCTGAATAGCTTGGTCTTCCTGACTCCTTAATTACTCTGTAACTGCTATTATTCAAAATGACCTTCCTTTTGCTCTCCTCATTATGCAACGGGGTTTCTCTCCTAAGATGAATAGCTCTGGTCCCATCCCCTGTGTCTCACGTGTGTAGGAGGTGATCTGACACTGAATGGTCAAAGAAGTGAATGAAGGCTATATTAGTTTTACTCACAAGTCAGTGAACAGCAGTTTTTCCACTTAAAATTGACATCATTCTCTACATTGGCCTCTACAACTGGAGGACCAACTACCCGATGACACACAAACAAACCAAGTCTGTGCTGAGCTACAGTCAACTGCTTGTGCCTGACCATTCTTTCAGATAACCAGGTCAGCTGAATACATAGAGACAAAGGGGCATTTCATATACACGCTCTCCTATTTGGGCAGTTGAAATAATACTGCAAGTGCCAGGCCTTCGCAAAAAAATCTCCCTATGCACACCAAACACATTCTGAGGGTTTCCAAAGGAAGGGGGACGGGCTACTGAATGGAGCAAAGGGAGTTATGATAAAGTTTAAAGACATTCTTTTTAAAAAGAATTTAATGATTGTTATCTCTTATTTGACAAATACTCTGCATACTTTGTTCATTTGATCCAATAACCCTGCAAAATGGCCAGTCATTTCCAGGCTTCCAGGTGAGGAAATTACCAGTTACATAACCTGTCCAATGTCACACAGCCAAGAAGTGGCCCCACTGGAATTTGAACTCAGATCTATCTGCTTTCAGATTTCCTCCCTTTCCTAGGATAAGGCTTAAAGCCCTTATGGCTCCCAGGATCTACAAAAGGTTCCATTTGAGAGCTGGAAAATAATTCTGAAATCATTCCATGTATGTGCTTCTGCTCTTAGCCCCATTTCTGCCCTCTCCCTGTTCCTTCTGGAATGTAGCAGTGCACAGATAAGAAGTTGAAAAGATGTCAGTTACCAAACGGCATTTTCTTTCTGTTAGTTGATGCAAATTTTAGAAATCAAACCTTCTTGAAGTCAGAATGTGTAAGGAGAAATTATTATGTTTAAGGTAGAAAGAATAAATTTTTAATTAGACAGTGTCACGCTGAATTTTTGCCTGACCTTGCAACAGCTCAGATAATTAAACAAGCCATTGTATACAGAGATAATTATATACTACTAAATTATTTTTATTAAAATCCTTTGGACTATTAAGCATAGGGATGAAACAATATAGTGTTGTAAAATTTCTAGTCTGGAATTTTGAGTTTTAATTCTGACTCAAACACTAATAACCACCAACAACCATGCACAGTACACATAAAACAAAGTGCTTTTACATACTTTCTACATTTGGTTGAGTGACCTTGAGATAAATCATTTAACTTTCATGTCTCATGTAAAAATCTGGACATGTGGACATTAAACTATGCCACATGAGGTCCCCTCCATTTCTGGCATCCTAAGAAGTGGGAGGAACAACATAATCTTTAGAATTCTTAAAAATATATTTGCAAACAAATCAGGGAAGATTCATTCTGGTCAGAAAATTATATTTTCTGCTCAGTTTCTGAGAAATACCATTTGCTAAACTCAGATACAGGTTTCAGATGATACTGCTAGCTATTTGATCATTTTCTGGACAGTAGCATATTAGAGTCTGGATTGGATTCCAATATAGGGACTTTCCCCTACTATGCCTATGATCATCTTCCAAGTACAGCCCCTCAAAGTGGGCTGGCTTGAAGGAAGGCATAGGAGAAATCCACCCTCACAGTGCGTGCCACTTTCAAAAGGTTCTGAGTAACGGCATCATCACACAGAAACACAAAGATGCAAAGATACACAAAGACCTTCAAGTCTCACCAGTCCCTGCCTGCTTTAATGTTTCTGAAATTAGGAAGCATCTTGGGCTTTACATATATATTTTCATCTGGCAGCATCAAATTATTTCACCTAAAAGCCATCGGTAAATTTCTAATGTGTCTTAGCATTAAGGAAATACAGTCCTTCCAAGTCTTAATACCCATGACAAAAATTTAGGTCTAATTCGGTTCAAATCTTGTCCCTCTCCCTGATCTTAACAATTATATTCAGTAACACTTGGAGAGGTGACGTATAAGAAAGGTCGTAGTTCTGTTTCCTAAGAGTAGTAGTTTAAAAGGCATTCCATCATCATCTTATAAAACACTGGTATGGGTTTCACGGGCAAATTAGCCCATATAAAAACCACTCTGATGTTCTGGAAATGTACTATCCCACAGCAAACTGGAAAGGGAACATTTTACTCACACCCTCCTGATCTCTCTAGCCTTGACACATTTTCTTAATTCACAACCCTCCATCCGAGTCATAACACTGATTCCCAAAATACACTCAGCCCAGGAGGAGCAGCTCTGCAGCACAGCTGTCTTCTCCTGCCCTCCTCGGGTATGTCAGTGATATGTGACACAGAGAGGACCACGAGAAGGAATGTAACTCTCAGGCCCCCCGAGTTCCCTTTGCATTATAGGCAGGTGCATCCCGCCAAACCCCAGAGTGGCATTCCGAACAGAAGAAACTGTATTGGATGGGGGCTGCAGTTTCCCCAAACTTCATCTCTATGTTTAAAACTAGGACAACAGCCGTCTTTGCTACTGTAAACTAATCTGATGAGCTTGGGGGCAGGGAGTGGCTCTGAGGAGGGCTGCCAATAGGCCATGATTGAGCAGTGTCAAGGAGAAAAAAAAAATCCTTATCTCTGTTTACTACCCCTACATCTCCAAAAGAGTAGCTCCTTCAGTGTGATTTTTTTTAAGACCATCTACTCTTTTGTAAAGCCTCATTCAGTAGGACTGGCTTACATTTATACATATTTCCTAGCAGTGCACTGTAATTTGGAAGCCCCAAAAGCGGGGGTGAGGAGGAAGGGAAGCAAAAGAAGTTGAAAATAAGGTACAATGGATAGTTAGGAGACCACAAGCTGAGGCATGAGGCGTGATTATTAAGAGCTTCTGACTGTGAGCCCCAACTCTCACTGGTTGAGGCTGTCCTCTAGTCCAAGATTAGGGACTGCAAGATGGGCAAGTGGATCGGTAGCAAACATAACCCGGGGGATTGGGCAAATATCTAGAACGCCCCATCAGGTGACGGCAGGCAAGCACCAAGGCTCAGCTAGAACGGGCAGGGAGCCGGGCCTCAGACCCATAGCATGCTAAAACCTAAATCCCCTGTCCCCCCCACGCGCCCTCCCCTCTTCTGCTGTCAAAACTCCATCGCAGGCACTCGTAGATACCCCTCATTGTACACACCCGAAGCCCTTGCTGTAGACACCGGGTCTGGTTTGAAATCTTACATTATAGCAAGGTTACCACGCGATGGGGGGGGCGGCGCTGCATTTTAAAGTGCTCTACGAGATGCTTATTCACAACAGCACACGGGAAGCGCTGGAACTGAAGCCCCAAACACAGCCTGCTCCCCTCCCTCTCCTCTGGCCCACTGGAAGGCCACCAAGCAACAGCCGGGTCACTGAGCAGTAGCTGCTCAGCAAAGCCTCTTCTGAAAGCAGCCAGGTGCGACTGTTGAGGCCGCCTCCTAAGTCTCCTCTTGCCAGTCATTCTTTCGGGCATTATCGCCGGGAAAGGCGGAGAGGCCGGGGGACGTCAGGCCCGGGAGAAGGAAAGGGGAGAGGGGAGCAGCCAGAGGTAGTTTGGGAGGTGCATGGGGCAGGGGGGGGCAGCAGACCCGGCCGAGGTGCGGCGCCGCCTCAGGTGGGGAAGGACCCCCGGGGCGTCCGAAGGGAGGAGTGGCGAGGAGGCCTGGTCGCCGCGGCCGCGGGGACCCCCGAGAGACCCGCCGGGGCGGGGGCAGGCGGCCGCGGAGGGACGGGGAGGCGGAGAAGGGGCGCCCGCTTCCCCTCCCCCAGCCCGGGCCCGGGCCTCCCGCTGACTCAGCCCCACGGCGTCCGTCGCCTGGGCCTCACTCACAGTGCGCGAGGCGGCTCCGCGGAGGCGGCAGGGGAGGGGACGGGCAGCGGGGGCGCTGCGGCGGCGGCTGCGGCTCCGGCCGGAGGCTCGGGGCGGAGGGTCCTAGCTGAGGCCGCCGCGGTCTCCGGCTTCAACGCACAGAGACTGCGGGGGGGGGAGACGTGGGGGGGGGGAGAAGAAACGGGAGCACTGCGCAGGCGCGCTGCGGCCGGCGCTGTCAGTCCGAGCGGGGCGGGGCCAGGGCTCCCGCCGTCTCCAAGGCAACCGGGCGGCAGCGGCGGCGGGCAGACGACCGCTACCTCCACCTCATCCAGGCAGATGCGGTGGCGGCAAGGAGGTGCCGGCGAGGGGAACAGTCTCTCTCTGGGTCGCCATGGCAACCGGGGGGATGACACTGCGTCGTGAGTGCGCGGTGGTACCGCGGGAACGCGCTTGCCTCGTCACCATGGCAACCGGGAACCACCCCTTCCTTCTTCCTTAGCAACAGGGTAACAATCCCTCGTCATGTCCGTCACCGGAGGAAGAAGCCTTCGCTCGCTCCTGATTCCGTCCGGTCGTAGCCGAAGGCGCGTTCTCTCCCGCGGCCGCCGCGACGGCAGCAGTGGCTTCGGGAGGCCGAGGCTCTGGGGATAACCTCCCTCGGTTCACGGCTTCCCACCGCGGCCCGTTGCCCCCCCCCCCCCCCCAGCTCTCCCGGCTCCTCGCGCCCTCTCACCCCGGGCGGGGAAACCCGCGCCGCGCTCCACACCGGCGGACAGGCTCGTCGGATGCCGCCGGGTTTCTGTTAGGAGTTGGCCTGGGCGCAGCCCCTGCGCGGCCCAGGCTGGCCCCGGGCTCCGATCCTCCGCGGCGGCCTCCTGAGGGCTGGGGTTGCGGGCAGGCACCCGACTCCCGGCTGCACCACCCGAGTGTTGGATTGTCCTCCCTCTGCATGTGTAGAAGAGTCCTCCGGCTTCCCTGCGCCATCAGCTACGCATAACGAGCTCTCTCTTTGACAAGCGTTCTGAATTTCCGATTCCACGTTTGCTGTGAGGGCTCTGGAGTGCTCCTGGTCCACGCCCGCTCTCCTGTTCCCGCTCCCCCCGGGGCTCCACCATGCCCGACCCCGTCGTACAGACAGCTCCTGGGTCTCACGAACGTCTCGGGGTCGTCGCTGTACCCATCTTATAACATCGGCATTGCACACGTTAGGCATTTGCTTACACATCTGTCACCCCAACCAGACTCTGTGTCTCCGGTGGGCAGGAATTCTATCTTATTCATCAGCCTCATTAGCATCCAGCACAAAATGCAACACATTGTATTCTACTGCATTTTCCTGTCATCGAATCGAGCAACTACAAAGGTTTCATTCTCTCCCACTTTCTCTGACATTATTGCATCAGTCTTCAATGTTTTCCTTACTGCCTACACAAATACCACTGCTACTATTATATTCCTTCTATTCTCCTAGTTCTTGATCTTAACGCCAAAACTCTACTCACCTTTGATCAAAACTCTGGAGTTCTCTGTGGCATGAATTCTGACTTCTTGTTATCTTTCTAACTAGCCCAAGTATTTCCACAGAGGTAGATTTCCTCGTTGGGTATTGGCCATCTGCCTGACTTCTGTCAACCTTTATATAATGGTAAGCTCTCCATCTATTACTGTTCTATGGATTTACAACCTACCTCTGCCCAAACTATTTTGTTAAATATCATTGGCTTCTGCTGGCTTGTTGGCATGCCAGAGATATTACATTCTCTTCTAGTGACTCAAAACCATAGTACAGCATTCTCCTCCAAGTCTCCTGCTGTAGCTCCCACAGTCCAGATTTCGTGCCGTACTACTGATGGCAAAGCAACACAATTAAGTCTATATTCCCAGGGGAAGAGAAGAGAGCAGATTACTAATAGAATAAGAAAAGAAAGGGACAGGACACCCCTTTCCTTCTATCTAAAACAATTCTTGGCAGAAGGTTCCCAAGACAAATCAATACAGAGAAAAATGAAACCCTAGGTAGCAGGGTGCTACACAGCCAAGTCAGTTTATTTTACTTTCTTTCTGAGGTTCCTGCTCAGTTCCTGAGAAGAGACTTTGATCTTTGTGTCTCCTTGCCTTTATCACCCAGAGGACTGAGAATTTTATACCCTTCACCCAAATTCTCCACCTGTTAATATTTTATCTATTTCTATGGAAGGAATAAATCCAAGTTAGTAGTTTAGAATAACTATTTTGTATCTTCATGTCTGTGGGATGGGAATTTAGTTCGGCTATTATGGCTTAGGGGAATTTAGTTCGGCTATTATGGCTTAGGATGCCATATCCTATTGACTGAAAATGGTCACCAGAGCCCATCCAGTGTTAGGAGAAAGTACGTAGACCCTCATTTCTTCAGGGAAGAAGCATAAAGGTCACATAAAAGGGATGGGAATGAGAATTATCATCCAAGTCAATATTTGGGGACATAGAATTTGCCATGCACTGCCCTCTGATCGCAATTTATAACCCATTCAGCGCAAAATGCACTCATCTCCTAAGATCCTCATGACAGCATGAACTGGGAGGCAAGATCCTGTTGTCCGAATCAGGGCCCCATGCACTTATGGCTCCTCAGGTTCAGTACCTTCGTACAACTCCGTAGTAGCAATTCTCTGAACTCAAGAACCATGAAAACTCAGAGGCATATCACCTCCCTCTCCCATTCAACATATAGTAGTGGTCCAGGCCTAGGATAGTTGTTCTGGACATTTCCATTTCAAAACGAAAGGGAACCAGAAGGTGCACATTGCAATACAGTTCATAGTATCTCTGAAATCAAGCCAGGCACATATTACCAGAACCTTGATCAGGAACTGGAAGTAAATGCAAATAGTAAGTAGTGTGTCTATTCATATTTATTGATATCAGGGAAGCTACCGATGGGTTTGTTCCCCCATCAATAGACTATAGTTCTTTCCCAGGATTGTTTGGATGCACAGATTTGGCCAGTGGAAGGAACATCGATCAGTTCCTGATGTCCTCTGGACTTGTTTTCATAATTTGAGCACTTCTTTGCTTGCTGATGTAAGAAGATGCCCAGGGCTCGTCATGAACCTTCCCTACCCCTGTCCTGGGGCCAGCCACTCCCCCAAGGAGCCACGGATCCTCCTGACTTTATTTTTTCTGGTTTTCGCAGGTAAAATATCCACAACACAGTCTTTGCCATGTTAATCATTTCAGAGCCTACAATTCAGTGGTATTATTACAGTCATCCTGTTGTGCATTCATTACCACCACACATTTCTAGGACTCATAAAACTGAAACTGTCTCCACAAAACAACAATTTCCTGTTTCCTGCTCCCTCTAGATTCTGGCAAACACCACTCTAATTGATTTTCACCACTTTAAGTATCTGCACATAGTCAGATAGCAGTTATCTTTCTATGACTGGCCTATTTCACTTAACATAGTGGCTGTAAACTTCATCCATGCTATAACATATATCAGAATTTCCTCCTTAAGGCTAATATTTCATTGTGTTTATACCATATGTCCCTTCTCCATTCATCCATCAAGGGTCTTTTAGTTGCTTCTACCTTGTAGCTATTTTGCTATAAACTATTATGTACATAGGAATATAAACATCTCTCTTCAATAGTCTTGAATTCTTTAGGGTTATATTATCAGAAATGAAATTGCTAGACCGTATGGTAATTCGTGTGTGTGTGTGTGTGTGTGTGTGTGTGTGTGTAAAAGAAAGAGAGTACTGGGTCTTGAGCTTAGGATATCATCCTCTCGCTTGACTTTTTTCACTCGCAGCCAGTGCTATGCTACTTGAGCCATGCTTCCAGGCTGGCATTTTGGAGGTAGAATCATGAGGGTTTTTCTGCTTGCTCTGGCTTCAAACCATAATTCTCCAGGTCTCATCCTGTAGCTAAGATGTCAGGTGTGAGCCACCAGCACCTAGATTGATATTTGTCTTTTTTTTTTTTTTGCCAGTCCTGGGCCATGAACTCAGGGTCTGAGCACTGTCCTTGGACTTTCTCAAAGCTAGAGCTCTACCACTTGAGCCTCAGCACCACTTGTGGTTTTTTTTTTTTCTATGTATGTGGTACCAAGGAATTGAACTCGGGTCTTCGTGTGTGCTAGGCAAGCACTCAACCACTAGGCCAAACTCCTGGCCCCTAATATTTGTCTTTTGATGAATCTTAAAAAAAAACAAACAAACAACTCATGAAATCTAACTTGTTGATCTTTTTGTTCCTTCTGTGGCCTGTGTCTTTGGTGTCATATTCCTGACATTTTGACATTTTTAAGAAACTTGTCTCTTAAATTTACCCTTAAATGTCAATATTTCCAAGAATTCCCATCTCTTGTGTCCCTCTATCCATGTTCCCTGAGTGGCCTCATCTGTTCTCCTTGACAATTTTCTAGTGTTGTCCATTCTCCTTCTGAAATGTCTCCCAGATCTCTTCCTTCCTTCATCTTCCCCTCCTTGAGCACCTTATGTCTGGACTATGGCAGACATCCCACTTATACTCCGTCTCTTCTCTTTACTTCTGATCCACCCTTAACACTATTTCCCAAAGGTTCTTTCTAAAAGATAAAGCTGTCCTAGTAAAGTGGTTTTTGCAACTGATTCATCTAAGTGTGCAGAGTGGAAGAGCTAAGAATAGGTACATCTTTTCCAAGTTTAGGTTCTGTTTAGGGATTCAGGAAATGAGATTGTGGGGTGTGTGTGTGTGTGTGTGTGTGTGTGTGTGTGTGTGTGTGTGTGTGTGTGTGTGTCCGGTACCAGGGTAGTTTGAACTCAGGTCTATGTGTTCACTACAGGTGCTCCACAACAAAACCATGCCTCCAGTTCTTTTTTTGTCAATCATGGGGCTTGAACTCAGAGCCTGAGCACTGTCCTTGGACACTTTTTGTTCAAGGCTAGCACTCTGCCACTTGAACCACAGTACCACTTCTGATTTTTTTCTGTGTATGGGTGATATCAGGGAATCAAAGCCAGGGCTTCGTGCAAGCTAGGCAGGCACTCTATCACTGGCTACATTCCCTGCCCCTCCAGTTCTTCTTTGCACTTATTTTTTTTTCAGTTGTGGGGTTTGAACTCTGGGCCTGGGCACTGTCCCTGAGCTCTTCAGCTCAAGGCTAATTGTTCTACCCCTTGAGCCACAGCAACACTTCCAGTTTTCTAGTTGTTAATTGGAGATGAGAGTCTCACAGACTTTAGTTAGTGCCCCTACTGGCTTTGAATCTTGATCCTCAGATCTCAGCCTCCAGAGTAGCTAGGATTATAGGCGTGAGCCACCGTGCCCAGCTGTACTGGTTATCTTTGAGACAGGCTCCCATTTCCTGCCAGGACATGTGCCTGATGTAATCTATTTATACTTCCCACTGTAACTAAGACGGCAGTTGGGTACCTCCAGGCCAAGTTTCTTCCATTGATGTAGAATCTATTAGACTTTTCTGCCTGGACTGGTCTCAAACTGTGATTCTCCTGATTTAAGTCTCTAAAATATGATTATAACTATTATAGATTATATAATGATTTATATTAAAAACAATATTCATGTGAAGTAGAATAAAAAAACCATATTTTTGTGTCATGGTACAAGGATTTGAACTTGGGACCTCACAGTTCTAGGCACTTGAACCATGCCTCCAGCCTTTTCTGTTGTGGCTGTTTTTTGAGATAGGGTCTCATTTTCTGCTCTGGTTAGTCTAGACCACAATCTCCTATTAATGCTTATCATTTAGCTGGACTGAGAGGTTTCCACTATGGCACTCAGCTTTTATTTTTTTTTTAATTGAGATAGGGTCTCCTAAACTTAGTGTATGGTTACCAGTATCAGGCTTGATCTCAGAACTTTGCATTCTCACTGGGCTTGCTGCTCACAGCTGGCACTCTGTCATGTCAGCCATGTCTTCAGTCTGTCATTTTTTGCTGGTTAATTGGAGAGGAAGTCTTGTGGCCTTTTCTGCCTCTGCTGGCTTCTGGCTGCCGTCCTCTAGGTTTCAGCCTCCTGAGTAGCTAGGATTACAGACATGAGCCATCAGCGTCTGGCTTCCACCCCTTGATTTTAAAGATAAGATATTTAAGAAGAGCTGGGCCTGAAGCCAGAATGCTCTCAACCCTCACGCCCAGTACCTTTGGGATACTCTGAGAAACATAGGCTTTTCAGAGAAAAGTTCAGGCTATCTCATGTGGTGAACACGCACTCTGATTCTGACTGAGTAGGTCTGCTCCCTCTTTTGCTTCTTCTATACTGTACCATTTCTTACTAGGTCACTTACGAAGGTGACCATTTGCAATTGCCTAAGCAAGCATTTCTGCTTGAGACCAAGCCTGCATCATGGAGTTATCCCTTCTTGCCTGCATCAGGCAAACTTTCTTCTTTGCCCATTTTACTGTGGCTAGAGGTACAGAGGCGCTGCCGTGCCCAGTCTAGTTACCAGCCCTCTCCACACTTCATAGGAAACTAGCTAAAAGCGGAACAGTGCACTAAAATAGGACAGACGCCCATCGTACAGGGAGCTTTGACGTGGTTTGCAGCATTCACATGGAGGGATCCATGCAATTTTGCTGAGAAGTGAATTTTAATGAGTCTGTACTTAAAGACTTTACAAACCTTCTGCCTACTGCAGTTCCTTAAGCGCCAGGCCCAGAGCTTCTGTGGTGCGGGACTTTGACCTTGGTTTTCCTCATGTGGTTGTGCTGGTTAGGTGAGATAATGGGTGGACATGCCTGGCAGCGCCTGAGGCACGTGGCAATGACTGATAACAACCAGAACTCCCATAGAGTTGAGAAGTTGCTTGACTCTCCCTCCCCGCGAAGACCTTTTTATTACATAGGAGCAAATATGCACATTGAGAATTAAGACTAACCTCCTGGGAACATCCAGCAAGTCCAGCCCCGTGGCTTCCATTCCAGTGTTACTCAGATTTCTGCAGAAAACACTGCCATGAGTAAATAGACAGGTGATAAACACGTAGATGAACTCGCAGGAGTTTGAGGTGTGTGTGTGTGGGGGGGACTCTTCTCTTTCCCCTTCTCAGCTGGCTGCTACTGTTGCTTAGCACGCACAATCTGTGCCTCTCTCTTAGTGGTCACACTGAAACTTCCAGGGCTAAGATGGAGGAAAGGAGTATGGGTTGGGAGTGATACAAACCTAAGTGGAAATGCTAAATCTTCTACTTGCTAGCAACCCACTTACCTCAGTGTTTGCATTTGTCAGGTGGGGGTTGTTTCGGGTCATGGTGAACACCTCTGAGTTCATACACAGGGAAATGAGATGTTTATCAGGTGTTTAGGATGCTTGGAGTGTTGTGAGCATTCAAAAAATGGTAATGGGCTATTGCACTTATTTACTTTTTTATTAAAAATTTATTAACATTGATTTTTACACCATATTTCAAATGACACATTTAACAAACAAGTATTCAAGAAGGGAATCTCTATATACAATCACCGGCACTTAGATTTTAGAACATAATTGAAATTAGGCTGAGGTTTTGTATGTCATAGATACATATTAATCTATATAATAAAACATTATGTCTATAGAGTCATAGAGCACTTATTTACTTTTTGATGAAGAGTTACTTCCTTTGTAGAGATTGTCCCAAAGTCAGTAAAGTTCACTGCTGACCTGGCATATTTATCAGTCCTTCTCTGATTTAATATTTAGTATTTATAAAGGGGAAGGTAGCATTAAATATCTACCAAAGCCAAGCACTAAGACAGAATTTCCCTTCCTCCAACTTCCTTGGCCACCCATGAAGGTGATTATTATTCCTATTTCCATAACAGATATCCAGAGAGGCTGACAACTTGTATAAGAGCTCATGGTCAGCACCGGAAGTGGAATTTGAAGCTCGATGCTCATGGCTCACTCCTATAATCCTAGCTACTCAGGATGCTGAAATGTGGAGGATTGAATTTTGAAGCCAATCAGGGCAGACAAGCCTGTGACATTCCATTTTCAAAATAACCAGCAAAAAGCTGGGCTGGAGGTATGGTTCAAGTGGTAGAGGCCCACTGATGAACAAGAAAACAAACAAGAGAATGATGCCTTGCGTTGAAACTATGGTACACACACACAGTGGGATTTGAACTTAGAGCCAGCATCAAAATCCAAACTCCTTCATAGCTGTCATCAATATATCTTTCCCTAACCACCTTTACAGCTTCTTTTCTTCCTTTCTTTTGTTATTTCTTTTTCTTTCTTTCCTTTTCTTTCTCTTTTCCTTCCTTCCTTTCTTCTTTCCTTCCTCTCTCCTTCTCTCTCCTTCCTTCCTCTTTCTTTCTTTCTTTCTTCCTCTCTCTTTTTTCTACTATTACTGAGGCTTGAACCTTTAAATGCAAGAGCTATACTTGATTTGTTATTTTTTTTGTAGTATCTAATACAAGTCTGCAGATGTTTGAAAATTCATGTAAGTTAACCCAAGCTAGAATTGCCTGTGACACCTTAACTATGAATTTTATCCAAACAGCATTTTAAAGTATTTGTATGTTATACACATTATTTGGAACTTACCCAAACAAAATATGTTTATATGAATCCAAATGCAAACAGATGTCCTGTATTTTTTTTCTTCTAAGTCTGGCAACTTTATGTTGCACTGGAGATAGGCTTGGAGAGAGCGCTTCCCCAAGGGAGTTCCAGGTAAGAGAAAGGCTGTCATGGGCCTGCATGCAAGAGCTGGCCCCATCCAGAGCTGCCTTGGGGGTCCCAGGCTGAGGATAGTGACCTAGCTGTCTACTTTTCCTTGAGTCTCACCCATTTACCTAGGCCAGTCTTGGCATCCACAAGCCAGAGAAGGAGCCACTGGTGAGTTTAAAGCGCCACCTGGAGGTCTTTCTGAGTAGAACTGTGGCCAGGAACATGGGAGCAGAAGTCCTAACCAGGCAAAGATTAGGTGAGATGGAAAACTTGAGTGGAGCAGGCTAAAGTAGACATACCTTTCTGGATGTTTCCATCTGCAGCTGGTGTTCCAGATGCCTGGAAGCTGGATGCACTTTCCAAAGGAGGTCACTACCGAGAGCTTCCTTTCCCCAGAATATTCACTTTCCCCTAGCTGTTCCTGGCTTCTTTCCCTTGGCAAGAAGTACTAGGTAGAAGAGGGGAATCAGGACCTGGTTTATCTGGTCCTATTGGACCCCAGGCATAAGAATGATTTAAATAGTTTTATTCTTGCTCCTCAGTTGCTTGTCAGACATCAGTACCTCCCAGAGGAGGGCAAAGTCTTTGGCGATGGGAATCTGCTGTTCCCTCATAACTCAGAGTTGCTCCCATGGCTGGGCTCACTGCTACACTCCCCACCCCCACCCCGAGACCTTCCCGGAATTCTCCAGCCCAGAATCATAATCTAAATGTGACAAGCACATGAGGTCTTTGAAGCAGGCTGCATCTGGCTGAGCAGGGGACTCTCTCAAACAATAGGTTCTCCAACAAGGCCTACACTATAAACTCACAACTCTTTTATAACTCTTTGAACTCTCCAAGTACCTGTGTCCCTACTCCCACCCATAACTCTACTTAAAGTCCCTCCACCCTTGTTTCCATTATGCCTCGTGTCTCTGGACTCTCCTCAGGTCACCATGAGCATCCCGCTTCAGCTTTTGTTGAAGTTTGATCTGGTCTGTTGAGATCCCTGTCTTTGCTTTCATTCTTCCTGCCTTTTAAATCTGTCCTAGTCCCAGACATTTGGGACAAATGATGAAATAAATTCCAGCTTCGTTTAATCTTGAATTGAGAATCCATATGATTGACAATGAAGTTCTTAGCATACAGTTGGTGCTTAAGAAGCATAACTGCTCTTGTACCTGTGAGTGGAGAAGACGCAGGTGCTAGTGGGAGTCCATCTCCTCCCAGTCCTCCCAGGCGACTCCCAGCAGCTCCTTTCACCCCCGTGGAGGTGGGACTTCCTGTAACTAAAAAGCAGCACCTCCTGACCAACCTACCTTCAATCAGATATGGCTGCCTTTCTCTAGAGAGGCCTCATGGAGTTATAGAAGGCCAGATTCTCATCATTTTTGTTAACTCATGCTCCTGGATCTGGCCATGGAAATAAGTAGAAAGGCTTATTGGTGGATAATCATGAAAGAAATGCAAGAGAAGCAGGAGGAATGGAGTAAAAGAAAGACTGGAAAGCAGACATGTTGGAGGAAGATGAATCTAAGCTGGTTCATCCCCAATGCTGTCATTCCCACTTTGTCCTGGGAGGTTCACAGTGGAAGAGAAATCCAGCAAAGGGCAGCATGCTATCTACTGCTCAGTAACCTAGCTGGGTTACAGAACAGTTAACCTAGATGTTGCTGGAGGCTATGTGGTGTGGGGGGGCGGGGCATTGGGGGGTCCACAGGTACTTCCTGTACATACTCTAAGCTTATCTCCTATTCTGGAGGATGTGGGTTAGGTGCCTTATCATGCCTAAAAAGCCCTGTTGGATTCTTGGGCATCTTTGGTCATAAAACTGCATTCTGGAGATTCTAATGCCCCACTTTATAAGTAGCATTAAAACAATGCTGGGAGCTGGCATTGAAAGAATGGGAGTTGTTTGCTTAGAGTAGGAGTTTTCAGTTTGGTTCTTGGCAACTTTGTTCTTTAGCTCAATACCAGACTCACTGAGTCAGAAATTGGGGGTAGGCTCCAGCAAACTATTTAAACAAGCTCCCAAGTGATTCTTACCCATGCTTAAATGTAAGAGCTCAGGGAGAACTTGAATGGGTGGAAGGAGTTGAAGCCTGCTATCACAAAGAATAAATTATTTCTTTTTTCTTTTTTTTCCTGCCAATCCTGGGCTTGAGCTCAGGGCCTGAGCACTGTCCTTGGACTTTCTCAAGGTTAGAGCTCTACCACTTGAGCCTCAGCACCATTTCTGGCTTTTTTCTATGTATGTGGTACCGAGGAATCAAACCCGGGTCTTCGTGCATGCTAGACAAGCACTCTACCACTAGGCCAATCTCCCGGCCTAAACTTTTTCTTTTTTCAACATTTTGCTTATTCTTCTGGATCCCTAGCAAGTCCAGATGAATTTTAGGATTGTCCATTTTCACAAAAAGAAACTATCTAGGATAATAGGGATTATATTGAATCAAAAGGGAGAACTGTCACTTTAATGAACATGTGATTTTTTTATTTATTTAGGTCTTTTAAAATTGCAACAGCTCTGTATTTGTATTTTCTTAAATTTATTGCAAATACTTTATTCTTTTGATGCTATTGTAAATACGATTTTCTTCATTTTGCTTTTGTTCATTGTTGGTAGAAATACAACTGAGTGTGCTATGCCATAGTGTTCTACAGCCTTGCTGAACTTAATTCTAACAGCTTTTTAGTGGATTTTTCTATATAGATCATGTTATCAATAAATAGAATTTATGTGTGTGTGTGTGTGTGTGTGTGTGTGTGCTGATACTACGGCTTGAACTCAGGGCCTAGATGCTATCCCTTCGTTTTTTTTGCTCAAGGCTGGATCTCTACCACTTGTCACAGCTCCACTTCCAAGCCAATTACTGGCGAATTGGAGATAAGAATCTCATGGACTTTCTTGCCTAGGCTGGCTTTGAACTGTGACTTTCAGATTTCAGCCTCCTGAGTAGCCAGGATTACAGAGGTGAGCCATGGCACCCGCAGCTCCTCCCCATCTACTTACAGCAACTAGTGAGATATGTCCTTTACATTTTACAACCTTCACATGGAACAAATAAAAGGCCAGAACAGAGGTCACAGTGCAAAATTCTATTTAAGAGTTAGACACCAGGCAATATTAATATACAGTATTAGAAGTCAGAACAGTTTGTGTGTGAGGAGATGGTCATGGGAAAGCTCTGAGAGTGGGTTGCTGCCTGATGACTTTCTACAAGTTTATCTAGACACTTAGATCTCAAAGCTTTTTCTTATCTGTTACATTCAAAAGAAAATATTCAAAATGAGAAAAAAGAAGATAAATCCTTAAGTGTTTTACTGCTGGTAGCCCCGTGTCTACCTCCTCCATCCGAAAACCCAGAGCTCGCACTGTGTGCGGGAAAGTGAGACACTGAACTGAAATCTCTCTGCAGGGTCTGAGACACTGTGGTCCTCTCCACGTCATCCCCAGTGGTTTCTGTACCCTCGGCCATGACTAAAACTAACCCTGATGGGGCCTTGAATGGTGGCATTGTGGGATCTCTGGGGACCAATCAAGAGGGAGGAATACCCATCCCCAGAATGCCAAATCTCCAAGGTCACTTCAGTCCAGAATGCCACACAACGCACTGAGATGATGAAACTGAAATACATTAAATGATAAGCAACTGCTTTCAATGTGGGGTGATCTTGGATTTATAGGGAAAGAATGGTTCCCCACAACGGAATTTGGGAGACTATGACTTATTCCACCAGGCTATCAGTTTGTCCAATGAAAGGTATTCCTTTCAGTTCCCCACACCCTACTGCAGTACTGGGGATTGAACTCAGGGCCCTGTACCTGCTAGGTTAGTGTTCTTACAGTTCAGAACCACATGCCCAGAATTAGAAACCCCAGTCTTAAAATGGTGTACTTTTTTAGGTACCACATGAAGACTGCATTTCAGGGAAAATGTTCAATGTATCTGTGACTTAAGCTCAACATACTATTGAAAATACTGCTCAAAGTCCTATATTCTTTTTGTCCTCCCTCCCTCCCTCCCTCCTCTTACTTTATGTCCTGGCTAACCTGAATTCATTTCCTGTTGCCATCATTTCTGAATGGTGAAATTACAGTATTACCATGTCTGGCAATATATTATATGACATTTTCATTAGAACTATAATATATAGAGCTCCCTGTGTCATGAGATTGCTTCTTTGTGCCTGGGGTGCCCCTTTTCCCTTCACTCACAAGTTTGTGTCAGTGACACATGGTACCTGCAAGGTTGAGTCAATGTAGAATTCCAAGTTAAGAAACTGGGGCTGCTTAGCTGCTGGCCAGTTTGCATGTGTCCAATTGCAGATTCTTTTACATGCAAGCCTTAAAGCCTGAATCCCTTTCCTCTGCAGACTGCCTGATGCATACACATGGTCTGTCAAATGTGTGGCCATGCTGTTTTCCCATCTGAACTCTTACTGTGGATTTTTGGTGCTAATCTAATTCTAGTGTCTCTCTCATTAACTCTTTTTTTTTGGGGGGGGGGTAGGTCATGGGGGTTTGAACTCAGCCTGGGTGCTGTCCCTGAGCTCTTCAGCTCAAGGCTACTGCCTTACCTTTGAGCCAAGCCCCCCTCCTCCCCTCCTTTTTTTCCCCTAGAGGTTAATTGGAGATATAAGTCTCAGGTTCTTTTGTGCCCGGACTGGCTTTGAACCTTGATCCACAGATCTCAGCCTCCTGAGTAGCTAGGATTACAGGCATGATCCACCTCAATTTTTAAGTTTTTGTCTTTAGGGCTTAAAGTAAGTACAACTGACCCAAAGAATTAAAATCAGCAGTTTCACACCTTCAGCCTGTTTTTGTTGTTTTGTCAGTCCTGGGGCTTGAACTCTGGGCCTGGGTGTCTTCCCTGAGTTCCTTATGCTCAAGCATAGCACTCTACCACTTGAGCCCCAGTACCAGTTCTGGCTTTTTCTATGATTAATTGGAGATAGTCTCATGGACTTTCCTGCCCAGTCTGGCTTCAAACCACAATCCTCAGATCTCAGCCTCCTAAGTAGTTAGGATTACAGGTGTGAGGCACCACTGCTTGGCTCTCCCTCTGCCTGTCTTTTGAGGCAAGATTTTGCTTTGTAGCTCAGGCTGGCTTCAAACTTGTGATCCTCTTGCTTTAGCAAGAGACAACAGGTGTGAGCTACCAAATTCTTTATTCATTTTGGTGTGAGCTAATCAGACAATCGCTCTTAGCATCTAGCAGAAATCTAAAGAGAGGGTAGAGCAGTGTGGACATGATGGAAGGGGTTTGAGGTCAACCCCAAGGTGGGGTTCTGGAAAGCCAGAAAGCAGCCAGATGACCTTTGAAACACACTGACCTTGAGATGGCACTCTGCTATCTGCAGTTCCATCAGCCAAGGTTCTTCAGAATGGAAGAGACAATGAGTTTCCAAAATGATAGCCAAGAGCACAGGTGCCAAAGGCTAGGTAGGAGAAGCCCAGTGCTTCTCCCTTTTTTTGCTTCTAATGCTTCCCCGAACCATTTCTATCTCTGATAACTTGTCAACTATGCCTCAGGAAATCAGGCAACAAAAACCTTGGTTTTGTTCCCATCAGAAATCCTAGACTCTGATCCTTAAAAAGGGCACTTCTAGGGACTGGACTCAGGACTCACTTGAGACACACATTCCTAGTCCTTTTGCTATTTTCAGATGGGGTCTCATGCTTTTTTCTGGGCTGGCTAATGTCAAGTAAGTGTGTCACTACAAATACACACACATATGGTGTGTGCACATAGTTATTTAACTATAACTATATACATATATTATTTAAAATCTCCACGCCTTGCTGAAGCCACAAGATAAGAGATTGATCAAAGCTGAGTTTTCCAAGCAACTGAAGCCATACCCCAGCCACTGTACAAGAGGCTCCCTCTTCAAATAAACACAACAGAGACCAAGTGAGAAGTAGCTACAGTTTAATACAAACCTGCACCAGAACACGTGTCGGGCTGTTTTGTTTTTGCCTCAAATGGTGGCCAAAGCACAGGACCGTGTGTCACCTTGGGACTGACACAATTGTAGCACCATGACATTTACAGAGGAGTGAAAGTCACTTGGGTGCTGGGGTGCCGGAGGCTCTATCCTGACCCCCGGCTGGGCCAGCGGCCACAGCAGCTGGAGGGGTTGGCTTCTGTGTGGTTCTGTAGTTTCTGTGTCAGTATGGGAAAAGCCCTCATCTTGGCATCGGCTTGACAGAGACCTACTGTGGACTCCTAGCACTACTCACACGCACACACACATACACACACGCGCACACACACAGTAGCACAAATTTCTGGTAACTTAACCCCACAAACCTAGAGAGCAGCTAAGGCAAGAACAACAGTATTTATTCAGTAAGTACAAGACCAGTTTGAGAGCTGCATTCGTGGCAACCAGCCAGGAGCCACTGGGGCTGGAGCTCTGTATGAGGCAAGGTGGGTGGCAGGGATGGGTGACTGGCTTCTTGGGACTCCTTCTGATTTCCATCTAGAAGCTCCTGGGTGAGCACAGGGCCCATGTAAGGGTCGGGGTGGATGAAGTGGAAGACCTACAGTAGCCTCCCCAAGATGTGACCTCCCAGCACCCACGGCACACATTGCTCAGGCAGAGGCACTAAGAGAAGGTAAAGCTTTCCTAGGTCAACCAGGGTGCCCTGCCCAGCCGGCCCTACCACCACTTGACTCTTTGGCATCTGCCCCAGGCCCATGACCCAGCTAGGCCTGGAAGGGATAAAGATGCTATGCATTGTTCCAGGGGATTCACCATTTCTGTGACCCATGGAGGCTTATCCAGAGTCCCAACTTATTATCTCCATAGTTGTCTCTGCTCCCTGGGTTACCATGGCTGTTCTCTCAGCCCCTGATGAAGGGAGGCGATGGGTACTGCACACACCACATGGTAAATAAGCCTTCCACATTTGCTAGTCATGGTTCAAAGTGAAGTAAGCAGTCGTTTTGTTTACAGCAAAGATGGGGGGGATCTACCTACTTGTGTAAACCAAAGCAGAATACCTATCGGGGAGTAAAGTCTTCTAGTTGGCTAAACTGATGCACTCAATCATAGACATCACCCCACACTTATTCTCCACAGCTAGGCCAGACAGTCAAGGTCATGAGCGTGGTGACAGATAGTTCTGGGGTCTGAGGGCCTACGCTTTCGGGCCTCAGTTCCCTCATCTGTGAACTGGGGAGAGGACATGTGCTCCATCGCAGGGACAGCTTCTATATGGAAGTGTGGAACAGCACAAGCAGCACTATACAGATCTGTCGCTGACGGCCAGGCGCCTCCTGCAAGCCTGGGGTGCTCAACCCAAAGGTTCATGAGCTCATTTTCCTTCGCAAGGGCAGCCAGCTGGGCCACTTCCCAGATCCAGCACCCGCCCATGAGACGCTCCGCAGAGCTTCGGAGGCAGGGGGGCCTTTACTGGGCATAGCCAGCGTAGCCACGGAGGGTGTGGTGCCTACCACAGGATGCCACAGCACCTGTGCAGGGAGGTGGGCTCCACAGCCAGGCCCCGCGGGTGGTGGGCAGGAGTCATCTTCCCTTGCGCCTGGCAGCCCCTCTGCCACTCCCCCCCTCTCAGCAGGCACAAGATCTTCTACCAGTCACACAGGAGGAGTAGCCAGGCCTCTGACCAGCAAGGAGAAGTGATAGGAAGCCATGTAGGGATGTGGGTTAGTGTTGGGAGTGATGGGCTGAGATGGGAGGGGCCACCCTGCCCCCTGAAGGTCTCCAGGGCCACATCCAAGCTCCCTCTTAGAATGCAGGAAACCAGACTAGGAGGGGAAGAGGGCAGGCCCAGAGTAGTCTTGGCAGCCCGAGGACCCCAAGTGTGGGGAGATGGGCCCTGTGCTGTCTGGCTGTATCGAGTGCAGCGTCTCCTAAGGACCACGTCTACTCCTGTTTCTATGCTATGCTAGTGACACGAAGCACCGTTATTTTTCCACAGGTTGCACAAACAAGTCAAACCAAACCACTGCGCAAACCAAACGTGCAAAACAAAACCATTTACACGCGCCTGGCACCAGGCACAGGGGGTCCCAACCCTCCACCCCCACCCCCAGGGTGTCTGGCCTGCACCTACACAGGGCCGGAGGTGAGTCAGGAGAGATGAGACATCCTGGGCGTGGCTGGGAAGGTGACACCTGTCTGACTTGGGAACTATCACCAGGGGGCTTGAGGGGTGGGAGGGAGGCCTTTTCATTATAAAGCACACCTCTGCTAAAGTGCTCTAGACACCCAGCTGGGTAGCCAGGGCAGGGCACTAAAGCCTGGGCCTTCCCAGGGCCAGCACTGGAGGCAGCAGTGAGAGGAGGGGCTGGGCCAGGTTATGCACAGGCACTATGCATAGTGAGTAGCCCCCACTGAGGCAGGTAAGCGCACAGCAGGAAGGATAGCTCAAAGTGCCAGTTACGGATGGCTCGAAGCACAGGGAATCACCTTCACACATGGGGTGGGGTCCCCCGGGTCCTGGGACTCCCCCATGGGTGGCACGCTTCCCATCCCAGCCTCTCCTGCCCCCTGCAGCTGTGGCCTGAAGGTGTGCGGGCAGTTGGTGCGATGCGTCCTCACTTGATGGGGGCTGGTCAGGGCCTTTACCAAATGCCACTCGACCTGCCGCCAGGGGGCGCAAGGATCCGCGCCGAGGCCCTCTTTGGAACATGGTCATCAATCTGAGAGCCTGAGGGGAAGAAAGGAGAACGGGTGAGTTAACCAGGCTGCCCTACAGGGTGGCACACCACGGCTGCCAAAGACCACAGGCTCAATACAAGCAGGGGTGGAGTGAAACTGTCTGTAGGTATTAGCTCATTGAACCCACTGACTCCATTCTATTTTGTGTGCGTGTGTGTGAGAAAACTCAGAGATGTGATGTGATATAGCTTGCCCTAGTTATGAGCATGTAAGGGTAGAGACTAGATTTGAACTCAGGTCTTTCTGACTCAGTACACCCACCTCTCATTCTGCCTATCTGCTGCTTCTAGCTTCAGTGAATATAGGGCGAGAGGGAAAGGCTTCTTCAGGCCCCATGGCTTGAAATCCCTCCTACACACTTGAGTCCCGGGCAGAGGGTAGGTGACAGGCTGCCTGACAACTGTTGGGTTTTGGAGATGAGGGACACAGGAGGCCATGGGCCAGTGAGGTCCCTCCTTGGGGGTCTCGTCACCTCTCGTGTGGCCAGCCACACTGGCCGGTCTAAGTGTATCTGATGAAGTCCTCCAGACACATGGCCCCTTCTGATACCTATGCCCCATTGGCAGTGGACGAGGGAGCAAAAGGTCCCCTCCGTATGGACCACCAGCACCCTCGGTGCGAACTATCTGTTTCCGCTACAGTTGTTCCTGGCACAAGGCTGGGCCCTTACTTCTCCAGTGCCTTTTGGTGTAGCCTCTGCCTCTCCTACTAAGATCGACTGTTTAGGTCTCTGCGAACTTCATGCTATGAGCTCAGTGAACTCCATGTTATAGGTACAGTGACCTGGGTCTTGTTCCTCTTCTCCCACCCAGCCTATCAGCCTAGCACAGCGCTTGCAGACTAAGTTCTCTGACTAGTCCCGAGGGCCGCTCAGCTGTAGTCAGGGAGACTTGGGCCCTGGCCTTTTCAAGTGGTGATGAGAATTTCCACTAAAGCTTCATGAAGGACCACAGATTTGCACAACTCTTTCCTGCGCATCACTGAGGGGACAATTAGGAAACAATGACCCCACCAAACACTGCAGAACACCTGATGTCTGTGACTCCACAGACCGCAGCTGCACCTAGAGAAGAGGCAGGTGTCAGTGGGACATCTTGACCGAGAATAAAAGAGGACCCGTTCAAGAAACTTAGAGATGAAGTCAGACAGGGACCAGGACATAGTCCCAGGGACAGAAGGTGGAGGAAAGAATCCGGGAGTCAGAGACTGAATGAAGTTAATGAAACATATATATATATATAAAATTCCTGATTGAGAAAACAAAACAAACACAAGTAGTAACAGCAAGGTTAGAGGGAGGGAAGAGAATCACAGAAGGCCAGGTCAACAGCCTGCTGCAGAAGAGATAATGGGTGCATCCCATGAATAGCAGAACTGTTTATGCCTTTGAGATGTTTCAGGGGACAGCAATGGAAGAACTGAACACCTCAGGGAGAGCCCCTAATTGGGCCAGGGCCCGTTAGAAGGCCTGAGGAGCCCTCCTGGCCCTCTCCCTCAACTCCTAATAAGTGTGTGTCTCTAAGGGCACAGCCCGCCCTCATTACCAAGCATGGGGGAGGGAAGAAAGAGGGCCCAGACACACAGCCAACACCACTGGCTGGCCCTCCACACTCTTACCCTTACCAGAGAGGCTGAAGCTGGACTCGTGAAGGTCCCGCATGCCCCCATGTCGGGTGACTGGCCGAGTGGGAGTGTCTGCCAGCGGTGTGCCCATCTCCTTTTTCCCGGGATGCACCACCACAGCGACGTCCCCCAGGTAGGGAGTGCGGTCCACTGCCCTCACCTTCAAGGCCTGGAGGAGGGAAAAGACAGTAACAGCAATGCCTAGCAGCATGGACACTCATCACTCCACTAGGGAGTCGAGTCGAGCAGGGGACCAGGCTTCTTTTGAGCTCTTGGCCTCAAGATTCTTCACGTTGCTCCTAAATAGTGCATGTGTGAGTGCACATATACACGTGAACATTCCATTTGCAAGTGAGCGCGTGTGCACATGGGCAGAGGAGGCCTTGCTGACTGCCCTCCACATGGATGGCTCCTTTCAGCATATCTAGCAGGGGTGCTCTGAAGAGAGCACCCCTTTCCTAGGCCATGGTATATCTCTTCAACACCAGGCCCCCAAGACGCCGCACCTTTCATTGTAGTCTGACATCTTTGTGGGGATTAAAGCTCAGTATAGCTGATGTGGATACAAGAGACTCCAGGTAGCAGCACTGGCTAACTCTACTCACAAAGGCTGTAAGATTAAGAGCTATATTTGACAACCAAGCTCCTTAGGTTCCAGTCCCAACTCTACTCCTTCTAAGCTGTGTGATCTTGAGTAAACTATTTTATCTCTTGGTGCCTGTTTCCTTTATTCGTAAAATTAGGATGATAACTGTGTCTGTGTCAAAGAATCAGTAAAGTAATATGTGCAAAGTTCTTAAACCTGCTCTGGCCCAGGTCATGAACAGTGCTTCACTATAAGTGCTTGTGGGAGGAAGAGGAGGAGGAGGAGGAGGAGGAGGAGGAGGAGGAGGAGGAGGAGGAAGTGTGCTTGGATGTGCGTGTTTGGGCTGCTACCATCCAATGAAAGTAACTTCATTGACGTTCATTAGCAACTCAGACGGGGCCGGGAGTTTGGCCTAGTGGTTAAAGTGCTTGCCTAGCATGCATGAAGACCCGGGTTCGATTCCTCGGTACCACATACATAGAAAAAAGCCGGAAGTGGTGCTGAGGCTCAAGTGGTAGAGCTCTAGCCTTGAGAAAGTCCAAGGACAGTGCTCAGGCCCTGAGCTCAAGCCCAGGACTGGCAAAAAAAAAAAAAAAAGAAAAAGAAAAACAACAGACACAGGATTCCTGAAGTTAATTCCTCTTCTGATAATAAATCTGTAGTCAGGCTCTGCCTGGCTTCCTCCATCAAGATTATCCATGTTGGGCCGGGAGTTTGGCCTAGTGGTTAAAGTGCTTGCCTAGCATGCATGAAGACCTGGGTTCGATTCCTCGGTACCATATATAGAAAAAAGCCGGAAGTGGTGCTGAGGCTCAAGTGGTAGAGCTCTAGCCTTGAGAAAGTCCAAGGAGAGTGCTCAGGCCCTGAGCTCAAGCCCAGGACTGGCAAAAAAAAAAAAAAAAAAAAAAAAAAAAGATTATCCATGTTATATATAGTGTTTTTTGGTACTTCACTCCCTTTTATGACTGAATAATACTCCACTTGATGGGTTCACTGTGATGAATTTATCCACTCAACAGTTGATGGATATGCAGGTTTCCACTTTTCCTTTTATGGACAGAGCTGCTATAAACCATCATGTACATGTTTTTGTGTAGGCATGATTTCATTTCTCTTGGATATATCCCAGACAGTGGAAATGTGGTATGCACCCAAGAGTAAATAGAGAAGTCACCTGCCAAACTTTTTGGGAAACTGTCTTCCATAACAATTGCACCATTTTCCCAGCACCACATCTTTACCCCTACTTATTTTCTATGTATTTGACTATATCTCCCTTTTGTCAGATAATCTTGGTGTGAAAGGGTTGCGTTTCCTGCTCTTTTTGGAACCTTTTCCTGAGGGCTCTTGCCCCCTACTCCCCTTCACCATCTGAGGAGCACTTTAGAGATGAGGTCATTCACCTATTCGAGTAAGACACCCTGAGATTACGTTTGGAGTCAATGCTGTGCTCACGAAGTCCTGTTTTTTCTTCCAGCACTCAAGCCTACTCCCCATCAACACACTTAGCTTTGGATTTCTTGGCTGCTTGGCCTTAGGAAAGAAGGGCCTGAGTGGCTGTGAAAGCTTGGGGCCCTTGCAGCTGCAATGGCTTCAGTGCACCTGGCTTGTTCACAGGCTTTCAGAAGAGACTCCTTGAGTCTGTGTATGAGGAGGACACGCTCAATTTCCTTCTTGGGCCTTTAAGAACTCAGGGCTCTGTTTACTTTCTCATTTGAAACCAGTGTTTTCCAACTCCAGCAATCACCTTCCCCTACCACATACTCTGCCCTGCATTGTAGATAGGTGGAACCCTGGAGGAAGGGGAAGAAATCTTCAGATGGGATTGTCACATTCCCCCCACACCTCTTCCCACCTCCCCACCTTACCTTCTCTCTCTGTACCAGCTTCTTGTAGACAGTGTCTGGGAAGGTTCGCAGGGGACAGAACTTGCCAGTCCCCTCAGCACACATGAAGACGCCATTCTCGTACACAACACGGCCCCGGCTGATGGTGACCAGAGGCACACCATGGCAGCGCATGTTCTCGTAGAGATTGAAGTCTCCTCCTTGCACCTGGGTGCTGGCTGAGATGGTTCTGGTGGAAGGGGAGGGTGGGATAGCAAGCTCTGAGTAGAGGTCAAGATGGCACAGAGGAAGGATGACAGCCAGGAGGAAGGGATGGTCTCCAAGGCCTTATTGTGAGTGAACTCATCCTCTCAAAATCCCCACAGCCTAATCCCCAGAACTTCAGAATACATCCACCTTTCAACCTAGGACTAATGAAGGTAAAATTAGATCACACAGACGCATTCTAGTGCAATCTAGCTATCATCTTTATAAGAAAGGTCACAGAAACAGCAGTCATGGTACAGACAGTATGTGGGAAGATGGCTCTCAGCAATCCAGGCTCACAAGTCTGTTAGAAATAGTGCAAAGATTACATGCCTTTGGACTACTGTAATGCAAGCTCTTAAAAATCTCAAGTTGGGTGCCAGTGGCTCACGCCTGTAAGCCTAGCAACCCACGAGGCTCATCTGAGGATCTTGGTTAAAGGCAGCCAGGCAGGAAAGTCTGTAAGACTAATTTACCACCAAAAGCCAGAAATGGAGCTATGGCTCAAAGTGGTAGAACATTAGCCTTAAGTGAAAAAGCTCGGAGACAATACCTAGACCCTGAGTTCAAGCTCCAGGACTGGCACAAAACAACACACACACGCATGCACACACGCACGCACGCACGCACGCACACATGCACAAGTTCTTGCTAGGTATCATTGTTTCTAGCTACTCAGAAGGCTGAGATCTGAGGATTGTAGTTTGATGCCAGCTTGGACAGAGGAGTATCTGAGACTCTTATCTCCAATATAAAAAGTAAGAACTGGAGGTATGGCTCACATGGTGGAGCCAGCCTTGAGTGGAAAAAGCTAAGGGACATCATCCAGGTTCTGAGTTCAAGCCTAGTCTCAGTATACACACATAGGCAGGCATATGCATGCATGCGGCTGCACACGCACACACACACACACACACACACACACACACACACACACACACAATCCCAAGTCCCTCTAGTCCAAGAAACTTGCAACAAACTTTACTTTGTGGCTTCTGGGTCCCACACAACCACATCAGCATCGGCTCCAGGGATAATACGGCCCTTGCGGGGATACAGGTTGAGAATCTTGGCTGCATTGGAACTGGTAACAGCCACAAAACGGTTCTCATCCATCTTTCCTCCAACCTGAAACATTACAAAAAAGGTCAAGTAAGTCAATGAGGCTGTGTGTGTGTGTGTGTGTGCAGCCGCATGCATGCATATGCCTGCCTATGTGTGTATACTGAGACCCCCCGGGAATCTTCAACCCTGGCCTATAACCTTCTAGCTCAGGGGGTCAGAACTATGGTCCTGGGCCAGGAGTGTCACCTAGGGGTACAGTGCTTGCCTAGTATGCATGAAGCCCTGGGTTTGATTTCTTGGTACCACATACACAGAAAAAGCCAGAAGTGGTATTGTGGCTCACATGGTAGAGTGCTACCCTTGAGAAAGCTTGAGAAAGCTCAAGGACAGTGTCCAGACCCTGAATTCAAGCCCCAGGACTAGCAAAAAAGAAAACAAGAAAAAAATAGAACTATGATCCTGAGGAGAATGATGCTGTGGGCTCTGTTTCAAGTGAGCCAACTTTCTAGGCTTAGTCCCATAACCATAAGCCCACTTTCTCTTCTCCCCTTCCCCCAGTTATGATGTGACTGGGGTCTTGTGTCAAAAGACTTTCCATTGGGTATAATGCACCCCTAACCCTAGAGGATCTCTGAAACCAGACAGAACTAAACTCCAGATAGTACTGGATGAGGCATTTTCTTATGCATGCATACTATGATAAAGTTTAATGTCTAAATTAGGCATAATAGGAGATTAACAATAACTAATAGAAAAGTTTAACAACATACTGTGATGAAAGTTACTTAAAATTTGTAGTATATTTTTTTGGGGGGGTCAGTTGTAGGGCTTGAACTCAGAGCCTTGGTGTTGTCAGTGAGCTCTTTTGCTAGCGCTCTTCCACTTTGAATCTCAGAGCCACCTCCAGTTTTCTGTAATTAACTGGAGATAAAAGTCTTGTGGACTTTCCTGCCCTGGCTGGCATCAAACTGAACTCAGAACTCAGCTTCCTGAGTAGCTAGGTGTGAGGCACCAGCACCTGGCCAAAATTTATGAATTATTTTTGAGGTTTTAAGGTTATTTAACATTGTTGGGCTGTGAATTGAAATCATAGTAAATGAAACCATGCATTATGTGGGGGCAGCTTTTGGATGCTGTATGGGCTGGGAAAGTATCTTATCACCCCGTCCTCCCCAAGGACCAGGCGGCCTCTGCTCTTCAAGGGGCATTTCCTGAGCTCACTGTCCCTCCCAGAGTGGCTGCCTTAGTCTTAAGGACTTCACATCTCATTGGGCTCATCTTCTGTTGAATTTAAGCCATGATAGATCAAGACCAAAAATATGCACTCTTCATGAGAACAGGTGGTATTCAAATGAAGTCCCAGGCCTATCTGTTTTGAAATGCAATTAGACAAAATATTCTAAGAGCCTTAGAAATACTCGTATCCCTTAGCCCAGGAATCCACTTCTAGGATGCTAGCCCAATGAATTAATAGAAATACTGACATCTATTCACCACCAAAAGAAGTTCTCTACAGAATAATTTGTTAATATCAAGACTTGATCCTCAGCACCAACCAACCAACCAACCAAGTCATGTTCAAAGAGCATTCAATTTGTATTATAACAAAGAAAAAAGACTAATCTAGCAATTAAAACAATGAATACTATATACACTTCACAAGAAGAGAAATACACCATTATGAAATAGGAACCCCACTACACACCTTAATAATAATCATTTAGAAAGCACTAAAATGTTAATCATTTCTAGGTGCTTTTTTATCATACATTTTATCTTTGTATTTTCCCAACTTCTTTAAAGAAATTGTATATATTTAAAGAGCATTTATATAGGTAGTATTAACATCTTTCTGTCTCTCTGATATCTGTCTGACTACCTGCCTGCCTGTCTACCTATCTACTAGTCTGAAAGGGCATCTCCTACCAATGCTAGTGTTGAAAACACTGCAGACATTATATTATATTATTCAAGGGACTTTCTTTTGCCTTAGCTTTTTCATTCTAGGAAGGCACCATAGGACTTGAGCTCCACTTCCTTAACATATTTTTATATAAGATTAACGAATATTAAATAAATCCCTTTTCTTTGTAGTAGTATCGTAAGCCCATCAGGACCATAATTACTTCCCAAATTACTACAATATGTTGGGGACAAGGCTCAAGTGGTAGAGTGCCAGCTTTAGTAGTGCGGGGGTTGGGGGAAGAATTCTATAATAGATCTCTTATTCTCATAGGGTGAGATGGTGGTAGTTCTGGGCTTGAGCTCAGGGCCCGAGCATTGTCCTTGGACTTTCTCAAGGCTAGAGCTCTACCACGTGAGTAGAGGAGGCCTTTTTTGTCTTGGGGGTTTTGGGGGCTGTTTTTTGTGTGTGTGCTTGGTTTGGAACCCAGAGCCTTGTGCATGTTAGTCATAAGCTCTACCATTGAGTGACACCCCAGCCTCCTGCTTTGGTTTTGAGTGAGCCAGGGCCTATGAATGAGCCAGATTCCTGAGTCCTTTCCCTGGGACCCTAGTGGGCAGGTCTCCGGGTCACCTACCACTCCTCTCTCCCAGATGACACTCATGCGGTCTTGCACGCCGCTCACTCCATGTGGGATCTTGGTGAAGTCCTCCTTGCCCATAGCTTTCTGCTTCGTGGTGAATGGCCGGTGATCTGATGCCACAATGTTCAGAGTGTCACTGGGGAGAGAGATGGAAGTGGGCAGTGAGGGCCACTGGATGCGCACGCTGCCTCTGCATCAATTCCAGTCTAGCTGGCACAAGCTTGTGTTTGGTGAAGCATTTCCAAACTCAGTGCGAAGTGTTGCTAAATAACTTGGTACCATAGCTCCAGAAGGGATGGAAGGACAAGATAGGAGAGAAGTCTAACTTAATAAACAAATGGTTTGTAAGTCCATAATTTCATCACCAATGCCATCCAAGACTGGGTCCTCAGATGGCTACTAAGGCACCAACAGGTCCTCAGGAAGAGAGTGGGAGAGCTGCCAAGGAGAGGGACAGCATATGCAGAGAGATTAATGTGGACCTAGGGCTCAGAGACAAAGAAGGACAGAAGAGAGAACAGCCATGTGACTAGGACCAGAGCAACCTTAGGAAGAAATGCCCTGGGAAGGAAGTGAGGGACCAGAGTAACCTTAGGAAGAAATGCCCTGGGAAGGAAGTGAGTGCCACTCTGCTGCCCACTCAGAAGGGTAATCAAGAGAAGAAGCTGTTGTCTCATGGGGTCAGGAGACACCCCCAGCCAGACACATAGAGGGCTGTCTCCACTGGGGCCTGCTACGCTCTTCAGTCACAGCTCTTGCCAAGTACCTAATGTCTTGGCCAAATCTACAGTAAGATGACTTAGCTCTTCTTGTGGCATGGGCTGATATCATCCTGGACTGCAAAGACAATGGAAAAAATTCTTTCCACGGAGCAGGTTATTCTAGAAACGCTGCAACTTCCCATGCTTCTCCACACCAGAACCCACCAGAGACGATAGGATCTCCAGGATTTCACTGACTCTGCAGTGGTCTCCCCACTATTCGGTGGGAAAGGTCCCCATTACAGCACCATGGACTACAGGTCAGGGAATTCATGGCTTATATTCAACTCCCTTCCTTTAGCTGGGTACCAGTTTCCTTGGAAGAACCCCACCCAAGCAGGTACTGTTAAATAGGTGTAAATGAATGTGGTCCCTTTCTAGAAGGCTCTGAATCTGGGAACTGAACAGAAACTTTTCAAATGAAAAATATAAAGGGCCAACAAACACATTAAAAATATGTTCAACATCCTTAGCCATTGGAGAAATGGAGCTCAAACTATAGTGGGATTCTATCTCACCCAATTTAGAATGGCTACCATCAAGAAAATAAGTGTTGACAACGATGTGAGGAGAAATGTACTCTTTTACACTGCTAGAAGGAAAACAACATGGAGATTCCTCAAGAAACTAAAAATAAAACTTCTATATGATCTAGCCATACCACTTCTGGGCACACATCCAAAAGACTCAAAGTCAGCTTACTAGAGAGACCATGTTTATTGTGGCACTATTTACAAAAGCCAAATTATGGAATCAGCCTACATGTCCATCAATGAGCGAATGAATAAAGAAAATGTGGTATATATACACAACGGAGTTTTACTTAGCAATTAAGAAGAATGAAATGATGTTATTTGCTGGGAGCTGGAGATCACCATGTTAAGTGAAACAAGCCATCTTTTACACAAAGACAAGTATTGCATGTTTTCTCTCATGTGTAGAACTTAGGAGGAAAAACAAACGAACAAGAGATCTTTAACTAGAAAAGTGGAAGGGAAAGGGAAGGAGGGAAGGAAGGGTAGGAGATTAATGGAGGACTGCCTATGCTCAAAGTACCTTTTTATGCATATAGAGAAATGTTATAATTGGCCGGGCGAGGTGGCTCACGCCTGTAATCCTAGCTACTCAGGAGGCTGAGATCTGAGGTTCACAGTTCAAAGCTAGGCCAGGCATTAACACTGTGAGATTCTTATCTCCACTTAACCACTAGAAAATGGGAAGTGGCACTATTATGGCTCAAGAGGTAGGGCAGTAGCTTTGAGCTGAAGAGCTCAGGCCCAGGGTTCAAGTCCCATGACTGACATAAGGAAGGAAGGAAGGAAGGAAGGAAGGAAGGAAGGAAAGGAAAGGAAAGGAAAGGAAAGGAAAGGAAAGGAAAGGAAAGGAAAGGAAAGGAAAGGAAAGGAAAGGAAAGGAAAGGAAAGGAAAGGAAAGGAAAGGAAAGGAAAGGAGGGAGGGAGGGAGGAAGGAAGAAAGGAAAAGAAATGTCATAATGAAATTCTTCACTGTGATTTTTTTCATCTGTGCTGGTCCTGGGGGCCCTTGTGCTCTCTTCCCTTGGCTTTTTCTGTTCCTTGCTGACACTTCACTACTTGAGCTATACCTCAAGTCCAGTATTTTGATTATTAATTTAAGATTAACAACTCCCAACTGGATAAGTCTCACAGACTTTGCTGCCTGGGCTGGTTTGAAACCACGATCCTCAGCTCTCAGCTCCTTAGTAGCTAGGATTACAGGCAGGAGCCACTTGGCACCTGGCAAAATACTATACTACATGAAATTAATGTATACCAAAAGTTTTTAGTACCTCTATAGAGCAACTCTTTAAAATTCAAACTACAGTTGGTCTTGTCAAACATGAGACATTGTACCTGACAACATTTTTTTAAAAAAGTGTGCTCCCTTTAAAAAGTCCGGTGTGTGTGTGTGTGTGTGTGTGTGTTTGTGTGTGTGTGTGTCGCGCACGCGTCTGAGGCTTGAAATAGGACTTGCGCTTTTGTGCTCAGTGCTAACTCTACCACTGTGCCACAGTTCTAGTTCTGGCTTTCTGCTGGTTAACTGGAGATAAAGAGTCTTATAGACATTCTTGCCTGGGACGGCTTTAAATCATGACCCTCAGATCTTAGCCTCCTGAATAGCTATGACTACAATTGTGAGCCACTGGAGCCAGCAAAAATCAGGCTTTTTTTTTAAACAAAGGAGAAATGGACAGATTGTATTTTTATTGCAATTCAGATTAAGAATTTATATACTAATATAAATAATGATAGAAAAGTTCATAATCTCTTGCAGGAATGATAATGAGTTTTCTACCAAGCAGTTTGTGTCATATAAATTGTACAAACAAAATGTTATAGAATTAAATAGTTACAATATGTTCTGATTAAAAAGGGATTCAAGCTATTGTTCCAGTAACCAAAATCACAATTCTACTTCAATAAATTGAATTTAAGTAATTAAAGTGGGGCAAAATAGGCTAGATATAAAAACCCAAGTTATTCAATTAATATTTTCTTCCCTTGTCTATTTGTATTTGTATGAGGTTGAGTCCTATAATTTGGATGAACTGATAACAATGAGAAGGAGTGTGGTTTTTCCGAAAGAACTTTAACAGCCACAAAGAAAGAAACAACAATGTCTTCTCCCTGAAATGTCCCAAGTGGGGACAAAGAAGCTCGATGCCTCTACTGGGACAGAGTCACACTGACTTCAGAAAGTTCCCTGAACTATTTTCTTTAGGCTGGGGTTGAATGAATAAAAGCAAGGTAGACAGAAAGTGGGAGGAAAGTGGGTCTGGAGGGAGCCTGTAAAAGGAAGAAAATAAAGAGAGAGGAAGGGATACAGGAGAGAGGAATCTGGGTAGTGGGAGGCAATGAGAAGCATCTAGAGATGACACAGAGAGAAGGACCACAAGGACAGGAAGATGCCAGGCCACATTCTTCCTGCTCCCCAGTGAGCACGGGAGCGAGGCCTCAATGTCTTCTATTATGCTGACTATTAACTACTGCTTGCTTCCTTGTGCACTTCACGTGTCAGAGGTGGTGATGGTGGTGATCTGATGGGCTGTAGAGAAGGAGCACAAACAAAACCATCCTATATGGGCACAACCAAGTCAAATCTGAGTCACATTCATTCCTGGAACCTCTAAGATGTCTTCAAAGCCCTTGCATGGCATGTACCTTGTGCCAATGGCTACGCCATTCTACTGAAATCCCTTACTTGGCCAGCAGGCTCATGAGGTAGGTGGAGGTGTTGGTGTCCAGTCTCAGGGGAGGCACCGTGACATAGGCCGCTGCGTGGGACCAGTCCTGGTGGTAGTAGTGTAAGCCGGTCAGTGTGGCGTGTGCCGTGGTGGTCTCAGCCAACACCACCTTCCCTGGAAGAAGAAGGGTCAAGTCATGATCAGGAAGCTGCTGGCATCAAAGGACCATGAGATGAGGGAAGGTGGAGAGGGGACAGGACCTGACAAGCTTGCTCATGCATCTGAGAACACCACTGCGTTCAAGACCCTACTTTCCTGCCACTAGCAGCAGGGGGAGCAGAGACTGTGAGGTGCTTTGGGGAGTCTCTCCAGTAGGACGGGACAGTGGGCCATGTGGTCTCCCACAGGGAGCTTCAATGAGGGCACAGGCAGTAGATGTGGTCCACAGGATAAAAGGCCTGAGGATGGTGGGTGTCCTCTAGGAGAGTGACATCATGACTTTGTTTCTCCTATTACCAGACCTTACCAGCACCCAGCACCCCATCCTACACAAGGCTATGGACAACTACAAAGCCTTTCAGGTATTGCCTGGTGCTCAGCACTGGGGTCCGACAGACACCCCTCAGGGCTCAGATACAGTGCTAAAAAGAGAAGCTGGGCCACATACTGTTAACTCTCCAGGGATTCTCACAGCTCCCCTTGAAACGCCCATGGAAACCAGCCCAGGGTCTTATGTTAGTTGCTAAGGCAACGTTAGTAAAATTTAAGAAGCCAAAAAGACATCAATTAATGAGTCAATTTAAAACTTAGATAATTTTACCAGACCCGGGCGAGGTGACAGACACTGCTTTAAAAGCTAAGCATACAAATGTGTGGAGGAAAGAATTCTGATTTTCATGGGCTAAGCGGGAGTGCTCTGAGGTATTAAGCAAAGGAACAGGCTAGCTCAGCTGCTGCCCTCAGGAATTTGGACCAGGGAACATGCTGAGCTGGGGGACTCCATCCTTCCCCCATCCCACCGCCTGAACCTAAGGACTCACCTTGCATCTTAGCAGCGGCAATAACATCACCAGCCGAGATGCTGGACACATTGACCAGGTAAATGGGACAGTGAGTCTAAGCACAAGAGACAGGAGGAAGTAAGAGCATAAATCCATAAACTTAAGGGATACCCAAACAACCTTCGCACAAGCAATCCTTGCACCAGCAGCCCCCTCTGCATTGCTCAACCCCCACCCCTAGGAGACAGTCACTCTGGTAGCACAGGGTTGGTGGCCTAAGCACATGCCAGGCTTGTGCCTGATGGAAGGAGGTAATAGGTAGCAGCCAGCACCACATCCTGCAAACCAAGGAGGCAACCTTAGGTCAGGACTGTTGAGTCTGAATTTCAACATATTCTCCTACCTGATGATTATACCTGCTTTTCTTCTATTTTTAATTTCCTGTCTATCAGTATGACATCCTAGAGACCATATGTATTATATCCACTATCTAAAATTCTGATGTCTACCATCTAAAAGATGCCTTATTGGTAGATGGAATGTACCCTGGAAAACTGGATTTGATATCTAGGCCAGACAAAATTTAGCTTGTGAACAGATATCTGGATTGTTCTATGATTAAGTTCTTCCTCTATCATGCTGTGCAAACATGATCTATGTCTTAACTTCTCTGGGTCTGAACTGAAAAACAAAGACTTTAGATACTCTTTATCTTTTGGTTGTTCAGCTCTTTTTATTTTTTGTTTATATTTTGAATATTTTTATCATCTATACAAGTAGTTATACAGAGGAGTTTGTGAAACAAAGCAGTTTGTGAAGACATAATATCTTGATCAATGCCACTTCTTTCAACAGTCTCACTCTTAGCTATTTCCTTACTGTCCGTTAAGTTTCCATCCGGAAGTAACTGGCAAAGTAATTCCTGCCTAGCTACCAGATTTGTTTCCTTTGATGTTGGCTCTGAATTTCATTCTGATGTCTTCTTTTGCTTATCAAGTTAGGAGGCCATAGCCATAGCCAGTCTGAGGTTTATGATGTGCCTGGCATAAAAAAAAAAAAGATGAATTCTGGCACTGGCTGAACCTCCTCCTTCCTTGTCCCCTCCTCCTAACACCATACTTCTCTGCTTACATCTTTCCACACAGCCTGGGCCATTCCAGAAGGGAGGGTCCTAACCAGTCCCTCCATTAGAATCACTGTGTTAGTAAAGACTTCTGGGCAACCCCCCAGTTTCTCCCTGGGGTCTGAGAGTTTGTATTTGCATGTTCCTGATTCTGGCAAGTGATACTGATTCAGCTGGTCCAGGGATCACACTTTGAAAAACTATTGTTCAGATTAGATTATCTCGGCAAACTGAACTCTTTAGTGATGGTTTAGGAGAAATAACCTTTCCAGTGGTTTTAAAGTGATTTTTCTCTCTCTTGGCTCTTTTGATCCTCAACAGCCATCTTGTGCAAAGTAAATGATGCTATCATCCTGATTTTATATAATGAGATAGGGGATGAAAGAGGAGGCATGTGGTTGAAAGGCTGTCTTAGATAAAGGCTAAAGCTGTAACTTCTGGTGCTCTCTTGCTGGTTTCCAGCACCATACTCCACCAGGCTTTGTTAAAGACAGTGCTCTTAACCATACCAATATAAAAAGGTTGGAGACCAAGGTCTAGCAGCATATTTAAATTTATGGCTGTGTAAATCACAATCTGCCTTTCCCTCCAAAAGAAACATTCCAATTACAGTGAAGCTCCTGTCTTCAACTCTTTGTTTGCCTCCCTCGGGAGCCATTTACACACTTGAGCAAGGAATCTCAGCTTCAGCTAGCTCCAAAGGGATGGAACAGAGAGCTAGGGACCAGCAGGACCCATGCCAGAACTTTGGGAATAACAAATCCATTCAGCAAACAGGGGTGACATCCTGAAAGCCTGAGAGCCGCATGTGGCTGTCTCCTAACCGCCTAGAGAATGGACCCACACAATGATCCCAGCATCACTTACCCTGTTTGCAATGGTGATGACTCTGTGAGTAGCCTCAGCTTCCAGCTGTTAGAAACAAAAGACAGGAAGGAACCACATTCATCCTCTCCTTCAAGCCAGATGCACTTGCCTAAGAGCTCTCCATACCAAGTGCCAAAAGATCTGACCAGGACCCAGAGGGGCTGGCTACACCTTCAGAGACTGGGGAAAGGGAGAGAGGCCTGGGCAGGAGCATGGAGCTCTTGTCACCCTGGCTCTCACATAAGAAGAATTTGAGAACTGAGGATACCAAGATATAACTCAGGATTAATTAAAGGTAACAAAAATAAGAGAAACAAAGACGTGGAGTTTCATTTCTCCCTGTCTTCTGACAATCTCTCCACAACCATTCGAGATGTGCAGTCAATGGATTGACGTGAAGCTGGAGAGCAGCCCAGATGGAAGTTTCTGTGTCTTGGCTCTGCTGACATTTGGAGTGGGTGAATCTTTGTGGTCGGGGCTATCTGTGCCTTGTAGGATGCTTGCCAGGGCCTCATCTTTATCCAGAATGCCAGTATCATTCTGCCTTCTCCAGCTGAGGCAACCAAAACCTATTCTAGACCCACGCTTCTCCCTTTAACCAGCAAATGCTGATGGTGATTATTATTGTCACCAACACTCAGGAAAGAACAAGATTCTTCCTAGTGCTAGCTGACAAAGAAAACCCAGAACGGGTCCTACCCAAGCATGCCCCTGTCTTCATGGCTTATTTTGTTGAAACTGGTATATCTTTCTCTACCAGGTCTGAAGTGCCCAAACAGAACTTATACATAAGTCAGCAGAAGATGGGTGGAGGGTGAGGGGGGGTGGGGAGTCCAGGGCCAGAAGATGGCCTGACTTAGCTCCTGGGTAATAGTGGGACCAAATGTCTTCTGATCTAACTCCTGAGCATCTAACTACCACCCTTCATTTTATTTACTTTATGAAACATGGTCTTGCTGTGTAGCCCAGGTTGGCCTCAAACTTGTAATTCACCTGCCTTGGCATGTCCTGCTACCACTTGGCATTTAAGCTTTGAAGAAAGGAGCTCTCCACAATGGTGGAGACTGTCTGAACAGGAGCACAGGGCAAGACAGCACCACTTATATAATGTGGTTTCTCTGGAGATAAATTAGTTAGAGACCCCTGGGTGTTTGTGTCAATGCCCTATACAACTACACGCAAGGATCAAAACAAGGAAAGAGGAGAGCAGGCTTTTTGTTTTCATCTTGGCGGGTCATCAAGAGAAGAGCACAGAGAGGAATGTAACTTTTGTTTCTGTTGGGAAACTTCTCAGGGATAGCAGCCCCCAAATTCGAGTCCCTAGCTTATAGCTTGGAATTTCTTATAATAACTGAAGCCTCTTTCAGTCTTCTTTCTCCTAGTTCAATTTTAGGCAAAATAACCTCTGGGGTGCAGACTTTTTTTTTTCCTCTCAGGGTCTTAAAATCAATCAGATAGGGTGGGCTATGGCTTGTTTCAACTATCTTCCAAGGAAGCTCAGGGTCAAGCTGGCCTCAGCTGGCCTCAGCATGTGGGGGAAGATGTTCGGTGGGAAGATTCCAAATGGGAAGGAAATGAGCTAACATATATAATTTGATATATCTTCTGTCCTAAATGCTGAGGGTCAGTAGGAAAGACGCTGAAACAGACGCAACAAGTTTCCTCACCTCCTCCGGGCGGCTGATCTCGATGCCTTCTGGGCCTGTGATACCCAGATCTAATGCCTCCTTAGCACCCTGCACAATAGCAAGACAAAGAGTGTTGAATCTCAGATGAGAATGAACTGAAGCCAAGGGATGGTAAAGCATGTTAGACATAGCCTATCTCCAACAGGCTTGCCCCATGTGTCACTTCTAAAAGATACACCCAGGAGCCCATGCAGTAACACTGTCCTGGTTCTCATTTCTTAATGACCAGACATATCTTTTTCTCTTAAAAATACAGTTCAATAATTAGCCAACAGGCCTGTTGAGACAAACACTGTTAGCTGGTTTCAAAGTTAGGGTTTTCTCACTGGTAATCTAGACAAATCTCTAGGTTCAGTCTCTTTGATTAGTTCTTAGTAGATTTAGGTAGGAGAACAAGAGGATCATCCTCCTTGATACAGGGGATTAGATGTCTAAACAGATGAGCTCTTTTGAAAGGCACAGAAAAGTGAAAAGCTGATTCTTTTTTCTTGTCTTTTCTTCCTTTTTTTTTTGCAAGTCCTGAGGTTTGAGCTCAGGGCCTGGGTAACATCCTTGAGCTTTCTCAAGGCTAACACTATACTATTTGAGCCACAGTACCAGTTCTGACTTTTTCTGTGAATGTGGTACTGAGGAATTGAATCCAGGGCTTCGCCCATGTTAGGCAGGCACTCTACCACTAGGCCACACTCAGGGCCCAGAAAACTGATTCTCATCTATTTGGTATGTTATACCTCATTAAAAGTATTTCATTTGCTAATGGGGTCAGCAATGATGCCTTAATATTGTTTAGGTTTACTTTTTACCATTAAAAATATTTCTATGCGGGGCTGGGAGTTTGGCCTAGTGGTAGATTGCTGGTCTAGCATGCACGAAGACTTCAGTACCACATACATAGAAAAAGCCTGATTCAAGCTCAGGACTGGCAAAAAAATTATATATATATATATATATATATATGTGTGTGTGTGTGTGTGTGTGTGTGTGTGTGTGTGTGTGTGTGTGTGTGTGTATATATATATATACATATATTTCTATGCTCAAAATTATTTCACTACCAAGTAGAATTCTCTGTGTGTGTGTGTGTGTGTGTGTGTTTTACAGTCCTGGGGCTTGAGCTCAGGGCCTGAGCATTGTCCTTGGGTTTTCTCAAGGCTACAGCTCTATCACTTGAGCCACAGCACCACTTCTGGCTTTTTCTATGTAAGTGTTACCGAGGAATCAAATCCAGGTCTTCATGCATCCTAGGCAAGCACTCTACCACTAGGCCAAACTCTCTACCTGCAAATGCAATGCTATCATGGCATTCAAACTAAACATTAATGTCTATGATTTAGAAACCTTTTTGGAGATTTGTCCTTTATATACAATAGGAACATTTGGATTTTCAGACCAAGATTGGATCCCCAAAGTTTCACATTTGTTTTCACAACATTTTTTCCTCTGAACCTAATAGGCTCAGTGATAAGAGGTCAGGACTCCCATGAAAATTTTTTCCATTGGTGCCAATCTCCCCTCCCCCATTACCAGCAACCTTTATTATAGACTTGCCTCAGCCACGAGCTCCCCATTTTCAGCATGGACACGGGCAATTGCCCCAATGTCCTTGCAAGCGTGCAACACTTGATATAGCTCATTGTCTCGAAGCATGTACAAATCCTTGTAAGTCATGAACATCTGGAATGAGTTGACCCCTTTCTCCCTCACCAGCGTCTCCATCTCTGCTTTCACCTGGAGAACAAAATGCAAAGGCAATGGCAGGTTAGTACTGATATCCTAGAGGTTGACTAGCAAGTGCATGTGAACAAGGAAGAAATGTGGGGCCTGTCCCAGCTCTGTGTGGCCCCCAGAAAACTCTTAGGATTTCACTGTCTTTCACCCCTCCAGGCTGCTGTAAGGTTGCCTGAGCAACCGTTAAGTTTAACACAATGATGGGAACTATATTCTCAGACTGGAGGCACAGGTTTCTGCCTCTGAGGCATCCTCTCTTGGCTTTTGTTTTTGCAGTTTTTTGAGTGCTCGGACTTACACTCGGGCCCTGCTCTCACTTGTTTTTGGTTTTGGTTGATTTTTTTCACACAAGGCTGGGGCCCTACCACTTGAGCCACATCTTCACTTTGGCATTTTGCTGGTAAGTTGAGATAAGAGTTTCTCAGATTTATCTTCCTGGGCTACTTTTGCACCATGATCTTTTATGAAGATTTCCATAAGCACCAGGCCAGAAATAACAGAGGAGCCAGCATGGTGGCTCATGCTTGTAATTCTAGCTACTCAGGAAGCTGAGATCTGAGGATCATGGTTCAAAGCCAGCCAGGGCACTACAAAGCTGTGAGACTCTTATCTCTAATTAATCACTAGAATATGGGAAGTAGGGATGTGGCTCAAGGGTAGGGTGGTAGCCTTGAGCTGAAGAGCTCAAGACCCAGGCCCAGAGTTCAAGCCCCGTGGTCCACCCCCCCCAAAAAAAAGAAAGAGCCTAAAGGAGTCTTCAACAAGGCTAAATCCCGAAAATGGATATAGACTGTGGATTTGCAGGACTATCCCATAAGGAACTCAAATTCACAACAATATAACTTTGTAAATTTTTAAAAAATATTAAGGTTTCTCTTCTCTAGGAGGATTTATGCTCTGAGTGCAAAGAAACATCTGGAGAGCTGTCTGTACCAGGGAGTGTTGAGACAGGATGCGGTGGACCCTAAGCTTTAGAGCCCAACTCAGTGCTGTCAGTTTCCAGAACAATGAGGACACAAGAAACCCTCTGTGCCTGAGCCTTTCAGGTCACCACTCAGTAGCACTCTTGCTGAGGGGCGAGCAGGTCACTAAGCGGCTGCAGCAGGAGCAGGGAGGGGCCCAGTGCTGCCAAGGCTGAGGCTGGCTTTGGGCTCTGATGCACGCTGGGGTTCTGTCTGTGAGAAAGCAGCGGGACACGCCCGCCACCCCACCTGCTCTTCTGGGATCTGAATGTTTTTCCTCTTGGCACATGGGGGAGCTGGGTTGGTAGTGGGCCTTAATGGTGCCCACTCAGGCAGGGCAGCAGCAGGCCCCAATTGGTTCTGCCCACACGGTCCCTCTGCCCTCTTGACTTTCTTTGCGGATTCTGCCAGCACTATTACCTTGGGCGCCCACCAGGTGATCCCCACATGAAGGGCATAGTCACAGCAGACCTTGGGGTCAGCCAGACCCCGGCACTTCTCATACGCCTCCACGAGGGACATTTCCTTGTCAGGCAGGACATGGCCAATGACCATGGTGGTACCTCCAACAAGTGCAGCCTGAGGGAGAGAGAAGACAAGTCCTCAGGACAACCTCAAGTCTTCCTCACCGGAGGCTAGGAGAACCAAACGCACACAAATCTGCCTCTTCCTCATCTGGGGCTTCAACTTGCTACTTGGAAAAGCAACTTAGCATGCTTCTGAGCCTAAGGCCAAACGCCTATGGCCCCAATTAGATCTCCACAAAATGTTTTTGGCCAACTTAAGTATATAGATAATATATTCAAATGTCCATGCATAATATAACAGGAGACATAATCAAATATCCATTTGTAGTATTTATTAATTCTGTTACCCATATAATGTACCATAATGTTTTTATACATTGTTTGGTTTCACTCTCGCACATTTCATGAATTTTTCTTTCTTTCCAGTCTGGAGCTTGATCTCTGAGCATGGGCACTGTACCTGAGATCCTTTTTGCTCAAACCTAGTACTCTACCACTTGAGCCACTGTGCCATTTCCAGATTTTTCTGTGATTAGTTGGAGTTGAGAATCTCAAGGAGTTTCCTGCTCAGGCTGGCTTTGGACCATAATCTTCAGATCTCAACCTCCTGACTAGCTAGGATTACAGGTGTGAGCCACTGGAACCTGGCAGAATTTTTCTTTTTTTAATGAATTTCATTATAACACTTTCTTCTGTGCATACAATATACATTGATTAGATTCACCCTTACAATGTAATTTTCCTCAAACTTTACACATGCTTATTTAACATCAGAATCTTTGCCTTCAGTTTTCCTAAACACATTATTATCCTTTCTTCTTCTTCTCTCTCTCTCTCTCTCTGTATGTGTAAGTACTGGGACTCAAACTCAGTGCTAGGAGCCACCATTCTCTGATCTCAGCCTCTTGAGTAGATAGGATTTATAAGCATGAGCCAGTAGCACCTGGCTACTTCTTTTCTATCTTTTCTGAGACTTTTTAGATGAATGACTGATTTAATAGTGAAAACCAATGCAATTTACAATCTTTTCAAAATACTATTTGAAAAAGAAATCTTTAAGAAGTCCCATTCTGAATAGAAAATGTAGTACTTAAAACACAATGGAATTTTACTCATCCATTAGAAAGAATAATTGCAGGGAAATGGATGAACCTAGAATAAATCATGTTAAGTGAGGTAAGCCAAGCTCAGAGAGACAAACTGCATATGTTTTCTCTCACATGCAGAAGGTAGCTCTAAAATACACCGAGGTGTGATAAATTACATAGGACTCTAGGCATTCACACAGACAGTGAGACTGAAGGAGGATACTCTCTGGGGAAGAATCCAAAGGCATAACCCCTGTGAACATTTAAAATACTAATTATGAAAACAAATTCCAGGGATTAGAAACATGGATTTTTGTTGTTTCTGGTTTTTGGTGGTGTTATTTGGTTTTGCTATGTTTGTCTTGTCTTTTCTTGGTCTTTTGATGGGAGGGGGCAAAAGAGAGTGCAGAAATGGAGGAAGGGTGAACAAATGCAATCATGATACTCCGAAGACACTATATGGAAAATGAACTATGCAACTTGTGCGTCAGGATGGGACGGGAAAACTGGAAGAAAGCAAAGGAAGGAGTGACATTGTCAAAAAAGAAACGAACTCATTACCAGATGTATGAAACTGTAACCCCTCTGTACAACACCTTAATAAAAACAATGAGCTACAATTTACATAATAATAATCCAAAAGTAAGAAGTCCCACTCAATCACAAAGCACACCTCTAGGATAAATTATTAAATCTACATTAAATTTCCTGCCACTAAAAAACTAAACTAATTTGGCCAAGAACTTCCAAGAACTTTCAAAACTAGCATTGTCTCAAAGCTATTTTAAGTGAAAGTGTTATTCCCAAACAGAATTGTTATCACATAACAGAGAAGGCCTGGATTATGACAGCCTTTGCAAGACTTCCCAAGTGAATTGACTTTGTAAAACATACCTTGGTGGGGCCAGGAGTTTGGCCTAGTGGTAGAGTGCTTGCCTAGCATACATACATAAAGACCTGAGGTCGATTCCTCAATACCACATACATTTAAAAAAAAAAAAAAAAAAAAGCCAGAAGTGGTGCTGTGGCTCAAGTGGTAGAGCTCTAGCCTTGAGAAAGTCCAAGGGACAGTGCTCAGGCCCTGAGTTCAAAACAACCCAGAACTGGCAAAAAAAAAAAAAAAAAAAAAACCTTGCTGTTGACTCAGAGTTCTCTGAATCAGACTTCTGGGTTCAAGTTCCTGCCCTGCTGACCCCGGATAACTTCCCTGAGGTGTAGGTTCTTTATGCATTCCAACTATTCAGGGATAGCTCCCTGGTCAGACCACTGGAAGTCAAATAAAACATCACTATGGAAAAAGGTTGGTAAATTGTTGTCCTGACATGTATGTTCAATTATGCAAATTATATTGTTTTCTATTGAAAGTGAGAAAGCATCATAAAATTATTTTAATGATTTTATGTTTCCATGCTCAATAAGATTTATCCTGTATCACAACTCGAAAACGTTGATGGAAATAAAGCATGTAAAAAAACCTAGTTCACAGGACTTAAGATGCAAACTGTCAGAGCTTGGGTCTCAAGTGCTGATGTGGCTGAGGCAGTGAGATTATTCTCCCTGCCGTCTCTGGCTTCCTGCATTGTTTAAAGCAACCGCCAACAGAGGGCGGTAAGTTCTGTGGCCCATATAGCAACAGGATGTGGGCGGCAGAGACCTAGAGAAGGGAAAGCGCTGGGCAGATTGCTGCTTACAAGTTGCCTTCTATTTTGGATTCTGCTGGATCCCGCCAGGCTGATTCATCCTCGTAGCAGGTGGTTGTACTCTATTTTGTCCTGCAAGGCATTTCTTGCTTTTACACGTGAATATGGGGGTGTCTGATTTTCTGGGATTTTACACACTGAATTGTTTTATTTTTCTGTGGTCCTAGACTGCTTTTCTTTGTATCCTCCTCAGAACAGTTACAGTCTTAAGTGGAAAAAAAGAGAGCCTAAAAACAGCACAATATGATAAAAGAACCAGGACTTTGGAGATCCTCAGGCAAGAGTAGAAAAGGAGGCTCATATGGCCAATCTCTAAATATTTATAAGTACAGATCAGGTTAATAAATCATTACACCAAATACATTCTATCCTGCTACTCTGACAAATGTATTTTTTATTATAACCAGGAAAATTAAGTTTGAATTTAGAACTTTTTGTGGGAGGAAAGGGGTCCTTGAAATGTTAAGCCTCTGTGCCTGTCCCAAATCACATCTCCCACTGGGGTTCATGGTATGGGCTATGCATCAAAGTTTTGCTTACTCCTTTGCAAAGTTGCTACCCTCGGGTGTACTGTACACAAAATTAGTCTGACTCCTCTGCCACCCAGATGACAGTTTGTGTAGGCCCATGAGAGGCTTGGGCCTTTGGTCAGAGAAGTCCAAGGACTTATAGTGGTCTTATAGTGGATTAGCAGTCTCTGGGCAGACACACAGCATCTGGGCCTCGTGGTGAAAGTCCAAATAATATCCTCTAGATTTTAGTGTCAGGGCAGAGGCACATCCTGCCTGGGTCTAAGTCTGGAGCACTGAAGAGTGGCTTAACTTCTTCACTTACTAGTTGTAATGCAGGAGCTGCCATGTGCCTCCATTATATGTAGAGAAGTCAGGGTCAACAGAAGTGAGAGCATTTAGAAGGGGCACATTTACCTCTGGAATAATAGCAGTAATAATGCAATCATAGGAATAATGTTTTCATTATTTATTATTATTATTTACTGCTGTTCCCTCGGGCCTCCAAGTAAGAGTTCCCAGGCTCAGCAAATATCCCTGTAGGCTGGGAAGCCCGCCTGAGTCTGGAAGTGCAAGCACTCACCCCCTCCAGCAGGACATACGTGGAGCTAGCTTTTTATATATGTGTGGCTCTTACCCAGGATGAATGCTGCAAGTGTTCACAGGAACGTGATACCATGGATGTGACAGGCCCTGTTAGCATCATCATCAGAACAGGCCTGCGGAGATCTTGGCAGAGCACCGTGCCATCCTGTTCCTGATACTTCCGGAAGGATTGCATTTAAGAATATGTGGCTGAGGTTGTCTCGTGATCAAGACTATGTTTGTACAAGTCAGCATTGCTAAGGTGAGCTGTGGAAGACTCTAAATGAAAAGGCAGTATGATGATGTTCACAGAGGCTAATTCATACCAGGGAAAAGGTTCTGCTCTAATAAACAAAGAAGGCAGAATTCAGTCTCTGCACACTAGATGTTTAGCATTAATGGAACATATACAACCCCGTACAAGGGGGGGGACATGGGAGGTGACCAAATCATTAACAATGGCTGTTTTCTGGTGATGAGTTTCTGAGTAATTTAGTTTTCCTTTTCTAAAATTTATTTAATAGAGCCAGGCATGGTGGCTCATGCCTGTAATCCTAGCTACTCAGGAAGCTGAGATCTGAGGATCGAAGTTCAAAGCCAGCCCAGGCACTATGAGACTCTTATCTCCAATTAACCACTAGAAAATGAGAAGTGGTACTGTGGCTCAAGGGGTCGGGGGGTAGCCTTGAGCTGAAGTGCTCAGAGACAACACCCAGGTCCAGAGACCAAGCCCCAAGATCCACCAAAAAAAAATTAATAGAGTATATCATCTTTATAATAAGCGCTAAAATGTTACTTTTACAGTAAACAAACAAATGTGGAAGAAATAAAAACAATTTACAATTTAATCATGTTTATACAATTAAAATGATTTTGAAAATAATAAACATATATCACATACATAAACCCATTACTTAAATTTTAATAGATGTGAATACTTTTGTCATATTTACCAGAATTTATTAATTTAGGTAGTGCTAGGCTGGGTGTATGCAAAACACATGTTCTACCATTGACATCTAACTTAGTGGTGGTACTGGTATTTGAACCTAGTGGCTCTTTTTTTGTGCCAGTCCTGGGTTTGAGCTCAGGGCCTGAGCATTGTCCTTGGACTTTCTCAAGGCTAGAGCTCTACCACTTGAGCCTCAGCACCACTTCCGGCTTTTTTCAATGTAGATGGTACTGAGAAATCGAACCTGGGTCTTCGTGCATGCTGGGCAAGCCCTCAATCACTAGGCCAAACTCCCAGCCCCTAGTGGCTCATTTTTGCTTTTCTTGCTTGCTTGCTTAGCTTGCTTGCTCGTCTGCTGCTTTACCATTTGAGCCAGGCCTCCAGTCCAGCTTGTTGCTGGTTATTTTGAAGATGAAGGCTCAAAGACTCTTCAAGATGGCATGGAACTACTGCCTCCAGGTCCTAGCCTCCTGAGTAGCTGAATTCTGGTATGAGCCATTGTGTACTAGCTTGGATTTGCTTTTAGATGAAATAAAACAACAGTTACAACTGAAGCTATCTCTCCATCTTAGAACACTGTCTTTTCTTCCATCTTGTTTTATGTTGTTGATATGTTTAAATTTTTTTAAATAACACTAATAGTATCAAGTTGTCCATATTCTGTGCCTTGCTTTTTTTGCCAGTCCTGAGCTTGAGCTAATGGCCTGAGCACTGTCCTTGGGCTTTCTCAAGGATAGTGCTCTACCACTTGAATCGAACCGGGGTCTTTGTGCATGCTAGGCAAGCACTCTACCAGTAGGCCAAACTCCTGGCCCCTGTGCCTTGCTTTTTATCTTCAGTCACTTTCTATTTTTCCTGGTGCTTGAAAACATGAGCCCAGGCTCAGGAGTGCCCTGATCCGAAGCAGAGTCAGAGCTTTGTGAGACTTGCAGAAATCCAACCATCTCAGACCTTGCCAGGGAAGAGCTGGCCTCCCTGGCACCTACTTAAACTTGGTGGCTGACTGAAATTGCTTATTGACCAACCCAAACCCTTGTATTTTTAAATATAAATTTCCATGCCAATAAGCCTTGTGCCCATTAAGCATGTGAACATTATATTTAACCTATTTTGTCCACACCTCTATTAAAATAGTGTGGACATTAGTATTATTCAATAAACCAGCACTCACAGTCATTATATACAGAACCTAATTTTACTATTTCAAAGGCTATTATCATTTTATTTTTGACACTTATGACACACTGCTGGGTAAATCTGGATTTATTTGATGCTCAGCAATACCACCTGCATTTATTCCCTAAATTCACCCAATGTACTTAAGACAGTTTACTTTATGACACAGGCTCCAGGCACACACATAGCAAAGTGCTTCTGAACATCATCAGAACACTGTGGGCATATGAAGGTCTCCATATTGGAAACTTCAAATACTTCTGCCCAGTCCCTTCAAAATGATTTGCTTGAGGAAATAAATCCTTCTTGGCTTTAGCAGGACAAAGGTCTTTGAAGAGTCATTCTCTTTTGTCTTCCACATTGCTGCACATCTGATCCCAGTTCACTGAGGTTCCTTCCTTCCCAGTCTCAAGACCCAGAGGTCAAAGCGTTGTGATCTGCTGTTGATTGGCACTTTTGCCTGAGCCAATCCCAGGGCTTTTCACTGGGAGGGGGAAGGACTTCTTAGAGTGTATTTTCAGACAGATTCATGAGGTAGGGAGTAAGTGTGAGATGTGCTCATGATCAGAAAAACAGATCTGCTATGGCTTGAAGGGAATTCAGTCTTTAAAGGGGGATTTTGCACTGAGAAACAAATGGTAAGTATCTGATGCTGCCTTGGTGTGGATATAGCTTAAGTGTGCCCCAACAGTTCATGTGTTGAAATTTAAGCCTAACAGTGAAATGTTAAGAGGGTGGAAACTTAATCCCACATACTTAGAGATGAGGCCTCTGGGTGATGTTTATGATTAAATAAGGTTGTCTGGGTAGAGCCCTCAAGACTGAATTCTAGCAGCTGTGTGTGTGTGTGTGTGTGTGTGTGTGTGTGTGTGTGTGTGTGTGTGTGTGTGTGTGTGTGTGTGTGTGTGTATAGGGAAGCGGGAAGAAAGGGAGGGAAAGGGAGAGACAGATGTAATGGTTTAATAAGGAGTGGGCCTGAGAGAAAGACAGACAGAGCCCAGAAAAGATACAGACATTTGTGTCATGTGATGCTTTGTGCCATCTCAGGATTCTGCCAGCAAGAAGCCATCACCAGATGTGGCCTCAGATGTCAGCTTTGGACTTCCAGAACTGTGAAGTAGTTCTGTTGTTGCTGGCTTCTACAGACAGGGATGATGGTGAGGATGCTATTGGAAGCTGGACTTGCAGATGTACTATGGAGGTGCCCTGTGGTTTGGATGAGGAAGTCTTGGTGTGAGTGGATAGAAAGAGGAATCCTGGACGAGCAGCTACGTGGAAGCAAGGATCCCAGTGGGAGGTGCACAGACATGTGAGGTTACAGCGAAGCCTAGGAGTCATTGGTCACAGATTCTCTGGAAAGAGAGGGCAGCTAAGAGAAGAGAGTCTGTGGTGGGCCCTTGAGAGGCAGCCACACAGAGGAGGATCAGATGAAGAGGGAGATCAGGAAGTGATGTCCAAGAGGGAGATCACTTTTGGATTCACCCAGAATGCCTTGGGGCCATGGAATTCAAGCCATCCTCCCGTCCAAGGATGCTCCCTGGGCTCACTTCCAGGTGAGGAATGTCTCTAGGCGAAGATGCAGGGCCTCCTCCAGGCAAGCAGACCAAGACCCCTTCTGCATCTCAGGGACAGTGAGTACATTTGCCTTGGAAGCTCTGGATTCTGCCCATCCAGGCTCCTGCTCAGTTCTCATCATACCAACTGCAGCAATGGCTGCTGATAGGAAGCCAGAGACATTTCTTGCCTCCTCCTCCGTGGTAATAAGGAATGGGCCTGATGACCAGGTAGGCCAGACAAGGACTTCTACCACTTTCCCTTTGCATCAAATTCCTCTAAAAAACGTTGTCAGCTTTAGCCTTGCTGCGCAGACAGCAGAGCAAGAGTGGCCAAAACTATCTGCAAAAACCTGAAAAGGCTGGCTCATGCCAGCCTCCAGTGGCGAATGTTTGTAATCCTAGCTGCTCAGGAGGCTGAGATCTGAACCAGCTGGGGAAAATAAATAAATAAATAAATAAATAAATAAATAAATAAATAAATAAAAAACCATGAGATTCACCTCCAATTAATCATCATAATGCTGTGACTCAAATGGTAAAGCAACAGTCAAGTGAAAAAGTCAAGCAAGTCAAGGAAGGAAGGAAGGAAGGAAAGAAGGAAGGAGGGAGGGAGGGAGGGAAGGAAGGAAGGAAGGAAGGAAGGAAGGAAGGAAGGAAGGAAGGAAGGAAGGAGAGGAGAGGAGGAGGAGGAGGAAGAGGAGGAGGAGGAAGAGGAGGAAGGGACAGAGGGAGGGAGGGAGGGAGGGAAGGAGGAAGGGAGAAAAGAACCTAGAAAAGTTCATTGCATGCTGAGCACCAGTGGTTCACATCTATAATCCTAGCCACTCAGGAGGCTCAGATCTGAGGCTTGCAGTTCAAAGCCAGCCTGGGCGCTAAAGTCCGTGAGACTTTTATCTCCAAATAACCACCAGAAAACCAGAAGTGGTACTGTGGCTCAAGTGGTAGAGTGCTTCCCTTGAGCTGAAGAGCTCAGGGACAACACCCAGGCCCCAGAGTTCAAGCCCCATATCCAACAGAGGGGGGGAAAAGGCTCATCGTAGAGGACCCAGCTGGGAAAGATGGTTCCAAGGTCTGGAGCCCTCACCCCGGAAGGACTCCAGGGCAGCAAGGGTTATATCCCTCATGGAAATGTTACCTGGAATTGCAAACCAGCTCGAGGCCCTGTGTCCCTTTGTACTGCATGCACAGAGCACTCAGAAATGGGCTGGTAGCATAGGAAAGCATCTCCTTCTCGGATCCCCACAACAATCGCGTAAGGAAGACATTGCTATCTTCCCACATTTGGGGGGACCTGCTAGGGCTGCTGCCCAGGTGTATGTATACTCCTGACCCCACACCCTCCAGTGATCCCAGAACAGATGTGCAGCTGCTCCGCTAGGCAAAGTACTAAGCCTCTAGCCTGGGGTGGGCTCCACCCTCGGTTTCTGGGGCTCCCCTGAGGGGAGTGCTTAAAATAGACCATTGATAAAAAAGAATACACAATAGTTTTCACTTCAAAACTAGGAATCCACAAATATCAGTTGGTGGTAGGAATATGAAAGCATCCTTGGTTTTTAGGGTATGACATAATATATATAGGGTTAAGACATTTTCTTTAAACTCTATGATGAATTTCCCAGATATGGCAGATCAGACACCCGGGGAGTTACAGAACAGCCTGCTACCATAAAGTGACATCACTCTAGCTGAAGTGATCAGATCGCTGGCAGAATTCCTGGATTTAACAGAAAGAAATGAATGTTTGTTGGTGTCTGACTTTGTGTAGTGTTAAGGCATTGTCATATTTGATCCTCTGTATGGCTTTGTAATTGAAAGCATAGACTCAAAACAGTTACATGCACACTCACATTCACAGCAGTGACAATAGCTAAAAGGTGGAAGTAACTAAGTGTCCCTCTGTGGAGGAATCAGTAAGTAATATGTAGCCTATACATAAAGGGAATATTATTCTGCCTGAAAAAGGAAGAAAATTCTGGCAATTGCTCTAACATAATCCTTGAAGACATTATACTAAGTAAAATAAGCCAGTTAAAAAAGAATAAATCTTGTAGGATTCCACTTATATGAGAATTTTAAGCAATCTAGATTCAAAGAGACAGAATGTGGACTGGTGGTAGTGGGGAGGGCAGAGGAATCAGGAGTTAGTGCTTGGTCAGAACTAAGCTTCATTTGGGGAGATGGTTGTACAACAAAGTACGTGTGCTTAATCCACTATGACTGCGTGTTTTAGACCGGAAAAATGGGAAACATTTTCAATTGACTCTATCGGAAAGGGGTACTTTTCTCCTTTTTCACATAAGAAAACTAGAGTTCTGAAAATGTCACACAGACAGCTGAATGATGGTCCAGGATACAGCCGGGCTTCTTTACAGTAGCTATTCCTTCCTGAGCCTGGGATAGCCTGTCCTGATCAAGGGGCTTCCCAGCCCCAGACTCCTCATAGGATAGAGAAAAGTTCAGGAGAAGAGGGACTAAGCTGCAGTTCAGCCACAGCAGGGGAGGGTGTGGCTGAGGCTTGAATTGCAGGGCTAACAATGAGAATTTTGCCAACATTTAAAATGATGAAATGAGGAGCCCAGGCTTCTCTCTGATCCAGAATGATTATCTTCACTGCGAGCATACAATTTAAATTCATTGTGTTTAATACAAAGCCCCAGCACTGCGCAGACGGTCTCCAGACTTGCAGTTGTCATGGCAACTGGAGATGATCTTCAAAGGGAGCCGTGTGGTGGAGAGAACTCGGCTGCCAGCATTGGAGAAGCCAGGGAGCCTGGGGAAACCATTCTAAAATAAAGCTGCACAGAGAGGCCCTTTGTCACCCACCTCCCTAGCAAGCCCCCTTCTAGCCTCTAAGTGGGAATGTTTACAGGCCAGTAGGCCTCCACATGATGTTTAGTAGGAGTCCAGGCTGCCCACAGATGCTAAAAAGGATGGACAGATAAATAATCCAAAGCGAACACATGTAACCTTACTTGCTCTCCATCCCTCATCTGTTTCAATATTGCCAAGGTCTTCATTTTAGCTCTACAGCCGAGCAGTGACAGTGCTACCAAGAGAAGCTGCCTTGAAATGTGGTGTTGGAGAACAGGGGCTGAGACGGACCTGCCACACACTTTATTGTTTAACCCCAAAGGTTAAATTCCATGTCTGGGACCCGGCCTCCCAACTACGAAGGGAAGATAATCAGCCCTGCCTGCTATGGGGCTGCAAAGGGCAGAACAGGTATCAAGTAGGTGTTAGGGTGCGCTCATCAGTGCCCAAGGGCCGGGCCTGACATCTCAGGTGCACCCCTGTGCCAAAGCAGGCAGCTTGGGGGCAGAAGGGAAACTGCAGGTCCCGTGGAGAGCCACAGGCGCAGGTGCCAGCAGGGCCCCGGAATCCTGAGCCTGTCAGGCTAACCATGCCTCCTTCTGGAAACTGTCCTTCCCATGTGGCTAGGAAATAAACTCTTTTGAGGGCCACTAAAATGTGGCAATTCAACTTAGAGCCACAGGGATCTCCCAAATACAAAATCCGAGTGCAAGTCATGCCTGGCAACGTGAGTCAAAAGAGAAGCCAGCCCATGCCTGGTGGACAGAAAGGGAAAAGACTAGAAAACCAACGGTGGGAAGGATGGGGCGGATGACAATGACTCTGTGGTGAGAAGTTCATTCCAATAAAAACTTCATCCCAGTCTAGTGTGCTGAGGCTCTCCTGGCCCACACACCTCACTCTCCACTGACCTAAGGTAAGGCAAAGAGGGTGCAGAATGGACTCTCCCACGCTCTGGCATCACACGGTCACATGGGACTGAGAAGATTTTTCAAGGGCTCAGTTAAAGCACTTGGTTCAGAGAGCTGACCTAAATGAAGTGGTTTGTGAGGTCACAGATAGGCTAAGACAACTTAGAAAAGGGAGAACAAAGTTGAAAAACTTACATCCCCTGCTTTCAAGACTTAAAGCTTCAGCCATTGAGAGTGTGAGCTGATACAGATGGCTCACACCTATAATCCTCGCTACTCAGGAGAAAGATATCTGGAGAAACTGTGACTTGAAGACAGCCTGGGCATAAAAGTCTGTCAGACTCCAACTACTAGATAACCAGCAAAGAGCCTGGCTAAAGGCATGACTCAAGGGACAGAACACCAGCCAAACAAGTAAGCTGAGTAGGCACAAGGCCCAAAGTTCAAACTCTGGTACAGGGATGGGGAATGGGGGAGGGGGTAGTCTAGAGATAGCCAATTGAATTTTGACAAAGGATAAACTTTACCTTTTGCCAATTTGGGTCCTATCCCTGAGCTTCTTTTGCTCAAGGCTAGCACTCTACCACTTGAGCCACAGCTCCACTTCCGGCTTTTTCTGTGTATGTGGTACTGAGGAATCAAACCCAGGATTTCATGCATGCTAGGCGAGCACTCTACTACTAAGCCACATTCCCAGTCCTGCAGAATATATCTCAGTGACTTTGGAATTACATGAAAATTCTTGTGCGCACCACAAAAAGAATGGACAATAAAGGGAAAAAATAAATGAACTGAATTTCTCAAAAAATGTCACCTTTGAAAAAAATGACACTAGCCAGCACAGTGGCTCAAGCTACCTTGGAGTGAAGATTGAGGGATCTCAGTTTGAGGCCTGCCCAAACGTGAAAGTTTGAGAGGCTCTATCCCAGTCAATGGCTGGGTATGGTATCGTGACACATGCCTGTCATCCCCAGTGACACAGGGACGTGCAAGGAGGAGGATCGCAGTGCAGGCTGACGCAGACATAGCATAAGGTCCTCAGTTTAATCTCCAGAACTCTCAAAAACATAAAAAGGAAAAAGAAAATAAAATGAGGTTAAGTAGCAGACTGGAAGAAAATATTTGCAAAACATATCCAACAAAGCTCTTGTAATTAGGCTATATAAATAACACTTATACTCTGACACAAACCAGGCTGACAAATCAATTAAACCATGAACAAGAAAGTATCAACAGTCACTTCACCAAAAATGTAGAGTCAAATAAGCATGTGAAAGCATTCAAGTGGAAGTTAAGAGGCCAGTGAGATGCCATTACATAGTAGAATGGTTAATACTCACTAGACTGACCAAATAGGTCTAAACAGTATAGAACGTCTGCTGGTTGGGATACAGTCTGTTGCAATTACTTTGGAAACCAGTTTGGCAAGTTGCTGGGGTTTTTGTTTTTGGGTGGTACTAGGGTTCGAACTAAGGGCCTCACACTTGCTAAGCTGGTGCTTCTATCATCTGAGCCACTCTTCTAGCCCTTTTTATTCTAGTTATTTTTGAGACAGGATTTTGCTTTTGCTTTTTGCCCATGCTAGTCTGATGTACAGATTATTTGTGTTTTCTGAATAGGTGGTATGACAGGTGCATGCTAAAATACAGCTATCTGTTGAGATGGTATATTGCTAACTTTTTGCTCCAGCTGGCCTTGAACTTTGATCCTCCCAATCTACGATTCCTAAATAGATAGGATTACAGGAGTGAATCATCACTTGACCCAGTTTGGCAATTTCTTAAAACACTAGACATGCAGGTGTAACTCCACTGAACAACTAACGTATTCTTTATCAAAATGAACACTAGGAAGTGAAAACATGTTCTGGGGGAGGACAAGAAGGGGTACATGAATGGAGGGCAAAAGCATGAACAAATGCAGTCGTTATAGTCAATGTATATCATGTCAAAGACTTGAACGCAGGGCCTGGGCACTGTTCCTGAGCTTTTGTGCCCAAGGCTAGCACTTGAGCCACAGCTTCACTTCCAGCTTTTTTGGTAGTTAATTGGAGAGGAGTCTTACCAACTTTCTTGTCTAGGTGGACTTTGAACTGCAATTCTCAGCTCTCAACCTCCTTAACAGCTGGGATTACAGGCATGAACTACCACTGGTGCCTAGCTCTTTTTCTTCCTTTCAAACTTCTGAAGAGGAGCAAAATGCAGAGCATCTTATAGTGGATATCAAGGCCTCCATGGTGTATACAGGATGTCTTGTTCTATTCTGAACCTGAGATTGCCACATGCAATGATCTCTGTGCACTGACAGATTCTTTGCAAACATGCTATTCTGGGAGTTGAGGGAAGGATCCGCATAGGAAGTTATTTCCGATACTAGATTAAAATTTTATAAGAAATGATACATCTTCCCTTCACATTTGTTCTATGAAGGATCACAGACCTGGCCTACATTTTTGGACTGCCAATTAAATATGGAGGTAGAATGGAAACTGCCAGTAAGGTTCTGTCAAACAAGATAACTGGTTTGAAGTAGAACATCTTTAAATAGCTCCAGGTGCCTGCAGAGTATGTAGCTATGACTGTTTTTGAAAAAGGGAGAAAACACTATCAGAAATGGACAACACCTGAAATATAAAATGCACAAGTGAGTCTAACAGTAGAAATGAAATTCCATTTTTGCTCAGTTCCAATCTAATGCTTAAGAGAACTGCACAAATGAGTTTTCAACACTTGTGTCTTTGATCAATACGATTTGCCTCGGATTATAGGTGTGAGACACTGGCATAGGAAAATCTGCCTATGTACTTAACAAACACATAGTGCTGAGGTACAACTGCTTTAAGGCTCTTTACAAATACTAACTGAATACACATACATAAAGTACCATTGTACCCTTGATTTTCTAGAAAAGGAAACTGAATAATCATGAAGACATTACCTTGTACAATCACACGGCTAGTGATGGTGGGGACGATTTGGGCAGCCTGCTTCTTTCTCTGCTTCTAATGACCACACCGAGTGCCAAGCAACCTTGCTGGGAGGCTGAGATCAGGAGGAAACCCATTTAAGGCCAGCCCATGCAGAAAGTTCTTGGGATCCTTTGTCAATCTTAGCAATGGGAGGGTGAGATTCTGGGATTCCCAAAGTTCCTTTCCAGCTTTTTGCAGGAACGAAGAACTACCCAGACTTAGGAATGTCAGCTAACAAGCGGGACTACATGAGTCTAGACCTTTGTAACTGAAGTGCTTCAAGACAGGAATGATTATTTGGCCAGAATTAACAGAAGTGACAGAAATTGGAGTCAAGAGAAGTGAGCAAACAAAGATTTCATCCAAAGACAGCCTATTTTAGAGACAAATATACTGTGCCCAGTGGGAGAACAGAATCCCGGGTAACACTGGGCACCAAAGGGAGTTCATAAGTTAGCCTGGCATGGGCCGTTCCAGATAGGGTCCTCTGCAGTATGAGAGGAAGAGGAAGGATCATGGCCCTCTACTGGGAGTAGGATGTGACAGGTCATCCTAGACTATGCCACTGAGTGTCCCCTAGGCTGATCCATGCTGAACAGCACTCTTCTGGTTAAGAGTTGGCTTCTTGAAGCCTCTGGTGCTGATTTTGAGTTGGGAGGGGGTGCTATTTCTGTGACTGGGCCTCCAAGAAATGGGTAAGCCCCAGCCAGTTCTCTGATGACAGCTCTACCACTGCCCACCTCTCTCTCCATCATCACTTGTATGAGTTTTGTGTCAGGAATGCTTAGCAAGCACAGGGTCTGGAGGCCCAAGCTGGAGATGAGGGCCTGGAATGTAAATTAAAAGACAGAAGCAAGTAAGACCAACAAGGGTAAGGTGAGGCAGGCCCACACTTTCAAAGAGGATTCAGATGTCAGCCCTGGCACATAGGCAAGAGTTGTACCAGTGTACAACCAGGGCCCTGGCCCACTCCAAACAGCCAAGAAAGTGCCTGAACAATCTTCTCACTTGTGGTTAGAATCACCAGAAATGCTTTAAAAAAAATACTAGGGGAGGAGGCAGTCTAGAGACACCGATTTAATTGGTCTGACTAGGGCCTGACACTGGCATCTGTTAGAAATTCCCCAGATGGTTCTAATGTAATTTGTTCCAAAGACTGAAAACTATTGGCCTAGACTGCAGTTCTTAAAATATTTTTGAAGGGGAAGGGGCAGCAAAGGCACATTGGGAGATTCTTTTTTTATGTATATGTGTAGCCCCTTCTGTCAATAGCTTCATGAAGTACTGTCACCTATAGTAGTTGTTATTGTGTGTTTTGGGAGGATAGTTTGGGAGCTTGAACTCTGGGCCTGGGCATTGACCCTGAGCTCCTTTTTGCTCAAGACTAGAGCTCTACCACTTGAGCCACGGCTCCACTTCCATCTTTTTCTGTGTTTAACTAGAGATAAGTCTCATAGACTTTACTGCTTGGGCTGTCTTCAAATGGTGACCCTCAGATCTCAGCGTGCTGAGTAGCTAGGATTATAGGTGTAAGCCACCAGCTCCCAGCTTGGCACCTACTTTTTTTTTTTTTTTTAAGTGATTCTACTATTTGTCATTTGGCAGTGAGAAGTCAATGGCAGTCAAGTTATAATAAATGCAAATTCTACAGTTAGCCAAGTCCTGGCACAAGGCTCCACAACTGGACTGAAATCCCACATACTTGCCAACGCAGTTGTGTCACTAGATCTCATTCTCCCTCCTCCCCCTTGCACACAGCAGAGGAATGTTGTCTTCTAGAATGGGGTCTGTGTTATTAGCAGATAAGTAGTTTTGCTTCCGGCCAGCAGAATGCAGGGTATGGGGAAAGCGGCTCTGGAGCAGGATGATCAAGTAGATGGGGCTGAATCAAGTGACGAGGCTGTGGCAGGGGAGCCAGGCAGAGACTGCCACTGAAGTGCTAGAGAAACATCCCTTCAGACCTAATACAATGGAGACCTAGCAAAGACAAGGCTTTCAACTGTTTTATTTTCCAAATCAACAAGCAGCAAAAGCTGAGAGCATGCAGGGTTCAAGACCTAATGGATCTGCCTGACATGCACAAAGAGATGCAACTCGATCCCTCCTTCTCTCCTGGCTAATCACTTGGTGAGCTTTTCCTCTGGATTATTGTTCTATTATAAACCCAGCTGCTTAACATGAATCAGCCTTTCTGGCGTGAGCTAAGCAGGCTGGTGGCAGTCTATCGGGATTCATAGCTCCTCCATGATTGCTAAGGTGCTGCGAATAATTAAACCCACACATCTGCCAGCACCTCAACATGGGGCATTTTCTCTCCTGAGGAGATTTTACTCCTGGGGAGTTAAAGTTAACTGGCAGAGATCAGAAGCCAAAGTATTTGATATAGTAACAGTAAGTTGGAGAGGAAATATAGGAATTGAAGAAACAACAGGAAGCCCCTTCTTGGGAAGCCTAAGCAAGACTGAATTGGGTCTACCAAGAGGGCAGCAGAAGGGCTAGGTAGGAGGACAAGAAACACTGTTGCTTAGAGAACAGAGGTAACAAAGAGTCTGTTTAGGTGACACTAACAACCAGGACATGGGTTTAGACTGTGATCTAAATTTCCCACAACTAGTGCCTGACATGGGACGGGGTACCTGAGGCAGCCCAAACCTGGGAGATCTAAGGTCTTTCATCTCATGAGGGCCTTTTGAATATTTTTTAGAGGCAGCTGTCCCTATAGAAGAGAGGCCTAGAAAAGATCAAGGATTACCCACTACCTTTCACAAGGATTCGTGTACAGAGCCCTTCATTTGTTCTAAAGACCTGAACGCTGTCAGGGGAAAACCTGTCAGTTCCAGCTAATGAGGCCCCCACAGAAGACAATGTGGAACAGAAGATTGAAAAGGCCAGCCTGCCCTCTGTGATGCTGGTAAATAGTGCCATGACAGTGTGAAATCTTGCCCTGTACTAAAGGTGTCCCACAAGCAAGGACAGCACCCAGCAAACTTTAATTTTTAATACAAGGCTTGAGCATAAAGAAGGAACTTCAGGAAAGACTAATGTGGTTATTAGAACCACAGTGCTATTAAGCACTGCGGTCTCTCTTATGCTTTTGCTGGGAGTATAAACTGTCACAACTAGTTTGGAAAATTACTTGGCAGAATCTGCTAAAGCTCAACATACCTGGACCATACAATAACCCAGTAATGTAAATATGTAAACAAAATGTGTATGTAGCATGATAAATAATACAGGACTCTAGGCATTCACACACAGTGAAACCAAAGGAAGATATTCTTAAGGAAGGCACACAAAGGCACAATGTGCTTCTGATCATATAAAATACTTATTGAAATGAACTTCAGGAAGTGGCACTGTGGCTCCAGGGGTAGAGTGGCAGCCTTGAGCTGCAGAGCTCAGGGACAGCGCCCAAGCCCAGAGTTCAAGTCCCATGACCGACGAAAGAAAGAAAGAAAGAAAGAAAGAAAGAAAGAAAGAAAGAAAGAAAGAAAGAAAGAAAGAAAGAAAGTCAGTCCAGGAAATGGAAATAAGAGATTTTTTTTTCTTTGTTGCTTTTTGCTTTCTTTTTGTCTTGTTGGTTCATTTCTCTGTCTTTTGAAGGGCCTGGGGGCTGTGGGGAGGGGGCACAGAGATGGAGGAGCAAAGGATGAACAAATGCAGCAAGAGTACTCAAAATGAACTTTATAACTGTTGGGATGGGAGGGAAAAACTGGGACAGAGCAAGGGGAGGGGTGACATTGTCCATAAAAAAATGTGCTCATTACCTGACTGATGTAACTATATCCCCTCTGTACATCGCCTTTATAATAACAATACAAACATTTAAAATGTATACATACATGTTAGCTAAAAGAAGCACAAAAACATACATAGCAAGTGTTTGCAAAACCATAAAGGCAAGGCCTGAGTGGCCACTGATATTTCTATGGGAGATATCACACAGTGGAAAGCTATAAAACAGTCACAGAGAGCAAATTACCACACAACAGTATGGACAAATACTCCAGCCTAATGGAATGTACTGCTTGGTTTCATCTACATAAATAGTCAAAACCAATCTACGGCCAGGAGCCAGTGGTTTATGTCTGTAATTCTAGCAACTCAGAAGGGTGAGATATGAGGAGGATCAAAGATTAGAAGCTAACCTAGACAGGAAAGTCCATGAGACCCAATTAAAAACCAAAAAAGCCAGAAGTGGCGCTGTGGTTCAAGTGGCAGAATGTAAGGCACAGAGCCCAGGCTCTGAGTTTAAGCCCCAATACTGGCACACACAAAATCTATGATAAAGATTCTAAAAACTACTGACTCACATTTTAAATAGGTAAAATATATGTGTAAATTATGTATCGCATATACTTGAACCCTGGGTCTGGGCCTGCTATAGGTGCTGTACCACTTGAGCCACTCTACTTGTTCCTTTCTATGTTGGGTCAAGACAGGGTTTTGCTTTATGTCTGGGCTAGCCTGGACTGTGATCTTCCTATTCATGCTTCCTTTTGTCTTTGGGGTGACACACCCCATCTTTACCTCTCAAGTAGCCAGGTTTGGACCACAGCACTCAGCAAATTCTGTAACACTGTAGGTCAGCCTGGCAGGAACCAGTGTCTGGGAGGAGTTTCTTGGTGATAATTATGTTTGGTTCATTGACAAGAAGCATACAAGGTACATTAGTTGTGACAACTCAGTATGCTTATTATTTGTGTACTTCTCCATGTCTGCTAATGACAATAACCACTGGGTTGATAGTATAGAATGGTGAGCTGGATATAGTTAGCTGCATCAGGAAGATCTTAACACCATCAAGGTAACAAGAGAACAGAAGTTTATAAGGATGCGGTTTTCCATTTCATTGGCAAAGCATAACTTGTAGGGTTTAGGGGAGCTCTCAGGGGACCATTTGGGAGTGTCTGCCTACATTCCCTTTCCTGGGCTCAGCTAGAGTAGGCAGGTATGATCCCACACACAGCCGGGGGCATCTGTATATCTGGTCTTGGCTACAGTGACCTCTAACAGTGCAGCCTTTCAAAGGCCTACTTCACAGCCTCTAGATTGGGAGTGGATGTGTCAACACCTCAGGGAGATCTAAAGGCCACCAGCTTCAGTAAATAGGCCCATAGGGCTATGTCCCCAAGGCCAACCTCTTCTGTTCTTGAAGCCCCAGTCAGGCTCCTTAAGGTGAGCTTGGGAGTCATCCATCATTATCAAACAGCAGAAACACCTGAGTCCCCCAAAAAATGAATCTCTGGGGGAGAGCTCTGGGCACAGGAGAGGTTCCCTGAAAATGCCAGAGAGAGTGGAGAAGGGATTTCATTGAGGATTTGAGGCTGAGGGGCTAAGCAGGAGTAGGATTGCAGCCACAGGAAAGAGGACCTGGTGAATCCCTTTCACTCAAGAGGAAAGTCCTTCATAAATCAGGCACTACAAGGGGCTGCTGCCAGGATGGGAACTTCTCTCCATTTCTGATTCTGCTCTATTGTCAAGCACTTTCTGATTTCCACTGAGTAAAGAGCCCCACAAAGAAAGGTGACAGTCATTCTTTCATTCAACAAAGACTTCATGGGGCAGCTGTTCTCACTCTAGGCCAGCATAGGCGCTGGTAAAACAGAGGAATATGTGCAAGTCCTGCCCTCCACAAAGTCAAGGATAGGTTAGCAATGACAGTTTCTAGAGCACAAATAAAGAGCAAATGAACTGTTTATGGCTCTTTGCACAATGCAGTTGGTTTACTCCTGACTAGTATGCTTCACGGGTTTGAACTTCGGTATTTTGTATTCTGGGACTGTTAGTGGTAGAATGCTTGCCCAGCATGCACGAAGACCGGGTCCGATTTTTCGGTACCACATACATAGAAATAAAACAGAAATGGTGCTGTGGTTCAAGTGGCAGAGTGCTAGCCTTGAACAAAAAGTATCCAAGGACAGTCCAGGCCTTGAGTTCAAGCCCCAGGACTGGCAAAAAAAATACATAAGCCATGTGCTGGTGACTCATACAGGTAATCCTAGCTACTCCGGAGGCTGGGATTGAGATCTGAGGATCACAGTTCAAAGCCAGCCTGGGCAAGAGGTCCATGAGAGTCTCATCTCCAATTAATTACCAAAAAAGATGGTAAGCAGAACTATGGCTCAAGTGGTAGAGTGCTAGCCTTGAGCAAAAAGCTCAGGAACAGAACCTAGGCCCTGAGTTCAATCTCTAGGACTAACACATGTGTGCACACACACATATGTACACCAACCAACCAACCAACAAATAAATAACTGAATAAGATAGAAGCCATAACGGTTTACAACGTTTACTACTAAAACCAGCTAGATAGGTGACTATGTATAAATGAGTCCACCAAACTCACCCTTCCCCTTATAAAAATAAAAAATACCACAATAAACACTATTCTCTAGGTCAATTACAAAACATAAAAATACATAGATACATGGCTAAGTTTAGGTGCCAGAAAACAGGCCTATATGCCTCCTTCTGTGCTGTCTATATTTGGCCAGAAATCTTTATCCTGCTTGCCTCAGTGGTCTCTAGCCACAGCCACAGTAGCAAGACAGCAAAAGCACCCACTCACCCAGGTCTCATCTGGGACAGAACAAAGAAGCAAAGAGGAAGCCACCTCCAGGAAACAGCATTACCTTGGTCCCGTGGTAGAAGTCATCTACACATGTGGCGTTCATGAAGGTCTGGTGGAAGTGGGTGCTGGTGTCGATACCGCCAGGGATCACCAGTTTCCCAGTGGCGTCGATCACCTTGGCCCCTCCGGGGATCATGAGCTCACGGCCCACCTGCTGGATGATGCCATTCTCGATGTACACATCAGCCTCATGGGTGCAGTCATCATTCACCACTTTCCCTCCTTTGATGAGAATCCGCACGCTGGCTGAATTGGCAAGCATGTTCCTACAGAAGGAGAGAGGGGAACCAGCTCAAGGTCAAAGTCTCTGTCACAGTCCACAGTCCATAAGGCTCACTGCTTTCTATCCAACTCCATGGCCAGGGTGAGCAGGGACAGGAGTCCCCATTACTCCGTACTTGGAGAATATTGCTTCTAGAGCCAGCTGGGGTACCTGCTTCCCCCCAGCATCACAGTGTGGCCACGAGTAGGGGAAGCTGGACCCACAGAAACATCACCTTTTACCTTCTCAAACTGCTGGGCATTTACAAAGAATTTTCACATGTACCACCCACTTTTACTCCAAAAATAACCGTAGGAGCTGCATTTTACCAATGAGAATGCTGAAACGGCTGTAGAACATGTGGCTACGAGGTAGCTGAGACAAACGACATGTCTTCTAGGACCAATATCTCTCTTGTACCCAATGGTGTCCCAGAGATTGACCAGAGGCTTCTGGGGTGTGTCTCAGAGAACCACATTCTCCAGGCCTCACAGCTGTCTCACTAGGGACATTCTTCACAAGGGATCCTGTTTATCTGGGGCCTCTAAGACAGTACCAACACAAGTGTACCCTCCAACACGGAGGCATCCCTGCTGGTGGGCTGCAAGTGCAGGTGGAGGATGTTCAAAACTGGCAAGTAAACAAGTGGATAACCTCATTGACTTCCTGAACTGACACCACCCAACTGGACTCAGGCCTGAATAGCAGACTTAGTTCATATTTGTTTCGGGGATATCTGGCCATTCTATGTCCAGGAGAATGTCTGACTTTTCTATGAAACTATATGTTTTCTCTTGTCTTCATCATTTCATTTCATCTGCTCTCAGGCAAGCTTCTGTGAGGACATGTCTCATGAGGAACAGGACTCTGGATTTGTGGAGGGCACAGCTCTTGGAAGGAGATAAGTCAGGTCTGCAGAGAGTTTGGCCTGCTCTTCTCGGTATAGTTGGTTTCAATAGTGGGTTTGGGGATTTTGTTGCCAAGCTTGATAGGATGGCATGCATGGAATCTTAACACCAGGAGACCTTTCAGTATTCTCTGAGTCTGAGCACCAGGTGCTGTTGTTGCTGTTAGGAAAGGCTGATCCTTGGGGACTGTAGCTCAGGGAGTCTGGCGGACAAGACAGGTGGCTGGGAGTGGCAACTGGGCTCTGAGGACATCTGCTTGCTCCCTGCAAGACATCCTTCTGACCTCAAAGGAAAGGACACTTCTTCCCCAGCAGAGAGGCTGTGGGAGGAACTGAGCTAGAGAGACTAGGGAAGATGGAGACCAGGACACCTAATTAGCCATAGCCACAAACCTATTGTCTGAGGCTGGACACATTCCAGGCTTCCGCTATCTGAAAACTGGAGTCTTAATTTCCTAAGCAATAACCTGGAACTGGGTTCAGTTTTTAGGTGACACAAATAACTACTCCAGCCAAATTCATTAATATTTACATCTCTCTCCCCCACTTTCTCCCTCGCCCGCCAAGCTAAGTCCAGGTATGACTGGCAAAGGAGAGATCCAGGTTTGTGTGGCAAGGGGGGATGCTACTGGTGGCCTTGGGGGTTGCTGAATGAGTATGCATGCAATGCACACTGAATCCTCTGCAGGAATGTATAATCCTCGCCATTTCCAGCTTTAATATAAAGGGGAAAATAGGCATAGAACACATAGACGTATCCATGTTGCAAATGACAACATTAGTTTGCTCACCACACATGCCTGTGGAGGGAGAGCCTGGAAGAGTGGTATAGGAATAAACTACAGGGGATTCTGGTCTTGGCTCTGCTGCTGGAATCAAAAGTCAAAAGCATTGCCTTTAATAGAACAAAGAGCTATGGCTCTCAGTAAATTAATACCAGATACTGGGCATTTTGCATGCATCAGATCCACACAGCAACCCTGCAAAGCAGGAAGGATGTGATGATCCCATCAGAACAGAACTTTTGAAAATAACAGGCAGTGGGAGCCAGCCTGTTGAGGCCCACATTCCAAGGGGAAAGACTAGCTTTAAACTCCAGTCCCTCTGTCTGCAAGGGAATGTTAACAGCTAGCACTCCGAGCAGAACAGGCACAGGTGATTCTGTTTTTCATAGATTGCTGTATTTTCAAAATGGTAGACAATAAACGCATGCTGCCTTTTATTACCTGATCATTTATGCAAAACCTTTTCTCCTTAAAGCTAAAAAGAAGCCAAAGAAATCCAATGTGACTGTCTTCCCACTGATGGAGCTGCTCCTCCCACCAGCTCTAGTGGGTTATTTCCCTCCTCTCAGACCCTCAACCAGTCCTTCCTTCCCTGTTAGAAATCTCTCCAAGGTAATCTCATCTTAAAGATACATTGGCTTCTAGAATATTCATGGCCTGGGGATTCCATTCTCAGGAATGGAATCCAGGATGGACTGTACCCCTAGGGTCACCACAGCACATCAAGAGCCAAGAGGACCCTGTGAAGAATGTCAACCAATGGTTACTATACACAAGGAGGGCCTTCTCTACGTCTAATAAGTTCATTATTTTATATAATCTTTACAATGCCCCCATACAGGTACTATGACCTGCATTTTTTGCCAAGAGAAAGCTGAGGCTTAAACAAGTTAACAGAATTTCTTCAAGTAGATATCAAAAGCCCAGACAATGTACTTTTGGAGTGCTTATGAAGTGGATATGTCTCCTCACCACCAAATTTAAATGCTGAAGTCATATCTGGGGAGATAGTCTATTTTTTGGACACTTTTTTTCTTTTTTTGTGCCAGTCCTGGGCTTGTGTTCAGTGGCTGAGCACTGTCCTTGGTCTTTTCTCAAGGCTAGAGCTCTACCACTTGAGCCTCAGCACCACTTCCAGCTTTTTTCTATGTACGTGGTACCGAGGAATTGAACCCGGGTCTTCATGCATGCTAGGCTAAACTCCCGGCCCCTTTTCTGAACACTTTTAAAATTTTATTTTTATTGTAAAGGTGACGTTCAGAGGGGATACAGTTATATAGGTCAGGAAATGAGTACATTTCTTTTTGAGCAGTGTCACCTCTTTTTGAACTTTGTTTTTTCTTTTGGTAGGTTGTGGGGCTTGAACTCTGGACTTGGGCGTTGTCCCACAGCTCTTCAGCTCAAGGCTATCGCCCTACCCCTGGAGCCACAGCCCTACTTCTGGTTTTCTAGTAGTTAACTGGAGACTCTCACAGACTTTAGTGCCCTGGCTAGCTTTGAACCTCGATCCTCAGATCTCAGCCTCCTGAGTTGCAAGGATTACAAGCGTGCACCACTGTGTCCAGATTTTTTTTGGACATTTTCCTTAAGACATTTTCATACATGTATGAAAGGCACTTTGCTCACATTCATGTCTATTACCGTCTGTCATCTCCCTTCTCCCCTGCCAGTGGTCCCCCCTTCCCTTTCCAAAATTGTCCCCTTTTATGTTCATCTCTTTTTATACAATCTTGAACAAGAGAAAAATAGGCAATATTGGTCTTTCTGAGTCTGGTGTACCCTCCCACTGGCCCCCTCCTTTCCCAAAATAGTCCCCTTCTCTGTTCATGTCTTTTTATAAGATCTAGATTTGGCATATAAGAGAAAATATGCCACATTTTTCCAAGTCTGGTTTATTTTGCTTTAAATGACGGCCATCAATTCCATCCATATTCTTTCAAGTCACATGATTTCTTTATTATAGCTGAATAAAATTCAGTTCAGCACATTCCTGTGTTGTTGTGCACCTTAGCTGATTCCACAACTTGGCTATAGTAACAGTGCTGTAGAAAACAAGGTATGGAGTTATCTCTAGTATGCTGACTTATTTTGGATATATGTCTAAGAGCTGGATCCTCGGATCATTTGGCAGTTCTATTTTTAGGGTTTTTTTTTTTCATTGTTGTTGTTTGTTTTGTGCCAGTCCTGGTACTTGAACTCAGGGTCTGGGTACTGTCCCTGAGCTTCCTTTTGCTCAAACCTAGGGCTCTACCATTTGAGCCACAGTTCAACATCTAGCTTTTTGGGCAATTTTAGTGGAGATAAGAGTCTCACAGGCAAGGTGCTGGTGGCTCATGCCTGTGATCTTAGCTACTCCGGAGAGACTGAGGTCTGAGGATCATGATTCAAAGCCAGCCTGGGCTGGAAAGTTCTTGAGACTATCTCCAATTAACCACCAGAAAACCAGAAGTGGAGCAGTGGCTCAAAGTGCCAGAGCACTACCCTTGAGCAAAAGAGCTCAGGGACAAGAGTCCAAGCCCCTCAAGTGATTTTTTTAAAAAGTCTCAGACTTTTCTACCTGGGCTGGCTTCAAACCATGATCCTCCCATCTCGGCCTCTCGAGTAGCTGAAATTACAGGCACGAGACACCAAGTACCTAACTTCTATTTTTAGTTTGTAAGAGAACCCCCATATTGATTTCCGCCAACAGGGTATAAGGGTTTCTCATCCTCCCTCCACAATCCTTGCCAGCATTTGATTTTGCTTTGTTTTAAGGCAGTATTGGGGGTTTTCACTTAGGATCTCATGCCCGGTTGGTGTAATACTGTTGAATCCCATATCCAGTCCTGTTTTTCACTGGCTATTTTTAGAATAGGATCTCAGTTCCCTTGAACCTGATTACAATCCACCTACTTTCTGTTTACTTTCTGTTGTAGCTAGGATCACAAATATGTCCAGCTTCCCTTTCCTGGAGATGGAATCTTTTTTTTTTTTTTTTTTTTTTTTGCCAGTCTCAGGGCATGAACTCAGGGCTTGGGAACTGTCCTTGAACACATTTTGTTCAAAGCTAGTGCTCTACCACTTGAGCCACAGAACCACTTCCATTTTTTTCTGTGTATGTGGTACCGAGAAATCAAACACAGGGCTTTGTGCATGCTGGGCAAGCACTCTACCACTAGGCCAAACTCCTGGCTGGGGAATCTTGAGAACTTTTCTTCCCAGGATAGCCTGGCACCTTACTCCTCCTAATCTCAGTGATTGGGATCTGACTAAGAGGGACACACCACTGTACCCAGCTATGGGTTGAGGGGATTATGCAAAGCTTTATGCCTAAGCTGGCCTCAAACTGCCATCCCCTCATTTTTATCCTCCCAAGTAACTAGGACTACAGGCTTCTGTTACCCATGTTGTGCTTGTTTCTTTTCTTTTGTTTAATCTTTAGTTGTACAAAGGGGTTTCAATTCAACATGCCAGTTTATGAGGAAATACATCATTATCCCCATTTTTTTTCTTGATGATTGCCACTCTGACTGGGTGAGATGGAATTTCAGTGTCATTTTGAATTTCATTTCTCTGATGGCTAAAGATGGTGAACATTTTTCTTATGTACTTATTGACCATGTGTATTTCTTTTGAATATGATTGGCTCATTTGTCTGTTTACTGATTAGATTAGTTGTCCTTCGCTATTTAATTTTTTGGAGGTCTTTATATATTCTGAATATTAATCTGCTGTCAGATGGATAGCTGGCAAAGATTCTCTACCATTCTGTATGCTATCATTTGGAGATACCATTTAAGAAGCTTCTGAGGTTAAATGTGATCATAAAGTGGTACCCTGATCTGGTGGAATTAGTGTCCTTGTAAGGACACTAGTATTATAATGAGCCAAAATAAATCTTTCCTTCTTCCCCTCCCTCCTTTCTTCTTTCTGTTTCTTTCTTTCTCCATAAGCTTTGAAGAACATGAACAGAAGAAAGCTTCAAAACCATGAGAAAATTAAATTCCTGTTCTTTAAGCCATCTAGTCTGTTAGGATTTTGTTGTTAGCCCTAATAAGTGCCCTAAATCACAATGGCAATTTGAAAATGGGCCACAGCCCTTAGATCTGCAGCTGCTCAAGTAGAGTAGAGCTCCTTCAGTGTACGCATAAATCACAGTCCAGCTACACTGCAGGGGCTTCCAGTGCTATCCTGGGCTCCTGGCACACTTTCACCTGCAGGTGGCGCTGCAAGCTGCTCTCATCAGAACGACCAGTTGGGTTTAGCCTTTCAGAATGAACATACTCAGAGCACACTCCTTGTGTGGAGTAGAATATTTCTTTTAAAACATGATGTGTGTTGGATAGTCTGTGGAGACTCCAGTAATCGCTTCACTGAAGGATTGAAAAGTAAAGTGGATGCCTCTTGCCTAAGCACTTAAACACGAATTTGACAGACATTGGTTGAGCAGGGTTTATTTCCCCATGTACTGAGACTAGAACTGGCATGGGTAATACCAACTGTTCAGAGATGGAAGGAAGGCTTTGTGACGTCATTATCCCCGCACACGTTTCTACATTTTCAGGTTGTGTCAATCACCAAGCTTCCCAACTCCCTAATTCCCCTTCAGTGTTGATTGTTGACATTCATTACGCTTTCACCTCCCCCATAACCTCATTAGCACCTGTTCCTACAGCTTTCCAAGATAGGCTTTGCTACAAGGAACAAAACAAGCGTGTTCTGGCATCTCTGTGCCGCCTGCCTGCTATCTGTGTGTGTAGGAGTGAGGGTATAGAATGGAGTGAGGGGGAGTAGGTAAGGAAGGCATTGAAGAATTCTCATGAGAGACCTCAAAAGTAAAAGATTTGAGAGTGATTGTAATTTAGACTCCTAAGCATTCAAATGTCCCTAGCTATGTCTATCTGTTTGTTCTGGTAGAAGCAGCAGATCCAGAGAGTAAATTATCCTCACAGGTGTGGTCAGAAGGAAACAAAACTGCCCAGCACCTGTGGCTCACACCTATAATCCTAGCTACTGAGGAAGCTGAGATCTGAGGACTGGGGTTCAAAGCCAGGCCCAGGAATAATAAGTCTATGAGACTTTTAAGTCCAATTAACCCACCAGAAAACCGGAAGTAGCACTGTGTCTTAAGTGAGCTGAAGAGCTCAGGGATAACACCCAGGCCCAGAGTGCAAGCCCCATGACCACCACCAACAACAACAATGAAAAAAGGAAGCAAAACTGTGCAGCAGGTCAGTATTAAGTTATCCAACTTACTCAAAACACATCAGCTGTAGCAACTATAGACAGAGCCCATACCTGTTGCATGGTTCACCAGAGGCTATGAGCTGTGTATTTGTGACCCACTCCCATATACTGAAGCCTGAATTACATGATGCAATGGTACTTGAAGAGGGGGTCTGTAGATGATCATTAGGTCATGAGAATGAAGGCTTTTTAAATAGGATTTGCACCTTTATTTGAAGAGACAAGACAGACAAATCTATCATGTAAAGATACAGCAAGAAGGCATTCATTCATCCCAAGCCAGGAAGAGAACCTTCATCAGAAATTCAATTACTGAGTGCCTTGATCTTAGAATTCCCAGGTTGTGAGGAATAAATTTCTGCTGCTTAAGTTCCTAAGTTTATGCAATTTTTGTTATAGCAGACTGAACAGATGAATATACTGTATTAGACAGAAATGAACACTATAGTCAAATCATCATTGAGGAACAACTGGGCCTTAAAATAAATGTCACCTCCTTTAAAGATTTTTGGCTATAACACACATGCCATATGTTAAAAAAAAAAAAAAGCTTTGATCATCCAGCTATTTTGTCTATGCAAGTGAAAGAATTTAGAGCACACGCCTGTCCTCTCAAGCAGAAATGATAAAAAATGCCAGACAGCTAAAGTCATTAGAAAGGAAAAAAAAAATCAGAAGTATGGAATTCTACAGCTGCAGATTTGACTAAGGTATCCTAACTTTTACTCCAGACTCTGTTTTTTGTGTGTATGTGGGTATGCCATTATTGTATCTTGAACTCAGTGCTTGGGTGCTGTCCCTTACCTTTTATTCCAGGGTAGCATTCTACCACTTGAGCCATAGCCCCACTTCTGTTTTTAGTTGTTAACTGGAGATAAAAGTCTCACAGACTTTCCTTCCTGGGCTGGCTTCAAAACCAAGACCCTCTGATTCCAGCCTCCAGAGTAGCTGGGATTACCAGGCTCTGCATTTTTATCAACAATGACCTTGAGCTAAAGGGACCTAGTCCAGATTTACCAGGGTAGTGTAAGGTCAAACATAGGAATCTTAAGAACTTTACCATTCATACAAGGAAGCAACCACGCTTTCCACAGCAAGATGGTAAAATTTCTGCTATGCAACATTTTTCCAACTGTACACAGATTGAGTCTCCCTGATTTCCAGACTCTATGATATAGTGTCCTTATGTTCCTGAGCTGGTGTTAAGGTGACATATGATGCTGGGAACGGGCTTCTGAGTGGAGGGAAAGTAAGGGCATCTAAATGCTTAAAGTAGCAACAACTATTCCTATCTGACAATAGACCTGTTGAAAGAATCCTTGCCCTTTTCCCCCAGTCCTGGGGCTTAAACTCAGGACCTAAGAACTGCCCTTAGCTTTTATACTCAAGGGTAGTAGCTCTACCACTTGAGCCACAGCACTACTTCTGGCATTTTGGTGATTAATCAGACATAGAGTTTCAGAGACTTTCTTGCCCAGGCTGGCTTCAGACTACAATCCTCAAGATCACAGGCTCCTGAGTAGCTAGGATTATAGGCATGAGCCACCAACTTAGAACCCCTGCCTAAAAAAAAAAATCTGTCATTGAGCTGTTCTGATACAAAAGCATACAGGGAATGTCTTGCTGAGTGGACAGTCAAGGTTATGGCAGCTGCTGCAATGAACACATGTGACACTCCTCGAAGGCACAAGTGTCAGTTCTGGCAAGGAAATGCCAACCCCAACCCTGCCATTTGGAATTGTCTGCTTCTGTCATCACTTCCACGGTTCTCTGAGTGTGCAGAGGGGCGAGAGACAAGGGAAGCCTGCACAGTCTGCCTCCCACAGCTGCCTGCCAGCAGCTTAGCTGGAAGCCACACACACACACACACACACACACACACACACACACACACACACACACACACACACGGGTTGAGAAAGGTACAAAAAGATCCTTCTTGCATAAATACTTCAAATGAACATGAAAGGAGCTAGCTTACGATATGCATTTCCTTGTTTTAACAGGCACTGGTTGGCTCACATCCTTTTTTGAAAGAATTCACTGAAAAACATGTTGTTTCTTTCTCCTATATAACATGGAAGTCAAAGAACCCAACAAAAGGAGAGCTATACAAGAGTCCTGTGACATGAAAGACCTGTAGCATTTAAGCCACGCTTAATGTCAACCTGGGTGGCGACTCAGAGGCAGGTGAAGCCAGCCAGGTAGTGGAGGACACAGGCTGACTGGCTCCAATCGCTGAAGGCCTGCTAAAGAAACGAAGTAACACAACACAGGTTTTTGGGGAAGGAAAATGGCAGCTATTTCTCTTCGGATGGGCACATACTTCTCTTCTAAGATGACTTATTTAGCAGCCTTCCCCACGGGAGAGCATCCTGAAAGTTGTGGTGGATGCTGAGGGTGTAGGTTACTGGTACAGCACTTGCCGAGCATGTGTAAGATCCTGAGTTTGATCCTCAACACTGGAAAATGGGGAGATGTGGGGGGAAAGCTGACACAGTCCCCCTGAGATCACTGGGAAAGGGATTCTTCTTCTTCTTCTTCTTTTTTTTCTATGTATGTGGTACCGAGGAATCGACCCTGGGTCTTCGTGCATGCTAGGTAAGCACTCTACCACTAGGTCAAACTCCCAGTCCAGGGATTCTTCTTTAATTGAAAGAAGCCAACAAATCAAATGTTGAACAGATCACAAAAACCAAACGGAAACTTGGAGTGGGAAATACCAAGAGGTTGAGTTAAGAAATTCTATTTTTGGGCTGGGAGTTTGGCCTAGTGCTAGAGTGCCTGCCTAGCATGCACAAAGACCCGGGTTCGATTCCTCAGTACCACATACATAGAAAAAGCCAGAAATGGTGTGGTAGCTCAGGGTCGAATACTTGCCTTGAGGAAAGCCCAAGGACAGTGCTCAGGCCCTGAGCTCAAGCCCAGGACTGGCAAAAAAAAAAAAAAAAAAATTCTGTTTTCTAGAAAAGTATATTGCTTTCTAAATCTAGAAAGAACGAATAATTTTATGTAGAATTCTTAATATTTTGATCAACTATCTAGTAGGCTTAAAATAATTATTTATGGGGCTAGGGGTATGGGTCAGTGGTAGAGTATATATTTAACATGAATGCGGTCTTGGGTTCAATCTCTAGCATAATAAATAAAATAAAGTAACAGTTATGACATGCAAACAGGATAATGCATTAAAGACCTGTGGATTCAGCCCTGTCATCATCCAAGTCCTCACATCTTATTTATCCTCAGAGGGGACCACTTCTGCATGTGCACATGCATGCGTGCATGCTTGTGTATACACCAATAACTTAGGGCCACAAGAATAAAGAGAGAGAGGGAGAAAAGAGGAGGGAGGGAGGGAGGGAAGATGTGAGAGAGGGGAGAAGGGAAGGAGGGACAGCTTTTTCCACCTCTATGACCACCTCTCACTGCCATCCCACAATCAAACTTCACCTGCTCTGGGACATAGATTTTTTAATCCTCTGGCCCTTTGTTCTCCAAAGTAGAAATCTTAAACTTAGGCTAATGAGGGAGAGGACATTTTATTATTATTCAGGATGCCCATTAACAGCAGGCACCAAATTTGTCCTAAACCAGCCCCACTACCCCAAGTCAGCACCCTCTGTGACTTTTCTAGAGTCTATTACTCTTCTAGAATAAACTCCACTAGCATTAATGCCCAAGATTTGTGGTCAGAGTGATACACTTGATTTTAGTCATCTGGAAAAGGCTGAAGGATTTTGAGAAGTGTACTCTGAGCTGGAGAGATAAGTAGGAGTGTAAAAGGGCATTCCCTGGCTGGGCACAGTGATTCATGCCTGTAATCCTACCTACTCAGGAGGCTGAGATCAGAGGATCGTGGTTCAAAGCCAGCCTGGGCTCTAAAGACTGTGAGACTCAAATCTCCAATTAACCACTAGAAAAGTGAAAGTGGCTCTGTGGCTCAAGGGGTAGGGTATTAACCTTGAGCTGAAAAGCTCAGGAACAATGCCCAGGCCCAGGGGTAGGGGGTAGCCCTGAGCTGAAGAGCTCAGGGACATTGCCTAGGCCCAGAGTTCAAGCCCCACAACTACAACTACAACTACACACACACACACACACACACACACACACACACACACACACACACACGTGTGCGCAGCATCCCCTCCATCTTTCATTTGGGCTTGGCTCTTAGAAAGACTAGTGGGGCATGTGGATACAGGATCTAGACAAGAAGGACCAGACAGGTGGAAGGGTAGCACATGGATGGCACAGGCTACAGAGAAAGGCTGTAGTCAATGTTACAACCACCATGGGACAACCTAGGCATCATACTGGCTAGCAAAGAGACCCAGAAAGTAACACTAAGCACTTTCATTAACCAGATACTGGGGAGCACCAGGCTTATGGGTGATCCAGGGTGTTTGGCCATTTGTATTAGAAGCATCGGCATCTGGAATATCATCCCCACCTTTGCCAATGTACTGCAGAGAAAGCAGAAGTTCAAGTTGAACCTTGGATGATGGATTATAGCTTAGAGCCAACAGCCAGAACAAGGCTTCTTCAGAATGATGGGAGGAAAGGGAAGGGAAACATGATCCTAAACATATCTGCGTGATGGCTGTGGATGAGGGCTTGTACTTGAGAGAGTTCATAAGCAAGCTCAGGACAAAGGAGCTGCTAAAAAACAAGACCAAGAGATGATGCCTCTGGTGCTCAGACCAGGCAGGATTTATGTGAGGAAAGAACTAGCTCTGGGCAGATGAATAGGAACCTGAGAAGCCAGGTCCTTAACAGGCTAAGATCAGGAAAGAGGTTTTTAATCCCATGGGTTCATCTGGATTGGCCTGGCTCAGCATGGTGGATTTAACAGGCAAGCACCCCCATTGTGCCAAGGGTAAAAGCCAAATACCTGAGGATTAGCCATGAGAGGGTGGGAAGAAATGGGACTGCGGAGCACTTGTTCAACAAGATTAGCACCAAAGTGGGCATCTGGTTAGAAGCAAAAGCTGAGTGATCTTGGGGGTGTGATTTTATTGGGACTGGTAGACATAGGCCAGGCTCAACTTGACCATCCCAGCCCAAGGGCACATAGTCCAGCCTTAGCACTTAGGCAGAAACTTAGCTTCTCAGGAACACTCACACTTTTCCCCTGAGGCCCAGGAGGTGTCACTGGAATCTCAGGACACCAAGTAAGGGAAGTGTAAATGTAAATAAACCCTGTGTCCATCCACAAGCCCAATCAGTCACCTATGCCTGAGCAAGGCAGAGGTTTGTACATATGGGGAGAAAGGAATCGTGGCCCTGAACTCAGACTTAAACCAGGGAACTCCTAGCACTGATGATAAGTAGAATCCCACAGCCCTCCTCTCTCCCTACTTCCTATCTCCTACTCCTTAAAAGATTCCTTAGTCCTGCTGAACTTTCCAGGCCCCCACCAGCTGTCCCCAGGCCCCACGCAAGAATTCCACCAACTCCTTTTGAAAGAAGTCAGCTGTAGCTCATAGGCCTCCAGTGGCCTGAGTGGCTACTTTCCAGATGCCAGGCAAAGGGTGGCAGGAATGGTGCTCCACTTCCACGAGTGGTGGGCAAAAGACTCTTCTCAATTTGAGACTGACATTCTCAGATGAGGGAGACTCACAAGCAAGGGGATAAAAACACCCATTCCTATCTACAAAAGCGCCTCAAGTTTGGACTACCAGATCAACTCTATACTTGGATTTAAATGGAAAATGAAAAAAACAAAAACAAAAAACCTATATTTTCCCCTCTTTTAAAGTAAAAATTAATGCAAACTAACTCAGCCATTTATAACACCTAAAAACAACTGGGGCTGGGAGTGTGGCCTAGTGGTGGAGTGCACAAAGCCACAGGATAAATTCCTCAGTACCACATACACAGAAAAATCTAGAAGTGGCACTGTGGCTCAAGTGGCAGAGTACTAGCCTTGAGCAAAAAGTGTCCAACGACAGTGCCCAGGCCTCAAGTTCAAGCCCCAGGACTGGCAGAAAAAACCAAAAACAACAATACTATGGAGTTGGGTGCCAGTGGCTCACACCTGCAGGAAGGGGGCTGAGAGCTGAGGATTGCCATTTAAAGCCAGCCTGGGCACAAAAGTCCTGTGAGAATCATCTCCAATTAACCACCAGAAAACTGAAAGTGGTGCTGTGGCTTGTGGAGCAGTGGCCTTGAGCTGAAGAGCTCAGAGGCAGCGCTCAGGCCCAGAGTTCAAGCCCCACAACCAACAAAAAAAAAAAAAAAAAAGGAAAGAAAAGAAAAGGAACTATACAACTTGTGGGTAGGGATGGGAGGGGAAAACTGGGAGAGTGTGAGAGAAAGGGCGGCACTGGCCCAAAAGAAATGTACTCTTTACCACCTGACTTATATAACTATAGCTCCTGTATACATCGCCTTTATAGTATCAATTTAAAATATAATTAACTAATTAATTAAATATGTTCAATGCCTGGATAATCTCAACTACTTGAGAGCATATGGGAAGGAGGCTGGCTAGAGCCAACGTGCACAAGACCCCATCTCAAGCTGGGTATGGTGGCATGTGCCCGTCATCCATCTACTTAGGAACAGTAAGCAGGGAATCATGATCTAAACCAGACAGGGCAGACACACAAAACCTTATCCCCAAAATAACTAAAGTAAAAAGGGCAAGGGTGGTAGAGTCCCTGCCTAAGAAGGCAACCCTCAGTACAACAAAAATTAATTAATTAATTACAAACAGAGGTTCTAGTTTACCATTCAGGAATGTCAAAAAGAAGTTTCAATCAGAACATTTTTGAGAAAGCAAGACTTGCTCTGCATGTTAAGATTGAAGTTCGACAAGAAATGTTATGGGATTTCCCCTTAAGGAAAATGAATACATACAGTTCAGCAGAAGATACAGCTTAACTATAGAGAGATGACCTGCTAAAGCTGAGGAAATATCACTGAATTTTAACTTAGCCATGACATTTCTGCACAGTGTCAAACTGTCCAATGTTTATTTAAATCAATGTACTAGCAAGTACAACCAAGAGAGTGCCAACATATCTTGTACATATTTAACAGATATCCTGTACATATTTAGCCATCACCTAGACTGAGCTCATGTTCCTTACTCTATACTCTCAGTCCAAGGTACTGAAATGGAGACACATGTACAGGGGGTTTGGGTGGTAAACATGTCAGCACTGAAATGACACTATGTCGTGAGTGAGAAGGCAGGACTCTCTCTCACCAGTCTTCCTTCTGTGCCTCTGGAGAGCACATCTGACAGTGCACATACATCTCCTCATATCTAGTCTAGCACTGCTCATCTTCCTTCTTTAGATCAGAAAAGGCCTGGTTTACTTTATAAGTAGAAACCGTGGTCCCAGTGAAGAATGACACTTACTGTATTTACTTTCTAGTTATCCACTTATGACAAATCCATCCACGTATGATACTGATAAATGTTTCTTTAAAGCAAACAAACAAATAAAAAATTACATACAAGCTGCTAATGACTCACACCTATAATGCTAGCTACTTAAGAGACTGAGATTTACAGATCCAGGTTCAAAGCTGGCCTAGACAGGAAAGTAACTGAACACTCTTATCACCAATTAGCCACCAAAAAGCCAAAAGTGGAACTATGGGTCAGATGATAGAGTACCAGCAGAAAAAGCTAAGGGACAGCACCCAGGCCTTGAGTTCAAGCCCCAGTACCGGCATCAAAAAACAAAACACAAACAAATAAATAAAAAATGATAACTCTGTTTAAAGAAAAATATTGATGGTATACCACTGATGGGAAGGAGGCACCTGCAACTCATTCAAACTGAGAGACAATGTCCTGGACTAGAGGTCACCAAACTTTGTCTGCTAGAAGTAAAAAAGAAAACACTTCCAGGCTTTGTGGACCACATTTGGGTTTGGTCACATTTCTTTTCTCAGTTTACATAATCCTTTAACAGAAAAGCCACACCCATTGGCATAGGACTTCTGGCCCTCCACCCTGGAGTGGCACCCTCCTGCTCTGGGAGCTTTCCTGTCCCATGAGGCAGCTCCAGTCACACGGAGCACTTTAATAGAGGATGGGATGGTGGAGAAGCTGAGATTTATTAACCTTAAAAACAAACCATAGTAGCTGTACAACCGCTGACAAAGAAAACATATGAACAATGACACCCCAGGCTTGACAGACAAGCAAGAGTAGAAAAGCAACCCTCGAAGGCTTGACTCCCTGCCTCACCCAGTTATTAAGAGTTAGTTACCAGTAAATGACATTTTGATGGCAAGCTGCTCACTATGCATAATCAACCAGCATAATTTTAGTACCGAAGCCCAACAAAATCAGTATTAATGATATAGTAAGCATTTGGATAAATCTCACGACCATAGATACAAAAAAAAAAAACATTACTAGCAAATAGAATGTGTAAAGTGTCTCAAAGGGATGACATAGCTTAACACTAGCAGCTAGAGTTTATGCCATTCAACTTTCTCAATATCAATAAGTCAACAGAGAAAAGGCAAGTATTCAAAATAAAATAAATGTGGAAAAGGTATTTCATGCAATGCCATTCCTCATAAAAATTCTAACACCACAGCAGGGCCAAACTGCTCAAGTGTAAATGTCATGTTTCAAAAAAGAAAAAGAAATATCAAGTCAGGTGCTGGTGGCATACATGGATAATCCTGGCCACTCAGGAGGCTGAGATCTGAGGATCTGTTTGAACAGTTCATGAGACTCTAATCTCATGAGACTACCACCACTACCACCACCAAAAAAACCCACAAAAACAAAACAAAAAAAAACCCTGGACCTGGAGCTGTGGCTCAAGTGGTAGAGTACTAGCCTTGAGCAAAAATAGCTCAGAGACAGCATTCTATTCCCTGAGTTCAAGTCCCAGGACTAGCCGAAAATAAATAAAATTAGGATTTTTTTCACCGTTCAAAATTCACAATAGTGAAAAATATTTGAAAACACTTAAGAATAGAACCCTAGGAATGAACCAGAAAAGCCTAATCTACATACAAACTGTCTTCTCTATATGGATCTACCTTGATTAGTGGTAGGCTGACTGGGAATAGGAATGGAGACGTGATGGTGAACGGGCTCAAGGACTCTTTAGAGCAGTGAAAACATGCCTAAAGGATGGCTAGGTGATTCTGTGAATAATCCCCAGCAATTTGGACATTTAAGACGGGTGATCGTTCTGCACTTCCTCAGTAAACAATAAGATGCTACAGGACATCACTGTAGTTAGAACTATAAGGTATCAGCACATGATTAGACAAAGACAGGAGTGTAGCTGATTTCAATTAAGTCCAACAAACGTGATCTTCTTATTCGGTGCACAAAATGATTTATTAAGTAATGATGGGGGCCAGGAGTTTGGCCTAGTGGTAGAGTGCTTGCCTAGCATGCACGAAGACCCGGGTTCAATTAAGTAATGATGTTGTCCCAACTAGCTATTCATCAGGAAGAAAATTATAGTTTCTTGACACATATACTAAAGTCTGTAATCTACCTGGAATTTATTGAAATGTAAATTTTAAAACAATAAAAATACTAGATAATGAAATTACATGAAGCATGGAAAACATTTTAACTTGGTCTGAAAATCCAGAAGCTGTAAAAGATATTCTTCTGATTGCATACATTTATAGACATATACACACATGTGTATATGTTTGTGTATATATACGTACACACACACACATATATGTAAAACAAAATATGTCACAGAAATAAAATCAGTAGAAAAACAGTAAGTAAGCTGGCTTACCCCTGTCATCCTAGCTACCTAGGAGTCTGAGACATAAGGATAATGGTTCAAAAAGCCAGCCCAAGGCAGGGAAGTTTGTGAGATTCCAATTAAACTACCAGAAAACTGGATGTGGCTCAAAGTGGTAGAGTGCTAGCCTTTGAGCAAAACAATTCAGGGACAGCACCTATGTCCAGAGTTCAAGTCCCACAACTGCCAAAACAAACAAGAACAAGAACAACAGCAACAGCAACAACAAAAGGTAAGTAGCTTGGGAATGTAGATGCCATAAATCTTTATGCACTGATTGGAAAAGTACTAGCAATAGGAAAAAGATGGTACCAGGGCATCAAGAAGCAGTGTACAGGGGTCAGGAGTTTGGCCTAGTGGTAGAGTGCTTGCCTAGCAGGCATGAAGACCCGGGTTCAATTCCTCGGTACCACATACATAGAAAAAAACCAAAAGTGGTGCTGTGGCTCAAGTGGTAGAGCTCTGGCTTTGAGAAAAACCCAAGGACAGTGCTCAGGCCCTGAACCCAAGCCCAGCACTGGCAAAAAAAAAAAAAAAAAAGAAGTCTGGCTCAAGGCCTTGTAGTATCATCGAGGTATCACTTTATACCTACCAGACAGCAAAAATTTACCAGTGATTGGGTGTGTGCTTGGGAGTGGCTATGGGGACTATCTCAGCTACAGCTAGTGGAAATGTGAAGTAATACACCCTTTGTAAACAGTCTGAAGGATCTCTATTAAATATCAGAAAGTCCTATGACTCCATTGTTAGGGCTGTATGCATAGAAGAAAAAGCAATAAAAGAGAAATAGCCATAGACATGGCCCCAGCAGCACTGTGGTAAGGCCCGCAAACATCTGGAATCAGACTGACTGCTCATCCATGCACAGACGTAAATGACCGCAATAATATCCATGCCCTGGAATGTTGTACATTTCAAATAGTTAGAGGTCTACCCTGTGATAAGGCAAGTTGCAAAATGGAAATCCATGCATGTATCTGTGACATACTCATAAATCTAACAAGATTCCATTTGAGTGAAATAATAACTACCTGTGCACCTGTATGTGTATAGATTGATACAGACATGGAGTTAAAGAGAACCTGGGCTGGGAGTTTGGCCTAGTGATAGAGTGCTTGCCTAGCATGCATGAAGACCCGGTTCAATTCGTCAATACCACATACATAGAAAAAAGCTGGAAGTGGTACTGTGGCTCAAGTGGTAGAGCTCTAGCCTTTAGAAAGCCCAGGGACAGTGCTCAGGCCGAGCTCAAGCCCAGAACTGGCAAAAAAAAAAAAAAAAAAAAAAAGAACCAGAGATTCCCCAGCTTACACTGGTTTACTGAGGGTGAGAAATTGGTTTTTAGTTGGAGACAATAACAGCCTCCAATTACCACCAGTGGCTATCTCAGGGTGGTGGGATTTCAGGTATCGTTCATTTTCTTCCTTATATGTTTTCTTATACCATGTTTAAATTTTTCAGTGAATATGTATTGCTAATAAAAAGAGAGGAAAAAAACATTTCCAAAGAGACAAAAACTACTAACATTCCTTTAAGGCCTGTGAAATTCCTAGGTGCTATGTAAGTAAGTCCTTTATATAAAATGGCAAAACTAAGCTGGGCGCCAGTAACTTAGTCCTGAAATCCTAGCTACTCAGGAGGCTGAGATCTGAGGATTGTGGTTAAAAGCCAGCTGGGGCAGAAAAGTCTCCATGAGACTCTCTTATCTTCAATTAGCCACTCAAAAACTGGAAATGACACGATAGCTCAAATGGTAGAGCACTAACGTTGAGCACAAAGAGGGACAGTGCCCAGGCCCTGAGTTCAAGCCACACAACTGACCCAAAGAAGAGGAAGGAAGGAAGGAAGGAAGGAAGGAAGGAAGGAAGGAAGGAAGGAAGGAAGGAAGGAAGGAAGGAAGGAAAAACAATACAATTCTTTTATATATTTTAAATCATCTCTAGATTACTTACAAGATTTAATTTAAATGCTTTGTAAATGGTCATATGGTAGTTTAAGGATTAATAGTGAAAAAAGTCTGTACATGTCTAATATAGATGTAGATTATTTCCAAATAATTTCCTATGCACCGTTAGTTAATCTAAGGATGCAGTCTGTGGATATGGAACACAGATTGTACTTGGCTTCTAATCCTCCTGGCAACATGGTAATCATGCATAAGACTCATGGGATTCAGGTAACCAACTGGCCTGATATCAGAGATTACAGTAAACAGTGTAGAGCAAGACAAGTTCTAAGCCACAGGTTAACTCCTGTGTTTGGGGCTATCCTGTGCAAGAGCTTTTCTCCCTCACCTGGCACATGCTGTCCATGCTGTGCCTCTCACTGTCCTTGACGGTGAAGCTCAAAATGAGTTCTACAAGATCACTGTCTGCAAGAATCTCACGAGTGTTAGTATTTCACTCCTCGTTGGCAGGATGGGCAAGACTGTATTACAGATGTCTCAGTGGTAACGTGGGTGTTAACTCTTGGCACACATTTCTGTAAGTGTTCAGTTCATTGACTGTCACCTGGGAGCTTTGAACATAGGAAACCCCGAGCTATGTTTCTAGGTTCTTCTTGACTCTCTTTACACATGAGGCTCTTCTGGTTACTCCAAGCTCAGTCTGACTTTAAAAATGAACATAAAATCCTATGCCCACGTCTTAACAGGAAGCAGGATTCTACAGTTGAGGGAAGACCGTGTTTTCTATGCTATTTGTTGGCTACTTGGAGAATGAAGGATCTGAACAAAGGTTCCCCAAGGAAAGAGGAACAAAAGATGTTATTTTAATACAAATTCAAAGGAGAAAAGACAATGTTTCATCAACACATGAGATGTTCTTAAAACACACACACACAAATCTAAATATGTTTTCTATACTTCTCATTGTATTTTAATTCATTCATTGCTTTAATTCAAACATAGAAAAAATGTTGAGAGTAATCTGGAGACATTAGGTAAAGATTGGGCTGTATCTAGATGGATATAAACATAAATATAGATTCTAGCAAGGTCTATCCTCTGACCTGCACTCCTGCCATCTTCGAACCTGCTACACACCAGTTATAATCTGTCTGCTCTGCCAGCACCACACAAGTGGCTGGACCTTCTTCCTCTGCACCTCCATCAAACTGGCTATGGTTTGAGTAGGAAATGTTCCCCCCAAACGAGCATCTACTGAAGGTTTAGGTCTCCAGTGTAGTGTTCAGAGGTAGAACTCTGGAGAAGTGATTGGATCCTAAGGCCTCTGACTTCACCACTAGATTAATCCACTAATAAATTCATAATCCGATGTCATTATTAGGAGGTGGCGGCAACTTGGAGGGAGCAGGTGACTGAGGGTGTGACTCTGAAGGCTATTTTCTTATACCTGCCTCTGCTCCTGCTTCTTGACTGCCACCCACGTGGATGTAACTATCTCTGTCCATCACACATTCCTGTTTCCAGGATGTTCTGCTTCAGGCCCAAAACAATGGAGTCCACTGACTATGGACTGAAACCACTGAAACCATGAGCCAAACAAGTCCTTGCTCTCTGTCACTTGAGATACAAACCTCAAGTTACTTAGAGGATGTTTGGCTAGTGGCAGGTATCACCTGCCCAATAATCCTGCCACGGGATCTGTGTCTGCTCTGATGGAAAGGGGTCTAGATGTCAGATCTGTCTCGATCTGCCCTTTCAGCGTGGCATGGGTGAGGTCTAGGGACCAACGAGGCACTTCTTCCCAAAGCCCACTAGTGGGGCTGACACTGAACAGCATGTGATTTCCAAAATGCTTTCTGAACTTACACTACGACAAAAAAGTATGCATTAGGAACTGGATCGAAACCATTGCATTACCTTTTTAAACTAATAGGAGCTAGGCACTGGTGGTTCACTCAGTCCTATAAACCTTGTTACTCAGGATACTGAGACCTGAGAATTGCGATTTGAAGCTAGCTGAGCAAGAAAGTCTATGAGATTCTTATCTCCAATTAGCCAGCAAAAAGCCAGAAGTGGAGATACAGCTCAAGTGGTAGAGCATCAGCTGTGAGCGGAAAAGCTAAAGAACAGTACCCAGGTTCTGAGTTCAAGCTCAAGCTCCAGTACCAGCACAAAAGAAGAAGAGGAGGAGGAGGAGGAAGAGGAAGAGGAAGAGGAGGAGGAGGATGGGGAAAAGTAAAAGAAAACAAGTAAACACAACCGTATAAAAAAGCTGTAAAAGAAGCTACTCGGCAAGCATACCAACTTAAGATTTCAACATGCAAAAGTGCAAAAAGAGTCAAAGCTGATCTGGCACTGTGAGAAGTCAGGATAGTGCCCTGTTACCTTGGAGAAGATGCTAGCAACTGAGAGAGGCTGCACCGGTGACATGTATGTAAGTACTGAGAAGCCTGTGTCCCTTGATGTGATGTCTATCCAATGGGTATCTTTAATTTGCAAACCTCCATCAAGATAGATCTATCGATCGATCGATCTATCTATCTATCTATCTATCTATCTATCTATTCTTGCCAGGCATTGGTACTCACATATGTGATCCTAGTTACTTAGGAGGCTGAGATCTGAGAATCATGATTCAAAAGCAGCTGAGGCAAGGAAGTCCATAAGACTCTTATTTCCAATTAACCACCAGAAAACCACAAGTGGAGCTGTAGCTAGCCTTCAGCAAAAAAGCTCAGTGCTCAAGCCCTGAATTCAAGCTCTATGACCAACAAAAAGAGACAGAGAGAGGATATATAAATCCACTTAACACTTATAGTTTTGTGGGCTTTTCTACACGTTTCACTAAAAATGTAAATATATGTGTATATGTATATGTGTATACATATGTATATACATATATATGACTGAAAATGCTGTTCAGTGGTACAGCCCTTGCACAGCATGTTCAAAGCTCTTTGTACCATCCCAGCACATATACGTATGAACACAAAAACATATATATGTATATAATGTATTTGTGTATGTGCCTGGGGCTTAAACTCAGATCCAGGTTGCTGTCCCTGAACAGCTAGCTCTCTACCACTTGAGACATAGCTCCACTTCTGGCTTTTTTTGTTAGTTAAAAAGTCTCTGGGGCCAGGAGTTTGGCCTAGTGGTGGAGTGCTTGCCTAGCATGCACAAAGACCCAGGTTCGATTCCTTGGTACCACATACATAGAAAAAAGCTAGAAGTGGTGCTAAGGCTCAAGTGGTAGAGTTCTAGCCTTGAGAAAGTCCAAGGACAGTGCTCAGGCCCTGAGCTCAAGGCCAGGACTTGCAAAAAAAAAAAAAAAAAAAAACAAAAACTTAAAAAAAAGTCTTATGGACTTTCCTTCCTAGGCTGGGCTGTGTGTGTGTGTGTGTGTGTGTGTGTGTTTTAATATACCACTAGCCACTCTGCCTCAGATGTCACTATTTTATGTAGATGCATTGCTTTTTGACAATTTGACAAACTTAAAACTATCCAAGAACTTCACTAAGATTGAAAGGATTCCACCTGATTGGAAAAGGGGGCAAAGAGATATTAAATTTCATTACCAGGGTAGTATTTCACTTTTGTATATAATACACATGTCCAGAAATCTAAAGATGTAAAAAAACAAGAAAGGAGGAGGCTTCTGCAGCAACAGTGCCTGCAGAAGGACAAAGGGAAGGGCAGCACCAGACAAAGGAAGGGAGAATAAAAGCCCAGGCCTGAGAAATTCCAGGGAGCCCATGGTGGATTTGAAATCAACAAAAGGGCAGCCTGGAAGTGGACACTGGAATAACACTGAGAGGGTGTGATTGAGTGTGGGGCACACACACAATCACACACAGTCCAGGCACTGACAGACTCCCAAATACTTTGCCAAGCCAATGAAGAGCGACAGATGTCAGGGGGAGGGCAGTGACAACACTTGATTGAAAATGCAGAAACGCTCCCCTTTTTTATTTTCAGGAGAAACCTGTCATTCATAGAACCTCAACTTTACTTTGGCCAAATAATTTCAAATTTAAATGGTGGACCAGAGGTCTCTATGGCTAGGAAAAAAATCCTATAAAATATCACACAGTCAAACATTTCTTCAATATCAGTTACTGAATGCTTACTCTAAGTAATACTTTATATTTGTTAGAAGATACTTAGATGAGAAAAGATGCATCATCCCCTCCCCCTCCCCCATTTTTTTGGTTTGTTTTTTTGGTTTGTTTTTTCGCCAGTCATGGGATTCTGGACCTATGTGCTATCCCTGAGCTTCTTTTGCTCTAGGCAAGTTCTCTACCACTTGAGCCACAGTGCCACTTCAACATTTTTTGCATAGTTTATTGAAAATAAAGAATCTCATGAGGTTTCCTGCCCAGGCATGCTTTAAACTACAAAGCCAGATCTCAGCCTCCTGAATAACCAGGATAATAGACATGAGCCACAGGCATCTGACTCCATTCCCCCCACCTTTTTTTTTGCCAGTCCTGGGGCTTGAACTCAGGGCCTGAGCACTGTCCTTGGGCTTTCTCAAGGTTAGCACTCTACCATTTTAACTATAGTACAACTTCTGTTTTTTTCTGTATATGTGATACCAGGGAACCCAACCAGGTCTTTGTGTATGATAGGCAAGCACCCAACCACTAGGCCAAATTCCCAGCCCCCATCCCATTTTTTAAACACAAATGCACTACTTTGTCGTCTGATTACCTTATGTTTAGTCAACCTTATGCCCAACTAGCAAGATTCTCAGCTTGGGGTGGTGATTCTAAGCATGAACCTATAGTGGCTAGTGTTGTGTGACAGCTGGGATGGCTTTAAATGAAGAAGACTTTCCTCAATGATGTGGGTGGGCCACATGAAATCAGGTGAATAAGAGAAAAATGAGATGCATGAGAAAGAACAAGCTGTTGCCTAAGACTACCACATGAACTACTTACTATCCAAGTTTGCAGCTAGCTCCTGCACTGTTTTTCTGAAGCACATGGACTGATACAAACTGTAAGCAGACACAGACTCCGGGGGTTTGAGTTCTGTCTTTGCTACAGCCCTCTAGGGAGCTTTGTACCTTTGTTCCTCATCTATAAAATGAGAATTTTGATGTTATTTCTCATTTACTCACGGGAATTAGAAACCTCCACTCCAATACAGAAAAAACCCTATGACCATGTTTGGGAAATAAGCAATTCTGTAGTGTTAACTTATAGGGTCTCCATCTTTTAGTTAGAAAACTAGAGATTAACTGTTTCCAACAATTTGCCATCAAGTCACACTGGCATTCTTTCTCCAGGAACAGAGCACCCTTGGAACACCCCCCTCACCAGTTATGTGTGCTTGCTGACTGTTCCTTTGACTAGAGTAGGGGGCAGGGTAAGATAGCAGGCTAACCACACACATAGGAACCATTCACTTCTGGAACTTTCTTAACTGCTCTGAGCAGCTGTGCTTAAAGAGGTCACAGAGGAAGAAGCCAGGCATGGAGTTGTTCCTACTACTTGCAAAGGTAGAACTCCAGAAAGGGATCCTGGCCATTCAGTCTTGTTCCACTGTGAACAGTGCACAGCAACCTGTCAGGTCCCCGGAGCTAAGATCAAGACGGGCATCAAAAGGTTGTTTCGTGGGCACTAATTCTGGGGAAGAGGATGGTGATGATGATGAGAGTGATGACTACATCTTTACTGAATACTTAGCAGGCACTCTCAGGAACACATGAATATTAAATCATAATGTGCTACGAGGTGGCTGAGGGTCCAGTTCTTCCTCTGGTATACAATGTCCCTGGTCCTGGACAGGAGGACACATGAGAGATGGTAAAGGAACACGTTCAAAACTGGGTTGTGATCGATAGTTGCCTTTGACAGGCTCAGAATGCCAAGGTTAATTCAACTGATTTTAAAGGAAACAAGTTTAAAAGGCTAAAATAGAAGAAATCACAAACAGTGTTCCTTCAACCTTCATGAGATTCATGAATATCAAAGTTCATAAAATATTCCTACCACAGCATTCCAATCATCTGTCTTCCTATAAAAATTCAAAACAAGGTGATCTTGAAGTCACTTCTCAGTTATTCACTAGCAGTGCAGCAAAATCAAACATTTGCTTTCTTGAAAGTAACTAAGCACACTTACTTGCTGCCATACCAATTTTTTCCTACAGGATTTCACATTGACAAAGACAGGATTCTGCCAACTAACTCAGGTAACTTTTCTGAAGTTTGTGGGGTTTTTTTTTGGGGGGGGGGCTTGTACTCTGGGCTGTCCCTAGCTCAAGGTTATCACCCTACCCCTGGGCATTGTCCCTGAGCTATTCAGCTCAAGGCTACTGCCTTACCCCTTGAGCCACATCACCACTTCCCCTTTTCTAGTGATTAGAAATAAGAGTCTCACAGTGTTTAGTGCCCAGGCTGGCTCTGAACCTTGATCCTCAGATCTCAGCCTCCTGAGTAGCTAGAATTATAGGCGTGAGCCACCGCATCTGGCTTCTTAAGTATTTTTTTATAGCTCAGGAAGCAAAAAGGACACATAGGATCAGATTCTATCAGAAACTGGTGAATGTTAACACCAGGATTAAACTGGGTCTGCTACTCCTTGTTTGACAATTGTGACTCGTCTGGCTCTCAATATTTCTACACTCTAATTTGAAAGAAAAAGGTCTATAAAAAATAGTGTATGGGGGCCGGGAGTTTGGCCTAGTGGTAGAGTGCTTGCCTGGCATGCACAACGACCTGGGTTCGATTCCTCGGTACCACATACATAGAAAAAAGCCAGAAGTGGTGCTGAGGCTTAAGTGGTAGAGCTCTAGCCTTGAGAAAGTCCAAGGACAGTGCTCAGGCCCTGAGCTCAAGCCCAGGACTGGCAAAAAAAAAAAAGAAAGAAAGAAAGAAAAAAAATAGTGTATGCTGCTGGCTCATGCATGCAATCCTCAGGAGGTTGAGATCTAAAGATCACTGTTTGAAGCCAGCCCAGACAGGAAAGTTGATGAGACTCATCTCCAATTAATCACCAGAAAATCAGGAGTGGAGCTGTGGCTCCAAGTGGTAAAGGGCTACCCCACCACCCAGCAAAAAATAATAAAGTTTACTTCTGCTGGCAAAGTGAAGCTGTGGCTCAAGTCATGGCACACTAGCCTTGAGCTAAGGCACAAGCCTCAGTACCAACTCACACACTGTACACACACACACATGCACACTTCACTTTTGCTTGAGACTTGCCCATAGTCATGATATCCTTTGGCCTACAGTTCCAAGAAGCTAATGTAGGATGGAGCCAAATACTGAGCCTCTAGACGAGCTACTAAATGAGGAAATGTTCTCAGAAAGAGAACAAAGAGGTGAAAGACAAAGAGGTGGAGGTCTGTAAGTAAAGGCTACTTGGAGCTTTCAAACATAATTTTGGTCAACTGTGCACATGTGCCTTGCTGTGTAACTGTTTCCAGAAGCATGCAGCACATGAGCATCCTGCAAGCCCTGGTTCACGTCTACATCTCACAGAGGCTAGGCTGAAAAGGCTTATGCTTCCTAGCCCAAGAACATACTTTTGTACCTGAGGCCCACAGGCTTAAGGGGTTGCTCAGGCAGCCCATAATTCTGAGAACATAAAGTTCTCTGAGATTTCTTCCTGGATTCTGTGTCCCAAGGCGGAGCCTTAGCAAAAGTTTGGGAGAAAGCGGGTGCTGCTTCCTCTCTATCTCCTGTAAAAGCGAGATGGACATACTAGCATATTCCTCAGCTATGAATCACCGGGTTAGGGACAGATTGCACTGGATATTCACAGAATGTTTTCTAGATTATACCCCTTAAATCCATAAAACTACTACAAAAACAAACCAATGAAGTAGTCCCTCTTGAAACTTCTGTTTGGGTGGTGACATGAAACACTTTTTTCACAAGAAAACAAAAAAAGTTCAACATTGTCATATATTTTTATTTCCAATGTTTTCTAGGGTTTTTTTTTTGCATACTCTACATACGTTAGCTATATGCATGCTGGTAACTTTTAAGACTTAAATAAAATATAGTTAATAGTATCCAATGAGCAACATTCCAGCTAGTCTTTCTAGAATGGTCTTGTAAATTCTGAAAAGGACCTTCTCAAAGTACCATCCTTCAAAACCAGAGAGATCTAGTCTACTGCTCATTTCCCGTGGATAGTCAGGACCCTGGACAAGAGACCTTCACATAAGTAAGTGAAGTCTATCTTATCTGGGCAAGATCCACATCAAAATTCCATTACCCACCAACCTGGATTAAAAAAAAAAAGGAAATCTTTCAAGGCTGGGATAGGAGAGCCAAATGGCTCAGCGATGAACATAACGGCAAACATCTATTCGTTCATTCTGTTTGACATTTCGCCAAGTTTCTTTCACCCTTGGAGCAAAAGTACATCTGTGCTTGTTTGTTTTTTAATGAATGAAAATTTAACTTGATGCTAAAGATTCGCCTTTAACTTATCAGTGAAACAATTATTACAGTAAACTGTAAACTGGTCAAACAGACCTCCAGCCCTGAGCTGTCCACCTCACACGACAAGGGAGCTTTGACGACAGGCCAGATGCTCGTACAGCAGAAGCCCTGCTAGTTATTGAACTCATGGGCTTTCGGTGAGCAAGCAGCCACCCCCTCTGGCAGAGCAGGCCCACTCCTTAGGTCAGCAGACAATACGGGAGAAATCTGCAAAGGATGCACTGACTTGGGTGTGGTCAAAGGAAAGAGAAAACTCGGCCCCCAGCTTGCAAGCTGTAAAACCAAAAGCCGCACCGCTGGCATGTAATCTCCGTCCCTGCCTCTCCCTAATTTCATTCCAGACTTCAGCAGACCGATGGCTCCCCCCACCACCAAGGGAAGCACAGCAGCCCCTAGACAAAGCACGCTGCTCGCTGGAACCCACCCAGCGCCGACGGAAGGGACCTCCAGCCTCTGGGACCTGCGTCCCCGCGCAGCTAACCAGCCCAGGTCTCCACTATCCGGCAACAACGCCGGACAGGACAGGTGGAGGCGCCGCAGCCAGGAGACACCAGAAGCCCGGGGCGGAGGGGGGGGGCGGCGGAGCCCGGGCGCACCGCCTGGGGGGGACGCGCGGCGCGCCCGCGGAATCCCCCGCGGGGCTGGGCGCCCCCGCGCAGACCCCGAAGACGGCACGTGCGCGGAGGCTTCTCCGCATTTTCTGCGTCAGAACACCGACCGCACACTTGAATTCGGGTGGGAGGGGGCTTGTGTGGACATCGGGAGGATATCGGTTCGCCATTGTTCTCCGGGTCTGACGAGCGGGGGGGGGGGGGGGGGCGTCCCCATTCTGCCTCCCTTTCGGCACCGCCAGAGCAGGGCGTGCCCGGGGCGCGGCAGACGATCACAAAACCCGAAGCGAGTCCCTCGGAGCAGCTCGCTGTAAGCTGGGAAACAAAGCTCCTCCCGGGACCGGCCTAGCCAGGCCCGAGCGGCCACCCAGGGGTCCCTGGCCCGGTTCAAGGACCCCGCCCAGCCATCCGCGGGGGCCGCCGGACCCCTCGCCCAGCTCTGGGGGTCTTCAGGCTGAAACCTGCCTCTTGGCTGCCCGACCCTCCCCAGAGGGAGAAACCCCCTCCTCGTGCTGACCCGATCCCTCCCCTCCGGGTCTCCCTCCGCCCCCGGCCTCCCCGCCCCTCATTCTTCACCCCACCAGCCTCGCCACGGCCACCTGCTCCGCACTCGGCCGCCCGTTCTCAGACCAGCCCCGCCTCCTTCTCATGCCCTGGCCCCCTCCCCCAGCCTCGGTCACCTGTCCCCACCCAGGCCCCCAACCTTCTCCATCTTTGCTCCCCACCTCCGCCTCCAGCTCAGATCTTAGCCCCCTCCCCGGGTCCGGGGCGTCGCCTTCCTCCGTCCGCCACCGTCAGCTCGAGGCTACCGGGCGGACGCGGGCAAGGCTTACGCCAAAGGACCCAGCTAGGCGCCAGTACCGGGCTGGACAGCTGCGGGAGCCTTTGTGGTTCCCGCAGGTGCCTGGAAGGCGGCTGCCGAGTTCGCCAAAGGCCTGCGCTCCGCCGATAACCCGACCCGGCCGGTGCGGGAGGGGCCGACCCCCAGGCGAGCGGGAGCGAGGGCGCGTACGAGGGTGGCGGGTGGGAGCCAGGGCGGCCCGGCGGCCCGAGAAGCCCCCGCGCCCTGCAGCCTCCCAGCGATCCACTGTACGCAGCCGGGCGAAGGCGGGGGACCTACTGTGCGCGAGGCGCGAACCCCTGTTCAACCCGGCCACCCCAGCAAACCCCACGCGCGCAGATAAACGCCCCGACACCGCAAGGCATGGCACGGCACTCTGTGGGCGTACAAAGAGCCCCAGCTTAGCCCTCATGGCCGCCCCCAATCCCAGACCACCTCTCCCGCCAGCGCCCTGCAGCCGGGCCCCCAGGCGCACTCCAATTCCCTCCCTTTTGTGCGTCTCAGGGAGAAACGGAGATGAGGACGGGATGAATGTCCCAGCCGCTGAAGGATAAGCCCACCACCACCACCCCCACCACCACCCCGTGCATCACCCACTCCTCCTGGATGCTGCGGCTGCGAGGGTCCGAGGGTCGGTCGTCTCCCAGTCTCGCCACAGCGCGGGAGCTGCGGGTTCTCGGGGCGGCGGCGGCGGCGGCTGCAGGCGCGCTCGCTCCGTGGCCGCCTCCGAGCGCCGGAGTCCGAGGCCGAAGAGGCGGGCGGGGGGAGGGGCGGCGGGTGGGGGCTGGGCGCGGCCTCAGCCAATCAGCGACCCGACGGCTCCGCCCCAGCGCGCCCCACCTCGCGCTCGCAGGTTCAAGGGGGGCGGGGACTGCCGGCGTCCCGCATCCGTCGAGCGGCGCACGGCCGCTGCCTGGGGACTACAACTCCCGACAGACCTTCCTGCGGGGCTAGAGTCCGAGGAGGGACAGGGGGCGCAGGCCCCAAATTGCGGCTCCACCGTTCCCCGACCCGGGCCATCATCCCTGCGTTCCTTGAGGGTTCCATGGCGACTCGCGACACTTCACAAAGCCGGGAGGCGCAGGGGTCCCCCGGGAGGGCACGGGGCGGGCCTGGAGGCCACCCCGCCTCCCCTCCCCCTGCGGGATCCCACCGAGGGGCTGAGACAATGCGGGCCCGCTCCGCCCGGCCAGGCCCCGCCAAGGCCCTTCTGGTTGGTGGCAAAACCCGATCCGACGCCGGCGGGATTGCAGGCTGCAGGGGGCGAGGGCGGTTGTGGCGGGGAAACTGTTTTCGTGGGCGCAGTGGACGGCACGGTCGCGCCCGCATTCGCACCTGCTCCCCGAGGCCCCGGCCCAGGGTTCACGCCTTGGGCGGCGCCCCGGCGCGGCCGGCGTGCGGAGCGGGCTTCAGGCCAGCCTGCCCCATTTCTTGGCTTCTCCTTTCCAGCGAGGGTGAAGCCCCTGGGAATGTTTTGTAACCCAGTTCACCAGGAACGTCGCCTTTTTCCTTCGATGTAACAAAAACAACGGATCTGCAGGCGGAGCGGAAGAGGGCGATCCCTGCTTTGTCCCACCTTCCCGGCTATGTTCTTGTGATTGGGATGATAGCTAGATATGGTTTAGAAATTCATCTCTTTTCATTTAATATATAAACCGCTCTCTCTCTCTCTCTCTCTCGCTCGCTCTCTCTCCCTCTCTCTCTCTTTCTCTCTCTCCCCTCCTCCCCCACCCCCAAGATGTTGGAAAATGGTGTTAAAACACAGCATCAAGTCCTCACTTCTATCCCCACCTGGGCCCTCAGGATCTCCAATTGCTGCTGAAGCCCGGGCCCTTCCTGGACTCCCCCAGGCCCCCCCTCCTCATAGCCATCGTCCCACGGAGGTGATTCTCTGTGCCGGACGTTTGTTTGTTTGGTTTTGTTTTTCATCGTACTTCCAGACTCTGAAGGACAGAATCCCCTCCTCATGTTGCGAGGGAATCTACACCGGTGGGTGCACAGACCACGGAGCCCACCAAAGCGGGGTCTCCCCGGAGCCACTTTTCTCTGCAGTCCCTTCTCTGTGGCTGCAGAGGCAAGACCAGGTCTGGCCGGCATTTGTGTGTGTGGGGGGGGGGGGGATATTAAAAGTTCTGGAGTTATCTGCATCGGTCTCCACTTGTGCCCAGGGCCGCCCCCGCCCCCCAGGAGCCTAGGGTCAACCCCAAAGCACCCCAAGCACCGGGAAGTCCAGAAAGGTGGCTGTGGCTGTGAACATTGCTCCAGCTTGAGGCACTGCCCGTTGTTACCCCCGACGGCGGGCCAAGCTCCACCTGGAGCTGGAGTTGAGGCAAAGTGGACGGAGCCTGCGGGCTGTGCAGTGGAGCATCCAGCCGGCGCCGAGCAGCGGGTCTGCCGCCTGCCACGCGCCTGCCACGCCACACTTTTCGCCTAAGGCGGAGGGAGCTCTCTAGTGGCAGTCACGCTTTCTGCAGGGTTTGGTGGCCCTCGCCTCAGAGCTCGTTCGTTTTCTGGAGCCTACCTCTCTTGGACAGAGAAAGGGCTGAGGCCATCCACTGGACTGGGATGTAGACAATGGTAATACCCAAACCTGTGGTTTCATATGTCCTCAGTATGAGAATTAAAAACCCAGTACTTATCTCTAGAGTGGAGTCCTTGATCATCTTCCCACTTTATGGCTATTTGACCTTGAGGAAGTAGCTCATTTTATCTGAGTCTTAGCTTCACCACTACACCCCCCCCCCAAATACACAGACTATGACGATCAGGATATATACTGTTAACCTTGCTGTGTTCCATATCACGAGGAAATAAAGTGTGCAGACCACAATTTAGCTGTACATAGGTAGCTATTACTCATTTATTCAACAAGACAAGGGTATTAACTTTCACAAAAGGCAGCATGTTGTAGTTCATTATAAAGTTCAGATAATGAGGTTAGATCAAGGAGAATAGGAATTTAAATGAGAGAGAAACCAATTCTAGACACATCATCCAGGAAGTGAGGAGCCGATTTAAATTTCGTCTGCATAGTGATTTGATTATCAGTTTTAAGCAGTGGTCTGAGATTCCCACCTGAAGGGGTAAAAACTGAAGATGGGGAAATCAAGAGGAGTTCTCAAGACCGCTGAGGAATTCATAATAGCTGGCAATGGAGGTGTTGGCAAGAGATAATAAACTGGGAAGGTAGTGAGGGAGGGCCTTACAAAGCCCAGAGCTAGTGCTCTGACATTTGAGCCACAGACCCACTTTAGACTTTGTGCGTGCATGCGCGCGCGCGCGCGTGTGTGTGTGTGTGTGTGTGTGTGTGTGTGTGTGTGTGTGTTTAACTGGAGAGAAGAGTCTTATGGACTTTCCTCCCTCCACTGACTTCAAATCATAGTCCTCAGATCTCAGCTTCCTGAGTAGCTAGAATTACAGGCATGACCCACCAGCACCTGGCTTGTTCTGGATTTATTACAACACACTTTAGAATAAGCATCAAGTTAAGGGCTGTGATAAAATGAGAAGTGAGGAAGTGAGTCGTACTTTATAAACTACTACAAGCAGGAGCTAGTAGATGTTTTATAGTACATTCTTCAATCCTTACAACTCCACCAAGTAGCATTATTTACATAGAGGGGTGTGTGTGTGTGTGTGTGTGTGTGTGTGTGTGTGTGTGTGTGTGTACCAGTATCATAGCTTGATCTCAGGGGCCCTGGTGCTACCTTACTTGCTTGCTTACTGCTTTCTTACTCAGAGCTGGTGCTCTACCACTTGAACTATACCACCAGTTTGGCATTTTGTTGCTTAATTTATTTAAAGATAGTGTTTCTCAGACTTTTCAGCCCAGGCTGGCTTTGAGTCTAAATCTTTCAGGCCACAGCCTCCAGGTAGCTAGAGTTCCAAATATGCATCATAGGCACCTGTACAGAACTCAATTCTAATAGACAGGAGACCTGCACTTTCCCCAGAAGTCAAGCTACTTTATCAGTACCAGGGTTCTGAAAGACATCTACCTGCTCCCAGCTGAGCCCTTTTGCCCCATCTTGTCCTCTGCCTCATCCTCTAGAAGCTGGCAGTCTGGGGCAGTCCTAGTGGTGAATGGTTCTCAAAAAGCCTATTGCCAAGCCACCAGTTCCAGATGGTTCAACCAGTTCCTCCTTGGGTGTCTGCAGGAAAGGGAGTTCTCCAATATTTTGAGAGGATCTATATTAAGTTTCTCCTTCCATCTTCTTTTCACTCTTTTTCTCTCTCATACTTCTCAGTGACATCCCTATTATGGGGAACAGACAGTGACCTCAACTTATATCCTGGTCTGTGTTACAGACCAGGAGCCAAAAAAGGTTCGGGGAGACAAGTGTGGATATTGGGAAAGGAAGACAAACACAGGAAGCATGAAACTCACATAGAGATAGGTGGTGGAGTGGCTCAGTGGTAGAATATTTTCCCGGCATGCCAGAATCCCTGGGTTTATCCCCAGCACTACAACAACAACAACAACAGTATGGAATTTGAGCTTAGGGCTTTGTGCTTGCTAGGCAAGTACTCTATGACTTGAGCTACATCCCAGTCCACTTACGTTTTAATTGCATTTTAGATAGGGCTTTGTATTTTTGTCTGGAGCTGGCCTTAGACCATGATTCTTCTACTTCTGTCTTCCCATTTAGCTGGGATTGCAGGCAAGTACCACAATATCCAGCTATTACATCCTTTTATGCTACTAGGATCTCAAATCTACTAAAAGAACACAGACTGGAGTGTGAAATGGAAAAAAGAAACAGTCAAGTAGAAAACCTCTGTAAGGCTCTAGCCAAGAGGGAGTCCAAGCTTGGCTGCCTGTCCAGGATCACAGTGGTAAATACTGAAATCAGAGAAGCACCTGTTCAATTCCTATTTGTGATAACTCCTAATTCTTTGACACATAGGAAGCATCTTGTGAGACATTATTCTCTATAAGAGGATATACGTAGGATAGATAAGGTGATCAATTTTAAAATTATATATATTATATATATAAATAAAATTAAACCAGATTCAGCAAATATTTCTCCATTGCCCCATACTTCCTGTATTCATTCACTCATTTAGTACCTGTTCTGGGGCTTAAACTCAGGGCCTCTTGCTCTTGCTTGGCTTTTCTGGCTCAAAGCTAGGAGCTCTGTCCTTTGAAACACAACTCCACTTCCATTTAAAGATGTTCAGTGAGTTACAATGTCCTTAAAGGACTAAAAGAATGCTTTAAGGCCGGGAGTTTGGCCTAGTGGTTAAAGTGCTTGCCTAGCATGCATGAAGACCCGGGTTCGATTCCTCGGTACCACATATATAGAAAAAAGCCGGAAGTGGTGCTGAGGCTCAAGTGGTAGAGCTCTAGCCTTGAGAAAGTCCAAGGACAGTGCTCAGGCCCTGAGCTCAAGCCCAGGACTGGCAAAAAAAAAAAAAAAAAGAATGCTTTAAGTTTTACAGCCATTGTCTCCATGTCCTGGAGCCCTTGTCTCTGTGTTTTGGGTGGCAGATCCATGCTGAGCCCCTTGTCTCCATGCTTGTGAATTTAGTAAAATGACAAAAGCATTCAGAGTTGCTAGGTAACCTGATATTTCAGTAAGGGTTCAAAATGGAACCTCTTCCCTAGTTTCAAGATATAAATATGCCTGGGATGGGGGGGCACCATTTTGGGGTCTCAGCTCCCCATCTCCTCCTCCATGTTAAGTGGGAGGTGCCCCTTTTCTCATTTTCTATCTCTTCCTACTTTATCCTAGTTTGCCAAATAAATCCTTGCTAAAATCTCACTTTGTGATCTCCTCCTCCTCCTCCTCCTCCTCCTCTTCCTCTTCCTCTTCTTCTTCTTCTTCTTCTTTTCTTTCTTTATTATATTATTATTATATTATTATTATTGTGAATCCCCTTGACCTGTTTGTTGTTGTGGATTTCTAATTCCCATAATTCCCATGGAAATTGGGAAGCTTAGATACGGATTTCCTCCCCTTTTTATCAGTAGTCCTCTTCCCTTTCTTTGTTTCTGGTGACCTGGGGTCCCAGCCCTGGGAAACCACATTGCAAATCAGGAGAGCTGTAGAGCCCAGAGCTGCTGCTCAGCCCTGAAGCAGAGCTGGGGATGAAGGGAGGGACCTGGGCTAGCTGAGCCCCCAAAAGGCACCTGGTGGCTAGAACACCAGCTCCTCCCAAAGGAGTTCAGCCTGTACCCACACTGCCTCAGGCTCTTCTGTGCTTCCAGAATTAAGGATTTGTGGATGATGCTGAGACTGCTTCTAGCCTAGGGCTTATTGGAGTCCTGGGGTTTGGGGAGCCACAGATCTTCCCTCAGAGAAGTACTGATTTTGGATACCGAACTTTGGGGTTCAGAGTGGGGGGCATTTATGACTGAGCATTAGGGGCTGCATGATTCAAAGGCTAGCATCTTTGGGGGCTCCTGCTTGAGACCTACATGGCCTGTGCCACTGGTCTCTGACGATGCCAGTGTGCCACAGCAGGCTGGAATGGGCAAGTCCTCACCTGAGAGCGACACTCAAGCTAGCTGGGCTCTGCCTTATCCAAAACAACCCCACCTGCCTGCTCCCCAGGGTACCACTGAGGACACAGGCCAGAGCCTTCTGAAAACCAGAAAACTTTTTCAGCAAGTATAGCTGTTTTCAAGCCTAGTTCAGAGATGAAATGGGATCTCCCCTCCCCCGTTGGCTACTTTGCCAAAAAATTTAGAGAAAATTATTTTTTTTTCCAGTCGTGGGGCTTGAACTCAGGGCCTGAGCACTGTCCTTGGGCTTTATCTCAAGGCTAGACCTCTACCACTTGAGCCACAGCACCACTTCTGGCTTTTTTTCTATGTATGTGATACTGAGGAATTGAACCCTGGTCTTTGTGCATGCTAGGCAAGCACTCTACCACTAGGCCAAACTCCCAGCCCATAGAGAAAATTATTTTAAGGTGCTTTGATCTACTTGGCAGTTAGGCACTGAATAAATTCAAAATGTCATGACACATTAGTCCTGCTTGGGAACTGAGGGTGACTGATTTATTCTATAGCTCATGGAAACCTTTTGGAATAGCTAAAAACCTTGGCCCTCCTGAGTTTCAGCCTGGAGAATGGACCTTCTTGTTCTTGCCTCCTATGGGGCCTTCTCATGAGAAATCCTGAAATAGGGCCCAGGCTCCCTGAGACACTGATTGAAGGCTCACAGCCAGTTTTGATCCTGTACTCCTTGCTGGGTACCAAGACAGCCATTCCTAGTAGTTTTTGTTGTTATTTTGTTGTTTTTCTGGTAGTTATGGGCTTGGACTCTGGGCCTGGGTGCTGTCCCTGCACTCTTCAGCTCAAGGCCAGCACTCTACCACTTAGAGCCACAGCACCACTTCCAGTCCAGTCTCATGCACTTTCCTGCCTGGACTGGCTTGAATCATGATCTTCAGATCTCAGCCTCCTGAGTAGCTAGAATAATAGATGTGAGCCACTAGGGCCTAGCCCAGGGTCCATTTCTGCTCTTATACTTCAGTGGGCTTATATGGGTACCTCTATAGTAGTGCAATTCAGTGGTGAGAAAGATTTAGGTTCATCTGTGAGTGCTGTTATAATGAAGCAGCAAAGGCTGACCACAGAAATGTTACTTCCTGTGGTGAGTGCTGGAGAATAGATGTCCAAGGTCAAGGTGTTGCTAGAATTGATTTCTGCTGAGGCCACTGCCATCTTCTTCCGATGTGGCTACACTGTCTTCCTCCAAGTGTTTGTATCTAAATATCCTCTCCTTCTCAGGACAATAGCACTATTGGATTAGAGGTCTCTCTGGAGAGAGACAGCACATACCAGACACTATCTTCAAATATTGTCTGGTCTACATTCTGGGTTACCAGACATCAGACCTTCAACATAGATTTTTGGGGGACACACAACTCATAAAAATGGACAATTGAATATTATATTGAGGTCTCCAAAGTTGTAATCCTGCCTAAGAGGGGAGGCACAGGAGCAGACTCAAGTATACAGTTTACCTGGTCATTTTGTGGGAAAGTTGGCATATGTGGCCCCTCTATCAGACAGCTGTGTCTCCATTTAAAACCATGACTATGGGAGGTGCCTAGGGTCTTCCCACAGTCATGATTCCATACTTGCAGACAGCTGATGATGGATATCTGCCCAGGGAAGCCACAACCACAGCCCAGCTGAGACCTTTGGGACTCAGCCAGGCTCCTTCCCTGGATTTCCTGAGGTGCATGGCGCCCTCTGTTGGTTGTAGGCTCATGACTGCCCTGGGAGCTGCATGGCTGATTTTTCTCATGCATAAACTACTGAATCGAGGGAAATGTAAAAATCATGGTTTATTTTCCCTTGAGGATTAAATTAATATTAAACTTCATTCTTACTGGCTCTGAGCTCCCTCAGGTGCTGTGTGTGTGTGTGTGTGTGTGTGTGTGTGTGTTGTTTGTGCTAGTACTGGGGCCTCACACCATTCCTTCTTCACTCAAGCCTGGCGCTCTACCGCTTGAGCTATAGCTCCACTTCCAGTTCCTTGGTGGTTAATTGGGAATAAGCATCTCTCAGACCTTCCTGCTCAGGCTGGCTTTGAACTGTGATCCTCAGATTTCAGCCTCCTGAGTAGCTAGGATTACAGATGTGAGCCCCCGCCCTCCCCCTACCTGCCCTTCTCTTTATTTAACATTAACGTTTTGTTTACTCTGTACATGTATGTGTGCGTACATGTGCTGGGTTTTGAACCTGGGGCTTTACACTTTAGCCACTCCTCTCTTAACTGGTTAACTGGAAATGGAGTTGTTTTTCTGTTTTTTTTTTTTGCCAGTCCTGGGCTTGAGCTCAGGGCCTGAGCAGTCCTTGGACTTTCTCAAGGCTAGAGCTCTACCACTTGCGCCTCAGCTCTACTTCCGGCTTTTTTCTATATATGGTACTGTGGAATCGAACCCGGGTCTTCATGCATGCTAGGCAAGCACTTTAACCACTAGGCCAAACTCCTGGCCCCAGTTTTTTTTTTTTTTTTTTTTTTTTTTTGTGGGGGTGAGGGGAGTGTCATTCATGGGGCTTGATCTCAGGACATGGGTGCTGTCCCTGAGCTCTTTTGCTCAAGGCTAGAGCTCTATCACTTTGAGCCATAGTACCACTTCTGGTTTTCTGGTGGTTGATTGGCGGTAGGAGTCTCACAGACTTTCCTGTTTGGTCTGGGTTTGAACCACGATCCTCAGATTTCAGTCTCCTGAGTAGCTAGAATTATAGGCATGAGCCACTCGTGCCCAACTGGAAATGGAGTATTGAAGACTTTTCTTCCAGGGCTGGCTTCAAACCTCAAGGCCTCAGGAGTTAAGCCCAGCTAAGTATCCTGTGGAGATCAATGATAGATGTGCCAAGATTAAAAAAAAAAAATCAATGAAGTTTAACTAGCTAAAGCCCCGGTAGTATGTGAAGCATGCTAGCTGGGGATGGAGGAAATGGTAGCTGAGGATGGACAGAAAGCAGTGTGGTTGGACCTGGTTGGATTTAAAGGAAGCCATACAGAACTACTGGTAGATGGGATTGGACCAGCCTGCTTGTCTAATTAGATCATAGTGGACAAAGAATGCAAACAAATTGATTCTAGAAACCATTAGGATTCTACTTCTCTTTAGGCATTTATGCTCAAGATATAAACAGTTCCACAGAGTCTCAAAAAATATATTAGAAACATCACAGTCTGGAAAGCAACTCTGCTTCTTGTACTAAAGGAGCAAAAGGGCCAATCTTGAAATTTTCAGCAGGGAACTGCTAATGTAAAAAATTATAAGTAAAATAATTGAAATGAAAACAAATTTAAAAGGAAGTTAGGGCCGGGAGTTTGGCCTAGTGGTAGAGTGTTTGCCTAGCATGCATGAAGACCCAGGTTCAATTTCTCAGTACCACATACATAGAAAAAAGCTGGAAGTGGTGCTGTGGCTCAAGTGGTAGAGCTCTAGCCTTGAGAAAGCCCAAAGACAGTGCTCTGAGTTCAAGCCCCATGACTGACAAAAAAAAAAAAAGGAAGCTAGAAATAGCTGAAGAGCAAAAATAATGAGTTAGGAAGGGGAGAGCAGCAGAAACAGTTAGCATGAATGGGATAAAAAGATGAAAAAGGAAAGAAGCAAAGGGCCTGTGAAAGGGCTACAAGCAGATAACTGGAGATGCAGGAGAGGAGAAAATGGGGAGGGGCAGTACCTCAAAGATAACACTTGAGAACTCATGAAAAGATATCAGTCCTTATTCAAGAAGTCCTATGGAAGTCAAGCCAAAGAAGAGGAGGAAGAAGGAGGAGGAGAAGGAGGAGGAGAAAGAGGAAATCCACCCTTAGAAACGGTATAATGATGCTGCAGAATGCCAAGAACAAGGGAAAATCTTTTAAAATAAAATAAATCAGAAAAATAATATTAGTTTCAAAGGAGTAGAGGGACCAACATTTCAATAACAAAACCAGAACCCAACAAATCATGGAATCAGCTTTCTAATGTGAAGAAAGAAAACTGCCAATATACAATTTTGTACAGAGTAAGAAAATCAGCATAAATTCACAAAAATGAGAAGTACAAGAGAGGCAAAAGCAGCAACAATTTTTTGAAAGTTAAAATGCAGTTGGACAAGTAGACACTGATTTCAGACCTAAATTAGCGTGAGAAAAACTGAGCACCAATGCAATCTACACAGCACAATTTTCACACAGTTTAGAAACCAACAGCAAATGCTGGTGCAACTCGGGGCATGGCCACTGGCTAAGAAATAGATGGTTGCTTGCAAGCTGTCTAGGAAACAACCAAATCATTAGATGCTTCTCTCACGGATGGCCACCTTTCCCATCCCCACAGACATTTACTTATCCTTGGCACATGATGGAGGATTGTGTTGTCCTAAAGGCAAAGCCAGGGGTATTAAGCAGTCTTGTGTATAGGGTATTTTGGATCTGGGTATCCACAGTTCTATGAGAAGTAGGCTAGGTGACTATCTTCAAGGCAGGTGTCTAGCCTGAGACGAGGACACCCCTCACAAGCCTCATTTGACCATTGTGCTGAAAAGTTCAGCACCTTTAGAACTCTTTGGGATTCCCCCTTAAATGCAAGAATTGGAAAAATCTCAGAAGTCAGAGATCAGAACAGACCCTAGGAGCAGAAAACAGTAACTGTGCAATGGCAGGAAAACCAGACAGCGTTTTAAATGACAATCCTTAAAATACTGCAGCTGGAGATACGGTTTGGTGGTATGTACCCACCCAGCAAACAAGAGGCTCCGAGTTTAAACCCAACAACAACAACAACAACAAACAAAACAGAACAACACAGTGGGCACCAGAGGCTTACCCCTGTAATCTTAGCTACTTAGGAGGCTGAGCTTGAGGATCACAGTTGTAACATACTTTCCCAGACCTTCTTGCAGTTGCTTGTGGTTAGGTTCTGCCACTGGCAGAAGCAGCAGCAGTGGATGATAGTGTTTTAGCCTTGGCCAAAGCTGCGGACAGTTGGGAGCAATGAGGGCAGGGCTAGGATTCCTGCAGAGTCACAATACCGGTGAGTCAGCCAGCCTTCCCGAGTTCTAGTCAACCTCCCATCAAATCTCCCTCTTTGAAATAATTGGAGGTTTCCAGCTATTTTTTCCTTTCTTTCTTTTTTCTTTTTCTTTTCTTTTTTTGCCAGTCCTGGGCCTTGAACTCAGGGCCTGAGCACTGTCCTTGAGCTTTCTCAAGGATAGAATCTTCCACTGGAGCCACAGCACCACTTCCAGCTTTTACTATGCATGTGGTACCAAGGAATCAAACGTGGGTCTTCATGTATGCTAGGCAAGCACTCTACCACTAGGCCAAACTCCTGGCCCCGGTTTCCATCTATCTTTGAATAAACATTGAGATGGAATATAAAAACATCTAAAAAATAGGAAAAACTTCTTGGATATTAAAGAAGTGCCAGCAGAAATAAAGTTGAATGGAAAGTCTAGAAAACAATATTGACTGTACCACTCAGGAATTAGAGAAAGGTAAAGTTCAGACAGGTGAGGTGGTATACTCCTGTAATTCCAGAACTTTGAAGACAGAGGCAGAATTATGAGTTTGAATTCTGAAATATACAACAAAACTAGAAAATGGAAAAACAAAATAAAAAACCTAAGAGAAAAAAGCAAAAAAAACCCCAAAAAACCCAAACCTTCAACACCATAAGTTCTTAGAACTTACAGTAAATTTTAATGTCACATAGCATTAGTTATCATGGACATCTGGCATGGCATTTGCATGTGACACACATGCATTGCAGCATGGGAACTTTATTATTATTATAAAAGGTACATATATTTTGGATTATAAAATTAAACTTGGCATATTCTGGTTCTTTTCAGTAAAACAAATAGCAAAGATAGTTATCAAAAACTCTTTCAAATAACCTCTTTAGGCCAGAAAATTTAGGTAATTCAGTCTGGCTAAACACTGTACAAATTCCACCTCCAACTGAAACTGAAGTCCATTTCCAGAATCATCTATCTCTAGTGACAGCTGCAGCCATAACAAGTAAAGACACTAAAAGCACCATGGGCCCCACAAAGTAGATACCCAAAGGGCTTCAAAGATTTTTTTGGTTGGTCATAGAGCCTGAACTCTGGGCCTAAGCGTTGTCTCTGAGCTCCACAACTCAAGGCTACCGCCCTACCCCTAGAGCCATACACCCACTTCTGGTTTTCTAGTGGTTAACTGGAGAAAAGTCTCATGGTCTTTAGTGCCCGGGCTGGCTTTGACCCGAGATCCTTAGATGTCAGCCTCCTGAGCAGCTAGGATTATAGGCATGAGCCACCGAACCTGCTCAAAGTTTTTGTTTGTTTTTTGTTTTTGCCAGTCTTGGAGCTAGACCTCAGGGCTTGGTCGCTGTTTTTGTGAGCTTCTTTTGCTCAAGGCTGATAGTGCTCTACCACTTGAATCATAGTGCCATTTTTGGCTTCTTCTGAGTAGTTTATTGGAAATAAGTTTCATGAAATTTCCTGCTTAGGCTGGCTTTGAACCATGATCCGCAGATTTCAGCCTCCTGATTAGCTAGCATTACAGGCATGAGATATCAGCACCCAGCTGGTGAAAACAGTTTTAAGAGCAAATAAGTATCCATGTGAAGAAAACTACAGAAAGACTATGTATGATCTTCTAATTAATAACACTCTGACAAGAACACTAAACTTATCATAGGATAAGCTTTATTTAAATATCTACATAAAAACAACTTGATATCAAAGTGGGAGTAAATTTTTTCCAAGTTTTACAATGCTTATTCAATGTTAGAACTTGGACTTTTCCTTTAGTCCGTCTCTACATACAGTGGTAGACATTAAAACAATTGGTCTGTTTTCCCTGCTTATTTTCACTGTCTCCCTTTCTCTGGTCTTTCAGTAGGCATGTCCCAGTTCTCTAGAAACTTCTCACATTGTTTTCATTTCCAACAGAGGGCAAGGTGTCCATGCATTTATCACTATTCCATCATGGGAAATCTTCAACCCTCAATTCTCTTGTTCAAATTGTGACTGCGTAAAGTTAAACTGTAGATGTTAACATATAAACCACTTATACTTTCCTTATGCTGTAACAGTAACATTGCTTTAATTTTTTCATTAAAGAATTACTTTGATTATTTCTCTATAAAGCTATAAAAATACCTTTAAAAACACCTATGAAAACACTGAATAACCACTGTATAATCCTAAACTGATCTATCTTGCATGACTTATAATTAAGAATAAGAGTACATCCCTAGTTAAAATTTCTGCATGATTTCAGTAGGAAGTTACAAGAAGGAGCTGGAAAGACTTAAAAGAAAAAGATTTTCAATTTCAACTCCAGTTAAGTTTTGAAAAGCTATACACTTGCTGATAGGCACTACTGATGAGAAGAATCTGGAAGATTCATACATAAGATTTGTATGCAAGGCATGCCAGTTGCTTCCCCGCAACAGATTAAAGTATTTTTTCCTCTTGTTTTTTCCCCTTATATTTTAAATAAAAGTAGAAATATACATATGATTTTTAAAATGCATAGTACAGAGAGATTTAAAGGAACAATATGCTTCTCCCATAATAGATGTCTTTAAAGTCCTTCAACAGTCCTCTGGGTAGTCACAAATTAAATATTGGCTTTGGAGTCTTCTATCTGCAAATACTTTTCAAGCTGTTGAACTGTCTTGACTTGTCTTCTCTAATACCTCTGTTACAGGAGAAAATTCTTCAGTCTTCCTCTTCAATAAAGAAAGTTTAAGAAGCAACATGCACACAGTGAGACAGCGGAGTCCTTGCAGCACCTCCGATACCACTGGATCTAGTCAGGGTTCCACAACATCCCAGGGGATCATCCCTGGAATTCAGGAATCATGTTTACTAGCAAAGCATTTCCAAAACCAAGAAAATCTTCTCTCCATCCAAATGAGGGGATTGGATCCTTGGAAAATGGTGAGACTTGTCTCTGTCAGACATTTGGCATTTGGGAACATGATAACAGAAAGTCTTTATTCAAAATTGTACAGGAAAAAAAAAAAAAAAGCACCAGCCATAGACTTCTCCAGCAGTCAGCTGAAGGTGAAACCTTTACATGGCAGTAAAGGGCAGCTACAGATGGAGCAATCCTGTCCCCAGAGGCTGGTGCGAGAGACTTACAGAGACACTGCAGGAGACGTTCCCGTGCTCAGCCCAGTCCTTCCTGAATGCCCCGGATCCTCCTGGCCAGCTGCACATCCTTGGGGAAGAGAGTGACTCGGCCAGCGTGTAAAGAGAGGAGATAGGCGTCCTCAAAAAGGTGAACCAGAAATGCTTCGGCCGCCTGGGACACAAGGACAGAAACACTGACACACAAGAAGAACCAACACTGTTTTTCCTTGGAGACATGCTCACTTGAATCTGAGGGCTCAAAGGACTAAAGGGAAGTGTTAAGGAACCAGGTTGAACTCTGCCACCTCACGGAAGCCCTGTGAACACTCACCTGGCTCTTTTCAGGAGCCCAGATGCAGCCTGTGACACACATTCCTCAGGCAGCTCAGGAAAACTAGAATGCTCTCCCACCCACTCAGCCTCCACCCTCATGAACCTTACCTCTTGAAGGGCCAACAGTGCTTGGGCTTGCCAACTGAAGTCGATACCACGAGTGAATTTAGTGCATATTTCTCTTGCCTAGTGGAGGAATGGGGTTGGGGTGGGGATGAGTAGAGAATGACATGCAAGGGAGATGGACTTTCTCCAAGGTTCTCCAGAAATCTTCCTGTCATCATTCCATCCAGGCCCTTCATCTTAGGGCCTGGCAGGGCTCCGGTGTCACCTCCTGTGAGTTTTGGGACTGGTGGTGGGGAGCACCAATGATGAGGAGAAAAATTCCAGGGCAGGAAACGGGATCAAAGGGTAGTGTCATGAGGGGGTTCTAGTGATGCAATCACAGGGCACCGTCTCAAAGGAAATGGGGAGAAATCAGTTCCATAAGGAATTGCAAGGTGCTCCTGGAGAGCTGATTTCAGAAGAGGAGGAGCTCCTTCCAGGTTAGAGATGCCCATCAGCCATCTGGGTCAGAGTTGGCAGGGAAAGGAGGGAAGCATGGGGTGACAGAAAATTCTCTGGGGCTTACCACGCGGGCAAAAGGCAGCTTCCTTAACAAGAGGTGTGTGCTCTTCTGCAACCTCTGGATCTCTTTAAGCCAGATAAATCTCCGCCGGGAGGAAGTGCCTACGCAAGAGAGTTGGCTCATGAAGGAAATGTGTAGTGCAAAACTGGTGGTGCCCTTGTAGCTTGGGTCAGGCACAGACAGCAAGACAGACACTCAAGTCACTAGACTTGACTTGCAATGGTGTTTCCACTCACGGCTGGCACCTCCTCCCAGTTCTGGATTTTTTTCTGGTTTACTGGAGTTAAGTCTTGAAGATTTGTCTGCTTGAGCTGGCTTGATACTGGGATCCTCAGATCTCAGCTTCCTAAGTGCTTAGGATTACAAGCATGAAATACTGGCCCAGCAAGAGCAGGGACTTTTGTCTACGTTATTCATTGCTATTTGTAGGAACTAGAAAATAGCAGATAGGTTCTAGGTAAATAAATATGTGTTCACTGAATGGATGAGCCTTGAGATTTGAATGCTAACTCTTCAATGAATTCTTTCCTACACATTTCCCTACTGACAGGTTAGACCCCTCCCACAATATCTTTCTCATCTATACTGTCTATACTGTAAACTTATTATTTAGCACAATTTCCTTGTCTTGATTATCCTAGAGTGTGGAGAATTAAAGGCAGTTTGTTAAAGTTCACCAGAGGCTGAGGTGGGGAACCGCAAATGTTAATAACTCAGTGCTAGTGCTAGGGCAATGAGGTTACAGATTTTGTTTCAAATTCTAGTTTCAACAGCAACAAAAGGAAAAACAAATCCTTTAAAAAATAATCTCTAAAAGTAGAAAGCAAGGCCAAGTGCCAGACAGAGGCCGAGGCCTATAATCTTTGCTACTTAGGGGCTAAGATCTGAGGACTGAGGATCCTTGCTAGTCTGGGCAGAAAAATCTGATTTTTTTTTTTGCCAGTGCTGGGGCTTGACCTCAGGGCCTGAGCATCATCCTTGGGCTTTCCTCAAGGCTAGCACTCTACCATTTGAGCCACAACACCACTTTTGACTTTTCTATGTATGTGGTACCAAGGAATCAAACCCAGGTCTTCGTGCATGCTAGACAAGTACTCTACCACTAGGCCAAACTCCTAGACCCCTGATTTTTTTTTTAACTTTGTAGGTCATGGAACTTGAACTCAGGGTCTGGGCACTATCCCTGAGTTCTTCTGCTCAAGGCTAGCACACTATCACTTTGAGCCATAGCACCATTTCCCATTTTTTTGGTGGTTAACTGGAGGTAAATCTCATGGAAATCCTGTCTTGGCTGGCTTTGAACTGTGATCCTCAGATCTCAGCTTCCTGAGTAGCTAGGATTATAGGAGTAAACCACCAGTGCCCAGCCTGAGAGACTCATCTCTAATTTACTTGCAAAAAGCTGTCACTAGCCTTGAGAAGGAAACAAAACAAAACAGAACCCAAAAACAAAAAAAACCTCTTAAGCTGAACACAAGGATCAAAAAAGGAAAAAAATACCATACAAAGACAGCACTTGAGGGATAAAATGAGCTACAGCAAGGCTATTCAAGAGCCAGCCAAAAGAACAGAATCCTCACCAAGCAGCAGAAGACTCACCAAGAGCTATAGGGAAAGGGAGACAACCCAGAAATGGCTGGGGCCAGGTAGCTGGCAGTGCAGACTTTAGCCTAGATGATGTGAGGGAGCAGGACAGAAGACACAGGGTAGTGCCCAAGGGACTGGTGGCATTTACAGGAGGAGTGAGTATTGACTCCTGGGAGATAAGTTATGGGCTGCAGCAATCTCCCTTCCCACAACTGGTTGCCAACCCCAGTCTCTGGAGGCTACTCTTAATAAGCAGTCACAGAACCTGTAAAGATGAATACAACTAATGGTCAAAAACAAGACCAATACCATGAAAGAAAGGAACACAACTCAAGAATCAAAATAACCTGGACCAGAGGAGCCTGGACCAGAGGGATATGGACTGAAACGTATAGTATCCTTAGAAAGGCAAGAGATTTAAAAAGAAAAAACAAACAAAAAAACAAAACATGGGCTTTATCAAGGCTAGAGCTCTACCACTTGAGCCACAGCACCATTTCCAGTTTTTTTCTATATATGTGGTACTGAGGAATCGAACCCAGGTTTTTGTGCATGCCAGGCAAGTACTCTTACCATTAGGCCAAACTCCAGGCCCAGAAAAAGCAGTTTTGAAAAGTAACCAATCAGCGATATCATGAAGAAATTGAGATTAAACAGAGTTTAAGAGTTGGGACTTCCTTTTAACTAGATGAGGAAAAGAGATACCTGTTAAAGATCACATCCAGGTGTGGTGGGTTCATGTCTGTAATCCCTGTACTCGGGAGCGGTGGCAAGAATAGCCTGAATTTGAGGTCAGCCTGCCTACGGGTAGGGGTGGGAAGGCTAGAGATGTGGCTCAAGTGGTAGAATGTCAGTCTTGAGCAAAAAAGCTAACGAAGAATACTTTGGCCCTGAGTTCAAGCCCCAGATCTAGCACGCGAGCACACGCGCGCACACACACACATGCACACACACAATTCATTGCAGCTGCAGTGGCTGGTTTGGAGGCTCCAACTGTGTGGTGTGTGTGTGTGTGTGTAAAAGAGACAGAAGGTTTGTGAGGAGAGAGATGCTGATAGCATATTAAGTATGCAATTTGTAGACAGGATTGTCTGAATTTGCATTTGGTCGGATATTGCATTAAGAACAAAGAACCTCTTGGTTCTTGCTCCAAAGTGGTGTGCATGGTTGTAACATTTACTGAAATGCAGAGAAGTGGAGATGAGATCCCTTGGAAGAGGGCTGAAGGGAAGGACACCGAGGAAGTCCAACATCATGGAGCAGGAGAGAGATGACACAGCAGTCCAAACCATCAAGCAGGAATTGCCAGGATGCATGGTACCAGGAAAACCAAGAGAAAACTGTTTTACGGAGAAGGTGGCTCATGGTGTCACGTGCTTCTTGGAGGTAGACTGGATGTGGTGGCACTTGCCTGTGAAGGCAGCTAGTCAGCAGGCTAAGGAAGGAGGACAGAGAGTTTGAAGCAAACCTGATGATCGACCTTATCTTCAAATAAACAGAGCCTGTTCACTTAAAATAGGAGTTAGATGATGGCTGGAAGGGGTGACACTGATCAAGAAGTACTGCATTCATAACCTGACTTAAATAGAGGGAGCCAGGAGTGTGGCCTAGTAGTAGAGTGCTCACCTAGCACGCACGAAGCCCTGGTTTCGATTCCTCAGTACGACAAACATAGAAGAAGCCAGAGGTGGATCTGTGGCTCAAGAGTAGAGCGCTAGCCTTGAGAAAGCACTGGGACAGTGCCCAGGCCCTGAGTTCAAGCCCCAGGACTGGCAAAAAAAAAGAGGGGGAGGGGAGGAGAGGGGAGGGGAGGGGAGGGGAGAGGAGGGGAGGGGAGGGGAGGGGAGAGGAGAGGGACGGGACGGGACAGACAGAGACAGAGAGACAGAGATAAATAACAAGCCATGTGCCGTTCAGGCACCTGCCACGTCCAGTCCCCACCCAGAGATTGTTTCTGTACCTCGAGCTCCTGCCTCTTCGCCGAAGGAAGGCAGGATAGCCACCACAGACACCCACGGAAGAAAAGGTGCCTAAGAAATCACCATAAAAGGCACACACGCAGACGCCCTCACGCTGCGGGGCCACAACTTGTCCTAGGACTTGGACCTGGCCAGGCTGGGCCTCCGTTTCCCACTGCTGCACACTGGGCCCAACCCAAAGTGGCGAGAATGCCGCAGGCTCGACGCACCCCGCGCGCCGCCCAGCCCTTCCCGCGGCGGCGTCCGGCCCGCGGCCCGCGCGCTCCCGGCCACGCCCAGGTTACCTCGGGAGGAGCGCCGGGCCGTGCTGGGGGTCCGCGTCGGGCTCGCGGTGCGCCTCCTCGGGGTCTCGGGCTTGCGGCGCGGGCCCATGGCGGGCCACGGGGGTCCCGGCGTCCGACCCTAGGGACCAGCGGCCGGAGGGCGGGGAGAGCAGCCTCGTGAGCCGGAGCAACTCCGGCTAGAGCTTTCAAACCGCCCGCGCTGCCGCCAGCGTCTTTTAAAACCCCAACGCAGAGACTTTCTAGTGGCTGACTCTGGATGCCAGAGCGTGGAGCGATCGCGGGAAGGACCAATGACATAACAGACGGAGACAGACGGTGGCGGTGATAGGGCGAGAGTCAGGAGAGGGCGTAGCTACCGCAGAATCAGCCAATGAGCATCTGGAGACGGAAAGGAAACCACCCCGTAGCTTGTGGATGGGAGCTGCGGGAGCTCCTGGGAGGCGGAGCTCCTGGGCGGGGTGTGTGTCTCACTCACGAAGATCGCCAGCCGAGCAAGCTTCAGGCCCAGAGTTCAAGCCTCAGTACCGGAAGAACAGGAGGACAATAAGGAAAGCTAAGCTACGAAGATGTGGATGTTGCATTTGTGGAACGCTTTTGCGTATACAAATCACGTCCCTCATTTCATGTTGCCCTACTGATGCAGAAAGGGCTTTAAAGATAAGGAGACAAACCCACAGAGAATGTGACAACCCATATAGAGTCGGAGTGTGCATGTCTGTGTGTTTACATCCTCGAGGACAACCCATGCATGTGATTCTAGAAGCCGTTTAAGTGTTTACAGAGGATGAGGGGGCAGGCATGCCAGGATGGAGAGCCCTAAAGAGATGACCCAGGGAGGGTAGGCTTTAACACAACATGTACATTATGTTGTCAAGTTATAGCTTAAGAAATTGTTCCAAGAAAACGATCTTTTCCTTTTCTCTAGGGAATAATATGGATTCTGGCCATGTCTGAGGACTGACCTGAGCATTTTTTAAATGTTCTACTTGAACATGTACCATAATCAGGAAAATCCTTAGTTACCAAATCAGTGATTTCAAGGAACTGATTGTGCAATGCTCAGGGGAATGAAATATATAGTACAGCTGCTACCAAGAACAACAGTAAAAAGAATATTATGATTTGGATCTGAAATGTTTTCCCAAAAGCTCTAATGTTCAGAGGTGGGGACTTCAGGAGGTAATTTTGGTTCATCAGGTCTCTGACCTGGTGTTTATCCATGGAGGAATTCACACCTTGAAGGTTTTTTTTTTTGGGGGGGGGGGACTGGGCTTTGTTAGAAAAGTTAATACTCTCTGCTTCTTGGTCCTCAGAAGGTGAGTAGCTTTCCCTACACCTCCCAGCCACGATGTTCTGCTCACCACAGGCCAGAAACAAGAGCCCAAGAGCTCTTGTTGGCAAAACCCAAAAAATCTTCCTCAACTTTATTATGGGGCCAGGGTACCTGGAGAGCATCTTGGCCTGGCAAGTGGAATGGAGGTGGCAAAAATGCATAGTTTCTTTTTCTTTTTTCTTTTTTTTGCCAGTCTGGGGGACTGAACCCAGGGCCTGAGCACTGGCCTTGGGCTTTCCTGAAGGTTAGTGCTCTACCATTTTAGCCACAGCACCAGTTCTAGCTTTTCTATACATGTGTGGTACTGAGGAATTGAACCCAGGTCATCATAATGCTAGGCAAGCACTCTACCACCAGGCCAAACTCCCAGCCCCCAAAATGCATAGTTTCAAAAGAAATTGCAACAAGAAACTAAACATCCTGCCTCCACTTTCCCTAGTTCCTCAAGTTCATTACCTGGGGAGAGGGAATTCACAGAATGGGCCTGATTGAGAATTAACAAGTAAAAAACATTGAAAGAAGGTCTATGGCCTAATGGTAGAGTACTTGCCTAGTGTACAAGAAGCCCTGGATTCAATTCCTTAGTACCACACACACAGAAAAGGCCAGAAGTGGTGCTATGGCTCAAGCAAGAAGAGCAAAAGAAACCCCTATCAATTCATGCTACTTTAGACAGCCCTTTGTTAAAAAAAAAAAAAAAAAAAAAAAAGTAGAGAACAGAAGCTGAAGTTCACAAGGAACTAATACTATGAAGTACGGGTAGATGGAGGCAGAGAAGGGAATAGTGTTTACTGACATGTATATTTTTACATATTTTTTTCAGTGTGGTACATATTAAGACAATGTAACACTGAGCCAAATATTCTGTCCATTTATTGACTGATTGATTAATTGATTGTATTAGGCCTGAACGCAGGGCCTGGAGCTTCCTTAGCTTGTATGCTTGGCTGGTGCTCTACCACCTGAGCAAGTGGTAGATGATGATTATTTTGATTATTATTTTGGAGGTGAAGTCTAGTAGACTTTTTGTCTGGGAAGACTTTGAACTGTGATCCTCCAGATATCAGCTTTGTGAGTGACTAGGATTAGAGGTGTATGCCACTGGTGCCAGGCTGAATTTTGATTTTTGATCCAGTTGAATTGAAAACCTGTTTTAAAAATAAAACACAAAAAATAGGATGAAGAAGTTAGTGCTTGCCTAGTATGCATGAAGTCTTGGGTTGGATACCTTGGTACCCCATATACAGAAAAAGCTGGAAATGGTGTAGTGGCTCAGTGGTAGAGCACTAACCTTGAGAAAGCTCAAGGACAGTGCCTAGGCCCTGAGTTCAAGCACCAGAACTGGCAAAAATTTATAGATCCTAGGGCAATGGGTAGTCCAATATAGGAGAAAGAGAAGGGAGAAAATTAGTTGCTCATGCCATCATGTCTGAAACAGAGACCTCCTCAGCAAAGCCCTGCTGGAATTACTCTCAGGTATTCTTGCAAAGCAAAATTAGATTTTAGAAGAAATAAATCTACAATTCTATATCCTTAACTTCTTTTTTTTTTTTTTTTTTTTGCCAGTCCTCGGCTTGAGCTCAGGCCTTGAGCACTGTCCTTGGACTTTCTCAAGGCTAGAGCTCTACCACTTGAGCCTCAGCACCACTTCTGGCTTTTTTCTATGTATGTGGTACCGAGGAATCGAACCCGGGTCTTCATGCATGCTAGGCAAGCACTTTAACCACTAGGTCAAACTCCCGGCCCTTAACTTCTTTTTTTTGACTGTCATGGGGCTTGAACTCTGGTCCTAGGCACTATCGCTAAGCTCTTCAGCTCAAGGCTATCGCTCTACCACTTGAACCACCATGTCACTTCTGGTTTTCTAGTGGCTGACTGGAGATAAGAATCTCATGGACTCTCCTGCCTGGGCTGACTTTGAACCCTGATCCTCAGATCTCAACCTCCTGAGTAGCTATGATTATAGGTGTGAGCCACCAGCACCCACTTTTTTTTTTTTTTTTGCCAGTTCTGGGCTTTGAGCTCAGGGCCTGAGCACTGTCCTTAGACTTCCTCAAGGCCAGAGCTCTACCACGTGAGCCTCAGCACCACTTCTGACTTTTTTTTTCCTATGTATATGGTACCTAGGAATTGAACCTGGGTCTTTGTGCATGCTAGGCAAGCACTCTACAACTAGGCCAAACTTCCGGCCCCACCGGGCCCTTTTTTTTGGGGGGGGGGAGGGAGACTTGTCCTGAGGCTTGAACTGAACTCAAGGCCAGCACATCCCTGAGCTTTTTGGCTCAAAGTGAGTACTCTACCACTTGAGCCAGAGCTTCATTTCTGGCTTTTTATTTTTTTTTTTTAAGTAATTTATTGGAGATAACAGTCTCACAAACTTTCCTTCCCCAGGCTACCTTTGAACCTTGATCCTCAGATCTCAGCCTTCTGAATAGCTGGGATGACAGGTATGAGCTAGCAGTGCCTAGCTTATCCCTGATCTTTATAAGATTCTTTAGCATATCAGTGTTTAAGACCATACCTGCAGTGATGAAAATAAAAATCAGAAAAGAAATTGAAACATAAAATGGAAGTGGATCTTTGTAGCCCATCCTGCTGCCTTGATTGAGTGCAATTTGTCCTTTCTGACCCAAGAGAATCTAAATGGTTCCTAGAAAGTCTCAGCTTCTCCTGGTTCTCCAGCCATCTTTGTACAATGGTTCACAACTTCTGCTTCTGCTTGGCAAATGAACAAGTCAGAGAAATGAGAGATGACAATGGTCAGGATGATTAGTTCTGATGGTTTCTGGGCCTGGAGACAAGAGCAGAGCTCCCAGAAACTCACCTGACCACGGAGTTTTGGATCAGGGAGGTTTCATGGTAACCTTGGATCTATGCAAGCTGTAAAATGAAGTCTTCTATTTCCTGCTAGTGGTTCGAAAGTGTGTCTCTTCATGAGCCATCTATAGGGGAGTGGATGGCTTTCTGTTGTCTTGCTTCTCCCTTGTGACTTATCTCTGGTACTGGCACTATGTCTGTGGCCTCTTGGCTATGTACACACAACCCTTATGGAGACCTAGAAGGAAGAGAAGACAATAATTCCAGGTGTCAGAATCAGAAGAAGCCTCATAAGAACAAGAAAAATAAGTTCTTTCAATGACTGCTCACACTGCCACCCTCTGGGCAAAGAAAGCATTGCCCCCCTCCCTTAATTCTCATTCTGATCTTCATTGCTTTTGTCATCTGTCTTTTAACCAATATCCCATCTCAGTTTCCTTTCTTCTGTTCAGCCTCCCACAATCCAATCTATTTTCCTCCAATGATTATAGAGGTCTTTTATGAATCTTTACTCTTCCTTTTTATTTATGTTCTTGGAAATGACCTTATGGCTTAACCTGAGCTCCTTTTTTTGGGGGGGGAGCGGAGGGGGGGAGGTCATGAGGCTTGAACTCTGGGCCTGGGCACTGTCTCTGAGCTCTTCTGTTCAAGGCTAGTGCTCTACCACTTTGAACCATAGCACCAGTTATGTTGTTTTGGTAATTAACTGAAGAGTCTCATGGACTTTCCTCCCACGGCTGGCTTTGAACCTTGATCCTTAGATCTCAGCTTCCTAAATAGGATTACAGGCATGAGCTACCAGGCTTAGTCTTGAGCCCCTCCCTTTTTTTGCTTTATTCCTTGTTCATTCTTGTCTGATGTTTTTCATTTCTCCTCTGAAAACTTCAGAAGGGAAGCCATGTCTCCTCTGAAACCTGAGTGATAGAAAATTTGAGGGGGGTTACTTAGGTGTGTGTTTTAGATTCATCACTGACAAGTCTTGATGGCTTGGGGATCCTTACTCTCCTTTTCTGCATCAATGGGGGATGGAAATGATAACCAATAAGTAGAGAGGCTGGGGTGTGGTGAATGGTGTGGTGTGTGTTGGTAAACCAGCAGCAGAAAGACATAAGACAGGATATATGCATATCAGTTTACAGGGTGGAGCAGACACGAGCTGAACTGGAGTCGTGGGGCGGGGGTAGTGGTAGTGATGACGCCTTCCTACTGAGAGGCTGACAGCAAGAAAGCAAGGAGCAGAGGAAGAATGCCATCAGCAGAAATTCTCCCCTTCACCTTGAGGATGACAATGCACCCACCATAGCAGGGAAAGCAAGATGTAGGCTGTCAGCCCCGCATGGGTGACAATTCCAGGTTGGTCTAATAATGCCTGGTACTAACATCCAGCTGCTCCAGCCTCTGGACTCAGGCCCACTCAACTGACTTTTCACTTGATCATCTGTCCTCTTTTTTTGTTTGATCTTTTTTTAGTTTGTCTATTTGCAGTGCTAGAGACCAAACTAAGAGCCTTGCTGTTGCTAGCTTACTGTACCATCCAGCTATAATCCTCCTTAAAGTGATACTTAGTGACTAACCAAAATTTTTGCCCTTAATGAAAGGGAGGATATTGATGGCTAATTTAAAAGGCTATCTATGAAAATACATGTATTCAACTGGTTGAAAGCACACTGAATACCTGTTATGAAAAGAACCAGAGGCGCATGGAGGCCCAGGGTGTGGCTCCTGTTCTCTTCAGTTGGGGAAACATGTCATATACATGCATGTACGTATATAATATATACACATGTATCCTGTACTGTAGGATAGAGTACAGAGCCAATCAGAGTTAACATACCCTTCTCTGGGCACTTCAGACAGAATTAACTCATCCAATCCTCTCAACAACGCTGAGTTAACATGTATTTGTATGACTGCTTTGCAAATAAGGAAACCAAAGCTCCAAGTAGTTAATCACATAGTAAGAAGGTGAGTGTTAGGACACGAACCCAGGCACTGGGCTGTAGTCTATGCATCGTGCTGGAATGGAGTATGCAAGGATGGAAAACAGGAAATCTGTCTGTGCCTATACCTGACTGTGTGATTGTGGGGAAATCCCTTCTACTCTCTGGTCTTAGGGTCTTCATCTAAATGAGTGGGGGAGTAAGGAATTTTTATGCATTTAGATGCTATCCCACTTGTCCTAGTGTGCCCCTGCCATTACAAAAGAAAGGAAGCAAGGAAATCCAGGACTGGCAATTTTTTCATTCCTTCTTTAAAAATTAAAAGTACAAACAATATTTTTATGCAAGGCAACTGTCACATTGTCTCCACCATCCTCAACAAATGAGCATCACTTCCTTCTAGTTCGTATTTTGAGACAGATTCTCAATATGTAGTGCAGGCTGGCTTCAAACTCATCTCTTGCCTCAGTCTCCTAACTGCTGAGATTGCAGGCATACACCAATTCTTCCATTGACACCCTGTAATAACCTGCTGGGATCAAATGCAAAGTGAGGCCTCCCTCTTCAAAGGGCTCCTTCCCACATAGTCTGCTTTAAAGAAAGTATTGGGGGGAGAGAGGAGGAGTTTGGCCTTGTGGTAGAGTGCTTGCCTAGCATGCACGAAGACCTGGGTTCAATTCCTTGGTACCATCTACATAGAAAAAAGCCAGAAGTAGTGCAGAGGCTCAGGTGGTAGAGCTCTAGCCTTGAGAAAGTCTAAGGACAAGGGTATCAATGTATGTGAAATAATGCACCTTCTATCTGGTGAATATTAATATTAATTACAATAAAAAATATATGAAAAAAAAGGAAGTCCAAGGACAGTGCTCAGGTTCAGAGCTCAAGCCCAGGACTGGCAAAAAAAAAAAAAAAAGTATTAGGTGTTTTATGACTGAGATGCCACTCAACCAAACCAAACCAAGGAACAAAATTGGAATTAAGGCTGCCAGTGCCCTCCCATTCTGTCATCCTTATCAAAGCGAGGCCACAGCCATAGAGCCAGCTACAGAAACACATTCTGAAAATTCCAGAGGCCCAAAAGGCAGGTAGGTAGAGCCACAGGGCTGGAATGAGTCAAACCTGGGCTCCAGATTTGGAACACTGGCTCCAGGAGGAAGGCACTGAGCCTTCCCCGGGCCTTATTTTATCTGCACCCTCCACTAAAGATAAGATGGGAAAAAGAAAAAAAAATCACCTCACCCACTGCCTAGGATGCTAGAATCACTACTAAGTGGAAGAACAGCAGCAAAGCCATCACGCCAGGGCTCTATGAAATCAGAAGCCAGAGGTGTTCTAGGTCTCATCTGACAGCCATGAGGCTGCCTACATTGGGAGGCTCTTCCAGGTTCTCAGGTAGAGCTGATGGCAGGAGACCCCACCTGTAATTCTGTGCCTGTCTCCTCCCCTTTAAAAGTTCGGCTGCTTTCTAGGCTCAGGAGACTGAGACTGAGATCTGAGGATCCTGGTTCAAAGTCATTCCGGGCAGAAAAGTTGAGAAACTTTTTTTTTTTTGCCAGTCCTGGGGCTTGAACACAGGGCCTGAGCACTAGCCTTGGGCTTTCTCAAGGCCACAACTCTACCACTTGAGCCACAGCATCATTCCGGCCTTTTCTATGTATGTGGTACTGAGGAATGACTGAGGAATCGAACCTGGGTCTTTGTGCATGCTAGGCAAGCACTCTACCACTAGGTAAAACTCCTGGCCCCATGTTTAGAGACTCATCTCCAGCTAACCAACAAAAAGCTAGAAGTGGAGCTATGACTCAAGTGGGAAAGCACTAGCTTTGAGCAAAAAAAATCAGGGACAGCGTCCAGGCCCTGAGTTCAAGCCCCAGGACCTGAATAAAAAGTTCTGCCAGTCATTTTAATACTTGCCCATAATCCTAGCATTTGGAAGGCAGGGGTCTGAGTCTGAAGCCAGCTGGCTACCATATCTCAAAACAGAAAAGGGAAAGAGAGAAGAGAAAAGAGGAGGGGAGAGGATAGATTCATACAAGGATGATTCCAGGGTACCTGGAACTCTGCTTGCAGTCTTTTTGGCAGGGAGGCCTTGTGAATGAGGACGAGTATGAGTGCAGGCATGAGAAGGGAGGCTTACAGAGATGCTCTTCTTTTCTCATGCTGGTCACAATCAAGAGGTACACAGAATGCTGGGACTGGGAGGAGTCCAGGGCACAGTATAGGCTCCTATGTTCCAGAGCAGACAGTGGAGGAACATTGAGTTTGCAGTGGTGTTTGGGAGGAAACCCAGGTCTCCAGTAAGGTTTAAGGAATATCTTCTAAGTTTTAGAAAATGCAATGCTTGCTGGGTGCTGTGCCTCACACCTGTAATTCTACCTACTCAAGAGGTTGAGACCTGGAGGAACACAGTCTGAAGCTGGCCCAGGCAGAAAGTGCCATATTGGAGGCTTGGCTTCAGTGGTAGTGCAGTGGGAAGTTAAGTAACAGTACAAGACCCTGAGTTCAAGTCATGGTACTGAAAATAAAAAAAACAACCACCCAGTGCTTATCTCTGCACACTGATTCAATGACTTTTCTTTCGGAAGCTTATGGCTCATAAACTAGATAATCTATTATGATAATCTGGTTTACGATTCAGAAATAGTAGGGTTGTAGAGCTGAGGGGAATCACTAGGCTTAGGCTTGTGGGGACGAGGTCGCACCCACCCTGGAGTCCCTGAAGACAAGAGGACCCGGGGGTTATCTTCTGTGATAGCAGCTGGGAGGAGGGTGAGCCCATCAGTCCCCGTGGCCTCTGGGAGAAGGAACATGGAGTGGCAGCAGAGGCCTGAAGGGAGGCTCAGCTGGCTTCATTGATGGGAGTCCGGCTGTCACCCAGTAGTCTCTCATGCTCGCCCTCCTGGGTGGGGCGCAGGCCCCTGGACAGGCAGGACAGCAGTGGGCGGTGCAGCCCGTTGTAGAGGGCAGTGCCGGCGAGGAGGATGAGGAAGCCGAGGACCTGCAGCGGGTGGAAGGTCTCCCAGCCCAGCGCCAGGCTCAGCGCCCAGATGACCACGGTGCGCAAGCTGTCCAGCACCATGCGGGTGGTGGCGCTCATCTCCTTGGTGACGCTGATGCCGGCAAAGTTGAAGAAGGCGATGCTGCTGATATTGCCCAGCAGTGCCACGGCGATTAGGGGTTGGTGGCCCACCTGGCAGAAGGCGTCCAGAGCATCCTCCAGGGTCCCTTGAGGGTTTCCACTGAAGGAGCCAGCGGGGATGTAGTACATGGGGATCAGGCACAGGGCGAGGATCACAAAGCCGAAGAGACCTGGGGAGTGAACAGGCTGGTCACCATCTCTACCACGCCCCTGCCTCCTCACAGCCCACAGGCCCAGCGTCTTTGACCTTAGGCTACTTTTTTTTTTTTTTGGTCATTCCTGGAACTTGAACTCAGGGCCTGAGTACTCTCCTGAGTTTTCTCAAGGACAGAGCTCTACCACTTGAGCCACAGCACCACTTCCGGCTTTTTCTATGTATGAGGTACCAAGTAATGGAACATGGGTTTTCACACATGCTAGGCAAGCACTCTACCGAACTCCTGGCCCCCTAGGCTACTCTTGACTAGCATCCACAATCTATCTGAGATCCATCCTCCACCTCTCCAGGACCCTTGGGCCAGGGCAGTGGGCTCTGGCTGCTCTCTACCTCATTCTCTACCTGGTTCTGAGACTTGAACACAAGATTTGATGCTCTCACTTTCTAGTTTTTCACTCACGGTGGGCATTCTACCACTTGGGCCCAACACTCCACTTTCACCATCAGCTTATTTATTTATTTTAAATTAGAGATAACTGTCCCTTACTGGGCTGGCCTTGCCCCATGATCCTTAGCCTCCTGAGTAGCTAGGATCAAAGACATCAGCCACTGGCACCTGGCTTAGAAGCTTTGGATGGACCCACGAGTAGGAAATACTTTGCTGTGACCCAGTATAGGTGTACACATGTCCCCAGGTCAACAGCTACCCTACAAGGTACTGCTTACTCACATTTAAATTCTATTCTAAGCAGGAAAAAACAAAACCCCAAACCCTGCTGGTTCCAGCTCACTGCATTGCTTTCACCAAGTAGGAAAACAGCTCTCTAGTCCAGTACATGACTGGTCTGCGATAAGAAGCCTGTGTTGGAATGCAAGTCAATGCACTGTTTCACCAAATTTTGCAAGAAAAAATGAGTGGCAACTAGGTGTTGGTGGGTCATCTCTATAACCCTAGCTATGCAGAAAGCTAAGATCTGAGAAATGAGGTTTGACTGAAGCTAGCCAGGGAGGACAATTCTAAGAAACTCTTTGATTAAGCTGCAAAAAAGCCAAGTGAGCTCATGAGTCCTGGAATTCAAACCCCAGTTATCATAAACCAAGAGTGGACACTAGCCTGTAATCCTAGCTACTCAGGAGGCCAAGACCTGAGGATCACAGTTCAAAGCCAGTCCAGGCAGGAAAATCTTTGAGATTCCTATCTTCAATTAATCATACAAAAAGCAGGAAGAGGTGCTGTAGAGAGTGCTTAACCTTGAGCAAAAGGAGCTTAGGAATAGTGCCCAAGCCCAGAGTTCAAGGTCTAGGACCAGCAAAAAAAAAAAAAAAAAAAAAAAAAAAAAAAAAAAAAAAGAGTAAAAACTAGAACTGTACCCCAGAAGGTAGTGGATTGGTTCATTTACATTCACCTGCCAGGCTCTGTTCACTGGGCCAGACACACTCTCCACCAGCTGTTTTTCTCTCAGCCACTCTGGCATTACAACTCTTATCTATATTGCTAATCCTATACTTTTAAAGCAAAATTTTGTTGGTTGCTTTTCTACTCAAAAACCTTCACTGGTTGCTCCTGTTATCTAATTTAAATCTACTTACCTGGTATCAAGGTTCTCTACTATACTTCATTTCTCATTATTTTCCCAATAATAAGCCAAACTGAACATATGTTTCTCATGCCTTTGTTGGGTTTTGAGTCCCCTCCTCTCCATTCTTTTTTTTTTTTTGCCAGTCCTGGGCTTGAGCTCAGGGCCTGAGTACTGTCCTTGGACTTTCTCAAGGCTAGAGGTCTACCACTTGAGCCTCAGCACCACTTCCGGCTTTTTTCTATGTATGTGGTACCGAGGAATTGAACCCGGGTCTTCATGCATGCTAGGCAAGCACTTTAACCACTAGGCCAAAGTCCCGGCCCCCCCTCCTCTTCATTCTTGTCTGTTGGAAATGTGAATCCATCACTACCTTCAAGACAGAACGTTTGTGGTCCAAGCCCAGTGTACCGCCTGGCCTTTGCTACCTGCTGCCTTCCCAGCCTGACCCACCAGGTATCAGGACCTGTCAGCTCCCATATGGAGGAAAAGGAAAGCGCGGGCTGGGCAGCTTAGCCCTCTGCAGTGGTTGCCAGCACCTGCCCTGTGTGTGGCCTGTGCAGTTCACACCACTGGCTGTCCCCGGCCCCTGTGATGACAGGTACCCTCAGTGCCCACTGCCCGGAGTGGGTGCACGTTGTGTTTGTAGATGAACTTCTCTTCAAGCACCATCTGGATGGCGACGATGATCTGGGCCATGATGATCAACAGGTCCCCTGAGGAAAGGAGGTCCAGGTGAAACCAGGGCTGCACTGTGAGAAGGGTTGGTGACAGGAGGGCCCCAGGGATGGAACAACAGCTAGCTTCTAACTTTCTGGGGTTCCATATGACCCTGGCCTGAGGAGCAGGTAGAGGCTCCAGAAGATCCAAAGACCTGTATGGGCCGGACTGCTGTGCGATAGGGGAAGCAGGTCATGTAAGGAGTAACAGACTTGAGGCAAGACATTTCTGGCTTAATCTTGACTCTGAGTAACAGAAGGCAGTCATCTCATCATAAAGTCATTCCTTTGGGAAAGCTACTGGGATGAGGAATGCACAGGCCTGAGGTAAGTGCTCCATAATGGTCCTCCCACCCCTTACCCAGACCAGCAGTTCGTATGTGCATTCATGAAGCACAGGCCCAGCCTCTTCCTCGGATCTTCCATGCCTTACCTACTCCTCTATGCTATACCCCTTGCTTGGCAGTCCTGCCCCTCTCTGGTCTCCCTTACTTTCATCATCCCTTGAGAACAGGTGTGTCCCCTTATCCTGACCTACCTACACAGGGAAAAGGTTTCCTGTGTCTGTGGGACAAATCTGGGCTAGATTCCTAGTGGGGGAACTGGACAGGACAGGCAGCCCAGGGTCCCCACCTGGCCACACCTGTGATCACTTCGCTGAGCTTCTGTTGACTGTCGTGCTTGCTCAGGAGGTCAGCCAGGCCCACGACCACCAGACCTGCAATGGTGGCCAGGATACCTAGCCACTGGCTTGGTGCCAGCCTCCGGCCCAGGAAAGCCACCGAAAATAGGCCTGTAAATATGATCACAGCACCCCGCAGCATCTGGAAGCTGGAAGCACTGGTCATGTTCAGGGCTAGGAGAGAAGAGATAGGATAGTTAAGTCCTGAGGGCAAAGGCTGGCTGCCACCGAGGGCTCTCCAGGACTGTAGACAAATCGAGTCCACAGGAAACCCATGTGTGTGTGTGTGTGTGTGTGCGTGCGTGCGTGCGTGCGTGCGTGCGTGTGTGTGTGTGTGGTGGTTCTATGTGTGGTGTCTGTGGATCGTTTCACTGGTGGTCCTTTCAGGCCTGGCCCTCACTGAGCCTTGTTCAGCCTGGCTGGCTACTCACCCACATACATGAGGCTGGTTCCTGTCATGTCACAGAGGGCTGGGGGCAGGAAAATAAGAGGATTGAAAGGCTGCTGGAGGTCCACACTGGAGTCTGACTGCCCTGTGGATCTGCACCGGAGCAGGAAGAAGGCAGCCAGGCAGGAGAACTCTCCCAGGAACATGCCCACCGCCTGCAGGCACAAGAAGCCCCCCCGCTCTGTGCTACAGGGATCCTGGGGATCATCCTTAGCAGCACTGTTTGTTCATGGAAGCTTTCTTCAGACCACAGCGCACCCAGAACCCCAACATGTCAAACACCCAAAGGAAGAGTGGCTGTGGAAGGCCAGATAGCCTCCTGGATCTGTCCAGAAGCCTCCAAACTATTCCAGTGGAAGCTCTAAGGTAGTATGACCCTGTGTGACAGCTCCCATAAGGCCAACCTCTCACTGTGGTCCACATGAAGAAATTGAGGCTCAAAGAGGCTTGAAGACTCTTGGAAGGTGCTGGCAGGTGCGTGACATCTATTTCTGCAGACTGCCAGTCCAGTAAAGGGGTGTCTTTTATTAATGGGATGTGCCCCATCCTGGTAGGGGTCTGGTCTCAGGTGGATGGAGAACAGGCCTTTGCCACTGGGGCTGGTACTTTCTGCATGCCTTGAGATTAGTGAGGGCGGATTCCTGGCTAGGACTTGTGCAGGCAGACCTCCCCTGGAGGACTGCATCTGTGGCCTTCTTCCAGGGGTGCTCTCAGACCCCTGGCCTCGTTCTGGGAGAGAGGCAGATGGTTCTTCTGGGATCAAGGCAGCTCTGGCTCTAGGCTAGAAAACAGCCTAGTGTCAGGGCCCCCATGTGTGGCATGGGAGACAAGGGGGAGAGCAGGGCCAGTACCTGGAGGAAGGGGTGCTTGAAGGAGTGCTCCTTGCTCCCTCCGCAGCCTTCTGCTGTGAATTTGTCTGCCCACCTGAATCAGAGAGAGGGAAGATCATTCTGATAGCACGTAAGAGATGTTCTACATGGCCTGGTGTAGAGACTCAGCCTCAGCCAGAGTTCCTTCTCAGAAGGTCCAGTCTCTAGGGTACCAGGTCTGGACAAGGGAGGTGCTACTGAGTCCAGAAGGGCCCGTCAGGAACCTTGGGACAAGCACTTGCTTTCTTTAGGGGGTGTGGTAGGAACAGAAGCCAGTTTCTCACTGTCACCATGGTGCCACAGCCAAATCACAAATTGGCAGCTCAAGAAGTCTCTCATGGGGCTGGGAGTTTGACCTTGTAGTAAAAGTCCTTGCCTCACATGCACGAAGACCCGGGTTTGATTCCTTGGTATCACATACATAGAAAAGGCCAGAAGTGGTGCTGTGGTTCAAGTGGTAGAGCTATATTCTTGAGAAAACCCAAGGAAGGTGCTCAGGTCCCGAGTTCAAGCTCCAGGACTGGCATACACACACACACAGTCTTTCCCGATCTAACAGAACACTAGTAAAACTCACCCTGGGCCACTGTCTGTGCAGCAATGCCTGTGGCCTGTTCTGGCTCCCCATTTACCGAGGTTTAAGTAAACTCAGCAGCCAGTCCTACACTCTGAGTGCCTGCTGTGGGCACACTACTACAAAAAACTTTTTTGTTTTTGTTTGTTTTGGATGATCACATTTTTATTTGATAAGCACTAATCAGTCCCAAGTCCAGCTACTCCACTGGCCACCCTGTGTGAGTAACTTGCACAACTAAGCTTAACCCAAGAAATGAGGACCAAGAAGGGACAAGGCCCTGGTGCTGTGTCTCTTCCTGAACTCAATATGCATGACACCCAGGAGAACTTACTTCCCCAAACCCCAGAAGAAAAGCTGGCTTCTAGAATTACCTGGAGAACTGAGCACTCAGGAGCTGAGTTGGAGGCCTAATCACAACTCAATATTAAGTAATTCACTTTTTATCTGGCAAATTTAATGTAACCCTTCTATTAACTAGAATTAAAAAAAAGAAAACAATTCTTTGAGCCAGGCATGGTGGCTCATGCCTGTAATCCTAGCTACTCAGGAGGCGGAGATCTGAAGATCGAGGTTCAAAGCCAGCCTAGACACTAAAGTCTGTGAGACTCTTCTCTCCAATTAACCACCAGAAAACCCGAAGTGGCGACGAGGCTCAAGAGGTAAGGTGGTAGCCTTGAGCTGAAGAGCTCTATGCCCAGGCCGAGTTCAAATCCCACGATTGACAAAAAACAAAACAAAACAAAAAATAACCATGTTCTTTGCACATTCAGAAATATTTCCACTGGCTTCTTAGCATCACAAAAAGAAGTCATCAGAATTCCAGAACCCTGAGTACCATTCCTAAACCCTGAGCACTTATATCACCCATCAAGTCTGCCAGCACGTGCCAAGCTTCTAGAAGTCCTGAAACTGGGTGCATTGTGAAGGCTGCGGGTTAGTGACTGAGCACTTGGGTGAGAAAAGCCTCCTGGGGGTTGATCTCCATTAAGGTCAGGTTATTCATGTGCCTCCTGATGCTGCACAAAGCTGTTAGCAGAAACCCAGGACTTGGCCATGCATGTGACCCACAGATCCGACGAGGGTCTAGATTGCCTCTTCTTTGGGGATGTTGTCTGAAGCATGAGTAAACAGGAGTTCGGTGAACTCCATGTAATAAGGGCTGGGCATGGGGTTAAGTGTTTCCTCCTTTTGTTCATGATCCTTAAGCTTCTTTAACCTTTACATATCCATCCACGCAGGAGGCAGCACGTGGCATGACACGTCCATGGGAAGGCTGGGGTTGAACAGTGCCAGGTCCCCCAGGGAGGTAGATCTTGTCCAAACTGAAATTAGGGATGATGGCAACCAGCTTTTTCTTGGCCAGAAATTCTACCTCAGCTATGTCCAAGGCAGCTTCATAGGCTAGCAGGGAGCTCATTTTCCACAGGACAACCAAGTGTCTGGGAAGAAATACCCATTACAGAACCAAGCATTTTTCTTGAGCAAATGGGCCTTCCAGATCCTCGCTAGGAATGCAATAGGGATGAGGAGTGGGAGGTGTCCCGGCTGGGGACCATATTGAGCCAGAGGTGAGACTGGGCTACTGAGTAGGGGGTTCTTGCTTCAGCATGGCCAACTTCATGGGAAGATAACTGCCAGCTCAGCTGAGCTCCCTCTCCACCAAAGTCTTGGATGTCTTGACTTTTCCCACGAGGCAGGTCTGTTTGGACAGGCCTCACTGGCCGGCTTCCAGCTGGGAAATGCAATCTCTTTGTATCCAAGAACTCAGCAGACTGAGGGGACTGGGTGTCAGCATGAAAAGCTGCATTGCTCAGAATGATCTCTTCTTGCCTGGGAGAAGATACGCAGGCCTGCAGGTACCATAGGGAGTATATCAGGCTTTGGTTCACTGTGCAGGCTTAGGATCTGTGGTCTCACAATCAAGAGTTAAAATCCAGCCTCTGTGTGTTGGGGAGAGCCATGGCACCCATGCAGGAGGGCACACTTTGCTGCTAGCCAGGTTTCAGAGATACTTTTTTTTTTTGTCTTTTCTTTTTTGGCAATGGTGATCAAACCCAAGACATTGCATTTGCTAGGCAAGCGCTTTGCCACTGAGCTACATCCCAGCCAGAGACACTCTTGAGTACTGACTTGGTCCTGTTCTGTGCTGACCAGGCCCTGTAGGCTGCCTGGTTGAACCCTCAAAAGACCTTCCATTTCAAGAGGAGAACTCTGAGGTTCAGGGTGCAGACAGCTGTTTAGGCCTATTCATTTATCACTGCAGATCTGGGGTCAGAAAGGCAGCAGCAGCTGGGTATAGTGGTTCACACTTGTATTTCCACATGCTTGGGAGATGGCCATCAGGAGAATTGCAGCTGAAGGCCTGGCCCAGCAAAAGTTTGCAAGACCCCATCTCAACCCATAAAAATGTGCATTGGTGGATGCACTTGCCATCCTAGCTATGTAGAAAATGTCAGCAGCCACATCAGTCTAGGCATAAATACCAGACCTTATCTGAAAAATAACTGAAGTAAAGCCTCAGTTCAAACTCCAATATTAAAAAAAAACATTAGGCAGCAGAATATCTGGCAAGTTCAGTCTTGCATATGACATAGTGTCTACTGACTCTTAGTCAATAGTACTCAATAGGGCAGAACCCTTTTTTGAGCCTTGTCCCTCTTTTTTCCCATGCGGCAGATGGCACCTCTCTATGTATTGGGGTAAGTGCAGCCACAACTTTGCCCCAGCCTGCAAGCACTGGAGCCATCCCAGAAATGTTAATTCTCTAGAACTCACCCTGTTAGCTGAGACAGAGGTGACTATTGTCCTTGTACTTCAGAGCCACAAAATGAGGAACTAGAAAATAATTCAGCCATTATCTCATGAAACTCCTTGACAAATGAAGAACCCATGTCTATAGGTAGTTCAAGGGCCCAGGGCTTATCAGGCATAGAAACATTAACTTCTATGTCCTTTTCCTATAACTAACTTTCTTTCTTTCTTCCTTTTTGTGAGTCATGGGGCTTGAACTTGGCCTAGGCGCTGTCCCTGAGCTCTTCAGCTCAAGGCTACCTCCCTACCCTAGAACCAAGCCCTACTTCCCAGAGGTTAATTGGAGATAAAAGAGTCTCAGGTCCTTTAGTGGCCGGCTGGCTTTGAACCTTGATCCTCAGATCTCAGCCTCCTCAGTAGCTAGGATTATAGGCATGAGCCACCATACCAGACTTTCCTATAACTTTCTTACACTAGATACTTCTTACTGCCCTACAGAGGTATTCTTTGTAGACTCCATTTCTGGGGGATAGGCTGAAGCCCAAGATGACAGTCCCTGCTGGCAGAGGCTAGCTTCTTTCAAAATTCCCTGAGTGTAGGCAGGCAGCTGAGGAGTGGGCAGTCCTGCTGAGTGTGAGTCATCCCCAGGAGGCCCTGACCACACTCAAAGCTCAGCATTCTGGGTGGTAATATGCCCATGTGTGGCCAGGGGTGACGCAGAGACCGGGGAAGTAGCTGATACATTCAGACTGCTTAGCTATGCATCCTGCCGAATGTCTACATTTCCTTCCACATCCCCAGCTAGTCAAGCCCAGCGAGTCAGCTTTTTTCTCTTTCCTACCAATCTAGAAGGATCAAGTTCTCTCCAATTCTGGGATATTTAGCTTATAAGAGGACATTTGTCATCTGTATAGATGAGAAAATCCCTCCTCAGCAGAGTGTATAGTGCCTGGGAAGAAGGCAGTGTAGAAATTAGCATGTCCATTTTACAGATGGAGAGACTGACGCTCAGAAAGGCTGGATGACTCATCTCATCCCACAGCTTCTAAGCCTCATGCTATTTCCCTTTTACTGCATTACCTTAGGCTTTCAGCTGGCCCTGCAACCTCTTTGAAGCAACATCTCAAGCTAGTTCACGGAACCTGAAGGTGGGGGCAGGTGCCAAGGGAAAAAGCTGGAGCTGGTATGGAAAGGACAGTAAGAGCTTTTTCTAACACAGGGGCCTGGTACTACCAGGCAGGGTCCCTTGCACAGGAATAAAGGGGCATCAGACCTATTCCCTCCTTTGCTTGGTAGGCCTTATGGCTTGTCTAAGGTCAGAAGGAAGCTGTACCTAACTTAGGTTATCTCCTCAATCCTTCTCTAATGCAGAACCTCTGGGCTAGGAGTGTAATGTGTGGTCATGCCAGGGTCTCAGGAAGGCTCAGACAAGGGATGCGAAAGGGTACTGGATTTAGGAGAATAGAATTCCAAAATGGGCATCAGCCTATCACAGGCACTGGGTCTGGCAGAAAGAAAAAGTCTGAAAGAGATGATCAACAGCCATGGAAAAGAGAAGCAGCTACTTCCCAGCCCATAGTAAAGGGCTAGCTCAGACTGGTAGCTTTTCTTCCCATAGGCATGTGACCTCTCCTTACAGCCTGTGGTCCTAGCACAGCAAGTATATACTCACACACCCTTTCCCATCCCCAGTTCTGAGTCATCCTGAGACCCAGGATGACAGCACTATGCTTCTGCTGGTCAAGATACTAAATAGGCTGACGGCAGGATTCCTGGGTCCAGGCACAGACCAAAGGGGAGAGCACCCTGAGAACTAGTGGGGAGCAGGGCACATTTTGCACACAGGTTTGCTTATCTAGTGTTGGGGAGATGAAAGGGGGTATGGCTTTGGGGCACGACAGTTCTAAATACTTGGGTGCTAGTAGTCCCCATTTCCATATCAGCCATCTGAGTCACAAAATACATTTCTTGTGGAGACTCCCTTGTAAATTGTGGGGATTCGACTGGATGCTTTCCATTTCTAACAGTTACAAAACACCCAGAACTTGGGCATGGCAATTCAGGAGAATTCTGAGTGTAAAGCCAGCCTGGGATATCCAGTGAGAACCTGTCTCAAAGGAAAAACAAGTAAATAAACAGATGCCCCCAAATGACTGAAGAAGTCCCTACCCTCACTCCCTTTGGCGGTTAAGAGCATGAACTCTAGTTGGTGGTATGACACAGTGGTAGAACATTTGCCTAGTATGACTGAGATCCAGAATCTGTTCCTAAGCACCAAAAAAAAAAAAAAAAAATACTCTTGAGTTAGGCCTGGCAACACATGCTTGTAATGCCAGCACTCAAGAGGATGAGTCAGCAGAAGGATCATATATTCAAACATTGTAAGATCTGGTCTCTAGTCTTTAAAAAAAAAAAAAGTAAGAAAAAGTCATGGATTTAGTGCCAGGCTATGTTATTTCAAATACATTTCCCCGACATCTGGTAGATGAGCTGAACTTGGCAATGAACTTAATCTTTCTGTACCTCAATTGACTTATCCAGGGAAAATGAACTTGTCTACCTAGCTGGGTAGTTGTGAGAATTCTGGGTTCACATGGAAAGTGGGCAGAGCAGAATCTGGCATGTGGTAGACTGGGTGTTCTCTGGGTATTGGCTACAATGGCAACTGCGATCACATGCTGTCTGCCTGTACCTGTAGTGCCTTCCCAATCCATAGTTAGACCAGGGTGTCCATGCTGCTCACCTACATTCTTTCTCTAAGAGCATGGTGTAGATGTTTTCATGTTCATTTTTGGTGGTACTGGGGGATTGAATGCAAGGCTTTACACATGCTATGCAAGCACTGACCATTTGAGCCGTACTTGAGTCCTTTTGTTTTCATAGTTTTTGAGACAGGATCTTACTAGCTTGCCAGGGCTGGCTTCAACTTCTCAATTCTTCTGCATCTACCTCCTAAGAAGCTGGGATTACAGTTTATCATGCTTGGCCTTCAGTTTGGCTTTAGAGTATTGTTTATGATCCAACTCTGGGGCCTGTCTCAGGATGGGAGGCTCCTTCAAGGCCCCATACTAGGTTAAAAGGCAAAGAACAAACACAAAGGTTAGGTCTTTAACCTGGGAGCCTCCTTCCTGACTCACAGATAGTCAGTCATCTTGGAGTCTCCTGGGTTTGAGGAGCCCTTCCATTCCAGTCTGGAGTTTTTAAAGGGAAGAGCTGAGTCAGTAGTTTACCCCAGTGGTAAGGGACCATTTGGACTCTCTCAGAAGACAGCAGCCCAGGCAGACGTACACTCGCTTACTCTCTTGAGTGTTTAACCAAGCCTTGGCTTATTTGATAGCTGAATATAGTTCAGATCAGTTCAGATCCTGACTTGAGATGGGGGCCTTTGAGTAGGGCTCCTTATAATCAAGGGTTCAGCACAGGGAGTGACCCCCAGGGGACCAGCAGTTCTCTCCACAAGACATAGCTAGTCAGAAACACAAGACCAGGACAGCCAAACCCAGAGCGGCAGTGCCTTCCTTCAGGGGATGGTGGACATTGTGATGATCACATGTGTACACATCTGTTTCCTCCACCCGAGATTCTAAGCATCTCATAGGCAGGAATCTTCTCTTGGTCACTTTGCCTCCTTCTCTTCCACACATTTTAGATACTTTAGAACCATGTGCCAAGGTGAATACTGCCTCCCAGGCTCTCCTCTGAAGCACCTCATATCACTGACCAACTATGCCAGACACAAATGTCTCAGATATGAGTAAGAAATGCCCTCCTCTCTCAGAAACTTGGCACATAAGTTCCTCAAAATGCAGAGATGGGCCAGGCATGGTGGCTCATACCTGTAATCCTAGCTTCTCAGGAGGCTGAGATCTGAGGCCCGAGGTTCAAAGCCAGTCCAGGCACTAAAGAACCTGAGACTCTTATTTCCAATTAATCACTAGAAAAAAGGAAGTGGGGCTGTGGTCAAGGGGTAGGGTGGTAGCCTTGAGCTGAAGAGCTCAGGGACAAAGCCCAGGCCCACGACCGACAAGTCCCACGACCGACAAAAAAAAAAAAAAGTGCAGAAATGCGTAAAAAACAAAAAGAAAAACAAAACCCAGGGGGCCTACAATCCAGTGCAGAGGGTTAGCTTCCCCAAGTCAACACAGTGGAGCCTGGTAGGGCCCAAGTGGAAGTTAAACCTGACCAGAGGAGGTCATTGTCCACTGTCCATGTAAAACTGGGAATCCGTGTGGCCAAGGGTCAGTCTCTGGGCACTGCTAGGGATGCTGATGGCAAATGGAAGGGGAAGGAAGGCCCTGCCTGGAGGTGGAAGTGTAGAAACTTTCAAGAGACAGGGAACACAGTGTCAGCCTCCTGAGAAAAAAAAAGAACCCCACCTAAGAATCAAAGCGTAATGTGAAGCCCTCCTGACCCTGAGGGGGTCGTGGGCCCCCTCAGCCGGTCCCATGCACTGATTGACCACTCGGCCCACCCACTCGGGCCCCACAGCGGCCGGCGTGCGTGCGCCCTGGGCAGACGGCGGGAGGAGGAAACTGAGGCGCGCACCGCGACTCAAAGCCAGAGACAGCGGAGGGTGCGGCACGGGCGCGGCGGGGCTCCCTCCGACCCGTCCAGACACTCACTTGGCCGACAGCGTGTTGATGGAGCCAGTGACGAGCATGAGCCCGGCCAGGAACAGCTGGTATTTGGTCCAGGCCATGGTGGTTGGAGGCCGGGCGCGCTGGAGACCGCGAAACGCCGGCTGCAGTCAACAAGGGGTGGGGCGGGAGGGGGCGGGCTCTGTTTCAAGAGCTTCCGGTTCGTGCCTCACGTGACCGAGAAGCCCCGCCCCTCCGCCCGGGCGCCCCGCCCCCGGGACGCGCGGATGGCGGGCGGGCGTTGTGCAGTTCCGCAGCCCGCGCTGCGGGGTGGCTTTCTTGCTTTTGGGGGGCCCTGGGGATTGAACGCACGGGACTTCGTGCTGAGGCCTGAGGCTTGAGCTCAGGATCCGCGTGCGGCCTTGGAGCTTTTCACGCCCGGTTGGCCGCTCTACCTACCCGAGCCACAGCTCCACTTTTTGGTGATTAATTACAAGAGTCTCCTGGACTCTTCATTGTCATTGCAGCAGTCTTCACAATAACCAAGATGTGGCATCAGCCCAGATGGCCCCACAGTAGGTGCGTGGACCCCCCTCCCGCTCCAAAAGAATAAAGTAATGTTGTTTGCAGAGAAATGGATGGAACTAGAACAAATCGTGCTAAGTGGGGTAAGCCCATCTCAGACAGTGCAAGTTCTCTCTGGCATGTGGAAATTAGAGCTAAAATGCACCGGGATATGATAATCATTCTAGAGACACTCAGTGAGATCCAAGGGGAACACTCAGGAGGGAAACACGAAGGCGCAATGCCGCAGTGCCTCTTCATTATTGATATAAAAACATACATACTCCAGTGAACGAACTCCAAGGTATGGGAAATGAGACCTCTTTTCTTCCTTTCCCTACCCGCTCCCTTTCTTTTTTAGTTTTTAGTTTTGAAGATTTTGTCTTCTTTACGTTATGTATGGTGCATTCAAAAGTACATCTTCAGAAGGGTTGAGGGAAGGGTACAGGACTGGGGGTGGAGAGGAGGATGAAAAAGTGCCGCAGTGGAGTTCACTGGACATTGATGAAAGTGAATTATACAACTTGTGGGTGGAGATGGGAGGGAGATGGGACTGGGAGAGAATGAGGAAATAGAAGACACTGTACAAAAGGAAATGTACTCATTGCCTAGCTAATGTAATTGTAATCACTCTGCATATCACCTCTATAATAATAAAGTGAATTAATAAAAAAAAACGTTTAAAAAGCAGTATCATGGACTTTCCTGCCTGGACTGGTTTCCAGTGGTGATCATCACATCTCAGCCTATGGAGTAGCAAGGCTTACAGGTGTGGAACAGGGGTAACTTGCTTTGTTAGAGCAGTTTTGACAGGTTGAGCCAAATGATGTCTTAGACTAGTTTTGAAGGGGAAAAATCCAGTCTGAGAATCTTTCTCCAGGGTCCTCTAGGAACTCCCCATAGGCCAGGGAGTTGTCCCTAAGGGTCTTACACTATTGCATTGCTCACATTTCCCAAAAAATTGGTGTAGGAATCTGGTTCCAGTTGCCAGGAAGGCTACTTTACAGCTCAAACTAAACTCAGGGTTTTGCTTATGAATGGAATGGAGGGTTCAGATTCTCCAGTCTCTGAAACCCAGTGCAGTGGACTTTGGACTCAGAGGTATTGAGGCAAGAATGGCTCTAGATGGATTGCAGAGGAAATTTTTTGGCCATAGGTCTTGAACTCTGGGCCTGGGCATTGTCCCTGAGCTCTTCAGTTCAAGGCTACAGCCCTTTCTCTTGAGCCACAGTACCACTTCCAGTTTTCTAGTGGTTAATTGGAGATAAGAGTCTCAAGGACTTTTGTGCCCAGGCTGGCTTTGAATCTCAATCCTCAGATCTCAGCATCCTTAGTAGCTGGGATTACAGGCGTGAGCCACTGTGCCCAGCTTTTTTTTTTTTTTTTTCAGAGGATTTGTAATCCTACTCCTGGTTCTCATAGCTCTCTGTCTTCCTGTTCTCCAATCTCTAGTCTGTACCCAGGCCCTGTATACCAGAGGCTAGACCCTTTGAGGAACTGCTTTGACCCAGCATACACATTTCCCCTATTTCTGAAATCTTGTTACTGGAGGTACAGAGATCAGACCTGACTACCACTTCTTCCTGCTTCTCCTTAGACTGCCTTGAACTTGTGAATATGGCTAATGCAGACTGAGAAAAGCCCTCAAGAGATTTCAACAAGACCTCTTTTTTTTTTTTTTTTTGTGGAAAGACTCCCAGGGAAGGAGTTCTGAGTAGAGTCTTGGTAGGAGGAGGAAGAACTTTCCTGCAGGAAGGAATGGTGCATTCAATGACTCAGAGGCATGACCTAAGTGTGGAGGGTATCTAAGATCAGCAGATCAATCTAGAACCTTCTTTCCCTGAAGTTTGCACAGTACCTCTAGTTTTGTGTGATTTTTTTAAAGGTAGCTAGAAATTAACTGCAATTAGGATAATGGATGGCCTGGAGAAGCCCACACCAGATGATAAGCCACTCCCCATGGGAATCAGTTCCCTTGGGCCTCAGTGACTCACTCAGTGGGGCTCTGGGTTATTTTCCTACATATGTCCAGGCCAAGAATATTATCTTGAAGTAAACATTACTAATGATATTGGTGTCACCAGCCCGACATGATGTCACTAGCAGCACAGTCTGTCTGTCTTTATAACCACAGCATAAAATGAATTTTAATTTAACAGGATATTCTAACCATTCATCAAACAACTGTCTGGAGTCTGGCACACAGGAGGATTTATTCAAAAGTACACATGGTGCCCACTAAGTATAAGGCTGGGAGCTAGGTATAGGGCCCTCAGGAATAGCCAGGCAAGGTCACTGTCCTCAAAGAGTTCAGGATTCAGTGGAGGAGAGGGTGAGCATGGCATTAACCATGTGGACACAGAGAGCCTGTAAGAGGCAGAGGGATTTGGATGAAGGAGTGGATTCCTCACGGGGATTGGCAGCCAGGGAGTGACAACGATAATCAGAACTATCTTGGACTGGATGCCCGGTTGTACTGGGCCTGCGCCTGAAGCTTGACCTTTGCGGCTGTCTTCATGACAGCCCTGTTACTGAACCAGGCCTGTTGTACTTGACCCACTGTATGCCCAGCACTGAGAACATGAATTTTTAAGAGAGAAAGTGTTCATTTGCAAAGTGGCCAATCATAGAAATAGGAGATCCAAGTCTTAACTGTCTCCCCAGGGACTGAGTTTGAGGATATTTGTGGGATAAAGAAGTGGAGAAGGGGGGCCGGGGTGGGGAGAGGGAAATGGGGACCAAGACATGAGAAAGGGTATCAATATTTGTGAAGTAATGCACCTTCTATCTGGTGAATATAATGTAATCCTTCTATTACAGTAAAAATATATGGGAAAAAAAGTTTAGAACGGCTAGGTAGGTACTGGTGGCTCATGCCTATAACCCTAGCTACTCAGGAAGCAGAGATCTGAGGATCACAGTTCAAAGCCACCTTGGCACTAAAGACCATGAAACTCTAATCTCCAATTAACCACTAGAAAACCAGAAGTGGTGCTGGGGCTCAAAGTGGCAGAGTGCTAGCATTGAGCACAAAAGCTTAGGGACAGAGCCCAAGCTCTAAGTTCAAGCCCCATGACTAAAAAGAGAAGAAAGAAAAGAAGCAGAGAAGGAATAGTTCACATCTGTAATCCCAGCTACTCTGCAAGTGGAGATTGCAAAGATTCAGGTTGGAGGGAAGCAAAGAGAAAAATCCAGATTCGATCTCAAGGCCTGCCAGGGCCAAAATTAGTGAGATATCTTTCAGTATTGCAAAACAATAGCTTCCTATACATTTTCTTTAAGAGACAAAATCGTCAGGTGTGGAATGGCATTGACGCAAATTATCCCTGACTAAGGAAGGAGGATGGATGAGCTTCAGATTGGGTCTGCTATTTGGAGTAAAGTGACTTGTATTTGATCATTTAATAATTTTCCTATCTGTAACATGGAAACAATATTCTTATGTATGGAGGAATACTGTATGGAGAGGAAGAGAGATGTCAAAGGGTACTTACTGCAAGGTACCAAGAGAGAATTAAAACAGCTGTTATAACATCAGGGCCTATCCACCAGCTGGAAATACAGAGATTCCAGGTTGTGCCATGCAGAGCACTTTTCATGCTTTGCATACACTTAATCCAGTCTTCTGGCCTGCTTTTCCAAAGTCAGCCATGTTTTCAACCAATTTGCATGCTACCTCCCCAAACCCTCTAATTTCTAGAGTTAAATAAAATGCTTAATGCAAATCCTGCTTTTGTATTCAAAGCTTACTGCCAGCCTGCCCATGGCTTGTCTGAAAGACTGAACATGTTCTCAATTGAATTAATCACCGTCTGGATTAAGAGAGAATTACTGTACTCTGGAAAGGACAGGGATATGTGTACGAACTGACCATGTTAGACTTGAGATTTTCAATAACTTTTTGCTGCATAACCTTGGGACAGCCATCCCAGGTTTTGTTTGTGTTTTTGTTTTTGCCAGTCTTGGGACTTGACTCAGGGCCTGAGCAATGTCCGTGGGCTTAAGGCTAGTGCTCTGCAACTTGAGCCACAGCACCACTTCTGGCCTTTTCTGTATATGTGGTACTGAGGAATAGAACCCAGGGCTTCGTGCATGCGATGAGAGCACTCTACCACTAAGCTATGCTCTGGCCCCACCAAGGTTTTGGCTGCACAAGGGAGCAGGAGGCTTGGGGGAAAGGGGTGGGTTAGGTCCTGAGAGAGAAACTGAGGCAAATGAACGAGGCCTAGGAAGGTCCTGTAGAAAGGGAGTGTGGACTGTACACATGAAGGGACCCCTTTTTTGACTTCCCCCAAAATCCATCCCCTATAGGCATCTCCCATCTTCATGACAAAGGAGTACTTGACCCAAGGTTGGGGGAGGGGCTGTAAAATCCCTGATAACAGCTCAGATTACAAGAGCGGTTAAACCAGGTAGAGTTACCAGAATTCCTCCCCACCCTACCCCCCTTGGCCTGCCAGGAAACTCCCTCCCTTTCCTTTGTCGTCAGAGCAGTGCGCTAGAAGCCCACCGAGATGATAGGTCCATTCAAACAGCAAAGGTGTCAGTGGTTGCCCCAGCCGTCAATAAACTATGTTGAATTCCATTGGCCACCTGTGTGTATGGTCAGCCCAACCACATGGCTGGGGTCTATAAAAGTAGCCTGTACAATCAGGCGGGGTCTCTCTCTCACTCACATCTTAGAGGTGGCCCTGACCGGTCAGTATGATGCTAGGTGCGGAATAAAACTCTGTTTAACTTCCACTTTTGTGTCCTTTGATCACAGACCCTAATATTGGGGGACAGGACCCTAACACAAGCAGAGAGGGGTGAGCACTGGCGCATCCAGCATCTTCAGGCTGTCTTTACAGCTGGTTTCTATGGTGACCGTAGATGATTAGATTAGGAGTTACCTGTTCCTGCCAGCTTCAGGCCCTCACACTTCATTCTCAAATCTCTTTTCCTTAAAATTTTTTTTTTCTTATCTTCTCTATTCCCCTCCCTCAGAGATGACCACTAGCTATGGGGTGAGTTATTAGATTCTAGGAGTTGGTGTTTGCTTCGAGTCTCTGGAAGAAGGATCAAGGTAGATCCAGATAAAATGAAATCTAATTTCAGATAAGCAAAGACTCATTTTTAGAGCACAGTCCCATACACTTAACAACTCAGATGCATCCTGAGATCTGTGTCACTAGGCGATCCTGTCACTGCGCGCATGTCCTAGACTGCTTGGGAACACAGATTAGAAACTGCTGAAAGCAGCTGAAAAGCATAAGCTCTCATTTGGGCCTGCAAATGTCCAAAGGGTCACTCACAGCAGGATGAAAGCTAGCTATCTCTAGCTCCATTTTGTCTTTGTTCTTGGAGCCTTCCTCTCAGGCAGTTATCTGCAACCACCTTGGAACTCAGGAAGGTCAGGACTGAAGAGTAAACATCCAGTGAGGAGACTAAATTCTTCCCTGCCCAGCAACAGGGCTCCACCTGGCCAATCCTGAGATAAAAAGCCACCAAACCACTGGACCACACCTGTGGCCAGATCCGTTTAATAATCATTAACAGTTATTTTGTAACAGGCTCCCAAGTCTCCTCTCTGTAAAACCTACAGCTCAGCTGGATGCTGGTGGCTCAAGCCTGTAGTCCTAGTTTCTCAGGAGCCAACCTGGACAGAAAATGCCTGTAAGACTCTGCAGCAACAAGAACAACAAAAACAGAACTGGAGGTGTATCTCAAGTGTTATAAGCACAAAAGCAACAAATTAAGTATTCAAATTTGGCCATTCACCCCCAGAACAGGAAAAGAACTTTAATTGGTATATCTCTACCAGTGAGACAAGGGGATTTATGTCTTTAGCCCTGTCTTGAGGGCACTGACATGAACTCCCAAATTCTAATATAGGGAAAGGAGAGGCAAGAGTCCGTAGTCAGTCAGCCTCAGCCACCTATGGCCTTGTGGGTCATTATCTCAGGATTAGTCAAGAGGGACCTTGTTCTCAATTAGAAAGTTGCTACATCTTGTCACAAGATGTTCACCTATCAGATCTTGGAATTCAAGGTGACTTCAGGAACAAAGGAGGTGGGGGCAAAAGGGAGGCAGATAGAGTCAAGCTTTTCTTCTACTTTTAGTTACCTATTGGGCATTTGTGGGTCAAAGTGAAGAATCAGTGAGGTGTTTTTTTTTTTTTTTTTTTTTGTTTGGTGGGTCATAGGGCTTAAACTCTGGGCCTGGGCACTGTCCCTGAGCTCTCCAGATCAAGGCTATGGCCCTACCCTTGGGCCTGGGCATTGTTTCTGAGGTCCCTGAGGTCTTCAGTTCAAGACTACCACCCTACCGCTGGAGTCACAGCCCCATTTCCCCTTTTTCTAGTGATTAATTGGAGATAAGAGTCTCTCATTCTTTAGTGCCTGGGCTGGCTTTGAACTGTGATCCTCAGATCTCAGCCTACTGAGTAGCTAGGATTATAGGCCTGAGCTACCACGCCCGACAAGAATCGATGTTTTTAGCAAAAGCAATCTCTTAAGTCTTTGTGACAGGCCAAGCAGGAAAGTGACTTGCCCAGGTCAATAACAAGTAACTTGTAGCCTGGTGTAATAATATATACCCGGAATGTTAACATTTGGAAGGCTAGAGCAAGAGAGTTGTGAGCCCAAAGCCAGCCTCGGCTACCTAGGGAAACTGCCTCAACCAACCAACCAAACCAGCCAAACAACATGCAGCAAAGCAAAACCCCAAACCACCATCACATCACCAAAATAAATAGTGGCCAGAATGTAGCTCAGTGGTAGAGACTGGTCTATCATGGACAAGCATGTTCATCCTCAACACTCACAAACAAAACAAGACAATAGTGGTCACTTTTGAACTGTTTGACTCTGTGTTTTATTTATTGGAATCTGCTTTTACTTGTTTAGTTTTAAAACAGCCATGATTACACAAGCCTGCAAATTTGCAGAAACCACTGAGTTATATAGTGTTTATGAGTGACTTTATAGTATGTATCTTAGTAAAACTAATCATAACCCAATAAAAAACATAAACACAAAAGGAGAAAGCCTAGGGAATGAGACACTACAATCCTATGAAGAGAGTGATTTGGTAATGTCTACAAAACTTACATATGCACATTCTATGCCCTGGCATGGAACTGTGTGCCTCTGCAACCATTTACTGCTAGACTTGTTTAACATGAGATAATCAGGACATATGTACACTACATGTATATATATATATATATATATATATATACACATGCATTTGTATATACATATATGTGTGTATATATGTATACATACCTATATTTGTGTGTGCATATATACTTAGTACTTAGGATTACAGGTGTGAGCTACCGCACTCCTCAGATTGGTTTTGAAACTTGATCTTCATATCTCAGTCTCCTGAGTAGCTAGAATTACAGGTGTGAGCCACTGGTGCCTGGCTAGGCCTCTACATATGAATTCTAACTGGAGTTCTACGCAAATTCACTCTGGGAATTCATTCCAATATGTGTTCCTAAAAATGCTTGTTATAACAAGCACTTAAAACACTGGGGACCATTTGTCAAAAAGAGAGTGATTAAAGCTGGGTGCAGTGACTCATGCCTGTAATCCTAGCTGCTCAGGAGGCTGAGATCTGAGGATTGTGGTTCAAAGCCAGCCTGGGCACAAAATGACCTGAGACTCTTATCTCCAACTAACTTCAAGAAAATGGGAAGTGGGGCTTGGCTCAATGGTAGTGGTATCCTTGGGCTGAAGAGCTCAGGGACAGCACCCGAGTTAAGTTCAAGCCCCATGACCCACACACACAAAAAGTGATTAACTAAATGATGGCACCTCCATATATGGCCACATCAGGAGGTGGGGGGGGGGCTACAGTGTCACTTTATAAAGGACTGGTGATATTCTTCATGTGCCATGTCAAGTAATGTGTTTGACAGGATGCTAAAATGCTAGCATGGGTATAGAAAGTACTTGTATGTACACTTGTAAATACACAAAATCTGGCTGGACATGAAAATATTGATAATTGAGTAGTGGAAGGCTGGGGATGAGAGAGAGAGAGATTTATTTTCACTGCATAATTTTTGGTGCTTCTTGTACTTTATAGCATATGCAAATTCACCTATTCAAGGTGAGAAGCTGAGTAGAGGGTGCAGGGCCAGGAAGAAGGGGCACAGCTGTGAATGGGACACTTTCCACGTTTTATAGCTACCAGAACCAGGAGTCTGTTCTAGATAAACAGCTTCTCCAGAAGGAGGAAAATTGCTGCCTGAAGCTGGATTGTGTGTGGCCCTAGAGACTGGATTCTACTTGGGTTGGTCACTTCCCTTCCCAGAACCTCAGCTGGACCACCTGACTTCTGAGTCTTCCCGTATCTCTGGCTTGATCCTGCAGTTGGCCACAGTGAGTTTCGTTGCTGCCACTAGATGGCGTGCTGATCCTGTGTGTAGAGGAGATGCTGCTGAGGCCTATCGAGCTTTAACAGCTGATAGTGGGTCACCTGAGGGAAATTGAATACTAGAAAACAACTCCCCAGGGGTGGCAGTACCTTGGGCATTAGAAGTTGAAGGGCGTTTGTTGTCCATAATGTACTATGTTATCTCTCATCTCTTTTGCTGTTTCTTGTTTATCTCATATTGTTACAGTATTTCACCTGGTTATCTGATATATTGTATATATGCATTTTTGGTTATTTGAAATCGGATAGGGAAGGGGGGAAAACAAGATGAGGGGTGGGGGTGGGGGGAGGGAAATGGGGACCGAGACATGAGAAAGGGTATCAATATATGTGAAGTAATGCACCTTCTATCTGGTGAATATAATGTAACCTTTCTATTAATTACAGTTACAATAAAAAATATATGGGAAAAAAAGAAGTGGAGGGGCGTAGGGAGATGCAAAACACACACACAAACAAAAACCAAAACCGAAAGAAACCCAACAACAGCAACAACAACTCTGAACCCAAACAGTGCTGAGGGTTCAGCTTTTCTAGACACTTATGTCCTCAATCAAGATGGCAGGGAGGTCCCACTTAGGAGGTTGTTTAGTCCCCAGGCCTGGTGGTTAGCTTCAGAGTCTGTGCCAGCTTAGATGCCTCATTTGGTGGAGGCAGAGAGCCTTGAGGGGCATGGGCTGTGGAATCAGAGATGATGTGGACATCTGTTGACCTCATAGAACCTTTGTTTCCCATCTGCTAATGGATATAACAGTCATAGCTACCTTATGGGGTTAACCTGTCAAACATGCAGTTCTTTAGTAGTCTCTGTCCCTGATGCTGTAATATAGCTGTCTTGCTTCTAAATAATGAGGATTCTCCTTCCAAGGGATTGATGCCCATAACTCACTAGGAAGGAAGCCCGAGGGCTTCTGGGAGGAGGGATCCCTGACTGGGGCCAGTAGCTTCTCATACTGCTTTAGGACTCCAGAGCAAGTCCCTGGCTGGCGATGTAGATGTTCCCTAGATTTTTCTTTTTATAAGGACATGTCAGGAAAGCAGTGCATATCTTAGCTTAAAAGCAGTTCTGTTTAAATGCTATAAAACAAATGCTATGGAATGAGGAAGAAGGATGGCCTTTTAAAGAAGTTTTTGGGCCAAAGCCTGAATTTGAAATGGTTGGAAACCAGTAGGGCTGTTAATGTAGGGCACTTAGTGACTTTGGGCAAAATGACCTCTTCTCCACTCAGCTTTGGCCTAGAGGAGACAGGCAAGAAGATGAGACTGGGTGCCCTTGCCTGAGGGAGGAGTGAGACGTTCACGCCTGCTGTGTGGGTGAGCGTCAACTGGAAGCGTCTGACTCCTTCCTTCTCTCTTCTAGCTGAGTACAGCTTTGGGTGCATATGTGTGTGTATGTTTGAGGAAGGGACACCTTACTGTCCTACGAAAGAGGCTGTTTATTCTCTGCTCAGGTTGTGCCACCTGTAGGGAGCTCTTCCAGATTCCATGGTGTGCTTTATTCCTGGTGTGTGTGTGTGTGTGTGTGTGTGTGTGTTAGTGGCTATTATTTTTCTTTCTCTAAAATAGACCCAAAGGCTTTCTTGAAATCGGTATCTATTTCTTGAAGGATCTGTCTTTATTTCTCTTAATTAATGCTTCCAGAATGTTCGCATTAAAATGTAGCTTCCCAGAGCCTATTGCCAAGGGCCTCTTCCAGAGTGTGTCTGGGTCTGGTAGGTTGATCTTGGCGGGGTGTGGGGGGCAGTTGACTGCCTCTCCTATCCAGGGGTACCAGAGTAGCAGCTGCAGGGACTGCACTGAAGTAGGCCGAGGGCCCATGGTGCTGGCTGGGCCATGGGTGAAGGAAGGCAGAGGGGATGGGAGGACATTGCACATTGACTCTGAGCTCTGCTCTGTCCCTCACTATTCCTAAGCTCCCACCTGGAAAATGGGGACAGCAACTCCTGTCTTGCCTGGTGCCTGGTTTCTGGCAGGTGCAATGGCAGCATTTGTCCTTTGTGTTATACCATTTGTACCAGAGGGGCCCCCCCCCTCCAAGCTCCTGGCACAGATTTTGGGAATTTCTTCAGTAACTCTTCGGTGAATTTTTCTGAAGATCTGTTTCATATACATATATATGTGATATAGAAATATAATATATAATATATTATGTTATATATATATATAACTATCACACACATATTATTAGATTTGAACTCTGGCTAGCAAGGACTCTATCTTGAGCCACTCTCAAACTCCTCCCCCAATTAATTAATTAATTAGCTTTAGTTGTCTTGTTGGGTAGAATCTTGCTTTTTTTTTTTTTTTTTTGCCAGTCCTGGGGCTTGAACTCAGGGCCTGGATACTGTTCCTTAGCCTCTCTGTGCTCAAGGCAAGTACTGTACCACAGTGCTGTCTTCAACTCTTTCTGAGTAGTTTATTGGAGAGAAGAGTCTCACAGGAAGGAGGACTGTGGCTCAAATGGTAGAATGATAGCCTTGAGCTGAAGAGCTCAGGGATAGTACCCAAGCCCAGAGTTCAAGCCCCATGACCAACCAATCCCCAAAAACCTCAAAGAGTCTCACTGATTTTCTTGCCCATGCTGGCTTCAAATCACAATCCTCAAATCTGAATAGCTAGGATTACAGGCATGAGCCATTGGTGACAGATTGAATCTTGCATTTTTGCACAGGGTAAGCTTCCAGACAACTCTTCTACCTATATGTCTCCTGTATGGATAGATTCATAGGTGTGCACCACTGTGCTTAGCTTATTTATTGAGATAGAAATTTCTTTAATTTTTTTTTGGCCCGGGCTAGCTTTGAACCCCAATCTTCCTGATCTTTGCTTCCAAAGTAGCTGGGAATTGAGGCGTAAACCATTATGCTAGGTCCATTCTTTATGGGGTTTTTGAGGAAGACTATTTGAGGCTGGCCAAGAAGCAAAAACTCTGTCTTCCTGTTTGTTAGTTATGGAGTTTTAGGGGACTTTACCAGCCTGACAGGTAGAGTCCTTGTCCCTGGAGTGGGCATGATGGTGACTGCCTTGCTGGCTCCGCAGGATCAGGGAATGAAAGAAGCATCATCTGTGAAGTTTTGGGCCAGCTTTGAGGACTTACCTGAATCAGAATGGAGTGGAAGAAGAGCAGCTGTCTCAAAGTTTTGATGTTTGAAGCAGAACCAGGCTTTGGATCTGAGCCCCAGCATTTTATGTCTAAACCACTCCCAGCCAGGGGCTGACCACAGGAAGAGGTATCCTGAGAGACTTGGGCCTTCTGAGGATCCTTGGCTGTTAGCTGGAGTAGAGTGGATAGGTCGTACTCGCCTCTCCCGGGCCTCATCTCACTTGGAAAGTGTTGGTTGCATGCCTGGAGGCCTAAGACAGCTATTGATGGGCTTTCTGTCTTTCTAGATAAAGTCTGTTTTCTAAAGCTTGAATAAATGGGATCCTACAGTGTAGGCTCTTAAAAATGATTATTGTTGTTTGGTGCTAGAGATTGAACCCAGGGCTGTATGTACTTACCACAGAGTCATACTCTCAGCGTCCTCATGTTTTTTGTCTAATTTCTTTCATTCAGGATAGCAATTGATCCCCATCTGCATTATTGCATGCACTAGTAGCTATTTTTTTTCCCATCTGTGTAGCATCCCTTGACCCACATAATTTACTTATCACTTTAGCTGTTGGAGCTGTGGTTCATTCCAGTGTGGTGTGTCTCAGATAAGTTTCTGCCCTGGCGCTGATATGAAGAGATCACTCACCAGGAAGCCCTGAGGTCCTGGCTCTGTTACCTGTGCCCATCCCTGCTTGTCCCCCAGGCTCTATTCCCTCTGAAACAGGAAGCCATCACCTCCCATTCCTAAGGTCTCACTCATTCTGACAATTCTGTTTCTCTGTTACCATGGCCTACTCTCCACCCCAATCACTGGGCCAATGGTGGAGGCTGGCCTGCTTTGCCTACCATATAGCCCAAGGCTCACTGTGGTATGGAAGGGAAGCTCTGTGGTTTGTCATCTCTGGAGAGCTTAGGCCAAGAAGGTTGCATAATCCTGGAAAGCTGTCCACACCTTCATGCACATGCCGGGGATGGATGTCTGCTCATTCTGACAGCCTCACCCTGGGCAGAGGGGATGTGGGTCTGGGTGGGTTCACCCCCACTTTCTCCCACTGGTCCCCACCCCTCAGTGGACTGGCTTCCTCTGTCTCCCAGCAGTTGCAAAGTGCCCTACTTAGATCTTGAGAGGGCCGCCCAGCTCTTTACCATGGTGGGGCGGGGGTAGAAAGCAGAGGTTTGCATCCCATCTCCGGTGCCAGATCTGGAAGAACAATCCCTGATTGCTGATGTCTCAGCAACACTGGAGAGATCTCCCCATGGACTGCTGTCAGCATCACTCCCTGACCTGACGAGCCCTTTGGGGGTGGGGTAGGGGTTGCTGGGCTTTAGGATTTTATCTCTTCCAGAGCCTACTGAGCCATGTCTAAGGCCTCCAACTGCCTGAGAGGCTAGAAAACAGGTGACAGGGGCCTAGTGGTAGAGTGCTCGCCTAGCATGCACGAAGACCCAGATTCAATTCCTCAGTACCACGTACATAGAAAAAGCCAGAAGTAGTGCTGTGGCTCAAGTGGTAGAACTCTAGCCTTGAGAAAGCCCAAGGACAGTGCTCAGGCTCTGAGTTCAAGCCCCAGACCTGTCCAAAAAAAAAAAAAAGAAAGGAAACAGGTGACATCAAGAGGCAGAGAATGTATTTGCCATTGTGGAAGATGGAACCATATAGCCTTAGGTTCAAGACCTGGTCTACCATTTTTTAAAAATGTAATATATAACAGGGTTACAATTATATTTGCCAGATAGTAGGTGCATTACTTCTCACACAATGATAGCCCTTCTCATGTTTTTTGTCCCCATTTCCTTCCCCACCTCCCCCATCCACCATTTATTAGTTAGGTGACTTAGGCAATGAGGTGACCTTTCTGACTCTTAATTCCTGCCCCTGAGTGGAACAAACCGTGCCTTGTCCTGAAGTACAGAGACAGTACTACTCCTAGCCAAATTCCTGGCCCCAATTTCCTAAATATTCTTTGTTCTGCATAACCCAGCACCCAACCATTGTGTTCCAGATAGGATTATGGCAGTTTCAACCCTTTGTGGTCTCTGTTCAAGGTTGGCCCAGTTGCTTGAGAGAGGAGGCAAGCCTGAGCTGGGAAGGAGATAAGGGTCAAGTCTAGAGCAGAAGTTGGAGTGGAGTGGGGCTGGGGTGGACAGAGGCTTAGTGAACTGAAGCAGCTCAGATAAGGTGGTGATGGCTTGTGGGGATGTTGCGGAAGGCTGATCTGGGTGAGCAAGCCCCTGCTATTTTCAGCAAGTTCAAATCCCCAGCCCAGGTCACCCAACACCCTGGGGACTAGGGAGGCTGTGTTAACGTGACTGGAGCAGAGCCACCTGCCCGCTTCGATTAAACAGACACATTTAGAGCTCAGATAAAAGGAAGTGGTGAGTAGCTGGAGCCAGCAACAGTTCACCAAGAACATGCAGAATAAATGTCAGCCTGAATTAAGAGCCTTCTATCGGGTCCTGGTTTTTTTTTAATTTTCATAAAAGGTTTAAATAATGGCACAGAAGGCTGAATTATCAAATCAGTAGGCAATGTATGGTTGAAAGTGGATAGGAATTAATTTAATGACAAATGAGGCTTCACCATCAACTGGAGTATTATAAAAACCATGGACCACCGGACAGCACTGGAGGCATGCAGTCTTGCACAGGCATAATCAGGAGCCTGGGACAGGCTCCAGCAGGCCAGTAGCCTGCCTAAGGGCATGCAACAGGCTTTGTACATTGTCTTGCTCTAGAATTGAATATTGGAATGCATAGCCGAAGAAAGAGAGGTGTCCTCAGGTCTCTCCTGCTTGGATAATTAAGACGGAGGAGTGGGGATCATGGTGAGTGTGGGTGCTCATCCCCTAACCATGCAGGGGTATAGCTGGCTCCTGAGTCTCTCAAAGACCCTGTAAGAAGGAGGAGGCCATATTCTTGCCTGGTGCAGTCAACTCTTGACATGAGCTTTTGTCACCTTCCATGCCCATGATCGGGTGACAGACACGGGGCAGAGGTGGTAGGGCTCCCTGGGGGCTGTCAGCTCTTCCTGTGTCTGGTGTGGAAAGGATGTGCCAGTGTCCTGAGGGACACAGGAAAGTTGCAGAGGCCTGGTTGCAGGGACAGAGGAGGCTGTGGGACCAGCAGATGCCCCAACGGCATAATCAAGTTATAGGTATAGAAGGATTCTGACACTTTTTGAAGAAGGGGGCCTGACTTAAGGGGTGATGGTTAGAAGAACTGGGGCTTGGAGGCACCTGGCCATATAGGAGCCATCTGCCTTCTAGTGATAGAAGGGCAGATCCAGACTAGACTCTACTCCTTGTATCAGTGGAATGATAAGATTGGGTGTCTTTAGAGTAGTGACTCATGGAGTGAAGGGGCAGCTCAGAGACTGGGGTCTGCTAAGCTAGGACTCTTGTCCTGTTAGGGAAGCTGTGAGGGACAAGGAGGGGCTGACCGGTGCATTGCAGGCATGGAGGCGTAGTGGACTGGCCAAGCTTCAGCCCTTGGGAGCTCATGAGCACATGCAGCCCACTTGCATCTGCCATGGCACTACTTCTGGCAGCCAAAAAGTGCCCTTAGAGCTATCTCTGATGGCTCTAGGATGGAGGCAGAATGAGGCCATTTACTACAAAGAAGGGGAGAGGCCCAGAGTGAGGCCAAAGCACAATACTTCCTGTGCAAGAATCTCTGCTCCAGGATACTTCTGTGCTCCCAGACTGGACCTGGGCAGTCTGGGGGGACAGCGTGTCTCTAACATTTAGCTGGGTCCAGAGTAAGCGGGAGCTGTGGGTCTTCCTCCTGTCACCTCCATCCCGGAGTCCAACCACAGTAGCCTGTGCTGGTCACAAAGTGCCCTTGTCTGGAGTACAAGAACAGAGTTTAGACGTGAGAAGTTGGCAGAGGTCAAAGGTATGACCTTTCTCCAGGAGCCTTTGTCCCCTCCAGCTGAGGACAGAGGTTGTTGGCTGAACATTCTGTTACCCTTAGTTGAAGTACAGGATACAGGGTGAAATGGGTGAAGGGTTCCTAACTTGTGTTCCCATTTGCAAATAACTTCAAGGAACCATTCCACTTGGGCCTCCTCTCAACCCAGAGACCTGTTTGGTGAGCTGTGAATGGTGGAGTTTGGGACTGGCTTGCTGCCTGGCTCTGTATACCAGTAACCAAGAGTCACCCAAGACTCTGCTCAATGCTTCAGATGCAGAGGTGTCTGTGCTTTGCTCACAGGGCAGGGCAATGGTCTTCTATAGAAGGAGGTGTTCATGCTTACCCACTTTGGGGGTAACAGATGACAGTTCCATCACAGCCCTGCCACCTCAAGGCCTTTTGCAGCTGGGAAACAAGGGGGAGAAGTGAGTCTCCCAGGGCTTGTCCAGATGTGGAGGTGGTAAATTTCTAGCATCAGAGTGACTCAATCCTTGAGATTAGCAGCTTTTCTCTGAAATCAGTCAGAGAAGCCTGATCCCTTGTGCATGTATGTATGTATGTGCATGAGTGTGTGTGTGTGTGTGTTGAAAAGTCAGGATATTTAGAGATGAATCCTGTCTACAACACTATCTTGCTTCATGACCTTGAGCATGTCACTTTGCTGTGAACCTAAATCCTCTCTCTGAAAAAGGAGCTGGACCAACAATCGAAAGGGGTTGTGCATGCATGTGTGTGTGCATGCATATGTGTGTGCATGCATATGTGTGTGCATGCATGTGTGTGTGTGTGTGTGTGTATACACGCGCATGTGCATGTGTGCACGTTTCTCTGTACCCTCTGCCAAAGGTGATGAAAACTAGAGGACTATTGTTCCAACACTAAGGTCCTGATTGGTTGGGCAGGAGGAAGGCACTGAGTTTCAAATAGATTAATCAGGTGTTGTAAAGACTTGTGGAGGAAATGATCCCTCATCCTCCTGACTGGAAGGAACACCGTGGACCGCGGGCAGGTAGCTCAGCATGGCTATCATGGGTAGTTACTCTGTTTCAAGGCCGTCTTGCTATTTTTTCTCAAGCTGTCTTTGAATGCATGATCTTCCCATTACCACCTCCCTAGTAACTCCCTAGCATGCACCAACACACTTGGCTTGTAGTTGCTCTTCCTTCTTACCTTATGTCCATCTTGATTACATCTTTCCTGGTCCTGGCTTCCTGACATGAGCTGTGGGAGGCTGCTGGGCTTGAGGAGGTAAGGTGGAGCCTGTGAGGGAGCTCCAGGGCCCCAGAGGTAGGAGCACTTGAAGGGTTGCTCTGCTCCTTCAGAATCTATTGTCTTTGAAGGATTGCTCGTTTCTGTCACAGCCTCCCCTCTCAGCATGACTGTTCATGAGAAGCCAGCACAGGAGAGAGTGATGGCTTCTACCAAAGCTTCACTCCACACGGGGCCATTGTGGAACTGGACACAGCAAGGTAGATAAGGGCATCTACTCTGTTAGTGAGGCCATCCTGCGTGGGTTCAAGTCGCTGCTTTGCTGCTAACTCACTGCTTGACTCAGGGCAGCCAGTAGCTGTCTTGAATGCTGGTGTGAGCTGACACATAATTAAGCATTACATATCTCATATTGTTATTGTCTTCAGTTATAGAGGAACTTATATGTTAAAACTTATTTACTCATGTATTTTTTGTGCTGTTACTGGGGAGTGAATTCAGGGCCTCATGTTCTTGTTTAGCTTTTTTGTTCAAGGGTGGAGTTCTGACACTTGAGACGCATCTCCATTTGTTTTTGGTTAGTCATGAGGCTTGAACTCAGGGCCTGGGTGCTATCTCTGAGCTCCTTTTGCTCAAGGCTAATATTCTACCACTTTGAGTCACAATTCCACTTATAGTTTTCTGGTGGTTAATTGGAGATAAGAATCTCAGATTTTCCTGCCTGGGCTGGGTTTGAACCTAGAGCCTCAGGATCTCAGCCTCCTGAATAGCAAGGATTACAGGCATGAGCCATCAATGCCAAGCCATCTCCACTTTTAATTGCTTTGAACCACTTTTAATCTCCATTGGCATTATAGGCATGAGTCACTGACATGCAGTCTAAAATTTTAGAATTTAGTGCAGAGAGGGGAAAATAAGAGCTTTAGTGAGATTAAAACAATTTTATTTTGAGACAGAGTCTTGCTTTGTAGCCTGGATTGGCCTTGAACTGGTGATCCTTCTGCCTCAGGCCTCCAAGTGCTAGAATTATAGGAGTGCCTGCCATGCCCAGACCATCACTGAGATTTTGATAGATGAACGTATCACAAAGTGTGATCGGGGCAAACAATGTAAAGTTTTTGTATTCATCTGGCTGTCAAGGCAAGGGATCCTGTTAAAAGAGAGGGACATGGCACTCCTGACTGTCCCCGGGGGTGTCAGCAAAGCTCATCAGACTCTACAGACTGTGTGGCAAGCAGCTTACCCTAAGTTGTCACTCATAGCTGTGTGATCTCCCTTCTGGGAGCCTAGTTTACTCAAGGTGATTTCTAAAGTCCAGTTCTCCTAGTCTGATCCAGGATAATGTTAAAGAAAACTGGATGTTCTGGAAAGTCCCTAAAGCAAAGCCAGTTGACCACCAAGTTTCTTCCCAAATTTCTCTGCAAAACAGAATCTAGTCAGCCCTGAGATAAAGAGATTGGTTAGATGTTGTTTAGAGACCCCATGAGGGGTCATGGCTTCCTTCTGACAGCAACAAGGGCGAACGAGGACAGAGGAATGGGAGCCTGAGCCTGGTCTCCATAGACAGCATTTATTAGGTGCCATTCTCATTGTGAAGACAGATAGGTGGGAGGAGCTGATGGGGGGGCCAGGGCAGCCACAGCCTGGGGAGTTCAGGGGCTGCCCGGGGTGGGTGTGGGTGATGTCACCCACACATATTGCATATTCTGTGGCAGTGTGCCCAGGCATAAGGCATTGGGGAAGCAGAAAGGCTGCCTGCAATGGGAGGGGGTGAGACAGGAAGTGACATTAGCCTTCTAGTTCCCTAGGAAAGAACCCACTAGAGACCAGCAGTCTACTGCACTCTGCCCCAGGGCCATCAGCCACCTTCCCCACCCTCTCTCTGCAACTTTGGTTATGGCTCCCTCGGGTTGGACAGGACTTGACCCCTCGAGGGCAGGGTCACACATAGAACAGAGGCAGCAGCACTGTCCCCCACCCCAACATAAATACAGAGGGCATACCTCCAGGTCCTGCTATTCAGGGCACGTGGACAGCCAGCTCCTCTACACGGAGACAGGACACACACAGGCCAGACTTCTTCCCACTCACCCAGGGACTGGAGGACATGGCTGGGAAGGGGCCTGAGGCTCACCACCCTGCAGGCTCCTCTCTCCAGCTTCCCTAATGCTAGAGTTCCGTCTGGCCTTGCTCAGCAGCATGGAGGAAGAAAGGACTGGGAGGAGAGGTTCCTCGCCTTAGCCTCCCGCCCCTCCCCCATTTTTAGAAAATTTACAGTAACTGGGGATAAAACCCAAGGTTTTGCCCATGGGAGGGAGGTGCTGTGCACTGAGCTACATCTCTAGCCCCATGCCCACACTTGCTGCTTCCTAATTCATTCTCCCAGCTCCAGCTTTGGGTCCCCAACAACAAGCTTCAGGCATCACCTCCATTTGTTACCCTTTCCTTGGCTTCTGAGTTGTAAGTGGGTTAGGCAGAGGGCACACCTGGCAGAGGGCCAGCTTCCAGCCTACAGAGGTTCCTGGCTTTGGCCACGGCCTATCTTTAGTAACTACAGACATGGCTAAAGGGCCAGAGTTACTGTTTCCAGAGGCTATGCCTGCCAGCTTTCTAGACGATTCCCCTCAATTCCCAAACTCTTAGCCTTTCTTCTGAGGTACTGGGCTCTGATCCTCTTGGTCTCAAGAACTTCCCAGCTTGTAATCAGGCAGTCCAGAGACAAAGGCTTGTTCAGAGTTCCTGCCTTGAGGCCCAGAATAGTCAAGTCTCAGCCTCAAGGGTCAGGCTGTGGCTTCTGGTTTCCTTTCAACCCAAGCTAGGCCCAAGATGCAGGGAGAAGTGAGTAGGAGAATACTGGGCTGGGAAAGAATACTGGAAGGAAGAATACTCAGGCTGGGAAGAAGCAGGTGGGTTCCGAGCTCCCCTTTGCCTTTCGCAATCTGCATCACCCTGGGTAAGTCATGTCGCTATATCCTCATTTATAATAGCATGGGGATAAGGATCCCTGCCCTGGTGACTAGAGCATATTGTGACACTCAAATGAATGTGTAGGCAGGGCAGGTTTTTCTGAGGCTAAAAAAAAATCACTAAAAAAGTCACCCTACATATTTGAGTTGGTGATCCTTAGCAGATACAGGCCCAGCAGTCAGTCTTCTGTTTCGGCTACCAGAGTCAGGAGGGCCTGAGTCCCCCAGATCCCCTGAGAATTCGGCTACTTGCCAGGGGGCTCTTCCCCGAAGACTTGGGAGCCACTGTCTCTTGGCTTCCCTTGCTCTCAGGCCTGGTCTTCTAGTCCTTTCTTTTTGTCCTACCTTTTGGGGACTAGCTTTAGCGACTGCTGGCATTTCCATTTTCTTCATAACTGCAAAGCCATGCAAAATAACACAGAAGGAAATGGGAGGCTGGGAGACAACAGTGAGGGGATGTGGAGAGGGACAGGACTGAGAGGTGTGTGTGTGTGTGTGGGGGGGGTGACCTGGACAAAGACACCCTTGGCTTTTGGAACCAAGGGGAGGTGGGAGACCTGGCAGGACAGAGGTATAAATAGAGATGCAAACGTACATGGAATAGAGGTCCCCTCAGGAGGTTGGGGGTGGGTGGGTACCAACTGGCCTCTGAGGACTTAGGAGCATCTTAGATTTCCAAAGGGATGGGAGGCTTCCGGTGGCCACCTTCCCTCCACCAACCTCCCACCCCCACCAAGTTTCACATTTGCAGGGCTCAGATGGGGGGGGGCTCCAGGGGTCCTCAGAACCCAGCCTTCCTGCTGGCCGCTGCGAGCAGGCACAGTCGGAGATGGGGGCTGGGGGCGAGGGGTGGGAGGGCTGGGGAGGGGGCGTCCCATTGGGCCAAAGGCTTCGGGTGGGGGTGGCCTCCCTCCTGAGCGACCCCCCCCCCCCGCGCTGCTCCTCCTGGTGGGGGGGGGGCAGGACTTCCTGCCCAGCCCGGGTTCCCGCTCTCCCCGGTCGGGGCCTGGCGGGGCTGTGGTTCACACGGAGCTCCTGCGCTTCATGAGGCTGCGGAAGGTGGTGAGGCTGTGCAGGCCGGTGGACACGGAGCTGATGGCGGAGCGCTGCGTCCCGCTGCACAGGCAGCGGTGCGAGGGCGTGTCGCTGTAGCGGCCGCCCCCACCCGCCGACGAGTGGCTCTGCTCCACGCACGTGTCGGACGTGGACAGGTCCCGCGGGATGATCATGGGGATGGAGTACTGCAGCTTCTCGCGGCTCTTGTACCACAGGCACGAGCACATGGATTGGAAGTGCAGCACCTCGGAGTAGACGTTGCGGAAGCCGCCCGCGCCGCCGCCGGCACCGCGCACCCCGAGGCCTCCCGGGGCCGCCATGGGGGACAGCGCGTGGGGCGCGTGCGCCAGGCCGAGGCCGCCGCCGCCGCCGCCGCCGCCGCCGCCGCCGTCGAGGCGGGCGCTCAGGCAGCCCAGGCCGCCCGCGCCGCCGCCCGCGCCGCCCGCCTGCCCGTTGTGCGTGAGCAGCGCGCGGTGCTCGGCGTCCCGCTTCTCGTCCTCGGCGTTCATGGTCATGAAGCGCAGCACCACGAGGTTGAGGAAGGCGCCGATGACCGTGAGCCCCGTGAGGATGTAGACGAAGCTGAAGGCCACGTACTGCGGCTGCGTCTGCAGCGCCTGGTCCTTCTGCAGCGCCACGTAGTCGCCGAAGCCGATGGTGGTGAGCGTGATGAAGCAGTAGTAGTAGGCCTGGAAGAAGGTCCAGCGCTCGTAGTAGGAGAAGGCGGCGGCGCCCACGCACAGCGTGCTCACGCACGAGAAGAAGCCGATGAGCACCATGTTGGCCATGGACACGTCGGCGCGCCGCAGGCCCAGGCCCTTCTTGGCGCGGTGCAGCAGGTACCTCACGAAGGTGTTGATGCGCTCGCCCAGGCTCTGGAACATGACCAGGGTGAGCGGGATGCCCAGCAGCGCGTAGAACATGCAGAACACCTTGCCGCCATCCGTGCTGGGGGCCGCGTGGCCGTACCCTGGGGGCCGTGGGGGAGACGGAGAGAAAACACGAGCTGTGGGGCTGGCCTGGTGGAGACCCCCCTCCTCTCCCTCTTCCTGGCCTCCTCGCCCTCCCCCCGACCCTGCATCCCCCCCCATCTTGCACCAAGTTTCCACTTTTCTACTTCTTCCTCCGTTCCCTCCTCCTGCACTCTTCTCCCCTCCTCCACCTCTTCCACCTCTCCCCCCCCCCCCCCCACAGGCTCCACCAATGTCCCTGCACCCTGGACTAGCCCTGTATGTGTCACTTCCAGAGGGCAAAGAGAAAGGATGAAACTGGGCTCACTGACTCTTCCAGGGTCCAATTATTTGGAAGCAGAGCAATGGAAGTTTGAACTTGAATTTGGTTCGCTGCAAAAAGCTGAAGTGTTCCATATACTACCTAGGAAGGATCTGGCTTCTGGGAATCTTATCCAGAGGTCGTTGGAAGCATGGGTGTCAGTTGAACCCCAGCTTCCAGTCTTGCATCTGTGGACTCTGGGTGTGTGTGTGCTCACTGGCTTCTCTGGGTTTTAGTTACCATGACTGTGAGGGGAGGTGGTTGGACTGAGAGGCTTTGGATTCCTGTGATTCAGTGTGCAGGGAGGGAAACTGAGGCCACACCCCCACCCCCAGTTGGATCAGATTCTCCAGAGTTGCTTTCAGCTCCTGGTCTGGAACCAGGTCCCTAGCATCTTCCTGTAGACTTGCTTGACCCAAGTAGGCTCTGTTCCCAGTGGGATGTGACATTACCTGTGGCAAAGCATCAACCCCGAGTGTCTCTCCAGGTGTGTTACCACTGCTAGCTAGACTCTGTGTCCCTCCCCCCCCCCCTTCCAGTCTTCACTGAGCCAGGACTGAAGCAGAGCAAGCCTCTTTGAACTAACCATCAAATGGCCTTGAGTTCTGGCTAGGGAAAATGACCCTGGATGGGAACTCAGAAGCTCTGGGCATAAGATTCTGGTACTGTCACTAGTAGCTTTGTGACCTTGGGAAAATTATTCACCCTCTGATCATGTTTTTCATTTAAAAAATGAGAGCTACTGCTCTGGTCCTGTTTCTTTCACCAGACTTATGGGAATAAATATTTCAAGTTTTATTAAGAGCATTATGATAATGGAATAATGTTGGCAGCTTTGCCATGTTTTCTTTTCTAAGCTGCACAAAATATGCTTCTTCCATGCAGTCCTCCTGGATTCCTCACAGTTGACAGTGATCTCTGCCTTTGTGTGGCATGGAATATGTTCAGCCGTGAACTCCGGGGTCTCCAGCTGCATTTCACTAAACACCAGCGTTGAGGGGCACTGCCAAGGTGTATGTGCTCCATAGCTTGTGCCTCCCTGGGAGCTCAAAATATGCTTGGTTTAATTACAGGCCTGAATACCATGTGTCAAATCCTGTCTGTAATGTAGATGAGCAGAGTATGCTCAAAGCATATGCGCCCTCCCCCCACCATATGTGTATGTGTGTTGTGTAACTGCTCTGAGTCTTAGTTTCCCCATCTGTAAAATGGGGCTAGTAAGTCACTTGCCTTAACAGGGATTTGGGAGGAGTAAGTAAGATAATGTATGCAGTGCACTTAGCCTGGAGTCTGGTACTTATCAAGGGCCCAATAATTGCTGACTGATTAATAATGAACCAAGTGCCAGATTACTCTCACGTTTCCAAGAGAGCACCCGGCTTGGGAGCAGCTGAGTTTCAGTAAAGCTGGCATGTGTGCCAGCCTAGGCTATCTGAATCTTCAAGCTCAGGGATATCCGGGGACAGCTGTTCTGGGTGAGGAGGCTTTAGGGCTGTGCTTAGAATGGACTCCCCTGCCCCTTCTCCCCCATGGCATCTGGCCATCTCTCCCTTTTGCCAGGGGCTGTGCAGCTGAGCTGTTGAGCCGCGGTGCTTGAGCCATCCACAGTCCAACAGGGTGAGAACAGATTGTGCCTGCCAGCCCAGCCTGCCAGCCAGACCACAACTCACCTCGACAGCTGTGAAGGTCCCTAGCCAGGGCCGCTGCTTATCCCGCCCTGCCCTGTCCCCAGGGGTGGCACTGCACAGTGTACAGAGGGGCATAGCACTGGGGATAGGGCACCGTAGGGAATGAGGAGTGTGGGCCAGAGCTCTGTTGTGTGACCTTCAGTACATGCTGGGCTCGCTTGCTTTGTCTACAGTAGGGGTGGTGGAGCTGAAGCTTGTAATCCCTGCCCTGCCTGCCCAGCAGGGGGCCAGGGAAAGGAGACACTGCTGGGTGGAAAAGTTCTTAGTAGCCCATGGAGTGGCAGAAACAGTGATGATGGAACCTTATAGGAAAAGACCCTGGAGGGCTGTCCAGGGAGCAGAGCCATTTGTGGGGCCAGGAAGCCATGGCACGGGGTACCCCTTCTCTAGCACCACCCCCACCAACTTTGACCAACTTTCTCTATGCTCTACCATAGCTTGTAACTGCTACCATTCAGGAAAACTCAGTGCCCACTGCTTGGACTTTCTGCCCATGCAGGCTGCCCTCAAAGCCCCCGCGCCCTTCCTGCTGTGATTCTAGCCCACCATCCCTGCCTAGCTTGTTCCAAACCCTCAGTAGCCACCTGACTTTTCACCATGTACCCAGACATGCTGAGCGCCCCATACCAGTGCTTCCCCCTCTAACACCCTCCACCCTTATCCCCTCCATTGGCTGGCTTAGGCAGCTCAAAGCCCAGCTCCAGCCACCAGTGACCATCCTCCCCCCGCACTGTCCCACTGAACTTGACTCTCAGAGCAAATGACTCATCCAGGCTTGACCAAAGGCTCCTACCAGGGCGGAGTATCAGTCTACCCAAGGCCTGCACAGATCTAACCCCCTGAAGCAGATACGCAGGCACACTCTCACTCCCGGCCACAGGCCAGGACCTACTCATCAGAAGCTCTGACCCTTGAGACACGCTTTCACTGAATCCTCAAAACCCTCTTATAAGGTCACCATGGTGAGCGCTTCCCCCCCAGCCGTGCTCAGGAGCAGCCTGGTGAGTTGCTCCTAGCCATCAGGCCTTTCTGACCCAGCATTCATGCCAGTGTACCAGAGACAGTGGGTCACCCCAGGAAGGGAAACTGAGGCCAGGGAGGAGGGCTGTTCCAAGTAGAAGATGAGGCACCGTGGTACAGAGAGTGATGCCGAGGAGACAGAGACTTTTCCAGCACGGGGCCAGGGTAAGATTGTCCTGTTGTCACTGGGCGAGAGGGTGAGGGAGCCAACCTGCTGACGTGGATGCCCAGCTTGGAGGACAGCCAGCCAGGGTGGAGTCAGTCCCAGGGGGCCTGGGCTTCTGGGAAGTCACTGGGAGTTTGGCAAGCCTGGTCTGCCTGCAGCAGGCTCTTGCCTGCCTGGGCCCCATCTGAGACAGGCGTGGGGCTTTGTGAGAGAGAGGGCGAAAGGTGTTGCTCTGTCTAGTCCTGCAAGTGTCTGTGTGAAGAGTTCCATCTGTCCCTCTGACAATGACACACAGGGGGCTGCATTCTGGGCTCATCCAGGGGTCATCTCCCAGGCCCCACTGGAACTTGTGTCTTAATTATGGGACACTAGCTGCTGCCTCTTGGAGCCACCCAATTAAGGTGACTCTTAGGTAAGGATTATTTGGCTTGTTCCTGCTTCCTCTCTCTGACTCGCTCCCCTGAACCCACTATAGATTCAAAGGTTCCCAGTGCTTTAGTCCTTATGCAGATGAGGAAACAGAGGACCAGAAAGGAAAAGCAGCCCGCTCAACGCCATACAGCTGGGGAATAGAAGAACCAGAGCAATATCCCTGAATGGATTCTAAAACCAATGATTTGTCTACTGCTGTACCTGTCCAGGTGTGACACCCAATCACAACCAGCAGCTCTTACCTGGGAGTCACTTAACTAAGAGGGTTTAGGAGCTAACGGGAGGCATGGAAGTCACTTGAAGAAGCCAGATGCTGAGCATAAAAATTACGTGGTTGGGCATAAATATTGTTAATATTAATTGTTTTAGGGTATCAAGAAACTAAGAGATGGAATGGGAAGCTCCAGGCTTCCATTCTTTCCTTTTCTGCCTGTCACTGCCAAGGAGCTTAGACATTGGCTAAAACCCTTCCCTCTAGGACATTCAGAGCCTAGAGGGGGTTGGTCAGTTTTGACCCTCTCTGTAACCACTGTTTCTTCTTGTGGCCTATATTTCTTTCTAGTCAAGCCCTTGGTAATGGGCTTGGCTGGCTGCACTCAGTTACCTGCCATCCATTAGTCTCAAGTGCCTGCTAGCTTGCCAGCCTGACCTTCTACTCATAGCATAGCTGGCTGTGGGGTGGGGACATTGGCCAAAGACTTGGGTGGAGGAGAGTGCATGAGGTTAAAGGTCTGCTCTGATCTTGGCTGCGACCAGGTTTGTGTCTCAACCAGTCCCTTTCCCTCTCTGGGCCTCAGTTCTCCATCTAAATGACATGGACGGACAGGTCAGGATAAGATTCTCTCATTTCTTCTTCCCTCACCCCCCCACCCCCCCTTGCCCTGCATTTGTTTTGTGTGGTGGTAGGGTTGAGCTGTGGGCCTTGTGCTTGCTAGTTGGTGTACCACTTGGTGGTTGGTTGAACCACACCTTTTTTTTTTTTTTGGCATTTTCCCTATAAGGGTCTTACATTTATGCCTTGGACTGTGTTCCTTCTATTTATACTTTTCACATGGGTGGAATGGATGACAAATGCGTCTCACTGTACCCAGCCTTTTATTCATTGAGAAGGGGTCTCAAGAAATTTTTGTCTGGGATGGGCTCAAAGTACAATCTTTCTGGTTTCTTTTTCCTTCCTATCAGGGATTATAGGTGTGAGTCTCTGTGCTCTGCTCCCCACCTCTGCTCACTGCTGTGAATGCCTTGTATAATCTTCTCTCTTCTCCCACCATTTTGAGAGAGTTCATTTATGCAACATGATACATTGATTAATACAGTGTATTTACTATCCAGGCACTGGATAAATTATTGTTAAAGCCATAAACAATTAATTCCCTCATCAAAATTAATTAGTGCATCTGCTAATCATAATATCTGTTTAACATAAGATAATTGGTTCTATGAGGCTGAAGTAAGTTATCTTTATATGTTCAAATACTGAAAGTAAGTGGGGGCCTGTGTGGTTTAGTGGAGTAGATATGCACACAGGCTTTGGAGCCAAACAGCTTTTACCCTTGGCTAGGTTATTTAATCCCCTGCCTCAGTTTCCACAGCATTAAAATGGAGATAATGATGTTTGTTCCGAATAGACTTGCTGTGGGGTTTAGCAAATTAGCAGACCTAAAATGCTTAGAACATCAGTAGCAACAAATACAAATTATTAATATAAATATTTTGGGAAACCTCAAGAAAGTCTTTGTGTGTGGGCGCACATCCATCTGCATATGGGGCTTGAACTCAAGGCCTGAATTGGCATTTTTTTTCACAGCTGTCACGCCAACATAACCCCAGTCCAGCTTTTGGCTGGTTGATTGGAGATAAGAATCTCTCACATTTTTCTACCTGGGTTTGCTTTGAACTGAGATCCTCAGATCTCAGCCTCCAGAGTAGTTAGGATTACAGGTGTGAGTTGCTGACATCAGCAAGATGAGATGATCTTTGAAATTTCTTTTAGCACTAGTATTCTGTGACCAGTGTTTTCTAGTGTTCCTGGAATACTGGCCTTATGGAGTTAGTAAGTATTGGATGAGGAAAAGATTGTTGTTTGGTTACATTAATTGGGGTAGAGCTGGACTAAAGAGGATCTACTGTCATTTGATTCAGGTGTTGGCTTTCTCAGGGCCATACTTGTATTTACATGTAGGGCCAGTCGAAGCTGGGTGAAACTGTTAAGTTTTCCATGTATTGGGTGGTAGAGCTCCCCCCCCCAATCAAATGTCTGGACAAATGTACCTTGGAATTACATTTGGGAAATACTTCTCTAAAGTCCTTCTTCCAGGTCTCTGGGCTTGAAACTCTCTTGATTTTAGTCTCTTGGTGAATTATAATCACAGGGCCCTTGGCAATGCGCAGTCATACCCTGCCTCTCCACAGACCTCTCTGGCTGGGCTCATGTTCTGAGGGAAGATGGATGAGGTGACCTGTGGCCTGAGACATCCAAAGGCTGCGAACTCTGAGCTGATGCTGAACATGGGAAGAGGGTCTGACTTTGAAAGCTTGGGCTTGTGGGGCTGCCAAACAGTACAGGCTCCAGGGAGAGGCAGCTCCAGGGCCTGCAAGGCTGGGCCTGACTGCTGGCTAAGAGAAGGTACCTGGGAAAGGGCTGGAGAGCACAAGGATGCCGAGCCAGGAAGTGGGACTAGAATTGGTTAAGGAAGTACAGCTGGCAGAGTCTCCAGACCTACCTCTGAGGATGCAGGGAGGGGCTGGGGCCTGCCAGAGAAGACAGCATAGTTCCTTCCCACCTGGGAGATCTGCTTAGATGTCCCGAACCTTTCCAGAACCTTCCAGAACCTTCTTCCCTGAATGGTGGGGCCTCTCACACTGCCTGTCCCATGAGAAAGGAGTCCTGCATGCTGTAAGCCCCTGGGGGGTGAGCCAGTCCCCTGTGTTATTCACAGAGTCTGGTGGGGTGAGGACAGTCACTCAGCAATTACTGAGGCTTGTGGCTATGGCCAAAGTTCTAGAGGACTCTCTAGCCCGTGATCGTGGAGAGAGGCCCTTTTCTCATACACCCAGCTTCAGGGATCTCTGATAACTCAGAGTGTGCCTGTCCTTGCCAGGGCCTCCAGCCCAGCCCCATTCAAAATGAACTCAACTCTCTGACCCCATAAGGAACCCCTGCACCCCCCACAGTAAGTAGCTGAGCGAGAGCTAGGCCCTAGAGCTAGTGGAGGGTGTGGAGCGGGTTAGCATGCAAAGCTGGGCCTGGAGTTTGTTGCCAGGCTAGAACTCCAGCTTGGGGAAGGACAGTCTTGAAGCACAGCACCCAATCCCTTACTCCACCGCTCCACTGCTCGCCCTGCCCCTTCCCAAAACTTCTCTTCCCACTACCTCTCAGCTCTGCCCCAGCAGGCCTTCCTCTCTCTTTAGCTGCCCCTACCCATAGGTGTCCCTTTTACTGGTTCCTGGGGGCTTCTTGTGCAGAACTGCCCCATGCCCCTCCCCCCGTTCCAGGCCTGCGTGGCATAGGCGGGGGTGGGGGGTGGGGGTGGGGGTGGGGAGCTAAGAAGGAGGGTGCTGGTGTCATGGAAAATCCCTTCAGCAGCCAAGGTCAGTGTTTGCAGACATAGCTTGGCTTGGATCCAGGCCTGCCTCTGGGACTAACTCCCTCTGTCCATCCCAGAGGCCAGCCCTGTGCAGGGGCCTCCTAAGCTCTTCAGGGCTGTTCAGGGTGCCTGGGGCAGAAGCCTTTTGAGTGATTAGTGCTGTAGTGTGGGCCACTTCATAGTTCCACTTGCCCATTTTGCAGATAGGTAAACCAAGGCCCAGGGAAGCACAAGGATCCGTCTCAAGTCCTAGAAAGTTAGCATCAAAGTGAAGACTGGAATACAGGACCCCCTGTCCTCACTTGCCCTCTTGGACTCCCCAGAGAGCTTCAGCCAAGGAATAGGAAGGTAGTTAAAGACATCTGTTAGGTCAAGGACAGCTTGTGGTTAGGTTGGTGATACAGCGGGCAGAAATAGACCAGAGGCTCAACAAGGCTCCAACTTCAGCACACTTTCTGTCTAGAAGTAACTGATGGGATCTCTCACTCAAAGCACTTTGGAATCATTAATGTCCCACCCAGAGAAGTTGCTAACTACACACACGAACCAAATGCATGGCACTGTTGGGCCAGTTTTTTGGAAGAGATTTACAACTGGAATAGGAAAACTGGATGTGGCTGGAATGTTGGGGAGGGCTTCTAGGAGGAGGTAGCATTTGCCCTGAGCTCTGTAGGGTCAATGGGAGATGCAGGGTCTCTGGAGTCCTTGAAGCAAATAAATAATACTATGGTGAATTAGGGGCTGAGAAAACAGACTTGGTGGCTTTCTCACAAATGGAAGTGTGTGGGCACTGGGGAAACCTCTCAGGAAGGCGGCTTCATGTAGATGAAGCAAGCACCTTAGAAATGCATTTATCCCGGGACCCTGTGGTGCCACTTCTAGGAATCTGTTAGGAAAATAACCAGAGATTGGAACAAAGATTTATGAACAAGGAGGTTTATAGCAACATTTTCATTGTGAAAAATTGTAAACAGTTCAAATGTACACCAACAGAGTTTAGTTAAACATATTAAGATGTATTTATGGGGTAGAATATTGCACAGCTATTAAAGTACTGTGCTTGAGTCTCTTAATTACATAAAAAACCTTCCTATCATGTTGGAAATGGTAAGTGTAAGACTTTCTCTAAGGCCAGATTCCACTCTGAATAAGTAAAAAAAATGCATACAGACAGTAAAAGAAACTGGAAATATACTAGAAAGCTTTAGAGAACGTATTTCTGAATTATAGGATCATGACTGATTTTAATTTTTTGTATGTTTTATATGTTCTGTAAAAAATCTATTACTTTTATAAGTAGAAAATGATGAATATTATAAACCTAGCCACCACAGAAAATCCTCATGGTGTTCTTAGAGCAGAAAGTGGTTGAAAGGAGAGGGTTCTTGAGTTAGGCAAGGCTAAGGAGCTTGGAAGGAATGAAAATTTTCACTGGAGGGCAGCAGTGGGGAGCCTCTAGCAGCTCCTGAGGAGGGGAGGGATACATCCAGACAGGTACCCAGGTGAGTTTTCTGGCACATCTCTGTGGGTGGAAGTGAGGTGGAGGTATTCATGGCAGAAGATGGAGGGCAGAAAGATTTGTTAGGGGATCTCAGTATGGTCAAATCATACAGTGGTCAGGCCTGAGGGAAAGGAAAGCTGAGAGAAAAGGGAGGGAAGAGGAGAAGTGAGGAGAAAGTTGAGAGGAAAGCAAAGAGGGCAGAAGGATATGCCATGGGGAAGATGCCTTTGCATTTGGGGAAAAGCTGTAAGTTCCTGGGGGATAGGTATTTTTAGGTATCTATAGTATGATGTCTCTATAGTGTGATGTTTCCAACATGTTGGAATGAGCTTGAGACAAAACTGGCCCTTACCCAAATCCCTGTAGAATGAATGAGGTTTAGACAGGATGGAGACAGAGAGACAGATGGGAATATGAGGCCATGGGAGGTAGGCCACAACAGTGGACAACAACCCCAGAGGTCCTGGGAAAGACACTGACTGTGGACTCTCCAAGGGCAGCCACCATATCAGGTGTCATGGCCCAGGCTGTGTCTCTTGTCTTTGTGATCTGTACAGGGCATCTATGAGCTCAGAATGTCTTGCCAATTGGACATGGCAGAGTTTTAATGAAATGAATCCATCAGGACCAGCCTGGCATCGAGATAGGAATTCTATAGCTCTCTTTCTTTAATTTTTTATTGCCAGTCGTGGGGTTTGAACTCAGGGCCTGAGCACTGTCCCTAGACTTTTCTCAAGGCTAGAGCTCTACCACTTGAGCCATAGCACCACTTCCAGCTTTTTTCTGTGTGTAGTACCAAGGAATTGAACCTGGGTTTTCATGCATGCTAGGCAAGCACTTACCACTAGGCCAAACTCCCAGCCTCTCTACAACTCTCTTTTAAGATGGCCCGAGGTGCCAGTCTCTCCTCTACTTCCCTGCCCCTCATGCTTCTTCATATCTAACACCAGAGTCTGAATAGCCAGAGTTGAATGCATTCATGATCCCTGGCTTTGCCCAGCTTGCCATGGGAGAAAAGGCAATGGGACATGGCTATCTCTTTTTCCTTTTCAGATTCCCCAGAGGAGAATTGCTGTCAACTGGAAGCCCTTTGGGTCTTAAACACCACAATGGGCCCAGAACCTAGGTGCTAGGAATGTCACTGTGGAAAAAACGTTATGAGTAGCACAGAGCCTGGGAGGTGAGGTGGGGTGGGAGAGCACAGGAAATAAAGAGAACCCTGCTAGAAGTTAAGAGCCTGGCACCAATCCTAGCTCTGCTATTGACTTGCTGTAGGACAGAAGTCAGCAACCTTAACCTTTTTGGGGGATTAGAGATTAAACCCAGGGCCTTGTAAATGCTAGGCAGGTGCTCTACCACTTGAGTCATGCCCCCAGCCCAAACATTTTAAAAATAAAGGATCAGAGAGTAAATGTTTTTATGTTTCCCAGTTTTTTTTTTGTGGGTCTTGGGGCTTGAACTTGGCCTAGGCACTGTCCTTGAGCTCTTGAGCTCAAGGCTACCACCCTGCCCCTGGGCCTGGGTGTTTTCCCTGAGCTCTTCAGCTCAAGGCTACCACCCTACCCTTGAGCCAAGCCCCACTTCCCATTTTCTAGAAGTTAATTGGAGATAAGAGTCTTTTGTGCCTGGGCTGGCTTTAAACCATGATCCTCAAATCTCAGCCTCCTGAGTATCTAGGATTACAGGCATGAGCCACCGTGCCCCACCTGGCTTAAGTTTTCCAGTTCTATGGGAAGAGTCTCTTGCAACTATTCAACTCAGCACTGGACAATAAATGAATGGATGTGGGTATGTTGCAATAATACTTTATTGACAAAAATAAGCAGTGGGCCAGATTTGGCCTTTGTGCTTTATTTTGCCAAGCTAGTTTTAGGGTCTTTGTTAAGGGATGCTATTCCAGACACTTGATTTTCTTACCTACTTACTTGATTTCTCTGAAAAGAAATCCTCCAGCCTGAAGTATCCTCGGATACTTCAGCTATTTTTTTTTTCCCTGTTTGATAAACTTCTATTCCTCCATGAAAGACCATCTCAAAAGTCACTCCCTCTGAGAAGTCTTCCTTGATCTAACCTACCCAATTCAATGCCCATTTTTTTCACTACTCTTCTCTGTTCAAACATTCATTCATTCTGTTCAAACATTTGAGTCCTTAATTCTGTGCCTCAGTTCTAGAATAATATTTCCTTTAGTTTCATCTGTGCAGGGCTTTACCCATTACAAAGTAATATAGATGGTCTATTGTTTAAGTTTGTGTATAGTCCTATAGAAGAAGTGTTATTACTATCCTAGGTTACAGGTGTGGAAACCAAGGCACAGGCAGACCAAGTTTTATCTCAGGTTTCAAATGTTAGAATCAGACTTGAAATCCCTAGGTGGTGGTGACCACCTATGAATCTTCACACTAGGCTGGTCAGAAGACCTGGGTTGGCTTCCAGGTGTGCTTGATTCAAGGGTCTCCTCTGGAACATGAGAAAAGGGTTGTTATTTTCTTAAGTCTCTTCAGCATTCTATGGTTCTGAGCCAAAGCAGTGTGCTGAGCTTCTGGGTACACATCAGACCAGATCCACTCTCCCAGGCTGTAGTGAGTGGTACTATCCCCTGGCGGAAGCACAGGAGCAGCTGGACCCCCAAACCCCAGCTTCCTGTCCTGCCCTCGGAGTCTTCCTGCCCACCAGCCACATGGAATCTGGGAGGAGGCAGGTGCCTGTCCGGGTCCTGGGAGGTCTTCTTTGCAGTGCACAGGGCCTAAAGTGTCCAGCCCCTCCTTCTTATCCTGGCAAGTGTTCTCTGGGCCCTTGAGTCTCTCTCCCTTATTGCCTCATAGCCTGTTCTCCTTTTGGACTCAGGCTCTTGAGGATGGAACAGTAGTCTACACTTTGTAGCTCAGTATTGAGCACTCAGCGGCAGGGCTGAGCGTGGTGACGGTAGTACACTAAGCAGTTGTGTGCCATGCACTGGATAGCCGGCTTTTACCTATGGTATTTTATTCATTCGGTTTATGATAGGAATCATCTTCACTTTACAGATGAGGAAATCTAAGCACAGAAAGCTCCAGAGCTCATTCATACCCACACCCTAGCACCTATTTTGATGTTGGTCCTGACCAGGAAGGAGACTTGGCTGAAGGGCTGGGTGGATGGACCCAAGGCCACTCAAGCATGTAGCAAAAGAGCTTTCCTAGGCCAGGTTCTGATCTTATCTCAGTGGCCTTTACATGTGGGGGTCCATAGCCCATCTGAACAGAACAAGTAGGCATATGCTCCCTCTAGCTTTGATTCCTCCTCCTTCCTCTCTGGCCCTTCTCCTGATGCTCTAGGTCTGGAAGGGAGTAGGCCTCCATTCACCAAGCCAGAGTTAAACGGCAGGAGGTAGCAGGTGAGTCTGGTGCAGACTGTTGGAGAGCATGATGAGACTGTTGTGGCAGCCTCTGGAAGAAGACAACAACCTCTGGCAGAGGGTCTGGGACACCAGGGAGGCTGAACAGGAAGCAAAAGCCCCAGGAGGTTGCAGCACTTGGCTGGTCTCAAGAATATCAGCTGGAAAATCAATGAGACAAACAGAGCTTCATTCCCTCTTAGCTTGCCTTAATTAATTAATTGAGCCAACATTGCTTAAGCACCTACTCCTTTGTGCCAGGCACCAGGGTAAGTACAGAAAGAGGATACAGACACAAGACAGCTGGGTTTGGCCTTTTGGGAACAGGGAGCAGCCAGCTGTCTTGGGGTGAAGACCAGCAGGGAAGATTAGTCCCCAGATGCTCTGAATCTGTGCTGTGGGAGCCAAACAAGCAGGGTGGGCCTATGACCCTGACATGGAGGCAGAGGGCCCAGCGATCTTGTCAAGCTCCTGAGGCTAGAAGCAGCATTTCCTGCTCCTGACAGCATGGGGAGAAGTCCCTGAACATCTGTAAACACTCTCAGGCTTGGTGTGAATACCTGGCAGGTGTGCAGAGCTGCTTGGTTCTAGTCAAGATTGGTGTCTGAATCTAGACTCTTTCCCCTGCCTTTCTTTATTTGCTCTTTTCTCCCCTTCTCTCTTCCTCCTTTCATCCCTCCTTTCCCTGTTCCCCATCCATCCCCGCTCTGGTCTGTTTACTTTTTAAAAAATAAACTTAGTTCTAGAGCTGGGCATGATGACTCAAGCCTATAATCCTGGCTACTTAGGAGGCAAAGAGCAGGGGATCAGAGTTTGAGATCAGCCCAGGCATAGCAGTTCAAGAGACTCAATCTCAGCAATGGTTGGGCATAGTGGCACATGCCTGTCATCCCAAGATATAAGGGAAGCATAATAACTGGGTGCAGTGCCACGCCTGTCATCGTGGCAACAAAGGGAAGCCCAAATAGAAGGATGAGAACCTGAGTTGAAAACAACACAAAATGGGACTGGCAGAGTAGCTCAAGTGCTAGAACACTTACTCAGCTAATACGAGGCCCTGAGTTTGAACTCTAGTACCATAAAAACCCAAGTCCCAAACGCAAGATTAAACTTTGTATTAGAATGACAGAATCATTGTGAAGATTGCTCTCTCTCTCTCTGTGTGTCTGTCTGTCTGTCTGTCTGTCTGTCTGTCTGTCTGTCTCTCTCATCCTGGGGCTTGAACTCATGGCTTGGGCACTGTCCTTGGGCTTTCCCAAGGCTAGACCTCTACCACTTGAGTCACAGTACCATTGCTGGCCTTTTCTGTATATGTGGTACCCAGGAATTGAGCCCAGGGCTTTACACTTGCTAGGCAAGTGCTCTACTACTAGGCCACATTCCTGGCCCTGCCCTTTCCCTTTGGAACACGCAGCGGCTCTCCTGTGTTGATGTAGTGTTGGCTGTTGTGTGTTCCTCCCTCTCCTGTGGGCTTCTTGTGAGAAGCCTTTCTCCTGCGCAGGCCCCTGAGCATCCCCTTCTCCCAGCTCTGGCTGCAGCATCCATCTCTGCCATGCACTTGGCTGCTCCTGGTGATGCTGGCCAGCATAGCCACCTCTCCTTATGCATAGCAATGCCTTTGTGCACAAAGCTCCTTTTCGTCAGCTCTGCTTGTGCTGTGCAGCACAACACATGGCTGGCTACTAGCATAGGGCATACTGGATCCTGAACAAGGCCTTGGAGAGGTAGTCAGGGCCAAGGCCTGTTTGCATGGTTGATTTCCTGCCTCCTGGCTTCCTCTTTCTGTGGCTGAATCTGTGGCTGCAGGTAGGACGATAGAGGATGGAGTGGAAAAAGGAAAGAAGAAGAGTAGGCATCCATCCACCAGAATAAAACCCAGGCTTCTCTGCCTCTATTAATAATGCCATTGATGATGATCAGTGATAAGTGATAAGGGCCTGTTGTAACCTTCTGGATGAGTAGTACTGGCTTCATTTTGATGAGAAAGCTAAGGCTCCCGAAAGTAAAATATACTGGCCCAAGGCCAGCAGATAAAAACCAACCAAGTTAGGACTCATCTTGAATCTTTTAGCCTTCAAAATCCAGACACTGTCCTATGTCTGACCACAGCGCTCAGGGGGTCATGCACCTTATCAGTAGAGCATGGACAGTCATCCACCTAACCATCACTGAAAGCCCCTCAGGCAGGACTTGCTTTTACTACCGTGGCCCCCTCCTGTCCCCACAATGTAAAGACGAGGATGCCGTCTCAAAGTCATAAAGGGCCGAAAACCCTCTCTCCTGAGCCTGGTCCCTGCTGTCTGCTAGCTGATGGCCAGTCTTTTCTGTTTAATCCTTGGAGCCACAGAGCAGGAGATGATGTGAGGGAGGCCGGAAGGCAGAGGGAGCGAGGAGCTTACCTCTTCCTGCCTTTTTGGAGGTCCTTCATTCCGCCTAGTTTAGCAGGGTACAGGGTAGGCAGTCCTTCAATGTCTTGTTATCCTGGCCCATGCTGCGATGGATTTGACCAAGGTTGGATATCTGATCCAAAAGGATGCCAGACTACTGGCGGGGCTTAGCTGTTTATGTAGTAGGCTGAGTTGTTTATGTAGTGGGTTGAGCTGCAGGGTATGGGATCAAAGCCATGTGTGAGTCAGAGTTATAGGAAAGAAAAGGTAGTGAATGATGTAGCAAGGCAGAGGGAAGAGTGCAGCATAGAGACTGGCTGCTGGCCTTTGACCAGTAGTCCTCTCTCCTTTCAGAAGTCCCTTTACTTGCTCTGCTCTAAAGGGACACTGTGCCCAGGCTAAGTCCCAGCCAGTCCACAAGGGCCCAGTTCTATGCACTACATGTGAGTGGCACAGAACAAGGGCCTGGCTGGGTTTTAGGAGACACACATGGGCACAGCACTCTATATTCAGGAACACTCCTGCTGCATCCACAGTGGAGGCTGGGACAACCCACTGGGCAGTGGACATTTGTCAGTGAACATGAAACTTGGAAAGACTGTCATCTCATCTACCATTACAACTCCAGAACTAGGCCCATATCTCCTGTTCTAGGACGTTTCTCCTACCACTCACACTGCCTCTGTGGTCCTATCTTTTACTGGTCAAATGACCTTGAGGTTAGACAGTGTGTGAAGTACCTAGTACACATGTGTATATATATAAGGGAGTTTCAGAGGTAGAAGCAGTTATTCATATAGCTATCACCTTTTCCTGTATAGCTTGGAGCTGCCACTACCACGCAGGAAGACACACAGTGGAGTCAGGAGTTACTGATACAGCAAACTGCTCACTTACAACCCGGGCCTCCTTTCTCCACTGAGCCCTTCCTCCTCTGAGCTCGCTCTCTAGCTCTGCACACTCCCTTCCCCAGGTACCTGCTCCGCTGGGCACTTGCTTATGGGCACTACTTCGTTCCCTCCTTATCTCCTCTACCCTCTAAGACCTGACGCAGGGCCACTTTCTCTGGCTAACTCCCCTGTCCCCTAGCTGGAGAAGGTTACTTTCTGCCCTCAGCACTCTGCCAGGCATTGGGTAGCGAGTAGAGGTGGGTTCTTCTCTTGCTAGTCCTCTATGTCTGGTGTCTTCAGCAGAATTCAAGCAGCTGTGTGAAGCCAGGCTTGATGGATGGCCTGGTGTGGGGGGAGGCCTTGGGGCACCCTGTCTCCGTCACCTGCTCCCTATTCTTCCTGGTCATGGCTAGTGGCCCAGACAGCACTGGGCTGGCAGGGACTTTGGGAGCAGATGCCAGGAGCTGTGAAGGGAGGCTTTTCTTAGGCTCGGCACCCTCTCCAGGGCTCAGGAGCTCAGATGGTGGAGGCTGGCTGTGTGCCCAGGAGAAGAGGGACTCCAGGCAACAGGGACTTCAGCCTAGAGGCAGAGGTAGCTGCTGGAGCCTTCTCGCCTCAAAGGCAGCCTGCAGATGTGGGGTCCCCACCCTGCACATTTACAGATTCTGTGCAAGAGCATGCACGTGCATGCGTGTACACACACACACACACACACACACACACACACACACACACTACCCATAGTCACCGAGCCTTTTATTTTATTTATTTATTTATTTATTTATTTATTTATTTATTTATTTATTTATTTTTAGCAGAGCTTCATGCTTGCCAGGGCAGGCAGGCATTTTACTACTTGATCTATGTCCCCAGCACTTTTTTTTTGTTGTTAGTCTCAGGCCTTGAACTCTGGGCCTGAGTGTTGTCTCTGAGCTTCTTTTGCTCAAGGCGAGTACTCTACCTCTTGAGCCACAGTGCCACTTTGGCTTTTTGAGTAGTTTATTACAGATAGAGTTTCACAGGGTTTGCTGCTCAGGCTGGCTTCAAACTGCCATCCTCACATCTCAGCCTCCTGAGTAGCCAGTATTATAGACGAGAGCCACTGGTCCCTGCTGTCCTCAGTACTTTTTACTTTAAGTTTTGGATAAGGTCTCACGCTTTTGCTTGGGGCCAGCCTGGACTGGGCCTTTCCAGTTGCATGTCATGCCTTACTGTTGGTTGAGAATGGGGCGAGGGGAGTGGTCTCACTTTTTTTTTTACCAGGATGGCTGTGAACCAGGATCCTGGTTCAATCCTGGCTGAGATTTCCAGACACAGTGAAGCCACTGTTCCTGCTTCTACTGTTACCTCCTGATATGACTCTGACTCTAGTGCCTGAACCATGTGGTACAGGTCAGATAGTCTTGGTGTGCGCTAGAATAAGGGAGAAGCGGCCTCTTAGGACTCTGGAGTTCCAAACTGTGTGGATCTAATCCCTCCCTTATCTTCTTCCTCTCAGCCCCCTCGGGGACATAGAAGCTTCTCAGAGTTTAAGACTTACCACTCTCCTTAGAAACATACTCCACACTCAAAAAGAAATGTACTCCATCTGACTTATGTAATTGTAACCCCTCTCTACATCACCTTTACAATAACAATAAAGACAAAACCCAACAAAAATAAAAGAAACACACTTCACTCAATCCCACACCCAGCTGGTAAAGCTATGGCTGCAGAATGAAGCACAGCAGGGCTTCAGCTATTCATTCGTGGCCCATCCTCTAGGACACTGGAGATGAGAGGGAGACACCCGTCCCCAGCTTGACTCACCAGGGCTTGCCACCCTCTCTGACTTCCTGTTTCTCAGTCTTCCTGATGACCTCTGACAGCTGCCCACCTTCCTGGCTCTTCCAGCAGCACTGCTGTTTACAGCCCAGAATTGGTCAAGAGATGGTCCCAGCCAGGGCCTAATAGGCATGTGATCTCCTGGCTCTTCGGTCTATACAGCATGCCTATTTATGTGTTGGTGTCTTAAGCTTGCTTTTTATGATGTCAGATGCTCCAAGCTGGGAAGTCTTCCTGGGATCCAGGTAGCCTCTCCCAGGACTTAGTCTTCTCTGGCTCTGCTGCCTCTTTCTCTCCCTGTCCTAGTCCCAATGTGGAATCCAGGCAAGCTGACTTGCTGTGCACTTGACTTTATTCAAATGATTAAATGCCTCTGTTACCATTCCTCCTCCCAATTCAAAACAATACTAACTAACATTTATACAACACTTACTACGTGCCAGTCGCTGCTCTGAGTGAGCTGACATATGTATCTCGTTTAATTCATGAGCAACTATATTCATTAGTGTTGTTATTATACTTACTTAAAGATGTAGAAACTTAGCCACAGAGAGGTCAAGTACTGGCTGAAGGTTACATGGCAAGTACGTGGCAGAGGTGGGCTCTAGCCTGTGCTATCTCCAGCTTTCTTTGGCACCAGGGAATGTGAAGGCAGGTCTCTGGGCAGGAGATGAATGAGGGATAAACGTGAGTAGGGGGACTCTCATGCATGGGATGTCACTCCTCCAGGGAGAAAGGCAGGACTCAAGTGGGAGGAGTGGAGGAAAGGGAGAGTTCATGGGAGTTAATTAAGAATATTTCTTATGGGTCTATTGTTTTCACTTGTGGGTCACTCTTGGCAGCAAGTAAGACAAGTGTCACTATTGCCCATCTCACTGAGAAAGGAGGAAGAGTGCTGATGGTGAGGTGACTTGGTGACAAGGTCACCTAATGCCTAATAGGGACTTCTAATATTTTCTGCTGCTTGCTTACCTGCTGCCCTAAGCTAGGGCCAAGGCTTCAGTGAAGCAGGAACCTTCCTGGAGCCATCCATCTGTCCATCTATTCATCCACCCACCCCTCTGTTGATTAATGCTATTCCTCCGTGGGGGACTCTGAGGAAACAGGCTCATTTTGCCCTGTTCCATTCTTGGCCCAAATTGGCCCAGGCACCTGGGAAGGGCAGCCGGCCAGCCACGTGCCAGTATTATTTAAAAATAAACCAGGGAAGAACAAGGCTTAAAAATAACCCTGGGGATGTGTGAGGAGCTAATTACTACTGCAGCCCCCTGTCAGGACTGTGGGGAGTGCGGCTAGGCCTCCAGTGTCTGGTGGTTGGGTTCTTTCAGCTTATCTCTTCCAGTAGAGCCAGAACAGCTGGATCATCTGGGGTCTCTGAACCTCCAGGGTTGAAGTTGAAAGCAACTTGAGATGTGTTAATGATGTCCCAATTCTCAGATGCCAGGACAGGAAGCAGGATAGAGAGGCAGGGTATGCCAGGCCCATAGTCAGAGCCAGCATTTCAGAAAGCTCAAGGCCCTAGCTCCTGTCTGGGATTATCTCTTGACCCCATATTGTCTTTAAGCATCTCCTCTGTATTACCACTGGTATTATACTGTCTCCAAAAGAAACTTTGAGATCCTGAGCCTGTCCTATCTCTGAGGTGTGTATGATGGTTACATCCTAGTGTCTGGCTTTACTAGTTGACTCCCTATTTAGGACTCCATCGTTGACACCATCTATTATCTGAAGGCGGAAGTTTTCAGGGCCTTTCTGGCTGCCCACTGCTGGCTACCTCTAGAGACACCTTGGACCTAGATGAATGCCCAGCCAGGCTCTGCCTTTCTCAGGCAACAGGCAGTGAGACAGGGCCTTCTCCCAAAGGCCCATGTTCCCCCAAGGCTCTTGGAGGCTTTCGCAGCCCCCACCTTTGGAGCAGGTACAGAAACATCCTGCAGTGGCAGGCATAGGTGGACTTGGGGCCCAGCTGAGGACACAGTTGAGAACAGACAGGCAGGGATCAAAGAGAAAAAAACCAGCCGCTTTCCCAGAGGAGAAAGGCAGAGGCCAAGCCTGCTGGGAGCTGACGGGAGTGATCAAAGGACCAGGATGTTGGGGAGTTGGGAGGGAAGCAGAGCTGGCAGGTTGGGGTGGGGGGAGATATTGCAGGTGAGGAGAGGCTCAAGTCATACAAACCTGTACCAGTTTTTGAATGTGTGCCTTGAGCCAATAACCTTCCTGAGCCTTGGGCATCATTTGCATAATGGATCTGGGTCTCTGCGGGATAAGTCTGCAAAGCATTCATAGTATGGCTAGCTACAAAGGAGGAACTGTCTTTCTGTTGCTTCTCTGCCCAGGCTTTCCTCTCTTCTCCAATGTAGCCTCCCTGCTGCAATTCAGGCTATACAAATATGAAAGACAGCCGTACACCCCACCCCTAATCTTGAGCCTGAACAAGCTTTGGAATGTGCGTTTTCATAGTCAGTGTCTCTGTTGACCACCGTGTTGATGGCCAGATCCACTGGCTGCTCCCCCATGGTCATATGATTTGGCTCCCCAGCAGCTGGCACCATTCATTGCTCCCTCACTGTAACATTCCTTCTGGCCTTTGGTTCATCACTGTCCCCAGGTACCTTTCTCCTTTCTTGCTTGCCCTCCCATTGCTGAAGAAAGGGTAGGGAACTTTGTTTTTGCCCATTTTCCCCTTCTCCCCAAATAATCTCATCTAGCACATGACTTGCAATATTATTTCTAACTCCTGAATTTACTAGCATATGACCTGATTCATATTCTCTTTCTCTCACCGCCCCCCTTTCTCTCTCTCTCCCTCCCCTCCCCCCTTCCCCGTCCTTTCCTTTTCCTTTTTCTTTTTTTGTGGTCCTCGACATGGAACTTAGGTCCTTGCTTGCTAGGCAAATGCTCTATTATTTGAACCACATCCACAGTCTTTTGCTTTTAGATTTTTCATCTAGGGCCTTGACTAACTTTGCCGAGGCTGGCCTAGAACAGAGATTCTCCTACCTCTGCTTCCTGAGTAGCTGTGACAGTATGATTTCTAACTCCTGAGTTTAAGAAGTTTGAAGTAATACTGGGCCTTCATGTATGGCCTTATGTTTAAGGGCTTTCATGAATTATCATGAGCTTTCCCAAATTAAGCTGGATATCTATGACATAAGTCTTGAATGTCTTACTAAGTTTGTTATAATCCAGGCTTCATTTTCCATCCAGTAAATACACATCTTCTATCCAGTGTTCAGGCCAAAAATCCAGGACCATGCTTAATTATTCTTATCCCCCAGCTCTCGAAAGACATCTTCCCAGCTTCGCTCAACACAGATACCTGGCCCAGAAGCAAGTCCTGACTACCTGGCTTTCCAGGTAGTCAGCCTCAATCTCCTATGCTTTCTACCTCCCCTAGTACCATCTGACCCAGACACCCAAAGTCTGCTTCCCCTTTTTCTATTATATCCACCTGACTGTCACAGAGAAGTCAGAGTGACCTTGGAAAAACTTAAGACATATTACATTATAGTTCTTTTAGTGATCCTGACCTCAGGCTAGCCCTAAGCATCCAGCCCTTCTATGTCTCTGTCTCTTACCTAGCTCTTAGATTTTTGCTGTCCCCTGTCTGGAAGGCTTTTTCTCATCACTGCCTTTCACTGGAGAGGTGGAGACTCTAATGGTCTTAGGTGCCCATTCCTGTCTACCATAGACCCTTGTTTTCCTTTCCCTCAGTGCTTCTTACCACTGAGATTATATTCATTTGTTACAAAATGATTTCCTTTAGGGACTTTCTATTTTCACAGTGTGTAGACACCAGGAAAATATGGGCTGATAGTTGAATTGCTGAGTCCTTGGAGCTGAGAACAGAGCCTGGTTCTAACAACCAGGTGATTGGTAGGGAGTGTCTAACAACCAGGTAGGTAGAGAGTGTCAAGGACCTGGCTTTGTTAGTTGCTGCTGCATGGTTGGTAAGCTACTCCCCATCTCCTTTTGCACCCAGCCAGTATCTGGCAGGGAGGAGTAGGATCACATCAAGAGGTTGTCAAAGCTTGTAAAAGACTCCAGAAATTGCTGTAATGTCACCTACAGCCACCTAAGTCCGCTCCTTATACTGCAGGAGTTGCCACCATCGACACCCTAAACACATCCTGTTCTAGCCCAAGGCTGAGTAAGGTGTTGGGAGAGTATTCCAGTCGGTGCACAGTGTCCCATAGCATCTTGAGGCAGCCATTGTGGGAATCCATGGGCTCGCCCCTGGCCCTTCAGAGATCCAGCAGGTCATTGGTCTAGGTGGGACGTTGGTAGCTAGGTTGAGCAGGTTGTAAGTGCCTAGGGTCTGGGAAGCCTCAGACCAAACCTGGCAAGCTAGGCCATCTGTACACATACTGGATTGTCTGGGACAGAGAAGGCGCTGTCTGCAGCTTCAATCCTGGCAACCCATCAGAAAGTACTGACTGGAGCTAGCCTGCTCTCAGCACAGTTGTGCTCCCTCCTGACTCCAGTATAGGGGCCACTGTGGGAGCTGCCAGGCCTGAATGCCTTCTCTTCCCTTTCCGAGGGGAGGCTCTTACATTCCTGTGGTCCCACGGGCTTTGGCAAATAGCCTCACTCTGCTGATAAGCAAGACCTTGGCCATAGCCAGAAACACTTTCCAGAAAGGGGCGACTTGGAGGTCCTGAACAGAGCTCTATTTTGGGGGCTGGTCACAGAGGAAGTCTCCCCTAGGGTCTGGGCAGCATGGGGGTGAAGTGGGGACAAGAGCGTCTTCCCAGAGAGCACATGTCTCAGGCAATGTTGGGATGGGAGGCCAGGGAAGGCCCAGTGGAGACACTCTGTGCCACCAGGGGCTTTGAGCTCTGCCAGCCCAACCCTGCAAAGGCAGGGCCAGGATTAAGTATGACTTGTTTGGGTCTTGCAGCCAGGTGGGAGCAGAGAGACAGTGGAGGGACAGTGAGTTCCCTTTCTCACTGGAGATGACCTTACCATCACTCATGCTCCATGTTCCTCAGCTCAGCAGCACCAGGCTAAGTTCCGTCAGAGCTCATCGGAAGGAGACACAGCCTACCTCTGACTCTACTGGCCCATGCTGTAGGGGCAGGAGGGGACCCAGGGAGATGAGTGCTCAGGACGCAGGCATCAAGCTAGGCCTCCAAGAGAGAGAAGACTCCATTCAGGCTTATCGCCTGCCAAGGACAAGAGGAGCCCTTGTCCATAGCTCTAGGTTTACTCCTAGTAGGAAATTTATAACTCAGAGCCGTGCTGGAGACGAGTCACACTGAGTCAGTCTGGCTCCAACTCGCCAGTTTGTTTTTCACTGATAAGGCTTCGGTAGGGCTGATCCCCTCCTCTGAGGGTAGACTTTGCGAGTAGGCTGAGACCTTTACCCATGAAGAAGGGGACATAACCTGCCCCCAGGAGGCCCACTGGACCTTCTCTCCCAAGGTGGGGCAGCCGACTTCCTGGGACTATCCACTAACTCCTGCTGACTCTGCCACCTGGCTCACCCAGGAGCTTTGGCTTGGAATTATCAAAGATTCTTCTTAAGCCACCCTCTGAATGTTTCTGAGATGCCAAGGAAACCCAGAAAGCAAAGCTGGAGGCTGGCAGGGGGCCAGGCCTCCCAAGGAGAGAAGGTGACTCCTATCACACTTTCTTCTTCCCCTGGTCTCCACCAGGCTCCAGCTTCCCATCACCTGGGAGTCTTCAGTCTTAAGCATGTGGACTCATCCAGCCTTATGGAATTATCTCCCAGAGGAGGCACCTAACATGCATCAAGCTGGTTCCAAAGGACTAGATAGCCTTCCTACCCATCACAATGGATCTTACCTTTCCCTTCCACACACACTGGGGAACAGCTGAGAGGCCCAAGTCACCCCCAGACAAGGCTCCTCTCTCACTCAGTGTCTCCAACTAATATCTGTCACTCAGCTTTTCACTTTGTTTAGAATGGACAAATCTGTACCTAAAAGAACTGTCCCCACAATGCTGGCCTTTGTGCCCTCCACAGGCCGATTTGCCTCTCTGAGAGGTCCTTGCATCCATACAATGGGAAAGGTCCATCTTTGACCACTGCTCAGATATGAGGACACTTGTATCCTTATGAGAAGAGCTCCATTTTAAGATTAGGAAAGTATGTATATTGCTATAGACAATTGCTCTACCTCTTGAGCCATATCCCCTTATCCTTTTTTGTACTTATGTATTTCAGATAGGGTTCTACCCTATAGATAGGGTCCGCCCAAACTGGCCTTGAGCCTTGGTCCTTTTCCTGTCTCTTCCTTCTGAATAACTGGAATCATGTCCAGCGTGCAAGGTCTGGATGTTACTTCCGGCTCCAACATTGACTCGCTCTTGAGCACAGAAAGTGGCCTTCTTATCTTGAGTTCATGACCTGAGGGGGGTGGACTTGAGGCTCAGAAGACACTTGTATGAATGAGTACTATACACTCAGCACACAGCCCTGTTGGGCCACTTGTTGGCAGCCGTGACTCTGTATGTGTTTTCTGACCTCAAAGCCTTGGGGACCCCATCAGTAAAATGGAAAGTGGTTTTGTAAGGACCAATGAGATAATGCACACCAAAAGCTCAGTTCAAGATAACCTCCTGAACCAAGGTAGCCTGGGTTTATGACTGGGATGCAGGCAGGCTTTGCGGGGAGCGGCTGCTTCATATCTGTTCTGAGATATGAGTGAGCAACCCAGGGCTGAACCATCTGTTGCATTGATTGGAGACTGGCTCCTGACCGGAACTGCCTGTCCCTTGCTGCCCCCACCTCAACCCCCCATCCAAGGGAAGCCATCTGCAGAGGACAGGGCTATCCCTACATGGACACCTGACAGTTTGGATCTGTGGGGAAAGACCCCAGACAGGCGGGCTGGAATGGGACTCTTGGGGTGTGCCTTTATAGAACCAGAGCAGAAGTCACATTCCTGAAAAGGGACACTGAGTCCATGCCAAGCTTTGGAGGTTGGAGTAGAAATCAGGCTGGGGATCTGGAAATGTGGATGGCTAGGGGCAGCATGTGGTAGAGGATGTAGCGCTGCAGGTATCCCTGCAGAAAATATTTGTCCAGGGTGGGTGACAACAACATGGTATGCAGCTAAGTGCCATCCCAGGGGTCCAAGAGCACCATTGATGAGGATGAGTTTGATCCAGAAAAGGGACTGCACAAGGGGCAGGAGGGTGCTCCCCAGGGGCTGGCTGAGGGCTGCTGTGTATCTAGAGTGAGTGAGGATGAAGGGAGGGATCACCCCTGGCTCAACTGGAGTCAAGGGGCAATGACTCCAGGGGCAAGGAGCCAGGCAGGAGCACAGAGGCTGGGCCTGTCCTTCTCACTTCCCATGCTTCTCGACTCAAGTCCACACACCAGAGTCCAGTTCCTTGAAGGATCTGGTCCTGTCCCCCTCTCCCTACAGCCTCACATCCTGTCTCATAAGATGCCTTCCTCCTGGAAGATCCTGCTTCTAATCTTTACCCTGCCCAATACTCCTCACTCACAAATCAAGCTGACCTGGAGAATTCTTCTTGGACCCTCCAGGGTAGCTTCTCTTGGATTCTACATGCATTCCATTCAACTTATGCCTTTCAGGACTCCATTATCCCCAGAACACTTGGGGAAAGATGTAAGTCTTAGCTGTCTGATTGCTTGGTACCTCCTGCACAGCCTGGCACACAGGCAATCGCAGAGCTCAATGAACTTTGGTAAACTGACCTGAAATGAAGTTGTAAAAGCCAGTTTTATTTGGAATGCCAGGGGATACTCCTGGGTTCTACTCTGGGTGCTCCAACTCTCCAGGTTACTCCTTAAAGATAAAGAATTTAGAAGATGTCAGGTACTTGTGGCTCATGCCAGTAATTGTAGCTACTTAAGAGGCTGAGATCTGAGGATGACATTTTGAAGCCAGCCCAGACAGGAAAGCCCCTGAGATGCTTATCCAGTAAAAAGCTAGAAATAGAGCTGTAGCTCAAGTGGTAGAGCACTAGTCTTGAGTTAGAAAGCTGAGGGAAAGAGCCCAGCCCCTGAGTTCAAGCCCTAGTACTGGCATATACACAACAACAAACACCCTCAAAACATCTAAGATGTTTTAGATGTCTTTTTTTAAAAACCAGTCCTGGGGCTTGAACTCGGGGCCTGAGCACCGTCCTTGGTCTTTTTTCTCAAGGCTAGTGCTTGAACCACAGCACTACTTCTGGTTTTTCTATGTATGTGGTACCGAGGAATTGAACCCGGGTCTTTGTGCATGCTAGGCAAGCACTCTACCACTAGGCCAAACTCCTGGCCCCTAAGATGTTATTTTTCTTCCTGTTAGGATCCATTCACAGAGTGATGATCTTTTGATATGTCAATTCACCTTGGCTAAATCTGCTAGTCATTCAGCCATACATCTAGGCATAGTTCTAAGACAACTTGCAGAGGTAATTAAAGTCTGTAATCATCTGACTTTAGGTAAGAAATGATCTATTATCCTAGATCGTCTGCATAGGCTTGGTTCAATCAGATGAAAGACTATGGATTGTAGAAGAAGAGATTCTTCCTTGAAGAAAATTTACCTGTGGAGAGCAGCATTAGCACACCTGGAGAAGTCCAGCCCACCTTTCTTGACAGCCTGCTTTATGAAATTTGGCCTCCTCTATCCTACTGTACCATTTTGTAAGCCAATTCCTTGTAGTATATTGCGTAATGTGGGTCTCCTACTGGTTCTGCTTCTCTGACTGCTACAGAGGACCTCAGTAGCTTGTTTATAAGTGTCTTCCTATTGTGTTCTTCCTGTGATGGAGAGCTTACCACCTCTTGAAGCATCACAGGCCATCATTGGCCAACTTCAGCATTATCAAGTCATGTTTTATACTGGGTTGTATTAAGTCTATGAATTCTACCTGCTGGTGTTGATTCTGTTCTATGGGCTCAGAAGAAGATAGGTTCTTTCATCTGGCAATAGTAGCTCCATAGGAGTCTGCAGGTGTCCCCCTGGTCTGCTAAGAGTCCCTCACTTGGCAGCTGTTCACCTCTTCTGACTGTCATTCCTTCCTGGCTGACCTTTTTAAAGTTTGCACACATAGGTCACACCTGATAGGCCCCAAAGAAAACTTGTGTTGCCACTTACATTTCATACCTACATCTCAACAGGCTGAGTGTCACAGTCAACCACAGAACTATGGGCCTTGGTCCTTTGATAGCCCTTCCGTTAAGTGAAGAAATGATTCTGAGCCTCTTCTAGTGGGAGATAGAGCCATCTGGCTCCTGGGTCATTGGGTAGTGCTATGGATAGCATGCATATATCCTCCTAAATTTACCTGTTCAAACTTCATCTTCTTCAGTGTGCTGGTGTTGGGAGGAGGAGGCTTTGGGTGGAGTCCTTCTAACTGGGATTGGACACCTTGTAAGAGGAGTCGGAAGTGCCCCTGCCCTTCCTCATGTGAGGACACAAGACGGCTACCTATTAGAGAGAAAGCAGCCCACACCAGAGTAGACACCCTGCATTTGTAATTGTCTAGATCAGGGGCTGCTCCATCTTCAAAGTGGTGAGACATATCTGTGCGGTTAAGCCAATCCATCATCCTGTCTGTGGGCCTTGGTTCTAGCAGCCCAAACTGACAGACAGCAGAGGCCATGGGGGAGAAGTCTCTTTCCCATTTTGAATTCTATATTGATCTAAGGACTTCCCCATAGGCACTAAGGGAAAGGATGACGGCTGACCAGTGATTCATGGTCCACTGTCCCCACAGGGCAACACTTTGCTCACTTTTCTTCTGCTTTCCACCTGCCCCTCTATACTTCCCTTCCCCACCCTTCCATACTGCTACAGTAGGTGGCATTCAAACTGCATAGCTGGCTCCAAGGGACGGGGGAAGATCCAGTGTCACTAAGCCCCGATGTCCCACTCCCAACATCCTAAGGGGGTTTTCCTGTTCAAAACATTCTTTATCAAAACCTTAATCCACACCTGGATTGGCTATTCCCAGAATCCAGGCTCTATCCAGGATCTTTACATCCTTGCCAATCTAAAGTGTGAGCCCTGCTGAGGACAGGAAAAATGTAAGCCTGCCCTCATCAAGTTTTCAATTAGCTACTCAGCCACTGCTGTCCTCACCCACCTTAAAAATAATAGATGTATATATATTATTTAATAGAATAAGGCTATAGTTTTGTTTGTCTCTTTCTTCTTAAAAATGCCAGTAAGAACCAGGCACTGTGGCTCACACTGGTAATCCTAGCAACTAAGGAGGCTGAGATCTGAGGATCATGGGTTGGAAGACAGCCCAGGTAAGAAAGTCTCTGAGACTCTTATATCCAATTAATCAGCAAAAAAAAAGCTGAAAGTGGAGCTGTGGCTCAAATGGTAAAGCACTAGCCCTGAGTAAAAACTCAGAGATAGCATCCAGGATATGAGTTCAAGCCCTAAGACCAGTTCCCCCCCCCCGACCCCCCTCCCAGTGCCAGTAAGTGTATTTGACTAAGGGAGAAGAGGGCAGAAGGCTGTGCAGCTACTCCATTTCCTCAGTTTGGGAGCTGCCACTCCACTTTGGGCACCTGAACTTTTTAAAATTATAATCACATCAAGTTTGACTCATTCCATCTCATGCTTCTTTTCTTCCAGACATGCCAAAGGGAGGAGCAGGGATCTAACCAGGCTGTGGGATTCTAAGAACTCTGATTGATGGTTTAGTAAATGTGCCATATTAAAAAAGAACCTTGAGATTCAAGGTGGGGTATACGTGGTGGCTCACAGCTATTTGGGAGGCAGAGGTAAGAGGATTGTGGTTTGAAGCCAGCCTTGGAAAAGTTAGTGTAAGACCATATTGACTGACAAACTAAAAAAGCAAAAGAACAGGGGTTGAGGGAGCATGGATGAGGTGTACAGTGCCCACCTGTTTGAGAGCACAGCTGAGTCAGTTCTAGCAAGTAAGTAAATGTGTGGCTGGGAGAGTAGCCAGGGCTTGATGGCTCCAGGCGAGGGGCAGATCCCAGGAGCCCTCCTCCTCCCCACTCCCCTGCCCCTGGCAGTTTCTGAACGGTGAGGCAGTAGTGGTGGCTGGGTGTTTGGCTGATCTCTGTGCTGCCACGACAGGCATTTGTCGTGTGGCTCTCTGAGGACCAGTGGCTATAGGAGGGGTCAGGGAACAGGTTCCCAGCCCAGCTTTGATGATAATTGTAGGAGTGATCTTTAGCAAGCCAGTTCTTGAATCCTGTGTACAGGAGAGGACTAGAGCTGTTTCCTCTTTGGACTGAATGCTCTCTGTATGGTCTCAGTGCTCCTAGTAGACCACGTCTTCCATTGCTACATTCAAATGGACTAGCAGAGGCTTTGTGCGAAGCGGTGGCATGGCTCTAGAGAAAGTTATCCTGAGTGCAATACTGGTGGTGACCTGGATATTCAAGAGACCTGGGTGAATTTCTGAACCTCTGAGCAGTGCAGCATGGGAACAATTGATGATGAGAAGTGCCAGGGCAAAGTCTGGCCAACAGCGGTCAGTTCCTGCATAAGGAAGGGATTGAGGGTGGGGACAGAGGTGCCCACCCCAGCCAAAGGTTCATGCTGAGGTTTTCCTGGCCTAGACGATGGTCTTGGCTAGAGCATGGCTTCTCCCCTTGCTTCTGGCTGCAGGGAATTAATTTTTACTTTTTTTTTGAATTACAAAATCAACTCACAGATCCACAGTGTGTGCTGCCAGCTGAAAGCTGTTTATAGTGGTGATCGCGCTACATTCATCTGTGCTTGTTTATGTTTTCTTTGAAAATACTTATTGTGTTTGTCCTGTCCCCACTGTGGCCAGTCGTGTGCCTTCTATTTCTGTCCTATTCACACTCCCACTCCTCTGTGCCTCCCATCCCATGTGGTGTGTGGGAACTTGACTTACAGGCAGGTGGCAAGGTAGAGCCGGTGGCATGGTAGATAGACCTCTGGCCCCAAATGCCCACTTTGTAGATGAGGAAACTGAGGGTTGGAGAGGACCAGCAGGTGAGTTGTGTGGAACTAGATTGTTTACCTTCTGCCTTCCATCTCGGACTGTCTCCTCTCATGGGGCAATCCCCCTCTCCCTGCCCGGACTAGTTTCTGAAGGGTCTGCTCGCACTGCACCTGAATTTGGATGGCAGGTTGTAGGTATTGGAAGGATCTGGGAAACTTGGGGTGAAGGAGTAGGAATGGAAGAATAAAGGCAGCGTCATGGTCCTCAGTCCCACTGTCTCCACCTGTTAGGAAAGGACAGAGGTATTTGCCATGGTAACCCTAGGGAGGTAGTCCTTCCACGAGGAAGTAATAATACACACACAATAATAGTGAGAATAGTAATGGTCGCAGATTATAAGTGTACACTCTTGCTCTCCTCAATGTTTTCTTTGCCTGTTCTCATTTCATCTTTTTTCTTTCTTTCTTTACTTTTCTTTATTTTTTTTTCTTTCTGGTACTGGATCTTGAACTAAGGGCCTCATACTCTCATTTGGTTCTTCTACTCAAGCATGGAGCTCTGCCACCTGAGTCATACCTCTTTCTGGCTTTTTGCTGGTCAATTGGAGATAAGAGTATCTCAGATTTGTCTTCCTAGACTTGCTTGGAACTAAAATCCTCAGATCTCAGTCTCCTGAGTAGCTAGGATTATAGGCATGAGCCACAGGTGCCCAGCAAGATTCCATTTAATCTTGGGAGGCAAATGTTATCACTTTCATTCATAAATGACAAAACAAGATCTGGGAGATTAAATAACTTGTCCAAGATTATATAGCCACGGGAAGGCAGGTGTGGGATAGAAGGTTAGAATGAGATGAAGCCAGGCACTCTGGCTTTCAGTCAGGGCCAGTGTTTCTCTACCACCCTTCAGAAAAGGCTTGCACAGTCAAAGCGAAGGGGCTAGTCTGTTGACAGGGGAAAGGAAATACTGAGAGGAGAGGGACTATCTCAAGCTGGGCTGCCCTGTATTGCTCCTGGGAGGCCAAGATAGAAGTCAGAATGGTAGAATGGTGTACTCTTTTTTTTTTTTTTCTTGCCAGTCTTAGGCTTGAGCTCAGGGTCTGAGCACTGTCCTTGGGCTTTCTCAAGGCTAGAGCTCTATCACTTGAGCCTCAGCACCAATTCCAGCTTTTTCCTATGTATGGATGTGGTACCAAGAAATCAAACCCAGGCCTTCGTGCATGCTAGGCAAGTACTCTACCACTAGGCCAAACTCCTGGCCCTAGAATGGTGGACTCTTAAGTGCTGGAGGTCTCACTTCGAGGTAGTGGAATATGCTGGGGACTGGCTAATACAGAGAATCCACTCTGGGCTCCCCAAGGCCTGGGTCTAGTCAGTCCTTCAGCTTCCTGTGTACTCTTAGGCAAGCTGTTTGCTGCTCATCATGTTCAGATGATCGCTGAGATTTCGTCTCTTTTCTATGGTAAGACTCTGGGAGTTAGAGGCTAGTAGATCATTTGTGGACTTTCTTTCACAAGAAGATGTACAAAAGACTAGAGGCATGGCTCAAGTGGTAGCGTGCTAGTTATGATTAAAAAGATGCAAAAAATGCAGCTTTCCTATGAGCTTAAATATATTCACATGCTTAAATTTAGTCTTTGGGTTCCTAGGCTGTGTGGACAGCAAAGAGGGGATTATGTTTAGCTGGCAACAAGCTGGCAGCAAGGGAAGAACAGAACAGGTTCTCTGCCCTGTGTCAATCAGCTGATCAGTCACCTGATAGCTTGCTGCCTTATAGCTACAAGGCTTCTGGGACCTGCGTGGGAGAATGGGCATCTGTGAGCCCATGACAGCCTAGTGCTGGGCACAGATCTGGTTCATGGTCTGGTGTGGTCAGTTACCAGGCTATGGGGAAGGAGTAGGCTGGGTAGAGGGAGCCAGAGCAAGAGATCTTTCTGATCAGTCGGCCTGGGCTCCTTGATGCCTCAGATACAAGGTCTGGGAAAGATTCTTCAAACGGATAAAGAAAGGGTAGAAAATCCAGACATAGAAGTCAGAATGGCCCACTAAGTCTGGGCAGGTGTCTTAGTTTTGATCTCTGAGGCCATGGATGAGTCACTGAGAGCCATAAGTTTCTCAGCTGAAAAGTGGGGTAATGATGCCAATCCTGAAGGGCTGCTGAGAATTAAATGAGGGGACACGAATTAAGTGTCTGACCAGAGCTTGCCAAGGTGGACAATAAATGGTGACTGTGATTATTGCTGTTACTGCTGCCACGGTTGTTAATAAACATTACAGTGGCTAGCCTGGTGCTGTGGCTTACACCTGTCATTCTAGCCACGCCAAGGCTGAGATCAGGACAGGAAGCCTGAAGTTCATTGCTAGCTCCGACAAAAAGTTCATTTGACCTTCATGGCAACTGAAAAAAGCTGGCCTTGGTGGTGAATGCTTGTTATTCCAGCTACAGTGGGAAGCATAATCCAGGCAAAAAGCAAGTCCCTGTCTCAAAAATAACTACAGCAAAAATGAAGCAAAGCTAGAACAGTAGAATATCTGTCTAGTAAGCATGAAGCCCTGAATTCAAACCCTAAAGCCAGTAAATAAATAGATAAATAATAGTGGTTAGTAGAGTGCCTTAGTATATATGAGGCTTTGGGTTCAGTTCTCAGAAATGCACAATAAACACACAAACAAGTAAATAAATGGATATATGAGTAACAGGCAAGAGGCATCCTGAGCCAAGTGCCTGGTGGCTAGTGCCTGTAATCCTAGCTACTCAGAAGGCTGAGATTGGAAGATCTCAATTTTATTTTATTTTATTTATTTATTTTCTTTGCCAGTCCTGGGCTTGAGCTTAGGGCCTGAGCACTGTCCTTGGACTTTCTCAAGGCTAGAGCTCTACCACTTGAGCCTCAGCACCACTTCCGGCTTTTTGCTATGTATGTGGTGCCAAGGAATCGAACCCAGGTCTTCATGCATGCTAGGCAAGCACTTTAACCACTAGGCCAAACTCCCGGCCCCAGATCTCAATTTTAAACAAAGCCAATCTGGTCAGACAAATCTGAGAGACTCTCATCTCCAGTTACCTAGTGAAAAGCAGGAAGTGAAGGTGTGGCTCAAATGGTAGAATGCCAGACCTGGCTAAAAAGCTAAGAGACATTTCCAAGGCATTGAGTTCAAGCTCAAGTAATGGTGCATGTGCACACAGGTATACAGACACACAGAAGACATCCAGGGCTAGTAGAAGGGGCAGGGGCCTAGGAGTCATGCTTTTCTCCTGTTCACTCATGGCTCTCTGGCACAAACACATTGTGTGACTCCTGTCACCTCTGTGGTTCCTTATCTGGGGGAGGAGGGGGTGGTAGCAGCTGATCCCCAGGCCCTTTCCTGCTCTGACAGCTTTGGGCTATGAATAGAGGGGGCTGGGGCCTGGAGGAGTCTGATGACTCAACAGCTAGGGAGGGTTAGATTTCCTAAGGAAAGTTTCCATTTGTGTGTAGTGAACTTAGGAAACATAAAGGAAGGGTTCCCTGGTTGGGAGGCCAGTGATGAAGGAGTGGGAGGGATCCTTGCAGCCCGTGGAGGTTGTGACTAACCAGGTGAATGACTAAGTCAGACCCTGCTGACCTTCAGCCAATCAGGACTTCCTGTGAGTTCCCTGCAAACTGGCATCATTGAGCACTTGGTGGCTCTGCCAGACCTGGCTGAGTCTGGGCTTGATAGCATATGGAGGAAAAGGAAGCAGCCAAGAGACCAGCAGGGAAAGAGCACTGGCTTTGGAGTCAAAAGACCCAGCTTTCCTCTCTGATTTTGCCACTTACCAGCTGGGTGGCTTTGGAAGGGTACTCATCTCCGCCTTACCTGTCCCCTGCCCCTTCACCCATATGACAGAGCTAACAACACCTGCCAGGCAGCTTCACTGAGTTGTGAACACTGAGGAAAACCAGGAGATGAAAGCATATGGTCACTACTGAGCACATGGGAGGCTCTGTCATTATTCCATCCCAGTGGGTTCCATGAAAGCTGCTCAAGAGGCCGGACAAGGCTTTTGCCCTTGGGTTTTGGCTCAAGAATAGTCTAACACAAGTTCCCTTCCAATCATCCCATCACTGCTCAAGCACATGCGTGCTCTCTCTCTCTCCCTCTCCCTGTCCCTCTCTCCCCCCCCTCTCTCTTTCGCTCGCTCGCTGTCTCTCTTGCTGTCTCTCTCTGAAGGTTGAACTCAGGAGAGAGTGTTCTGCCACTTGAGTCACATTCCCTGGCCTTTTCCTTTTCATTTATTTTTCATATAGGATTGTGTCTTTTTTTGATTTTTTTTGGTCATGGGCTTGAACTCTGGGCCTGAGCGCTATCCCTGAGCTCTTCAGTTTAAGGCTAGTTAGTGCTCTACCACTTTGAGCTACAGTGCCACTTCCTTTTTTTTCTGGTTAATTGGAGATAAGAGCCTCGTAAACTTTCATGCCCCATCTGGCTTTGAACCATGATCCTCAGTTCTCAGTCTTCTGAGTAGCTAGGATTATAGGCACGAGCCACTGCGCCACACTTAGGATCTTGTACTTTTGTCCAGAAGGACTTCAGACCACTAGCTTCTTGATCTACCTTCCAGTTAGCTTAGATAGCTCAAGCAGGATTTTCTTAGAGCAGATCCACTAAAGACAGCTTCTGGCTAGGTGGCATAACCAGAATAAAAGGTAACAAAAATTCAAGGATAAGTTGGATGGAGTAGGCATTCTGAAGACCCCCAGAACTGGGATGTGATGTGATGGTATCTTCCTTCTTACCCGAAACTGTATTAATAAATAATCACCAGAACAATACTTTGCCTCCAGCCTCAGCTTTTAGCGTCTCCCTAGGTGAGGACCACAAGAACATTGGGAAGCCTCAGCAGGAGTGGAGGAGATGCTCTGTCATTTCTGTACAGTAAGCCCTAGATAGCATTCTCTGAATGCTCACAGCCACTGAGTCCTGTGCTGGCACTAGCAACACAGGAACCTACAGGGCTGTGCCCACATGGAGATTAATTACAGTGTGATTAAAGAGACAAAACACATTCCCTATGATGTAAATAACTGTTCAAAAGAACCATGCTGGGTCGCCTAGGTTCTCTTGACAGTAAATCCTTCAGCCAACCAGAGCAGTGGTCTGTGAGGCTGAGCAGTGGGGATGGGATTTGCACTGAGCCTAGAGGGTTGGCTTAGACAAGATAAATAGAAGATGCAGGAAAAGACATGCTGGACACGCTCACTTAAGATGTTCTCAGGGGACAACTTGGCTGCCATGGAGAAGGATCATGTAATTCCAAAGTGGAAAATACAGTCAGACATTGAGGTTGGAACTAGGCATAAAGGTCTTTACAGTGTGGAATAAGAAGCATAGGCTAGATTCTATGGTCAGTGGGGGAGCCATGGCTGGTGTCTGAGGCGGGAATAGTGTTGTGGAAGTTGGGTCTTGGGAGATTTTGTTTTCTGGCGGTATTGGCTGGGGAGGCCTGATTTGCTGGGGGAAATGAGGCAGTAGGTGAGGAGGTCTGTTGGGAGGTTACAGGGGAGCTGGGAACCAGGAGACTGAGAATGAAAAGGGTAACAAGCAAGGACTTGAAGTGAGAAGAGGGAGAGCGTGCTCAGTCTGATTTCCAGTTAGCTAAGTCACTACCTAAACTCAGGCAGGTGGCAGGAGAGTATGAGAGGGGAAGGACCCTAGACCAAACCTAGTCTCTTCTTTTCAGGCTCCTCTTTGGGCTGGACATGGATCACTAGAGAAAGGTAAAGAGAGGCAGAGCTTTGGAAGAGAGTCTTGCAGTGAACAGACAGTGTCCAGATCTGCCGTTTATTCCCCAGACTTCTGTTGACTCCAAGGAAAACACTGCCATCTTGTCATGGGCTACGCCAAGTCAAGTGGCAGTGAGCCTCTGGGAGCTCAGCCAAGGCAAGGAGGGGATCAGGGTGGAAGGAATGGGCAAAGATAGAGGAAACCGCTCCTGGAGGCATCCCAAAGCGCTGGGGAAAGGTGGGTTTCCAATCTCAGAATCTAAGCACGTCAGAGCTGGGAAGAGCCATTGAGATCTTTTTGGCCAACCTCTCCCTGTCTGGACATGAGCCTAAGTTCCAGGCAGGGAAGGGACTTACCCAAGGTCATACAGTGGGGTAGAGGTGGGGCTGGCTGGAATCATAGGGTCTTGGGAAAGGTGCTTAATCCTGTTTGGATACTTGAGGACTTGGCTGGAAATTCATTTCCCAGACATCTTTTTTTTTTATTACACTGTGTGTGTGTGTGTGTGTGTGTGTGTGTGTGTGTACGCGCACACACACAAGCATATGTGTGTCTGGGCAAACCCAGAGGATCTAGTTGTGTGTGTTGCTTCCGACACCATGATCTTTCCTGGCTTAGCAAAAACAAGTAGAGCCATTCTTGTAGGATGACAGTTGTGCCGGGACAGTGGGCAAGAAGCTGACAGGGCGGATCTATCTAGCTTCCAGCACCAGCACTGCCTCCCTAAGAGAATTACAGGCACTGGCTGGTGGTGCCCAAACTCTTGGAGATTGGACACATACTCACACCCACATCGACACACAGCCACATACCCACCCACACCCCTTAAGCAACACTCACAGCCGCAGTTCAGAGGGTGTTTCAAGCCCCCAGAGTGGCCCTGAGTGCTGCGTCCTGGAACCCACACGCCTGCCTGAAGCCCCGCAGGTGTGGCCACCCTGGGTGCCAATAGCCCATCCGCAGGGATGGACGCACGGGGAGCAGTCGCGCACCCGCCGCTCACACTGGGGCGCCCAGCTCCAGGGCCTAGGCCGGCCACACCCCTCTTCCCCAGCCTCCACGGGTGCCTGCCCGGCTCACACACTTGAGTCCCCAGGGGTCCTCCTGAAGCCTGGCGGGGTCAAGTTCGGATTGGCCCGGCAGGCGGGAGGCTGAGAGCCAGGAATCGACGCCTCCCAGGAGTAGCGGAGTACCAGTCCCCCCGCAGCAGGCAGACCCGCCGGCTGCACTCGGGTGGACGAGCCGGTGCGCGCGGGTTTGGCGCCCAGGACCTCTCCGGGGAGGCCCCCCAGCCGCAGCCACCTTCCGAGCGCCAGCCCCGGCCTCTGCCCCCCCCTCCCACCGCGCGCCCAGTACTTACCGATGGTGGTGATGACGGTGATGGCGAAGTAGAAGGAGCCGGCGAAGCGCCACTGCACGCCGGCCTTGTGCGGCTTGAGGCGCAGCACGACGCGCTCGAGCTCCTCGTAGCCGCCCTCGCTGAGGTTGTAGCGCGCCCGCAGCTCCAGCTGTCGCAGCTCCAGCCGCTGCCGCTCGATCATCTCCGGTTCCGACTCCAGCGCGTCGAACACCGCGGCGCCCACCAGCAGGTAGGTGAAGGTGCACACGATGAGCGACAGCGTGCGCACATTCTGCCGCTTCATCGTCGTCCCCGGTCCGCCGCCGCCGGGCCCCCGGCGCCCCCGGCCCGCGCCCTGGCCGCCGCCGCCTCCTCCACCGCTGCTGCTGCCCCGGAGGCGGCCTGGGGCATGGCTGCGCTCGCCGATCTCCGCGCCAGGCACCCGCTCCGCGCCCGGGGCCGCCGCCGCCGCCGCCGCTGCCGCCGCCGCCGTGGAGCTGTCCCTTCAGCACCACCCACCGCCCTCCTCCGCCCGGCCCCGCGCCCGCCCCCGCGCCCGCCCCCCGCCTGCCGCCGCCGCGGCCGCCTCCCGCCTGCCCTCCCGCCCAGCCAAATAAGGACTGGGGAGCCGCGCGCCGAGGGAGGGGGGCTGGACGAGGGGAGGGAAGGGGGAGCGAGCGAGAGAGCCCGGGCAGGACCGAGGGAGGAGGGGGAGCAGAGCCGGAGAGGAAGACGAGGAGAGAGGGAGATGGGGAGGAGAGAGAGAGCCAGAAAACTACACCGGAAAACACAGATAACTAACAAGACAGGGGAGATGGACTGAGGACAGGATGTGTGTGTGAGTGAGTGATGGAGGGAGGAGACAAACCAGAGGTAGACACACAAACCCAGGAAAAGAAGAGGCAGGCAGGCAAATACCCGGCAAAAGATGGAACAGCAGCCAACTGAGTGAGACAGGGAGACCTGGAGATGAATCAGTGGCGTGGAAAAAGACAGAAAAGGAGGAAGGAGAAAGGACAGACAGAGGGAAGGCCCTTCCTCCAGCCTCTACCCAAGTAAGAGCATGCCAAAGCTGGTGGGGATCTTGGGCCTTGCTCTCCTTCCGCTTAGATGGATGAGGAAACTGAGGCACAGGAAGTGAAGTGACCTGCAGGGCACACAGTGAGTTGGTGGCAGTGCTGGAACTCATCCAAGCTTTCCTCCTCTCTAGGCCACACTCCCTCCCCTGTTCCTGTCTTAGAAACAAGCAGGGCCCAGCTGTGGCCCTGAGCACACACAAGCAGACTCCCAAGGGAAAGCCCTTCTTTTGTCCCTCTTCAGGTCATCCCCCTATCTGGAACTGGCTGAGGAACTCTGGTATTCTGGGCCTCCTGCTCAGGTCCCAAGGGGTTTCCAGCTGGCTACATAGCCATGGCTCTTGCCGTGCACCACTGTGCCCAGTAAATCTTATACTGGGCTGCCAGAGAGTGTCAGTTGCCACTGTAGAACAGTAGAGCAGGACAGGGACCTAGCTGAAACAGAGCAGGTATACCCAGACTGGAGGAACAGGGGTGTGGGGCCCCCTCTGCCTCAGTCCCTTCATTTGTTAACATGGTGGCTGTCCTGTTGAGAAGGGCTAGGCAGAAAGACCTTAAGCAGCACTCACAGCCACAATTCAGAGGGTGTTTCAAGCCCCCAGAGTGCCCCTGAGTGCCACGGAGGAGTGCCATGACCTGGTACCCACACACCTGCCTGGGACCCTGCAGGTATGGCCGCCCCATGCCACTAGCCCATCTGCAAAGATGGATGCATGGGGAACAGTGGGGCCTGCCTGGCACACAGGCAAGGTGTCCCTTCCAGAGCCTCATGTCCCTCTCTCTTCCACAAGGTGTCGTGGGCAGATGATCCCACAGGCTGTCCTTCAACTCCAAGCAGCTCTGGTCTTAGATTGGCTGAGTGAGCAGGATGATTGGAATGCAAACTTCAGTGCCAGGAAGGGTCAAACAGTCCTTCACGGGACCCTGGCATAGGCCATGTGGAGAGACATGGAAGAGGCCCAAGACTCCTGACGACTGAAGGCAGGCTCAGGAGGCAACTAGCCAGGGTGGGGGCACCATCTGCCACGGGCTGAGCTGGTCTGTCATAGCCACACACCACATTCCTTCCCAACAGCACCTTGCAAGTAAGTGCCACCAACCCATTCATTCTTCAGCTCTTCATTCTGCAGGGTTTCCCGAGCACCTGCTGAAAGATAGAGCTGTTCCTGCACGGACTATTTTGTAGGTAGAAAAACTGAGGTTGAAGACAATACAGTCTCCAAAGTTATCTCACCAAAGTTGAAAAGAGGCTTCATTCTATTTTCCTTCCAGTCTCGAGTTCTTGATTTCTTGAGTCTGAAAAAAACAAATGGGTTAGTTCATTATACTACCACTGGATCTACACTAGTTAGATCATTGTAAAGCTCCACCCACTTCCTGAGCCAATTGATTTTAAAGGATCAAAGGAAACCAAATGGGAAAATATGTGCAAATGAGAAAATATGAGGCTCTCTGATGACTTTTCCTCCCCTAAGGCTCAGGTCTCTGGAGCAGAGCCTGACAAGAGGGACCTGCACTCTCTCCAGAAAGGAAGGCTTTTGATTCTTTGTAGAAACAGGCTGTCATGACCTCTGGCCATGAACTCTGCCAGTGCACTAAGGCTTTCTTCCCTGACATCTGCTTGTTTTTTCTTTCTTCCCTGGAATCTGCTTTCCAGATTCCCAAAGTGAGAGATACAACTTAGGTTCTATGCAGTTCTGATGTGATGTTTTTGTCACAACCATTCCAGAATCAGTTTCTTAATTTGTCTAGAGGCATGAGTGGCTTTCTAGTCCTAGTCAGGCTTTCTAGTCAGGGTGACAATGTTGCTTATATCCAGGTATACAGATGAAGCAATATTATGAGAGTAAAGGTCTTTGGTTGGGGGGCTTGAACTCTGGGTTTGGGCCCTGGTCCTGAGCTCTTCAGCTCAAGGCTACTGCCCTACCCCTGAAGCCACAGTGCCACTTCTGGTTTTCTAGTGGTTAATTGGAAATAAAAGTCTCACCGTCTTTAGTGCCCAGGCTGGCTTTGAACCATGATCCTCAGATCTCAGACTCCTGCCCTGTGGAGCTAGGATTACAGGTGTGAGTTATCACACCCAGTGTGATATGATATTTTGGATTTTTTTGTGGGCCATTGAGCTTGAACTCTGGGCCTGGGTGCTGTCCCTGAGCTCTTTAGCTCAAGGCTACCACCCTACCCCTTGCACCTCAGCCCCACTTCCCATTTTCTATTGGAGATAAGAGTCTTACGGTCTTTAGTACCTGGGCTGGCTTTGAACTGCAATCCTCGGATCTCAGTCTCCTAAGTAGCTAGGATTACAGGCATGAGCCACTGCTCCCTCTTATAGGATATTTTTGATTAATTAGGATGAGGCTTGTTCTAACAGCACTTTGGAACTGGAAGGATTGTTAGAGATCATGTAACCTAATCTTGTCAGGTTATGGATGAGGAAACTGAGGTCAGAATAGAAGGTGTGCCTGAAGGTCATATAGCGAGTGAGGGAAGAGCAAAGCCCAGACTACATGGCATATGTCACCCATAATGTATTGGATTGGGTAAACTGTTAGTACATAGAACACCAGCAGTGGCCCAGGAGCCCAGGAGGTCAAGCTAGACAGGTCTCCTTGATCCTGTCTCTTGTGGAGGAGAACTGACCTGCTGCCATAATCTGTTATTGAATGCTTCTCGGAACTCACAAGCAGGGGTCTCATCCTCTTGTGATTTGGATTAGATTGTGCCAATTACCTATCAGCTTAGCCTATTTCTTTCTTTGTGGGGTTCCTTGGCCTTCTCTCCACCTAACTAAGGTCAGCCTGTCTCAGCCTCATGTTTGCTATGGCATTTTGGACAGTCTTTCCGCCTTCTGCCTGCGTTTGCAGACCCAGGTGTGGAGGCTTTGAACCAGAAAATGTCTATACTCTCATCACTGTAATATCCCTCAACTTTCCTGCTTATGTCTGTTTCCTTAGTTCTCCCCAAAATTAAGCAAAATGAGAGCAAACCACTGTCTTGTAGACTATATTGTGAGTATAGACATGTCAGCAGTTAGGATAAATAGTACAGAATTTATTATTAGTTGCTCTATTTTATTATCTACTGAACATCACATAGAATTATTTTTCTGGCTTGATCTTAACTCCATTCATCTTTCAGCTCTAAACATATCTGCTTACTTTTATGCTTCGCTTGTAGGTCAGCTAGGGTGACCTCCTTACTTTCCCATATTCTATCTGTTAACCTCTTCTTCAGGCTTAAGACCCAGGCCAAAAGCCATGTTTCTCACAAAGCATTCCCTGGTTGCTTCCTATTAGAACGGTTAGCTCTTTGTACTTCTGACTCTCACCTGAGCTTCAATCCAGCCTGTTACTTCTCCTCCATACTGCACTAGTTGGATCTTACATGTTTTGCCTACTGGGCTTTTTCAAGGCTAGAGCTCTACCACTTGAGCCACTTCCAGCTTTTTCTAGTATGTGGTACCAAGGAACTGAACCCGAGTCTTCATACATGCTAGGCAAGCACACTAGCACTAGGCCTAACTCCCGACCTATTCCCATCATGCTTTGCACATCAGCGCTACCCCATATGTTTCCTTAGGTCCTCAGGACACAAGTGAAGGCCTCAAAGAATCCTGTCAGTGGGAAAGGATCACAGATGGCTGAGTCCCAGGCAAAAGAACCTTGGCATTTGTCTCTGTGACTGCCAAGAGACACTTCTAAAGCTAAAGCTGGGGCTAGGGAATGCCAGGAGGAGGTGGTCCTCAGACAGGCTGGATTCAGGTTCTGACCCTTTGGTTGTGAGCTGAATGGGAGCCTCAGCGGAAGATCTGGTCCATCCTGTCTAGAGCAGATCATAAGTTCCTGCAGGAAAGGGACGGATTTCACTCACCCTCACACCCACCGCCCTGGCACAGCACAGTAGCTAGGGCAGAGAAAGCACTCTGCAGCTTTCTTCCATTGTATCTCACTGGCAGATTGGCAGGGCCCAAGCCCATGGTTTGCTGTAGGAAGGGGTCCAAAGCCATACCAGTGGCAGCAAGGGCAGGCCCCAAAAGAGGATTCTGGAGGCCCTTGAACTTCAGAGAAAGAATGGATGACACAGAGCTCCACAGTGTAAGTCATGGCCTTAGACAACAGATTGGTTAGATTTAGGGTGCTCTGAGTATGCCTGAGGGGTTTCTTGGTGTAACTTTGGAGGAAGCAAAGTTAGGGATTAGTTTTGCTTTACACAGCATAAACCGTCCTACTGCAGCGGCTTGCGTTTGTCAAGAGCCACTGTTTGTTTAACATCTCAAGCCCAAGTCAAACACAGGAGGCAACTGTTAGTGAACCAGGGCTTTGTGAGCTGATTGCAGAGAGTCAGGCTGGGAAACTGGACACCTGGCCCTTTGTCCTGCCTTTGATGAGCTGTGTGACTTGAGGAAAGGGCTATCTTCCTCTGAGCCAAAGATGTACAAGACTAGCTGTCACTCACCATTGGACTGGGCTCTCGTAATAATGGAGTAATGGAGCAGCCAGACTTCATGTCTCTCCATCACTGTCTCTGGGTTGCTCCTGACCATCATTTGCATAAAGCCCAAGCTCTCACTCTACATCTGTATGTCTCACGTTTGACACAGCCCTCCCCCTAGACAGTCCTTCTCAGGGGCCTCCTTTCTCTAGGAGTACTGTAGTGAACATCCTCATGGGTGTGTGTGTGTGTGTGTGTGTGTGTGTGTGTGTATTTGTATTTGTATAGAGCTGCTGAGAATTATAATGGACACCCATATACCTTACTTGTCACTAAATTCTGTCTAGTTGTCCACAGCATGGCTGCCTTGGTTTTCATTCTTCCCAGTGGTACAGGAGATTGGCCATTTTTTTTGTGGGTCATGGGGCTTGAACTTGGCCTGGGCACTGTTCCTGAGTTCTTCAGCTCAAGGCTACCACCCTACCCCCACTTCCCATTGTTTAGAGGTTAATTGGAGATAAGAATGTCAGGTCCTTTTGTGACAGGACTGGCTTTGAACCTTGACCCTCAGATCTCAGCCACTGTGCCTGGTGAGATTGGCCATTTTCTCTTTACCAGAATTGGTATTCTTTGTACCAGAATTGGCACGTGGTACTGGGGCTTGAATTTAGGCTTCACACTCTTGCTTAGGTTTTTTGCTCCAGGCTGGTGTTCTACTACTTAAGCCCAAGGCTCCACTTTTGCTTTTTGTTGATTAATTGGAGATAATCTAATGGACCGGCCTGCTCAGGCTGGCTTTAAATTGTAATCCTTAGATCTTAGCCTCCAGAGTAGCTAGGATTTCAGGAGTGAGCCTCCAGGGCCCAGATTTATTACTCACTTTTCTGATCTCCTTCAAAAAGTCTTTGTCTCAGGCCGGGAGTTTGGCCTAGTGGTTAAAGTGCTTGCCTAGCATGCATGAAGACCCAGGTTCAATTCCTCAGTACCACATATATAAAAAAGCCGGAAGCGGTGCTGAGGCTCAAGTGGTAGAACTCTAGCCTTGAGAAAATCCAAGGACAGTGCTCAGGCCCTGAGCTCAAGCCCAGGACTGGCAAAAAAAAAAAAAAAAAGCCTGGAGTGATGCTGAGGCTCAAGTGGTAGAGCTTTAGCCTTGAAAAAGTCCGAGGACAGTGCTCAGGCCCTGAACTCAAGCCCAGGACTGGCAAAAACAAAAAACCAACAAACAAAAAAACCCTCTTTGTCTCCATCTTTGGGGAAGTATCACTGGATAGACTCAGCTAGCTATTACTGGTGTGTTAAGCTAGCCAGCAGGTGAGGAGAAGGTAAGACCTAATCAGCCTCTGCTCTCCAGCTTGGCATATGTGGCTCTGCACATGTGCCTATGTGTGAATGCACGTATAAGCATGGCTGTGCAGGAGGCTCTGAGCCTTAGAGTTTTAGCGTTGATCCTATTCTCCTCTTCATCCTTTCCTCTATGTATCAAGCCTCCAGATTTCCCCTTCTACCTGTGTTTTTTGCTGTGTTTGCCTGAAAATCACAGAATACTTGCTGGAAAAAGTGTTTGACCCCTAATGCCCATGAGGAAACTGAGACCTGGTGAGGAGAATGAACCTTTCCCCACCAGGTGTCACAGCGCCTGGGCCAGATCTAGAACTTATGCCTTGCTCCCCTGCCTTCTAAGCCCATAGGTATAAGCTAAGTTGCCTGAACTTGTCCTTCCATTGCAAGAATCAAGACCTTTAAGATCACCCTCTGGAGATTCTGTAGTGGCCCCGGTGTGTCTTTCCTGACAAAACATGTTGCTGCCAAAGAAAAAAGAGCCCGATGTCATCAACAGCTCACAAATCTTGAAATCCTTCTTTGCAGGTTTATGGCTTCTGAGAATCGAGCCGAGGCAGTCTGTTCTCAGCACCAAACACAATAATTATAATAGCACTCGCAATGATTAATCAGCCAGCGAGTATTGAGTGGTGCTGAGCGTACATGGCAGGGTGTGTGTGTGTGTGTGTGTGTGTGTGTGTGTGTGTGTGTGTGTGTGTGTTTGGTGGCAGAGGAGCAGGCAAAGAGGAAACTACTTCTGGTGAACAGACTGTGGGTGTCCTTCCAAACAGAGGGGCTTCAGTGGCCACCATAGCACTCCTTGAATGTGTCATAGTCTGGTCCTGGAAAACAGTTGTTCCCAGCAAGGCAGGACTCCTGAGTCCTGAAGCACTGGTTGCTGGGCTGCAAACTGTGCTTCAAGAAAAGAATTGACAAGCCAGAGGAGATCCCAGGCCTGTCAACCAGATTAATGGAGAATCTCACCAGTATGATATATGTGGCACAAGTGAGAGAACTTGGGATGTTCAGCCTGGAGAAAAGGCACAGGGGACATGTGAGCTGTCACACCAGGAGGAATTGGCTTTGTTCTACATGACCTGGGAGAGGTCCATGATCTATGGGGATGATCTAGCCAGTAAGGAGCTCTCAGCACATCATAGAATAGAGCATACTCTGTGCCCCTGGAAAAAGAATGACCTTCCCAGGATGGTAATGAGCTCCTGGTCAAGAGAGATGCAGTCATAACCTGGTTGGTCCCTGGGGTTGAGGGCATTGTTGAAGGATTCTAAGAGCTAGTACAGTGCTTGACACATAGTGTGCCTGCACAAAATGACTTTTGACTTGTTTGTGAAATGGGTAGACTTGGGACTGGGTTAGATGCCCTCTGCAATTCAATTGGACCCAATCTAACATTTTTGGGGTAGTCTGTCTATGCTAGGTTCTTTGTCCCTCTGGCCTAGGAATGCTGTAATTCTTTGGCTACAGGCCACCTGAAAGGCTGCTCTGGGGTTCTCAATGCTGAGCCTCCACAGTACGTTTCCCTTTGGCCTCCCCAAACAAAATGTAAAGCCCACCCCCACACCTCCTGCATGCTACTGCCTACAGAAGTCCAACATGCAACATTCATGGAGGCCTGGGGCTCCAGCAAAGGAAATGGGCCTCTGGCAGGCTAATTACTGGGAGCTGATTCTATTAAGTAGATAGCTCGCTCTCAGCAAAGCAATTACACCTAATCAGCCTCTTGCAGCAGTCCAAAGGGACAGCCATTTGAGCCAGACACATGCATGAGCTGGGACATCAAAGCCTTCTGAACGCAAGCCTGGCAGGCTCATCTGAGGCCGGGGCTGCTCCCAAATGAATCCCCTTAGCCCTTCCCAGGTGCTTATGTCTAGGGCTGCTGCAGGGCTACAGTGCTCCTAGCTCTGGTCTAAGAGTTGGCTCTGCCACTAAGGAAATGAACGTTATTGAGGAGAGTATCTCTAAGACTAGTGTCTCAGTTTTCTCATCTGTCAAATGAATAGACTGGACTAAAGAGGATCCATTATAATCCATCTAGGCTAGTTGATTCAGATTCTCATCCAGGTTCAAGTGAGCTGACAGAACAGAGGAAAACCTACCTGAAATCCCCGAACGTGGAAATATGTACTCTAGGATAAAATTCTTCAGACCATGTTTTAAAATATAACTGGATAAGCTGGGTGCTGGTGACTTACATCTGCATTCTTAGCTAGGTGGGAGGCTGAGATTGGGAGGACTGTGGTTTAGGCTAGGTGGAGTAGAAAAGGCTGTGAGACTGTATTTCAACAGAAAGAAACTGGCCATGGTAATGTGTGCCTTTCATCCCAGAAACAGGTCCCGGGACCCAGGTGTGAGCCAAGTCAAGAAGTGAGACTTAAATAACTAGAACTGACTGCTGCGGGCCGGTGGCTCCCACCTATAATCTTAGCTACTTAGGAGGCTCAGATCTGAAGATCATGGTTTGAAGCCAGCCAAAAAGATGGAAGTGGAGCTGTGGCTCAACTGGTAGAGCACTAGCCTTGAACATAAAAGCTCAGGGACATTGCCTAGGCTCTGAGTTCAAGCTCCAGGCCTGGCACCAACCATCCCCCCTACAACTACAACAAAACCAACATAGCAAAAACGGGGGTGGGGGTGGGGGTATGGCTGAGGGGCCATACTGCCCCATACTGCACTTCACTGCCTAGCAAGTGAAAAACTCATTACTGCCAAAAAATGGAATAATATATTTTAAGGTATATAGATGTTCTATTACATACCTTTGTTTGTTTGTTTGGAGAAGACTAAGTTCTTGCTGTGTAGCATAGTCTGATTTGGATCTGATGACCTCCTTGCTTCCTGAGTGCTGGAATTACAAGTGTGCCCCCATAATGTTTGTCCCTATTGATAGTCTTAGTTGCTCTAGACATTTTATGAAATGTATGCTCCTCTGAGTACCCATGATTTAAAAAAAAAACCCACAATTCAACGGCTTCTGGGTTTCAGATTTGTCAGAAGAGTCAGGTCATGTTAGAATGTAAAGAAATGGCAAGTAGGGGAGAAGTGTAGACTAGTGGTAGAGTGCTTGCTTAGCATGCACGAAACCCTGGGTCAATTCCTCGGTACCACATACTCAGAAAAAGCAGGAAGTGATGTTGTGGCTCAAATGATAGACCACTAGCCTTGAGCAAAAGGTGTCCAAAGACAGTGCCCAGGCCCTGAGTTCAAGCCCAGGACTAGCAAAAGAAAGAGAAGGGGGGGAGAAAAAAAAAGAAAGAGAGAGAAAGAAAGAAGAGAAGAGTCCTGGAGATGAGGGAGAAACAAGGTGGAGTCAGGGAAGACACTGTGGCCATGGCAATGATCACCTGTCCATGCTGGATCACGTAACATTAGTCTTTTCCAAAGGAAGAATTCTCTTTGATAAGCTTTTGGATAGCGTCAAGATGATAGGTGGGGTGTTTTGGCACTCAGGGTTAGTACCAAGCTATTGGTGTGATCCAAACTTACCAGATGGACAGTCCAGGGGAAAGATCTAGATGGCCAGAGGCCTCTATGGTACCAACTATGAAATGTTGGACAAGTCCTGTTTGTCTGTGATCCTCACCATCATCTGCTGCATCCCTGGAGATGAGGTGAGGAGCCTTCCCGAGTCTCACCCATGTAGTGCTAGGGAGCTACCAGTGAGGTAGTGAATACAGAAAGGAAAACACGGCCCTGTTTCAAGACGACAAATAGCTGAGAGAACAACATAAAGGAGGACAGATGTGTTTGGGCTTACAGTTTTGGAGGTTTCGCACCATGGTGGCTTAGTTACTTGTGTGCTGGGAAGAGCATTCTGGAAGTGGACATGCGTGGAGGAGGAGGCTGTTCATCTCATGACAGACAGGAAGCAGAGAAAGAAGGAGGACTGCGACCAAAGCATGCCCCAGTGACCACTTCCTCCTGAAGTTTCCAGAATCCCCAATAACACCACCCACTGGGGGCCATGCCTTTAATACCTGAGCCTTTTTAGGGTTCACTTCCTATTCAGCCAAATCAGTGAGACTAGTGACAGCAGCTAGGACCATCTCCCACACAGCCTTTCCCTCTGAGCTGATTGTCACTGCGGCTTTGGGAATGTAGTGACCTGGCTGAGCAGACTGTGGGACCACCTGACTTCTAGCTCCTTCTGGCCTTGGTGATCTCAGATGGCTGGTGCCCGTGTAATTAGACAAGAACCTTGGTTTGTCCTCGGAGAGGAGCCCTGGTGTTGATTGGCAACCAGTGTCCTTGTAAAGCCACATGCTGCTCTTGGGCATATACAGAGGGGGAGGGGCAAGAAGCAACCTTGACCGGGGCTGAGGGTGAGGAGCACTAATTCTCCTGGGTAAAGCTTAGAGGAGAGACGGAGGAGGAAGAGGAGGAAGGTAGTAGGGCTGAGGTAGACCTAGTTTGTTCTACTCCTCATGTCTGGCAGTAATTACTTAGTAAGGGAGGGGTTGTAGAGGAAATCTCATTTCGTTCCCCATCTTCTTCCAGGAGAGAAGGTCGGCTGGGAGTGTGTTGGAAAGCCTTGAATACCAGTCAGAGAAATCTGCACTGTTAGCTGGAGGAGATAGGAAAGATGAGATCCTGGCCTCCCAGTCTCTGTCTGTACTACATGATCCACCTAGCCCACTTTGCCAGCTTCATCCTTAGGGATGTTTGCTCAGCCTTGCAGTTCCTAGGCACTTTCTTACCTTCATGTTGGAAATACACATGAGAATAGATACATGTATGAGTGTACTTAGCACCTGAACAATCTAGGAAAGGCACCATTCCTGGTATATAGAAAAGGAAACTGAGGCACACGTGGAAGCAACTTGTTTATACTCTTACACTGAAATAGACCCAGGATTCCAACCCAACTCAGTATGACTCCAGTCTGTGCTTTCCCCTTTGAACCATACCATTTATTAGAGAATGAGGACAGAGCCAGACAACAACAGGGGAATAACAGAAGGTGATATTAGTGCTGGTCTGGCACACAGCTAGAATTTAGGAAAACGCTGCCCCATGTGTAAATGAGAAGTTCAAAATGGAAGGTGGCGGGCAGGACCTGACCCTAGCACCCGAATTTACCTTGAAGGGACACATGCTTGACTTTTTTTTTTGTCAGTCCTGGGGCTTGAACTCAGGACCTGAGCACTGTCTTGGACTTTCTCAAGGCTAGAGCTTTACCATGTGAGCCACAGCACCACTTCTGCTTTTTTTTCTATGTATGTGGTATCGAGGAATCAAACCTGGGTCTTCATGCATGCTAGGCAAGCACTCTATCACTAGGCTGAACTCCTGCCCCCACATGCTTGACTTTGAGTAGGCTGTAGGGAGGATCTGTGGTCTTCATCTGGTGACTGTAGTTCACCAAGTAGCTGGAAGTAAAGACCATCAGTGAGCATCTGGGGACTCATCCAAAATAGAGTGGATGGGAGGAGGAGCAGAGCTGTCTATGGCCCAGCCTTGGCACAGTGCCCAGGCACCCAGCCCAAGCCAGGCCTCAGATCTCCATGTCTATGCACTAGCTGAACTGCTTGGATCTGGTGTGCCTGAAGAAGACTGATGTCTCTAGGCCTCCCGGTGACTGGAAGCTTCCGGGTAGGGGTAGGGGAACCAGTCTGTGAGCTGTGCCGATCTCCGATGGTCCAGAAATGGTACTGTCCAGTGATCCAAGGGAGCCATCGCATGTCAGGGAGATGGAGGTCAGCTGGGAGGCAGTGCTCAGGCAGAAGGGCACAGAGCCGTCAGGGAGATGGAAAAAGTGATGTCGTTAAGGAACAATGTGCGCCAAAGGAATGAGCTGTAACTGGCTGGATCCAAAAGAACAAGCGGGAAAACGGCTGCCAGAGGCCCACGGGTGTTTGATGATGGCCTGACACTGCCCTGGGGGAGGGACTGAGTCCAGCCCTCAGGCTAGAAGGAAGGCGGTTACCCCATAGGCTCCATGGTCCTTTCTGCCCCCTAATACCATGCCATGCAAACCCCTGGTCTATTAATAAATGCTTGATGAATTGAGTCCCGACAGGCCTCCTGGCCAGAGAATGCTGCCCTTTTTTTTTTTTTTCCCTCCAAAGCAGATCTAAGGAGGCAGCATGGGACTGAGGAAGCACGTGAACATGAGGTCTGGGGCCTCCCCTGCTGCTCTCCAGTACATATGCCCTCTGGTACTCCGGAACAGGAGGAAGATGAAGACAGGGAAAGCCACGGTTCTTAGGGTTGAAGGAGCTCAGTTGGTCCAAAGGCCCATTTAACAGGTAAGAAATTGGAAATTCAGAGGCCAATGCCTGGCTTGACATGATGCCAAAATACCAACTTGATTGAGCTCAAACTCATTGCTTTCCTTAGTAAGAAAAATCTGTGCAGAACTATGCAGAGTGCTCATGCCTGTAATCCTAGCACTCAGGAGACAGATGCTGAGAATTGGGAGTTCAAAGCCAGCCTGGGCAGAAATGCCCATGAGACACATCTCCAATTAGCCAGCAAAAAGCTTGAAGTAGAGCTATGGCTTAAATGCTAGAATGCCATCCTTGAGTGAAAAAACTAAGGGTGAGCACCAGGCTGTGGGTTCAGTCCTCAGTACCAGAAAAATCTCTGCATAGCACAGAGATGGTGACACAGTGTTGAGCTGGAGCAGGGACATGTGTTGAGGAACTAGCCTCTTCTGTTTTGCTGTGCCACAGTTTCTGGGACCATGATTACCTTAGGCGGTAGGTTCCACGTCACATTGGAGGAGTGCAGTGTCTGCGGGGAGTGAGGGATAGACACTCTTGCCTGAGAGTTTGGGGTAGGGAATCTGATGAATCTGAGAGACTGGGACTCCAGGAGCTTGACTAGGGAGGACAAATGACCATACCAAGGCCTTGATCCACTTGTCAATGAACTTGCCAGAAATATACTTCCTGTTTTGACCCCAAACTCAGTTTTAAGAACACTTCAAGTTCATGTATGATCACGCTGCCATCCTGTTTCCTCCAAGGAAGAATGGGGGCTCCAGTGTTCAAGCAGATGATAGATGCCAGAGGTAAGATACCTGACTCATTTCCCACAACACACTGTGGACTATGCATCGTCCTATCTCTGCACATGTCTTCAGAGCACCCCTCAGAAGCTGTAGTTGTTCCTCAGCTCCAGTACAGGTCCCCACAACAGCATGACTTTCAATCCTGCTTCCCTCTCAGTGTCTGGAAACCCTTTGCTTTTGTGCTCGAGCAACGCCTTCTCCCTAGGTCTGGCAAGAAAGGTGTGGAGCTGCAGGGATCTCCAGCAGGCTGAGAAACATTGCTCTGTTTTCTTAAGCTCCCAGCTAGAACAGGAACACCAAATCCTCTTTGAATAAAACAGAAAAGGGATTAAAAAAAAGTCAAGACATTAACCTTCTGAAACTGGACACCTCCCTCCATGCAGAGATTAACTTCTTCCCTAAGCTTTTTTTTTTTCTTTTTCATTTCTATAAACATCTTAATTCATCCTGGCCTCACAGCCAGCTTGGATTACCAATGGCTAGAGAGCTGAATGGCCTTGTTTCAGCCACATGTACGCACACACACACCACACATGGGCATGGGCATGTGCACACACACATATACCTAGAGTAGCAGAAAGAGCAGAGGAAGAACTAAAGACCTGGGCTTTATCTCCAGCTGTGATACTGAGCCCTGGAGTCCCAGTCTAGCTCACTGGGAATCCAGAGCTAGCTACCAGATGCCATGTAGTTCCTGAAGCAGGCCTACTGTAGGGGCTCCTTTTGCCTTCTGGCTCTCTTGTTTCAGCTCACTAGGATTGGAAGGCCTGGTCCTCAGGGGCTACTGTTGGGCATTAGAGTAAATTCCTCTTGCCTCTACCAACTGAGTAGTTTGGAACCATGGGCACATGTCGCCACACATGATTTGTTGGTTGAGATGGGGTTGTACTAACTTTTCCCCGGACCTGGCTTTGAATAGTGATCCTTCTTTATGTGTTTCCTTAGCAATCACAGCACAGTTCTCATCTGGGCATTTGAAGCCTTCTCTCAGGTCAGCAAACCCATCATACCCTGGCCAAAGAGTCCCTTCCCAAAGAGTTCTTCTCAGAGGCAGTTTGGTCACGTTGAATCCTTTAGGGCTCCTCACTTTTTCCCAATGCTGACATTACCTAGACTAGAAGGTCTGTTGCATTGTGAGAACTGGATGTCTGCCCACCCACTAGACCTCAGGCCCCAGAAAGACAGGACAACCTATGTCACATACTGTCCTTGGCACCTATTTAACACCTGCAGCTTGATAGGTATATGCTGAGCAAATGAATGAATGGTGTTGAAAATTGCTCCTTAAACGTACCTGGCACGGGGCTGAGTAACTTCCATGAAATCCAACAAAGAATTCCCTGAAATAGAATCATTCTCCTCAGAGTGAACACCTGATCTTCCTGGAAAATTCTTCCTTCTCCCTCCTGACTTTTTGAGATTCTTAAAACCTTATATTTCTTTTTGAACTTCCTCTCCACCTGCCAACAACATCACCCCAATCAAGCAACAGCTTTTCCACGCACATTTTCAGTTCCTCCCACCTTCATCTGACTAGCCCAATCTCTCTTCCATGGCTTGATTATGTTTTGGTTCGAGGCTGCAGCCAGCTGCAGTTATTCTTGACTCTGGGTAGCATAGGAGAGGGGGATTGCTGTAGGTTAGCTCTGACTCAGCCAGGCCCAGGAGACAAGTGCTGGGTCTCTGAAGGGTCCTGGGTCTAGGGGAGAGTTAGGTCTATTGCAGTGGCCTGTCTCTGGCAGGAACAGAGGTTATGGGAATCTCTTGGCAACTTTTTCTCTGTTAATGTCCCTCTTAAGGGTTTCTTGAGATGCTGTGAGCAAGAAAGAATCTTGTACTCAAATACATTTGGAGAATTCAGCTCTTAATTGCAAGCTGCAAAAGCCAACTCTCCTAATTTAAGCCTAGACAGATTTATTCTAAAGACCCTGGGTAGTTTAAAGACTCTCCTGGAGAGACAGAAAACCAAGGTCAGTGGCAAGACACATTACTTAAAGTCACATTGTATGACTGGTCTGATGAAGGTCTCATGGCAGTATAAATACTTTAACTTCAGCCACTAGCTTCACTAGTCCTGGATGCTGCCTCTAGAACATTAGCACTGTTGGGACTTCCAAAGACGGATCTATCACCATTACCCTTACCGCTAGGCAATGGGCTTTCTCCAAGCTTCAGAAAAAGCTACGACCATGTGGGCAAGCCGCTTTCAGCCTCTGTAATACAGAGGCCACCCTCAAACATAGACAAGGCGAGCAGGTGTCTGGTGCTGCTGGTCAGCTTTTAGGTTATTTGCTAGGACAGGGCTACACAATCTCAGCACTTGAAATTTTGGACTCCATACTTTGTTATGGGCTGTTGTAGATTAGTCCATGCAGACTTCTCCCTACTAGATGCCAATACTAGTGGACAAATAAAAAAGTCTAACTACATCTCTAAAACTTCCCCAGGACACAAATTCACCCCCAATTGAGTTCCACCATCTAGGAGATCTAAACATTTACAAGAACCTTTGAGGAACCTGGATTGGCTTACCTTGCTTTTACAAACCAATTTGACAGGAAACCTTTTTCTCAAATACATTTGAACTGCTGGGTGGGTAACGGGGGACTTGCCCCGTGAGAGGGATCACACACCAGATTGCCTTGTCATCACCTTCCCCACCTAGATACCTCCCAGAATAGGCTGGTGTCTCCAGAGGTCCAGCTTTGAGAATGTCCAGACCCTGGGGAAACTGCTTAGAACCCTGGCAAAAGTTTCCGAGGGTCTCTTGGAGGAGCCTGCAGAATGCTGTTCAGTGTGAGTAATTTTTTCCCCTCTGGCTGTGAACTTGCCCTGCAGGCACAGGTATTGAACCACCAGGAACACAACCTTAAAAACAAGCCTCCAGGGCCGGGAGTTTGGCCTAGTGGTAGAGTGCTTGCCTAGCATGCATAGAGACCCGGGGTCAATTCCTTGGTACCACATACATAGAAAAAGCCAGAAGTGGTGCTGAGGCTCAAGTGGTAGAGCTCTAGCCTTGAGAAAGTCCAAGGACAGTGCTCAGGCCCTGAGCTCAAGTCCAGGACTGGCAAAAAAACCCCAAAACAAACAAAAAAACCCCCAAGCCTCCAGCCTCTCTTGTTCCCTATAGCCCCATACAGTTTGACAAAGATCCCACAAGATTCAGGTTCATCAGGCCAAGGCCCTTATGATGGCCGAAGGCTGCTCTCAACAAGTTCAGGTGTACCTGAGGCCACACAGGAAACCCCTCCCACTGTGATGAGGGGCACAGGCCCCTTGGCTTTGAGAAGGAGCTACTGGAGTTGTCTCTGCCAGCCTGGAATGACGTGAGCATAGGGAAATGTGTGTGTCTGTGTCCTCACCTGTCCATTCAGGGTACTTCTGGGACCTAGCCCACTCCCCGCAGGGATGGTTCAACTCTCCAATGCAGCTTCTTTGGCCCTCTCTCACGTGGCTTAGGATATGTCTCCCAGTGACCTTGGTTTTTAATCTTGGGGAACGAATATAGTAAAAATAGAGTAACTTTAGGGTTAGATAAAGCTGTGTTTGATCTACTTTGGGCATATTGCTTTTGTCTCTGAACTTCGCTTTCATTGTCTGTGTAGAAGTCTTTCTCTTCTCCCACATTCTAAGTGTCTGTATTTTAGGTACTGACAGGTGGGTAGAAGGTTGTGTTTCCTGGAGCCTTGCTGAGAATTGAGGATTCTTGTGCTCTGGGCCTCAGGGTGGATCTTTGTGGGGTGGGGGAGACAACTGGAGTAAAGAGAGAGGAGAGAGAGAGAGAGAACAAAAAATAAGTCTGAAAATGCCTTGGATCCCAACCAGCCAGAGGATGCGCCAATGGAAAATTCCTGCTGTGTGTCAGAGGCCCACCTGGCCCGGGTGACAGCCAGCCAGACACACAGGCCCCACTGCGTGTTTAGACAGCATTTTCCTGCCCCAGCCAGAGCTCCCCCTGACTCTCACCAACACTTCTCCTGGGAAAAGTGAGGTGGGCTGAGTTGGGGTCCTTCCCTGAAGCAACCCAGGTCTCAGGTCCTGGGAGTGACACAGTGATGAAGAGAGTGGGCAGTGGGAGGCTCAGGCCTCAGATTGGTCTGGAACACAGCTCTGTGATGCAGGAGCAGCTGTGTCCTCTTCTGGGCTGCAGGCTCCCTGTCTGTGTGGCACAGAGTCCTCATCAGCCTGAGGTTCTCCTGGAGGGGACCTACAATCTCCGAGGGACTCTTTATCTCTGTCCCAGGAGAGGCCAAGGCGCCATGACAGGCAGACTGGAGACAATTTTCAGCTGCTGTGTCCAGAGACTTACGCTTGCCATCTGAAGGTCACCAATGGTTGTCTGAAACTTTGGGAACAATGACATTGGCAGTGTTTTCAGTGCCCACTCTCAACTTCTCCAGAGTTGGGGTTGACAGGCCTGGACAGGTGCAAAGGAGAGCCTTGTATTGTTTTTCCCAACAGCACCGAGGGAAGTTCTTGAGCTTCCCCAATGCCCAGAGACTAGGCTGCATGCTGTGATTGTGGGCCAGGCAAGGCACGAGGCCTGGCCATAGCAAGAACAGAGCAAACCCTAAACTTCACACAATCCTGGGAGTGGGTGTCGGAGTTAGGTGCCTTCCTTAGGACTGAACACATTGGCCAAGGCGGGTCTGCAGTCTGTCATCTCTTGCTGTCCCAAGCCCAATCTGGGACAATGCTCTGTTCACCAGGTAATGGCATATGGGAAGTTCCTTGGTTGACCTTGTACTCCTGGCCTCCTGGCCCAGTTTGTGATGGGGTCTTCTGAAGTCACATTCCCACTGGGAGAGTCTCTCAGTGTTCACTAACCCCCAGAGGACAGATACACTCTGCAGGATCTCCCCAGCTCTTGAATCCTACCCAGTATGGTGCTAGTGCTGCATGTTCTCAGATGGTCCCACTCTGGATGTATACTTAAAGCTCTCGATAGCATTACACAGGACACTCAGGACAAGGTCAACCCCTGTCCATACAAGTCACTCTGGAGAGGTCCTGAATCAGCCCATTGTGGCGGGAATTCCAGGCCTCCTTGAACCAATCCTTTCTTCTGTCCTTCTGTTGAAAGCTGGAGATCTTTCCTTAACTTCTCCCAGCCACTTAAAAGCGCTGCTCATCATTCTCAGATCCCAAGTATGGTTCTCTAAGTTCCAGGTCGAAGCTACCCTCTATATGCCCCAGTTGCTTGAGTTCTGCCCAGCAAGTGAGCTCCAGGCAAGCTTTCTTCCCAGAGGCCAGCACTCAGGATTCCTTTTTTCTAGTTCTTGTTCTCTTACAGCTTCCAACCCACGCTTCCTTCCCTTCTACAGTTCTGCAGGCTCCTATAGGATTCAAGTCATGCAGAAATCTCTTTTCCTTTCTGAGGACCAGAATCAGTATCACACTGTGCATTGTTGAAATCTCAGGACACTCCAGAATAAATAAGATGGGGGTGGATACGCAGTTGTGTGGTCATGTATGCCTATGTGTGCACATATATGTGAACTCTCATAATTTGGAGATAAGCCTAGTATCCCCCCCCTAACAAATCACAGTATCTCCCTCATATAAAGGTCCTCAAAGACTTGTCTCCCTTAGCTAGAGCTAGCTAGGTCAGGTGGGTACAGGTTCCAAGAGGACAGCAGAGTGCTTTCTGGGGTGAGTTACAGAGAAAGGCATGGTGTCCACAAGCCTAGACCCTTCTCTCCCATGCTGCTTAAGAATCAAGAAGAGGAGCCAGGCACTGGTGGGCTCACACCTGTAATCCTAGCTACTTAAGAGGCTGAGATCTCAAGATTGAGGTTCGAAGCCAGCCTGGGCAAGAAAGTCTGTGAATTCCTTATCTCCACTAAACTACCAAAAAACAAAAAAAAACAAAAAAAACAAAACCCAGAAATGAAGCTGTGCTTCAAGTGGTAGAATGCTAGCCTTGAGCAAAAAAAAAAGTTTAGGGACAGTGCCTAGGCCCTGAGTTCAAGCCCCATAACTGGTATACAGAAACAAAGCAAGCAAAGGAGGTAGAGCCTCTCTCATCCCCACTGAGAGTGGGAGCCGAAAGCAGCCTAATCCCACAGACAGGTCTGGGTGCTATGGAATGATGTTTAAAAGCAGTCATCCGGAGATTGACATACTTTCCCAGAGCCTTCCTTTGGTCTCACAGCTCAGGATGTATCCTGATTTATGGGACACAGGATTCCAGCAGCTCTGGAAAGGGATCTGGTTACTGCTGGGCTGGGATTCATGGGAAGAGGAGGAGGCAGAGGTCTGTGCTGGGCTGCTGAGAGTGAGGAGGCTGAAGGAAAGAGGTCGGAGTGGGGCTGCAGCAGAGGCTTGAGGATGCTTTCTGCCTTTGGCTTACAGACCTTGGACAAAAGTGGTAGGGTGGCAAAACCCATGTCTGCCACAAGCCCTAGCCTTGTTTGTCAGAGCCACAGAGAAATGGTGTATGCTAAACCCTCTCTTTCTCCCATTTAACAGATAAGGTGACTGAGACAATAGGAGGGGGAAAGCTTCATGTGCATTCAAGTGGCTTCCTCTTCCTCCCCCTCACTATAATATTATTATTATTATTTATTTTGTCAGTACTAGGGATTGTCAGGACCACTTGTTAAACAGTGGTCCACCTGGTCCGTGCTTCTGAGCCCCTTTTTTACATTGATTATTTTCAAGGCAGGGTCTCTTTTGCCCAGACCATCCTTGGCTGTGATCCTCATGTTTGTGCTTTCCCATGTTGCTGGCGGTGACAGGCATATGACAGTGCACCCAGCCATTGTTATTGCCCTGTAACCAGAATAACAAGTGTATGTCAAGATGCTTAGCCACTGAAATGATTAAGACGAAGTCTGTTATATACATATAGATAGATAGATAGATAGATAGATAGATAGATAGATAGATACAGATATATGATATCTGTACACACACATACATATGCATGTATATGCCTGGGCTGGCCTTGTACTTCAGTCCCTTATTTTCCACCTCCCAAGTAGCTAGGATTACAGGAACAAGCCCACTTCTTCTAGCCCAAGCTTTGTTCTTTCTTTGAGCACATACCCTCAGCCTCAGCAGAAAGTAGAAGAGGGAATGAATCATGTAGATAATTAGGCTTGGGTTCCTATCCTGTCCTGCTGATATCAACAGTTTGAATTGGGCCAGTGTTGAACATCCATTTTCTTCTAAATAAAGTAGACATAGTCAATGACTCTCTGGGGTCCATTGTTCCAGCTTCTGAAGTTCTAGCTTCTGAAGCCCAAATAGTATGCATTTCTTTGCAGCCTTCATTCAATAACTTGAGATGGGTCACTGTGAAGTGGGCCATCCAAATGATGGTCAACACAGAAACGAGTAAACACAATTCAGGCTTCTCTCCCTGTGGGCTGCAGTGAAGCATCTACCAGCACCCTTGCGCTCCCCGGTCCCCAATTTCCCTCCCCCCCCCCCCCGCCATGTAGTTCTCACCCTTATGCCTCATATGTAAAATTCTCACCCAGTCCCTAGATTGGAACAGGGGTTCAGAAATCGGTATCAAGAGTAAAACTTTTATGTTGTTTGCAGCCTTTTCATGGCTTCTTCCTTCATTCAAAATTATTTGAAAGATATTTAAGCAAGAATAGCTTTTCTTCATCACATGGATAAAGACAGTGGTCTTTCAAGCAGCCTGTAATGAGCACAGAGGTGGTGGTTGGGTGGGGGGGGGTTGTGAGGGCAGGGGTTTGATCCAGTTTATTTGTTCATGCATTCCATTCCTGGAGCAGTAACTGCCACATAGCAGGAATCTGAAAGATATGTGGTTGAGAAAAATCTCTCCATTCATTCTCACAGTGACCCTGCAAAGTAAAATCTTCTCATCTGCATTTTACAAATGGGGAAACAGTTTCCAGAAGGCTTAATTGCTTGTCTAGGCTAATACAGATAGTGCATTTTTATAGTCAGGATTCCAAACTCTGCTTTGTGTGATTGTAAAAGCTAAGCTTTAAAACTCACTCTTAAAAAAAGCCCCACTCTTAAAAAAAAAACCCACTCTATGTTTCTCCATTTCCAGAACATTCCAGGCTTTTGGGGGGGTACCTTCTCAGTGCTACTGAAGCTACTTTTTGCAAAGAAATGCTACCTCTTCCCACCCCATCACAATGGTCTCTGATCATCAATGGTCCCCAGATTCCTGGTGGTTCTTTCCCATCTTTGCTTTCTCTCCTACCCCACTATCTTCCCGAAATCCTTTAGGGTAAGACTTTGGTAGACTCTCTTGCACTTAGTTCGGGCTTGGAGAAGGTCACAATTTGTGACTATTTTATAAGTGAATAGGAGGAAAGGAGAGGTAGGAACAGAGAGAAGGAAAGAGAAGGAGAGGAAGGAAGAAGAAATTGCACACTGGCAGTTGGAGTGGGGGATGCTGGACGAGCCAGGAGCGGGCCAGACACTGGGTTCCCTAAACATGTGGTGGTGTTAGAACCATTCAGGTTAATCACCCTTTTAGCTTTGGGTCATTTTCTGGGGCAGAAGCAAAGGTATCCTGTCACCCGGCAGGTAGCCTGGCACCTGGTGAAGGTCTGATAAGGGCTGACTGAATGAATGAATGACAGTATGGTTTGGAGAGCAGACTCAATTCAGTTCAAGTCTTAGTGCTCCTTTTGTCCACTCTTTCCCCTGTTTCCTGTCTTGGCTCAAGCATTACATGTCTCTTCTGAGTATCATTTCTCCTGAGGTTGCCACTTGAATGAGCTTTCTGCAAAAGAAAGCCATCTCTCCTCTCTTGGTTTCATAAATCTGATTGTTTACAAGGTAAGCTCCATCTCCATGGCGGAGCCTACGAGGCTTTTCCTGAGATACCTGAGTGAAGTGATAAGAAGATGGATGGTCCCCGGGGACCGGTTCACCTTGGCTTGGGTCCTACCTACATTATGCTCCAGCCATTTGGTTTTGACAAAGTTTGCTTAACCTCTTGAATGATCTTGTCTCGCATGTAAAATAAGGATAACAGTAGTAACTTAATTGTGATGTGGTCAAGATTCAAGGAATGAGTGCTGAGAAGGGTCCCAGGTCTCCTCCCCCACATTGCCGTCAAAGGAATGAATACTCATTGAATCCAGAAGCCCTCCTCCTACCCCTTGCCCCGCAAATCTTCTCATGCCCCAGTTTAGCTCTTCTAGGAATATAGTCCCCCCCCACCCTGTTCTCCCTGGAAAACTTAGTCATCCTTTCAAGACTCAGCTCAAATACTGCCTCTTCGTGAAGTTTGTCTGGAATACCCCTGTCCTCCTTGGGGATTACTCGGTTTTTTGGTTTTTATTTTTGTTTTCTGTATTAGATACGGAGGCAATAATCCAACTATATTGGATTTGCCTGCTCTTCAGTCCATGGGCCTTCAAGCTTCAGGTCTACTCTACTCCAAGCCATTTAACTAACCCCCCATTACGAATGGGCCCTGGTGAAGAGCCAGTATCGTCAAGACATAAATTCTTCCAAAAGCAATCTATAAATTCAGTGAAATTCCAATAAAAACTTAACAAGAGGTCTAAAAGTATGATTTTACAAGCTAATTCCAAATCATCTAGCAGAGAAAAAAAAACATGGACAAAAATAGCCTGGCAAATTTTGACACAGAATGATATGGAGGAAACAGTCCCTTCTATAAACAGACATGTACTATAAAGTGATCAATGCAGGGTGGTGTTGGTTCAAGAACAGGTAGTGGAGTAAAGAAACGTCCATACTAAAGGGCCTTTTGTCACTATTTGAGAAAGTCAGTTAATGATTTAGAGACAACCGAGTTCCAGTTTGGGGAAATAATTAATTATGCTGGTAGTGGTTTTAATTTCTGAGACAAGAATCCATTCTAGGTATTTTAATCAGGGAGAAACTTAGGGAAGGCATGTGCTGTGGCTTCAGTATGATTTTCCCTCTCTGAAACTCATGTTGCAATTTGTTTGCCATGGTGGCAGAGTTAGAAGATAAAGCCTTTCAAATGTGATTTGGTCATGAAGAAGGATTATGCCTTTCTTGAGGGAGTAGGGAGAGTTTTCACTCTGCAGGGACTGGATTCGTTGTCAAGTGGGGACATTGGTGTGTCCTCCCTCTTCTCCATGCATCTACTTGTCTTTCTGACTTCTGCACAGTCCTCTGAGAGCTGAGGAGGCGGTGGAACCACTTTCTGGGACTTCCCCAGCCTCCAGAATCATGAACTAAATAAACATTTTAACAACTTACCATCTCAGTAATTTTGTTACAGCAACTGAAAACAGATGAATACAGTACACACAGAAGCCAGAATTATAGGAAAGATGCAAACGAAAGTGAGTTGAGCTACTTCCAAAGGCACAAGGGCAGAATTGAGGAACAGCAGGAGAGGATGAAGTTTTTGCCACAGCAAAGACTTGCAGGCTGTGTCTGCAAGCTTTCTGGTAGAAACAACTTTCATACAGGTGCCGCTCCACAGTTCCACCATTTCTGTCAGATCTGTGCTCACAAAGTGAAGGCTGTGCTTCCTTTGTATTCATATTATTTGAAGATTCAAGTGAACTGTATTTGCCTAGGTCTGTGTGGAAGCAGACGCTAGGATGGAAGCAGGAGGACATGGAAAGATGATTGCTGCGATAAAGGGAAGAGGAGGCAAGGACAGCTTCCCAGTCTTGGTATAGTTCTGACCTTTGGGAAAGGAAGAGAAGGAAGGAGGATTAGGTAGGGAAAAAAAAAAAAAAAGCTCAGACTGGCACAGCTCTGAGGAAAATCTTGGCTACCACAAAGATTGCCCAAAGAGGAATCCCATGTAGGAAGAAATAAATATCTACACTCTACTTTCCTCTCCATGTTAGTCCTTCACTCAGAACTGTGATCCATCTTGTAGACATTGAACTGGGAGAATCTTCATTACATCTGGAATCCTAGCTCCAAGAAAATCTCTGTAATACAGGAACATATACCAGAAGGGCACAGGTATAAATTTTTAGACAGCCCATACAGCATCTAATTGTCACCAGTTCTTACTTCATTCCATATTCAAAACAAATTTCAGGCCGGGAGTTTGGCCTAGTGGTTAAAGTGCTTACCTAGCATGCATGAAGACCCGGGTTCGATTCCTCGGTACCACATACATAGAAAAAAGCCAGAAGTGGTGCTGAGGCTTAAGTGGTAGAGCTCTAGCCTTGAGAAAGTCCAAGGACAGTGCTCAGGCCCTGAGCTCAAACCCAGGACTGGCAAAAAAACAAACAAACAAAAAAAAAAACAAATTTCAGACAGATTAAAGAGATATATGTAAGAAATCCCAAACTGCAGTTATTTAGAAGGAAAATAATGACAGATTTCTGTAACCTTGGAGAAGGAAAGACCATTTAAAGAAAGACACAAAGGTAGAAAATATAGTCATTTTAAAATTTTTTGTTGCTTTACATTAAAATTTTTATTGTTATTTTACAGGTGATATAAAGAGGGGTTGCAGTTACATAAGTCAGGGAAAGAGTGCTGATTTACATTTTTAAAGAAAGTAATTAATGCTAACATCCTTAATGAGACACTTTCAGGTTAAGATCAGGAAGAAGACAAAGATGTTGTGTCTCTTAGGTTCTGTTCAGCATTATCCTGAAAGAGCTAGCTAATGCAATAAGACATGAAAAAAAGAATAGCGGGTATACATAATGATAAGGAAGCAAGATAGATAACATGACGATTTATATTTAAAAAATTCCAAAGAATTAACAAAGCACCAAGAACTAATAATCAGAGCAGGATGTAAGAAACAAGGCTGATACACAAAATTAAATTACTTCCCTTTATGCTAGCAATAAACAATCAGCATTTGATATTATAAATGCAATACTGTACTTTTTATATAAGTACTAGATTTGATAATATCTCAAGTGGATCATAGGCTTAAGTGTAAAATTCAAAACCATGAAATTTCTAGAAGATGACATTGAGAAATCTAGATGACTTTAAGTTTGGTGATAGTTTTTTTTTTTCCTTTCCTTTTTTTTTTTTTGCCAGTCCTGGGCTTGAGCTCAGGGCCTGAGCACTGTCCTTGGATTTTTCTCAAGGCTAGAGCTCTACCACTTGAGCCTCAGCACCACTTCTGGCTTTTTCTAAGTATGTGGTACCAAAGAATCGAACCCGGGTCTTCGTACATGCTAGGCAAGCACTCTACCACTAGGCCAAACTCCCAGCCCAGATAGCTTTTTTTTTTCTTCTGGGTCCAGGTGCTGTTCCTGAGCTTCTTTTGTTCAAGGCAAGAGCTCTACTACTTGAGCCACAGTGCCACTTTCAGCTTTTTTGAGTAGTTTGTGGGAGAGAAGAGTCTCACAGAATTTCCTGCACAGGCTGACTTCAAACCACAGTTCTTAGATCCTAGCCTCTCAAGTAGCAAGGATTACAGGCATGAGCCACCAGTGCCTTAAATACAGTGTTTTAAATACAACACTCAAACCATGATCTACTAAAAATTAGTAAGTTCGAAATATAAATTTTCTGTCAAGGACATTGTTAAGCAAATGAAAAAAACAAGCCATATACGGGGAGAGAAATCTTTGCAAAACATATATCTATCTGTTAAAACATGTCCAAAATACCCAAGAGAATTTTTTTGTTTTGTTTTGCCAGTCCTGGGGCTTGAACTCAGGGCCTGAAAACTGACCTTGGGCTTTCTCAAGGCTAGTGCTCTACCACTAGAGCCACAGCACCACTTCCAGCTTTTTTCTATGTATGTGGTACTGAGGACTCAAACCTGGGTCTTCATGCATGCTAGGCAAGCACTCTACCACTAGGCCAAACTTCCGGCCCCACAAGTGAATTTTTTGACGGTACTGGAGTTTGAACTCAAGGTCTTATACTTGCTAGGCTAGTGTGCTACTATGTGAACCATGCGCCCAGCCTGACTTTGCTAGTTATCTTATTTCTTTTTTTTTCTTAATTGGTTTATATTTTATTTTTATCTTTAAGTAAAGTGACATATAAAGAGTATGAATTTTGGCCAGTAACCATCCCTTTCATCATTCTCCTACTTTATTTCTTTTTTGAAATAGGGTCTTACATTCTTTTCTGCTTATGTTGGCTTTGAACTATGATCTTCCTACTTTCAGCATCCTGAGTACCTAGTATTATAGGCATGAGCCATCTCTACCCAGAATGCAAATGAATCTTAAAATCCAACTCTTAGAAACAGTCAAAAGAGTAAAATAAACACCTAACCAAAGAAAACATGTGAGTGGCATATAAATACATGGAAAGATGCTCAATATCATATCTCACTAGGGAATTGCTAATACATGTGGTGGTTCATACCTATTAGCTTAGCTACTTGGGAGTCTGAGAATGGGAGGATCACAGTTCAAAGCAGGCCCTAGCATAAAAGTTCTTAGGACCTTTTCTCAATCTGTAGCTGACTGCAGTAGTGAGTGACAGTCATCACATACTATGTGGGAGCATGAACGTGGGGGGACTGCAGTACTAAGCCTCTGCACAAAGTCTCCTTCTCCATGGAGTAGATGGATGCAATGGGGCATGCCTATGACCCTGGTGATGGGGAGCCTAAAGCGAGTGGATCACTGCTCAGGTACATTTCTCGGCAGGAAGCAAGACCCTATCTTAAAAGTAGCCCTAAAAATGCAGGGCTGAAGACTTTTTTTTTGCTAGTCGTAGGGCTTGAACTCAGGGCTTGAGCACTATCCTTGGACTTTTCTCAAGGCTAGAGCTCAACCACTTGAGCCACAGCACCCCTTCCAGCTTTTTTCTATGTATGTGGTACTGAGGAATTGAACCAGGATCTTTATGCATGCTAGGCAAGCACTCTATCACTAAGCCAAACTCCCGGCCCATGGAGACTTTTTTTGGTGCAATTTTCTGCAAACCACAATAATATCAATATTTTCTTTATGCCCAAACATTTTTAAAAGTCTTTTGTGGTCTTTATTAATGTCTCCTTATTTAATCTTTTTTAATTGTATTTTATTGTCAGGGTGATGTATAGCGGGGTTAGTTATATTTGTCAGGTAGTGGGTACATTACTTCTTCAACATTGGTACCGCTTCCCATGTTTTTCTCCCACTTTCTCTCCCCCCACCCTCTCCCAATCATTTTGTTTTTCCCCTTCCCTTTTTCAAATAAATAAATTAACATATATATAATATACCAGGTACCAAAGTCAGAGATAGTAACAACATGAGATAAAGCATAAGGGGGAAAAAAAGAGAAAAGAAATAACTTCACATAGTACATTGAGAACAACAATCACAAAGATAAACATCTTGTTTCCAAACGTTTTTTAAAGTATTTACTATATATTGAAGAAAATGGAAGCAGATATAACAGACAGTAGTGGTATAACTCCATATCCTTATTTTCTCAGACAACTTGTAGTTTATACATGATTTTCTGGTGTCCCATCTAGATTAGTATTAGTCAATCTCAAAAGTGGAGTGGGTTGGAAGATAACTTACAAAATCACTCTAAAGATCCTCTATAAAGCAGTAGAACTAGGTAATCCAGGAGAAAAGTTGGCAACATATAAGAATGTAATGCACTTGTAGCTTATTTATGGTATTTAAAGCATATTTCTTTGTAGGAAGTATATAAAAAGATCCAATTTGAGCTGCCAGGCAAGGTAGCTCACATCTATAATCCTAGCGACTCAAGAGGCTGAGATCTGAGGATTGTGGTTCAAAGCTAGCCCGGACACAAAAGGACCTAAGATTCTTATCTCCAAGTAATCATCAGAAAATCAGAAGTAGCACTGTGGCTCAAGGGGTAGGGTGGCAGCCTTGAGCTGAAGAGCTCAGGGACAATGCCCAGGCCCAGAGTTCAAGTCCCACAACTGGAATAGAAAAATTTTTTTTTAAAAAATCCAGTCTGACAAATTTGTGCTTTTAATTATGGTATTTAGGCCACTTATATTTAATATTTGATAATAGTATGTAGAGTGGCTATTGTAATGTTATGTTAAGCAGATTTTAGTATAAAAAGTATTTCTACGGATAATGGGTTCTGTCACAGAGAGAATGAATTTATTAAGAAGATATAGTAATAACAAATGATTTACATACCTAACATGAAACAAAGGGAGATAGAATTGAAAGGAGAAAGGACAAACCCACAAACAGATTGTATATCTTCTTGTCCTTATTTTGTCATTTTCCATTTTTGTTATATAAGAACGCCTTTTACCTTTTTAAATGCGTAATCAAATCTAAGGCCTCTTTCAGAATAATTTATGGTCTCTAGTGTCTGTGGTATATAATTTTTGTCTGTGAGCTCATCTTTAACAGGAATTATTTTTCATAGGAGTTCTAGAGCACTCAGAGTTATTAAGGTCTCTTTAGACAATTTCTCTTCTCTTTTTCTTTTTTTCTCTCTTCTTCCTTCCTCCTTCCCCATCTCTCTCTTACCATTCCTTTCCTTATTTATTTATTTATTGTTCTGTAAATAGAACTCAGGGCTTCACTCATGGTAGGCATACTTGCCTAATACTAACATTTGAGCCATATCCAAGCTCTTTTACTTTGTGTTTTGTTTCTGAAATAGGCTCTTGAGAACTTTACTTGGGCTTGCCTTGAACTTGCAATCCTCTTTTCTCTGCTTCTGAGTAGCTGGGGTTATAAGAGTGTGCCTGCCATGCCTTGCTTGAGGGTAATTTCATTCTTTCTGTTCCTTTTATGGGTTGGCTCTTTATGGTTACCAATTTCTGCTTCATTTCTGGTACCTATGAATTTGCTTTTGAACTTAGCTGTGTTTTAAAATGAAAATTTAAAAAAAAATCATAACATTTTGCTGCTCGGAACATGGAAATTCCCATGTCTGATTTAATTTTTGTTTTGATTAGATGTCTTAATAGGTTTCCCATGGGAAAAAAATTTTTTTTGACGTCAGTCTTCACTGTCTTGGTGGTTGTCCTTTGTCCTGGAATTATAAAATTATAAGTTGGGAGTTTTTTTTTTTAACTGAGAAAAAAATAACACTTTAGGATTGCAAGCTGTGTTTGCCTTTTTCAGTGGAGACAAGAATTCGTTTTTTGGAGATGCTCTTTTATTTTGGAATATATCATTTGGGTTGACCCTTTGAGTTCTGCTGGTCTGAAGCAAGGCTCTCCCTCAGTCTTGGTGGTTGCAGGAGGGCTCTGATAGGGTCCTAGAAGAGATTGCTTACTCTCTAGTAACATGCATAATTTGTTGAATTATGCCACCGAGGATTGTTTTATTTAGAACACCGCCATTTCCTAATTTGGAATCACACTATCGTATGCCTGAAATTGGTGTGTTCTTGCAAAGTTGTGTATATTACTCTGGGACCGGTTGTTTGCACAAGCTCAGGAGCTAGGGTGGAGAAGAATGTGGGAGAGAAGAGCTTACTTCAGAAGAGGCAGAAGCTGCCAGGGCAGCCCAATCTGGACATGGGAGTTGGCATCCCACCTTGAGATGCTGTTTTGACTTGATCATCCCAGCTTCCCAGAAATGCCCTGGGGGAGGAGGGCATTTGTTTTGGTATCCTAGTTATCAGTATTGCAATCAAGACGTCAATATGGGATGGGGAAGGTGATTCAGGAGGCAGATTTTGGCTGTGAGAGAGGGAACACATCCCCACTTCCTGGGGCTGGGATAGAGATGGAGTCACTACCACCTGGCCCCCAGAGATGGGGTGGTAGTGAGAGACACTTCCTGCTAAGGTAGGAAAAGACTTGGAGGAGGGCGATTTCACTGTCAGTTCCTGGTATAGCCACCTCTGAGAATGATGATTGGATGTCAGTTGGTGGGTACTTATTTTTCTTCCCCCAAGGTTTCAGGAAATCACATTACTTTATCTCTGGCCAGGGTATACAGAATTAGGAGAAAACATGGCTATTGCTTTGGGAGGAGAGTGAGGCCTGATAGGTTTTGGGGCAAAGAGGTGGGGAGAGATGGTGGAGAGAGAAGCTGAGCAAGGAGCAGGCTAGAGCTCTCGGGATTTTATTTTTTAGGCTACTAGAAGGAACTGCGTCCTATCATGTGAGCCATAGAAGGGTATAAAGACAGGTAGAGCTGACTGCAATGTTCCCGGGCTAATGAATGGGAGAACTTGCTCTTGCCATGGCAAAGCTTCAGGGACCAGCCTGTGATTCAAGTTTGAGCAAACCAGTTAGACCTTGAACTTTTCTAACAGAATAGCTAGGAAAGACCATCATATCCCGGCAGGGTCTCTAAATGGATGAGATATAAATATAGAACAAGCAGTGACTAAGAAGGCTTCCTGTCACGTGGTGAGAAAATATGTGAGAGATAGTTTGAGCCACAAGGTTCTGCCGCGGATAATGTCAAGTGGAAATGAGCATTTGGAGGACATGCACCCAAGGACATCGAGGAGAGACTGAACTCAGCCACTCCTGAAGCTTACTTGGTCCTTCCTTTTTCCATGAGTCAATTTTTTTTTCTGATGTAATCTACTTTGTGGCATTTCTCTCATTCATAAGCAAACGTCATCACTGACAGCTATATGAACTGGTTTTCTTTTCCTTAGATTCAGTCGCGCCAGTTGGTAGCAGATTCGAAGTCATTTCTAGATCTCTTCACTGTAGTCATCTTTCTTTGGATTGAGATCTACCCTGGTTCCCTAGAGGAAATTTAAGGAATGGACTGTTCTAGGAAGAAATCAAGATATAAGATTGAGGCCTGGTGGTCAGATGCTGCCTTTGCGGCGAGCTCCTGTTATGAACAAATATGATTAGAATATCCATACTTCTATAAGAAAAATCAAAGCTGGGCATGGTGGCTCACACATGTAAGCCTAGCTACTCAAGAGACTGAAATCTGAGGATCAAGGTTCAAAGCCAGCCCATGCACAAAAAGACCTGAGACTCTTATCTCCAATTAACCTCTAGAAAACAGGAAGTGTGACTTGGCTCAAGGGTAGGTTGGTAGCCTGCAGCTGAAGAGCTCAGGGACAGCGCCAGGCCTAGGTTAAGCCCCAAGACCCCCTCCCCCACACACACAAAAAAAATCAAGCAACTCGGCTGACCATAGGGAACCCTAAGGCCAGCAGCTGGAGCAAACTGAGTTTCTAAGTCTAAATGGGACAGAAATGATTGTGTCCTCCTTTATAGCCCAAAGATCCTAGGACTGCCCTAAAATATGGATCAAGCCACTCAGTCATCTTAACTGGCTGTTAATGAGCCAATCCATCATTTAAAAGTGGCAAGAAGGAAAGCATGGCATCAGATCTAAGCATGGGTGAAATGTGTGTGTGTGTCTGTGTGTGTGTGTGTGTGTGTATGTACACGTGTGTGTGCATACACATACACATTAGCCTGTGGATCAGTCTCTGCCTGCTCAGAAACCCACTCTGAACTAGTTTTAAAATTATTTTCTTCCTTTACCACAATCAAATTATGAGTCTTAAACTTCTTCCCCTACCGGTCTCTATAGGCAACGTAAAAATCCATGATTCATTTGAATAATTCATCCCTAGACTAATTCTGTTGGTTATTCAAATACCATCTTTTTCTTTCCCTGCTCAGATTTAACTATAGCCTAGAGATGTTTCCATCACTTCTGCCTGCCTATCTAAGTTCTCTGCTGCCTAGGTGAGAGGCCCTCCCACACTGGCCCCCACCCTCTTGCACATCCCAGGTCCCAAGTCACTTTTTAGGTATGAGAACTTTCTAGAAATAGCCCAACCCCTCATTTCTCAATTCCTGCTACTTCCTGAGCATGAGAACCAGCCATAGCCTTGAGCTAGAGGATGCCCCCCCTCCAATTTAAACTAGGTCTTGGAGCCCTCTGCCCTCCTGGGGTCAGTTCCTATCAGTCTTCCTCTTTATGGCTGAGCTCCTCTCCATTTGCAGTTCAAACTGTGAGGTGGGGGGGTGGGAGGTGAGGGGGTGGGGGTGTTAGCGATGGAAAGAATCCAGCAAAGTACCACCTCCTTGGAAGCACCGGAGAAATGTTTACCTGGTTCTATCAGAGCCCCACTGTATGCTTTGCTCTAGAGGGATAGAGTCAGGCTGGAGTTAGGCTCCCGCAGGGTCCCCCTTTTCTTACCAGGCAGCTGGGGAAGAGTGAAGGGATCTGTTTGAAAAGCCAGACAAGGCCTGGCCAGTTCTATTCAAAACTTACTCAAGTGCTGTCCAAGCCTCTTTCCTCCTCCTATTTGGGCCCCTCTATCTGAAAAATGAGAAATTGGACCAGATGATGCTCCGAGAAGTAAGCCGTCTTATCTATGGTAGTTTAGGAAGGTATCTAGAGCCAGCACCCCTGCAAGAGCAGAGGCTCTGCTTGTCCCCCAGTGGGGTCCGAAGGTTATGTGGCTGCTGGACTGGCAGGTTTGAGAGGTCCTGAAGAACTAGACAGGCTGAATTTGACTGAGGTGCAGTTGGTGTGGGTGAGAGCCACTCAGAATGAGATCAGAGACTTGGAATCCACGGTGAGGCATCAGTACGTATTCTAAGAACAATGGAAACCATGAAGAAAGTTTTCCTGAGTGACAGCTCCTTAGCTCCCTATTGGTCTACAATCTAGTTTCAGGAATCCTCTTCTCTTATAGAGGTGGCTCCCATTCAGCACACCCATTCCAGTTCCTCAAAGTCTTTGGGCTGACTTCCTGCATCAAGGTTCTGCTGGCCAGGTCTGACAGGCAGGCTACTCAGTCCATTACGTTTTCCTGCCTGGTGACTGTTGCTCTGTGGAAGTGAAGATAGAGGTAGGGGTCATGTGAGACAAAAAACAGCAAATAGAGGACTGGTGTGTGAGAGGGAGGGGAACTATTTGGTGAATAAAATATAAATCACATTATGGTGGCTGCCAAAAGGAGAGAAGTAGTTGATGAAAACCATATGTCTGACTAAGAGGGACGAGGAGCCCTGCTCTGTCTGTGCACAAGTGCCTTGAAGACGTTGCTTTTGGTCTCCCATGCAATGGAAAATCTCCTATTTTAAAGAATACAGTGTTAAGAGGCACTCTGAGACAAACCACGTTTCGCAATTAAGTAGTTTACAAGGTCAGTAAAGAAAAGACAAAATAAGCCAGCTGAAAAGATCTTGCTCAACAAAAAAATGTTTGAAAGTTCAATGTGATAGTCGTAAACCCAAAAATATCCCATAGGCTCCTTTTAGTTTTTTTTTTAATATTTAAATTACATTTTAGTTTTTTAGAGCCAAAAAGAGGAAGTACTCCAGTGATGGAGAAGCAGCTGAAAGTACTTTTAGCACTGGTGGAGTTATGGTATTCCCTGATGTTTCAAAAACCAAGAACAAAAAAAAGACTAATTTTAAAAAAACTATATAATTTCTTACTTTCTCTAAATTGACCCTGAAGCAGACCAAAATCAAACAGACAGACATGACTGCTGTTCACGTTTAGTCTGCAGAAGAGAATTCTAATTTTCTCATCCAGCTCCTAGTTTCAGCATGATGTGGTTCTCCCTTGAATTTTCTTCCAACAAACACTGCTGCTGGGTCTGCCTCCTCAACCCCTCACCCCTCCTGTTTGCAGGCTGGCCCTCTGGAACTTCCTGGTTACCTGCTTTCCCCTGGCCTGCCCTTCTCCCTAACTACATGGACAAAATGTTAGCTTTTTTTTTTTTTTGGATTGAGGATTCTGGATCAAACCCAGGGCCTCATGTAGGCTAAGCAAGCCACTAAGCTATACCTGGGCTCTGGCTTGCCACTCTTAAAGATCCATTTCCAAATTTTAACTACCGTCCTCGGTCTCTGACTTTCCTTGCTTCCAATTCTCCGTGAAATTCTCCATCTTGTCCTCTATTTTCTTGACCATATTAATCACAGCTATTTTAAAGTCTGGATCAGAAAACCCCAAGATCTGGATCCCCTGTGGGGCTGTTTCTATTATGGAGATGCTTCGGGCTCTGCCTGATGTTACCTTTCATCACGGAGGATTTATTTTTTGCTTTCCGGAAGGCAGTTGCAGAAGCGGAAGGTCATCCTAATCCAGCCTGGGATTGGGCTGGTGTGACACTGGCCATCAGACGGGGGGGGGGGGGGGGGGGGGGGGAGGGGGGGCTGCTCTATTTTTAGGTCACCCTTCTTCCTAATGCCTAACTTCTCGGGGTCCTTGCTGCCAGTCTGGCTTGTTCGTTAGGGACCCTTCCTCTTTGGTGGGCTTTCAATTCCCCGTTTATCTGACAAGCTCCACGAGGCTGCCAGCAACTCTACTCTGCTCCTCATCTTTCAGCTAGACTTTACCACTTGGGTGGGTGCGAGAAGAAGGCCCTCAACTGACCCCACGTGCTTCTCTTCTTCCTGAGATGCTGGTTGTCAGCTTTGGCTTCCCTTGTCATCTGAGTTCTTCACATAGCCCCTCCCACCCCCCAACCCCCCAGGGCTAAAACTTGCAGATCTATTTGTCAGTGTTTTATTTCTCTTCTTGATCATCTGCTACTTACAAGTCAGTAAGGATGCCAGAGGGGCAGAGCAACATGGAGTGTTGCCTCCACTGTGCTTCCTCTTTCTGGCTCCTGATGTACTCAGTCCTGGCTGCCCTCAAACAGGTGGCTTTGGATCTTTCCAGCTCATTCTGGATAGAAGGACTGGCCTGTCCACCCTGGGAAGTGGATGCTCTACCTACTCCCTGACTGATCTCACCTAGGCCTGAATGCTTCGAAATGGCTGTAATCCTCTCAGCCTCACTAGCTAACTGCTCTGTGCGTCTCCATGCGTCTCTGCACGGCTATCCCTAACCCCCTAGGTTTGAAATCCTGTTTTTCCATCAGACTTGCAACTACTCTACCTCCCATCCTTGCTCAGCCAAAATCTTGAGGATCATTTCTGGCCTTTCCTGCTCCCTCCTCTGTCTCCCCGGGGTAGTTGAGTCCCCCTTGAGATGTCACATGAAGTCATCCAGTTCTCTCCTTTCAGAGTCCCAGCAGCGCTCACCCCACCTGTGGGATATTCAGTAGTGTCCTCACGGTTCTCCCCAGAGCCTCATGGCCTCCTTCCAACACATTCTCCAGCCACCCCATAAGCAGCATGATCCCTTGAAATCTGATTATGTCATTTCTCGGCATAACACCCTCCAATGACTTCCCATTGCTGTTAACAGAAAGGTTGGAAGGTAAACCTCAAGGAGCCACACAGGGCCCTGCTGGATCTGTCCCAAGCCCCGTTCTGAGCTTGGCCCTTGACACACTGCACTCTTCCCTACCTTCTCGCTTCTACAACACCCTAAGTTTCTTTAAGGGAGATATTCGTATATCTCCCTTTATTTCTGTATCCACTTCTCTTTGGTCATAGCACAGCCATAACCCCACGATTAACCGACTGACTGCTGACTACCGTCCCCCCCTCCCTTCCTCTCATCTGTTTGTCTTAGGCATTACTCTAGCTGTAGAACTTGCAAAATGCCTATGACACCTCAAAAGAGTTATGTTAAAAATCTTTTTGAATCAGTGAGTAGAAGACTAGGACGGAAGAAGATGGCCACCCGCAATCTCCAGTTGCCCAGCAGAAGCAGGACAGCAAACACAGCAAGAAGGTGTCTGGGAGAGGACATTTTGTTGGCAAGTGTCTGACAGCATGACCATGAGAGTAAGAAATTCTAAATTGCTGTCGAAGGCAGTCATATTGCTGGGTGTGAAGCGCAGGTGGGGAGCCGGCAGCTCTGAGTTCCAGTCCCAGGCTTGGCCCAAATCATGACAGATGGCCTTTGTGTTGTGCTTTGCGGTTTAGGGGATATTTCCACAGATAGGATCTCATTAGACTGGCTCTGTGACCTCCAGCAAGCTGCTTTTAGAGGCCCGTGGGGGAGGCCTGAGAAGATGGGCGGGCAGCCTCCAGAGCCAGCTGAATTTGGTCTCCTCCTTGTTCTTGGACAAATCTCCTCTCAGTTTTGGCCTCAGTCAACTCATCCATAAAGTACAGAGGCAAACAAGATAAGCTCTAAGGTTTGACCAGAAAATAGCAGAATTACAAATTTGTAACTTCTGGATTCAGAAGGCAGCTTTTAGGAGTTTTCTTTCTCCTCTAGTTGTTCCTCCTCCTCCTCTTCCTCTTCCTCCTCCTCCTCCTCTTTCTCTTCCTTCTCCTTTTTTTGTTGGTGGTGGGGCTTGAACTCAGGGCCTTGGTGCTGATGCTAAGCTCTTTCTCTGGACTAGTGCTCTACCACTTTGAGCCACAGCTCCATTTCTGGTTTGCTGGTGGCAAATGGAGATTTAGAGATAAGAGTCTTATGGATTTTCTTGCCTGGGCTGGCTTTGAACCACAATCAGATCTCAGCCTCTGGAGTAGCTAAGATTATAGGCAAGAGCCACGGGTATCCAATAGCTATTCTTCACTTTCAACACAAGTGGTGGGGGAAGTGTCCCAGCAACAGAGAGATGGCCAACAGAGATAAGTTAGCTCTGAAACAGGGCTTTTGTGTCCCCTGTTCCGTCCAGGTCCCCTCTGCCTCTAAGAGCCTAGATTCAACCCCAGCCTACTGAAATCCCAGAAACCTTCACGTGTCTCCCAGAAATACCACAGGTCCTCCAGGACAGTCACTTGGGACCTTTTGGACCATTGTTTGCCCACAGGCTGAGGTTTCTTAATCAGAAGATTCCAGGGTAGAAAATGAAGGTTTGAGAGTCCTTGACACAGCTGTTTGTTGGTGGGAGGGGAGCTAAGCTCACGCGGACCTGTCCAAGCAGCAGTGCTATAACCCAGGGTGTGACGTGGGGTATTGCATCTGATGCAAGTCGGAAAAGGTCAGGGTCACCCTTGTTCAGGGGCCAAGAATGTTTCCTTTCACAGTGCCATCCGCTCTGCCTTGTCTATGAATGTCAAGGACCCTCACTGTTTTTTCTGAGGAGTTTTTCAATGGCTGTGGTCATTGAAAATTTGTGTGTGTGTGTGTGTGTGTGTGTGTGTGTGTGTGTGTGTGAGTGATCTGGGTTAAGCTCTGGGTAACTAGCAGCTGTCATGCTATGCAGACTCTTGAGTGACATCTGGCCTGGGAGATGTGATGGAATGCTCTGCCTGCAAGGCAGCAGGGGTGTTCGTGGGCTCCCTTGGGGGGCTTTGAATGGGGCTCCCAGCTGCTACAACTGCAGTGCCAGCCTCCCTGGTGGCATGGTCCTTCTTTACCTGTCTTGTTTTATGAGCTGTAGTCTCTGCTTCCCTGAGCTTTCCCTTCTGATTCTCAAGAGTCTGATGGATTAATAAGAATAAGAATGGCTGGCCATCTGTAATCCTAGTTACTCTGGAAACTGAAATCTGAGGATAGTGGTTCAAAGCTAGCCTAGGCAGGAAAGTCCATCAGACTCTCATTTCCAATTAATTACCGAAAACAAGACAAAACAAAAAACAACAGCAACCAGAAGTAGAGCTGTGGCTCAAGTAGTAGAGTACTAGCCTTAAGCACAAAAGCTCAGAGACAATGCCTAGGTCCTGAATTCAAGCCCCAGGATCGGCACATACACACACACAATAATAAAAAAAAGAAATTGGCAACTTCTGCCCCCCACCCCATTGCTGTAACATTTGGTTTCCTTGCCCCCCTACCCTTGGCAATGTGAAAATACTTTCTTAGGAGAAAGTATGGGACAACAAAATATAAAGATTTATGTTTCAGGACATTGTTCATACTCTCCCTACCTGAAATAGTGTGCAGGAACTGTCCATGAGCTTCAGTTTGGGCTCCAAAAGTTGGGGCTTAGTGGGCTCTGCATCTTTGGCGAGGCCCCTGAGCTCTCCAGCTCCCTGCACCTTATCCCTGGGGCTTGTGGGAATGTCTGAGTTCCTGTTAGGTTGCCATCAGGCCAGGGAAGCTATGAGCTCTGCTTTGTCCACTCCTTCAACCCTACTGCACCTTCATGGACTAGCTGTCTTCCTCTTGTCCTTATTGTGTTGTTCCAAGACTCCATATCCTTCCTGCTTACCCAAGATGCCCCAAAGAAACCCAGAAACCACACTCCCCAACACACACTCCATGGCTGCTTCTTGCAAGAATTTAGAGGATTTTAGAATCCCCTGTGCTGACAAAGCACAGTGTTGCAGCCTGCTGGGAACTTACACAAAAGTCGAGGTTCAGAGCTAGCTGGTGACTTGTCCCAGCAGGATCTACGCAAGGCTCCAGCACTGAATGATTGCTGTGGGTGGAGCTCCGTGGGCTACAGGCCTGTGCTGAGGAAATAGATCAGCCTTGTCTCTTTTATAAATTCCTTTAATAATATTTACGGTGGCTTATGGTGTGCCAGGCACTCAGTTAGCATTTAAACACCTCTTCACATTTTAAAAATAACAGTTTTAAGATACAATTGACATACTAAACAATTCACGCTTGTAAAGTATATACCTTGGTGGTTTCTTAGGTATTCAAAATGTTCCACAATCCCCATTATCTAATTTTAGATCATATTTACTATTTCTACACCCGTTAGGGGGACCCAGTCTTCTTTCCCCATAGCTGGAGAATCATATACCACTAATTGTGGCTAATTGTGGCTAGTTTCTTTTATTTAGTAGTGTGTGTGTGTGTGTGTGTGTGTGTGTGTGTGTTTATGTGTGCATGTACATACATGTATCAGTACTGAGGCTTGAATTCAAGGCCTAGGTGTGGTCCTTGAGCTTTTTCACTAAAGGCTGGTATTCTACCACTTGGGCCACAGTTCCACTTCTAGCTTTTTGTTGGTTTCTTGGAGATAAGAATTTCATCTGCTTTTCTGCCCAAGCTGGCTTTAAGCCATGCTCCTTAGATCTCAACTTCCTGAGTGGCTTGAATTATAGGCACAAGCCGCTGATGCCTGGCCATCTTTTTTTTTTTTTTGATCATGAATCCATAGATCATTTCTTTTTATTGCCAAATGCTACATTTTATGAGTATAGCATATTTAATTTCTCCTTCGCCAGCTGATGGATATTTGGGTGGCTTCCACTGTTGGAATGTTGTGAACAAGGCTACTCTGAACATGATTGTGGAAATTTTTCTGTGGACACATGTCCTCATTTCTCCTGAGCATGCACAGAGGAGTAGAGCTGTAGACTCCTGTTGTACTCTGCTTCCCATTTGGAGGAATGGAGAGACTCTTCCAGGTAGCTGCACCATTTATTATTCCTATCAGCTGTGCATGCACGTCTAACATTTATGTATTCTTTCCCATTTTCCTCTTGGACAACATCCAGCCTAGTGGATGTACAGAGGTATCTCATGGTAGCTTTGATTTACATCTGTCTACCTGCTAGCTAATGCATATCTTGCCACTTGCTCCTTGGCCATTCATGTAGCTTCTTTGGAGTATCATCTATTCAGATTTATTCCCCTCCCCCACACCCTTCTCCCTCCCCACCCCCCCTGCTTTGTACCAGTGCTGAAGTTTGAATGCAGGGCCTGGACACTGTATTAGAACTCTTTTGTTCAAGGCTAGCACTCTATCTCTCGACCCATAGCTCTGCTTCCAGCTTTTTGGTGGTTAGAGATAGCAGTTAGATGTAGTTTCCTGCCCAGGCTGATACTGATTCAGTATCATGATTCATGATCCACAGATTTCAGCCTCCCGAGTAGCTAGATTATAGATATGGGTCAGGTAGTGTCCAACCAATTCCCCCCCCCCCTTTATTTTGTCAGTCGTGGGACTTGAACTCTGGACCTGGGTGCTGTTCCTGAGCTCTTCAGCTCAAGGCTACCGCCCTACCTTTTGAGCCACAGTGCCACTTCTGGTTTTCTGGTGGCTAACTGGAGATGAGTCTCACAGACTTCAGTGCTCCGGCTGGCTTTGAACCATGATCCTCAGATCTCAGCTTCCTGAGTCGCTAGGAGTAGCCACTGTGCCCGGCCTGCCCTTTTTATAAAAAAGCTCATTTGTCTTTTTATTGTTGAATGGTCAAGAATGCTTTACAACTATTGAATCAAGTTCTTTTTCAATGCCTGTGGAGTGATAAGAGATGCTCAAGTCAAGATGGAGGCAGGAGATTCAGTTTTGAGAATCTGTAAAGTTCATTACAAGGTGACAGAAACCTTGCAAAAAAGGTACCCCATAGCATGCAGGCTAGAGCGGAGGATGAAGAGCTGGTCTTTGGGAAGGAGCCTGCTCACCACGCATTCTCACCCTCTTCAGATATGTTTAGAAGAGGAGTTAGGGAGCACAGAAGCTGGAGGGGGAGAGCTGCAGGTATGCAGATTGGTTAGTGACTTGAAGGCAGAATCACTTGAAAGGATTTTTCTTTCTTTCTTTCTTTCTTTTTTTTAATAGTATACTCTTTTCTTTCTTAAGGAAATTAGACACTACATAAAAAGCATTTTGGAATTACAAAAAGATATGCAAATGTAAGATGACATTCTTATTGCTACTATTGTTATTTGTGGGAACCAATGAAAAACCTTGTCTAGAATAAAATTGCAAAACCTGTGGAGGGGGCAGGAGTGGCAGAGGATGGAGGCTGGGAGAATAAAAGCTAAAGGAGAGAGCAGGGTTAGCAGAGATGGCAAACTGAGTGTGTGTGTGTGTGTGTGTGTGTGTGTATCACACACACACACACACACACACACACACACACAGAATGACAAAAAGAGACAGAGAAATGGGATGGAAGGAGACCTTTGTGATTTCTGTCACATTCCTTTACCACCAGTAAAACTATTTACTTAATATTTTTCTTTAAATGGGCTCCTATTCCTTTTTATTAAAAGACTATATTTGTAAAGGAAACATTATATCAGAGTTGTAAATGACGAACCTGTATTGTTTTTAGAAGGGAAGGTACTCTATAAAACCCAGACACTGCTATCCAGTTCTAGCTGGATCCCCAGGCAGTCTGGAACACTGTCCTGGTCTTCTCAGGCAGGGTCTCAGCTCACAGTAGGGAGTGACCCCCTTGGAGGCCACTGAGGGCCCCCCACCCCCCCGCCGTGCTGGCTTGTAGCTGGTCCTTGATTTCTGCCTCTCACACACATACCACAGCAGTGAATCTACACTGGTGGAAGGAGCGTATCTGGTGCACACTGATGAACAATGTGTGTCTGGTTCCTGCAGGAAAGGCTGTTGTCTGTCTTATTTCTGGGCCTCTGCTGCCCAGCCAACAAATGGAGGCTGAGTTAACAGCTAAAAGCCCTAAGCTGCAGGATGGTTCTCTCTGCTTCTGTTGTCTTCCTTTTAGGAAGTATCAGCCGAGTGTTAAAGACACAACAGGCTGGTGTCAAGCTGCCATTCACACCTCAAGTAATTGTGTAATCAGGAGGGCGGATTGAGCAAAACAAGAAAGTAGCAGCTTCCTATATGAAGTCCTGAAGACCCTCTGGCTTCCTTTGGTGTCCCACACTGGGGGACTCCTCAGACAGGCACTTTGCCCAGCCCTCACACATCATTTAACCTCAGCAACTTCCCCTGAATGAGCAGGGAGGATCCCCTTACCAGCCCTGGGGCTTGAATGAATGGCCCAAGTGCTTTCCCTAAGCTTTATTTTTGCTCAAGGCTAGCACTCCCACTTGAACCACAAATCAACCTCTGGCATTTTGAAGGTTAATTGGAAATAAGAGCTTTTGGACTTTCCTGATTAGGCTGGCTTTGAACCACAATCCTCAGATCTCAGCCTCCTGAGTAGCTAGGATTTCAGGAGTGAATACCTGGCTGCAGCTCCAACTTTTAAAAGTATTATCAGCCAGAGTTCAGCCCAGGCTGAACAGTCTGTGAGGCTTTTTTTTTTTTTTTTTGTGCTCTCTCCTGGAGCTTGAACTCAGGGTCTGGGCACTGTTCTTGAGCTTTCTCATGGCTAGTGCTCTACCACTTGAGCCACAGTACCACTTCTGTTTTTTTCTGTGTATGTGATACCAAGGAATAGAACCCATGTCTTGGTGCATGCTAGGTGAGTACTCTACTACTAGGCTCTTAATTAACCAGTATAAAGCTGAAAGTAAAGCTGTGACTCAAGTGGTAGAGTGCCAGAGTTGAGCACAAAGAGCTAAGGGACAAAATTCAGGCCCAAGTTCAAACCCCACTGCCAGCACACACACACACACACACACACACACACACACACACACACACACACACACACACACTAACATCATTTACCCTTTATTGAGTACTCAGGATGTAGCATATATCTTATTAAATAAGAGCTTTCCCTATATCACCATTTAATTTTATCATTGCAATAATAATAAAAAATAAGAATTTATTAGTTCCATTTTGTAGATGAGGAAACTAAGGCTTTGGAGTGGCTTCAGGATTTGCTTGCAGGGCAGCCAGGACTTAATATTTCAAAGTCCATCTCAAGCACCATGCATCACAGACATTTAAGTGCTCCCGTCTACATGAAGACTCCCTGCCCTGCACACCTGTACCTGTCAAGTGTGAGCTCTCATGACACCGGCCTCTGTGCACACACACTGGAATGTCCATGTGTGTGATCTGTGTGCATGATGTATGCATGGGTGTGTGGAGTATACATTTCCTGAGGACTGAGAATGCATTTAGTCACCTCTCTCCAGAGTCCCTGGAGCCAGCAGCTGTGGAGTAAGTAAAGAAAGGAGGGCTCTGTCTCCCTGGAGGACAGACAAGGAAATAGTGCACAGTTGCATTTGCTCATTCTCTCTCCCACAACACCGCCCCCCCATCCCCTCCCTGTCTCCCAGGAGGTCAGAGGGAGAGCACAGTGTGATGCTTTCATTCCAGGTGCTATTGGATTGGTCAGAGCTGGTGCAGCTTCGTTGTTAGGAGGCCCAAGTGGACGCTATCCTGAGTGGCTTTCCACCTGTGACCTCACATCTGTACAGAGTCTCTGTATCCAAAACTTCATGCCATCGAATTGAACCGAGCCACCGGGAACCTGTGCTTTTTTGTCTTTCCATCCCACAACCAACACAGTACTTGGGACCTGGTACTCACACTTCCTGGGCACTTACTATGTGCCAGGCTTAATGTTCAGCATCAACTTACTGAATCTCCCTACCAGGCCTATGATGAGGGCACAGGCTGTGTAGTTTGCCTAGGTTACGTGGTCATCATGTGGCAGATCTGGGATTCAGTCCTGGGCAGGATGACTCCTGAGACATCCACATGTCTCTCAAGACTGTTTGTTATTGGGCTCCCCTTCCATTTGTTGTTTTGAAGATGATGTCTCGCAGCCCAGGGGAATCAAAAGAACTCTGGAGCAACTTCTGCCAACTCAGGGGCAAAAAGTAGAATGCAAGTCACCACGGCAACTGGATCCACTGGTTGTGGCAACTGATGAGCCCTTAGGCTGAGGTTCTACTGCTGGCAGGGTAGAGGCTGGGGTTGGCATGGGGCAGTGTTTGAGGTACCAGATGCACTGGGAAGACCTGGAAGAGTACCAGGTGGGTAGGGCAGGCTAGAAATGTTGGGCAGAGGTGGGGGTCTCCCAGGACAGATGGGGTGACAGCAGGAACTCCTGCCTCAGGTTCTAGATCAGTCTTCCAGCTTCCTTCCCTCAACATCTCCTGCCTCAGAGCACAGGTTTGGGTTCTATCTTTGATCTTGTCTTTGTGCTACGATGCCTCTTGACATGATAGGGAGGAGGGCAGGGCACCATTTCCTCCTCTGCCCCTTTCAGGCACCTCCTACCTCAGTCTGGAGTACCTCTATTTCCTAGCTATGGGACAAGAGCAAGGCTTTTCTTTCCCTGCCCTGAGGTGCCTCACTTCTTTCTCCCCAAGGAGCAGGGACAGGACTGGACTAAGTGCCAAGTTGCCTCTTTGATTTGTTGCAGGCCCTGACTTTCCTGACCAGAAATGAAATCCTGTGGTGAGTAGAAGATCTCCATGCCCTTTTCTTCCCTTTACCTCACCCAGAGCTGGGGTCTCCTCTGAGACAGCCTCACTCTGACTCCTAGGATGGTCCCTGCTCAGAGCTACACAGCCCTGCAGTGTAGGTAGACAGTGTGCAGGGAAGGATGCAAGCCCTGAGACCTTGCTGCAACTAGAGCGACATCAAGCTCAGGCTGGGATGTCTTTTTGGCCACTCAGGACATAGTATCATAGAGCTGGCAGGGCCTCCTTGGGATAATGTGAAAAGCTGAAGGCCTTAGGAATCGTAGGGCCGACGCCCATGCCGGTCACCCATGGCTGGGGAAGTTGGATACATCACTGACCCTCAACCTGTCTCTAAGATTTTCCCTCCAAATTTCTTTCTAGGGATTGCTGGATATGAGGCATCATAGAGGTAGTGGGCTCATGGGTAACTGGCCAAAGGCCCTATTCTCACAGGTCCCTGACTGATGGAGAAAGTTCTCAGCCAAAAACAATCACTGTACAGCATGGAGATGCCATGGTATCTCCTCTTGGAATTGCTGAGAGAGTGGGTGGGATGACAGGTGGCAGGGATTTGGCCTGAGTGCTTAGCAAAGCCTAGAAGGTACATAGCAAACTCACCTGGAGATTTTGGACTCTGGGTCCCTTTTCCTCCCCTCATCATCTCTGCTTGAGCTAACCCCACCTCTACCCCGTGTCCAACCTAGAGGCAACAAGTATGAGACTCCATGTACAAACAGGATGAGGGATGGCCAGGTAACCGGGAGCTACAGAGACCAGGAAACTTGGGATTGTGCTGTTTCCTTTGCATGTGTGTGTGTGTGGGGGGGGCGATCCTGGGGCTTGAACTAAAGGCCTGGATGCTGTCCCCAGGCATTTTTGTTCAAGGCTAGAGCTCTACCACTTTTGTAACAGCTCCACCTCTGGATTTCAGGTAGTTTAGTGTAGGTAAGAGTTTCACAGACTTTCCTGCATGGACTGGCTTTGAACCACAATCCTCAGATCTCAGATTCCTAAGTAACTAGGATTACATTTAAAAGTAATATAGATTAAATACAAAAATATATGACACCTTATGACCCATATTTTACTACCTACATAATTCTTATTGAAGCAGAAATAAAAAATGAAAACGAAAAGAAATAATGTATGAGCATGCCTAGAAATTCAATAGGATCCAAGTCCCATAAGAAGAGTAAATGTCTCCATTTTCTCTTCCCAGGCCTCTATGACTCAGGCCTTGATCACTGTGGGTTTATCACTCAGGATCCCAGGAGAATAATTGATGAGTAGACTCATACACATCCTTCCCCCGGTGGTAACCATACATCTTCCTCCCACTCATTCTGCTCTGTACCTTTCTTTCTTTCTTTCTTTCTTTCTTTCTTTCTTTCTTTCTTTCTTTCTTTCTTTCTTTTCTTTTCTTTTTTATTGTCGAGGTAACGTATAGAGGGGTTACAGTTACATTCACTAGATGGTGCATTACTTCTCACACATCGATACCCCTTCTCATGTTTTTGTCCCCATATCCCTCCCTCCACCCTCTCCCAAGCATCTTGTTTTTCCCCCTTTCCCTTCCTATTTCAAATAAACAAATAAATGTGTATACAATATACCAGGTAACAAAATCAGATACAGTAACAATATGAGATTAACCAAGCGGCAACTAAGGAGAAGAGAAATAACAGTACATTAAGAACAACAATCACACAAGATAAAGCTTCTGCACCTTTTTTTTTTCTTCAAAGCTTCCCTCTTAGCCAGTTTTGCACAAAGCACATAAAAATCTGCCTCATTCTTTTTTAATGGCTACGGGTCATTTCCTGTGTGAATGAACCATCATTCATTCATTACCAAACCTCTGTTATAGGTACTTAAGTTGTTTATGGTTTTTACTTTTTATAAATGTTGGTATATTAAGCATTTATGTACAAAATGCTTTATCAAACAGATAAGATTAAATCCAGTGGAGAAATTTCTTCTCACAGAACTGCTGGGAGGGATGATTATGAGTTCAAGGCTAGTCTGGGCTTTATAGAAAGTTCCAGGAAAGCCAGAAGAACATAGAGAAACCCTATCTTTAAAAAAGTTAGGGGCTGAGAGTTTGGCCTAGTGGTAGAATGTTTGCCTAACATCCATGAAGACCTGGGTTCAATTCCTCGGTACCACATACATAGAAAGAGCCAGAAATGGTGGTATGGTCCAAGTGGTAGAGTTCTAGCCTTGAGAAAGCCCAAGGACAGCTCTCAGGCTCTGAGTTCAAGTCCCAGGACTGGCAAAAAAAAAATAAAAAAATTCAAAAAAAAAAGTTAAACAAGGGAGGGGGTGGAGAGAGGGAAATGGGGACAAAAACATGAGAAGGGGTGTCAATGTGTGAGAAGTAATGCATCCTCTATCAGGCAAATATAACTGTAACCCCTCTATACATTACAAAAAAAAATTAAACAAAAAAGCCAGATGCAGTAGCTCCTGTTTATAATCCCAGCCACATGTGAAGCAGAAGTTAGAGGGTCATGGTTTGAGGTTGCCCTAGGAAAAGCTTGAGACCCCATCAGAAAACCAAAACAGAACATAGGAGAACTTGGTAAGAGCAAGGCCCTGAATTCAAGGCCTAGTATTCAAAAAACCAGAACCAAGCAAAAAATTTACAAAGAAACTAAAGTGCTGGGCAAGGAGCAGATATTTTTTTTTTTTTTTTTGCCAGTCCTGGGCTTGAGCTCAGGGTCTGAGCACTGTCCTTGGACTTTCTCAAGGCTAGAGCTCTACTACTTGAGCCTCAGCACCACTTCCGGCTTTTTTCTATGTATGTGGTACTGAGGAATTGAACCCAGGTCTTCATGCATGCTAGGCAAGCACTCTACCACTAGGCCAAACTCCTGGCCCAAGGAGCAGATACATTTAAAAGTTGATAGTGTGACAGGATTGTTCTTCGAGAAGTTACATTGGTTTGTCCTATCATCCGTGCAACATGGCCAGGCTCCTTTTTCCATACTTGGGACTCTGAACATTGAACCCTAAGGAATAAATGTGTCAGTGGTAGGGTGGGTAGTGATAATGAGTACCTGAGAAGAGGGATGAATATGGGTATCTGGGGTTCTATTCTTGAACATTGACATTCTCTTCGCCTCCTCTCCCCCTTCCCTTGTGCATGTGTGTGTGCGCGCACACTACACACACACACACACACACACACACACTTTGCTCTGTATTAGTCTTCTGAGGAAACAAGTCATCCTCAGGAACTCCTCCTCCTGAGCTATCTATCCTGGTCTTAAGGTGGTCTACTCGGACCATGGTCTTGGAAGCAGCTGAAGATTGGAACAACTGGTGAGGCCTGGAGATGTTGAAAATAGGAAAGGCACTGTACATGACCCTTATGCTTACATCAATGCTCATAGACCAGTCAACAGGATTCTGACTTAGATAAAAAGAAGAATCCTTGGAATCAGAGGCTCACACCTATAAATCTAGCTATTCAGGAGGCTAAGACCTAGAAGACAGTGATTTGAAGCCAATTTGGTCAGAAAGGTCGGTGAGACTCTAGCAAAAAGCCAGAACTGGAAGCATGGTTCATGTGGTAGAGCACTAGCCATAAGCAGAGCATAAGACCCTGAGTTCATACACTAATAATAATATGAGAAGGCAAGAAAAAGAAAGACAGAGGCATCATATTCAATAAGTGTCAAAGCAAATGATTAAATTCAGAGAGTAAATTTAGGGAGCTTCCAGTTAGCATTGAAAAATACAAAGCTTCTATCTCTGTTTTCTCTACTAAGAGTGGAGACAAGAAAGAAAAAAAGGAAGGAAGGAAGGAAGGAAGAAAGAAAGAAAGAAAGAAAGAAAGAAAGAAAGAAAGAAAGGAAAAGAAGGAAGGAAAGAAAGAGAGAAACCACAGGGACAAAAAGGACCTAAGAGATTAACAGTAGATGAGAAAAGTTAAGAAAACTGTAAAAAGTGCAAAGCAGATAGACACATGACACAGACTTAGCTAAGCCAAATTGCTGTCAGGCTTGGGGTGACTAGAACCCACCAAGGCCCAGGAACCTAAGTATTAACTCTTGGAGAAAAGAAAAAGGACTTGCAAGAAAGAAATTGCTCAGGGCCAGTAAGCAAGCTTGTAATTCTAGATACTTGGGGGAGGTAATCAGGGGATTGTGGTCCATGGATTGCCTGGACCAAAAAGCAAACAATAGCTATCTCCAGCAGTGAGTGGACCCAGTAGTGTGTACCTGTGATCCCAAGTGACAAGGTAAGAAAAATAGCTGAGTGCAGTGGCATGCACCTGTTACCCTAGTCATGTGGGAGTCACAAATAGGATGATCACAGTCCAGGCTAATCAGGACAAGAGGAAATGAGACCAATAAATAACCAATGTGAAAGGAGCAGTTCAAGTGGTAGCATGCCTGCCTAGCAAGTGCAAGGCCCTGAGTTCAAATCCTTGTGCTGAAAAAAAAAGTAATCTTGTGACACTGGGGAACTTGGCCATAAACAATGTTTTTGAATAACAATTATCCAGAACAGTAATGCACAGTGAATATCAATTCACACAAGTTATTTTATATTGGGAGGTTGGAGAAAAGAGACCTAGAGGAAATAAATCCTCTTTTTATTGGAGGATGTCACATAATAATGTCTTTAATTGTATTGACAATTGGCAGTCCCACAGTATTCAGAAATACTATGCAACGCTTAAGTGAAAAGCCAAGAGAAAATAGCATGGTGTTTGTGAAATGTTGCCTCTGGAGAAGAGAGGTAGAGTGGTGGTGTGGGTGCTGGGTACTGGTCATTTGAGTTCTAAATTTATAGTATAAACTGTGCTGTCAGCCTGCTTAACTGCATTGCTTTGATAAGCTAGATGGATACACACATAGGATGCTACTTTGTGTGTGTGTGTGTGCGTGCGTGTGTGTGTGTGTGTGTGTGTGTGTGTGTGTGTGTGTGTGTAAGAAGCAGATAGGTAGATGCACACACACATGTGCATGGGAGCTTGAACCCAGGGCCTGGCTTGAACCCAGGCCTGTCCCTGAGCTTCTTTTGCTTAGGATAGTACTCTAGTCCTTGAGCCACAGTTCCACTTCCAGCATTTTTGGTAGTTTAGCAGAGAGAAGAGTCTCATAGACTTTCCTGCCTCGATTAGCTTTCAAGTCTCCTGAGGAGTGAGGATTATAGGTACAAGCCACTGGTGCCCAGCTCTGATTAATTCTTTTTCTTTCTTTTTTTTCTTTTTTGCCAGTCCTGGGGCTTGAACTCAGGGCCTGGACACTGTCCCTGAGCTTCTTTTTGCTCAAAGCAAGCCATCTACCACTTGAGCCACAGTGCCACTTCTGGCTTTTTCTGTTTATATGTTACTGAGGAATGGAACCCAGGGCTCCATGCATACTAAGCAAGCAGTTTACCACTAACTGGTTAATTCTTTACAACAATTTTACTATGTGACATCTGATGACAGGTTGTGCTTTTCCTATGAATGGGACAGAGAAATGTGGTCTGGATGATAATAGGATTGGACAGAGCCTTGTTCATTGGAGGAACTGTGACCCACACAAGGTCACAGGACAGTACAAATCTTTAGACCCATAGATCCAGATTCCTCTGGGGAGAACAGATTACTTAAGACAGACACAATCCTCTAAAAAGAAAGGTCTACGGACCCTAAAATTCCAGCCTGGCTTTCATACCTTTCCATCTGTGAAGGAACTTGGTCCCTTTCAGTTTAAGCTTCAAGCCCTTCTCTGACTTCTGGTTTCTTGGATGTTCCAGAAACCTTTACTTCCCAGAAAGCCTTTTAGGAGCTCAGACCCTTCTGGCTGGGGCTATGAAGAGAACACGGTGGTTTCATGGGCACAGCCTGATCCAGAGCCTGATGGCTAGGCTTGGGTGGAGCTCTTTGGATTAACTCCGCTTTTGGGTTGAGAATGGGGCTGCTTGAGAATGTAAAACTTCTCTCCTAGCTCCTGCCTAGTCTCCTCTGCTCTGCTCTGCTCTTGTCTCCTCCCCTCCCCTTCCTTCCCATTTCCTTCCCTTCCCTGCCTTTTCAGGGAATCAAACCCCAAACCTCATATATGCTAGACAAGTGATCTACCACTGAGCTATGCCCCTGGTCCCTAACAAGGTCACTTGTTTTTTTCTTTGCACCCAGTATAGTCTCCACATGATATCTTGCCTGGCTGTTAGCTCCTGGGACCTCCCAGAGCACGAGGAGGTCAGTAGGTAGTGTTACAGTTACTTTCTAGAAGCTAAAAGCTTGAGTTTGAGGCTGGGCTCTGCCACACACACTAGTGCATGACTGGGGAGAGTGTCTTAATCTACTGAGCCTCAGTTTCCATACTTAGAAAACTGTGTGAGATGAGTCATAGCACCTAATCTCTCAAAGTCATCAGGAGGACAGTGAGATGAGATGACGGTATCCATGTCATCGTGTGAGCAATGCCTGGCACACGACTCATTGCTGGAGTTGTGGAAGCTGTCATCATCCTCTCTCTGCAAATGAGGAAACCGGCTCAGAGAAATACAGTGATTTTTCCCAAGGTCACACAGCTGGGAAGAAGCGGAGCTGGAGAATACAAGTTGTATTTCCAGTCCCACAAAGGGCCATTTATGAAAGATTCACAGGCCAGACCATAGAACAATAGACTGCTGACTCGGGGACTTGGGGAGAAGCCCAGATTCTGAGCCCAGGTTGGGACCAGAGGAGTAGAAACCAGACTTGCATTGAGTCTATGTTGGAATTGTGGTTATAGCCCGTAGATACCTGAGTCCTGTCCAGGGCCTGAATGAGAATCTTGGAGGCACAGATCTTATTTTACAAACTCATACATGATTTGTCTCGGGAAACTCATTGGGAAGCTCTAAATTCAGGAGTCTAGAAGATAATGAGGTGAATAGAAATCTAGAATGATAGATGCACCAAACTAGAGGGAGCGGGAGTGGAGATGGAATTCACTGAGACTGTCATTGTAGCGGGGAAACTGAGGCCTGTGAAGGGCATGACAGGTCCAAGGTCACTTGGAGAATTGGGGGGGTGGAGCCAGCCTTGTAGATCCTTTCTTAATCTCTGAGTCAAGGATGGAAGTGAGCCACGCCTGGGCTGCCTGACTGCTGGCAGGCTTGAATGTGTAAGTTTCTCAAATGGCTTTGACTTTTGAGTCCATTAGTGATTAACTCGGAGTTCCATTTAGAGTCAGCTGATCCATATTTGGAGGAGGAGAACATTTTGTGGCAGCTGAGATGCAGCCAGAATTCATCTGCCGGCAGCCAGTCCCATGATCGCTTGGAAAGGCATGGAGTCTGGGCAGGCCTCTCCATCCAGCACCCTAGACCTAGAGGCTTTGGAGGAGAAAAGAATTGCTTGCCTGGGGGTTGAATGGACCCTTGGGCGGGGGCAGCACAAACAAGAGAAGCTGTTTCAGAATCAGTCCTCCACTGTTTCTTGGACACACTATCTGGGCCTCAGTTTGCCTGTCTGTAGAAAAGATCACCCCATCTGTCACAGTAGTCTGCATGCATGTGACTGCTTCCAGCATGTGGAGAGTGATCATGAGAGGGGTGGTGGGAATAGCTGGGCCTCTTCCCCTTGGTGCTTCTCTTCCTGGGCAAGAGCTTTGGTGTCTGTGGCCCTGGCTGCAACACTCACTACCATGGGCCTTAGGCAAGCCATCCCCCTCTCCCTCAACACCTTCAGTTTTCTCTTCTGTAACAGCGGTAGTGGTGCTTGCCTTGAAGACAAGGAAGGCCCATGAGGGCAGCATCATACAGCAGTGGGGACAGTGGGCATATTGCACATTACCAGCGGGAACTGCTAATAAACCAGCAAAATTTGATTTGCTTTTTTGTATTATCACTACCCCAGTAGTTTCAATGACAGTGACAGTAGGTTCCTATTGGTTCAGCCAACCATTTCCCACTTGCCAGCCCTTTAGAGGCCACTGCAGTCCCCAGCAGAGATGGCTGTCCTTGCCTCCTACGGCTCTGTACTGACTGCCTACCTCCCATCCCCACACCTCCAGGACAGTGTGTTCCCCGACCTTACCATGCCCTGCTTTCAGCTTCCTCTCTAACTTACAGACAGCCTCCTCTGGTGACAGTACGGGGTCCCTTCACGAGGCCAGCAGGGTCATGCTGTCCTTGAGTGTCATGACACATTTCAGTTCCCACTCGTCCCCCAGACCCTCCCCTGAGCCAGCCAAAGCCATTCAGAGATGATCACCTGGAATTAGATGGTCAAAATCAGAATCTACATTTATTGGCTGAGAGAAACGCAACCACTTGCCTGTGGTCACACAGCTAATCGTAGATGGACAGGATCTGAATGTGTCTGTCCACTTGATCTGTCTCATCCAAGCAGGAAGCAGACAAGGCAGGGATGACTATCTCTTTTGCAGATAAGGAAACTGAAGGTCAAGCAGGTCAAGGGGTCCTGGAAGATGAAATGGAGTGGAGGAAATCTTCAGAGGCTGAGGGCTGACCAGCCACCATAAAGCCTGGGCCTGAGGTACCCAGTTGAGGGCTGGAGCGGTGGCAGATGGCCTCTAAGGTCTGAGCAGGAAGGACACAGATGTGGCCAGAGCCTCGATAGAGCCTGGGAGGACACAGGACGGACTCCTGACTCCTCTCCCATGACCTTCTAGAAGGCTGAGGGTTAGGGAACAGGCTGCAGTTGGGAGAGTTCAACCTCCTGGGGTGTGGAGCTGGGCAGGGTGGCAGGCAAATAGAACCACAGCTTATTTTCTTTCCACTCTCCCATGGCAGAGACCAACAAGACGTTTTCTAGGCAGCGAGCTGTGACAAGATGAGTGGCTGGAGGCGGGGGCAGAATGTGACTCCGAGTTCTCAGCTGTGAGGCTCTGGGAGAGCCTCCTCTACCTCTGAATCTCTAGGCATAAGGTCTCCTTCCATACTTCTTTTCTGGTCACACATACCTTAAATGTCCCTTAATTGCACCAACTAAACCTTCACCCGAATTTACCAACCACATACCAGGAAATGTCATTGAGGGAGCTTTTAGTCACTCACTCCTTAGTGTGAATTAGTTTGATTTAATTACTTGTCTCCTGGCACTCAGCTAAGATTAATTCATACACACGTATACACACACACACACACACACACACACACACACACACACACACACACACACACACACAGTCTCTTGCTCATATTGGACTGTACCACAGCGCTTCAAAAGACATATTGGTCATCCTTTATCCCAAATGATGAGACTGGCTGTCTTGGTCCCTGATTTTGTATATACAAGAGACTACTAGTAGACAGGAACTTGTGTTCAAGATGGGGTGTGAGGGACAGCGGATGAGGGGCCCTCTTTTAGCGGTCTAAGACAGAATTCCCTTCTGTTCTTTTCTTCTTCAGCGTCACATCACAGAGCCATTTTATCCTTTGCCAGGAACTTAAATGCAGAATCCACTGTGCTAGTGTGGGATCCAGTAAATAGACAGGGGCCAGTCAGAAGAGCTATTCAGCTCTTCGTTTTACTGGGTCTATTTGCTGTCAGTAGGCTGGCACAGCTGTGAGCTGCCAGGACAAGAGTTCTGATCCTGGCTCTCTAGGACCAAGTCACCTCTGTGCTGAAGATGGGGGTGGATGTATAGCCAGGAAGGGGATCCTGGCTTCTCCATCTGCACCTATGGGATTAGACAGAGCCATCACCAAAGTACCTGCCAGCTGGGACATTCTAGAACTTGAGGAGTGTTCCAGATGACAAAGCACAGCTGGTCACCTTTGCCCTGCTAGATTTAGTTTTGCATCCTGAGATGCGCTGGGAACACCAGAGGGCTGTGGGGTGTCTCTAGAACAGTAGAAAGATTTGTTGTAGGCGCTTCGTTTTTCTTTTCTAAAGGTGTTACTGGAATCTGAATCCCAGGCCTTACACTTGCTAAGCAGGTACTCTACCATTGACTCATTCCTCCAGCCCTTTTTGCTTCAGTTACTTTTGAAATAAGGTCTCTTTTGCCTGGGTCCAGCCACAAACCTTGATCCTCTCCCATCTCTGCCTCTTTCATAGCAGAATCCCAGGTATATGCCACCATGCCTGGCTCTTGCCCCCTTCCCCACATCAATTCATCTTCAGTTCCCTTCTTCTTCTAAAAAGGATGCTCCCACAGGCTGGGGAGGTGGCTTAGTGGTAGAGTGCTTGCCTAACATACATGAAGCCCTGGGTTTGATTCCTCAGTACCGTACACACAGTGCTACTGTGTATGTAAGTAGCACTGTGGCTAAGTGGTAGAGTGCTAGCCTTGAGCAAAAGAAGCTCAGGGACAGTGCTCAGGCCCTGAGTTCAAGCCCCAGGACTCGCAAAAAAGGGGGGGGTATGCCCCCACATGGGAGGGAGGCTGGCCCCTTTCCTTACCCCACACAGCTGTCATGGTTCCTCCTCTCACTTTTCTCCTCAGCATCCACGATACCTTCCTGAAGCTCTGCCCTGTGGGAAAGTGCTACAAGGAGGTCACGCTGACCATGGAGCAGGTCAGTTCCCTGCCAGCCTTGAGGGTGAGTCCATGGTAGGGGCCAGCGTCACGGGCACTAAGTGGGGGGAGGGAGGTGTGGCAGGGGTAAGATTGGGTGGTCAGTTGGCAGCCTCACTCCAGGGCCTGGGACCTTCCAGCAGAATGTAGGATCCAGAGGCTTTCTTACATACTTTGCTTTGTCTTCCATCTGCCATCAGCTCTGGCAGGGTAGATGTGCTCTGCCTTAGGTGAGGCCTAGGGACCAAGTGTGTGCCACTCAGCCCAGGTCTCACAGTTGGAGGTGGTAGCTTCAATTAGAAGCTCACCCCCTCCCCAGGTCTGCCTGTGAGCCTCTGCTGCTCAACATTAACTTTACCCCTCAGCCCCAAGACCCCTGTACCAGCTCCTTCCTCTGGGTCCCATACAGGGCTGTCAGGGAAGACAAGGAGCCACATGGACCATCTGCTCATCTTCCTCCAGTCTGTCTCAGATTCTTTTCTGAAAATCCAGGAGAAAAAAGACTTGGAGCCAGGGAACTGTCCTCCCAACCCACCTTCTAACATCCCTGGATATGGCCAGAGGAAGTAAGGACAATTGCTTCCTGTTCTCGCCACCCTCTCTGTCTCAATTTAGCCAACCTTCCTTGTGCAAGGAGCTCCCATTGGATAGAAAGTGAGTGGTAGTCTCAAATGCAGTCTCCTGGCTTTCTCTTCTTTTCCAGGGCTGAATCCTACATTCTGTAGGGGACACACACGCACACACACACACACCTTGCCCTTGATATGGATAAATTCTTGTGTGCGCCCACTTCTCTGGGTCTTGAGCCCCTCTCCTATAAAATGGGTAGAGTGAAGGAGTGGCTGGGGCAGGTCCTACCTTGCCTCCCAGTCCATTAGGGACTGAACCTTTGTTCCTTTTAGGTTGAAGCCCTGGCCTCCCCGCCCATGACAGCCTGGCAGATCGAGAAGTACACATTAAAAGGACTCCCCAATCACTCCCGAGATTTTAATTAAAATTTGTACATCCCGAGAAGGCGACGTCAGGTTCACAAATCACAGCTCTGTCAGACTTCCCTATTTGTCATTGGAATCTTGGCGGAATAATGATTTGAGTTTGTCATTGTGCAATGAGAGCCCACCTTCTCTACTGTCTGGAACAGATAGGTTGTAAGAGCTAAGGCCCAGGCAAGGAAGAGCCGCAGGGACGTGGAGGAAGGGCTGGCTCCTAAGGGGAGATGTGACATGAGGACACATATAACCATTCAACCAATGACTATATGACCCCCAAGTCACAGTCCTTATCAGGGGTGCAGACAGAAAAACACAAAGCTGGCCTTGAAATACAGATGACAGTGGAGGCTACCCTGGGGACAGGTGTGCTGAACACGACCACATCTAAGTAACCATACAAAATCACCCTGTACCCACACAAGTGCATGTATGTGAAGTACTAGAGTGCTCTAAATCTCAGGTTGAGGGAGCCAGAGAGGCAAGGCTAGATGGGGTACTTTTGTCCACCCAGGGGGGACAAACAGTGTGTTAGTCCCTGAATGTTATGAGGCTGGAAAGACACCTTGAGACCACCCAGTATAGTCACTTCAAGACGTTTTCCACCCTGCTATCAATTTATGGAAACCTGAAGCCCAAAAAGTTAAACTAGTCTATGACTATGGGTGGTAGAGACAAGACCATCCTGTCCCAGGGATCCAGGAAGACTCTCTCCCATGGGCTTTCACTTCTACTCAGGCCTTGGCTGAGCACTGACTACGTGTCTGGGAGGTTACAGGGGAGAGGCCTACCCTGGAGGGCTGGCAGGGAGGGTCTTGGTGGCTCTAGACCCCAGAACACTCTTGTATAGTACTAGTCTTGTCCCTGAGGGCCTAGAGGCCGTTTATTGAACCCCAAAGGAGCAAACTCTGGCAAATCCATCACATTTTGCATGTTTCACACACCCAGGATGAGCTATCCCTCTCTGTCCCCTCCTTTGTATTCCGTCTGCTCTTCTGTGTTTCAGGGCACAAGTCCTTGGGGATGGGGCAGCAGGCTCCAGAAGACAGACGAAGGGCAGGTGGGGTGAGGTCAGTCGCAGGGATTGAAGAATATCTAGGAAGTTGAGTCTTGGGCAACATAAATTGAATTTTACTTTTCTTGTTTAACCTTCCTAAAGGGTCATCATTTTACTCTGCTTTTTTATAAATGAAGGCCAGTTCATTGTAGAATACAGAGAAGAGCAAAAATAATAGAAAACTATCCATTAGCTCACTTCAAAGGATGTCAGCCATGACCTTATAAGCCAAGGTTTATTTCCTCTGAACTTCTTCCATGACAATTTGTTACTGTCTTGCATTTCCGGGTACCTCTAGTGTTTTGTGTTATTGTTGTTACATTTCCAGCTGGTCTGGAATGAGGAGAACTGTCTCTTGAATTGAAGACCTGGAGCTACTGCCACATGTAGAGAAGTTAGGGACCAGCCCCGGAGTGGAGGGCCTGAGTTTGAACTCATTGGTTGTGGGATCTTGGACCATGATTCCACAGAGGATGACTGGGGTGGGGGTGGGACATAGGTGCAGGTCCACCCTAGTTAGCCAGAGAAGGCTGGGAGGGGGGAGGAGGGGCACAGGGGGCAGGTTCTGTTTTCCAGTGGGCAGATGGCTGTCTTTGGCCTTGGAAGAAGAAAGGCCTGGCTGCAGGTGGTCTCCGTGTCCTTCCAGGCTCAAGGACGGCCCAAGTTTTTCAAATGTACAAGCAGACGTTTTTCAAATGAGCAGAGCTATCCACAGAGAGGGAGAAACACCTGGGGCCTCCTGACCCACGGAACCTGTGGCTCTGGCCCCTGGAGTGGGTCTTAATTCTCTTTCATATCAACCATGGTCTCTCTGACATATTTCATTCCAGAAACAACATTTATTTTGAGGACAGACTAGAGATATCAACTTTCAATTTTGCCAAGTAAGGACACTGAAAAAAATAAAATGTCATGCAGAATCACCATCATTTTAGTTTTAAAAGATGTTCATTTTAAAACAAAGGCACGAGAAGCATCTCACCCAGGAATTAAAGAAAAAAAAAAAAAGAACAGTTCTTTCTAAACGTTTCCTCTGTTGTCCTTAATTATCCTGCCTTTGTCTCTGGTTGTCAGTAACTTTGCCACGGGGCCCTGGGCCTAGTCTGGGAGCACTTACACCTAAGGCTCAAGTCCCTGTTCCTGTCATCCCAACTCTGGGATAGGAAGAACGCTCACTTCCCAAAAGGAGCCAGGAGAGGCTTCCTGGAAGGTGCAGCCCAGAGTGGGTCCCCCTTCCCTGTAGCCCAGGGATGGGAGCCACATGACTCACGACTACCCAGAACCTTCTCTGGAACAGGCTTGGAGAACAGGGCCCCAGGGAGCTCCGGAGACTTGGCTCAGGGGCTTGAGTGGTCTGGGAAGAAAGTTTTGTTTTCTTAATTTGGGTTTTCCGTGGAAAACGTGCATTTGTGATATTCAGAAGGGTCTGCCCTTTACTGAAATGCGGCGTGAGAAGGTTCTGGGTAAAAAGGGGTGGTGAGCGGTGGGGTAGGGAAGAACCTGTTGACAAGGGCACCTGCTGGGTTGGGACACAGTGCCTCTTTCACACGCTGAGTTTCTGTGTTCTGTTTGTCTGCTGTATTTCATGTCTTTAAAAGTCAATTAGCTCAATGTTTCTGTTCCTGTAAATAATGATCTTGCTTTCTGTAAACATGACGAGTGTGGCATGATGTGACTCAGGTTTCCAGTTTCCAGGCCCAGAGTGTCCTTGTGTCTGCAGGGGACAACCTGACAGGGCCTGAGGCGGGGCTCACTGTCTCAGAGCAGGTAGAGAAGGCCTGCTGCAGCCTCTGTCTCCTTCCACCTCCCCATCTGCATACTTCAGCCTGGTGATCTGGCCATAGCCCGGACCTTGAGTCTTTCTGAATTTTGTTTATGGGCTAGAGCCCATCTGCTTAGAAGAGCTTCTAAAGAAATCACTCCCAAGCCTGAAATGCAGTGAAAAATACTGACAATTATTTAGCCTTTCAAGAATTAAAATTATTTTTTCAGGTTGAATTTTTCCATATACAAGGCTGACTCCCTCCATTCTGTCTTTTCTAAGGCTTCCATTTCAGCTTTTAGCTGCTTCTTTTTGCGTTTGCCCCTATATCTCCAAAGTGAACTCGTGTATTACCTTTCCTGATAGCTCAGCCTTTGACTCCCCCAGTGCTGTTATTACCCAGCTCTGTATCCTCCCAGTGTAGTTATATAATATGGACTAGTGTGCATCATTGACTGTTGCATTTAGTTAACAATTTGTTCTTTTTTTTTTCCAGTCCTGGGAATTGAACTCAGGGCCTGAGCACTGTCTTTGGGTTTTCTCAAGGCTACAACTCTACCACTTGAGCCATAGTAACTCTACCACTTGAGCCATAGTACCATTTCCATCTTTTTTTTTTTTCTCCCCTATGTATATGGTAACAAGGAATTGAACTTGGGTCTTCATGCATGCTAGGCAAGCATTCTACCACTAGGTCTAACTAGGTATTTTTTAACAAAATACCTGACACAGGCTGCTTTTTTTGTTTTTGTTTTTGTTTTTGTTTTTTTTATTTATTTATTTCTTTTTTGCCAGTCCTGGGCTTGAGCTCAGGGCCTGAGCACTGTCCTTGGACTTTCTCAAGGCTAGAGCTCTACCACTTGAGCCTCAGCACCACTTCCGGCTTTTTGCTATGTATGTGGTACCGAGGAATCGAACTCGGGTCCTCATGCATGCTAGGCAAGCACTTTAACCACTAGGCCAAACTCCCAGCTCTTTTTTTTTTTTTTTTTTTTTTTGAGAGTCATGGGTCTTGAACTCGGCCTGGGCGCTGTCCCTGAGCTCTTCAGCTCAAGGCTCCCGCCCTACCTACCCCTGGAGCTGGGTGTTGTCCCAGAGCTCTTCAGCTCAAGGCTACCTCCCTACCCTTGAGCCAAGCCCCACTTCCCATTTCCTAGAGGTTAAAGATGAGATAAGAGTCTCAGGTCCTATTGTGCCCGAGCTGGCTTTGAACCTTGATCTTCAGATCTCAGCCTCCTGAGTAGCTAGGATGAGCCACTGCACCTGGCAAGGCAGGCTACTTTATAGAGAAAAGAATGCATGTAGTTCAGTTTGGGAGTGTGTAAATCCGAACAATACAGTGTAGATTCTAGTGCGAGTCTGTCTTTGGTTACTTTCTATCATGAGGTAAGACATGTCTGTCTCTTATGTCTGAGTGATCTCTCCCCCACCTCCATATAAAGCCATTCAGATTCAATCATGGGTGCTTCACCTAATTAATTTTATCTGACTAATCACCTCTCAAAGGGCTTGCCTCTAAACACTGTACTGGGATTAAGTTTCTGCCTTCTCAGTAGTATTAACATAAAACTTGGGGAATTAAACTCATGCTTGAGCAAGTGTTGTTTTGTCATGACTGCAAATACAAACCTGCACAATGTTTAGATTGTTATGGCTGCATTTACTATTCAAGGCTGAGCCTTGAAACAAATTTGGTTACTCACTTTTTGAACATTTTTATTGGCTTCCCCCCCACCATGATATAATTGCTTATGATTAGTTTTCTGTGTATCAGCTGAACACTGAGCCTCTACCAGTTGTCTGTCTTTCCTCCAAACACATGCAGAGGTCAGAAATTTCCTTACATTTCATTTCCTTACTCAGACTTCCCTTGGAGCCTTCTGATTGGCTCAAATAAAGACAAAATTTTCTGTTGTGGTCCCACTCATCTCGGATTCCCTTTTTTTTAGGCCAGTCCTGGGCTTGAGTTCAGGGCCTGAGCACTGTCCTTGGACTTTCTCAAGGCTAGAGCTCTACCACTTGAGCCTCAGCACCACTTCTGGCTTTTTTTCTATGTATGTGGTACTCGAGGAATCGCACCCCCTTCTTTGTGCATGCTAGGCAAGCACTCTACCACTAGGCCAAACTCCCAGCCCCTCAGATTTCTTTTACCTCTCCTTTGGACCTTGTATTTCTCTCCTCTCTCTCTCCTTTTCCTCATTTTGTTTTGATGGAACATATCCTTGAGTAGCTTTCTGATAAAAGGGTACAGGGAAGTAAATGTTTTGACACTTTAAATATCTGAACGTACCTTCATTTTCTTTTTACACTTAATTTAGAGTTTAGCTGGAATTGAATTATAGGTTGGACATCATTTTTCTTCCAAACTTGGAAAACACTATTCAACTATGTTTTAGCACTCACCATTGGTACTGAGAAATCCATAGCCACTCCATTTCTTGATTTTTTTTTTTGTCCTCAGACTTGCTTCTTCTTTCTAGACACTTGCAAGCTTTTCTATTTGATTGCTGTACTTATTAAATTTCTACCAGTATTCCTTGCCGTAGGTGTCTCGCTGTGTGCAAGGCACATTGAAGTCTATTCCATCTGGAAAGTCAAGTCCTTCACCTCTGGGAGGTTTCTTTTTGTTACTCATTTGATTATTTTCTCTTTTATGTTTTCTGTAACTTTACTATCCTGAAGTTCAACATCTCAGATTAGTCCTTTATTTTTCATCTTTCCTATTTTCTTCTTCTTCTCTTAGTTCTTCTTTCTGGGAAATCTTCCCAACTTGACCTTCCAGCTTTAAATGTGTCATTTCACTCCAGCCATTATGATTTTCATTTCTAAGAACTCATATTTGTTCTCTGAATTTTTTTTTTTAAAAGATCTTCCTCCTTTTCCTGGATACATCATTTCCTAGCTTTCCTTTAAGGTGCTTTTTTTGCTTGCTGCTTTGGGTCCTTGATTTTTCACATTGCCTTGGCTATCTGGTAACTGAATGCTCAGAATTAAAGAGTTGGGGATGGGGCCAAGAGTTTGGCCTAGTGGTAGAGTGCTTGCCTAGCATGCACGAAGACCCAGGTTTAATTCCTCAGTACCACACACATAGAAAAAGCCAGAAGTGGTGTTGTGGCTCAATTGATAGAGCCCTAGCCTTGAGAAAGCCCAAGGACAGTGCCCCGGCCCTGAGCTCAAGCCCAGGACTGGCAGTGGGGTTAGGCAGGGCAGACCCCAGCGTGGAGCAGGAGGGCTTTGCCGATCACCTCCCACCCTTTCTTCACAGTGCATGGCTGGTTGATTTCTGTTTTTGTGGGTTATGCCTCCAAGAAATCCCTTTAATTTCAGTACATGTTGGGGAGAGGAGGGAGAGGAGTGATTTAGATGCAAGGGATCATTGTTTCTGATATACAGTAAAACATCACAAAGCTTCCCTCTTCCACACTCCCTGCATTTTTTTCTGTTCTCCATTCCCAGCCTTCAATTGTTCCACTTGATTGTCCTCTCAAGCCCTGCTCCTGTGTGGGCCTCATTCCTGGCCAGTCCTCACTTCCAGGAGAATCCTTTGCTTTGTCATCAGAGAGGAAATCCTGTGGATGAGAGATGTTTTGGTGGAGAATGTCTGGTGCAAAGAGGGGCTTGCTCCTGGTTCTCAACTGTAAGACATTATCATGTATTTCTGGTGGACTGTGCACTGGCTCAGTCTTGAGCCTTACAAAGGCCTCTTCTCCAGGAATTCTAGGGAAAAAGCAGGAGAAACACCAGCCATGAGGGCTGGACCCTAGTGCTAAAATCTGGGTCTACACAGTCTGACCTAGGATTCAGGGTGGATGTGATCCTTCCTAGACAGACACAGCAGGACCCACCCAGGATATGCTCAGTCAGCATCCCCTTCTTTTCCTGGGAGGTTGAGAGGCTTCAAGGAAACCTAGATCCTTCTAGAATGTCTTGTGCTCAGACTGGGCTAGAAATGGATGCTCTTGACACTTGCACGTAGACTTGCCCAGTGCACCCAGCTCAGCTGGATGCCCACCCCTGATCTCCAGCTCAGGGAAAATCACTGACATAACAGCCCCTGCTGGAAGGACTCCCAGAGGCCTTTGGGTTCCTGGGTCCTTTTTCCACAGGAAAAGGCATATCTGGGGGAGTTTGAATCCTCTGTCTACCTGAGGTGGGGGGTAGCATAGGAAGGAGACAGTACTCACATGCCACAGGTCTTCCTTGAATGTGTGTGTGTGTGTGTTGTCAGTCATGAGCCTGGACACTGTCCCCGAGCTCTTCAGCACAAGGATAGCACTCTCCTACTCCGAGCCACAGCACTACTTCCAGTTTTCTTTTGTTCCTGGGCTAGCTTTGAACTGCGATCCTCAGATCTCAGCCTTTTGAGCTGCTGGGTTACAGGTGTGAGCCACCAGCACCCAGCTTCTTCCTTGAATGCTTAAGGATCAACTTATTCCCAGCTTTGTCATGGCCACTGCCTTAGGGCACCTCTCATATGTGCGCAGACCTTCACCTATGAAGAAGCCACTGATAGGTATGGCGGGCACAGGGTAGCAGGGCCAGGCAGAAGTGGAGACAAGGCTTGGCCCTGGGCCCCCTCCCTAGCTCAGGTTGTCCAGTCCAAGCCCTGTTTTGGGACTCTGGAGTCAGCCTTGTATCTGAGGTTAAGTTCTGTGCTGAGAAGCTAGCCTGAGTCCCAGGTGCCCAGGGCAGCCTTGGAACTACTAGCCAGAGTGCAGAGAAGCCAGCCGGAGGCAGAGGCAGCTGGAAGGGGGGTGTCTTTGATCTACTGCAGTCCAGGCAGGGACAGCTGGGCCCAGGGATAATCCTCAGGCTGTATTTAGGCCACCATCCTGAGCCCCCCACCCCACTCTCAGATCTTTTCTCCAGTGAACTAGAAACACAACAGATTGGATAGGCACAGTCATTCCATTATTCCTCAGCCCTGGGTCACTGGCTTCATTGTTACAAGTTGTTTCACACGCTGCCTTGTGAGACACATGGCCTTTCACAAAGCCTACACATGAGGAAACTGAGGCTCTGAGCAGTCAAGAGCCTGACCCAAGGCCACATCGTCAAAAAGCTCCACACGAACCCTAGACTTGTCTTTGTGGTCTTCTCCCTCTTCTGAGGGAGATGAGATCAAGGCCCCTGAGTAGGCATCACATGTGTGGGGGAGGGGAGGTGTGTGTGTGTTAGTTAATGGGAGCCATCCTCAGACAGCAGATCATATGCGCGTGTATTCCGGGTGTTGGGGTGATCTGTATGTAGGTCTGGCTTAGAAACACAGGGCCCCTCCAGCTCCTAACACCCAGTCTCTCTGGCTCCTGTGGCCAGCCTGGGAATTGTCTAATTCCCAAGTCCCCAGGATGGGCTCCGCCCCTCATGCCGAAACTTCCCAAGTGGAACAAGTGTTCCACTGAGAAAGAAGAGAGAACCAAGGGCCCAACTCAGGCTCCCAGGCTCCCACCCCAAGGCCTCAGCTCCAGGGCCTGAGGTCATTCCGAGCCTTTCACCCATCAGACAGAAGCAGCTGGATCTCTGAGATAAATAAATACCGGGGACTGATCAGAGATCCAGCACCTCCCCAAACAGAGCTGTAGGTTCTCCCAGGGCAGCAGGCCCTTGGGTCCATTTGACAAAGTTTGGTGGCCAGCTGGCTGCTCCCGCCTAGCTACCAGCAAGTCTTGACCCAGGCACTGCCTCATTTACTCTGCATGATACCTGGGGGAAGAGGGAGTGGTTCCTCCTTTACATCAGGGAAGCAGAGCAAAGTGGGTTAAGCATCCTGGCCTTAGCTGATGGAACCTGGCCCAATCCCAGCCTCCAGCACTTGCTCCCAACGCCCCGCCCAGCCCAGTGGGTGGGTCCCAGCTCCCCAAAGCCGAGTCAGAACTGGGAGGGCAATTTGGCAGCTGGCGCATTCCCTTGCATTTTCAAGCATCATTAGATCTTTTTCTGACAACTTCATCAGTTAGCAGGGTTCAGAATTGGCAAAAAAAATCCTTATTTAGACATTCAGCCAAAGAATTAAGCGGTTTGTTTCAGAAAAAAGCTCAGTGATGTAGGAGGCAGTCTCTATACTGGGCTGGGCAGGCAGCCGTGGAGGGCCCGGATCTGGCTTCCACCCTGGCCTCACTGTGACACTCAGTAATTGGGCATGTCTATGCTTTTCTTTAGGCCTCAGTGTCCATTCCTTGTAAGTGGGTACAAAAACACCTCCCATCAGGAAATCAGGAAAGCTTGGGAAGGTTCAGGAAAAGCTCTGGGCTCTCGTTTTGTGTTTCCTTATCTGAGCAGCAGCTCTATACTGGGGATGGGATTTTGAACCCTATGTGTGATATCACTCAAAGGGGTGATGGCTAGAACTTCCCATTGCTTGTCTGGAAGCACTTGCTTTGTTTTTTTGTTTGTTTGTTTGTTTTAATTGTATTTTATTGTCGGGGTAATGTATAAAGGGGTTACAGTTACATTCGTTAGGTAGCCGGTACATTCTTGTACCTTGATACCCCTTCTCATGTTTTTCTCCCACATTCCCTCCTCCCACCCTCCACACTTTGTTCTTGTGAGAGTTAAGACAATCCTGTCTCAACCATGTGGGAAGGTTGAGGGGCCATCTGAGGGGTCTTGGCCAGCCTGTGTGACCTATCACAGGGCAGGGCTCGACTCTGTGCCCCACCCCCCAGTGCACACCATACACTGATGGGATCCTCTCAAAGGATTGCTTACACCAAATTCCCCACGGGTTGCTCCAAGGAAACAGACAAAGCTCTGGGTCTGGGGAAGGGGCTGCTGGGCCTGGGGACATACTTGTCCTGCATACCTGGCACAGCCCCATACTCTCAGAGTACAAGATAAACAAAGCCTGTTTCAGCTTTTCAAGCGTCCCCGTCCCCAGGGCCTTCTCAGCCTGCTGGCTGGAGGCTTTATTCCACTCCTGTCTTTGCTGATAACTTTATTCATGCCCCTAGAGACCTCCAACTTGTTTAAAAATAGAAAAATAAACAACATTATTCCTCTAGTGCCCCCTCCCCACTCCGGGCCTCCTAACGAGGTGCTGGCAGGGCAAGCAAGGGCTCTGTTCCCAGGGTTTTTGACCCTCTGCCGGCCTCAGGCCTGCCGCTGCCTCCACAGGGACTAGACGCCCTGCAGCTTTGAAGGGCTTCCCAGTGGCCACAGCTGCTGTCTTGGGGTGAGGGTGGGGGAGGGGATGGTCTCCTCTGCTCCACCCAGCTGGGAGGTAGGAACTCGTTAGCTGTAGAGAGAAAGGCCTAGTCACACAGAGACCCTTTGAGGATCTGATCTTTACTCTGGCCTCAGCCATCACACGGTGACAGTCCCTTTTCAGTTCCTGTCATTGGATGAGATTCGCCAGGATGCAGCCCTGAAAGTCTCCCAATCTTATGGGGAATGCACTGAATTCCTGTACTTGATTTAGCAGTTTGTGTGTGGCCTCAATTTTCCCCATCTGAAAAATGGATGTAATTAGAGCTGCTCTTTCTGTCATGGTGGGTTTTTGTGACTGCTGGGGGAATGGTGGCTGTGGAGAGGCTGAAATGCTCCAGGCAAACGAGTAGGAAGAATGGTGTGTATGTGTGTGTGTATGTGGGGGGGGGGGGTCATTCATAGAAGATGGCATCTGAGAGAGACCTGGTTGTTACTTCAGAGTGACACAAGCATGGAGGGAACATTCTAGAAGGTATACACAAAGTTGGATACCTAGAGATGCAAGGCTTGAGAAATGGGCTGAAGCCATGTGCCACTGAATTTTCCTTCTTATTGGGAGTCCTGCTCAGGGGGGCTGGGTTCTTGTCATCCTTCTAGAACAGCCATCAGCCTCTCAACAGCTCTGGGAGCCATTTGTCAAGCCTGACCTCTGCCTACCTCTTGTCCTGCAGAAAGTGAATTCAAAAGACAAGCAAATGCCTGCCTCCAGTCCCAAAGAAGAAAAGTCACTTTGCTTATTTAGCACACTATCTCCTTAGCACATGCTCTTTTTTTTTTTTAAACTCGCCTCTTACTTATGGTTAAAATAATATGGCGGCCTTCAAGTAAAAAATTTATAAAGCATTTCTTGGCACCTTACCACCTGAACATAAGTTTTCACTTTTGCCATCTTTCCTCCTAAGCAAACATTAGTGTACCATGCTGTAGACATACATCGACACAATTTCATTTTGTGCTTTCTCCCCCCATTAAGCATAAATTGCCTTTTTCACATTGCTACATAGTCTGTGTAATTACCCTTTTATGGTTGCATAATTGCATTGCGTTCTGAGTTACTAAACCATCTCCTCATGTCTGGACATTAACATTGCTTCTAGGGGGGTTCTTTACTTGTTTGTTACTATAAATAAAATTGCAGTAAACATCCTCCTGTATCATGTTCTCCATTTTGGGGGGAATTATTTTCTTACTGTACATATCCAGGAGGCAACAGATAGCCCCATACATTCTGACCATTTGAACTATTAAAATGATAATCATGCTGAATATTGTAGCAGTATGGAGAATTGGAGGCAGAGAGAATACACACAAGAAAAAAAAATGGGTTGTTTAAATATCCTTAACCCCAATAAATGACAAAAATAGAGCCTGACCACACCTCACTAGAGACTTTCCTCCAAGTTGACGTCATTGTATAAAGGTTATTGTACTATATTTATTTTGTGACTGTACTAGGACTTGAACTCAGGGCTTTGTGCTCTTGTTTGGCTTTTTGCTTAAGACTAGCTCTCTAACACTTGAGCCACAACTCAATTTCTGCCTTTTTTGGTGGTTAATTGGAGACAAGAATTTCATGGACTTTCCTGCCAAGGCTGGCTTCGAACCCCAAATCTTAGCTCTCAGCCTCCTGAGTAGCTAGTGTTATACAAGTGAACTACCAGTAGTACCTGGTAAGATTCAGGTTCTTAGTCAACCCAGACTCATCAGGCCTCAGTGAGGTTAGGATGTCAGTGAATGCTCCAGTGAGCCCAGACACAAGGCCAGTACAGGGCTCATCTGTGGTTCTCTTTCCCCAACTGTAAAACCAGTCCAGGCCCAAATGTGCATGAAAAGTGTTAGCTCCTTTTTCTCCATTGCTGGAGTACCTGGAGACTCAATGGAGGTGACGCCAGCCTGCTAGAGCTGCCATGTCTCAGGCAAAGCTCAGCAGCTGACCCCAAGGAGAATTCCCATTTCTGTTATCATGGGGGCAGGCAGGTGAGCTGGCCCAGGTCACAGCCCTGCTGACCAGCGTTGCCAGTGCCAGACAAGAGTGTATATTTATGGCATGTGCTTGATCAATGTGATCCCTCCGAAACCACAAAACCCCAGGAGAAAAGAGTGATTCTGGGGCAATGGAGAAACCCCACAGTCTACCCTAGGGGTCACTTGTCTTATTTTGCTGCTGTTGTTAAGTGTGTGGTATAATGTGTCTGACAATGTGCAAGTGTGAACAGACACCTATCAATAATATGCGTAGGTTTGGTTTTGCCTATAATAGATGCTGATAAGCAAGTTAAGGAGCCATTCGCATCCTAGTTTCTCATCTTTTGTTTCTTTCTTTGCTTGCACAGGTTGTGCTAATAAAAATTTGAGATGATATAAACTGGTCAAAGGCTGCAGCACAGCAAAAATCTTATAGATGTCAAATAAAGAGTTATCATACCAACATTTTTAGGGTCATTCTGATTCTAAAGCCTCCACTCAGTCCTGTTTACCCCAAACTTCCCACTACACAGGGCCAGATCCCTGGGAAGCCCCCCAAAACACAGGCCTGCAACTCCATGTGTTCCTTCTAGGAGAGTGTTAAGGGCAGGTGACTCTTCTAGAGGGTTCCTAGGGTCCGTGGGAGGTACAAATCTGGGGATAGACTGGTCAGATGGAGCTGAGCCAAGCTCGGGCCGTGCGGGCCCACAGCTATTTAATAATATTTAACGTTTTCACTGCCTTTCGCTCCTATTTGTTCCATTAGCAATCTGCCTCCAGCTGCCAGCAGGACACATCCTCAGCCTAACCCTGCCAGCCCATCTGTCACCAGGCGACAGCTCCTCCAGGGCCTCTCTGGTTTTCAGACTTTAGCAAGGGTGAATGTGGAAACACAGAGACTGGTGGAAATAGTGTCTCAGTGACTGGCCCACACAGGGAGGCTTTTGTCTGTGCGAATTCTCACCTTCCACACTGTCTGGTGAGGGTCACACAAATCAACCAGCGTCTTTGAGGGCCTTTGTGGCGTGAGTGCAGCCCCTCTGGGGCCTTCTCCTTCTGTTTTACCCAGGCTGCCTGGAAGAGGAGACAGAGAGCCAGAGGAGCAAGATGTCAGAGGGAACCCCCCTGCCTTTCCTTCCTGTTCCCCTGCAAGGCTTCTTCCTGGATTTCTGGTCCATCTCCCTCCCTCCCTGAACGGGCTTTAGCTCCAGCTCTAATCCCTGCCCTCTTCCTTTCCCCTTCTAGGCCCCCTTTTTATCTGACCTGACAGTGCCCACTGCCCTGTCCTAGCTTTTGTCATTGCCCTTCTCCAGTACAGTAGCCTCCTTCATCTGCAGCTTCTCTCCCCGTTATCCACGGTCAACTGTGGTCTGGAAATATTAAGTGGAAAATTCCAGAAATAAGTAACTCACATTCCAAACCTTGTGCTGTTCCAGATAGCTTGATGAAATCTCCCGCAGTCGTGCTGTAGACATCGGTCATCTATTCCCTGTATCCACACTGTATGTAGCATTCACCTGTTAGTTATTAGCAGCCTTCTCAGTATCCAGGGTGACTGTTGATATCATCACATTTTTACATAGGCTCCAGTACCATCTGAAATTTCAAGTATCTGTTGGGGGAGTCTTAGAAACATATCCTCTGAGGATAGGGGGACAGTTCTGACCAGCACAAAGAAATGAATGCTTATGCATTTGCTACAAGGACTTGAAATTCAGATTATGGGACTTCAAACTTTGTGTCTCCTTGTCTTCTTGATGACATCTTCATTATGTTGTCCCCAGTTGATGGGAGTCCATTCTCTGACCTCCACAAGGCCCAACCTCCTGGGCACATACAACTACTGAAAATATGGGACTCATGGTAACTTCTTGAACCCCATTGTGCTCTGTGTGTAGGAATCTGATTTCGAGAAACTTTCTTGGGGAAGAATTAATTTCCAGTGGAGTTAAGAGAAGTAGAAGTTGGGTCCTGATAGCTCTTTGGGGCTCCAGGAGCCTAGAATCTAGGAAGTCACTTCCCTCTTTGGGCTATTTTCGGTCTGTCCACTGTCTACCTATCACCTGCCTGCAAGGTAGTTCCAGCCTAGCTCAATGCCTTCCATACGTCAGATGCCCACTGGTGTGTTGGGTTTATGAACTGAAATGGCTCTGACTCAACACTGCCACCTTCTGGTAGAGCTGCTCTAATATGAAAGCCTGCTCTGAGTTCAGATCCACAGCTTAGAATTTCTCCCTGGTAAAAGGGAAGGAGAAAGAAGGACCCTACTTGAAAGGGCACCCCATTCATCCATCCTTCATGAGCCAGCAGCTCCATCTACCTGGCTTTCAAGCCACTACTCCTGGTAACAAACTTCTCTGTCTCCTCTGAGTCATTTTGCAAGGGCAGGTAGCCAGGAGCAGTGGGGCTGGAAGGTTCTACCATCTTAGGAATGGACCTGTTCCCCTGAGACCTTTTTTCACCAAAAGGTGAAGGATCTTTTTTCCCCCTAATTCAAGCACTTAATGAAACTCATTTCCCTGTACACATGCTTCCACTAAATAGCACACGTTTTTATGCTTCTTATTTCCACTTAGTTCAAAATACTTCCTAATTTCTTTGCTTTAAAGGATTTGATATGTTTCCATTGCTGTTTTCTAATTTAATTTTCTTATGGGCAAAGAAAATGTCTATGATTTAAGTCCTCTTAAATTCATGAAGACTTGCTTTATAACCCTGAATGTGGTCTATTTTGGTCAACAGTCCACATGCACTTGGAAAGGTAAATTTATTTTGCTGTGTTAGTTGGAATTTTCTATAAAATTAGATCTAGTTGGTTGATAGCCTTTTTCAAACCTTTTACATCATTAATGATTTTGTGGGGAGAATCTATTTGTTTTATCAATTATTGACAAACGTTAAAGCTCCAACTACAGTTGTGGATTGTCTTTTTGAGGCCTTAAAATGAGGGACAACTCTTCTATATTCACTGACATAGTTTTCATTTCTAGAGCTCTTGATTCCTCTGTGTGTTTCCAGATTGCATTCTGCTATTTTTTACCTAAAGAATTTTCTTTACTTTTTTTTTGTAGTTCTAGTCAGCTGTTGTCAAAATTGCTCCACTTTTGTTTGTCTGAGAGAGAGAGAAAAAAAAAGTCTTTTGCCTTTATGTCCAAAGGATATTTTTGCTGGGTATAGAATATCAGATGAAAATTTCCTTAACACATCCATTGTCCTCTCGTTTGCTTAGTTTCTGATGAAAGGGCTACTGTCATTTTCGTCTTTTTTCTTGTGTAGTATGTGTTTACCCTTTTCTGGGAAAATATCTTTTACCCTATTTTTAGCATTTGATTCTGCTAAAAAATGTTTTCTTCCACTTGCTATATTGGAGTGTCTTGAATGAATGTATGGTTGGAAAGAATTACAATTCCATCAGTATGTTTCCCTCTGCCTTTTTTCCTCATGTTGTCCAGACTGGTCTCAAACTCCTGGGCTCAACCTCATCCTTCAGCCTCCTGAGTAGCTGAGATTGCAGGTGTACCCCTCTGTGCCCGGTCTTCCTCTACCTTCTTGAATGACCTAGGTTGTGCAGTTGTACTAATTAGTGCAGCATTGGAGACTGCGCTATCGTTTGGGTCACCTTGGACTCTGCTTCCATTCATTGATTTTTCTATTGGTTGTGGATCTTTTCTGTTAAGTTTTAATAAGATATTGTGTATTGTAGATTTTCTATCATTAGTTGCATGATTTTGTTGTATTTATTTAAATGTTATTGAGCTTTGATTTTGAATGTAATTTCTCACTGCCGTTGCATAATTCTTTCAATGTTTGCTTTTAAGATTTTTTAGGCAGGTTTTATGTGTCTTACACCAGACCTTCCTTATGTCAATATTGTTCATATCTTACATAACCTGGAAATAGAACAGCTTGTCACCAGGGACCCTGGCTTAGAAGCCAGGAGGAGGAGCTCTGGAAGACTATAACTAGAATTGTCATAAGTCTATGGATTTATTTGGAAAGAATAAACATCTTCCATTCCAATCCATAAATACAGTATACCTGAGGGAAGGTTTTTGTTTTGTTTTTTGCTTGAACTCTGGGCCTGGGCACTGTCCCTGAGCTCTTCAGCTCAAGGCTACCACCCTGTCCCTTGTGTCACAGCGCCACATCCAGTTTTCTAGTGGTTAACTGGAGATAAGAGTTTCACAGTTTTTAGTGCCCAAGCTGGCTTTGAACCTCGATCCTCAGATCTCAGCCTCCTGAGTAGCTAGAATTACAGGCATGAGCCACCGCGCTTGGCCTGTGGGAAGTTTTGTTGTTGTTTTTTTTTTTTTGACAATACTAGCGCACAAAAGGTTTTTACTATATCCTTCTTGAACATATGCTCTGTTTGCCCAGTCAAACTTGATCATCTCTGAGGGACCTGACATGCAGAAATCCCCCAGTGAGTCTGCTTCAGGTCAGGTAGATTAAAGTCTCTACTCAAGATCGAAGTGTTGTTGAGAGCCGGTGGCTCATGCATGTTAGGTGTTCAGGAGGGTGAGATCTGAGGATGACAATTCAAAGCCTGCCCAGGCAGGAAAGTCCATAAGACTCATATCGAATTAGCCAGCAGAAAACCAGAAGTGGAGCCGTGGCTTAATCAAGAAAACTTAGTGCCAGCTCCCAAGATCTGAGTTGAAGCCCTAGTAAGAGCACATCCAAAGAAGACCCCCACAGTGCTGGTCACTCGTCCCTCCCAGCTCTTCACCTATCCATCCCTTTCCTTGATAAACGCAGTAGAGATGGTTAAAATAAGCATTGATCAGAATTTAACGAGTTAATAGCAGATACAGTGAACAAAAATATCTTCAGAAATAACAGACCCCAGACATTAAGAAACTTTAAATAGCAGTACAAAATGTAAATGAAATAGTATTTGAACTCTTTCTTAAGAAAGTGAGATCTTAAAAAATCAAAGTACATCAATGATGTCATTATTGAGTCACTGGCATATTTTTGTGTGGTTTTTTCCCCTCTAACAACTGTAAGAAGCTCTTTCTGATGAGGCATTTGGAGAAATGGCGAGGAGATATTTTTAAGCTAAGCCCAAATATTTTCCCTCTGACTTTCATCCTCAAATCAAATCTCTTGTTCAATAACTTTGAGAAGACCTTTTTCTTTAACACACACACACTCACAACTTCTGGGTTTTGGCAAGGAATGCAATCTTTTTTGTCAATAAACTGTAGTTTCTGTTTCCAAAAAATCTCTCAGCCTCAGGAGTTTATTTTCATCTTCCCTGGCTTCTTTGTGCATCGACGGAGCTCACACAGTGGAGTTCCCTGTGTAAACTTTTTTGCTGATATGTATACATCCTCCCCCTGTTCAGAACACCTTAAATTAGGTGCTGTATTTTAAAATAGAAGCATTACTTTGTCAATTATCTTTTCTTCCTCTGGAAGATTGATGACTTTTAAATGAGTAGGAAGTTTTCTCTTTCTTTTTTCAGTCAGTCCTGGGGCTTGAACTCAGGGCCTGGGCACTGTCCCTGAGCCTCTTTGTACTCAAGGTTTGTGCTCTATCACTTAAGCCACAGCTCCACTTCTGACATTTTCTGAGTAGGGTTTGTTTTTTTTTTTTGAGAAAAGTCTTTTCTACTTTCCTCTTTGGGCTGGTTTCAAACAATCTTCATATTTCAGCCTCTTGAGTAGCTAGGGTTAGAACCATGAGCCACTGGGGCCTGGCGTGAATGTGAAATTTAAGGCAGACAGACTCTCTGGATAGACTCAAAACTTACTGGTTCTGACTTCAGAACACACACACACACACACACACAGAGTGATAGTTCAAGCCCCACAACAGATATGGGGGGGGGAGGAATCTCTCTGACAAAAAAAAAAAAGTAGGGCTGGGAGTTTGGCCTAGTGGTTAAAGTGCTTGCCTAGCATGCACAAAGACCCGGGTTCGATTCCATGGTACCACATACATAGAAAAAAGCCAGAAGTGGTGCTGAGGCTCAAGTGGTAGAGCTCTAGCCTTGAGAAAGTCCAAGGACAGTGCTCAGGCCCTGAGCTCAAGCCCAAGACTGGCAAAAAAAAAAAAAAAGTGGAATAGAGTGATTACTAATGCCTTACACCTTTTGCTGTGCTTCTGTCTGCCTTGGGGGTTGGGCTGGAAAAGCTCAAGACACAAGCTGTCTTGTCATCTGGCTCTAGAGAATAGGAAAGCAGCACAAGGCTGGTACCTAGACTCTGTCTGCATGCCCTCTCCATCTTGGTCCCTTTGCTGTTAATATTCTAAGTGTCCCTCCACACAGGATTTCATGTGGAGGAGATGATAAGGCAAGGAACCTGGAAGAGAAGAAAGGGACCCCTTGTTGGAACTCTTAACAGGTGACTTCCAGGTGTCACAGAGAGCCAGACTGGTGGTGGTCCTTGGCATCCAGGGCCCAAGCACAGTTCTGATGATCCAGAGCTTGCTGCCACTCAGGAGCAGGGTCTCCTGCTCTGTGCTCCAGCCTATTTGAGCTTCCCCAGCCCGGCTAGCCATGTTGCTTCCCTGTCTCCTCCTCCTCCTGGCTTCTTCCTCCTGCAGCCTCCTCCAGCCAGTGTTTCTCATCTTCAGAGTGGCAGTCATTGTGGCCAGCCTTTGATTTCTCATGGCTGCTTTTTTGGCTTAAATCTGGGCTCCATTTTTTGCACTTTGTTGGAAGTGGGGAGGGGCGGTTTTTTGAGCATTTTATTACATTCGAGATTTTCCACATTTGAGCAGTCCCATGGCTAGCCTCCCCCGCACCTTTTCTCTTTTGATATTTATTTGGCATACAGCACAAGAAGGCAAAAGAGCAGAGCAGGCTCAGGAGGCCTGGGTCCTCTGCTGGCTCACCGGCTTGCTGGCCAGGTGATGTTGGGCAAGTCTCTCACTTCTACCTCTGGGAGATGAGGACTTTTCAGGATCAGAGGTGTCAGACAGTTTTGTTGGCACTGCCAGCAATAGGACCTGAGATTCTTATCTCCAATTAACGGGAAGTAAGGTTTGGCTCAAGGGTAGGACAGGAGCCTTGAGCTGAAGAGCTCAGGGACAGCGCCCAGGCCAAGTTCAAGCTCCCATGACCCACCAAAAAAATTAAATAAACTATATATGTTTACTACTATGTTATTATGCTCTACCTATGCAAAACAAAAAAATTTAAAGCTAGAAAAGTCACATGAAAAATGTCTTTATTACATACAAAAAATTTCTTCATTATAGTATTTTGTTTGCATATAATTAGTAACAATTGTGTAAGTAAAAGCAGTTTAATTTATATTCTTTTTCAGAGAGAGAGAGAGAGAGAGAGAGTGTGTGTGTGTGTGTGTGTGTGTGTGTGTGTTCTGAAGTTATACAGGAATTCGATTGCAAGATAAAAAGAAGCCACATTTTGAAAGGTTTGAATTGGGAGTCTTTGTTAGAAAGCCGGTGATGGCAGGGCGGACACTTTTACCCCAAAAACTTGCACCCTTGAATGCACTTAATCCTGTTAGAAAGAGCAGACAATCAGTCTCAACAAAGCAGAGCAACTCTACTGGAGAGATGAAGTGGGACCTGGTGACCTAAGGAGAGCCAGGACACAGGACACAATGCAGCTGAGCTGGTTGTGGTCTAAGTAGGGTCCTGAGCAGAGCCACAGGGAGAGTTCAAATAGTCTTCACAAGGAGCTCATGATCCAGCAGCTCCCGGAACCTGTTGTTCAAGTCCTGCCTCTTCCTCTAGGAATTCAGGCAAGCCTATCACCTCGGGTTGGAGGTGGGTTTCACCTCTGAGAGTTTTCAGAAAGTTCATATCATCCACCAAGATGCCAAGATGGCGCTAGTTAGATCCAGCATCCATATTTCAGAGACATGGTCTTGAGCTTGTAATCCTTCAGCCTGAGCCTCCTTAATGCTGGGATTATAAGTGTTTGCCTTCATTCTGGGCATATTCTTTAAAATCTTGCTTTAATGCCTTGAAGTAGAGCTGTGTAGCAGTCTGGGTCTCCTTTAGTTGTTTTTGAAAAATTGACACATAATGTGCTTATTTTATGAGATCTAGCTAGTTTATTTTATTTTTAATAGCTGTCAAAACTGATCCAGAGAAGGAGAAAAAAATGTATCATTGGCTGAGTGTATTAAACCACAGTGCTCATTTTATCTACCACCACCAACTACAGCCTTTTGTGTTGAAATTAAGCTAGGAATTATGTTTTCCTTTATGTCAGTCAGTGGCTCTAGCTGGAAAGAATTGTGTTTTTATATTTTTTTTTTAACAAGCAGCTTCAAAATCCACCACCATTCTTTACTTAGACAAATGTCAAAACAGACTAGAAAAAAAATCTGTGTCTAATAGTTGCAGGTATGCCCATATAAACATTGTAATAGATGCTACTACGTGTTTTAGCAACAAAAATACCATATTCAAAATATTCTCTCCAAACAGCAGTTTCTTTGGAAAAGAAATAATGTTAAAATGAGCCACCTAATGTATCCTGAAGACACAGAAGAATTTGAGTTCATTTTCTTGGTGAATCATGGGTGTGTGTGTAATTATAAATAATGAAAAAAGTTGTTAGCAAATCTTATTTAGAAAAATAAACCAAGCACAGCCATTTATCACCATCAAAAGATCAGCAAACCCAAGGCATTTGTGTTTCTTTTGTTGTTGTTTTTTAACACAGGAAAAACATTACAATTCCTCTTTAAGTTTGATGGCTCTTGTAGGAGATAGCCAGCAAATTAGAGCCTCCATGTGCTTTTCAAGATTTTTATAATCACTGATTGCAAATCATTGTGCAATCTTTGCTGTATTTTTAATTATTAAAAAAAAAAAAAAGAACCGTCAGGCACTAATGACTGTTGTTAAGGTGGCCGAAAAAAAACTCTCACAAAGTTGAAGGGGAGAGGGTTTACTGAGAGAGGGAGAGAGCAAACCTCCAGCCTTACAAGATGGAGTCTAGTGGAACAAGAGGGATTATGGCAGGGGGTGTGTGGCCACAGCCAGAGCAGAGGTGACCTCAGAGGCTGGGGAAATGACCTCAGAGCCCACTGTCCCTAGGCATACCAGTTGCCTGGGTTACAGGTGGTGGGTGGTGACTTCTAGGGTACATGGTAAGAAAGCCCCAAAAAGGGACCATTTCTCCTGGATAGACCTAACAGCTGTAATCCTTAGCTACTCAGGAGGCTGAGATCTAAGGACTGAGATCAGAAACCAGCCTGGGTAGAAAAGTCTGTGAAATGTTTGTCTCCATCAAGTGGTAGAATGCCTTGAGCAAAAAAGGTAGGTAAAAGCTTGGGGTTCCAAGTTAAATAAATAAATAAAATAACTACCCTAGTAATCAGCATGTCCTGTGGGTATTTTGTACTCCTGACTACTCTAGCTGCAAGGAACTCCACAGGGGATAGATTTCTCCTGTGTGATCTCTCTGCCACACCCTGCCTCCCCCTCACCGCCCCTTCCATCACACACAGCAACCCTCCGTATCAATGGCTTGCACTCAGTTTTTTCCAGAAATAGTGCATTTACTAAAGAGGTTAATTGGAAATAAGAGTCTCAGGTCCTTTTGTGCCCAGGCTGGCTTTGAACCTTGATCTTCAGATCTCAGTCTTCTGAATAGCTAGGATTACAGGTGTGAGCCACCGCACCCAGCTAGTTTTTCATATGGAAATATTGTGCTAACTTTGCCCAGGCTGCCCTCAAACAGTGATCCTTCTATTTCTGCCTCCTAAGTAGCTTGGATAAAACAAATTTTTTGTTGGTTTGAACTCAGGGTCTTGGGCTTACTAGGCAACTGCTCTACCCCGCCATCCTTATCCCTAAAATATACTTTTACTTAGCTGTTCAGCAAACTTCCTGCAGTATAAAATTGTTCTAATGCTTTTTTCCACATCTTCAGCAATAATATTATCTCTGCATCTTCCCGAGTACCATTTCTGCTGTCATCAGCTACCACTCTGCCTGGTTTCTAGGTTCTGGAAACAAGGTGTGCGCGTGTGTATGTGTGTGTGTGTAGATAAGAGTCATGTGAGAGGGGCTGAAGAGAGAGTATGTTGGCCTCCCAGCAACCACCTTGTTCCATTGAGAAGATTGCAGTCCCATTTGCTAGCAGAAAATGCACACAGCAGTGAGCTTGTTGGCTGGCCTGGCACCTGGCTGAGCACAGATGCAGAGATTCTTGTTAGATCTGACTAGTCTCTCACCTTCTACCTTGAAGGGAAGAACTATGAGTAGGAAAAGTATTTGCAGTGCCATTTCCTTCTTGTTCCCTTGCCTTTGCATTGCAAACACCAGCTTCAATTGTTTTCTTTGCAGGTGTCTTGTTCAGCCAGGGATCCATTTGTGAAAAGAGTTAACGGAGTTAAAATTTGGTTACACAATCTACAAAGCCACTTAACTAGGCTCATGTGACCTGGAACACATCACAACAGATAAGGCTTATCAGCATTAACTGGAGGAAAATTATGCATATCTGGGGATGTTGAGGTAAAAGAATGATTAAATCAGGTCAGGGGCAGTGGCTCAGGCTGCAATCCTAGTATATGAGAGGCTGAGATCAAGGGGACCACGGTTCTAGGAAGCCTTGGCAAAAACTTCACAGGACCTCATCTCTGCCAACAAAAATCTGAGCACACTGGCATATGTTTACCATCCCAGCTATGCCAGAAATATAAGTAGGAAGCTCACAGTCCAGGTTGGCCTGGAAAAAAAGCATGAGTGACCCTATTTGAAGAAAAAAAAAATAACAAAAGCAAAAAGGCTAGGAGTATGATTCAACTGATAGAGCACCTGCCTAGACAACATAAGGTTAGTGCTAAATACTAGTACTAAAAACATTAAAATAAAATATTTTTAAAGGATAGCTAAATCACACAGAGGGAAGCTTGTTTGGTGGGTTCTCATACAGATTCCTCTGAATTCTGGCTTCTCCTGGAACATATAAACTGTAAATCATACTTATTTTAAGTCTTACCAGTGTTTCTGTTTGCAGTCAGGTAGTTTTCAATGTGCTAAAAAGCTGCTCCGTGTTCTAAAATGTCTTGTTGAAAGATAAAATTACCTTTAGAAAAAATATACCTATGTGTATATAATTATATAGTAGGCCTGCATCATGTAGGGAATCTTACAACACAGGTTCCTGGCTGTGTTGGTTTCCTAAGGTTGCTGTAATAAAGTTCCAGGCACTATGTGGCTTTAACAACAGGAATGGCTGATGTCATAGCTCAGGAGGCTCCAGGTCCATGGTTGGTTCCTTCAGGACTGCCAGGGAAGGGTCTGTTCCAGGACTGTCAGCAGCATCTGGGGTTTTGCTGGCATTGTGCGCTGCTCCTTGGCTTGAAGACGCAACTCCCTGTTGTCTGCTCTGCCTTCACAAGGCGTTCTCCCCGAATCTGTGCTGCTGTGTCCTAATTTTTCCCTTTTATAAGGACAGCAATTAGATTTGGTCCACTCTTCCCCATGTCACTTCGCCTTAGCCTAGTGCATTCTCCCTGCAACTGAACTTCCAAATAAAGTCACGTTGGAGTACTGTAGGCTAGGGCTTCCACATAGGAATCTTGGAAGGGACACAATTAAATCTATAGTGCTGGCCTGCACAATCAGGATCTGAGGGTGAGGCTAAGAACTGTGTGTGTGCTCACATACACACATGCATATGCACATATGTAGATAGGTATATGTATAATTCATAGCATGTTTACACAACAGCATGGTGAACACAGTCTTTCCTTATAATACTCTAATAAAACACTGGTGCTGAATACTGGTGGCTCACATCTATCAACTTAGCTACTCAGGAGGCTCTGAGCATCACAGTTCAAAGCCAGCCTGTGCAGGAAATTCCATGAGGCTCCTCTCCAGCTAAGCAGCAAAAAACAAAAACTAGGCCCGGAGTTTGGCCTAGTGGTAGAGTGCTTGCCTAGCATGCACAAAGACCAGGGTTTGATTCCTCAGTACCACAAAAATAGAAAAGCCAGAAGTGGTGTTGTGGTTCAAGTGGTAGAGCTCTAGCCTTGAGGAAAGCCCAAGGGCAGTGCTCAAGCCCTGAGTTCAGTCTCCAGGACTGGCAAACAAAACAAAACACATACACACATGAAGGGGCTGGGAGCATGGCTTAGTGGTAGAATGCTCCCTTAGCATGCCCAAAGCCCTAGGTTTGATTTCTTGAACATACACAGAAAAAGCCAGAAGTAGCACTGTGGCTCAAGTGGCATCATGTGGCAGAGCGCTAGCCTTGAGCAAAATGTGTCCAACGACAGTGCTCAGGCCCTGAGTTGAAGCCCCAGGACTGGCCAAAAAAATATTGTGGCTCAAGTGGTAGAGGACCACCCTTGAGTGGAAAAAAAAACCCCAAAACTGAGAAAGAACATAAAACCCAGAGTTCAAATCCCAGTACTAAGAGTTCAATCTCCTTAACAAGTGTGCAATACAGAGTTGGGGGCATTGGCCAAGCATGATGGACACAAGTCCACACAGCGTCTATAGCCCCAGTAGACACACTTCCTAATGTATGCACACACCTCACAGGTGCAACAAATACATGTAGACCAGGTTTTGAACAGCAAGACTATACAAATAGCATTGCCTTCCCCTCCCCCACACCAGTGATATTAATTACAAAGAGAAAAAATGGCCCAGTGCTGGTGGCTCGCATCTGTAATCCTAGCTTCTGAGGAGGCTGAGATCTGAAGCTCTGGGTTCAAAGCAGCCTGGGCAGGAAAATCAGAGACTCTTAGCTCCAATTAGCCAACAGCAAACAAACAAGCACAAATAAATGAACATGGAGTTGTGGCTCAAGTGGTAGATTACCAGCCTTGAGCAAAATGGCTCAGTCCCTCAGCAACGAAGGACTGTACTGGTCCTGAGCTTAAGCCCCAGGAGCATCACAAAACCCAACCAAAACAACAACAGAAGAAACCAAAAAGAAGGCATGCCAAAATATTTTATGCCTAGTGTAGAAGGTTTAGCTACAATGTATTTTGGATAAAAGCATTAGCCTGTCATTTCATGCATACAAGACTTACACATTTTAACTCTGCAAATATTTGCTTAACATTTAAAATTTAGACACAGCTCTATGCTCTCTAATCATATATATAGGTCACTAACTGCACTAACATTACTTAAATGAGAATAGTTTGACCACAGTGATAATAAGGTGGTTATTTAAATGATTTACATGGAAAAGATATTAAAATGAACTGTGATGCCAATTAAGGTTCAGTTTTCTAAGTAGTCAAAAACCTTTCTAAGTAGTCACAAACAAAACAGCACAATAATATTTTAAGCCTTATTTTTTGCAAATATTAAGAACAGGACAATATTCTTAAAGACAGTCTTATTATACATACAGAAAACTAGGTTTTAATTTTGCAGCAGTATATCAATGTATGTGTATATGTGTACAAATAGTGGGGCTAGAACTCAGGGCCTGGACACTGTCTCTGAGCTTTTTTGCTCTATCATTTGAGCCAAATCTAGCTCCCAGTAAAGCTTTGGTGGGGAAAGTCTTATGGACTTGCCTGCTCAGGCTGGCTTTGAACTGCAGTCCCAGGTCTCAACCTCCTGAGTAGCTAGAATTACAGATGGGAACCACTAGTGTCCAGATCCAATACATTAAATTTTAGAAAATACTTTTTTCTTTTTGGAAAGACTGGAATTTGAACACAGAGCCTCAAATTTAATCCATGCCTCCGGTCTCCTTCTTGTATTGGCTATTTTTGAGATAGGGTCTCACTTTACTCTCAGGCTGACTGTTACTTTCCAGGGACAGAGCTTACCACTGCCATTCTATTTTCTCCAGAGCTCGAATAGCAGGTGCAAGCCCCATCCCGCCATTCGTTGAGATGGAGTCTTGCAAATTTCTTTTTGCCTGGGTTGGCCTCAAATTTTGATTCTTTCAATCTCTGCCTCCCAAGTAGCTAGGATTACAGGCTTGAGCCACAGCACCCAGCAGAAAAGTCATTAAGTAATTTTTTAAAATGTTAGCAGATTTACACACAAAAATTTCATAAGTTCCTTATTTTAAATACTTTTCACAGTTTGTACAGTTTGTATAACTTTCTGAGCCTTTGGTTTTTGTCCTGTTATGTTTTCTTTCTATTTGGAATAATTCTTTAGGATAAAGCCACCTTTACAAAATCCTTTCTCATTTGAAAACATTTCCTTTTCTCTTTTACTATTCTTTCTAAAACCATGTCCCTACACACTTCCTATATCCTTCCTGCTTGTTAATACTTTTTGTTTGTTCTTTGTAATTTACATTTTCAAGTAACTTTCACAAACTTTGGAATATAAGCAAATTTATTTCTTTTCTAACAAACTAAAAAAACTAAGATACTCTTTGTAGTGTTGGGGTTTTTTTTTTTTGGTTGATTGTGGGTCTTGAACTCTGGGCCTGGACACTGTGCCTGGCCTCTTCAGTACTCCATCACTTCAGCCACGGTGCCATTTCCTCTTTGTAGTTTTATATTTTAATGATAATCCAGGAAGAAAGAAATTTTAAACAATTTCTATATAAAAACACAGTTAATGGACTTGTCTATTGTAAAATAGAGTTGAATCCAACTGACACATAGAACAGCAAGAAACAGATCACGATTTCTGTCCATGAAATCCTCTTTCTCTACAAAGGTAGAAAATAATTCTTGAATGCCTGCATTTCAGTTTGACCTGGTCAAGATAAGAACTTGGGTAATCAGTTCTCTTAGAAGTGGCAGCAGAAGAGAGAAGAGAGGCAATAGGTCTTCTACATTTACTCTTCAATAAGCATTATCCTAGCTACTCAGAAAGCTGAGATCTGAGGATTGTGGTTCAAAGCCAATCTAGGCAGGAAAGTCTATGAGATTCTTAGCTCTAATTAACTACCAAAAAGCCAGAAATGATGCTGTAGCTCAAAGCGGTAGCACACTAACCTTGAATACAAAAGCTCAGGAACAGTGCCCAAGCTCAGAGCTCAAGCCTGAGGGGGGACACACATACTCACAGAGAGAGAGAGAGAGAGAGAGAGAGAGAGAGAGAGAGAGAGAGAGAGAGAGAGAGAGAGAGAGAGAGAGAGAGAGAGAGAGAGAGACAGAGAGAGAGAGAGACAGAGAGACAGAGAGAGAGACAGAGAGAGAGACAGAGAGAGAGACAGAGAGAGAGACAGAGAGACAGAGAGAGAGAGACAGAGAGAGAGACAGAGAGAGAGACAGAGAGAGAGACACAGAGAGAGAGAGAGAGAGAGAGAGAGAGAGAGACACAGAGAGAGACAGAGAGAGAGACACAGAGAGAGAGAGAGGGAGAGAGAGAGAGAGAGAGGGAGAGAGGGAGAGGGAGGGGGAGAGAGAGGGAGGGAGGAAAAATATATCCTAAAGATGTTTATATACACATACATACACAAAAAGATTTACACTAGGCAGGCCCAAATTGACACACACATGAGCTCAAGAAAATGTAAAAAATTTATTGGGCACATTGACCACATTGGTCAGTTATTTCTAGGAATTTCAGGAACACACGGATGTGTGTCTAATTCTGTTATTTTAGGGCTCATTTTGGTGATTGAAGCAAGAGTTAATTTTTTAACAGGACTGTTCCTGCTGCCACCAGAATTTTAGCCTCCATCAAACCAATTATCATAGACACAGACTAATAGAAGTACACAAAATGGCACACCAAAACAATTACTCTAATTCAAAGTACACTTTTAGACAAATAGTCCTTTTGTCTCTCCACCCCTCCTTTCTTCTAGTACATTGATCAACTAGATTTCTCCCTAAGGAGAAAGATTTTTTTTTCCTTCTTAGGCCAAACACAACAGAGATCTGGAATGCAAACATAGGTTTCTGTGGACCTTCCATCCCTTCCCTAATAATTGCCAGCACAAAGTTTTCAAATGAATCCAAATGGTCAGAAAAGCCTCCATACCAAGGATCCAAATTTCCTTTTCAGACCCACAGCAAAGCCAAAGTTAGGTTCAGCAGATCTCAAAGTGGTTCAGAAGAGTCTGCAGACAAGGAAAAGGAAAGAGAAGGCCTAAAGTGCATCAGCTGGGGAGAACTTACTTACACATATTCATTTTTCTGCCTTATCAGATGACAGGAAAAAGCAGACAGTGCCGATTGAAGTAGAAAGAGAAAGTCCTTGGGATAAAAGTAATTCCAGTGGTTGTAGGAAACCAGTTCCATCTTCCCTCTTTGGCCAAGGCTGCTATCTGTGGCTCATGCCTACAGGGCATATTTTCTCCAGGTTGGCTTGGCAAAGTTGAAATTTCAGTTTCAGACTAAAGGCTAAACTCCTGAGCTTTCACAGGTCAGGTCTGCTCACTTGACCCTGTACACCAAATAGATGCAATAAAGGGTAAAAAGAGATTTATCATGTGGTCTGGGCATACTGCCGGAAGACAGCATTTCAGACCATCTTCAACTCTTCCAATAGTTTGGTTTTAGCATGAAATTGCTATGCTGCTTATAGCATCTATAAGTTAAGTAATAACTAGCAACTCTTATTGGTTTGAGTATTATTTATCAGGGAGGGTGAAACTTTAATTCTCTCCTGCTTAATCCTCATGATAACCCTAAGTAGATACAATTCTTATTCCATTTGTCTAAGATAAGAAATCTTAGGCCTTGGTTGGTATGTAATTTGTCTAAACTAAGGTCATTTTTCATTTTAAATTGTAAAGTCAGGACTAAAGATCAGGCCTGTCTGACTTCTACATCAATATGTTCGCATTGGTTTATTCTGGGAAGTTGATTACAGATTTTTTTTCCAGCCCTAGGGCTTGAACTCAGGGCCTGGGCACTGTACTTGGGTTTTTCTCAAGGCTAGTCCTCTACCACTTGAGCCACAGCCCCTCTTCTGGCATTTTTCTGTATATGTGTTACTGAGGAATTGAACCAAGGTAATGCTAGGCAAGCACTCTTACCACTAGGCCAAACTCCCAGCCCTACAGATTTTTTTTTTGCCAGTCCTGGGCCATGAACTCAGGGCCTGAGCACTGTCCTTGGACTTTCTCAAGGCTAGAGCTCTACCACTTGAGCCTCAGCACCACTTCTGGCTTTTTTTCTATGTATGTGCTACTAAGGAATTGAACCCGGGTCCTTGTGCATGCTAGGCAAGCACTCTACCACTAGGCTAAACTCCAAGCCCAACCTACAGACTTTTTTAATCCTATTCTTTATACTTCTATTTCCCACATATTCTTTACAAGCTTGAAAAAAATGTAATGACCACAGAAATCATACCACCACCAAAATGACCACAGAAAAGAGTAAAACAACAATGAAAGACGAACAAATTGCAGTGTGGGGGAGGGGGAGGGCCCAAGTGATGTCAAGCAAGGTTTTCAACCTTAGTGTCTTGTCCCCATCATGTCTGGAGTCATAATCTGGCACCCATTCTAATATTTGGGTTGTCTTGAACCCAGAGCACAGGGCTCATGTGAGATGAGAGAGGAGAGGAATAATCAAGACTCTTACAGATCTCCTCCTCCTCCTTTTCCCCACCTCCAGGTCAACCCTTTCAGAGACCGCATCTGCAAAGTATTCTCCCACAACAACGTCTTCTCTTTTGAGGATGTCCTGGGCATGGCATCTGTGTTCAGTGAGCAGGCCTGCCCCAGCCTGAAGATCGAGTATGCCTTCCGTATTTATGGTGCGTGTTATGGGCCAGTTGAGGGGAAAGAGGGAGACTGAAGCCTCGGGGGACGGGCCATGGACTAGCTACTAAGTCTGGACCCAGCAACACGGGTTCATTGATGGATGCTAACTGGGGTCTTTGCGGGTATGTATCAAGTACTGTGAAATAACAGTAATGATTGAGAGAGCTGGTTTCCCATAACTTAGACATGTCACCCCAGCTGCTCAGGAGGCAAAGATCAGAGGATTGTGGTTCGAAGTCAGGTTGGATAGGAAAGTTCATGAGACTCTTATTTCCAAGTAAGCCAGAAGTAGAGCTGTGGCTTAAGTGGTAGAGCTCTAGCCTTGAGTAACAAAGCTTAAGGACAGCATCCAAGGCCTGAGTTCAAGCCTTAATGAATAAAATGGGAGGTATAAAACTGAAAAATAGAGCACCTGGAATAAAACTTCACTGGATTAATAGTGAAAGGCAGTAAACTTGAAGACAGATCCCCATAATCTAGTGTGAATAACGGGTAGCACCAATACAAAGAGAATGAAAGAACTAGAGGCTCAGGGGACAAGAGAAAGGCCTATCATATCCCCAGCGATAACCTCAGAAGGAAAGGGCAGGAAGATGTTTAAAGAAGAGATATATACATGGAGGAAACATGTATATTTCTTCTTCAAATGGGTTTTCAAAAAGATATCTGAATCTGAGTGGAGAAAAAGGTATCTGAAGAATGAGCTGATGTAAGTTACAAATTGACAGTGAGTTCCTAGCAGAGCAAGTACAAATATAATCACATCCCTGTGATTCTAGTGCCATCTCCTACCTGTCCAGTAAAGCTGACTCCTTCCTTCTCTGAAATATTTCGGGGTACCCCAAGGAGTTCCTGATGAATACACGGTCTGGTCTACTCACCACTCTTGCTCCCTGTAAGCTTTGTCACCACAGGGGACCGCTGTGCTGGCTCAGGCACCTGTCACAATCCTCTGGATCGGACCGCTCAGTGTTCCTGCCTCAGCCAAGAGTGTTCAGGTTGCATGTCTCAGATGCAGCAGATGAGGAAGAGCAGAATACTCATTTCCACTGTTGAGTAATACGTCACCAAATGTGTGTGAATGTTACATTATTCCTGAGCTAAAGTCCAGGCCCGGATTGTTGGGTCACTCCTCTTAGAGCTGCAGGAAACTGGTCACTGCTATCTAGGTTGCCTTCTCAGCTGGAGAATACCTGACTTCAGAAAGCTTCACTAGAAGCCCCTTCGGGTTGTCAGCTACATTGTCCAGGTGACCCTAGAGCTTTGGGCTTAGAGTCTTGGCTGGCTGTCAGAAGTGAAGCTGATCTCACCTTCTTGACCAGCCTCCTCCCTGCCCCCTCCAACATGGCCAGTTGTGTCTTCTAAGACAGTAAGGGACATGTCCCTTGAGTCACTCTGCCATCAGAATAGAGTCACATACAACATAATGCGATCATGAAAATGGAATGCGCTACACGTGGCCCAGTTCTGTTGGTTAGAAGCAAGTTCCCATCCCCTCTCACATAAAAGAGGAGTCGAGGTGATACAACGGTATCAACCTCAAGAGGTGTCGCTCACGGGAGGAGAAGGGACCTTGAGTGTGCCCAGTGGTAGCAACCTGAACACCAAGTGAAGCAGGCCTCTCCATACAGCAGGACCTAGAAAACAGCTGTCAGGAAGCCAGGCAGCTGCTTTCTCCTGTCCTCTTACCTTGGCTCCTCTCTGTGAGCCTCTTCTTTCTCAGATCTGAATGCTATGCCTTTTTGCCCATGGGTGGTGCTCTGTAGCCTCCATGGACTGACTAGACACAAACATTTGTTTCTTCTAATTCTCAGCAGGCGCTGATCAGCTGAGCCAAACGAGTGAGCTGCTGCCGTGGGCTGGGGGAGCAGCCCGGTTTAGTTACTCACAGCCAGAAAAGAAGCAGTCACATGAACAAACATGGCTGCAGGGGCTGCACTCTTGGGGGTAGAGACTCTTCTGTTAAGTGCAGACCCTCAGATATCCCAAAACGTGTCTGCTATACTGTTTTGTTTGGTTTCCAGAACCAAACACGAATCCTCGAATCTCTCCTGGGGAAGAAGAAAGGTAGTTGTGCCTAGGCTTCTAGGTACCAGGGCGGTGCTAACGCTCGAAAATGGTGGGAGTGCCCTAATTCTGAGAGGCCAGTTGGAGTGCCTGGGCTCAAGTCAGGGGCCACACACTATTTCATTCCCCAGGATCTGTGTGTCTCCTCTGCCCCTCTCCAGGCCCCTGGAGCGTATGTGACTTCCTTCTTCAAGTGCAAGCACAAACCCCCGCGGCTCAATGCCTCCATACAAATCAGCTGTGCAGATGGATGCCAGCTGTATCACACGTGCCCAGGCTGTTTGTATTTCCTTTGGGCTTGGAAGGATCTGTGGCCTCACACAGTTCAATCAGAAGAGAAATTCAGGACCCCTGTGCCTAGTAGTGCCTGGCTCATCCTGAAAGAAAAAAGAGGAACAATCAAAAGAAGAGAGAGGAGGAAGACAGAAGGATGTCCTGGTAGAATCACAGAGACATGTCTGAGCTGAAGGCCCAAACCTGAACTCAATACTCTCAGCCCCGAGGACTCCAGGTGTGGCCTGCCCCAGGAGTATCAGACGTGCCAGAATGCTTGTTAGAAATGTGGACCTTAGGTCCCACACACCCTTCTGAACCAGCAATCCACCTGCACTTTGCAAGCTCCCCAAGGCTTCCCTTCAGGCCCTCAGATGTTTTTACATACTGCAGATATGGGAGTGAGACAAAAGAACAGAAGAAAGATCACAGATATAGGGGCCCAAGCTCCGAGTCTTGATGTCATAGTAGATCTTGGTTGCTTGGGTGCTTGTCCTGTACAACAGAGTTTGAGAGCTATTGCTTTAGCCCTCGAATGACCTCAAGATTGCATTGTTATGTGCCCTAACAGTGTCCCTAGGTTTTTGTTTTTGTTTTTAAGTCTGGAGGTCAGGATGCCCAGAGCTGGATCAATGGAAGTCATCAAAGGTTCAGAAGCCTTCATCTGTCAGTGACCTCATGGTCACAAAATGGCTTCTATGTCCACAGACATTTCATCTTCATTCTAGGCAGGAAGAGAAGTGAATAGGAGAAGGAAATTCATTCCTCCAAAGGCACAAACAAACTAGCTCTCTTTTCCCGAGAGTTCTTGGATCTCTACTCAGCAACTCTGGTTTGTATTTCATTGGCCACACAATGTCATGTGGCTACCTCCAGCTACAAGGATGATTCAGGAGCTATGCATTTAAATCTGAACATGGTATCATGCTGAACGAGAATAGCTGTTGGCCAAGAATCCAGTAAGATCAGCCACACCTCCATGAAACTCCAGGCTCTGCTGTGAGGGACATTGAGGTCTCCAGCTAAGCCCTCCCCAACTTCTCATCTGTCAGAGACCAAATCCAAGCCATGCCTTCCCACTCCGTCAGCATAGCCCCCGCCTCTTCTGGAGTCTCCGCACACCTGTGGCAGGCCTTGCTCCGTCTTCCCAGCACTAGGCCTAGCCAGGGATGCTAGTGGCTGAGAGAGGCCCCAGAGGGAAGCCTGCTTTTTACTGGAATCAGAGAAAGTGTGTTCTCCCTTCTCTCTCTCTCTCCCACCACCACTTAGTGGATAACAGTGCTTTGCAAATTGCAAGGCTTAAGAATGGCAGAGATTTGCTGTGCGCGGTGGTTCACGCCTGTAATCCTAGCTACTCAGGAGGCTGAGATCTGAGGATCAAGGTTCACAGCCAGGCCAGGGACAAAGGGACCTGAGACTCTTATCTCCAATTAAGCTCTAGAAAATGGAAGTGGGGCTTGGCTCAAGGGTAGGGAGGTAGCCTTGAGCTGAAGAGCTCAGGGACAACACCCAGGCAGAGATCAAGCCCCATGACCCACAAAACAAAAAAGAATGGCAGAGATTTGAGGGTGATGGTGAAGGGGCTGGACGGCTGAGCTCAGCCTGCCCCACCTCCCGAAAAATGGGAAACTGCCAAGCACCAGTAGCTCATGCTTATAATCCTAGCTTTTCAGGAGCTGAGATCTGAGGATCATGCTTTGAAGCCAACCTGGGGAAGGAAAGTATGTAAAAAAAACTTCTCTCCAATTGAACCATCAAAAAGCTGGAAGTGGAGCTCAAGTGATAGAGTACTAGCTTTGAATGGGGGGAACAACAACAACAACAAGCTAAGGGACAACACCCAAGGCCCTGAGTTCAAACCCCAATTCAGCACAAACAAAACCTGGAGAAAGAACAAGAGAAGCCATTTCCACTGCAGTTCTGCCGTTCCCAGGCTGGGGTGGCAAGGGCTGGGCTGGCAGCCCAGACTCCCCCTCCTGCCTTTCCCAGCCTGCACTGCCCTCACCACCCCCAAAGGAGAGGAAGTGTCCAGGACTGCATTTACTCTAGCAAATTAGTCTGTTTCCAGATGGCTTAGGACCAAAGCCATGTCATTTGCTGCAGTCTCCGCCTATGGGAGCTGGGCCAGCAGAATGTCTGGGGACACTGCGGGGTCTTCTGGAGATGCTGCAGAGATTCTCAGCAGCAGTGCAGTGTCACTGTGGCTGCCCGGTGCCCCCCGGCTCCTCCACTCCTTCCACCTGTCCCAGCCCTCTTCCCAGGGTGTATGGAGGCAGCACGGGGCGGGGAGAGGGCTCAGAAGCACCAGGGATTAGAGATGCTCACAGGGAAGGAGCCATGAACTGAGCTGTATCTTTCCACACCCACATCCTGCCTTTGGAAAGACAGGTCTTGGCAAGGAGCTTGTGGCAGCAGCAGATGCTAGGCCTCAGTTTCCTTCACAACCCCATAGAGTTCTACCTTCCATTCTGCCAGGGGGATGTCATGGGTCCCTTAGGTTTTCATTCTTAGGACTTAACAATCTGCAGATGCATCCCACCATGTTCAAAAAGCATCTACTGTACTGGCCATCTTCTATATTCCAGAGGAAGGCCAAGTATGTTCCTATTTAACCTTCCCACGTAACAACTATTTCCATGCTAAAGATGGGGAAACTGAGGTAAGATAATGATGTAGGATTAAATTTGATGGTCAGATGACAGGCAAGATGGCTGGAAGCTAATGTATTTATCTCCGGGGATGAATGTGTTTCTGTAACATGTAGAAGGCCAGATACAGTGGTCCACAGTGGCTTTCAGTGATTCAGGTTCCTCCTACCTCCTGCTTTATCCTCTGTCCCAAGGTCACTCACTGTCCCTTCTCTTTTGACTTTCCCAGAAGTCACCTGCTCCTCTTCTTACACTCACTGGTCAGAACTGAGTCACATGACCACAGCTAGAAGCAAGGCAAGCTGGGAAATATAGCATACCTTTTGAATTGCCCCTCTGAAAAGGTACAGGCAGTTTATGGGTGATAAGGAATATGGGGTCCCTGTAGAGTTTGACTGCCTTGGATTTAGTCATGTCTCCATCCCTTACTGAAGTGTGACCTTAGAGATTCATTGAGATTCCTTCTGTCCTGAGTTAGGGATGAGAGGCTGGAGGAGGCATTGCTTCCCATCCAGAGTCCTCAAAGGCACGTCCTCCCCACCTCTCTGAGAGCTGGGGAAGCATGTGTGCAGGTCAGTCATGCAGCAACTGCCCAGGATGAGGAGCAGGGGTTCGTGGCCAGGGCTTCTGCCTCCAAATCTAGGCTGCCTTCTACTTCCCCATGCAGCCAGGTGCCTGGCCATCGAAAGATACCAGGGCTTCTGAGTTTGGAGATGGAGATTTCCATAGCACCGTGGTTGACATGGTTCTCTGGGGTCAGCTCAGCTGGTTTGGATCCCTGCCCTTTCCACTTCCAGGAAGTACAGATAAACCGTGTAACCCTTGTGAGACTCCGGTTCTTCCCATAGAGGCTAAGGTTGAGTGTGAGGACTTACCGACTTAAACGAGGGGGGGTTGTAAGGACGGGACTGAGTGTACACAGAGTATATGCACAATGTTCTTAGTCCATGTTTATATTTTTGCCATGCTAGCCCCATATTTGTCTGTAGCCTGCCGTGCTGCAGGTCCTGTTGTGACTCCCAAAGGCTGGTGGAGATTTGCACTGTGGACCCCAAACTCTTCAGGTCCCAGCTCCTTCACCACATGTTCTGTCTCCTCTTTGCAGATTTCAATGAGAATGGCTTCATTGATGAGGAGGATCTGCAGAAGATCGTGCTCCGACTGCTGGACAGTGACGACGTGTCTGAGGACCTCATGACGGACCTCATACACCACGTGCGAACCTGGGGCTCAAGGGGGGCACTTGGGGGCTGGGTCATCACCCAAGGCCCCTGATGTCAGGTCACATTCTTGGGAGGAACCCCAGGGCCTGGCTTGGAGCAGATGGCAACATTGGTCGTTGGGCTTCATGGTTCCCAGCAGTTATCATGGGAATGGTCCCAAAATGGGGTGCAGAACTAGAGGCAAATAACCCTCAGCTCCCCTGGTCTTCTTCTAGGAACCTTCCAGGGTCTCCAGAGCAGTGTACCCAACCCATCCCATCTGGGGTCTTCTGCCCACAGGTGCTGCTGCAGACAGGAGGTCCTTAGCAGTTTAGGTGTGTCTCACAATGTCGCTCATGTTAGCCCAGAGTGACACAATGCCCAGAGGTCTAGATTGATAAGGCATGGAGACAGCCCTGAAAACCATGGAGGAGGCTGAAAACCTCAGAGGGTTTCTGGGTGGGAAGAAACAGGAATGAGAGAGCCAAAGAGGAACAAGAGAGCTGGGCATACGCAGCGCTGCCTCCTGCCTCCCTTGGTCCCGTGTAGTGCAGAATCCCTGTCTGGGACTGAGTAATGGCGCCATCTTCCCTGCCATGTTGATGCTAGGGCCCCTGGGGACATTCTTCCTAGGAATAAGTCAGCTCACCAGGCCCCTGGCCTTAGCATACACCCTCGTCTCTGATGTCTGCAGAAGAGGGGAGGGTGTCCCAGGAGTCCCAAGAGACAAGTGTTTGGCAACTGGCAGCCCCTCCATAGAGGGGTACCCCATTCTCATCTGACACCAGGTTCCCATCCCCCGGGCAGGTCCTGAGCGAGGCAGATCTGGACAACGACAACATGCTCTCCTTCTCAGAGTTTGAACACGCGATGGCCAAGTCTCCCGATTTCATGACGTAAGGCATTCTGGAGGGGTAAGGAGCAAAGGGGTGCCCCTGTTTCCCTCCCCCTGGCCAATGGAGCACCTCAATCTTCCCAAGAAAGTTGTGAGTGTCTGGTACAGTGTACTTTGCCAGTTCTTCTGGAATCAGCAAAACTGGCCTTGCTGAGAAATTAGGTAACCCTGGGACATGAAAAGACAGAGGGGCAAACCGGATTCCAGGCTTTTGGATAATCCAGCCTCAAGAGCGTGGTCCTCCAGCGGCCTAGACACCGGCAGCTAGGGATCTGATAGGAGGTTAAGGTGCTGGCGGAAGAGCTCATAGAAGACAAGAAACGTGACAAGAAAAGCCAACAGTCCCACCCTGATGGACCTGGAGGGTTCTCCCTGGTCCAGACGCACTGAGCCCCGGGTACCGGTCTTCTCTGTATCTCTCCAGCTATAGGAAATGTGCTCCCTCTGGAGGTGGCCCTTGTTATGACGGCAGGGCCCTATGAGAGTGGCCTTCCATGTGCTGAGCTGGCACCTGTTGATGCGTCTTCTCTGTCTGTCCCAGTTCTGCCCCTTGGTCTCACAGGCTAGGTGAGGAAAAATGCCAACCCATGAGTCTCTTTATCTGTCTCTCTTTCTGTGCTTCTTACCTCCCTCCTTCCCCACTTAGCTTCACACTGCAAACCAGAAATCCCTGTTTGGTCAGACAGGAGGCCACATAGCCTCCCGCCGAGTTGTTCTCAGTTTGATTCGGAATGACCCTCAGTGACTCCTAAGTAATGCCGCCGCTCTGCCAGATGTGCACTCCTTCCAGCTACCTGGATGGAGATGAGGGCTCCCCTCCTCAGGACCACCCCAATCACAGGTAACTCTCTCTTGCAGCTCCTTTCGGATTCACTTCTGGGGATGCTGATATGAAGAGGGAGACCACTGGAACTGAGCTGCCACCAGGCACCAAAAGCATCTGATTTGGAGTGTGACTTTTCCCTGTCCCTTCTCCTTAAAAATATCATTTAGTAAAAGAAAGCACAAGAAAAGCATTTCCCCTGTCAGTCCAATGCTTTTTTTTTTCTTTAAAGCAAGGACTATGTTAAGAGCTACTTATTCCAAGACTGAAATTTGCCAACTGTTCCACACTAGCTGGGACAGTAATCTTTGAGGACAGAGTTCAAATCTCATTGCATGTCAAGAATAGGAGACGGGCCAACTGGGACAAAGTTCACTAGGAAAAGCTTTCATACTCCATTCCCTCTGGAGCCCCACCCCTCTTCCCTATCTCCTAGGGCAAGAGGGCACAGAGATGTGTACATAGCTGTCACTCCAGCTGGCGCCTGGCTTCCCTGTCCTCCTCCATGGAGAAGACATCTTGGTTCCCACTCTGCCCCTCCTCAGGCCCTCAGGATACCACAAGTCACCAACAAGCAGGGCTTGTATGCTTTGCTATTCAGCCAAGCTCTGGGATGAATCTGGCTACTCCAGAGACACTTTGGGGTCCAGAACATCAGGGACTCTGAGACACAGGAGATGCCCCTCAAAGGAACTTCTGAGGACTGTCAGATGTTACCTAGAGGGCCCGTGGCTGGCTGTGGACAAAGGACTATGTGGTTCTCATGTGCACTAGATCCTTGGAGAACCCTTCATCCAACACAGAGGGCGCTGGAATGGTGTGGAGTGGGTCCCCATCCTAGAGCATGGGGGTTACTTATGTCATTCTTCTCTGCCCTTCCAGAAAATGGGTTAGGCACAGGATTAGCCCGGGAGAGCAGCTGGACCCTCTGGACTTTTCAAGGCCATGTGGCCCTGGCACCCGTTCCCATGTCTACCTCTGGCCTGGAGGGTTCTGAAGGAGACCTTCATGGAAGCTTCTAGAAGTTGCTTCAAGGGTACAGGCAAAGTCAGCCTGTCCCTGCCAGGGTGGCCAAACGCAGAAGCAGCTATTTCAATTCACTTTTCTCTGCACGGCATTCTTCAGGGTTTCAAAGACTGATCCTCTATCTCCATATGGCTTGGCAATCCAACAGACCTAAATGCAAAGCTAGTTATACCACTTCCTCACTCTGTGGCTTAAAGGCATCAAGGGAGTGGGGTAATAAGGTGTCCCTCACACATTGTCATGTAAAGCAGATGACACTTCAGTGAGAACTTCTGCTCCCAGTCAGTGTGGCTGTTCTGGACCACACTCCCTCACTTTGAGACAGGGAGCAGTCAGGCCTCCTCAGTAATCCCGATGGAAGCAGGAGGTCTCCGTGCCTCAGTGACCTGCCATTTAGGAAGACTGGGAGCCACATATGTCTTGGCCTTACCTGTTCTACCTTGGAAAGAAATCAGGTGTGTGGCCCAGAGGGATGGGATACTGCTATCCCTGGCTTGACATCTTGAGCTGAGCATTGCAGAGGCTCTGAAGGTATAATGCTGACCAACCCTTGGGAATTTACTGCCACAGTGACAAGTTCCCAGGACCCAGAGGAGAGGTCATGGCTAAAGATTTTATTGTAAGCACTTCAACCTGGTGAGATCCGAGGCTGTCAGGCTTCAGGCACCTGGTCTCATGCTCTGAACTCATAGTAGCAGTCCCTCCTCTGGCGCTCCTGCGGGGACACCCTCTTCCCTGATGGAAAGGTCTGGTAGGTCTTTAGGTTGTCAGGGGAGACTCTAAAGAGGTGCCACTTATTCACCGGGCTCAGAGGAGGCCTGGAGGGAGACGGAGCAATTGTCAAACAGTGTACCAGGAAGGGAGAGTGAAGAACCCTCATCATAGACCCATACACCCACCTCCAGCCTGGCTGGCCCCAGCGTCACTCATCTGTGTGGCATCTGCTAAATTATGGAGACTTGAGGGGAAAGTGATTTGTATTTGCACAGAGTCCTGTGGCTTACTGTGAAGACATGGGTGTCAGACGTGGCATGGAGTCTGGCCCCATCTCCTGCTAAAATGAACCCATATAACAATGGGTTGCTGTCATGGTGTCTGCTTTGAAGAGTAAATGAGATTATGCATAGAGGACATTTAACACAAAGCACGACAAGGAGGATACCCTCCAGTACCACAAGAGATGCCGGTGGTGATCGTGGAGAGGATGACGGTTATGCTGATGGTGGTGGTGGTGGTAATGATGATGGTAATGATAATGGTGGTGGTGGTGGTATTGGTGAGGATGTGGTGGTGATGGTAGTGAGGATGCTGATAAGGAAGGTGATGATTGTGGTAATGATGACGGTGATGGTGGTAATGGTGACAGTCCCAGGAGAGTCTCTATCTCCAGGGACATGCTGGCTCACACTACCCCCACACGGTGGAGACGATCAAGCCAGTGGCTTCAGTTGGCCATGGGAGACAAGGGTCTTTTCCAATCCCAGCCTCCAATCACAAAGCTACTCGGCATAAGCCCCTGAGGCCATGGCTGAACCTCAGTTTCCCTGTTTATGAAAAGCAGATCCATCATGCAGACGGAGAGTTACTTCTAGAGGCAGTGCAGCTATGCTTGCGATCTACTGAACTGAGTGGGAGTTGCTGCCACTTTACTTGAGGATGGGGACCCTGAGGCAAGCAGGGGTCAGCAATGACTAGAAACCCCAACTCTGTCCACTGACCTTGTGCTGTCTCTTCCCGAGACCAAGAGAGGAAGGAGTAGGGGTGGAATGAGGAATAAATTGGGAGCTGGTCCTCCAGCTTAGGCACCAGCCACCACCCTATACTAGCCACAGGACACTTTGGTGTAGATTTATGGTGCTGGTGAGGATGCTGATGAGGACAGCTTTGCTTGGGTCTACTTGTGGAACAGAGCAAGACTTCCCTGGGAAAGGAAGCTCTCCTGAATCCCCCAGCTGTGAGAGGCGGGCTGCAAGAAACTTCCATGTTTTTCTAGCAAGATATTCTGAAGACCCTAGTGAGGGAAGGGTTCCCAGCCCCTCTCAGACAGGGTTCAATCTGACTGGACACAGCCCTTGCTCCGTGCAGTGCTGGCATTGTCCACTAGTGGGCAGCAATTCCTCGTGCAGTGAAGGTTATATGGACTGTGCTCGATTCCCAGCACATTTCCCAGGGGAGGAATCACTTCTGGCAAATCTCCCCCCTCCACTGAAGCTGCCAGAACTCCATCCTTTCTTGTTTTGTAACTGTCACTTTGTGCGGCAAGCAGGGTTGCTAACTAGTGTCTCAGTCTGGTGTCCTGTAGGCTCTGGCAAGAGCAGGTTCCTAATGGATACACACATTTGTTGACCGCATGGATGAAGAGAGGGAAGGCACTTACAGGTCAGTGGGGATGGGGTATCTGTCTTGCTCCCGCACAGGAAGCACGAAGTAGGGGACCAGAGGTACTGTGCCAGTCTTATCTTGGTAGTACTTCCGGTGCTGCTGCGCAAGCTATAGCTCGACCCAGGAAGAGATAACAGTTTGTTAGTGGATAGTCTATGCCTGGCTGGGCCTAGGTATGGGTAGGCCATCTTCCCTGCAGGAGTCTGCAGAGCTTGTCTACTGCTGACCAGCAGGTAGCCTTGGTGCCCGTCTGTCTAGTCTAGCTAATGACCCCTCCTCCAATGCCCACACCCATCTCCCAGCTTTGTTACCAGGAGTGAGATGGAAAGCGGCTAAGCCAAATCTGATACCCCAGCTCAGCAGATACACACACATCTGTCACACCAACACAGCAACAGAACATAATGCAAGGGTGTGCTCTGTGTGAAAGCCAGGTATGCCACAGACTCAGTGAGATGGTTCTTTGCTCCCCGGAGTCAGAGCACTGTCTCATCCTACCCCTGAGGAAGCCACCTGACTCAGAAAGTCCTCACCCTGGCATCAAGCAGTGCCTGGGTGCTGGGAACCAGGCTGTGAGACAAGGTGACAATGAATAGGACTCAGGCCCAGTGCTGGTGGCTTATTCCTGTAATCCCAGCTGCTCAGGAGGCTGAGATCTGAGGATTGCAGTTCAAAGCCAGCCTGGGGAACTAAAAAGTCCGTGAGACTCTTATCTCCAATTAATGACTAGAAAATCAGAAGGGATGTGTGGCTTAAGGGGTAGGGCGTAGCCTTGAGCTGAAGAGCTCAGGACAGCACTCAGGTCCAGAGTTTAAGCCCCATGACTGACAAAAAAAAAAAAAAGAAGCCAGAAATGGAGGTATGGCTTGAATGATAGTGCTAGCCTTGAGTGAAAAAGCCAAGTGAGAGTGTGAGGTCCTGAACTAAAGCTGGAACATACATACATATACATACGTATGTATACATATACGTATGTATATGTATTCCAGGAGCATAGCAAGGCAAAAGCCCTCATCCTCAACAAGGAAACAAGGCTGGCTCAGGTCCCTAGATCATCTCTGTGGTGCACTGTGGATGGCTTGCAACCCAGAGGAAAAAGATTCAAGCAACCCAAGACCTCTATTCCCCACCCCCCAAAAGTCTAGTGTGAACTGAGTGGTCTGATCTAGGACATCCATCTCGGGGGACCTGGAGATGGGATAGCTCATGGGATTCTGGTGGGCATATCTGCAGCTGGCTTCTAGGAAGGAGGCGTAAGTGGGGCCTGTGCTCACATAGGGGAATTCTGGGCCCTTAAGGTAGGTCCACAAAGCCAAGGGAGGTGAGAGCTGAGCGTTACTGAAGACCCTCAGCTCTAGCAGCTGTGGGAGTGGGCAAGGACAGGGTCACAAAAGGGTCCCCTGGGGTGGGGAGCAGTGAGAAAAGCAGAGTCCGGGGCCCCTCTCTTCCCTAGCCAAACTCCCAGGTGTCTTGCGGGAGTGGCTCTGCTGGGGGAAGGTTCTCCCCCTGACCCCAGCGTGGGGCGCGGTGGGGAGAGGCAGCCCACCTGGTTGAAGTGATTCAGCCTGGTGGTGCGGTCGATGTCCAGGTTGAAGCGGCTACTGGGGGGCACGTTGTACAAGCGCTCCCAGGTATTGGAGTGGCTAAGCAGTGAGATAGTGGGGTGGGAGGAGTCGGTCATGGGGACGCAGCCCTCTCGGCCCTTCATGGCTGCATTGCGGTGATCCTGTAAGTACTTGAGAGTGGTGGTGCCATAGGGGGAGCCGAAGGAGAAGGCCAGACCGGGGACATGGCCTTGGTACCTGCAGTGGCATGGGGGAAGGGAAGATGCAGCTCTGTGAAGAATGGGTGTGGGGCTGGCTGGAAGAGAGGCCCTGGGTAACCCAGGGACCATGGCCGGGGCTGGCTTCCGGTGCAGGGAGCTGCTGCAGCAATCTGGGGCCTCTTCTCTCACCTCTGCCTGGTCATCTTCCCAACCAGTGGCCCTCCTGGGAACCAGGAGCCAGCTTGTGGGCAAATCACTGTCCCGAGCTGGGCTCCATTTACTTGGGGGTGGCCTTAAGCTATGGGACCGCCTCCATCTCTGGCATTCTGTGCCCAGCTCATTAGCAGATAAGGGGAAGAGAAAACGAGTGGAACCCTTGAGCTCAAATGTCATGAGAGTTAGATTTGTTATAAACTAGGGCCTGGGTTATAATGGTGCCACTTAGTTCCCAACACACTACAGTCTTACGAGGTGCTAGGTAGATGGTCTGGAGGGTTTGAGCATGGATCTGAGTGCTAGGCGCCCTTTAGCAGCTTGGTCATCCTCCGCCATCAGGGGTGAGTAGGAAGGGCAGGAGATGCGGAAGCAGAGCCCCTCGGTTACAGGGGGCTCCCTGCATCCCATTGTAGGTGCCTGACATTTGGTAGGTGCCAAAGAGGACAAAGCTATTCCAGTCAGCACAGCCCTCAGACTCCCATTCACGCCTCCCCCTCCAACAACTGACTACGGCCTGCTACTAATAATCATTCGGGCCTTCCTGAGGCTCTGGACAGGCTGGCCTCTCCTGGGAATGTTACCCTGGGTATCTCTGGCTTTCTCCCACCCACTTCTTTTGACGGTTCCTTCTTTATGTCCTCTTGATCCTGCTTATCCATACATCTAAAGTGTGGGGGTCCCTTCAAGGTCTGTCCTGGTCATGGCATCCAGGCTGTGACCTTAGCCATCACCTTAAGATGGGCATCTCAATCCTGGAGCTATCTTCAGGATATCGTAGATAGTCCATGTCCCTTCCATGGAGGCCCCTGGAGCATGGGTTCCCCCCCGAAACCTTCCCCAAAAGCCTGGGCCCATCTCAGCCAAGAGCGCCCAAGGGGCATCCATCTCCCTCACAGCCAGTCAATCACTGAGTCCTGTGCCTCTACCCGTACCATCATAGCTCGGCCATGTCTCTTTCCATGGGACTCTGGCCTGGCAACCTCCCTATTCTCCCAGCTGTACTCACCACATTCCTCCAATCCATTTCCTACACTTCCCCCTGGCCAAACCATGCAGCTGAAGCCTTAGAATTCTGACTCTGGGCCACCTACCTCTCCAGCCTTCTGGCGGCCCTGCACTCCTAGGCCATCACGGGCCTGCACGAGAAAAAGTTCATCTGTTCTCCCTCTCCTCCAGCCTCTGTCTCTTCCCTCTCCTGAGGTCTGCCCTGTGCCTTCTGCCATCGGAGTGTCGATCACATCTGCCCACCCCCCTCTCGTCCCTGCTCTTTGCTTTCAAAAGAGTTGAAGATTTGTCCAAAGATCATTTCCAAAAATCACCCCGTCCTAGGTCTAAGTGGATCTGGGGCCTCACTGGAGGCCTCGTCGTCCCAGTATCTCTCTCGGAATTTCTCTCTGCCTCCATCTTTCCTTTCTGCAATTTTGAATGTCTCCTCTTTCTTGACACGGGTGAGCCTTTCCTACATCTAAAACCCCCGGAGGCCTTCGGTTGTCTCCTACTACATTTCTCTTCCTTTATTCCTAATCTCTCCAAGGAATGCCGTGGGTCTACTGCCTTTATTTCTTCAACTCCTTTAAGCTGACTTATGACTCATCATTTAAATGTAAACCTCTACTTTTACATTAAGATCATATAAGGTCACCCAGTGCCCTTAGCCAACTCTGCAATATTCTGACCAATGAAGAAACCCACATGGAAGGAAGCAGAAGTGGAAGGCCTGACGGTACTTCAGGCTGTGCATTGATTCCAAAAAAAATAATCAAGAAATTGAGAAGTCACACACAAGGGGGACAGCAGGGAGGAATGATTCCTGGTGTGGAACGAGCTCCATGCCTGGCTCTCGGGCATGGAGGAGAAGGAACATGGAGTGGAAGCAAGCGCATGTTGCTGTCCCATGCCGGAAGTTCTAATGGGCAGACTCCTGCCCACTTGACAGGCTGGGAGCCAGCATTTTCTGATGGTCACACTCACTCATTTCTCAGTTCAGAATGTAGGGATGACATGCAAGAGGCACTGTGACCAAGGGATGGGGTGGTAGCCTTGAGCTGAAGAGCTCAGGAACAGTGCCCAGGCCCAGAGTTCAAGTCCCATGACTCACTAAAAAAATGTAGGGATGACAGGAGAAATAAAAAGAAGATAAAGCAACAGAACAAGATGTCCACCACAGTCTGCAGCACGCATGTGCACAGGACCTGATGACATCGCACAGGTACACAGCCAGACCTTTCCTAGCGTGAAAGATCCTGGGAAAGCAAGCACTCGCCAGTCCCTCCTGAAAGGAGTGTGGGCTGGCCAACCCTGCGGAGCAGGGGGCAAGAACCCCAAATCAGCTCTGTAGGAGCTCGACAAGCATGATAGGTAGTGAGTGCCACCTCTATTCAAGAGCAGAGCTACAAATAGCAGCCAGGTGATTGCTGCTTGCAGAATACAAGGGAATGTTACGAAACCTGTCAAAGTAAAAATAACTTAAGCAACCAAAATTGGGAGGTGGGCGGAGGGGAGATGGGTATATCCTTACTAAGAATGCATCAACCCTTCACATCAAAAATAGAAGTGTCATTTAAAAAAAAAGCATAAAACCTCTGTGCTTTAACTGTTTTGTTCTCTTTCCCTCACCCTCCTTTAAAAGAATCCTTTAAGGATTAATATCTCTTGGGGTAAGTTGAAATTATCTAGAGTCGATCTATTCCTCCATTGTGTTTCGTCTTTTTTTTCTCCTAAATTCTAGCAAAAACTTAAATCTCTTAAAATTTCATCCCTTTCATTATGAAGTAGGAAATCTGACCTGATCATATTTGTATAAAATTATTTTATGTCTCTTCACAGTTACCTCTCCATCCATCCATCCATCCATCCATCTTTCCACCCAGTCCTTTTTTTTTTTATGTGTAGATGGGGCAACCTGGAGCAATATTCACAAATGGTAACTAATCCTGGGTGTTGGCTATGGGGAAATGTATTGCTCTGTATACATATTCTGTGAGTGTGTGTGTGTGTGTGTGTGTGTGTGTGTGTGTGTGTGCCAGTTTGAGGCTTGAACTCAGAGCTAAAGCTATCCTTTAACTTTTTCCCTCAAGTCGGGCACTCTACCAGTTGAGCCACACTTCTACTTCTGGCTTTTTGGTGGTTAACTGGAAAGAAAGGATAAAGAGTCTCACAGACTTTTCTGCCAAGAACAGTTTCAAACTTTGATCCTCAGATTTCACCCTCCTGATTAGTTAGGATTACAGATATGAGCCCCCAGGACCCAGTTATATACCATTTTTCCAAAAAGAGAGTCTAATGTCATTAAAAGGTCCTTTTTCTTGAGAGCCCACTGTGTGCCTGGCACAGTGATGCTAGGAGCTAGGAATACCAACCGCCTGCCCTCCTACAGGAGTAATGGTGTCACAGCTGTGTCCTGAGTGCCATGCCATACAGCACTAGCAGCCCGAGCCCAATTCAGACCATGGTCAGGTCTCACACTACCACAGTTAAGAAGGAAAGGTCCATTTCCATGGTGGCACTGGCTGGACTCTGTGAAGTGGTTGCACTGGGGTGAGGCCTTGAGGGGTTGGAGAGGAGGGGTGTGAGTGGCTCATCTTCTAGCCTTGTTGTTACTCCAGAGTCCTCATCTCTTTCCAGGGATCCATGCCTGGGAACCTTATCTAGGGGAAACCCCCAACATCTCCTGTATACCAGTGATGCCAAGATCCCCCACTACCTCTGCCATTCTCCTGGCGGGAGATCCTCACGGAACCAGCCTGCTCCACCTCCTTCTCCATTGTATCTCTGACCATCCAACCCTTCACTCGAGCGAAAAACTAGAGCCTGTAGCCCCCTCATCTCCCTCCTCCACAGCTCTGTACATCCCCTCTCCCTTAGTCCTATGCAGGTGCAGGTGCAGAAAACTCCTACTCTCCCCTTCTGCCCCCCTCCTTCCCAGTGTTGTGCCCACTTGGACAAGCTGATCTCTCCTAGTGTTCTAGACCAGGTTCAGCTCTGTAGTCTGCAGAGGCCAAAGCCACCTCTGTCCCAGCCCTTCCTAGTTCTCCCTAGGGCCTTTGTGTACCCTAAGCCTCCCTGCCTAGCAAGAGTTCCTTGGTTACCTGGCATACTGAGTGCCTCCTTCCCATGGCAGACTTCCCACCATGGGCTTGTCAGTACTTCCCTGCCTTTCCCGTCTACCCCCTGTCTGCACTCACCTGGCCATGCTAGAATTCTCCTCCTTAGGTCTCCCTCCTCTGCTAATTTGTGTTCTCCCTGAGCATCAGCACCTAGCATGTGACAAGTGCTTAGTAACTGCTCACTGAAGGAGAAGTCCAGAAACACGGGTTCGGCTCTGATCATCAGAGCACATGAAATATCCCACCCACTAAGTGGCATCAGGCTGGGGTGAAGAAATGAGCTGAGAAAGGAGCTGATTTCTTCTTGTGATTCTTCTCCTCACCACCCCCAAAATCTTCGCCATGTTCCCTCCTCTGCTCCTGTCTTTCCACCGTCTCTGAATGCCAAGATATTTACATCCCAATAGACTAGAAGTCCCCTCCTCCACAGCCCTCCCAAGTTCTGCCTGGCTTCCCTTCAGAACTTGGAAGTGTAAGTACACTTGTGCACGCATGCACAGGTATGCAGGACCCCATTTTTTTTAGCACTCAGTGGGGAACATCTTGGAAAGCTATGTCTATGTCCTTTGAAGGTGCTTGCATTTGCAAGCCAGAAGCATGATCCTAAGGGAAGAGCCTTCTGCTGCCCTGTTTGTGTTGGTCTTGTGCCAGGCCAATGTGGTGGAAAGCAGCAGGCTTTATAACTGGGCATTGAACAATCCCAATGGCACTCTCACATGTGCTTCTTGATTTGTCCACCTGCATACACACAAGCCAGGCCTCTGAGCAGATATCCCCTGTGGATTGTACAGCCTACCACGGATTCCTGCATATTCCAGGAGAGTCCCTTGCCTGCCTTTTAACAGCACTGGCTGGCCCCATAGCTAGCATTAAAATTAATTACCATGAGCATCAGAGATCTCCTGAGCAGCCTTATTAACTAATTAGCTTGTTACTATTCACCATATCCCATCCCACAAGCAGCAGCCTCTTCACAGCATCTCTTCCTGCAGAAACTTCTGATCAAATCCTTCCCCTGGGTTAAAACGTGCAAGGCCCCCTCCCCACCACTGCCTCTGCAATGAAGAAGAAACTAGGGCAGCTGCTGGAGGGGGGCTCTTTCCAGCCTTGTTACCTGCCTTCCTACCCTGGCTCTTCTACTCTAACCACAAAGGCTGTTTGCTGCTGAAAAACTGTCCTGTAAGAAAGGTGGCTTTCACTCAAGCCACCCTTCCATCTGAAGGTTCTCCTCCCCTCTCCTCTCCCTGCCTCTCAGTGATCTTACCCATCTCCTTCCAGGTTCCTTTCAAGACGCCAGGTATCTTTCAAGTGCTCCTTTTTTCATGGAGCCTCCCTGACCTACCCCTCCACCCCTGTCTCCTCCTCCTTAACCATCCAGTTGTCTTTGCTGAAGGCTGTGCTGCAGTCAGTCCGATTAGCTACCTGGAAGCTGCCAAGGAGAAAGCTCCCCATGAGAGTCTGATGCTGACATCTGTGTGTCCAGCACCTCTGTGTCTTCCTGGACAGATGTGATGGCTTTTGTGTCATGAGCTGGGATATACTGGCCCATTTTGGGAGAGCACTGTGTGTCACAGATGGAATGGACGTGCTCTGGGACATGTGACAGGCAAATCCCCTGGGTAAGCCTTCCCTCCCTACCTTGCTCACTCCTCTCCTGCAAGGTAATCCACAGGCCAGAGGAAGCTGGCAGGGGTAGACAGTGTGGCATGTTTAAGACAGCCAGTAGGAGCTCAGATCAGCTTTGAGAGAAAAAAACGACTCAGTTTTCAAGAATAGGTCAAACCTGTTGTTTAGAAACTGAGAACTAAAAATTAGGCTATATAAAGTTATACTGAAACAAATCATATTAAAACAAAGTTAAGTCTAAAAGCCCACCAATGTTGAATCCTTTTACTGTGGCCAGCGCTGTTGCAGTCCACATACATGTGAGAGCATGCCACCCCCCCAGCAGACACCTGAAACCTTGGACAGGAACGCACTGAACTATCGTCCTCTACATAGGTTATCTGTGATCAAGCTTAATTTATAAATTAGGTATCGAAGGAGATAAACAATAACCACGAATAGAATGGAACAAATATAACAAAATACTGAATTGAAAGTTACTAACACTTGTGAATTATTTATTTTTGGAATTTTCCATTGAGCACTTGGAGACCACAATGGACCTTAGGTAACTGAAATGTGAGAAAGTGAAATGTGGGTACAGGGGACCACTGTGCTATATAACTGCCTGCTGTGCATTCCCTCCTAGGGTGTTTAGGGATGCCATTTGAATTGCTTTTTCATTAATTAGATCTCTACTGATGTTCAAGCTCTGGGGTGGGGCTGGAGCTTATTTCGACCATAGATCCAGATGAAGCCAGTCAGTTTGTCTGCCTGCCAGTTTTCCTCCTTCCTTCCTTCCTTCCTTCCTTCCTTCCTTCCTTCCTTCCTTCCTTTCTTGCTTGCTGTTTCCTTGCTTCCTTCCTTCCTCCTTCCTCCCCCCAACCCCAATGTATGTGTGTGCATGCGCATTAAACTCAGAGTACTGTTTTTGCTAGGCAAATGCTCCACCACTCAATCCACATTCCCAGACTTGCTTTCAGTCTGTTTTTCAGACCAACTAGTCTTGTGCTAACTTTGCCTGGGCTGGCCTCAAATAAAACCTCCTACCTCTGCTTCCTGAATAACTAGGCTTATTGGCAGGCGCCACCACTATGCCTAGCCTGTATATTGATTACTTTAAGTCTCCTATAACTTAAATATGGTTATTATTCCTACTTAACAGGTAAGGTAGATGAGTTATAGAGAGGACAGATAAATTGCGTAGAGCAAGAAAGTAATAGAACCAGGATTTGAACCTAGCTGTGTTGACTCCAGGCTATATCTCTCACAGTGGATTCTAGTCCCTCCCTGATAATTGACAGAGGCATAGGAAAACATCGCAACAGGGTTCAGGCTAGATATTAAAGTGAGCCAAGGAATTAAAGTCACAAAGACTTGGTTCAGCAACTTCTTTGCTACACAGCCATAACCAGCTGCTTACACATGTTCATCCTTCATCTTGACCACTTTTAATTAGGCTAAAGGGCCAGCGCAGAGCCTGGCACATCCTCAGAGATTTATGGTGCCACCACTGGGCATCAGAGATCTAGTTCCAGCACAGCTTTACTAGGAACAGCATGAGGCTCAGACAAGACCCCCTGTGATCTCAAAGCCCATGTCTGGAACAAGAAGAGGTTGGACTGTGGGGCCTATGGGGTTCCTGCCAGCATGAATATCCACTGCTTCTGTGGATAAAATTGCACTGTGATAAAACTGAACAGTGACTGGAGGGTCAGAAGAGACTGACTACGCTGTAAAATCTGTGGTTAATGTTTGAAAAGACACAAAAAAAATAGTTATCCAAGGATAGAGGGGAAATCTTGGATTCTTGGAATAAGAAGATTGCTAATGAGGAACGCATTCAGAGACATCAAATGACTCAACTCATTCCTTGTTGATGGGGACCTTTTTCATTTGTGATACTAGAGTGAACTCAGAGCCTCATGTTTCCTAGGCAGGCATTCTAGCCATGCCCACAACCTATTTTTGCATTGATTGTTTTCAAGGTGAGGGTCTTACTTTATGTCCTGGGTTGCAATCCTCCCACTTACGTTTTTCCTGAATCTCTGGGGGTGACAAGCAAACCCCACTATACCCAGTTACCATGCTTTTCCCCGTAGCTGGGAAAACAGGCAAGTGCCACCATGTCCAGCCATTGGTTGAGAGGAACTCTTATGAACAGGTTTGCTTATCGGGCTTTGAACCACAATCCTCGAGCCACCATATCTACCTATTGGGGACCTTTAAAGAGAAAGAGCAAATCCCTCCCAGAAAACTCAAGACAAAAAAGCAACAGACACTGGCTCAGCTACTCAACCAGGCAGCGTTAGGGCAAGACTGAAGCCTTATGAAGGCTCTGTATCACCATTTCCAAGGCAATCATAGAACAGGGTTGCTGCTCCAGCATGCACACAAGTGACATGAATAGAGAGGTACTTGGGACTTGTTCTGAAACCCACAGCACACTCCCCAAGAGAGGGAACCATGGGCGGCAGGATTGCGAGCGCCGCAGGCCTTGCAACATAGATAGCAAATGGCCAAAGGGTTAGGCATTTTAAAGACAACAAAAACCGAAATGTAGAAAACCAAACCATGATTGGCAGCCAGAATGTGGGTCAGATATATTAGCCCAAGGCTGCAGAGATGAATTTGAACTCTTACGTGCGTCGGACTAAAGCTTCTTAAGGGCCGTGCCCACTTTTGTCTTTATCACCCTGCAACTTATGAACACTTGGCACATTTTCTCATGTGAATGCCTGCTGAGTGAAAGAAGGAATAGGCAAGTCCTAATGTAGTGTTCCGACACCCCTGGCTAGTTTCTCCAAGGGGAAGTACGATGACCTGGTAAATCAACTTCCCCTGGTGAGAACAGAAGAGGTTTTTGAGCCGCCCAGCACTGAGAAGAAGATCAGGATGGACAGAAACTAACGCACCAGGCTCTGGCTGCAGCTACTTCTGTCTGTAACTATGTCAGCCTCTCCATAGCCTGCTTATTCTATTCAAAAACAAGCCAAGCTACGCACTGGCAACTCATGCCTGTACTTCTAGCCACTGAGGAGACTGAGGTCTGTGGGTAATGGTTCAAAGCCAGCAGGAGCGTAAGAGATAAGAATCTATGAGACGCTCATGTCCAGTGAACCAATGATGCCTATGGTAGAGGACCTGCCTTGAGAGAAAAAGCTAAGGAACAGCAGCACCCAGTTCCTGAGTTCAAGCCCCAGTACTGGGGTGCATGGGCGAGTGTGCACACACACACACACACACACACACACACACACACACACACACACAATGGGCTGCGTCATCTATTCGGTTTGCAGGGGGAAATACGCCTAAGAGTCTAGCGAGCAGTGGTGGTGCGTGTGGGGGCGCTGGCCCATCCTGTCCTGCCAGAGTCCGCCAGCTGGTGCTTTCGTGTTTTCCTTCCCTGCCCCAATCCACAAATCTCTCCGCAGTCCTGGCATTCCTGCACTGCCTTGCTCCTCTCTCTGTGCGTCTGGGTTGAGGTCTCCAAACACCAAAAACGAGTGCATCCTCAACTCCTCTCTAGTGCCCGGCGCTGTCCAGGCGCGGTCCAGTTACCCTGGCTGGTTCTGCGGCCCCCAGACTTCTCCACGGGAGAACGGCCGGCCCGGGCCCTGCGCGCTCCCACACAGCCCTACCCCCAAACTCCCCAGGCGACGGCGCGCGCGAACCCAGTGTGCAGGGGCAGGAGATGGGAGGGTTAGGGCGCCCGGGAGGGTGGGGGGTAGCAAGGAGGGGACGGGTGTGGAGGTGGCCGGGCGCGGCCGCTTACCCGGGTATCAGGGCAGGGGGCACGTAGGTAGCACTGAACTCGGTCTCTAAGGTGCCCACGCTGCGGGAGGCCATGGTGGGTCGGGAGCCCCGCGTTCTCGGCTCCGCCCCCACGGTAAACAACGCGCGGGTCTCCTAGCAACGCCAGGCGCCAGTGGAGCCCCAGCGGCCGGCGCGTTCTGGGACCCGCGTCCCCCTGGCCACCGCCTCCCGGTCTGGAGAAGTCCCCTGGGCGCGCCCCAAGAGGACGCCCATCTCCATAGACTCTGCGGGGAGAGGCTAGACCCGCACCCAGCACCCAGCGCAGGACCCCTTTTGGAAGATCACGGCCCGAGAGACAGGTCCGGGAAGCCCAGCCCTGGGCCCCAGGAGCAGCTGATCCCAAGGCTGAACGTTCTGGGTTCCAGGAAACGACCCCAAGGCGGGCCTCACTTGGCATGATGGCTTTAGATGGCCCCGAGACCTGAGGAGGAGGGCACGTGAGCGTTTTTTATCATTCTCTTCTCCTCTCTCCCCAGCAATTTCCTATTTGCTTCATCTCTTCTTTGAGTAGTTTTAAAAGGAAGAGACAAAAGGCAAAGCCTTTAAAAAAAAAAAGAAGGCCGGTTGTGTGATTTTACATTTGTCTCCAGTCCTGCTGTTCATCTGACCTCACGCCAGCCTCAAATGATGTGCAGGACCGGGCCTGAGCCTCGCCCAAGTGAAGATGTAGGGCCAACTTCAAGGTGCCCTCCCTTTTTGTGATTTGGCTCCAGACCCTGCCTCCCAGGCTGCAATGCATCAACCCTGAACTCAATTAAGAACACCTGCAGCTGCCTTCATCGCTCCAAGACCAGCTCTTGCACGCTGGTGTCAGAGTGGGGGAAATGGCCCCCCAGGAGTGTACAAATGGCAGTGGCGAAGAGCCGCCTGTGGCACTCATGAGCTCACCAGATGCCCTTGCACAGATTCTCCAGATATACTGTTACAGAGGCATTACAGTAAGTCTGGTAGGAACCACGAAATAGCTAAAGCCTGGTGAGGAAGGAGTCACTGGTGGTTATCAGTCTGGCAAAAGGAATATCTACCCATTGTTCAGAACTCAGGTCTTGGCCCCGAGAAACACTGCTACAATAAGAAACATGTTAGGAAAAGCTGTTGAAAAAGCATCTCTAAACTAATATGTGGGTGACATTGCCAGGAAGACCCCCCATTTTCAGGAAGACTCTTTCCCAGTCCTGGAGTCCTGGCAGCTCCAGATCATGGACCCATATCCCTGGGTTCACTAGTCTAGATTGCAGCCCTCTGGCTCTTAGGCTTGGCGTGTGGCCTAGCGTTTGGTTTGGCTTTCAGAAGGTCAGCTGATTCCGCTGAAGTGTGCAACCACACCATAGATGTGAACGCTGAGGTTCAGCAAAACTGTTGGGGGCAGGTTTGAGGGCTTGTCCTAAAAAGGCAGAGACTTTATGGAGTTCTTCCCTCGCAAGAGAAAACCTGCAGAGGGCCCTGGGAGATAGATTATTGTTTCCCCCCTGTTGAGTACTGCCAAGCCTTATAAACAGATTCTAATGCCTATTGACCAGAATGGACAAATAATGGTGAATTTAGTTTTGCTTTTTTTTTTTTAAGGCATTAAGCTTACCTGATATTTAACACTTTTGGATATTTACTTGTATTCAATAAATGCATTTTCTGAGATTTTTTCTAATTAAATATAAATATATGTATACACACGGTGAATTGTAATTGAAGGGGAGAAGGAAAAAGAATCTAAAGAAGAACAAAACTAGGGCAAAGTAGCAAGGATACCTCCTAAAGGAAAGTAAGCTTATGAAATAGTTTATAGCTTCCCAGTGTAGAATTCAAAAAGAATAATTTATTGTTAAAGTTTAATATCTTTTTAATTTTGTTCCTTCCTTCCTTTTCTTTTTTTTACCAAGCTCTCGCTGCTTGGTAATATCTCACTGCAGGCTGATATCTAACTTGTGAATCTCCTGCCTCCGCCCAGGTGCTGTATCCCAGATTTAGATGGGACTCAAACCCACTGCACTAAAGTCACCAGCACTCGGTGAGTCAAGCTAGGAGACATTTTAATAGCGGCACAGCCACTGCTCTCCACCTTTCGGCTGGTAGAGAGCAGTCCCGAGCTTCAGTGGGGCTGAGTTATTAAAGGTGAACACCCAGGCAGGTGGTCATCACCGCATGACATCACCTATGATGCCCTAAGTCAATAACCACAAGGATAAAACTACACGCTGGGGGTCAAGCAGGTGGAGCATTTTTACAAAAACAATGTGGTGGCTAAGCTTGACAGGTTATTGCTGGAATTACAGCAGTGTGCAGGAATCTTCCTTTCTTTTTGTAGATTGAACTCAGGGCCTTGCAGTGGCTAAGCAGGGGCTGTACCATCTGAGCTACCTTGTCAACCTTATTCAAGATAGGGTCTCACTTTATGCCTGTGCAGGCCTGAGGCAACCCTCCTCACTCAGGCATTGGTCAAGACAGAGCCTCAGGAACTAATGTTGCCCAAACTGGCCTCAAATTGTGAGCTTCCAATCTCTGCCAGCCAGATAACTAGCTTACAGGCATGAGCCACCTACCGAGTAGCTGTTTTTCACACATTCAAACTCTGTTTTGGGGATTCCCCCTTTTCTCTTGTCATTATCAATTAGCAATACTATGTACAGGATTCCCTGTGAGGCTCTAGGATGCATAGATGCCAGATGCCAGCCTCTCCCTGGAGTCATTGGTGAGGAGTTGGGGAGATAGTGGAGCAGCTTTGAGACATATAGAGGTGCAGGAGCCACCCAGAATAGGACCTTAGTAGGGACCCCCCCATGCTACTGCAGAAGTACCCCCAGGTATGGGTCCCTGATAAGCTAAGGCCAGGCTAGGAGGCGGGGGTGATTCCACTATGAGGGAATAGCAAGAGTGAGAGAACTCTGCCCAGGCCCCAGGGTGGAGGGATCCCTGCCCTCAGAGCCCTCCTATGTCCTAAAGGAGAGGGTGGACAGGGCAGACAGGTCTCTCGAAGACAGCTGCACATTAGTGCTCAGGTCCCCCAGCCCTGGGATGAGCTAGGGTAGTGCCTGATCTCATGCACACTCTGGCAGAAAAGAGGCCCCTGTCGCCTTTGCGTGACCAGTCCTGCTGGGTCTGGGCCTCCATTTCCCCTTGAATAACAACCCTAGGCCCCTGTGATTTCGATCCCATCAACCTAGGATAAGAGATTAGAACCCACACTCTCAGGAACACAATCTTGGGGGTGGGACATCGGAGGTCAGATAACCCCTTCTCTCTTAATACTCATTTTGAAGAACCAGGAGCCACCCAGATGTGGCCTGGTAGAGGCTACTTTTCCACTTAGTAGGTTTGATTTGTGCATGGCACAGAGTAAGAGGATCCAACCCTAGTAACCAGGCCTGGCTGTGCACATTCCCTGACCATTTTAAGCACTGGCAGCCTTTGTGGTTCACTTGACAGAGCAGAAGGTGGCATGGATCATTCCCCGAACGCCAGTGCCATAGTCCAGCTTCATGGGCAGGCAGCTGGTGAAGCCTCTGATCCCCAGTGATGATTGCATGCCCCAGCCCTGCTCTCCTTCCTCCATCCATTCTTCACCCCACTGCACTATCAAGTGTGGCGAGGAACCTCTTTTCTAGGAGCTGGGAGAAGACACCTGAAGCCAGCCAGGGCTTTATCTGGGGGCTGGTGCTGTTGAATAATGAATTCCAACTCTGTGTGTGTGTGTGCGTGTGTGTGTGCATTCTGAGGCTGTTGGCTGTGCACACCACACATGCACACACGCATACACATGCACACATACAGACACGTTATACACATGCTGGGCTGACAACTGGGAGGGAGTGGAGGCTGGCAGGGCTGTGAGGCTCTGTGAGGCGCTGGAAGGAGCAGCTCGCTCTTGGTTGCCTTGTCTCTGTGGGCAGCATCAGGAGGAGGAGGAGGCAGCTTGGGAAGAGGAGGGAGGCGTGTGAGCCTCACTCCACCAGCCAGCTCCTTCCTTGCTGCTCTGCCTGGCTGTGCCCAGGCTCCCACACCAGCATGGCCCTGCTTGTTCACCTCAAGACCGTCTCGGAGCTTCGGGGTAGGGGCGATCGGATTGCCAAAGTGACTTTCCGAGGTAAGAAAGCCCCTGTCTCAGACTCTCTGAGATAGCTCTCCTAGCTGGCCCGGTCTGTGTTCTGGAGGCTGGTAAAGCTAGACCCAGGGCTGGGAGGATGGCTGGGAAAGTTCTATCAGGAACCCAGCCACGAGTCTTTTCAGGGTGCTTACCTCCTCTGGCCCGGCTGGCTTTGAGATTTGTTGAAAATTAGGTTTTCCCTTCCATATCTGTTTCACCCTGTACTTGCTGCTGTGCCGCTATTGGGCAGAATGGAGAGCTCAGGGAGGCAAAGTAAGGGGCCCACTTTGGGCTTGGGGGGCCTTGATGGAAGGGTCCTGGGCCGGCGCAACGCCCTCCCAAGCCTTCTTTTCCTCCACCCCCACAGGCTGGCTTCTTGTGTGCAAAATAAAATCTGTACCTGGAACCCCCAGGGCAGTTTGGAAAGTGAGGCAGGAGTGATTCTCTGGGTCCCAGTAGGATGCCTTCTCCCCAATCTGTTGCCATCCAGAACAGAGGCTCTTCAAGTCTCTGCCAGTTCTCTTCCAATTCTCCTTCATTTCATGTGTTTAGTAACCATTTATTATGAGCTGGTCTGAGTGCTGGAAATAGAAAGCTGAATGTGACTGAGGCCCTGGCCTCAAGGAGCCATATCTGGTGGACAGAAACACTAGTGTATATGTGTATGGTACAGGGGTCGAGATAAGAGCACCCTAGCCCATGCTAAGGGCTGTCAATCAGGGGACGTTTCTAGGAGGAGGCAACTGTCATCTAAGGGGCCATCAGGAGACAGAGAACCTAATGATGATGGGGTGGGGAGGGGCATACAGAACAGCATGCCTAAGGCTGGGGAAAAGCTGGCCTGCAGGAGTGATAGAGGCTGCATGGGACTAGAGACTGGATAGGGCACAAAAGCTAAGACCACACAGCCAAAGAAGCCAAGGGGGTAGCTACTGAGCAGTTTAAATAGAGAAGGGCAGTGCCATCTTCCCTCTGCCTTTTGTCCAGCTCTTTGATCTTTATGTCTGGCCACAGTTCAACCCTCTAGGCCATCAGCCTTTGATCAAAGGGATGGGGTGGGGGACCCCCCCTTACAGAAAGGGAACCATGAAAGATTCATGCCCTAGGCTGCGCACCATATCTGCAGGTCTCCAGGAGGGCGAAGTGAGCCTGCAAACCCCCCCCCCCCACAATCCAACACTGCAACAGAAGCCCCTGGACACCAGTGTCATCACCTCACAGGTCCTGAGTTGTTCACAGGGCTGGGCAGACTGGAGATGACAGTTGACTCTGACAGCAGGAGGAGGGCAGGCTGAAGGGACAGGAAAGTGGGCTGGGTCACCTGCTGATTCCCACCCCAACAGCTGCCTTCTCTGCAGCATCCTGGGGCTCTGTGTCCCACCTGCTGGCTTGTGCTGGCTTTAGAGAAAAAAACAAAAACAAAACTATGTGTACCGTTCATCTATGAAGTGGTGCTTGGCTGTGCAGCCTCAGATCACAATGCTGCTGCAGCTGTGCCGGACAACCCAATCCCATCTGTAGACACATAAATCCAAATGGAGAAACTTGTATGGATTTAGCAGAGGGACAGTAGCCCTGCCCAGCTTGCAGTAATGCATCCTGGATGCTTGATCCTGTGCATTCCTTTATCTCCAGAGCTAATGAGGTGGGGAGCATGCTGTCAATCTCCTAGGACATTACAGTTCTACTGAACTAGACAGGAGAAATAAGGAGGCAAGGACTCCATCCCATCGTGCTCAAGGCCTCAGCGTCATCCCCCGGCCATAAGCTGCAGATGGTGGCCCCATTTCTAAATTCTAAATTGTAGTAGGCAGGAGTTGGCAGGAGGAAGGAGCTGTCTACACCTTCAGAAGGACTGTCATTCACCTTCACCTTCCCCCTGAGCCAAATGTAAGGTGACAATATCTGGAAGTTGGCCTGCACTGCTTCACCTGGGCTGGTGACACAATCACAGGACAAGCACTCTAGCAAGGTCTCTTCTCCAATCCTTCCCACTATACTGAGCTTCAAGCCAGCCCCCAGAGATGCCAACCATTTTTTTTAGCCTCCAATCCTCTGTGGCCTACAATGGCTTTGACCCTCCACCTTAAGAGTTCCCATGAATTGTGTATACTGTTTGTTCAAGGCCCAGCTCACGGCACTTCCTCTGGGAAGGCTTTCCCTTCCCTTAGGGTACCCAGGACATGTTTCTGCAGCTAAGCCACAGCTCACTGTGCTGCAGAAAGTGGTCACACTTGTGTGTGTGGCACCAGCCTCTAAACTCTCTGGAGTCAGAAGATATGTCAGCTGAGCCCTGTGTGGAGTGCCATCAGACCATTGAGAGGAGAAGAAATGGCTTCTTTCTCTGAGGCCTTCACTGTTCAATGGGTTTGATTTTTTTTTTTCTATTGTGGCACTGTCACTCTTTGGTTAAGTTCCCTGACTAAGGACTTCTCCCCACAATTTGCTATCCAAGGGGACACAGGAATGGAGAATCAAGAGTCCTCAGTCCCTGAGGGAGACTGATCTCATCACCCAGCAAATATTGGGGTGGTCTGGCTGCCATCACAGGTGGGAAGCAAGAGAGGCTACACGTGGATTTCCCTCTTCTGGCACTGTCTTCCCTTCCTCCCTCCCTCCCTTCTCTCTTCTTTCTTTCTTAGCTTAATTATACAAGCATTTATTCCCAGACACCAACTTTTGTGACCTATAGCTATTAACTGACAAAGAGATGATAGAAAAGTAGAACGACATGAAAATGTCTCCACATTTCCACTGAATAGATTTCATCCTAATGTTTCTGAATATGTTTTCTTTTCTTTTTTTTTCCCCCACTACCGCTGGACCTACAGTAGGTAGGCAAAACAATGTGGCACATTTTCTCAAGAATTCCTGCTGAGCATCCTGTTTCTGAGCCTTTATGGAATGGCACAAAGTGCAGGATGCTGGCTGAGCCAGGATCTCATCACCTGAGCAAGGAGGAGAGATGAGAAATGCAGGCATAATGGCGGGCAGAACAAGTGTGGACAAGAAAGGTGTGCTCCAGAATGTGGCTTACTAGACTCGAGGTGGTCAGAGAAGCTTCTTAGGAAAGGAACCGAGCTGGGATGGGTGAGGTGGGGCTGGGATGGGGGGCTGGGATGAGAGAAGTTGGGCTTGGGTGAAAGGAGGGGCTGGGATGAGAGAGGCGAGGCTAGGATGAGAGGCAGGCCGGGGTGGGAGAAGCTCCTCTGTGCTAGGGCTCAGTCTCAGGCCTAAGAACCATGCTCCCTCTGTTGTTATTGCGGGGGCCATCTCAGATCTCACTTCAGATTGGAGGGAAACGGGGGTACTCTCCTTATGGACAATAGATAGGCATCCTATCTGGAAATGGCTCTGCTATTCCTGATGAAAGAAGCACATTAGCGTAGGGCCTCTACCCTGAGCCTGCCTGTGGACGGCAGCATGGCCTAGCTCTCATTTTCAGTGGATGTGGGTGGGGGTCAACCTCACTGAAAAGATGGATGGGGAGTCCCTTTGTGCAGCTCATGGCTAGCTGTTGGTCACAGCTCTATGCTTTTGTCTGTGCTCGTTGCTATTTCCCCTAGCTAAATGAAGTGACATGTCCACAAAAAGATTTTTTACAAGAATATTTGTAACAACGTTCTCATAAAAGCCCAATATTAGAAACAACTCCAAAGTCTATCAACAGAAGGATGAATCAAGTTGTAGTATGTCCAGACAATGGAATATTACACAGCAATAAAAATGAATGAATTGGCTCTCTATCCACAGATATAACCAACAGAGGATCGAATGGCATCTGTACTGAATATGTATGTGTCTGTTCTTGTCATTCTTTACGCATCACAGTGTAGTATTTACTTGCATTCGGTCAGGTCCAGAAATGACATCCCCATCCCTTCTCTTCTAGTCACAGTATATCTGAGAGTCACAACCCGGAAAGTTCTAGACTGGGAAGCCGAGCGAGGCACTGCTGGCTCATTCATGTAATCCTAGCTACTTTGGAGGCTGAGATTCTAGGATCCAGGTTCAAAACCATCCTAGGCAGGTATTATCTCCAATTAACTACCAAAAAAATCTGAAAATGGAGCTGTGGAACATTAGCCTTGAGTTGAGCAAAAAAGCCCATGGATAGCACCCAGGCTGTGAGTTCAAGCCCCAGGACCAGTACAAAAAAAAAAAAAGACAAGATAATCACAGCTAAAATATCTAAAACTTGAATAAAATTACAGCTAATGAGGAAAAAATAGTGACTATATGCTTCTAAAATTCTGCTACAAAAGTGATTCAGGGAAAAGTAGACGATTTGTAGATATAGCACACAACTTAAAGGCATAAAGGAAAGCCAGGACTCCTTGGCACAGCCATAGCTGGTTTCTACTGAGAGTGACAACAGTGAAGATGCTGCTTCTAAGCATTATCACCTCCTCTATTGTGGAGAGAATAAGACAAAAAAAAGAAGAAGTGAAACAGCTTTACCAAGGACACAGACAGCAAGTGGTAGGGATGGGATTTAAACATTTTAGACACTGGGTACCAAGAGCCATAACTGCTCTATGGAACCCCTTGTGTTCCTATAAAGAATTGATTCTCCACTGTCTCAAAAACCCTCTCTTGGCTAACTACTGGTGGCTTGTACCTGTAATCAACCCTAGCTGCTCAGGAAGCTGAAGTACAAGGGTTGTGATTTAAAGCCAGGCTAGCCAGGCAAAGTCCATAAGAATCTTATTTCCAGTGGACCACAGAAAAGCCAGAAGTGTGGCCCAATTGGGAAAGCTAAGAGATAGTACCTGGGATCTGAGTTCAAACCCTAGCACATGCACACACACACACGAAACCAACAAAACCAGCCTCTTGTAATATAGATATGGCTTAGATAATTAAGTGCTGGCCTACCGAGTACAAGTTCCTGAGTTCAAACCCTAGTTCCAGAAAAAGAAAGCCAGAATCCTTCTCCTCTTTCTGATCATCACATCAGACCTAGCACCTAAGCTCACAGGCTGTACAAATGATGGGGCTGAGATCCCAAAGCTTGAGAGTCAGTTCCTGGGTTTGCAGCCATGAGCTGCAGTGCTAGGCCCACAGCTGACAAGGCCTGGCTCTTTGTTTTGCGTGCAGGCTGGAATGCCTATCCCCTGTTTCCTGGTTCTCTGTGGGAGTAGCTAGACTTCAGGTGAACAGTCTGATCTCTAGTGGAGAGGTGGAAACAGTAAGATCATACCCAGAGGCCCGTGGAAGCACAGAGCGAGAATAGGCACTGGAACTCCTGGTGACGTGGCAAAAAGGGCTTGGACCTTGCTGGCTGCACTACCCACTCAGGCAACACAAATGAAAGTGAAGCTTTGCTGGCTTTTAAAAAACAGATTTTAGCTACTTACTTTTTTTTGTTTATAGGGTACCAAGCAATTGAACCCAGGGCTTTATGCACGCTAAGCAAGCACTCTACCATGAAGCTACATTCCCAATCTGCTCTGCTAGTTTTAATGAAGATAAAGAACAGTTGGCAGGGCCAAGTAGTAAGGAGCACTGTGCTCTATACCAGGCAGCACAGACAAGCACCACTTGGACAGTGGCCAGAGAACCAAGTGCTGACAAGGCCACGATATTGATAGGAGTTGATTCTTCCCCTACATATGGCCTCCACTGCATTCTGGGCAGTGTTGATCCCTTTTCCTCCAGGGTAAAATAGCAGGGCTAACCCAGAGCTGGAGAGCAAGACCCCCTTGCTGCTAGTGGAAAAGAAAGAACACACGGGGTCACTCCCTTCCCTGCCTGTCTTGTCTCAAAAAATCTATCACGTCAAACTGTCTAGAAGGGAGGCTGTTCTGGGCACATGGGGCATTTTGTGGGCCCTGATCACCTCCTATGAGAAGCCAGCATGACACCCTGGCCTACCTGCAGTCAGGGAGCTAGAGGCAGGGTGGGCGTCTTCTTCCTTTAAACAGAAGTGGCATAAAAGTTACTTCTCCAGCCTTCTCACTTGAGCCACAAAGAGCCTCTCTACCCCAGGAAGATTTATTCGCCATCTTCCCTGTGACAAGAAAGGTAAATGGGTGCTGGGATTTTTCCAAATTTTATCTGAAGGCCATTTAAAATGAAGTCTGGTGATGGGTAGAGCAGATATTAAGTGGAAATGAACTTCAAACAAGATGGGGTTGATTAAGTCAGGGGCTGGTGCCTCATGCCTGTAATCCAAGCTACTCAGGAGACCAGAACACGAAAGTCCATGAGCCTTCTCTTCAATTAGCCACCAAAAAGAGCCAGAAGTGGAGCTGTGGTTCAAGTGGTAGAATGCTAACCTTGAACAAAAAAAACTCTGAGGTGGTGCCCAGGCCATGAGTTCAATCCCCAGGACTGGCATAAATAAATAAATAAATAAATAAATAAATAAATAAATAAATAAATAAATAAAATGGGCTTTGTTTCATTAGTAATCTGGATGGAAGCCTCTGGCTGTGTTCCAGCATAGTCAAAAGGGCTACCAAAAGAAACTGTAAAAATGGCTAAAGGTATTTTGCTTCCTCAGTAAATTGACTGTGAAACCATTTCCATATGAGGGGAAAAGGGAGAGGGGAAAAAAAGGGGGAGAGAGAGCCCAAGAAAGAGACAGACAAACAAGACAGAAAGAGAAAGCATATTGGCCCCTCCTGTGGGGAGCATTTTCCAGGCCTGTGTCCCCAGAGCTTAAGCGAATGAAGGCTTAGATCATTTTCAGAGCTGTGATGTATAAACTCTGCAATGAGTCATTTCACTGTATTTTTCTTCCTCTCTCCTGTGGCTGTGGGAAATGGGTAATCGGTGGATGGTTTGAGCCTTTGTGCTTTACACACATTTGAACTCAATATCACCTTGGAGGACTTTGCCCCATCTTCCTCTGCCTGGGCTCCCCAGCTTTTCACTCCTGGAGGCCCTCGGGTATCACCACATCCCAGCTTCATTAAGACCTTCTAGGATGAAACAGACTTTGATTATTCAGAGCCGGAGCTCCTGGGGAAGCCCAGTGCTCAGCTGTGCTCACCTAACTGGCAGGCAATCTGTGGTGTGTGAGAATGGGGAGAGATGTGGTGTGTGTGTGGGGGGAGAGATGTGGTGTGGCAGGGGTGAGGGGAGGAGAGACAGAGACAGAGACAGAAGGAAGCTCAGGCACAATCTCTCATCATTCTCTGCTGGCTACTTTGAAGTGGTATGACTGAAATTTTACCTTTTTTTTTTTTTTTTTGCCAGTCCCGAGGTTGAACTCTGGGCCTGAGCACTGTCTTCAGGCTTTCTTAAGGCTAGAGCTCTACCACTTGAGCCACAGCACCACTTCCGGCTTCTTCTATGTATCTAGTACCGAAGATGCGAACGTGGGTCACTGTGCATGCCAGGCAAGCAATTTATCACTAGGCCAAATTCCTGGCCCTGAGAGTTTACTTTTTTATTCATTTGCTTTTGTTTCGTTCTGTCCCTGACTAGTGCTAACTATTCTCTTTTCCCTTTTGTCTATTTTACATCTGTTTCCTGTGTGGATATTCCTGCTTTGTGCCTTCTTACTCATTGCAGCACGCGCGCACACACACACACACACACACACACACACAACATACACACACACACACACACACACACAACATACACACACACACACACACACACACACACACACACACACAATTTCCTCCTACCTTATTGTGTTCTGTGGGTCCACATCAATCTTTCTGATCAGGGTCTGGCTCTGAGCTGAGCTAGGACTCACTTGTGAATGCTAAGCACCCCTTGGGTGCAGGCCTCTCAGAGGGCCTGAGGAGTGGAGTGGGTTTCTCTGGGAGTAGGCCTGGCTGTTCGCCTTCCCCACCCGCCCTCAGCCCTGTCCCCTGGGGTGCTATCAACCTTGCCTTGGCAGGGCGCTAGTCAGGCTGGGTCTCCCTGGACTTGTGTGGGAAGAGGACACAGCCTGCCCTCCCAGGCCAGGTCCTGCCTGAGATTCCCGCCCTGCCTGTCAGTGACAAGCAGATGGCTGCTTCACGTTGGTAGGGATTTAAAAGCATATTTTTTTCTTTTGATTAAAAACATGAAGCATAATCATTTTAAAAATTGTATTTTATGGGTAGGGAAGTAGCTCAAAGGCAGAGCACTTACCTACATATGCAAGACCCTAGGTTTGATCTTTAGTAACACACACATTCACACACCCTACAGTAAAAACTCAGAAGATGCCACTTGTGATATCTTTTCACTCCTCCTATCCTGCTCTGCCCATGAATAACCTCTTTTACTGGTTGATAGTCTTTGCCTATGTATATACAAAATATCTTCATTTAATTATGCCTTTTTGGGGGGTTCTTAAAAGTTTACTTAATGCCAGGCATGGTGCCTGTAATCCTAGCTACTCAAGAGGCTGAAATCTGAGCATCGAGGTTCAAAGCCAGCCTGGGCACTAAAGTCCATGAGACTCTTATCTTCAATTAACCACTAGAAAACCAGAGGTGGTGGTGTGGCTCCAGGGGTAGGGCAGTAGCCTTGAGCTGAAGAGCTCAAGGATAACACCCAGGTCCAGAGTTCAAGCCCAATGACTAACCAAAAAAAATTTTTATTTAAGTAGAAATCAATGTTTAATTTTCTACCCCAGAGCAGCCAGCCAGCTACCTGCAATAAAAACATTACTTGAAACCACATTTCTTGATTTCAACTTAATTGTTCTTAGAGAAAACAGAATTACATTTTTTAAATAAGCAGGTCCCTGTCATGTTACTTTTTTTGGGGGGTAGGGGGTAGAATTGACAGAGAATAACAAGTTAAGTGGGAATAATAAATTTTTTTGCCAGTCTTGGGGCTTGAACTCAGAGCCTGGGCGCTGTCTCTGGGTTTTCTTAAGGCTAGCACTCTACCACTTGAGCCACAGCACCACTTCAGGCCTTTTCTGTGTATATATTATTAAGGAATTGAACCCACAGCTTCGTGCATGCTAGGCAAGCACTCTACCACTAGGCCACACTTGATGCCCCAGAAGAATAATTTTTAACCTATACTTTTCTCTCTCATTTTTCTCCTTATAAAAAATCATAATTCCTTCTCAAAAAGTCTACCCCATATGGAAGGCAGCATTTCCTCTGCTTCTCTGTGCCATTTCTGTATTCTGTACAAGCTGGGATCAAAAGGTAGGTGGCATATGGGCTAGAATTGGTGCCTATTCTAATCCTCTAGTTTCCTCTTTCAGCCCCTTGAGGGTGGAAGTCCTATAGATTGGGGCCATTATTCCACCCCAAGTCCCAGGGGGGAAGGACAGGCTTATGGGCCATGGGTTTTGAGGACAAGGGACTAGAATGGACTGTTTATCAATTGGCCAAAGGTTCTTCTGCTCACCTTGCTCAAAAATCCTGAATTGGCGAAGTGCAGCTCCTTTAGTGTGAGCAGTTCTGAGCTGTAAGGGCTTCTAGTGTTCATAGTACCCTACCCTACTGCTACCCCTCACCTTTACCCCCACCCTCCTGCCCCACTCTCCTAGCAGCTGGAGCCAGCAGCAGCCAGCATCTCTCCATTGCTCTCTGCCATTCTCTGGCTACAAACTGCCCAAAGGGTTACCAGCCTCAGCTGCTGGCCACTTGGGGTACCCACTTGGTAAAACTAGCTCAGTCTGCTCTACTCAAGATGGGAAGCACAAGCAGACAAAACGGAACCATCCGAAATAGGCTTTTCTTTAGGGCTATGCTGCATAGACTGGCACAACAGGGTAAAAGGGACACTTCTGACATAAAAAAATAGGAGTACTGGCATACACAGTGTCTCGTCCACTAGCCACAGCCTCTCCTACGGTCAGCCGGCACAGGTGGACCAGCACTGTCCGGGCTCTCATGGGTAGAGGCTGGGTGCCTCAAGATCCCAAGTGGGGATACCTGAAGTGGCTACAGGAGGACTGAGTCCTCTGGGACAAAACACAAGTCTCCCAGAACAGTCTCTTGGGAAACTGAGTCAGGCCCTCTTCTTTGGCCTCACTTGTCCAGGCTGTGGTTTGGACAAGGAGTCGCTGGGGTAGCTGGGGTGAGTCAAAGAAGGAAGCAGCTCTGCAGACCCCCATTAAACAGCCAGGGCTCAATATCCACTGGGCCAGATTTCTGCTGTGATGGCATGACCCAAGGCAGCCAGCATGGCTGGGGAGCTGCAAACCGAGTGTGAAATGCACCCCGGGGTAATGCAAGAGCCCTGGGGTCCACTCTCACCTTGACTCTGGCCACTTGGGCCTTCCAGGACTCCATTTGTAAGATGGAGTGAATCGCCTTTGACCTGCCGACCTCAAGGGCTGCTGAGAGGTTGCCAGGGGACTCACTTCGTCTTGGAGCCATGGGGTCCCAGTTCATTCCAAGGACTTTGTGAGTCAGATACTGTTAAATAACTCCCAAGCCAGGCCCCATACATACATCTGTAATCTTAGCTAACTTGAGAGGCTGAGATCTGGGGATCAGTTTGAATGAAGGAGCAAAAATCCAGAAGTGTAGGTGTGGTTCAAGTGGTAGAGCATCAGCTTCAAGCAGAAAAATTAAGAGAGAGCACCAGGTCCTGAGTTCAAGACCCATAATAAAACAACCAACTCCCAGCTGGAGGTGTGACCCTAGCCCATTATCTAGACAGGTCTGACTCCAGGGTCTCCTCTCTTCCTCATACAGGGCAGTCCTTTTACTCCCGGGTCCTGGAGAACTGCGAGGATGTAGCTGACTTCGATGAGGTAGGACACCTGCAACCCCTCCTGACATCTGTCCTGTGGCCCTGACCCAGACAGGAACAAACACCCCTCCTTGCCCTCTGGGTGTCTATTGGCTCCAGTGCCCCAGTGGCTGGCTTGCTCAGAGCACCTCATCTCTTGGCAGCTTCCTGGAGAAGGTGGAGGTGGGCTGGGTAGCAGATCCCCCAGGCAGAACCCTCTCGGGAATCTCTGCCCAGCTGAGGCCCATAAAGCATGTCTGGCCAGGCCCCGCTCCATGGCCACTGCTCAGTCTGGGCCTGTTCATGGGCTTCAAGGTAAGCCGTGGGCTAAGGGCCTCATGGGGCGAAACAGGGAACCCTTCCCAGTGCTTCTCCGAAGCCTTGAAGGGCGCCTCAGAACCCCATCTGGGCTTCAACAAAGGCAGTCACTAAATTCTACCCTTTTCTTTCTTAATTATTTTAGTTCGTGACTCTTTCCCTGACTTTTTGAGTTGAATACAAAGCCTATTATTTCTAACCTTTCTTTTCTTTTTTTTCCATATATTTTTATTGTAATTAATAGAAGGGTTACATTTTATTCACCAGATAGAAGGTGCATTATTTCACATACATTGATACCCTTTCTCATGTTTTGGTCCCCATTTCCCTCCCTCCACCCCTGCCCCTCATCTTGTTTTCCCCCATTTCCTATTGATTTCAAATAACCAAATACGCATATATACAATATAGCAGATAACAAGGTGAAATACTGTAACAATATGAGATCGCCAAGGGACAGCAAAAGAGATGAGAGATAACATAGTACATTAAGGACAACAATCATTCATTATATGGCTTCGTGTTTCTATATCGTGGAGGTCCTTTCATTTAGCGTCATGCTATATGGCCTTATGTATCTAGGTTTTGCTCTATTGTAAATCTCTACTAGGAGAGCCAAGGTTTCTACTGATTATGAAAAATGAGGGAAGCCATTGAGCCTATGTTCCTTTGAGTCTGGCTTACTTCACTTAATATGATTTTGTCTAAGTCTTTCCATTTCCTTACAAATGGGGAGATGTCGTTCTTTCTGACAGCAGCATAGAATTCCATTGTGTATAAATACCACATCTTGTTGACCCACTCATCAACTGAGAGGCATCTAGGTTGGTTCTATAGCTTTGCTATGGTAAATAGTGCTGCAATGAACATCGTTGTGCTAGTGGATTTAGTATGCCCTTGTTTCTGGATGGTTGGGTTAATGCCAAGTAGTGGGATTGCTGGGTCATAGGGGAGCTCTATGTTTAGTCTGTTGAGGAACTGCCATACTGCTTTCCATAGTGGTTGAACGAGTTTGCACTCCCACCAACAGTGTAGTAGTGATCCCTCCTGGCCACATCCCCGCCAGCATCTGTTGTTGTTAGATTTCTTGATCCTGGCCATTCTAACTGGAGTGAGGTGGAATCTTAGGGTTGTTTTGATTTGCACTTCTTTTATGGCCAGAGATGTCCAGCATTTCTTCATGTGTCTATAGGCCATTCTTATTTCAGAGAAGACTCTCCTTAAGTCTTTGGCCTATATTTTAATGAGATGGTTGTTTCTTTGGAGATTAGTTTTGGAGTGATTCTTTTTTTTTTTAGCTGTTGATATATTTTAGATATGAGCTAACCTTTCTTTTCGTGTGTGTGTGTGTGTGCTCGTGTGCAAGCATGCACGTGTGCCAGTACTGGGGCTCAAACTTAAAGCCAAGGTGCTCTGCTTTTGCTTTCTTATTTAAGGCTGGCACTACTTGGGCCATACCACTACTTCAGTCATTTTTGGTCATCAGTTGGAGATAAGAGACTCATGGCTGGGCCAGGAGTTTGGCCTACTGGTAGCGTGCTTGCCTAGCATGCACAAAGACCCGGGTTTGATTCCTCGGCACCACATACACAGAAAAAAGCTGGAAGTGGTGCTGAGGCTCAAGCCCTGAGAAAGTTCAAGGACAGTGCTCAGACCCTTAGCTCAAACCCAGGATCGGTAAAAAAAAAAAAAGAGTCTCATGGCTGGCTTCAAACCGAGATTATCAGCCTGAGTCACTAACACCCATCTCCTATTTTTTAGTAAATATATTTAAAGCTGTACATTTTACTCTGTATGCAGTTTAACTCCACCTTAATGAATTTGACACATCATTTGTAATTACTATTATACTTTGAATATTTATTATATTCCTTGATGACCCAAAAGTTATAAGGAAATGTTAGTTTCCAAATAAGCTCTCATTTTCTTCATTTGTAGTTTACATTGTGATCAATAAATCTGGTCTACCTGATATCCATCCTTTGGGATTTACTAAACTTTTATTATGACCCAATTCGTGCCCACAAGTGTCCTCTGCTTGAAAGGAATATATGTGATATAGAGTTATATAAATAATTCAATATTAATGAAGCTAGAGCTTGCTGATTATATTATTCAATAGTTGCATTTTCTGCTTCGTTTTCTTAGCTCAATTTGGCTTATCAGCCTCAGAAATACTTGTCATAAAATCTCTGACTACAATTTTTAACATTTTTATTGTTATTATGAAGGTGATGTATAGAGGGGTTACTGATTTGTACAGATGAGTACACATCTGACAGCTGAAGGGTGATAATATCACCCTTCCTTCTCCCAGTTTTTCCCTCCCACCCCTGTCCACAAATTCTATAGTTCATTTTCAACATAGTCTTGACTACAATTTTGATTTGTGCTTTTCTCCCTAAAGTTTTATTACTTCTGATTTTGATGAAGGTGCCTATAATCTCATGTCTATTATCCTAGCCACCCAAGAGGCTGAGATCTGACAACTGCAGTTCAAAGTCAGTTCAAGCAGATAAATCCCAGAGACTCTCCAAATAAACATCAAACAGCAAGAAATGGAGACACGGTTCAAGGGTTATAGAACCACCAGCTATCTGTGAAAAAAGGCCAAATTAGAGTTTGAGGCCTTGAGTTCAAGCCCTAGTATTAGAAGGAAAAAAAAGTATAGCCGGACGCTGGTGGCTCACATCAGTAATCCTAGCTACTCAGGAGGCTGAGATCTGAGGATCACAGTTCAAAGCCAGCCCAGGCAGGAAAGTTTATGGGACTCATATCTCCAATTAACTGCCAGAAAACTGGAAGTGGTCCTGTGGCTCAAGCAGCATAGTGCTAGCCTTGAGCTGAAGGGCTCAGGGACAGCACCCAGACGTGAGTTCAAGCCCCAAGACCAAAAAAGAAAAAAGTATTACTACTTGCCTTTGCATTCAGAATAGCTATAATTACTTGTCTATTTTTCCAGGTACTCCTCTGTAACATCTCTTCCTTATATACTCTTTACATTAACTTCTACGTCATCAAACGTTAAGATTGATAATCTCTTCTTTGGTTTATTTGTCTGGCATATCTCTTTCATTATTATTTTCAATATCTACATATTTTTAAAGCTTAATGTATATCTTTTTATGATATGTACTATTAGATATAATTTTCCTTTACCCAATGTGTTTGTGTCTTTATTATTTATCGGGTGGGTGGCTGGTATTGTTTTTCCAGTCCTGGGACTTGAACTCTGGTTCTAAGCACTGTCCCTAAGCTTCTTTTGCTCAAGGATAGCACTCTACCATGTGAACCACAACACCACTTTCTACTCTTTCTGAGTCATTTACTAGTGATAAGAGTCTCACAGACTGTTCTGCCCAGGCTGGCTTCAAACTGCAATCTTTAAAATCTCAGCCTCCTCAGTAGTTAGTATTGTAGGCTATGAGCCACCTGTATCCTATGTGTTTGTATCTTTTAACTGATACATTTTTATCATTTATTATCATTCTATTATCTTCAGCTTATTACTATCAGAATCTTATTTTATATTGCTCAATTTCTAGTATAAACAAACTTACTTTGCCCTTTCTCTTTTCCAGGTAGCCATTGACTAGACCAAGTTTTCTCTTGTTAGTTGAAAGTTGTACTTTTTTTTTTTTTTTGCTTTCAAAGTAGTCACCCTAACTAAATTGTTGAGAATTCGAAGGAATCGCTCATTATGATTTTCCCCTAAAGTAAAAATTTAAATACACTCTTATGCCTCTGGGCCTGCCCCCATTTCAGCTTCATGTTTACTTGTCTGGGTTCAGATTTGATCCTTGGTTCTTAAGGATGTGTAGACTCTTTTTGGTCTATTTGTTCTTGCCTTCTTTTTTAAGGTCATAGTCTTTGCCAAGATCTCTGATCACCTCTACTTCTTAGATGTCTTGAAGATCTTGTCTCTCTCTGATTTGTTTCTCTTCTTCTTTGACTACTTCTTCCAAATGTATCCTAGATTCAGTTTTTTTTGTAGCATGCTTTCCAAAGTTCTGTGAATCTGAGATTCTTTTTTGTTATTTTCTCGACTTTGAGAGTTTTCCTAGACATAAAAGTCTAGGTTCAAAGATCTTTTCTTTCCAGTTTCAAAAGTATTATTTCTTGGTGTTGCTGAGAAGGCTGATTTGGAGAATTTTGTGGGTGAGCTTCCCTTTTTCTCTAGAAAGGAAAATTATAATTCACTTGCTTTGCTATTCTGTGTGTGTGTGTGTGTGTGTGTGTGTGTGTGTGTGTGTGTGTGTGTCTGTGTGTGTCTGTGTGTCATGGGGCTTGAACCTGGGCCTAGGTGCTGTCCCTGAGCTCTTCAGCTCAAGGCTACTGCCCTACCCCTTGAGCCACAGCCCCACTTCCTGCTTTCTGAAGTCTCACGGACTTCAGTGCCCTGGCCGGCTTTGAACCATGATCCTCAGATCTCAGCCTCCTGAGTAGCTTGGATTACATGCACGAGCCACTGTGCCTGGCATTTGCTTTGCTATTCTTAAGTTTTAATATATAATGGGTTTAATTGTAGGTTTTTCTCATGCTTCCTGTTTTGAACTTTTGTAACCTTTTTAAGTATATGGCCTTCCATCTTTCTATGGCCTTCTATCTTTCAGTCATTGTAGACAATTCTATCTTCATTGTTTCCTCAAATATTCCTTCTACTTATTTGTGCATATGTGTCAGGAATGGGGCTTGAACTCAGGGCCTGGGCACTATTCTTTAATTTTTTCCCTCAAGGCTGGTGTTGTCCAACTTGAACCACAGGTCCACTTCTGGCTTTTTTAGTGATCAACTGGAGTTAGCTTCACTTCCAACCACAATCCTCAGATCTCAGCTTCCTGAGTCACCAGGATTACAGATGTGAGCTACCAGCACTCAGCCTTTCCATGAATTTTTTTAAATATAATTTTCTTTCCTGCAACTTGAACCCTCAGATCTCAGGGCTTCTCTGCCCTGTTGCCATATCTCTAAGTTGTTTGCTTCATAGTCCTTTCTTGCTGCCTTCCAAGGAAGTTCTCCATGCTGCTATTCTCATTTGCTCATTTGTCCTTTTTAATGGTTTGTGTTGCTAATACATTTCTGGATGGCCCATTTACTCTGCAGATCCTGCTGTGGGTGGTAACAGCTCCCAGTGTGCAGTCCCCACTCTGGGAGCTTCTTCAAGTCTTTGTTCTGAGCAAGTTCCCAGTAGCAACCACTGTCAGGTAACAGGTTTGAGGCAGGCACAGAATGCCAATATGTGTGGGGCTCCGGGTTGAAGAGGAGGGCAGATGTGAGAACCAGATACCACAGAAATCTAAAGGTCCCTTTACCCAAGTCAGGGTCTCCTCTATGGACTTCTTGAGGGAAAACAGTAGACAGTCTAGATGTTTAGAAAACTGCTGTTCCCTGAGACAGGACATGAAGTAGTGGTTGATCAATACTTTTTTTTTTTTTGCCAGTTCTAGAGCTTGAACTTAGGGCCTGGGCACTGTCTCTGAGCTTCTTTTGCTCAAGGCTAACACTGTACCACTTGAGCCACAGTGCCACTTTTAGCTTTTCCTGTGTATGTGGTACTGAGGAATGGAACCCAGGGCTTCATGCATGCTAGGCAAGTACTCTACCACTAGGCCACACTCCCAGCCTGAGATGGGGCTTTTCTAAGCTGTGAGTTCAGAAACATATGTCCCCAACAATTCTAGAGCTGCATTCCTCACCTGCACTGGTGTGGGGGAAGGGGGTCCTTTGTCTCCTAGCTGTGCAAGACTATAAACAGACTAATTGGATGACGGTGGCAGAGACCATCTCTGCATACTAAGCTGTTGTGAAGCTTCAAGCTACCCCCCCCCCACTCCTCCCAACCCCTCACCTCATTTCCTTAGGCAGGCCATGGCCCAGTTACTCCCTGGGCCTCTGCCCTCAATCAGCAAGGCATAGCATCCACCTCCTTCCTCCTGAGACTCCCAGGGGACATGCCAGTGAGCAACCTGAGCCCTTTCCAAGGGCACTGCTACCCCTTTCCATGCAGTGCATCTGGGACATTTGAGCCGCACACACACATGACATTCAAAGTTAATCACCGTGTCCCTCCTTTTCCCTGGACTGCCCATCGGGGGTCAGATGGAGATGTCTCTTCTATCATAGGATGGAGCCACTTGCCCCTAGAGAGTTGTGTGCCAGATGCTCTGACAGAATCTGAAATGGCCATGAAGTAGGAAAAGGCCTGTCCTGCCAGGGGAAAGGGAAGGCCCTCGTTTCCTCATAGGAACCCACTGGTGCCCAGTAAAGTGGAGACAGGATGTGAGAGGATTTAAATGTTCTGGCTTCTTCTAGCTGGGGAGCCCCTGGCACAACCTGAAGAGATAATTCGCCTCCCATAATATCGACATATATTAGCAGGCTAGCCCTCTTCACAACAGCAACAGCCTCCCGCCCTTCCTCTGCCTTCCAGTTCCTGCAAACATTCCCTAGATGATGATCTCCAGGTCCTTCCTATGGGCTGCAGAGGAGAGGGTCAACCCAGAGAGTGGGTTGGAAGCTTCCTAGTGCTGCATCTAGAGAGCTTCCCGTCCCCCAAAGAGAGCCTGTGGCTCTACCTGTCCCCCCTGGCAGCCAACTCCCATACTCTCCTGCCTCTCCCTGCACAGCCAGTCTGTCAGGATTCCAGAATAATCCTGAGAGAGAAATTTTTATGGCTCTCCCAGAAGGCTCCAGCCTCCTAGAACCTTCCTCTCCCCCCTCACTGTGCACAGGGCCTTTTCTGGAATGGACTTAAAAACAATAAAGTCTGTACACCGGGGAGTCCGGAGACCAGAGCTTACTCCCATGCTGTGGCAGTCCCCCAAGCCCCAGGCTCCCCTTCTGTGGGATAGGAGGTCCCCTTGCTCCAGCTACCTCAGAGTATCCCAAGTGAAATGTGGGGCAAGGAAGCCAATGTCCCTCTCTGCCCTACCAAGAAGATGGATTCAAGTAAGGGAGACCCCACCTGGGCTCAGACAAGGGGCTGGAGCTGAGCAACCTGAGCAGGCAGGAAGTGATGGAGAAGAAAGACAAGGCTCCTGTAACAATGGGGGTGGGGGAGTGTGGAGGGGGCCAGAGCTGAGGGGGCGGGCAGAGCCCAGGTGGTGTCCCCTTTCCCAGAGGCTGCAACCTGAGAGCCTCCACTTAGACTACAACTCTAGATGGGAGACCAAGAGAGAGAAAGAGAAACAGAGACAGACACACAGACACAGAGAAGAACCCAGGCTTTGTGCCTGAGAGGAATCAGGGGCTACACCCAGTGTACTTCAGTTCAATCTAGTGTGGCTCAAATATCAAACACAGGCTCTGTGTGGAGCACACCTCACTGGGGAGGCCAGAATCCCAACCGTCGTTGAATCCTGTAATGATGTTAAGAACTATTGCTATTTACTCAGCACTTCAAATGTGGCAGGGAGGACTGAGAGCTTTGCCAAGCACTCTCCTCACTAGAACTCACTGAATGGACATCATCAGCCTGAAAAGGAATCATGCCAGGATTTGAACCCAAGACTGTCTGATTTCAGGCCAAGAGCCTTACACAGTAGACAAGAAAGACTGAGTCTTACCCTGAAGAGACACAACCTAGTGGTGAGATGGACAGCTAACGATGGGCTCTGTCTGCCCACTTTTTCTCGTACCTGGAAGTCAGAGGCGATGAGCTTTAGGGACAGGCACGTGCTGGTCCTTTCATCCCTGGCCTGGCACGGGCAGGGAGGATATTGAAAGTGTAAGCATGAATGGACTGGTACCTGTTACTACCATCCTGTGACTAGAAGGAGGGGTCGTATGCAAGAGCTCTTGGCTTTGGCCCGGCAAGATCAGGAGTCAAAGATAGGATCACTTAACGGAACCTCAGTGGGCCACTTAGTTTAACTTCACTGTCTTACAGTGAGCAAAAACCACAAGCATGGCACTTGAACCTAGTTCTTTCGGCTCTCCTGACTGCCTCTGTCCATGACATGTCACATCTTTGCCCGAATTTTCCTTTCCTCCAAAAAGTATAGAAGACTCTCCCTTAGGATGCTCTCTTGCTGACTGAGGATAGTACCGGGTCCAGTCAGTGACGAAGCTGGACATAAGCCAGGTCATTTCTCCAGTTCGTGGCAGAGAAGCCTGTGTGTGGAGTCCCAGATCCTGAGGCAGATAGCATGTGGAACACGGCACCCTGGGCAGGAGCAGCCATGTCAGGCCAAGCCTGGGCTTCTGGGGCTCCTCTTTGTCTCCCCCAGGCCAGGGTACCCACCTCTCTGCTCCCAGGGTATCCCAGGACTGAGAAACACCCTGTACCCCCATATTCCATGCCCAGAAGCTGGCAAACAGATGGTACCCAGTAAATCAGTACCTCCAAATGAGGTTTGCCGACCTGTGACATCTTAAGCAGCAATGTCTGGCTTAGCTGTCGCTTGAATTCTCCAGTGGGACCAAGCATACATTCCGGGATTTGGGGAGGCGATGGAGTGGAGCATTAGGTGCAGTGCTAGACCCTCTTGACCCAGTTTCCTGGCTGCCAGTTTTCAGGATACTCCTCAAAATCGAAGATGTCGTCTTTAGAGGTTGTAGATCCAGGGAGTGATTCATGCTAGCGATGCCTTAGGCAACTGTCCAGCGTCTGCCACCAAGCCGGGCACTGATGGCTCCTGTAATCCTAGCTACTCAGGAGGCTGAGGTCGAGGATCCAGGTGCCCAGCCATCTTAAGCAGAAAAATCTAAGAAACCAACTGCATGCCCTGGGTGCCATTTCCCTCTCCACTTGAAACACAAGAGCTGCTTTTCCATGTGGCTGGGCTTCGCTCCTGAGGAGCAGCATTCAGGGAAATCCCACCCAGAGGGAAAACCTTCTGGAAGGAAGTCTTTTCCCATCAGTAAGAGAGCCCACGGCCTACAGAGTGTTTCATGGGGATGGTATAATGGACCCCTAAGGTCCCCTGAACTTCCAGACTTTCCCATCTTGCTGTGCTCTCTGCCATGTGTGTATTCTAGCTGGAGGAAAGCGAAGTGACAGGGAAAACAAGATACGGAGAAATGAAATCAGAATGAGAATGCTTTCTGATGTCTCTCTTTTAGAAACAAGAGAAATCAACAGGCCGAGGAAGAAAGGGTGGAAGAGAAAATGCAGAGTAGAGGAAAGGCCAGGAAGATGTGGCAGCTACAGGCACGCGCAAAGTTCCCATGGGAAAAATAGAGACTAAAAAATTCCTCTCGCTTCTGCAGTACTGCTCATCTCTGTTCCTTACACAAGCCCGTCAGCTATGTCTTTCCATTTGGTTCTCTCAACGGCCCTGTGAGAAAGATATTTGTCTCAGTCTGTTTTCTGTTGCTATAACAGAGTACTTAAGAGAGAGTAATTTATAGAGAAGAAGAGCTCATTTGACTAACGGTTCTGTGCCTTATGTATGTGTGGCATCTGGTGAGGGATTGCATCATAGCATGACAAATGGCTACACACAGTGAGGCAGAGCAAGCAGCATACTGTGCCACCCAGACGTGCCAGTTAAGCACTCTCAATGCCAGCCTTGGCATTTCTTTTTGTCAGTCATGGGACTTGAATTGTGGGCCTGGGCGTTGTCCCTGCACTCTTCAGCTCAAGCTACCACCCTACTACTTGAGCCACAGTGCCACTTCTGGTTTTCTGGTAATTAATTGGAGATAAGAGTCTCACGGTCTTTAGTGCCTGGGCTGGCTTTGAACTGTGATCCTCAGATCTCAGCCTCCTGAGTAGCTAGGATTACAGGGGTGAGCCGCCATGCCCAGCTGGACCTGGCATTTCTAATAGCTTCTGGAAATGAGTCTAATAAGCAGCCAGGAGAAAAAGAAACACGGTAAGAGAGAAACAGAGGCAGAGAGACACACACAAACACCAGTAGAAGATAAAATGAACTTGGTAAGGTGATGAGGACTAAAACAGGAGAGGAGAGGAGTGAGCAGAGAGTATGGGCAGAGAAAAGTGAGGCACATTTAAGAGGCAGAAGAAGTTAGAGGCAGGACAAACCCATGACTCCTGGAGACTTGTTTCTCTCCCTGGAATCCTCTGAGAAGGCTTGGTAGTACTGATCATTTCTGTCTTCAGGTCCCCTGGTGGCTCCTTCCTGGAAGCACCCCTTCTGGCCCAGAAGTCCCTGGAAGGGCTCTGTGAACCCATTTCCAGGTGCTTTCCCCCTGGATTATTACCCTAATCCCCCGGCAGGGGATACTCTCACCTGGCAGGCTCACCCATGTGTACCCCAAATTCACTGAACTGCACCCCAACTGTGGACAAGCAGAGGCCCAACAGCTTCCATCTGCTTGTCCACTGCTGGGGTGCAGTTCAGGGGCCATTCAACCACTCCTCCAGAGGGTACCATTTCTACAGTCACCTCCAGTTTCCCCCCATCCTTCTGGCCTTCCCATGCAAGCCTTATCCCAGCTCACAAGTAGATCAAGCACCCTGGGTCCTTCCTCCCAAGAAAGCTAGTCTGCAGGCGCCCTCTCCCCTCAGCCATGGCTAATGACTTGAGCTTTTCAGAGTTGCTTTATTTCCCTGCAGCCCCATACAAGCAATTTCATTAAGAAGACCACACGCTCTGCTGCGCTGAGCTGCCACAGGGATCAGACAGCAAGAGCTAAAGCTGCCTGCGGCCCTCGGGCCACCAGGCCACCTGTCTCTGGGTGTGGGGGAAGGGGTCCATCTTCCCTGCTCAGCCTCTCAGCCTATCCACCCCTGTGACCCTCCCTCAGTCGCCTCTTCCTCCCTCCCATGCCCGCATCAGGAGGATATGGGGACATGGTCAGTCCTGAAGAGAAGGGAGGTGACCCTCAGGATGGCCCCTTCAACCCCACCCCTCTGAGTTCCAATGTGGGAGAAGTCCCACCTTGCACAGTGGACTTCCAGAAGCCACCCCCTCCCCCCCGCTTCCCCAGCAGATCCTCAGCCCTTGCTCAGCCTGAGTTATGATCCAGGAAGGAGGGTTCCATGAGGACTGGGGTATGACGTCACTTGGCTCTGCCCATCACTGGATCTTCTGCAGAATGGGGTGTTCAGCACCTTTTAATCTTTAAGTTGGGCTGTGGTTGCTACTTTGAGAGCGTTGAGAAAAATCTCAAGTTTAGGGAAGACCCAAGAGTCTACATCTAAAACAGTGAGCAATGCAGGTGCTGGTGGCTCACATCTGCAATCCTAGCTACTCAGCAGGCTGAGACCGAAGGATCCTGGTTTGAAACCAACCCAAGAAGACACATCTAAGAGCCTCTCATCCCCAATTTACCAACAAAAAGTTCAAAGTGGAGGTATAGATCAAGTGGTAGAGCACCAACCCTGAACAAAAAAGCTAAGACAGAGTGTGAGGCCCTGAGTTCAAGTCCCAGTACTGGAGAGGGGGGGGAAGAGGGAGGGAGGAAGAAGGGAGGGAGGGAAGAAGAGATGGTAACAGGGTCTGACCACAATAGCATTCATACAGTAAAATCTGGCTCTGACATTAGCAGGAAAGAGCAATGCAGGGTAGTTGGAGCAGAGTCAGCGTGACTGATGGGGAGAGCTAGAAACGCAGTTTCCATCAGCACAGCCCAGGCTCCCGACCACGGTGTGCTGGTGCTCAGGGGCCTGCCTCATCCTGGCTGCACCACACCCTAAGGACCTGGGAGGCAGTGAGGAGCAGCCTGTGGGGAACCGGAATTCTTGATGAGGTCTCAGTAAGTCCTGCAAGGCCCACGTGGCCTTAGACAGCCCGCTAAACCTCTCTGAGTACTGTCTTTGGAGTCCATGTGAGGAATGACCGTATCCTTTAGGGGCTCCTCTCTCCCCCTCCACAGCCCCTACCCGCTCTTTCCATCTAGGAGCACAGCTGTCCTTCTTTCTCTAGACATTCCGGTGGCCAGTGGCCAGCGACATCGACAAGAATGAGATGCTGGAGGTTCAGATTTTCAACTACAGCAAAGTCTTCAGCAACAAGTAAGTGTGGGTTGAAGCTGGAGGGGACTGTCCGTCCTGTCCTTTCTCTACCCTTTCTTACAATAGGGACCTAGCCTTCTAGCCTGTTTGGGATCAGTCCCCAAAGGCCTAACGGTCGTGAGCAGCAAAGCAAGGTACCCTCCCCCAGGGAGCTTCTGTTCTGTGACATTAAGGCTGAACCATGAGGTGTTTATTACTGGTGGCTTCCATCCTTCTCTCTGGGTAACAAGCTGTCTTCTCTAGAGTAAGCTACCCTGATGACTTATGAGGACAGGAACCAAGATGACGAGAAAGGCTAACGCAGATCAAATGGACATGGAAGAGAGGCTGGATAGGAGGCCAGGAAAGGCATCCAAAACCCCCCCAGGGGCCAGTTCACAAATGTCAGAGCATCCAGAATCTTGGAGTTCAGCCAGTGCAACTCTCATTGTACAGAAGGGGAAACTGAGTCCTAGAGAGTACACTGAGGTCATGTAAGTAGATAATAGAAGAGCCAGGGCTAGGATATATGCTTTCTACGTCCTCTTCCTGTGCCCCAGTAACTCCCAACAACCAGCATTTGAGCAGTGATGAGGGAAATGCTGAAGTTATTAAATCCTTTCATGGTTCTGTTGGACGAGCCACAGACCAGTGGGGAACCCTAACCACCTCAGCACTCCTACAAACAAACCAGAAATTGAGAGATGGCCCATGGCCCAGTGGATATCCTAAAGGCTCAGACTCCAGAGGGGGGATAGAAGGGGGAGTGGTTCCTATCCCAGAGCTAACTCCTCTCTTTCCCCATCTAAGGGAGAGTGGGAAGTCCCACAAGGAAGCATAGGCTGGAATGGAAGAGTTCTACTGTAGAATATTCAGGATGCTACTGGCCAAGAGCTGGGGTGAAAGACCACTTTGTGAAGACACTGGTCCATCGAGACTTGAGGCACTTGGGGGTGGGGGTGCTAGGAGTCAGGAAGGACTCAGGGATCCCCATCCACAAGTCAGGGCTCTGTTTTCCCAGAGCCTACCCTGTCCTAGCCGTTAGTTCTGTGGATATCTCCCATCAGGCACTCCTCTCCCACGGGAGTCATGATGGAACAACATTCTCAACAGGGACCTGGAGGCCTCACATTGCTCAGCTAACTGGAACTAGGGCCTCTGTCCAGGAATCTTAGGTTTCCATGAGGACAAGATGTTGGAATCAGAGGATCTCATGCCTCCACAATGCCTGTTCAGACCCTTGAGGGGCCATGGCCTGCCCCAGCTTCCAGCTTCGAAGCTGCCAATGATGCCAAAAGTCCTGAATAATTCAAAAGCCAGGAGCACAGTGGAGGCCTGGCCTAGCCCAGGTCAGTTGACACCAGCTCCCAGGGGGAGAAGATGAATTATTGACAAGATTCTGGTGCCAGGTTGCTGGTCTATTGTGGTCAGTCTGTAGGCTGGCCATCTGCATCGAGGCCTCCTCCTGGGTAGGTGGCAGAGACTCTTACCTCTACCCAGCCTGCCCGGCTCCTCCATGGGTACTCTCTTTGTAATGGGGCTCTGTTTGAACCATAAGAGCAGTTGTTAGATGACTGGGTTACCGTCTAGATTCTTTACCTAACAGCCTGGGCAAACTAAAGCCCAGCAAGGGCTCTTGTCCATGATCATACAACAGGTTCAAGGTAGAGGCAGATCTCCTGGGCAGTGATCTTTCTCACAGAATGAATGGCCTCACGCCTCCATTTCCAAGAAAATGATGTGGCTGTTCAGGGATCAGCACAGCTCCTCCATACTAAGCCATCTAGAGGAGGGGGACCCCACTGAATGCACAGAGGATAGTGGAGGCGGGCACGATCACTCTGAGGTTACACAATGGCAAAGCCAGGGGCTTTCCCTACCTGCTTCTGCTCCTGGCTCTCTTTCCCATTCTGGCTCCATTTTCCAGAGAGTCTCTGTAGAGGGTGGGCTGAGGGCAGCCTGCTGGGTGGAGGTGCCATGAAGGTCTTTGGTTTGAAGCTGCATTTTAAGTACGCACCCTTTTGGATTAGAAAAAGAGCAAAGTTCAATGAGGAACTTCATACTTTTTACAAGACCAAGGTAGTATCTATTTTCCACCTCAAAATATGTGTGTGTGTGGGGCCGGGAGTTTGGCCTAGTGGTTAAAGTGCTTGCCTTGCATGCATGAAGACCCGGGTTCGATTCCTCGGTACCACATACATAGAAAAAAGCCAGAGGTGGTGCTGAGGCTCAAGTGGTAGAGCTCTAGCCTTGAGAAAATCCAAGGACAGTGCTCAGGCCCTGAGCTCAAGCCCAGGACTGGCAAAAAAAAAAAAAATGTGTGTGTGTGTGTGTGTGTGTGTGTGTGTGTGCGCGCGCAACTTGAAATAAGGACCTAGGCTTAGCTTTTTCACTCAAGGTCAGTGCTCTACCACTTGAGTCTTTTGGTATCTACTTGGAGATAAAAGTCTCATGAGTTTTCCAGCCCAGGCTGGCTTTGAACCTCGATATTCAAACCTCAGCCTCCTGAGTAGCTAGGATTACAGGACTGGTCTTAACCACTAGCTACTGGCTTAGTTTTTATTTTTATTTGAAAAAAGTAGAGAACTGATGGTATTTTTTAAGCCACTCCCTCAGAGTACGGCAAGTTCATTTTTTTGAAGGTACAAACTCCCAGCCACATCCTTGGGATCCCACATAAGTCCTGCCTCTGTGAGGTTCTGCAGAGCAGCAAGAGCAGGGAGCAGCCTGGACCCAGAGCCAGAGCCCTTCCTGCGCCCTCTGGAGGCCAGGCTTGGCACTGCAGTAGTGAAGGAGGAGGGGTTGGTAGCACCAAGGAAGCAGGTAACATCATTTTGTTTGGGAAGAAATAAACCAAGGCTCAAAGAAGCTGGAGAACAATCCAGAATCACACAGATGCTAGGTGATAGAACCCTTCCCCCCACACACACACCACTCACACCCCTTAGCTACCGCTGGGTGAGCCAACATATGGAACACTTCTGTTGTCTCTACTGATCCTCTCTGGGATACCATGGAGTCTGTGTACATAGAAATTGGACCAGAGCACAAGGAATGGAGATTTGCTAGCAAGCAGAACAAAGCTGGCCATGCATTGAAACCAGTGCCAGTGGAGTAGCAGTGGGAGCTATGTTCAGAAGGCCTCCACTCCTCACTGTCACCACCAGCAGCACGTCTAGCAGAGGCTTAAAAGCCTTGAATTCAGTGCGGGGAGTTTGGCCTAGTGGTAGAGTGCTTGCCTTGCATGCACGAAGACCACATACATAGAAAAAAGCTGGAAATGGTGCTGAGGCTCAAGTGGTAGAGCTCTAGCCTTGAGAAAGTCCAAGGAAGCCCAGGACTGGCAAAATAAATAATAAATAAATAAATAAATAAATAAAGCCTCTGAATGCACAGAGGATTTGTGCTGGACCAGCTCCCCTCTCACAGCCCTCCAAAATCTCAGGCAATGAAACCTGGATACCACCAGAGGCTTCTCGGAGAACTTGCAGGGGAATAGCTCCCTCCTGCCTCCTGGGGGTGTCTTGTCACACTGCAGTAGCTCTGTGGATACCGAGGAGAGGTCCTTTGGCTAAGGGATGGGGACACAAGGGGCGGGCTCACAGAAGGAGCTCACCAGATCCTAGTGGAATGATAGCAACCTGAAAAGCCAGTTGGCAAAGATTCAGAGTAGGTCAAACACTCACAACTGTGCCCCATCAGCACCACCTGGACACCTGTCAGGCCTGCATGTTCCCAGGTGCACCCCATCTGCCAACGCAGCCCCTGAAGGGGCAGCCAGTGGTGTGCACCGGACTCCTTGGACTCTGTGTATGAGGACTGCACCTTAGAAGGTGGATCTTGGTGGCAGTGGCAGTGCTTAATGCCACGGAAAGTGGCTCAGGGCTCAGATCAGCAGTGCCTTCACCTCCCACCAGTGGGCACAGTTTGGAGGGTCCGGGGTGTCCCTGTTATCTATATTCTGACAAGCATTTTCATATCTAGCCTTGAGTTTGGTTCAACTTGCTTACTCAGTCTGTGTTCTACCATTTGAGCCATACCTCCAGCGCAGCTGTGTGTGTGTGTGTGTGTGTGTGTGTGTGTGTGTGTGCGCGCACGCGCGCGCATGTGTGTGTGTGTGTGTGTGGTGTGTGTGATGGGGCTTGAAGGCTGCCCTGAGCTCTTCAGCTCAAGGCTACCACCCTACCCTTGAGCCAAGCCCCACTTTCCATTTGCTAGTAGAGGTTAGTTGGAGATAAGAATCTCAGGTCCTTTTGTGCCCAGATTGGCTTTGAACCTTGATCCTCTGATCTCAGCCTCCTGAGTAGCGGGGATTACAGGTGTGAGCCACTGTGCCCAGCATTTTTTTTTTTCATCAAATCGTAAACTCTTCTGCACAAGCTGCTTCAAACCACAGTCCTCCGCGCACGGCCTCCCGGGAAGCTAGGATTACAGCCATGCGTCTGCTGTCCTAGCTATCCTTCAGCTTGTAAGGACAAAAGCTGAGACTCAGGGGCATTTCTCTTTGAGGCATTTCCCCAGCTGAGGAGAGACGTGGTTAGGATCCAGGCCCTCAACTGTGCTGCTCCATGAAGAGTCTAGAAGCCTGGCTAGGCTTTGGCGTGGAGGAGTAGTGGAGTCACTCTGGTGGGCCGGTTGGCAGACATGGCTCTGAGCTCCTGGGGGAAACAATCCATCCATCATGGCTGCTCCCAAACATCCTCTATCCAGATGGGAGGGTGTGTGTGCATGTGTGTGTGTGTGCGTGTGTGTGCTTGTGGGGTGTGTGTGTGTGTGTGTGTGTGTGTGTGTGCAGGCCCATGTGTGTGCGTGTGGGGGGGTGTGGAGTGTGTGTGTTCATGTGTGGGTGGGTGTGCGTGCATGTGTATGTGTGTGTGTGCGTGTGCGTGCGTGCATGTGCATGTGTGTACTGGGATTTGAACTCAGGACCTTGCACTTGCCAGGCAGGTGTGCTACTACAAGAGCCATGTCTCCGTCCTTCTGCTTTTAGTCTGTGTGTTGTTTTTGGGTGGGGCTGGCCGTAGGCTTGTGTTCCAGAAGTCTCAGTCTTTCTCCACACACATCTGGAGGCTGTCCAGTGGGGACTCAGGTGCACCCCACTCCCCCTGTCCTGACCCCATCTGTGGAGATCACAGGGCAAGCACCTCACTCCCAGAACCATGCACATGTGTGAGGCGTCACGAAGCAACCTTGGCCAGCCCTGACTCCTGAGCCGCTGTCTCCAGGGACCCTCGCCAGCCTTGCTGCTCTGTCTGACCTCATCTGTGAAGCTCCCATGCCTCTTCTGCCCTTCACAGGCTCGTCGGGACCTTCCGCATGGTGCTGCAGAAGGTGGTGGAGGACAACCACGTAGAGGTGACCGACACACTGATGGATGACAACAATGCCATTATCAAGGTGGGTTTGCCCAGAGCGTCCCGGCTTTCCCATCATGGGGTCACCCGAGGGCCGCTTCACTTCCTGTCTTCCACATGGAGGGAGGTCTGAGGACTGATCCATGTGTGCTGCTGCGGGGCGGGGGGAGGGAGGAGACTCAGGGAGACTCTGCCAGAGCTCCTCTGCAGCCTGGGGCCCCAACGGGCAGGCTGCCCTTTCCAGATGGACCGCTACCCTTCCTACAGTGCCAGTGCCAGGACGGCAGTGGAGCTGCCATCTTTTCTCTGACAGGACCCAGCTCAGGAATGGCTAAGGAGACCTTCACCACCCAAAGGCCAAGGCTGAGCCTTACAGAGCCAATGTGCCCTTCCTGCGGCTAGACCCTCCAGCACGGAAAGGCACTCATTTTCTATTCTTGTCACACCCTAGCACGTCAGTGGACATATGCACACTAGGGGACGCTATGTATCCTCTGCAAAGTAGAATGTGGATTGTCTTGAAGATTAAGTGAGAATACCCAGGAAGTACTGAGAAAGTAAGCACATAATAGGTGCTCAATAAATGTGTAAATTAATAGCTATTATCTTCTACTCTCAGTTTACCACATGTAAGTGGAGGTCTACTATGATCCCCCATAAGAAATGGCCTTACACAGTATTAGGCAGACATAACCTGGGTGTGGGGTCAAGACGATAGCTCCCAGAGCCAAACGGAACTACCCTCTGTCTGAAAAGTGTTCTGACGGGGGCAGAAATTCCCACAGTGCCTGACACAAGAACCTTGTGAGAACAAGGAGCTTCTGGGCTTGGCATGAGCGCTTCTTGAAGTCAGGGAGTGGGGTTCAGCTACCAAAGCAAGGGAGGAGGAGATGCAAAAGCCACAACAGGAGTGGGAATGAAAAGAGTTGGAGAAAAACATGGCAGTCTGTATGAAGAGAACAGTGTGGGAGGTAAGAGGAGCAAGCACCAGGATGTGGGCATGGATCAACGGACACAGACACATCTATAGTTCCAGAATCACACTGAGGGTCTGTGAGGTGAGGGAGGGGACATGGAGGGTCTACTGTACAGGCTGATGAATGGCAGTGCTGAGGTCCTGGGTGGGGAGTGGATTTGTTCAAGCTTAGACAACGGAGGCAGCCCTGAGACAACAGGGCTTCCAGATCCAGGCTACCATGTTGTTTCCATGAACACATTTGGTCACACTAGCTCAGGATAAAGGATATTGGACTTGGATTCAGGTAAGCAGGTTCAAATCCCAGCCTCAGCAGCTCCTAACTGTGTGACTTCAGGCAAGTAACTTACGTTCCTACTGTGTCAGGTGGGAGAGGCTGAAGCATTGAAATCAGTGGAATCTGTGAAAGCATCTTCACATAACATCTAGCAAAATGAGAGCTCAGAAAATGGGTGTACCTTCCTCTTCCTTTGAGAAACCCAAGCTGAGGGAAGACTTCCTGTCAGAACACGAGAGCAAGTCGCCCCAGATCTGGGTCGAAGGCAGCTATGTCTGGGAAACTTCCATTTACATGGGTATTGAGAAGGAAACTTGAGCCTTCCTCTATGTGGCAAGAAACTAGAGATAAAGTGGTCCAAAGACACAGATCGCTCACTTGCTAAGCTGGAGCCTGGCCGTGGAGCTCCACTCTCCACAAAGGAAAAGCCCAGGACATTCCCAAGATCGCCGCCTCCCAGGAGAGTGGGGGTGGGGTGGCGGGTGGGGAGTAGGAAAAGTGCTGGTTTGAGATCTTCGTAGGGAGCCCAGGGCCTGGGTCTTCTCCCAGATCATTTGGTCTCAAGCATGTACATAGCTACAGCTCTGAAGACAAGGAAGTGACCTAGTCTTTAGGGGCAGTGAATGGTACTCTCAACTGTGCATATAGCTGATTCAGAGCACTGGCTCAGGCCCAGGCTCAGTGGACCAGAGGTGGGTGGGGTCTGCACTTGAGACCGATCAGGGACCAGGACCAGTGGTCTATTAAGCTGCGGAGTCTGAATGTCATCTTGGTTTTCTTTCTTTCTTTCTGTCAGTTGTGGGGCTTGAACTCTGGGTCTGGGCTCTGTCCCTGAGCTCTTCAGCTCACGTCTAGCACTCTAACACCTTGAGCCACATTGCCACATTCAGGTTTCCTGGTGGTTAACTGGAGATAAAAGTCTTGTGGCCTTTCATGCCTGGGCTGGCTTTGAACCACTAGCCTCAGATCTCAGTTTCCCAAGCAGCTAGGATTACAAGCAGGAGCCACCAGCGCCTTCTGGGTTTTCTTATCTACAAAGTAGAGTGGAGAGGTTGGATTCTTACCTCACTCGATTCCTGTGAGTTGCAGTAAACACCCCTAAGGCATCAGAGAACCCACAGGAGGCTGTTACTTCTGCCCCTGCCACTCACAGCACTCTCTCTCCTTCCAGACCAGTCTATGTGTGGAGATCCGATATCAGGCCACTGATGGCACAGTGGGATCCTGGGATGATGGAGATTTCCTGGGAGATGAGTCTCTTCCAGAGGAAGAGAAGGACAGCCAGGAAACAGATGGACTACTCCCTAGCTCCCGTCCCAGCTCCCGACCACCCGGCGAGAAGAGCTTCCGGAGGTAACAAGCAAGACCCTGTGTATGCCCAGGGCCCCTGAAGATACAGGGAGGAGGTCTGGAGCTCCTGGAAGGCCTTCCAAGCCTTCACTCAACCCCAGAGGCTACTGGGAAGGCAATGGAGGCTCAGATCAAGCATATGGAGCCCGGCCTCCCCCAAACCATCAGGGAAACAAAGGAAGTTTCCATTCTAACGTGAAGGAAAGGAACTGGGCCTTCTGCCACTCTCTGGGTAATGGGAATTAGGAGCAGAGGAACCTCTGGCTTTTCTGATCTAAAACCAAGCAGTGATTATCAGGCAGACAGCCTGGCTTGCACCCTGGCCCAGTGAAATGAGACCCAAGGTCTCTTCTCAGCAGAGGGAGGCCATTGGTCCCAGTTTGCACCCAGTCTGTCTGTCCTCTGCTGAGAAGAGTAGGCCATGCCCTGAAAATGTCCTGCCATGCACACGTGACAGGAATCTGTGTCCAGTCTGCTCTTTCTACATGTGCTATTTTTACTAAAAAGGAAATGTGCTTGCATTTGTGCTTACAGTTCAGAGAAAAAGAATCTAGGCTAGCAAAACATAATTCATTGATCCCTGGTCCTTGAGGGGGAAATGTGGGAGGTGTCAGGAAGTGGCAATGCCTGGGCTATGTGTTAGAGTAGGAGCCCTCCCTGCCAATCTCCTTCCACCCTCTTTTTCCCCAGGAAAATTTTCTTAGTCCTTATGCAGAAAAACATGCAGGTTCTCAATCAATTGATGAAACATATGTGCTATAATCAGACAAATTGAACCACTTTTACCCACTCCTTACTGCATGTCCCCCTTCCCCCAAAACATAGGTTTAAGAATCCCTGGTGGGGCCTAGTGGTTAAAGTGCTTGCCTAGCATGCATGAAGACCCGGGTTCGATTCCTCGGTACCATATACATAGAAAAAAGCCGGAAGTGGTGCTGAGGCTCAAATGGTAGAGCTCTAGCCTTGAGAAAGTCCAAGGACAGTGCTCAGGCCCTGAGCTCAAGCCCAGGACTGGCAAAAAAAAAAAAAAAAGAATCCCTGGAACTGACTGCTTCAATCTCTATTGTGACCCTTTTCCCATCAGCCCTTTGTGGGAAAATCAAGGAGGTCTCAAAGAAATAAGTTGCAATTGAGGAGCCCAGAAAAGGCTACTGATGGCAGCTTCTTTGTCTTCGACCACATAAAGGATGAGGAATGGAGATCAAAATGCTAAGGAGAGGAGCAGAGGGGACATGAAATGCTGACACAATGGCTACCACCTGTCTATATCTCCCAACTCCAGCTGAGAACGAGCCAGGCACAGCTGGTTCCAAGTAGATTTAGAAAGGACTTGCAGAGGATAAGCCTAGGAGCCACAGGAGGACCACCCATTATAGGCAGAGGAACACTGTCCTAAACCAGGATGCTAAGGCCCTCTAGACAGCAGCCAGGGGAAAAAGAACTCTCCTGGGGCCTCTGGAGGAGAAAGGGCCCTCTCTGTTGGGAGCCTGTCACCCAGGGAATGCTGAGCCTGTTCCTCTCCAGTTTCCATGGCTCCTCCCCTTCTCCCTCCCTGGAAAGATTCCCTCCTCCCCCGACCCCACATTGTGGGCCTTTCCAGGGCAGCAGCAGGCGTTTCATCTGGAGACTTGGAACTGACCAAGGGTGACAGCCATAGATAGAAGTCCTGGTCTGGCACCACTGTCCTGGTTGGAAGAGAATAAGAGGGTGGGGACTGTTTTTCTCACTGTCACCAGAACTGCCAGTGCAGACCTGAGAGCACCTTGGGGATGGGTGTGGCCACCATGCCACCCCTCTTTCTGCCTGCTTTGCAACCAGCAGGACTCTAGCTCCCAACCCAACCATTGCCCATCACTCTCTGCTCCCATGGTTCCATCTCTTCTGGGCCTTGACCCATCCTGTACCCTCTGAGCCAACATGCTCCCAGCTCCTGCCTCCAGCCAAGAGTTCTGCCCACTCTCTACAAAATATCCCCAGAAGGCAAAAACATTGTCAGGAGACAGTGAGGTACAATGGGGACCCCAGCTCTGTTTGGAGCCCCACTGTCCTATCTGTAAGATGGCCTCATTTACGCCCTCAGAGGTGTAAGGATGAACTGAGATGAGACACTTCCATAGTGCCAAACAGCTTTCATTTCCTTCTTCAGACTCACACCACAATTGCCAGGCACCCGTGGCTCAGGCCTGTAATCTTAGCTACTCAAGAGGCTGAGATCAGAGGACAGAGGATCACAGTTTGAAGCCAGCCTGGGCAGGACAGTCCATGAGACTCTCCAATCAACCTCCAGAAAACAGGAAGTGGAGCTGAGGCTCAAAGTGGTAGAACACTAGCCTTGAACAGAAAGTCTCAGGGACAGCATTCCAGCCCTGAGTTCAAATCCCATGACCAAAAAACAAAAGTCATACCACAATTGTTTCTACCCTGAGCAGTATCGCATCTTGGTCCAGCCCCTTCTCAGTGCTGGCACTCCTATACCATGGGCTTGTCCAATGCTGCCCTCCCAGGAGACTCAGCCACCCTGGGCAAGGTCAAGGGCAGAGGAAGGGGCAGTTGTCTACCTCACTTACCCCTACCTTCCCAGAGAAGAATGAATTGCTAACCTCATGTTCATGCTACTTTGATGCCCAGAATCAGGGTTCCAGCTTCCTGCATGTCAGCATATCTCTACCTCAATGTAGAAAGAGAAGATCTCAGCTCTCAACACACACACACACACACACACACACACACACACACACACACACAGAGTACTTGTGTGCTTGCACACACATTCTTCACATGTCATTAGGAAACTGAGCATACCACTGGGTGCTGGGCTGGGTTGCTGACACTGTCTCTAGGAGTCTAGGATAAAAGGAGCCTAAGCTTTCACCTTAGAGCTGAATTCTAGAGCCTGGAGACTTACCTCTAGATTCTTTCATTCTACCACTTTCTCCTCTTCTCTATCTGACCTTGCCCTTCAACTTTTCATGACCCCCACCTCTTTCTGCTGTGCAGGCGCTTCTCTCTCCCTGCTGGGCTACTCTCTGGTGGGTCTCTCTCAGAAGTAAGTAGTGACAAGAGCCACTCTTCTAATCCTCCTTAGGGTTATCCTGAAAATCCAGCGAGGATCTGTGGGAGACAGGGACCTCTCTCTGGTACCTGGGGGAAAGGGCAGCTGAGATCTGAGGATCACAATTTAGAGCCAGCCTGGGCAGGAAAGTCCACGAGACTGTTATCTCCAATAAATTACCCCCCAAACAAAGCTGGAAGTGGAGTTTTGGCTCAAGTGGTAGAGTGCTCGCCTTGAGCAGAAACAAAGCTTAAAGACAGTGCTCTGGCCCTGAGTTCACACCCTAGCAATGGCACAAAAATAAAAGAAACAGTTGTCCTTGGAGGAACAGGAGGATGGAACCAGTAAAACTCCCACCTCAGTTTCCCACTGGCTCCCAGGAGCCTCTGCTCCATTGGAACTAGCCCTAACCGAGTATCCTAATGGGGTCCCCACTGCAAACTAGCCAGCTAGGTCAGAGCTAGAGTAGCCGAGATCACCTCTCCTTCTTTGCCATGAACGTCTCTGCTCAGTGGGCTTAGCTGGGTGTTGACTAATGTAGACCCTTTTGAGTTACAAGTCTGACCCACTGAGTTTAACAAATGTTGGCTGGCCAATGCTGGCCTTGGGTTCACTGGACTGGGGCCTTAAGGACCCCAACTGGCTGGATATGGCATCAAGTCTGTCTGTGCCAAGATAGTGTACAAGGAGAGGAAACAAAGGTAGTGATGGTTCACTTTCTTTTCTTCAGCCACATTGCCACAGCACGGGGGAGGCACTGAAAGAACATTCTAGAAGGCTTGCAAGAAGCCACCCTAAAGCAAGATGGAAGCATCATTCTTCCCCTGCTCAGAACCCTGGAGAGATCGTTCACTTACTTTCTTCTCAGCAGCCAAATACTCTGCCTAGCAGAACCTCCTCCTTCCCAAAGCAGGCGCAGCCCACTTTTCCTGGAGGACCCCAGAGCTTGGGAGCTCCTGCCCCCCTGGAGGGGACATGGGGATGCAGTAGGAGAGGAGCAAGCCCCCAGGAAGGGCAGCTCCTTTCTGTCATCACCAGATCTCTTCCTGGAAAGGAGACTCAGCTGAGCCTAGGGTCCTGGGACCCTTGCATAGTAGATCTGGGCTTGCTGAAGGAGAGGTTATGGGGTAAGGGATCTGTGGGATGAGACCCCCCTTAGGAAGTGTGGGGGTAGCAGGGCAAGGGGCTAAAGCTACACCCTCTCACTTATATCCCCTTGTCTCCTCATTTCTTCCCCTGACTCAGAAAAGGCAGAGAGAAGACCCAGGGAGGCAGAGATGGCAAGCACAAGTAGGTGTCCCCGGCCAGAGCAGGGGTGCTGGCTCCCCACACAAGGCTGCAGCGGGTGGGCTGGGCCATCTGCAAGGACATAGCAAGGAAGGGCTGTCCTGGAGGAGCAGCCTTCGCATGGGAGGTCTCCCCCTTGCATCCTGGAGGGGGGACTCAGGGCGGGATAAGGTGTGGGTGGACAGGTAGCTGGACCTTCTGATTTGCATTCTTGCTTTTTTTGGAATTCTTTTCTCCTTTCTGTGTCCTGTTCCCCCTCCACTGCCCTGCTTAGCAACCTCCAACACTGCAGGTCAGGCCCCTAAGCTTCCCAGTGAGGGAGGGAGTGGCTCAAGGCCAAGGGTGAAGGGCACAAGAAGTTAGTTACCATCCTCCAGTCTACACAAGACTGAGCATTATCCATATAGCCCAGGAGGCCCCAAAGAAGGCAAGTTCTGGATACTGTGTGGCTGTAGGGCATGGCAGTGGCATAAAGACCCAGGGAGCTAAAGAGAGATGACCATTCTCTGCTGGCCCTCACAATCTCCATTCCCCCTCCCCCTCCCCCTGGTTTTCTAGGGAAAGGAGACATAAGGCTGTCTGAGAGAGGAGATGAGGAAAGGACCCCTGATGAGAAGGGGCAGCCACAAGGGGCTGACCAGCCTGGCAGCCTGGAGCCAGGCCTTATAGGGCCCCCATGAGCACATTGTCTCTGAGGCGACTGGCATTATAGGGAATTTCATAAACGTCACAAGCAGGCCTGAACACACTGGAGGAGGCCTCTGGCCAACTCCAATTTTTTTTTTTTTTTTTTTTTTTTTTGCCAGTGCTGGGATTGAGCTCAGGGCCTGAGCACGGTCCTTGGACTTTCTCAAGGCTAGAGCTCTACCACTTGAGCCTCAGCACCATTCCGGCTTTTTCTTTTGTATGTATGTGGTACGGAGGAATTGAACCCCGGCCTTTGTGCATGCTAGGCAAGCACTCTACCACTAGGCCAAACTCCCGCCCCAACTCCAATGTTTTAGATGACGAATCTAAGTTCCAGAGAAAAGCAGAGAAGACGTAGGGCAAAAACACAGGGAATGGGCCGGGAGTTTGGCCTAGTGGTAGAGTACTTGCCTAGCATGCATGAAAACCCGGGTTCGATTCCTCGGTACCACATACATAGCAAAAAGCCGGAAGTGGTGCTGAGGCTCAAGTGGTAGAGCTCTAGCCTTGAGAAAGTCCAAGGACAGTGCTCAGGCCCTGAGCCCAAGCCCAGGACTGGCAAAAAAAAAAAAAAAAAAAACCACAGGGAGTCTGGCTACTATCCTCATAACTGACCCAGGAAATGGAAAGCACATGACTATAGTCTAAAGTCAAGTCTTTTCAAATATAACCAATGATAACTAAAAAGCCAGGATGTGGTTTTTATCTTACAGATATGGAAACTGGGCCCCAGAGACACTAAGATTTATTCAGAACTGTAGCCCTAGTGTGATTTTGCAATGAGGATACAGGGGGAAATGCTACAATTGTGTTTATAGTGGTCTGAGCTCATCGACATGGGGCCTGAGGAATCTGTATATTGTTAAGATCCCAGGGAATTCATGGTCTCATCTGAAAGCATATTGAGTTGCAGTCATGCTTCTTTTATTTTATTATTTATTTTTGCCAGTCCTGGGCTTGAACTCAGGGCCTGAGCAGTGTCCTTGGACTTTCTCAAGGGTAGAGCTCTACCACTTGAGCCTCAGCACCATTTCCGGCTTTTTTCTATGTATGTAGTACCAAGGAATTGAACCCAGGTCTTCGTGCATGCTAGGCAAGCACTCTACCACTAGGCCAAACTCCCGGCCCCACGGTCATGCTTCTTATATACCAGCACTAGCCATGACACACAGCTCCATGCAGGGACCTGAGAAATGGAAATGTTCACAGGTGCTCAGGAAAGCCAGAAGCCTGAGGCAGAATGGGGTGGCAAGGCTTGGAGAGGGAACCAAGCTGCAGGAATCCGAGGCAAGTGGGTGATGATGGGGCCGCTGAGCTGGAGGCTCTCTGAGGCGAGGCACCACAGTCCAGGTTTCTCTGTGGCCTCCTAGATATTAGGGGCTTATAAATGAAGGGAAAGTTTCCCATGGAGATGATGGTGTTCAAAAGACCTTTGTGATGTCTAGCTCTCCAGTCTGTTCTCAGCCAGACGCACACTGATCTGATCCCTGAGACAGGCATCAGCGAGGGTACAAGATGCCTCATTGTGGCACACTTGGTATACATGCCATACATGGCCCTATTCCATTCTAATTGTTGACTATCTCACATTCGTGTCTGAGCTAAAGTAGGCTGGCGGGTAGTAGTAGTTTAATGTGTGCAGCAATGGATTACAGAAAGCATAAGGAAATGGGATTTTTAATTAGAGATGGAACAATTTGGAAAGTCTTTTTAGCCTGGGGTAAGGAACAGTTTGCAATGTGGAAGGCGATGGTGCTGCAAAGCAGATTGGTTTCTATCTCCACTAAAGGGAGCCAGGTGGAAACAGAAGTAGCAATAAGGAAACCTTAACAATTAACCCAGAAGGAATGGATGCTCCCCGGTCACGTGGGTCTCGTGGGGCTGCTTTGTGGGAGATGGAAAACATATTTCCAGGATGCCATTCTTTTTTAACTTGGGGGGAAAATGGGCCCCAGAAAAGACTGAAAAGCCAGCTTTCCTGGCCCTCCTGGCATTAGGGTGAGTACGTGAGGGTCTCTCAATTCCTTGGTACAACAGAAATGTGTGCAAACAGGCCAGTTTGGAGACAGGCTAGTCTTTGTAGAGAGACCTAGAGATGATGTGCCGGGATAGAGTACTTGCCTATCCTGAGTAAGGCCCTGGGTTCAATTTCCAGCACTTTAAAAAACAAAGGTTCATCAGATTCATGTTCAGGGAGTTATTCTAACTAACCTGCTTTCAAAACCATTTGTGATTCCCTCCACTTGGGGTAGAGAAAACAGAAGAAGCTGATGAAGGGAAACATACCTATACGTTTTGAAAATCTGGCTATTTAAACAATATGAAGCCAGGTGCAGTGGCTCATGCTTGTAATCCTAGCTACTCAGGAAGCTGAGATCTGAGGATCAAGGTTCAAAGCCAGCCCAGGCTGACTCTTATCTCCAATTAATCACTAGAAAAAAATGGGAAGTGAGGCTGTCACTCAGGGGTAGGGCGGTAACTTTGAGCTGAAGAGCTCAGGGATAGTGCCTAGGCTCAGAGTTCAAGCCCCACCACCCATTAAAACAAACAAACAACAATGTAGAGAAATACCACAGACATGCCCATACTTCTCTTAGACAGGAGTTTGTCTATCCCAATTACCTGAGCCTTGAGCAGAGGAACCCTGACAGTTCCGGCCAAAGATGGAAGCCTTGAGCAGGAAATAGAAACATCAAGCAGTTAATTTACAGGCATATCCCTCTGAGTCACAACTTCTGGAATAATCCATAAACACCGGATCTGTAAAGCAACTCAGGTCACCAGGAGACTTGGGCACAGGTTCCGGTCCTAGCGAGCGTCAGGCTCTCCCTAGGACCCCAAGTGCCTCCCAGAACCCAGGAGCATGTTTCTGAGTCATAGAACGCACAAAGAAATCATTAGATCCATAAATGAAGGGTTTGCAATAAGCATACGCCTTGTAAATTTCTTTTTTCTAGAGAGAATTACCAGTGGAATGCATCATTCTGTGACTGAATGGAGCAGCAGGAAGCATATGCGATTCTAAATCTTCAAGGGTTTATTATAACAGAAATCTAATCAACAAATTATATTTTTTTAAAAATTGATCTTTAATACAAGTAGATAATCTGCAGTATTTTTCTGACTAAATGAACATTTACTTCTTAATTTTCCTTTACCATTTGCCAAGTACAGCTAATTCTGCTCTCCAGACTTGATGAGCAAGAAGGGCTTTTTCTCTAGGGAACTCCTGATCCATCAGATACAGTGGGCAATGGCAGAAATGACGTCATGCTCGGAAGCCCCTGGAATAGAGTAAAAGCCAGGCTTCCTCAGGCAAGGCCTAATGCTGGGGTTAGAGTACAGTTGGAACTCTTCTCTTAAGCCTTCCCTTCAGAGAACCGTTCCCACTTGTCTCTAATCCACTTACTGATCTGCTCCATCTTATATCACCAACTAGTTTAGGTTTTTGGCAGTCATTTCCCAAATGTGGCTAGTTATTTTTTAAATAAGCTCATTCTCTGTGGGACTTTTTTTTTAGTTCCACAGAAGTAATTTATTTAAATCTGCATTTCTTTGATTACAAGCAAAATCAAACAAGTTTCATATTATTATGGACATTTATATTGTCTTCAGTGCCTATTTGCCTAGTTGTAGCTTGTCCCTCTGTTTCTTTTTCTTTCTTTCTTTTCTTTTCTTTTTCCAGTCCTCAGGCTTGAACTTGGACGGTGGCCTGGCCATTGTCCTTGGGCTTTCTCAAGACTAGAGCTCTACCACTTGAGCCACAGCATCACTTTGGGCCTTTTCTGTATATGTGGTACCAAGGAATCAAACTCAGGGCTTTGTGCATGCTAGGCAAGCACTCTACCACTAGACCATGCTCCTGGCCCCTCTGTTTCTTTTTCTGTGGGATTGTACAGATAATGTCCCAATCTGCAAATGGTGCAAGCACAGGAACCATAGCCACACCTATGAGTTCAGGCCCTGCAACTTTTCTTTGCCAAAATTCCCAATGGTAAGGATGGAGTTTCACTCAGAGTGTAGTCAGACATCATTGAGACAAAACAGACAGGACAGGGTGGAAATACTACAGGCCTAGGAGACAGGAGCATCGTACTCCTCTCTTAATGGTGCCACTCACACAATGTTTTCTCCTCTCTTAAGTTTTACCATTGGTTGGGTTGGGAGAGACAGGTATCCCTTACAGGACTGGTAAGAAGATGAGACAAATGAACATCTGGAAACGGTCTGGGTGAACAATAGTTGCTTAAGAAAAGTTATGTAGTCTCTTTTAGGCCATTCCATGTGTTTTATATGAATGTATGTATGTACAACTTATCTTCTCTTAATGTTATTTTTGAGATGGTTCCAAAGACATCAGATTTCCTTTTATAGAGTCCCTGTCATCTTTCACTTTCTTTCTAGGTTATAGCCCAGAAAATGGGGCCAGACAGCAGGAATATCTGTGTCACACCAGCCTTCTTCCATTCCTTATGGGAAATCTACAGACATGCCAGTGAGCTGGCACCATATTAAAGACATGATCCTTGCTTATCTCTCCCTAGGAAACAGACTCTGCTGTGTATTTAAATAGTAAAGATTTGGATAGGGCCAGCCTCAGGGAGTAAGATATGCCTCCCAATCCTAAATTGAGGGGCATGCGGGTTCTAGACCACCTTTCCATGGACATATGTGTTTTCTCCAACTTCCCTTTAGAGACATACACTGTCATGCCACCACAGGGGGATGCAGACCCAAGGTTGGTGGACTTTGCTGTAATCTAGCCCAGGATAGGCCAGCACCCTCCTCCCTGCGGGCCTACAGGATGACAGCCACACCCAGGAGGAGGAGAATGGGAAGTGGAGGGAGTCAGGTATCCCACTCATACAATATGGATGGGGTAATGGAATACCGCACCTTACCCCACGGATCCTACTGTTGGCCCCTCCTGGCTCTAAGGACTGGGCTGCAGGGACATCACTGAAGGGCAGTGAGGACCTCCACCCCACCCCGGGGCTCCTTGACTGCAGACCCTTCACTAGGGCACAAGGCCACCACCGAGCCAGAGGAAGAGGTAGGAACTATGGAGTCTACCATAAGTTCCAGAGGGGTGGAGAAAGGGTGGATTCTGCAGTAGGGATGGGACAGTAAATGGGACAAAAGCCGGGACCAAAGAAAGACAGACAGAGAAAGACTCATTTCTTCTTCCATACTGAGGAGCAAGGAGAATCCCTGGGCACAGAGAGGGTGGAGAAAGACAGGCAGGCAGTCCTTGCACATCAGAGCTGAGACCTGAATAGCTAATGTTGCCATCTCCCACCTCCTCAGCCTCTCCATCCCCCCCCACCACCACTTACCCTTGAGCCCTGCTCTTCAGTTCTGATGCTCTGCCTCCAATTTCTGGCTTTCTTTTCCACCCACTGTGGCAGGGTGCAGGGTCAGGGAGGATGAGGTTGGATACTTTGCAAAACTCAGACTGGACTGAGGTGGGTTGGGGGGCCAGGCTTTTGAAAAGGGCAAGACCCTAAGACACTCCAGGTATGACCTCCTTCCAGCTCTGAGCCACCTCCCCCAATTGGCTGGGGTTCCCCCCAGTCTTGTGAAAGGGTGTCAAAGAGGGAGGCGTGGGTTTCCCCTCTGATTTGGGAAATTAGACCCCTAATTTATCTTGGGTCTGGTAGGTAAGGAGTTGGGGTACCTTTCTGAGTCTCTGTGTTTGGCTCTTGTGTGTTGGGGTGTTTCCCTTGGTGTTCGCCTCCCTCCACCTCACTCTGGCAGTCCCCCCACAGAGCAGGAAGGAGTGTGTTCTCCGCCATGAAGCTGGGCAAGAGCAGATCCCACAAGGAGGAGCCCCAAAGACAAGGTAGGACTTCTCACCTTCTGGTCCCCTGCAATCTGATCTCCATCAAACTCCTCCCCGACGTGGCTCCAAACAAGCTTCCTCAGGCTTGATCAACCTGAGCCATGTGGGCAGGTCCTAGCCTCCCACTGGCTGGCGAGGAGCCAGGCCCTTCTCTGTGAGCTGTGGTCCTTTAGGGGGATGAGGGTGGGGCGCAGAGAGCCTAGGTAGGCCTGCTTTGGAGACTCTTCCTAACCTCATCACTCTCTATCCTTCCTTCATGTTACAGAAAAGCCTTAGAGAAGGGAATAGCAGGAAATGTGCTTTAGCCAATTCCCTGTTTCTGGGGTGGGAAAATAGATGGAAGAGTGCTTGTTGAAGGGAAAGACCCACTGGCCTGTCATCTCACCAGACTGGCCTCTACTGGCAGGCCCTGAAGGTCTGAAGAGAAGCCAGATCAGGTCTGGGAAGATGTGGTGGCCTGTGGCACTGGTCCCTCACAAGCATCCAGATGGGACAAAACAGCTGTTTATGAGGGTGATCAAGAAGATAAGTAGAAGACAAGGGGAGAAATAGAGTGGAGAAGGGAGCTGTGTGTACCCCCATTATATGTACACCATCAGGGCTCCCTGAAAGCCCCTGTGAGGACTATTGGCCCCAGAAGCTCTCTCCCTACCTCTTACCTTCTGCCAAGTCTAGCTATTGGATGAGACTCAAACCCACCATTTCTGGGTAGCTTTTCAGAATCACTCCATTCCATTAGGATAATACAAGCTTGTGCCGGGTTAAGTCCTCAATTCTATCTTCTGGTCACCATTCTTTACATGGCGCAGTAACTTAAGTCTTTCTATCCCTATCTATGACACATGAGTGCTGTCTGTCTTATCAGATCTTAATTATAAGGACCAAAGAGACATATGCCTGGCATTGTGCTGGGTCTGTGTAATAGCCACTCATTTAAAGGTAGTTATTGTAAGGAGAAGTATGAAAATATAGGTTCTTTATATCCTACCTTTTTCCATAAAGAATATTCAGTGCTTTAGTGAGTAGTGTTTAATAAAATTAAAAAAAAACAAGACCAGACTATGAATTAATTTAAAAAAAAAAACAAGATTAGTTTTAAACACAACAAATATATAGGCTCTAATAGTCTACGTAGATTCTAACAAGTAAATTTTATATTTGACTCCGCTGTCTCTCTGCTTTCTGCCCCTTCCCTCTGCCCACTTCACCTGCCCTTCCCCAGATGAACCGGCAGTACTAGAGATGGAAGACCTGGACCACCTGGCTATTCGGCTAGGGGAGGGGCTGGATCCTGACTCGGTGTCCCTAGCCTCTGTCACTGCTCTCACCACCAATGTCTCCAACAAGAGGTGAGTGGGCAGTAGTCTGTAGCCTCAGCTGCCTCTAGGCTGTCAGAAGGAATAACAGAGCTTTCTAGGTTTGGGATTTGGGTGGAGGAAAATTAGGCCCAGGACAGCTTCTTCCCAGCTTTGTCCCTTTCTTCTTGTCCTCAGAGATCCTTCCTACTTCTCTCCCTGTGAAACAGAAAATAGCAGCTGTGACCTGTGCCTGGGTCACTAAATCCCTCTGGGATCAGCCCATGAGGAAACTTGTTGGCCTAATGTTCATTCTCCTGTTGACGTCTACTTTTGTCATCCCTCTCTGTTGGGGCCTTTGAGCGCAGCTAGTCACCATTCTGTTGTCCTTAAGTGTTTGCAGACCATGATTCTGTCTCTCAACCCTTCTGTAAGGTTCAACCATTGCCAGTATCCTCCTCCCTCAAAGAAGACCCCTCTCTTCAAGCTTAACAGTGCATTCTCCTCCTCAGATCTAAGCCAGATATCAAGATGGAGCCAAGTTCTGGGCGGCCCATGGACTACCAGGTAGGTGGTGGAAGCCTGCAAGTCTCTGCGTTCAACCCTGCTGTAGTTTAAGGTGTAGAGTCTGCAGCGACATCTGAGGGTCATAACAAATCAGTCTGAGTAAACCTGTTCCTGGATGGGATTTCCACCAAAGTGGACCAGTGCAAACTCAGGCAAGGGCTCTACTCATTCTCTTTGTGTAGCCCTAGTTATCATAGGGATGATGGACTCACTAAAGCTATGAAGGAACCAAGGAGAAACCACACACACACACACACACACACACACACACACACACGCACTTCACATAATTCAAATACGACCTTTTGAAGGAAGCTCTTCGGAATGAGTTTTGAAATTGTTGTTCTCCGTTCTTCTTCTAATGCTGAACATAAAGTAACCTATTCTCTTTTAATAGAATATGGGTAGTTTTTCTCCTTCTTTTTGCTTCTCCTTTTTTTTTTTTTTTTGCTTGTATGTTTCTACCAGAGACAAAAAGGTTGTGACAGGAAGGCGCATGCGTGTTTGTGCACATGCTGGGCCTAGGACTTTTCCTGAACTTTTGGCTCTAGGCTAGTGCTGTACCACTTGACCCACAGCTCCTCTTCTGGCTTTTTGGTGATTAACTAGGGAGAAGAGTCTCATAGACTGTTCTCTTTGGGATGGCTTTGAACCACTGTTCTCAGGTGTTACCCTTTGGAATAGCTCCAAACATTTTTAAAACCTTGTGAAATAAATGAAACCGTTATTGTATTTAACCTGACAGTATGATAAAGTATCTCCTAATAGGTTCATTCACAATACAACTATGTGTGTGTGTGTGTGTGTGAGAGAGAGAGAGAGAGAGAGAGAGAGAGAAAGAGAGAGAGAGAGAGAGAGAGAGAGAGAGAGAGAGAGAATGCTATTAATATGCAAATGTGAAGTCATTTGCAATAAATTTAACACAAAAAGCAGTAGGCAAAAGGCACAGAAATTGTGCCTTGGAGAATTTAACTGATGAATTAGCCCTCAAAAGCATCCACAGCTGGTGGGGGGGGGGGGGGGAGTCTTAGCAGAAACTGGGTCCAGGAAGGATTCTGGGGGTGCAGAACCTTCCAGAAGGCAAGATGCACTGGAAGGAGGCCTAGAGGGGATGAGCCCGCCAGATACCTGCGCCCTTGGATGGAGCATGTGAAGGCCTGCTGTTCACACCTCAAAGGCACCAAGCCACCTTCACCTCCCCATCAGGGCAGTGCAGACATTCTTGCATCTCTCCTTTTCCCTCTCTTCTCACCAAGCTACCACATTGTCAGCTCCAAATCTCTCTCCAGCTTGTACTCTGCTTTCATCTCCCAGCCGCTGACCTGAGGCTCCAGCCTGAGCTCTGTTGCTGCCTTCCCTTCCCCCTGTCTCCCCACTTTCACACTGCCTTCTCCATCCTCCTGTCGCCACTGCAGTCACCCATTGCAGCTCTGGTCATGTCACCCCGGAGGTGATGGGAGATGAGGATGTGTCAGAAGAGCAGAACTGGGGTTTACTAACTCTCATCTCCAGCTGCCAGCTGATGTTCTTCACGCATGATCAGATATCCCAAAGCAAGCCTCTGAGAACTGTTATTCTCCAGTTCCTCTAAGACAGAGGAGTAGCTGTGCCATTGTCCTGGGGAGGCTTTTCATGATGCCATGTGGGGACTCTGACCCTTGTCTCAGAAGCAGATGGTAGAGTGACCTGTAGAAAAGGACTTGACTGGTCAGGTTGTACCAGATATGGCTCCCTTTTCCCCTTCTTCTTTAAAATAGAGCATTTTCCTGGACTATTCCCATTGGCAGTGGAGTTTCTATCGTGTGTGTGTGTGTGTGTGTGTGTGTGTGTGTGCATGTGCCTGTACTGGGGCATGAACTCCACTGGGCCTTGTAGTCTTGCTTGGCTTTTTCATTCAAGCTTTCATTCTACAAATTGAGTCACACCTCAATTTACAGCTTTTTGCTGGTTAATTAGACATGAGTCTCACAGATCAGATAAAGAGTCTCACAGGCCTTCCTGCCTGGGCTGGCTTTGAACTGCAATCTTCATATCTTAGCTTCTTGAGCAGCCAAGGTTATAGATGTGAGAGACCAGCACCCATCTCTATCTTCTTAATATGCTGATGAGAATGACCCATCCCTTTCTGCAGAACACAAAAGAATGGCCATTATTTTTCTTCATTTCAAGGGCTATGCAGTGTACCTCGCCAGGCAGGACTAGGAGCATGCAGGAGCAGGGGCTTTCTTCCCCAAACACAATGCCTCATGCCTAAGGGCCTTATCATGTACTCTCAGGCTTCCCTCCAACCAGCAAAACAAGCCCTATGGGTCCTCTCTTCACTCACCTCTCAGCACCATCCGACCCTCCTCTCTCCTCCTCAGATCCACCTCCCACCTGCTGTGGTAGCCAATGCCAGCTACACTCCATAGAAGAAAATATGAATCCTGAAACAGGGGAGGGGTCAAAGGGTCATTGTGGGTCCAGCCTCAAGATAGAAGACACCAGAACCAACCAAGCTCTAAACATGGGGAAGGTTAATCACCACTGGTGAACCTGTGGTACACACCAAAGCCATGAGTGCTTATACAGCAGCTTTTTTGTGTGTGTGTGTATGGGTCATGGGGCTTGAACTCGGCCTGGGCACTGTCCCCGAGCTCTTCAGCTCAAGGCTACCGCCTTACCTTTGAGCCAAGCCCCACTTTCTGTTTTCTAGAGGTTAGTTGGAGATAAGAGTCTCAGGTCCTTTTGTACCCAAGCTGGCTTTGAACCTCGATCCTCAGGTCTCAGCCTCCAGAGTAGCTAGGATTATAGGCGTGAGCCACCATGCCCAGCTTAGAGCAGCTATTTGAGAGGAGGCAGCTAGTTGGAGTTAAGGATGGAATTTTTAAACTCTAGCATAAAAAAAGCAAACATAGACCTATAATCCTAGCTACTCAGAAGGCTGAGATATGAAAGATCTTAGTTCCAAACCAACTGCAGCCAGGACTGGCCATGAGATTCTTACCTCCAATTTACCACCAAAAAGCTGGAAGTGGAACTGTAGCTCAAGTGGTAGAGCACTAGTTTTGGGGGAAAGAGAGCTCAGGAACAGTGCCAGGCCCTGAGTTCAAGCCCCAGAATCACTTCCCCCAAAAAGGATGCATACAAGTTAAAATTCTATAAACTACTATACAAAGAATATTCTAGAAGGTCTTCTAGTGTCTGTTTACTCTCTTCACAGTAAACTTATCAAAGCTAAGTTAATGAACCCAACTTTCTTTTTAGTTCCCTGAAGAAACAGTGATTACTGAAACTTTCTGAAGCACAGATTCTAAGATTTCACCCTAGCCTACTTGCAGCTCCAAATAGGAATGTTTGCTTTCATGGTTCAAGGATGACTTAAACATATAAATGTCTTCATTTTCTGTATCCATGATTTGTGGGCTTAAGGAAATTGCCCTGAGTAATAGAAACTGAAGTTTCTATTTTCTTAATTCAGATGCGTGAAATTTTCCTGGCCTTTAGAATAGTTACAAGATCTTATGGACACAATGGGTGGTAATTTTAGCACTGATCCTTTTTTATTTCACTAAAAGACAAAATAATTCTCACAAGCAAAATAGTATTTAGAAGTTGCATCGAAGCATAGCAACTACAATACCAATTTCCCAAGGTGAGAATATAAAAGAACAACCATTAGGTTTCCTTAGCACACTGGCTGCAAAGGCTTTGGTACAGTGCAAGTTCGAGTCCTGTGGAACATTCCTAAGCATCACACCCATCCCCGCCTACTTCAAGATCCACGTGTCTGGAGGCAGAGTCTATGGGAAAGATCACTTACTACAATGCTTGTGTTTCACATGCTTTCCACTCTTCCTGAAGCCTTTTGAGCCACCATTATCTTGCTTGACCCTCACACAACCTTGTGGGCAGCGAATCTCTCTTCAGGTAACTGAAGAAAATGGTTTCTCAGTAAGCCCACATGGTTCTCGCCACTTGGACCTGGCAGAGTAAGGGGCTGAACAGAGCTCAATGTCAAGTTCAGCATCCCAAGTCTGTAGTTCTATTTTACCATGGCCACCCTAATGGGATCTGACACCTAAACGTCCAAAGCAGAAACAAATAGCTTGAAGAGCAGTCATATCAGAAATTATGAAACAACCATCTCTCCCTCCCTCCATCCCTCCCTCTCTCTACACACATACATATATATATGCCTTTTTATATCTTTTAGTTATATGTTTTAGATATGTACTTGTATATATATTCTAACTATATATGGCCTTATAAATGTCCACATAAATATTTATGTGTATTTATATATAAATATCGATATACAAATACATGCACACACATGTACACATGAACACACACATACACACAGATGCTTAAGATCTATAAACCAGTAATTATAGTAAGTTCCATGAGGGGAAGAAGTTTGCTTCAATTCCACCTTAATTAATGCAAGTGAATGAAGACTTTGAGGCTTAATTCCTGTCTACAGGACACCGCTGAGGTGTGTTTGGTGGCCCTCCCTGAGACACAACTGTAGGGCGGAGAACTGGTTTTGAGGCATTGCCTAGGGGCGCAAAAGCCCAGTGGTACACATCTATTGGTAGAGGCAGGAGGATACAGAGTTGGAGGCCAGACCCAGTGGAATGAGTGCAACCCATTTCAAAAGCAAAATGAGTGAAGGGGTGACATTGTCAAAGAAGAAATGTACTAACTAACTGAAACTAGCCCCTCTGTACGTCACCTTTATAATAACAGTAAAAAAATAAAACATTTTTAAATACAAAAAAAACCTGCCACAAAAGAGCTGGGGGTATGACTCAAATAATAAAGTTTTTACCCAGGATGTACAAACTGTAGATTCGATCCCCAGTACACTCCCCTAAAAAAGAGAAACAGACAGAAGGGGAGAGGGGAGGAGGAGAGGGAAGGGGGAGATGGAAAGGAAGCTGAGAGAAGAGAAGAGAAAGGGGAGGGCAGGGCCACAAAAGAGGAGGGGAGAAGAAGGGGAAGGGAGGGGGGAGGGACAGGAGGGGGGAGGGAAGGGGAAATGAATCTCCCCCATTGATGGAATTAGTTAAGAGCACTGCGTTTGGAAATGCCCCCTCTCCAGGGAGTTCTAGTAAATGCTGCCTCTGAGGGCCGGGTGTGAGCCAGGCGGGCTCTCTGACCCCAGGGCTCCAGCAGGCCCAGGTTTTTGGGTCCTGGAGCTCCCTGTGCCTTCCCCTGCCTGCAGGTCAGCATCACCGTGATCGAGGCTCGGCAGCTGGTGGGCTTGAACATGGACCCGGTTGTGTGTGTGGAGGTGGGCGATGACAAGAAGTACACATCCATGAAGGAATCTACTAACTGCCCCTACTACAATGAGGTCAGTGGTTCCGTGGCTGCGTGGGAAGGGGCATCCTGAGACGGGCACCCAGCCCAGCAGCGCAGCTAGGAGTCAACAGCCAACCAACCCTACCCCACCTAGGCACTCTCCTAAGCAGCCAGGCGTATCAGCACCATCAGAGCTTGTCACTGCGTCCCATTACTTGTCCAGATTCCTGGACCTCGTTCAGTCCACAGTCCTCTGATGGCTGAGATGGTACCTGGAGGCCTTCTGGAGGGAGAGGGGGCCTCCAGGTGGTGAGGGGTACTGAGCTGGCCCAAGTGACACAGCTGTGTCCTGTGTCCCCAAGGGGGACAGGAAGAAAACCTGAACACCTTCTATTCTTCAGCTTGAGCCTGGCTGAACTCAGGTGTGTGACTCCCAGGCCCCAGGTCCCTTGCTCAGGATGGTGGCATTAGGACACTAGGGCTGGATGTGTCCTGATGTCAGGACATCCTGACTGGAAAAGCCTCTGGCCTAGACACGAGTCCACATTTCCCAATGGCCATGGAGACCACCCTGGCCCGCCATGGTTATTTGACAGTGGCAAAGCCATGTTGTCTAACTCAAGGGCTCCCTGTGTACCGGGCCCTGAGTCTTATATTTTATTCAAATTGCTTCCTTCTTCCAAGGTGCAGAGCAGATTCCCAGTTCTGTAGCTGCCCCGAAAACTCATACTCATTCTGCAGAACAGCCTCTCTTGCCCTCTCTGGGTCCGAGGTCAGCACCCTCTGTCTCTGAGCAATGATATCTAGAATTGCAGGATATTTTCTCTGTCTCCCTGGTGGTATGGGGCCTCCATTGCACTGCTGTGGCCAGCTCAGAGCCGGCAGGTGTTTGTCAGGCCTGGTAACATTCTGCTGTGTGAATTCTCTGTGTATCTGCTGAGGACCAGGTTATGGTATGAAGGCCAGCAGACAGACTGCCATGTGCAGACAAGGGCCTGTCCCCCTAGTTAAAGCTAGATGCCATTTCCTTTCTGCTCCTTCTTTACCTACACAGTGTTTTAAGCCCAGCCATGACAATCCATGGATGCTCAGGGACAGCAGCCAGGGGACTCACCCATCCATCCATCAAGGCCATCCCCAATCCCCTGTGCCTCTTCAGGGACTACTTTATTCCCTCCTCTGTTCACAGTGAGCACGTGAGCCTCTCCTTCCCCTCCTCCCGGTCTCACTTTAGTCTCTACAGCTTTCCTTGCCCCTACAACACCACTGCAACCTTGCTCTAAAGACAGCATCCACTGTCATCCTCTGCCTTGGCTGCCAGTTCCTCCATTCTACTGTTCACTCCCCGGAGCCCCTTCCTTCATGCTGGCCTCAGACATGTCCTCCTTCCTGAGGCTCACACAGCACACTGCTATGTGTTGGTGATCCCCAAACCTAGAGCTCCACCTATCTCTCAAGGACTGTGCCACCCACGGACAGCACCCCCTGGAGCTCCCTGGGCTGGGCACACCACCAGCCAGCCTTTCAGAGCCTTTGCCTGTGCTCATCTGTATGCCTGGCCAGGTCCTCTTAAGTCAGCCTAACAGCTTCACCCACAGTCCCCATGTGAAGTCCCTGGAGTCCTGACACCATGAACACCTCAACACAGGAGTAAACTGAGGCTCAAGAAAGGAAGTGATGAAGCTGAGAGCTGGTGGCTCCATACCTGTCATGGTAGCTACTCAGGTGGCTGAGATTTGAGGATCGTAGTTCGAAGCCAGCTCAAGCAGGGAAGTCTGTGAGACTCTTATCTCCAATTAACCACAGACAAAATGTGGAACTGTGGCTCAAAGTGGTAGAGTGTTAGCCTTGGGCAAAGTGTCTAGGCCCTGAGTTCAAGCTCCATGACTCATGACTGAGGAGAGAAAGAAAGAAAGAAAGAAAGAAAGAAAGAAAGAAAGAAAGAAAGAAAGAAAGAAAGAAAGAAAGAAAGAAAGAAAGGAAGGAAAGAAGGAAGGAAGGAAGGAAGGAAGGAAGGAAGGAAGAAAGAAAGAAAGAAAGAAAGAAAGAAAGAAAGAAAGAAAGAAGTGGTGGAACCAACAGTAACAGCCACATGTGGCTGGTTGTGAAAGCTAGTGCTTCTACCCATCATGCTTCAGTGTGAGGGTCCACCGCCAGACACGTGTGTGCCCTTGGGGGGGGGGTGCCAGCCTGGATCTCTTTGACAATGCTACCTTCTTTCCCCCACCTGCATGTGGACTAAAGCAGAAGCCCCTCTGCTCACTGACCCCGCCCTTATCTCCAGCCCTTGCACCTTGCCAAAGGACACGGATGGGACCAAAGCGGAACAAAGCAGCTCATAGCATGAGCTATGAGGATGGGTCACACCACATCTTCATTTTACAGTCAAGTAAATGCTCACACTACACCACAGTTCATCCATTCTCTTTTACCTTTTGTTGCTTTTGTGCCAGTACTAGGACTTGAACTCAGGACCAGGGTGACACTTTGCCACCTGAGCTTCAGCTCCACATCCAGCTTTTCAGTGGTTAATTGAAGATAAGAGTCTCATCTACTTTCTCCTCCCTCACTGGCTTCTAACTGAGATCCTCGGTTGCTAGGATTACAGATGTGAGCCACCAGTGCCTAGATTATTTTACCTTTTAATATCACCTGCCAGGTGGCACTGTGATTTAATGGCAATGTCTATGTGGCCTCATACCACAGTGTGTCTCAGTCAATCACATTCCCCATTTACAGGCATACGTTTTAGTTATCTCTTCAGCACCTCAAACAAGCACTCAGGAAGCCAGGCATGGGTGGCTCACACCTATAATCCTAGCTACTCAAGAGACTGCGATCTGAAGACCTCAGTTTAAAACCAGACCAGGGAGACACATCTGAAAAACTCTTCTTCCCAATTAACCAGCAAAATGCCAGAAGTAAAGGTATGGCTCAAGTAGTAGAGCTCCAGGCTTGAGCAAAAAAATCCAAGTAAAACCATGAGGCCAGTACCAATAGGCAAACACACACACACACTCTCTCTCTCTCTCTCTCTCTCTCTCTCTCTCTCTCTCTCTCTCAAGAACCTTGCATTCAGAGAACAGATTGTGTTACTCGAGGCCATGTAGACAGCCTGGGTCTCCTGGCCCCCCAGCCAGGGGCCATTTGAGCTTAGCACATGGTTGTAGACCATTCCACGCCCGGGCCCGGTGGCAGCTGGCCTAGCTTTGAGGGTGGAGCCCTGCCTCCCCCTCACCGGTGGGGTCACTCAGAACCAGATGGATTACCACTGCTGCTCATTGACCCCTGAGGCTCAGGGGAAATGGCTGGGGTGTAGACAGGCTCTGCCAGGAGGGAGGGACCTGGCACTGCCCACCAATGACAACAGCGTGGCCCTTCCCCCCTCCAGTACTTCGTCTTTGACTTCCACGTCTCTCCTGATGTCATGTTCGACAAGATCATCAAGATCTCGGTGAGTGAGGAGCAGGCCTCCAAATGAAGCTGCAGCATTGTGCAACGTGAAAGGTGCCCCCTCTGCACCACAGAAGGGCAAGTCTAGTCCTGGGCACATGAATGAGAAACGAGGGCACAGGCTGCATGTGGATTCTTCTCTAGCCCTCTTAGCCAAATACCTCTGAAAAATGAGCAGCCTGCTCACCTGTGCATGACAGCTAGTAAAACAACAGGCAGGAGAGCCTGACCCTGGCCTCAGGAGCCAGTCCTCCCCTGCCAAATGTCTTCCTGTGAGCTCCCCCCCATCCCTTCCCCCATGGAAGGCCTTATCCCTACCCAGCCTGACAGGACCGGTGTTGCTGTCTGTCAGGTGATCCATTCCAAGAATCTGCTACGCAGCGGCACCCTCGTGGGCTCCTTCAAAATGGATGTGGGGACGGTGTACTCCCAGCCTGGTAAGTAACCTCCTCTCCAACACTGCCATGCTCCGCCTGGACTGGTCCCTGCTGGACAAGAAGAGCCCCTGCCACTCTTCCAGAAGCTCAGCATCTCCCATTGACACGTGCCAGGTCTTGCCCCAGTCACCAGCTGGTCAGGAGAAGCACTCCTGACCAGCTCTATGTGCTCCAGACACCCCAGGATGTCACACTGCCTGGTCCAAATATGGTAATGACAGTCCGTGCACCGCCTGAGGGACCCTGGGCTCTACCAACACTTTACAAGACCCCTGATGAGCAGCAGTGTGGGGCTGACTGGCAGCTCTGTAGGTACCTTATTATGTGGAGCTGGTGATGGTACCCCAAGGGGGGCCCTGGAAGGCTTGTTACCACATAGCCATGCTCAGACTTACTGTTCCTACTTGAACCTGCATGTTCAGCTGAAGTTGCCCAGCCTGTCCCTTTAAGTGAGGCACCTAGGTCTTCTCTCTCTGATGGCCTCTCCTTCAACTCGGCCTCATGAGTCCCCGCCTCCTGCCCATACCAGGGTGTTATTGGGATAATTCCAGGCACCCAAGACCTCTGGGTGTTGCTGGGAAGTTTGGGGTGGTGTCAGGTCCTGGTAGAAATGGAAGTGCTGTCCCAGGAGACAGGCGTTGTGGGCAGCAGCCTGTCCTCTCCATGGCGGGACTTACCAGGCTCTTGGGGCTGCTCACTGCTGCCCTCTGCTGCCATGGGCTTGTCATGTTGTTCTTGCACCTGGCCTGAGACCACACGGAGGTATCAGAGCTGTGTGTTTACTACACAGGGACTCCTCAGCAGTATTCTTGGTGGTAACTAGTCGCTGCTTACATGTAGTAAGATGTCCACCCTCCTCTGCTTTTTATTTTATTTTTATTCTGTTAGTACTAGGATTTGAACTCAGGAGCTGAGCCTCTCACTTAGCTTTTTTTTTTTATGAAGTCTGATACTATACCACTTAAGCCATACTTCTTCTGACTTTTTTAGTTTTGCTGCTTCATCGAAGGTAAGAGTCTCTCAGATTTCTCTGTCAGGATGGCTTTAAACTGCGATCCTCAGATCTCAGCTTCCTGACTAGCTAAGATAAGTGATGTGAGCTACAAGCACCCAGCATCTCAAGTTTTTTTTTAATTTTTTAATTTTACTTTTTTATTTTGTCAGTTGTAAGGTTTGAACTCTGGGTCCGGACACTAGCCCTGAGCTCTTCAGCTCAAGGCTAGCCTTCTACCACTTTGAACCACAGTACCACGTCCAGGTTTCTGGCAGTTGATTGGAGAAGAGAGTCTCATGGACTTTCCTCCCTGGCTACTTCGAACCTCCATCCTCAGATCCTCCCTGTGCCCCTGGCCCAGTTATGGGCAGGTAGCTCCCAGTCTTAGGGGCTCACAGCTTGGGCTCTATGGACCCAGAAGGTGCTCAGTCGCAGGAGCGGGGAGACGCAGGAGGAGGGTGCAGTGCTTCTCCTGGCCATTACAGAACACCAGTTCCATCACAAGTGGGCCATCCTGTCAGACCCAGATGACATCTCCGCTGGGCTAAAGGGCTACGTGAAATGTGATGTCGCCGTGGTGGGCAAAGGAGACAACATCAAGACACCCCACAAGGCCAATGAGACAGAGGAAGATGACATTGAGGGGTGAGTCCCCTATCTCCCCAGCCTCTGGAGACTTCCTCTTACCCCTTCCTTCCCCCAAAGAAAGCTCCTGACATGGCCCAGACCTGGACTTCTTACCATCTTACCATCCATCAACTTTTGCCCTGTTTCTGCCCTCACAGCCCTGCTCTCCAGGGTTGATGGAGGATGGCTAACAAGGAGCATTTGCCTAGAGTGGACAAGGCCCTGGCCTCAGCCCCTCCTGTTGGGAGGAGGAAGGAGAGTGGTAGCATTTGATATCTAGCCTTCTGATTCTGGGGAAGTTGGTAGGAAAAGAAGCTGGCAGAGCAGCATCCAGGAGCCAGGAAAGGGACCACAGCTAGTTGTGAGGCTTCATGGGGGACGAAGCTGCATGACTGATAATGATACAGGGACTGGTAGATTACAAAGCATTCATCCATTGTAACCTATCTGAGCCTGTTTTCTGGCCTTCTGTCCACAAAGGCTCTAGCATCTTTCACAGATTGTGCCAGGCCCAGGGTTGTGCAGATACTAGGATGAGGTGAGGGCCCTGGACTGTCCACCATGGCACTGGCTGGTTTTGCTGGCAGGAACCTGCTGCTCCCCGAGGGCGTGCCTGCAGAACGCCAGTGGGCCCGGTTCTATGTGAAAATCTACCGTGCGGAGGGACTGCCCCGAATGAACACGAGTCTCATGGCCAACGTGAAGAAAGCGTTCATTGGCGAGAACAAGGACCTTGTGGACCCCTACGTGCAGGTCTTCTTTGCCGGCCAGAAGGTACTAGAGTCTGAGATGCAGGAGGTTGGGGGTGACAGCCCTCAGATATGTGGGTAATGGACATGGAAGCCTGGACCAGACCATAGGAGAAATCTGAAGCTGGGCGCAGTGGCTCACACCTATAATCCTAGCTACTCAGGAGGCTGAGAACTGAGGATCATAGATCAAAGTCAGCCCGAGCAGGAAAGACTGTGAGACTCTTACCTCCGATTAACCACTCAAAAACTGGAAGTAGCGCTGTGGCTAAAGTGGTAGAGCAATAGCCTTTAACACAAAGAGGGTCAGGGCCAGCGCTCCCTTGTGAGTGGGGCTTGTGAATTCAAGCCCCACAACTGACAGAAAAGAAAAAAGAAAAGAAATCAGAAGCGTCAAGCTGCTTTGGGAAGGCAAGGCCAGGCTAGAAGTCACCTCAACCATGAAAAGGGTTTACTGAATCCTTTCTGCCTGGTGGTCCTCTGATCAAGACCAGGGTGGGGAGCCAGAGGGAGGGCAGGAGAAGGGGAGGGCAGATGTCTACATCAACATGTGGGCAAGTCCCCAAATCCTCACTCTGTCTCTCCCATCAGGGCAAGACCTCTGTGCAAAAAAGCAGCTACGAGCCCCTGTGGAACGAGCAGGTGGTCTTCACAGACCTGTTCCCGCCCCTCTGCAAACGCATGAAGGTGCAGATCCGGGACTCTGACAAAGTCAACGATGTGGCCATCGGCACCCACTTCATTGACCTGCGAAAGATTTCCAATGATGGAGACAAAGGTGGGCGGCAGCAGTCCCCGTGTGTTAGTGGGAAAAGGGCATGAGGAGGTGTAAAAACCTGCCCCTCACCACCCTCATCCACCCCATGTCAGCCTGACGGGCGGCTCCAGGGCCTTAGCCACAGCCCCTTCCTTGACTGAAAGCAGGAGCATCACAGCTCAGGCCTCTCAGAGCTGACAGCTAACTGTGTCACCTCACTCCTATGTATTTATTTGCAAAGTGAAAATAATAACCATTGTGTGGAAACTGCTGTACAGATATATCCATCATTATAGTACATCTGCTGTATAGATGTAATTACAGTATCTGAGACAGTAGACAGTGCCTGTAAGAGCAGTACCACCTCCCTCTGGGGCTGTGTTGATGAATGAATCCTCGCCCTCCTGCCCCTGCTCTCAGGACCAAAGCACTGAGATAAGATGCTGCTCTTGCCCTCCCAGTGCTGGCTGGGGATTCAGGAGAGGGGCACGGTCAAAACATCAAGTAGCAGACAGCAAAGGTGACATGCCGATGTCCCATTCCCCAGTGCTATCCAAACCCACAGCAGGCAAAGCCAAGTACCTTGTCCGTGTTTCCAGCAGACAAAGGAGAAAGAATTAAGGCTGACTGCATCCGTGCAAAGTTTCTTTTAAGGAGTGGAAGAAGGTTCTAGAACGTGACAATCGTGCCCACTGGAGTGAATATACTAAACTCCACAGAGATGTACATTTTAATGGAATTTTGTTGTGTGGACTTTATCTCGAATGTTTAAGTACTATTAATAATTTTTTAAACAGAACCAGACTAGGAGTACAGGTAGAGCGCCTGCCTAGCAGGCACAAATCACTGAGTTCAAATCCCAGAACTGGGGGCAGGGTGGAGAGAATAAAGCAAAACAAAAAGCAGAATACAAAGGGCAGAATTAGGAACTGGATCTACAGAGGGAGAGTCTTTTGGATGGGGCCTAACAAATTTTACCCATGACAGAAATAACTTATAACCCGATCTAGGAGGCTCCAGGCAGAGAGGTGACCCCCAGGGCATGCCCAGCACACAGCACACAGCACACAGGAAACCTAGGGTTCTGCAACTCGGAGGTGCTACGGAGAAGCACCACAAAGATCCTCTCCCCCTGAATGAGCCCAGGCCATCACAGGGTCCCTTCCCTCCTGCCCCTCCCCACCCTACAGGCTTCCTGCCTACCCTGGGCCCTGCCTGGGTGAACATGTATGGTTCCACACGCAACTACACGCTGCTGGATGAGCACCAGGACCTGAACGAGGGCCAGGGGGAAGGCGTGTCCTTCCGAGCTCGCCTCATGCTGGGTCTGGCTGTGGAGATTCTAGACACCTCCAATCCGGAACTCAACAGCTCCACCGAGGTGCAGGTGGAGCAGGCCACACCTGTCTCCGAGGTGAGACCTAGGGCTTTTCCATCCCCAGAACTCCATTCAGTCCTCTTCACAGCATGGCAGTGGAGTTCTGAGTGTTTGCCAGGTCAGACCTCCCTAGGGAGCAGAGGCCCTAGTCTGACCTCTATCCTCATCCACTCCCTGCCTACACCCTGCCCACATGCCCCGCAGTGGTATCAGCTCCCAAGATGCTGCCTTTACCTCTGCCCTCCTCTGAATATGGCAGTACAGTTCAGAGCCCGCTGTTCTACTGGGACTATCTAAACAAATGTCCTAGCCCTAAGGCTGGGGCAGGACACCCCCAGCCATCCCAATAGAGGATCCCAACCCCCCAAAGGGTCTATCTGTTTGCATCAATAGGCCTGGGCCAGCCTGATGCCCACTGAGGTTTAGAACTGGCTTAAACCACCTTTCCCACAGAGCTGCACAGGGAAGATGGAAGAATTCTTTCTATTTGGAGCCTTCTTAGAGGCCTCAATGATTGACCGGAAAAATGGAGACAAGCCAGTCACATTTGAGGTGACCATAGGTAAGTACCTGGCTCAGGTGGAGGGTCTTCACATTCTGGGGCCCCAGCCCCCGAGGACTGCCAATGCTGACCTCTTCCCCCGACCTCTGTTTCTGCCTGGGTCATTCTTGTCCCCAGAAAAAAACAACCTTCACCCCACACACAAAGATGGCTTCATCTGCATCATGGAGAGGAAGAAAGGGAGAGGTCTTGGTGTATAGAGAAGGAAATGGGGGATCCAGGCCAGATACTAGACTAAGTTTAAGACTCCAACATCCTCCAGACTCTCCACGAGACCTTACTGGGGTGGGGAGACATGGGGGATCTTTCTTTGACTGCTCTTCTCTCTTGTCTGAGCCCCATTCGGACTTGGCCTCAGTGTCTGGATTGAACAGTAGACAAGGCTCATGGGGGAAATCACTCTAGGCTCTCTGACACCCTGTTCTGTGCCCAGGCAACTATGGGAATGAAGTGGACGGTCTCTCGAGACCCCAGCGGCCTCGGCCCCGGAAGGAGCCTGGAGATGAGGAAGAAGTAGACCTGATCCAGAACTCCAGTGATGATGAGGGTGATGACAGTGGGGACCTGGCCTCCGTGTCCTCCACATCCCCCATGAGGCCCCAGATCACTGACAGGTAGGCCACGCCCACACCCAGTCTCCTGGGCCTCGGTCTTCCCACCTGGCCCCAGTCATTGACCTGCCCTGGCCTCCCTGTAGGAACTACTTCCACCTCCCCTACCTGGAGCGCAAGCCCTGCATTTACATCAAGAGCTGGTGGCCTGACCAGCGCCGCCGCCTCTACAACGCCAACATCATGGACCACATCGCCGACAAGCTGGTCAGGGCCAGGCAGGGATTCTGGGGGGACAGGGTGTCCGTCTGAAGGTTCGCCTTGGGGAGGGCGGGGACTGCAGGGTGGTCCCAGCAGGATGGCCAGGCCCAGTCTAGGGATCTACCACAGAATGAAGGTTTGAATGCTTCCTCGTGATATGTAGGGATGGCCCTAGAGAAAGGCTCCAGGTCCATCTTTCCCTGGAGGAATGGAGAGGAGACACCTGACGGGGAAGGCTGTGGCCCTGTCTGCACCCTCACTCCTGGTTTACAGGAAGAAGGCCTGAATGATGTGCAGGAAATGATCAAGACAGAGAAGTCCTACCCGGAGCGCCGCCTGCGGGGTGTGCTGGAAGAGCTCAGCTGTGGCTGCCAGTAAGAGAAAGGGCAGAGAGGAGGACAGATGTAGAGGGGACTCCACGCTGGGGCTGGGCAGAGGAGGTGCCCAGGAGCTAAGCCCTGTGTCTATTCCCAGCCGTTTCCTCTCCCTTGCCGACAAGGACCAGGGCCACTCGTACCGCACAAAGCTGGACCGAGAACGCCTGAAGTCCTGCATGAGGGAGCTGGTGAGGATGCAGCTGGACCCTGAGATGGAAGACGGGGGGGGGGGGGGGGGGGGAAGGGATGCTGGTGAACAGGAGACATTTGCTCTGGGGTCAGAATCTCCCATGGCCCACACGGGCCCCCTCCAACAGCTGAATGCCACATTGTACCCTGGCCTGTAGGAAAGCATGGGGCAGCAAGCTAAGAGCCTGCGCGCTCAGGTGAAGCGGCACACGGTGCGGGACAAGATGAGGCTGTGCCAGAATTTCCTGCAGAAGCTGCGCTTCCTGGCAGATGAGGTGAGCGTACAGGGGCAGCACAGACAGGGTCTGGCTAGACCCTGGGTGGCGTCTCCTGCTCCAGCGATACTGGGGACGACACTGAGTGAGGGTCTTAAGAGTCTTTCTCGCAAGCTCCCCATTCCTTTTCTAGGCCTGGCCCCCAGGGGGGGCCCTTGACCCAGGGGGGCCCTTGACCCGGGGGGGGGGGGCGCACCACAGAGAGGCCAGCTCTCCCTGACCTGTGCCCCTCCGTCCTGTCCCAGCCCCAGCACAGCATCCCGGATGTCTTCATCTGGATGATGAATAACAACAAGCGGATCGCCTATGCCCGCGTGCCTTCCAAAGATTTGCTCTTCTCCATCGTGGAGGAGGAGCTGGGCAAGGACTGTGCCAAGGTCAAGACCCTGTTCCTCAAGGTGCTAGAGCAGCCCTGAGCTATGGGGGAGAGCTCTCCCCCAGTGTGGTGTTGAGCGGATTCCAGCCCCTCTGCCCAGCCCCAGCCCCCCAGACCTCCCGGCCCAGCCCAGCCCAGCGGGATGTCTGGAGTGGATCAGCCCCTTGGTCCTCCCCATCCTGTGGGCCCCAGGCAGACAAAGGCTCCTGGTGACCCCAAGCCTGTCTCCAGCTGCCAGGGAAGCGGGGCTTCGGCTCAGCAGGTTGGACGGTGCAGGCTAAGCTGGAGCTCTACCTGTGGTTGGGCCTCAGTAAGCAGCGAAAGGATTTCCTGTGTGGCCTGCCCTGTGGCTTTGAGGAAGTCAAGGCAGCCCAAGGCCTGGGCCTGCACTCCTTCCCACCCATCAGCCTGGTCTACACCAGTGAGTAAGGCCTCCTGGGCCTCCCCCATGCACACCCCAAGCAGGGTCTGAGGGGGCTACCTGCTGCCAAGCCTCAACCCACCCTTCCCCACAGAGAAGCAGACCTTCCAGCTCCGAGCCCACATGTACCAGGCCCGCAGCCTCTTCGCTGCTGACAGCAGTGGTCTCTCCGACCCCTTCGCCCGGGTCTTCTTCATCAATCAGAGCCAGTGCACAGAGGTGAGGACCTGGTGGGGAGGAGCCTCTGCCTTACAAATGATGGAGAGGCCTCTGAAGTGGTAAAGGCCTCAGCTTTGACCAGAGCGCTACCCATGAGGCAGAAAGGACAGAGAACAGGCAGGGACTGGAGGCAGACTCCTGTGAGGCCTTAAAAGTCAGGGATCCCTGGCTTTCCTAACTAGGTGTCTGTGTCCCCACCACCACCACCACTTGCTCCTCTTTTCACCCCATGCCACAGGTGCTGAATGAGACGTTGTGTCCCACGTGGGACCAGATGCTGGTATTTGACAACCTGGAGCTGTATGGCGAGGCTCACGAGTTGCGGGACGATCCCCCCATCATTGTCATTGAAATCTATGACCAGGATGCCATGGTATGAGTGGACATTCAGGCCGAGGACCCCTGGCAGCATCACATCTGCCCTGGCTCCCAACCCCTAACCTGCACAAATGCTCTGTTAGCCTCCTGACCAGCTACTCACAGGCTAGTGCTTTCTAAACCCAGAGTCTGGGCTGCTGACCACGCCCTCCCAGTGCTTCTACTCCTGCCCACTACGACCTGCACTGTGGGGCTCGGGGGCTTGGGAGCTGGGTCCGGATGTCCCTGCCACCTGCATGGGCATACCAAGCACAATCTGTGCTTGGAAGTAGGGAGGGAGGATTGAGGTAAGCCTCTCCAGAGCCTCCACTTCTTCCCATAACAAATTAGTCCAGTTGTGGGGAAGACTAAAAGCTCTAGACTAGAGGAAAAGGACCCTGATTTCTTGTTCTGAGTCCTAGTTCTGTCATGCACTGCCTGGCCTTAACCAAAGCAGTTGGTGGTTTGATTTGCCCCTTAAATGAGAGATCAAGCTGGGCTCCTGTGGCTCAAGCCTGTAATCCCAGCTACTCATGAGGCTGACATCTGAGGATCATGGTTTGAAGCCAGCCCAGGCAGAAAATTCCCTGTAAGGCTCTTATGTCCAATTAAAAACTTAAAAAACAGAAGTGAAGCTGTGACTCAAAATGGTAGAGCACTACCTTTAAGCAAAAGAGCTCAGGGACAGTGTCCAGGACCTGATTTCAAGCTCTATAGCCAACAAAAGAGAAGGAAAGGGACACAGGAGAGAGAAAGCTCGCAGTAGTAACATTTTGGCTAACAGCAGGTTCAAAGCCATCTGAATTATTTATTGTGCTAGGGCAAAGCTGATTTCATGGGCAGGACCTTCGCCAAGCCCTTGGTGAAGATGGCGGATGAAGCCTACAGCCCACCCCGCTTCCCACCCCAGCTGGAATACTATCAGATCTACCGTGGCAATGCCACAGCTGGAGACCTGTTGGCTGCCTTTGAGCTTCTGCAGGTGAGCTTCGGGGCGGGGGCTGTGCTAGAGCCTCTCCCCCGTCCCCATTGCATTGAGGCCAATAGGACCTAAACTGGGAACAGGGTCTCAGGACCCTGGGGTCCTCTAGCTTTCCTGTCTCCCCAGATCTCGTGGCAAACAGCTTCCCTCTCCCTGGGCTCCCCAGTGTGCATGACCTATGATCCCCTAATCCCCTAGATTGGACCATCAGGGAAAGCTGACCTACCCCCCATCAATGGCCCGGTGGACGTGGACCGAGGGCCCATCATGCCCGTGCCTGTGGGTATCCGGCCTGTGCTCAGCAAGTACCGTGTGGAGGTGGGTCAGCCTGGCCCACTGTGTCCTCTCCCACTTCCTGTGCCTCTCATTTCCCCTCCACCCCAGGGCCCATGTGCACATTCTACCGTGTGTAGGGGAGTCCTTTGGCTTCCTCAGCCCACTCCTGAATTTCAGGAGGGGAAATCACTTGACTAAGGTCACTGCAGGAGCCAGCTGCAGATGCAGGCTTCCAACACGGGCAAGGCCCTGTCTCCATCTCACTGAGTGTAGACAACACTGTGTCCAGGGCTAGTCCTAAATCTCTTATCTGTCCTGCCCCTCTATACCCACCTTCACCCTGAATTCCTAATCTTTGTCCCTCAGGTACTCCCACCCCATCTCCTCTCCTGGCACTTACCCTGCCCAGGAGAGTCTGTCCTTCACCTCTGCCCACCCACTGCCTGGGTCCTTCCCAGGTAGCCCTGCCTGGCAACTACTGGCCCCTGCACTGAGTGGCCCTCCTTCTCCACCCTCTCCAAGGTGCTGTTCTGGGGACTGCGGGACCTGAAGCGAGTCAACCTGGCACAGGTGGACCGGCCGCGGGTGGACATTGAGTGTGCAGGGAAGGGAGTGCAGTCATCACTGATCCACAATTACAAGAAGAACCCCAACTTCAACACCCTGGTCAAGTGGTTTGAAGTGGTGAGCGCGGGTCCAGATGGAAGCGGGCAGAGCTGGGTGCTGCTGCTCCCCTTCCCTCTTCCCTGAGGCCAGGCTGTGTGCCTCATCACCCCCCAGGACCTCCCAGAGAATGAGCTACTGCACCCACCCTTAAACATCCGCGTGGTGGACTGTCGGGCCTTTGGCCGCTACACCCTGGTGGGCTCTCACGCTGTCAGCTCTCTGCGGCGCTTCATCTATCGGCCCCCAGATCGCTCAGCTCCCAACTGGAACACCACGGGTATGGCGGCACCCACAGCCTAGACCTTGCCCACAGCCCCAGGTTCCCAATGGGCTCTGGCTCAGTGCCAGCGGCCACCAGATTCCCTGGGGGCTATCCTTGTGGGATTGTAGGGAGAGGGCAAGAAGGCAGGTTCCCATTCTGGGCACCAGAAAGACTTATCCAGGGCTGCTCCTTTCTCTGGAGCCAGGGAGGCCAGTGTTGGACAGGCTCTCAAAGGACTGAGGGCAGATGGCCCCCTCTGTCAAGTATGGAGAAGACCTAGCCCTTCCCCTCACCTCCCTGCAGGGCTCTGCTGTTTGCCTCTTTCTTCTCCATCAGTGGCTCACTCCTCGCTGGCTCATTTTCTCCCTCCTTGCAACTGCCCTATTCTTGCTCTCCTTTCAGAAGTTTCTAGAATCAGCTTTAGCCTCCCACTCTGCCTGTTTCACTGACTCATTGTGCCTCTGCTTCTCCTCTGTCTGTCTGTCTGTCCAGTCAGGCTTCCCCGGGGCTGCCATATGCTGTGCAATGGGGGCCCCTCCTCTCGCCCCACAGGGGAGGTGGTGGTGAGCATGGAACCTGAGGTGCCTGTTAAGAAGCTGGAAACCATGGTGAAGCTGGATGCGGTAAGGCTGGTGGGTCAGCCCTGTGCCAGGCAGGAACACACATGCGTGTGACACATCCCACAAGACAGGCCCATGTACTCTACATGAACAAAGTGTGGTTGTTATGGGCCAACCCACACTGTATACACAACTCATTCTGACACTCAGGTACATGTGTGCATGTGTGTGCACAAAAGGCAGTGAGAACACTGACAGTTTGCGTGTGTGTCCATTTCATCTGCCTTGGTAAGGGAGAGAGAATAGAGTGAAGTCCACCACATTTGCCAACATCACTGACCTCTGCTCTCACACCCATTCTGATCTCACTTAGCAACCCTACCTGCTTATTCAGAGCACCTCCAGTCTCCAAGTTGTTGGAGTTTTGCTCTGTGTACATGTGCATGCACACACACATACATGTGTACAAAGGCATGTAGGTACTAGAGCTTGACCTCAGGGCCTGGTGCTTTTTTTTTTTTTTTTTGGTCTGGTGCTTTTTTACCCAAGGCTAGTGCTCTACCACTTGAGCTACAACTCGACTTCTGGCTTTTTTGGTAGTTAACAGTCCCATCAACTTTCCTGCTCTGGCTAGCTGCAAACCTCGGCCCTTAGATCTCAGCCTCCTGAGTAGCTAGGATTACACACATGAGCTATCTACACAGGGAACCCCTGGGTTTTAAATGCACAGCTGCCCAGTCCCTCCACAGTGGTATCTACGTTGATCACTTATTAAAAAAAAAAAAGTTCCCTGGCGACTCTAGTGGGCAGCCAGAGCTGAGAACCCTTGCCCACTGTCGAAAGCCTGCAGAAATGTCAGCAGCAGCCTAGAAGCAGACTGTAGCAGTGTCACCAGGCAGCATTCTCTGTGAGCCTTGTCAGCACACACCAGGCATCCATCCCTGCACTCACCTTGACAGCTCCAACCTTCCAAACCCTCCCTGGGCTGGCCACTGCCTGCCCTTCCCGTGGCTAATCCTGTCCTGTCTACTCGGTTCTCCTCTGCAGACTTCAGATGCTGTCATCAAAGTGGATGTGGTGAGTGTAAGAACTGTGCAAAAGCCCTGGGGTGAGGGAACCCTTCCCTGGAGTCAGCTGTCAGGCCAGAGACCCCAGCTCTGGGACTTACTGACCCCCTATCCACGAATACCAATACTGTCCTGGCTAGTGGCTCATGTGAGCGGGACATGGACCTCTCAGGTCCCTGGCATCCTCCTCCACAAAACAAAGCCCTGCCCCTTTGACTGCAGTGGCCCTGTAGAGCATCATGGAGCCCAGGGCTTTCCCAGAGCAGGTGATTAACAGGATAGGGAGGACTTAAGTTTGTCCAGGGCTCTAAGGAAGTGAAGAGAGCCAGGGAGTCCCCAGAACTGTAAACCTGGCCAACCCTCAGGCTGAGGACGAAAAGGAGAAGAAGAAAAAGAAAAAGAAGGGTACCTCGGAAGAGCTGGAGGAGGAGGAGCCAGATGAGAGCATGCTGGACTGGTGGTCCAAGTACTTCTCCTCTATCGATACGATGAAGGAGGTGAGGCTTGGGGCTGAGAAGGAGCAGGGTCCCCACTCACGGCCTCCTCTCCAGACCCTTCCCCACACCCCTCATCCAGAGCTGGCCCCGCCTGGTCTCACACCCACTCAAAATTCCCTTGATCAGGGCTAGTGGCCCAGTCCACCATCCATGTTACTGGGCTAGGTGCTGTGGCAACCCAAAGATAGGATGTCATATCTATCTTGAGGAGTCTCCGTCTCCTGGGCAGAATGAATGTGTGACAGATGCTTAGGGTCCCGTGCAATAACAAAGGCAAATCAAGACCCTGGGGAGTAAGGGAAGCCACATTGTCTTTTGGCAGCAACTTCGGCAACAAGAGGCCTCTGGGATTGACTTGGAAGAGAAGGAGGAAATGGACAACGCTGAAGGTGGGCCTGGACCCCTGGCTCTCTTTTTTCCCTTCCCCAGCCCTAGACTTGGTTTCCAGGATCAGGTAAAAGCTTAAATCTGGAGCTGCTTTTAGCCCTAACCAGTCTGCTCAGGAACCCAAGCAACGGGCAGATGTTTAGAGGCTTGGAATAGCAGAGCTAGAATCCAAACTTTTTTCAAGGTTCTGTGGGCCAAACAGTTAAATGCTGGTTTAAACAGGTTCCTCCAGTGTAGGACATCTCAGAGCCTTTAATATACAAATAGATCTCCAAAAGGAAGATCCCATAGTATATATGGGAAACAGTATATGTTTCTGCAACTTATTCCACTATAATACCCTTTCTCCTAAAGTTTGCCATCACCACCTACATCTGCTGTTCCATGGATATGGTTTGAAACATGCTAACACACGGCGATCTTGAATACCATGGACCAGCAGGGTATGGCTAAACAGGACAGAAAGCAGGCCAGCACAGTCATGGGCCTTCTACCTCTAGACCTGGCTCCTTCCCTGCTCTACTGATCAAGGCAGACAACAATGTACATCCAGACTCCCAGACAAACCTACTGTTTGTGTCTCACAGTGCAGTGTATGGAGACTGGGAAGTTGAGTCAGAACTTTTGTGCTCTGGTCATTTCAACCCCACCTCCTCCCAAACTGACTAGTCTCATTTCTGCTCCCTGTCAACAGGCTCGAAGGGGCCAATGAAGGGCAAAGAGAAGGCCAGGGCTGCCAAAGAGGAGAAGAAGAAGAAAACCCAGAACCTTGGCCCCAGCCAAGGACCCGAGACCTCTGAAAAGAAAAAACCCAAAATTGATGAGCTTAAGGTGAGGGTCTGGGAGAAGACTGCCCAGATGAAGTGGGAGGTGGCAGGTGGGACAGGTGGAAGCCAGTGGACATGACTGGAGTGACCCTCTGGCTCAGGTGTACCCCAAGGAACTAGAGTCCGAGTTCAACAACTTTGAGGACTGGCTGCACACCTTCAACCTGCTTCGAGGCAAGACGGGGGATGATGAGGACGGCTCCACTGAGGAGGAACGGATTGTGGGCAGGTTCAAGGTCAGATGAAGAACACACCCAACCTCATGTTGCCTCCCTACCACGCACGATGCCATCCCCCCACCCCCAAGGATCCTGCAGCCAGTGGGTTAAGAACCTGCCGGGGCCTTCCAGTTTCATCCTCACACCCGCCCTCAGTTTAGAACCTGCCACCTGAGCAGCTTGCCTTCCCCAGGGCTCCCTCTGCGTGTACAAAGTGCCACTTCCAGAGGACATGGCCCGGGAAGCCGGCTATGACCCGACCTACGGCATGTTCCAGGGCATCCCAAGCAATGACCCTATCAACGTGCTGGTCCGCGTCTACGTGGTCCGGGTGAGGCTTCCTTCACACCCCCCCGCCCCACCGGCCCGCGAGGGGCTCTGGAAGCGGTGAACTCCGCAGTGCGAGGCAGGGAGGTACCAGGGAGGAGATCTGGGCCGGTTCCCACCTTCTAGAGAAGGAAATCAAGGCCCAGACCGTGATAACGTGCCCAGGGTCACACAGCGAGGCTCCCGAGCACCCGGGAGTCCGCTTAGCGCACCCCCGCCACCCCAGGCCACCGACCTGCACCCAGCCGACATCAACGGCAAAGCTGACCCGTACATCGCCATCCGCCTGGGCAAGACCGACATCCGAGACAAGGAGAACTACATCTCCAAGCAGCTCAACCCCGTGTTTGGGAAGTAAGACGGTGCCCTCCCCGCCCCGGCCTCCCCGGCCTCCGCAGTCCGGAGCCTGCTCCTTCAGCCGCTCCCTAACCCGCGCCGCCCAGGTCCTTCGACATCGAGGCCTCCTTCCCCATGGAATCGATGCTGACCGTGGCTGTGTATGACTGGGATCTGGTGGGCACCGACGACCTCATTGGAGAAACCAAGATAGACCTGGAGAACCGCTTCTACAGCAAGCACCGGGCCACCTGCGGCATCGCTCAGACCTACTCCTTGTGCGAGGGCGGGGCCGTGTGGGCGGGGGCGGGGCCTGGGGCGGGGCCCTGGGCTGGGGGCGGGGTCACTGGCGGGGGCGGGACCCTGTGGGCGGGGCCATGGGCGGGGGGGCGGGGGTCACTGGCGGGGGCGGGGCCTGGGTGGGGGCGGGGCCGTGCTAGCGGAGGCGGAACCCTATGGGCGTGGCCATGGGCGGGGGGCGGGGCCATGTGGGTGGGACCGTGGGGCGGAGGTGGGGGCCTGTGGGCGGAGCCACGGGCGGGGCCTTGGACGGGGCCTGAGGGCCGAGGAGGGGCCGGGTCGTGGGCGGGGCGGGGCCTGTGGGCAGGGCGTGGGGCTGGATGGGAGGTGTGGGTAGGGCTGGCGAAAGGGGTGGGGCACCTGCTTGAGCTTGATTTTAGGACAGGATTCAGAACCTTTGGGAGTCAGGACTACAAGTTAGTTCCAAGGCAAAGAGAGGACCAGAGATTTTCAGGACAGAGGAGGCAGGACAAAGAAGAGGCAGGCAGCAGAGGGTTGAGTCCTCTGCAAGTCTGGCCAGCATCGGCCACTTACAGGCCTAACCTCTGCGGTTATGTTCCTCCATGGAAGCTTTTGAGTTTCCAGAAAAGTGGACACATGGTGGTTTTGGTTGGGGCACCAAAGCAGAAAGTAGGAGGGTCAGCCTTTAGTGGCCCTGTTGTCTTGAGTCCAGGGTACCTGTTGCCCTGTGGCCCTGGACAACAGCCAATTGTAAAGAGGCTGGAATGGCCCCGCCAGAGCCCCTAAAGCTTGTGACCCCTCCTCCAGACATGGCTACAATATCTGGAGGGACCCCATGAAGCCCAGCCAGATCCTGACCCGCCTCTGCAAAGAAGGCAAAGTAGATGGCCCCCACTTTGGACCCCCTGGAAGAGTGAAAGTGGCTAACCGTGTCTTCACTGGGCCCTCAGAGATTGAGGATGAGAATGGTAACTTTCAGGGACCCTCCCCTCAAAGACCAGGTGGTCCATGGCTTCCTGTAGAGGACATGCAGGCCCAGCCTGAGCCCTCCTAAGCATCGACCTTAGTGACCCTCTGCCCCACCCCTCAGAGCTCCCTCCTGTCTGCCTACCCTACACCCCTCTCTCCACATACTGCCTTCTCTCCCCACTTCATCCCTGTGGAGTAGCAGTCACCCCATTCTGCACATGAGCACGTGGAGATCAACAAGTCCCGGATGAAGGCGTGAGTCCACAACCCTCGGATCTAAGCCTTTCCCATAAGACACTTCCCAGAGACCCAGGAGCTAGGGAACTTGTGCCACCTCCTCCCAGTGCGGGGAGAGAAGTGAATTGTCCCCTCCCTGTCACCTCTCACAGCAGGATTATCTGCTTAGCCTCCCTAAGCAGGGGAAACCAAGGGCACAAGACTTTATTTTTTATTTATTTATTTGCACATTCTGGTGCTTAAACTCCAGGCCTGGGCACTGTCCCTGGGCTTCTTTTGCTCAAGGCTAGCATTCTACACTTCAGACACAGTGTCACCTCCAGCTTTTTCTGTGTATGTGATACTGAGGAATGGAACCCAGGCTTCATGAATGCTAGGCCAGTACTCCACCACTAAGCCACATTCCCAGCCAAGGGTCCAGACTTTTGTGGGCCATGAGCCAACGGAGAACTTGGACAAGATACTTCTCCCTCTGTGCCTCAGTTTCCCCAATAGCAAAATGAAGGTGGACAGATGTGGGCTCCATCAAGCCAACCATATGGAAAGCCCATGTGTGCAACTGATCTAGTATCACCCACAGGTCAGAAGAAGCCCACAGAGGAGCATGTGGCTCTGTCTGCCCTGCGACATTGGGAAGACATCCCCCGAGTGGGCTGCCGCCTGGTGCCAGAACACGTGGAGACCAGGCCACTTCTCAACCCTGATAAACCAGGCATTGAGCAGGTAATGCCTACCCAGCCAGGTGAAGGGGTGCTTCCACTGGGCCCATAAACAGAGCAAGGCTACTGGCTACATTCCTGAGAGCCCATCTGACCTGTCCCACCAAAGTTCACTTTATTGGCAAATGTCTCTACTCTGAGTGAGTTACAGGAGCAAAATGTGTCTCTTGGAAGCTGTGATTGCTGTGACATCAAAGGAATTCCTGGCATCCGAAAATGAACATTGATGACATGGGTCCAGGAAGAGCAGTGGACCTTACTGAACAAAGAGAAAACTCCTTAGGACATCTACCACACCCCTCTTTCAGGGCCGCTTGGAGCTATGGGTGGACATGTTTCCCATGGACATGCCAGCCCCTGGGACACCTCTGGACATCTCCCCCAGGAAACCCAAGAAGTGAGCTGCCAAGCGTCGGAACTAACCCCTTCCACCCCACCCCATCTGTCCCAGTCCTTCTTAGAAGGCGCATGCCTAGATGGCCTGGATGGGTACTAGTCCCTTGGCCCAAGGTATGGCTAAGACTTCCGGGGGAAAGCAGAGCACGCTTCACCAGGAGTTGTGAGGCCTGTACTGGGTGGGTCCCTATTTGCTGAGGTGGCATTAGCCCTTCTCTCTGCCAGCAGTGATCGAGAGGAACCACACCCTAGCACACTCCTCACATCTGTGTAGACATGCTGTTCCACACCCTCCTATGGTCACACACAGTACTCCCCGAAACACACACGTACATAAAGCAGAGAAAGGCCGAGGACCTGCTCTGCATCCCTCACTGAATCTGCCAGGCTTTCTTTCAAGAGCAGTGACTTCGTGTTAAGCAGCAGCAGAGGAAGGTGCTCTGTGTGAGGAGCCATGCCATCTGCCTCTCCTAATGGACTCCAGCCAGGCCACTTTGCTTTTGGGGTCTTTTCCCAGGTTTCTCCCTCTGTAGAGTTGCTTCCAGCTCTAATAACTTGTGTACGTGGATCCAAAAAGCCATTTTATGGTTTTCATGCTCTGGTATTGCCATTTTGAGAGTCTTGATGACTTCTTTAAGCAGGGGCTCTTCTACTAGCTCAGTCTAAAATACCCAATAAGCCCGAGGCTGCGCGCCTGCTATTTTAGAATCTATCGCTAGGGGGCAACCAAACCCAACAGGTCACCTGGAACAGTATGTTTTCTGTTCCTGAAACTCCAGAGAATTACAACCCTTTTTAGTTCCCAGACCTTTTCAGTGGATGACTCATCCTACTAATGGCTGAAACGCAACTGCCTCATTCATAATTACAATTAAACCTCCAGGGGAAAACATTCTTTAGGGACAAGGACATAAAGGCAAATAGCATTCCTAGACTTCCAGTGCAGGCCACTAGACTTCACTATAGAATTTCCTCTAGTACTAGAGCAGAACTCCTGCCTCCGGAAACAGACAAGAGGTACATCTGACACTAAAGCCTGGAGGCAGCATTAACCCTAGCAGCCAGTGCTATCCCCGCTGCCAGGCCCATCCTCAGATGCTTTGTCCACAAGCATGCTGGGGTTCTTCTTCCAGCCAGACTGGCTGTCCGCTAAGCCAGTACATTGTGGACCTGATAGTCTTGCTCACTTTGGGTTCCGTGGGCAGCTCCCTACCTGTACTCCTAGCCTCCTCCTACCAACCTGCGTCCCCCAAGCCTTCCCTCACTGTCCCGTCTCCAGCCCCAGGATCTGGGACAACACCCATCCCAACTTTCTGATCCATGTTCCTGCCCCGTCCAGGTATGAGCTGAGGGTCATCGTGTGGAACACAGATGAGGTGGTTCTGGAGGATGACGATTTCTTCACTGGGGAGAAATCCAGCGACATTTTTGTGCGAGGGTGGGTGAGAGGTCTCTCTCTTCACCTTCCAGATGAAAAGAGAAGAACGGGGAGGCTGGGAAAGGGCAAGTTCCTTGGTGTCCCCACAGATCTGGAGCGTGTGTTGTCCAGCAGGTGGCTAAAGGGACAGCAGGAGGACAAGCAGGACACCGATGTCCACTACCACTCGCTCACGGGTGAAGGCAACTTCAACTGGCGCTACCTGTTCCCCTTCGATTACCTGGCGGCGGAGGAGAAGATTGTGATCTCTAAGAAGGAGTCCATGTTCTCCTGGGACGAGACGGAGTACAAGATCCCCGCTCGACTCACCCTGCAGATCTGGGATGCTGACCACTTCTCTGCTGATGACTTTCTGGGTGCACAGAGGGCACAGTTGAGGGGCTGGGTGGGGGAGTGGCAAGCGGAGCCCATCCTGGGAGTGCAGGTGGAGACTCTACTTAGTCTCCAGAGTCAGAAATAGCGGATTGGGGGGCGGGGTTCCTACCCACCAAAACCCTCCCTGGAGCAGAGGTCTTCAGTGTCATCACCAGGACAAGTGTTCCCTGGAGACACTGAGGAGGAGAAAATGATGTTGGGGTGGCGGGAGGCTCAGGAAGTCTCCCTAAGGGAAGCAGATTTCCCTGGATCACAGATGGTACCTCTGTATCCCCAAATTTCCCTCACCCCAAATTCTTACCTTCATATGCAAGCTTGTGAGATACACAGAGAGTTGTGCCAGCATGGGGCTAGTGGGGTAGTACCCCCGGGATATACCCCTCCCCCATTCCCTGCCAGGCTAAGGAGGGGCCTGAGCAAAGGAGGGGATGAGTGTGTGAGACAGAGGGCCAGGAACGTGCTAGGGCATCTACACTCAAGCCGACCTTGTGCCAAGGCAGCCAGAGAGGCTCCTACCAGGGTCACCCAGATCTGACTCTCAGCTTGCCACAGGGGCCATCGAGCTGGACCTGAACCGGTTCCCACGAGGTGCAAAGACAGCCAAGCAGTGTACCATGGAGATGGCCACAGGGGAAGTGGATGTGCCCCTGGTTTCCATCTTCAAGCAGAAGCGTGTCAAGGGCTGGTGGCCCCTCCTGGCTCGTGATGAGAATGACGAGTTTGAGCTCACGGTGGGTGGGTATACCCTTCTGCCTGGGCAATGCTAGGGTGCCCACGCTGGCCCTGGACACTGAACTTTTCTGTGCTTTGCTACAGGGCAAAGTAGAGGCTGAGCTGCACTTACTGACAGCAGAGGAGGCGGAGAAGAATCCAGTAGGCCTGGCCCGAAATGAACCTGACCCCTTAGAGAAACCCAAGTGAGAGTCCTGCATGAAACCTGCCCAGCCACCCTGCCTCATGGTGGGGGAGCGGCCAGAAGAGGGGGACCAGACCTTCTGATCTTCTACCTGGGCACTCTCTCTGTCCTTTCCTGGGCCACAGCTGCACTGTAGGGATGCCCCCCCTTCACCCCTGAGTTTCACCTCCACTCTCTGAACCAGAGGAGTGACTCATCTAGGAGGCTCTGGAGGTGCCTGAATTCCACCCCGTCAGCCCAGGTGCACGTTCCCATGAGCCGGGGGGTTCACACCACATTAGGCCCCCTGCCCTCCTGTCCTTTCTTGGTTCTCCCTACTCTTCTCGGTGCTCTAGCCGCCCCGACACGAGCTTCATCTGGTTCTTGAATCCTCTCAAGTCTGCCCGCTACTTCCTGTGGCACACCTACCGCTGGCTACTCCTCAAACTGCTGCTGCTCCTGCTGCCGCTCCTCCTGCTCGCCCTGTTTCTCTACTCTCTGCCCGGCTACCTAGCCAAGAAGATCCTCGGGGCCTGAGCCCCTCAGCCTCCTGGGTCTGGTACTTTCCCCTTCCACCCCTGGGCCAAAGGCTAGCCAACATGTACAACACACACATGCACACAACAGAAGCACATGCGTGCACACACATGCACACAGCACATATCCAAAAGCCCACACAAATAGACACAGCAACTCTTGAGCTTTCAAAGCTGACTCAGAGATGCTCAGAACTAGAAATGGCTATTTGACATGTTTACCTTGGCTAGAAAGGTAAGTGACTTCCCCAAGGCCACCTAGCAAATAAGGATAGAGCTGGCACTTCAATCTGGATACTAAATGGTCAATGCCATGTCCCACAAACACAATGCTTCTTCTGCCAGCTTCATTCCTTCTAGATTTGAATCTAACTTCATTGGCAGGAGGAAGCTGAGATGTGGGTGAGGAAAAGAGATGTGTCTATTCAGCTCCTGTCACCAGGAATTGTGATGTCCTAGCACAATCATTCCACTAGAACCAGCCATTCAATACCCAATCCGGGCTGAGCACCACTGCAGAGACCTGGCTATCTTATCGACCCCAAGAAGTAGGGACTGCCACCAGCCCATTTTTATGAAGATATTAAGGCCCAAAGGCTTACCTAGCTTGTCTGCCACAGCTGGGACTTGAAATTGCTCTGGGGGTAGAGGCCACATCCTCCGGAGCTCAGTGGGAAGTATGTTTGAAAAAGTATTTTCAATATGTCCATTTGTATCTTGACATCTTATGGCATCTATTGTTTTTGTCACACAAACTGCACAGAGTAAAACTTGACAGGTGCTTCTTAGCTAGGAAGCTCTGCAGAAGACAATGGTGGGCACCTGCTAGGCAGGTTGGTAAGAGCAAAGGGTCTTGCTATGGCTGCTCAGATGTCTGTCAGGGCCTGGTGGGGACAGAGATTTGTGTTCCACAGGAAAAAAGAGCTGGGCACTGATGGCTCATACCTATAATCCTAGTTACTCAGAGGCTGAGATCTGAGGATCACAGTTCGAAGCCAGCCTGGACAGAAACGTCCATGGTACTCTTATTGCCAATGAACTACTCAGAAAAGGCTTGAAGTGGGACTGTGGCTCAAGTGGTAGAGGGCTAACCTGGAGTGCAAAGAGGCCCAGGGATAGCACCCAGCCCCTGAGTTCAAGCCCTAGGACTGGCAAAAAAAAAAGGGGGGGGGGAGAAAAAAGAGAAGTGAGATCGAGATGAAAAGAAGAGGTTGCACCAAATTTGGTAGCTTACAACCCAGATCCCAGCTACCTGGGAAGTGAAAGCCAGAGGATCAAAGTCAAGACTGGCCCCACACAAGACATCCAAGACCCTACCTGAAAAATGATTGAAGAATAAAAGGGCTGGTGGTTTGATTCAAGTGGCAGAGTGCCTGACTAGTAAGTGCAAAGCTCTGAATTCAAGCCTCAGTTTTGGGAAAGGAAAAAAAAGAAAAGGAAAGGAAAGGAAAGGAAAGGAAAGGAAAGGAAAGGAAAGGAAAGGAAAGGAAAGGAAGAAGTTGAGCCAGATTGATCTTCTGAGGACCTGGAGTAACACAAACCTTTACCATGAACGGCTAAATGCAGGGGCGCCCTGGCCCCTAGAACAACCTAGCCATCAAGGCCAAGGCCATCTTCCCAGGCAGTAAGCTGCCCACCACTGTACATCTTCAGGCCAGATAGCTGCCCCCTCACCTGCCAAAAACGCCATCTAGGTCTAGGGAGGAGTGGGGCAGCAGAGGTCCCGCAGGAAGGACAGGCTTTGGCAGCAGCAGATCTAATGCACACATAGCGGCCCTCTACCCAGATTCCGAGGCTTGAAGCTATGACAGGGACTACAGGACATGGAAGGACAGAGGGCTGGGAGTCCTTTGGGGGCAGCTGGCGCCCACTGCCTGAGCAGCCTCTCTCCTCTGCTTCTTTCTCTAGCCGGCCTGACACAGCCTTCGTCTGGTTCCTGAACCCTCTCAAGTCCATCAAGTACCTCATCTGCACCCGGTACAAGTGGCTCATCATCAAGATCGTGCTGGCGCTGCTGGCGCTGCTCATGCTGGCCCTCTTCCTCTACAGCCTCCCTGGCTACATGGTCAAGAAGCTCATTGGGGCGTGAAGTCCTCTCCTCTAGCACTTCTCCCTGGCTCTTTCCCAATTCCTTCGGGGAACTGAGGAACACCCCCCGCCCCCACACTCATCCTGACAGCCTTAGGCCTGGAGTCTTGCCTTCTACTCCTAGTCTACCCTTTCCTCCCTCTCCTCCAGTCTTCTGCTTGTCTGGTCCTGCTCCTCCAGTCATCCTGGGGGATGGGGCATATTGGAACAGGGTGGAGACCTAGCGCATGCCCCCTTTTGCCCCATCTTGTTAAGACATCACCCTGCTGAGAAAGCCAACCCCCACCCTCCCCCTGGGCCTTCCAAGCCTAGAAAAAGCATTCATGAAATCAACCCGGGAACATGGCTTCCAGAAGAATGAGAGTGCAAAGCACAGCCACTACCCATCTGCAACCACCATTGCTCCTGGAGAGCAGAGGTGACGCCATCCTTCTATGCTCGGCCTTGCTAACCACCTGCAGGCCCTGCAGCTGTGGCAGCAGCTGCTCCTGCCCACACTCCACTTGTTCCTCCTCCATCCCAGGCAGCCACCTGCTGTGAGCCAGGTGCACAGCCTGCGGGTTTCCATCCTTCACAGGGCTCTCTCTGCCTAGGGAAGAGCTCACATGCTGGGAGAACACTGCGGGTGTCTCCTGAGCTCCACCAGCCCTAAGGGCAGCCCCTGTGCCTTCCTGCCCCCAACCTCAGCCAGGAATAGGCATTTGAACTACCAAACCCCACCCTGTACCTGGGTTTCTGGTGGCTGATTTTTCTTGAGTGTGATTTTTTTCTCTTAATAAAATAAACAGTGAACTGACAAGCCTGTATTGGCCCACTGAAAGATGAGCCTCTGGTGTAGGGCACCGGGGTTAGTGGTCACTCTGGGGTGGTACACCCTGTGTACCAGAGGCTACCCAGCATTCAAGGTGACTTCAGGCACAGGGCTGCCTGATCCGATTTCTCACAGGAGAAGCCTATCAGCACAAACCAAAGGGCATGCCAGGGTAGATCTGGGCTCCCAAGTGCTGAAAAAGCTCTGCACATCTGAGGACAATCTGAAGCCTCACAACCCCACAAAGTCCCCAAAGCTCCAACCTTCATCCACAGAAGCCAGATGTCTCCAAGAGCAAGAAGGGAGCCCTATACTTCCAGCCTTGGCCACTGTCACCATCTCAACCCAGGGACAAAGTTCCCTCAGACCACACAGGAAGGGGTGGGAGGGGTAGAAGACCCTGTCTCACTAGACCAGCACTGCTTCCTTAAAAGAGATACCACCTCAGCTATCAAAAGACTTTAATGAAAACTATAGATACAGGTAACAATTCTTGCCCCTTGACATTGAAATACTGATACAGACATCTCTGGAAAATGAGATGTACCAAGTCGTCCGGAGATATGTAGGTGTTGTTTCTGTACCAGCATCAGCTGGGATTGGCCTCTATTGTGTAGGCATCCGTAACACCTGAGTTGGAGGAACCTGCAGTTCAGAGTTTATCTGAAAAAGAAGTGGTGGAGGTTATTTTCTTGCTCCAGATTCTCTTCTTCTTGGACTATGGAGGGTCAAGTACAGTTACTGACTCTCCCAGAACCTTGATATATCTGCAAGCATTTCCTCTCCAAAGCCAATGACGTCACAGGGACCATGAGATTGCCTTCCTTCTGAGCCAAGCCAGGACTTCCTTCATCTAGCAACCTCTGGTAGACTTTTATCTCCTCCATCCATTCCCATAAGCTCCTTCAGCTCTTCATTCATTGCATCCCAGTCAAGCCCACCCCCACCTCACCCCCATCCTCTGTACATAGAAAGCAGAGGCCATTCAATTCCAAAATATCTGAATCCTGTCACAGGCCATTGGGGCTATCATGATGCTAAGAGTCAACCTTTCTGCTCTCTTGGTGTGGTCTAAGACCTGAGACCAAGTGGGAGCCACATGTCCCCTATGCATAGACACAAGGTTGGCCGTGGTCACCTCCCACATGTATGCCTGGCCATGATGTTCCTGGGCCGAGGGCCCATCATCATGTGAAGGATGCTACATCAGCCACAGAGCATACAGCTGTGGTGGAAGGATTTTCCTCTATCCTCTGGCCAAATACCAGTGCACATCTGCCCAGCATGGTCTCCTCTCAAGTAAGAGTAACCCCCACTCATATCGCAGGCTAAGCAAGCTGGCTGGCAGAGTGGAAGGAGCCCAGGGCTCTGGACACCTCACCAAGATCTGTTTCTGCTTTTTGTACAATGGGGAGAGGAGCTTCTGCCCATCTCCCTTGCAGAATGGTATTAGGAGTAAAGAAAATGTAAGCTGGGAAGCTACTTCTGGCTTTGGCATTGTTGTTACTGTTTTTGTTGTTGTTTTTAAGTGATCCCAACAGAGTGGTACTAAAACCATAAGGATCAAAGGCACAACCTAGGTAGCCTGAAGTAAACTTCAGGTAAAATGACCTTGCCTGTACTTATCTCCACCTGAGGTGTGACTACATCTCCAGGCTCCCCCTCACCCTTGGGGAAGGGGATCTGCATGCTGTGTCAACCACAGTGCTCCACCTACCACCACTGGGGCCCATCATGGAATAGAGACTCAGTGGACCTCTCCCAGAGCTCCGCCCTCCACCCTCTCCAGGAGCCGCAGCTGAGCCGCAGGCCCCGCCCCTCGGGGCCCCGCCCCCTCGGGGCCCCGCCTCTCCGTCTGCTCCCCACCTTGGAGTGCAGGTACTGCTGCAGCATTGCCTGGAGGTCCGAGTTCTGCTTCTCCAGAACACTGTTTTCCCTCAGCAGCCTGGCCCTCTCGGTCAGCACGGAGCTTTGGGCAGGAAAACAGGTTAGAGGCCCACTGACTCCTCCAGCCTCTACCATACAGGGGCCAAGACCTTTGTATCTGCCATTGCAGGGGCCAGGAAGCCCCTGGAAGCCCCACCGTCCACCTAGGCAAGCAGGAACCTGGAAGGCAACGCTAGGAGGGCCAGCTACCTAACAGCCACAAGCCACTCCACAAAGCCATCTTTCTTTTCTGGAACTCTGACTGTAGCATCAACCCCCGCCCCCCACCTCCAGTCTGGCCGGCCCCCTCCCCGGCTGGGCCAGGATGACACACTTACTGGTATTTCTCCAAGGCTTTGTAGAGCGCATTCCAGAGGTTCTGCTTGGCAGGAGGGATGACCATGGTCAGAGCCTCCCAATACTCTGAGTCTTTGGAGTCATCTCGGGCACCTTTCTGCTTTCTTGGTGTTGTAGGAAAGTCCCTAAAGACCAAGAACACCATGCTGTGATTCCCCAGGCCCCTCAAGCAGTTACCACTTTCCCACCTGCCATTTGCCCACTCAGCTATCCAAGTCTTGCTAGACTTTGGCGGATTCTCAGAAAGTACATCTGCTTGTATTTGTGCTGTGGTTTGAGCTTCATCACTTCTGTGACCAGCATCAATGGACTTGATTAAATCATAGTTACTCCAGGGCTTTTTTTTTCTAGTCCTGGGACTTGAACTCAGGGCCTGGGAACTGCCCTTGGACACTTTTTGCTCAAGTCTAGTGTCCTGCCACTTGAGCCACAGCGCCACTTCCAGCTTTTGCTGTGTATGTGGTATTGAGGAATTGAACCTAGGGCTTCCTACATGCTAGGCAAGTGCTCTACCACTAGGCCACGTTCCTGGCATACACACACACACACACACACACACACACACACACACACACACACACACACACACACACACATAGTTTTGTTTTGTTTTGTTTTGTTTTGTTTGCCAGTCCTGGGCTTGAGCTCAGGGCCTGAGCACTGTCCTTGGACTTTCTCAAGGCTAGAGCTCTACCACTTGAGCCTCAGCACCACTTCCGGCTTTTTTCTATGTATGTGGTACCAAGGAATCGAACCCGGGTCTTTATGCATGCTAGGCAGGCACTTTAACCACTAGGCCAAACTCCCGGCCCATATATATATAGTTTTATATGACCAGATGTTACCCCAGGGCTTTGAAGTGTTTACTGTTTCCAACCAGGACAAAGACAAAGATCATAAGCATTTAGACAAGACTCTCCAAATACGACTTGGCTCTCTAGATCCACACTATTTACTGTCCCTACTTCCCAGACCCTTGATACTCCAGCCATACCTACTGCTCATGATTCTGGAAAATACCAACATTTTCTCCAAGCTATTGAATCCTAAAATGCCCTTTCCTCTACCCTTTGCCCATACCGTACAACCATTTCAATCATTTCTGGTGCCATTTCTTCCCAAACCCTCTCTGCCATGCAAAATGGAGATGGCTACTTCCTACCATGAGCAAAATTATATCTTCCAAAGGTTTTAAATGTTGCTCCAGTCACAAGGTGTTATTTTGACATGGTGCCTACACATGACAGGCCTTGGTGTTTATTGGATGAATGAATGAATGAATGCTGAAGAAAAAAAGCACAAATCATTCCTGTACCTCATTTCTTTCATACAGTGTCCAATCCTTCTCCAAGTTTGTTCCCAGCAACTTCCTTTCTCACTCTGCTTGGTTCCCAGCCCTGTCCCTGCCCACCCCACCACCCAAGTCTCAGACAAGCCTTCCAACATGGCTTACCTAGGTTTATTCAGACCCATGACGAAGGCCTCCAGAATCTTGAGAACATCATTGGGGTGTATTAGCTCAGGTGAAATCGAGGTCTGCCTTTCTGCATCCTCCACCAAAAGGCCCCCCTCTTCTTCCTCTGTGGATGCCTCCTCTCGTGCTGATGCCTCCCGATCTGAGGTCCCCTGCTCTGAAAACTCCCGATCTGAGGTCTCCTGCTCTGAAAATTCCCGATCTGAGGTCCCCGACTCTGGGAGACCACGATTTAATTTGGTCAGTAAGTTTTTCCTGCCCAGCGCTGACACCAAGCTTGATCTCTCCAGCGCTGACACCAAGCTCGATCTCTCCAATGCGGATATCAAGCTCGATCTCTCCAATGCTGACATCAAGCTCGATCTCTCCAAGGCTGACAGCAAGCTTGCTCGGTCCATTTTTGCATAATCCCCAAGGCTTACCTAGAGAAAGGTGCAAGATTAACAATAGGTGGGTGATATACAGGATTGTGAAAAATGGACAGGGAATCACCTTAGAAGACTCTCAGAAGAAGACATTCCACAAGCAGAGAAAGGAGAAAGATAGGGAAGGGTGAGTTGTTAGGAGAGGCACTTGAGGCTTAGAGACAATGACAATGATATCTAAATGGTTCACAGATGTTCGGTGTTATCAATATTCATAGAACATATAAATAGACATATATTTGACAAATTTTGCTTTAATTTTTAGATTAACTAAAATATTCTTCTGGGCTAAGTTTAGCCTTGCAGTAGAATGCTTGCCCAGCATGCACCTGGGTTTGATTCCTCGGCACTACATACACAGAAAAAAAGTCAGAAGTGGTGCTGTGGCTCAAATAGTAGAGCTCTAGCCTTGAGAAGGACAGTGCTCAGGACCTGAGTTCAAACCCCATGACTGGCAAAAGAAAAAAAAAGGATTCTTCCTCCTATCTCTCAATTCATTCAGGTTCTCTTCCACAATCAAACTAGTGTTATCAAACTTCTCCTTATACAGAAATAGTACGAAGTAAGATCTTGCTATATATCTTGGGCTAGCCTCAAACTTGTGATCCCTTTGCTTCAGCCTCCTGAGTTAAGGCTTAGTTAAGAAGTAGCATGTCTATACAAAACTACTTTTTCTTCATGTCTTCACATAAATACTTTCACCTATGTCATTCTGTACTTTGCTTTTTCTTTCACAGACCAAAAAACTTCACAGAATTTTTCTCATATAAATACGTAGAGAACTTCCTTGTTCTTCGTGTTTTGTTTTCATATTGCATAATATTGCATTGTGGAGATTCACCATCTATTATTAAATAGATGTGTCATTCACAGATACTTAGGTTGTTTCTAGTCTCCTGCTATTTCAAAATTTGCTGTGATGAAAAAGCTGTAATAGGGGCTAGGAGTTTGGCCTAGTGGTAGAGTGCTTGCCTAGCATGCACGAAGACACAGGTTTGATTCCTTGGTACCACATACATAGAAAAAAGCCGGAAGTGGTGCTGAGGCTCAAGTGGGTAGAGCTCTAGCCTTGAGAAAGTTCAAGGACAGTGCTCAGGCCCTGAGCTCAAGCTCAGGACTGGCAAAAAGAAAAAGCTCTAATGAACACATTGTTTTAGCTGTTCTGAGCTATACCTACAGAACAAAATCCTATCAAGAGTTGCAGAGTACAGTGCATAGAGTTTCACAATGGATAGTGTCAACTTGTCCTCACTGAAGGACTTACTCTCCTATCAGCAAATTACGAATGTGTTCATTTACAACACAGCAGTCATCACTATACGTCACCAAATATTTCGCTTTTTGCCAAGATTCTGTCATGAAAAAATAGAATCAGACAATTTAAATTAGTATGGGTCTTATTACAAGCCCTACTTATTTTTTGTATGTTTTATAGGCTTAAAAGTTCACTGTAGGGGCCGGGAGTTTGGCCTAGTGGTAGAGTGCTTGCCTAGCATGCACGAAGACCCAAGTTCGACTCCTCGGTAGCACAAACATAGAAAGAGCCAGAAATGGTGCTGTGGCTCAAGTGGCAGACCACTAGCCTTGAGGAAAAAGCCCAAGGACAGTGCTCAGGCCCTGAGTTCAAGCCCCAGGACTGGCCCCCCAAAAAAGTTCACTGCAATGTCTCTTTGGTAATTATCTGTTCCCTTGACTTTGTAGTGTTTTTTCTTATTGGCTTATCAGAGCTCTTTATATTAAAAAAAGAACTAGCCAAACTGGTCACTGGTGGCTCATGTGTGTTATCCTAACTACTCAGGAGGCCAGCCTAGGCAGTGGTTAACTTCCAATTAACCGCTCAAAATCCAGAAGTAGAACTATGGCTCAAAGTAATAGAGTGTTGAGTGCCTTCAACAAAAGAGCTTGGGAAGAGAACCCAGTTCCTGAGTTCAACCCCCACTGACTGACAAAAAAAGAAAAAGAAAAAGAAAACTATCCTTAGTGATGTTCATTAGAAATTATGTTGAAAGTATACTATACAATTTGTGGATGGGGAAGGGAGGGAAAAACTGGGAGAGAATGAAGTAAGAGGTGACACTGTCCAAAACGAAATGTACTCATTACCTAGCTTACATAACTGTAACCCCTCTGTACATCACCTTTATAAAAAACAATTGCACTTTATTTTTTGACGGTCCTGGGGCTTGAACTCAGGGTCCAGGCACCGCTCCTGCACCTTTCTGTACTCAAGGCTAGCACTCCACCACTTCAGCCACAGCACCACTTCTGGCTCTTTCTGTGTATGTGGGACTGAGGAATTGAACCCAGGGCTTCATGCATGCTAGGCAAGCACTCTACCACTAAGCCACATTCCCAGTCCCCAAATTTTAAATTTTTTTAAAAGAAAAAGAAAACTAGTCTTTGTGTTATGAGTTCCCAGCTGTCATTTGCCTTTTAACCCTGCTGGTAATGAGTTCTGCCCTGCAGAATTTACTCTAATGTAAAATATATCATTTTCCCCCATTGCTTTTCCATTTTGTCATCTCAGTCAATTCCTTCTATCAGGATACTCAGAATGCTAAAATCATTTTAATTCCATTATTATTTTTTTTGCAATTTAAAATAAAACGACTTTTCCAGAATATTTCTTCGGTGCTCATACTGTAACTAGTTGAAGAAAGATATGCAGAAAGGCTAGAAGCCTGGCTGAAGTGATATAGAATCAGCTAAGCAAGCAAGCTAAGCAAGAATGGAAGTTCAAATCTCAGCACCAAGAAAGAAAAAGGGGAGGGGGGAGGAATGAGGAAGGCATGAGTATAGACAGGGAAACATGACTGCAGGGTGTTCTGAACGATCCCTGCTTACAGAAAAGTGTTAAGGATCAAACTCTGTAGACCATGGTGGGGCTGAAGCCTTGCTGTGAGGAAGAGCTGGCCATTAGTCCTCAGTAGGCCAAGAACCTCCCTCATCATACCCCAGTACTGGACTGGGATGGAGCCCGGAGGCAAAGCGCATGCCTTGCAAGTGCAACATCCTGGGTTTAATGCCCAGTACCAAAAAAGAAAACACACAAAAAATATAGTTTTAAAAAAAGAAAAGTTAGTACTAATTGGGCATACCCCCATCCATGAGCTTCCCACTTGGGAAGCGTTACTCAAAGGCAGGGTGCCCGCAGTTGCAGCCTTGCTCACCTGGCTGGGTGATAATTGATGGGCTCGGTACTTAAGGAAGAAGTTCACCAGTTTATACAAGTCATCCTCACTTTCGATTCCAAGAGCCTAGGGGGAGAAAACGAGAATGGTTATTCAAATACCTCAACCAAGACTTAGGGATGCTGAGGGAGTCTCAGCTCCTCAGCGCAGGAGCTTGTTCCCCTCCGCAGCCCTGGCTGAAGCCTGCCTACGGCCCAGAGTACAGGGTACTGGTCCAGCACCTGGAAACTACAGTGAGAGGTGGGGGCAGGGGGGGAAGGAATACCAGAACAGAGAAACAAAGCTGAGTCAGAAGTGGCTCTGTACAGATCCAGTGGGCAAAGGGGTGCTAAGAGGAACCAAACCCATATCTGAGTTTGAGGTACAGGGGATAACCATAAGGAAAGAGCTCATAGAAAAAGGGAGAAGGAGCCAGACACTGGCGGCTCCTGCCTGAAATCCTAGCTACTCAGGAAACAGAATCAGTTCAAAGCTGGCCTGGGTTCAAAAGTCCAGGCCAATTATCTCCAATTAATCACTGGAAAACCAGACATGGTACTGTGGCTCAAGTGCTAGCCGTGAGCTGAAGAGCTCAGGGACAGTTCCCAGGCCCAGAATTCAAGCCCCACGACCAACAAAAAAAGAAAAAGGAGGGGGCCCGGAGTTTGGCCTAGTGGTAGAGTGCTTGCCTAGCATGCACGAAGACCCGGGTTCAATTCCTCGGTACCCCACATACATAGCAAAAAGCCGGAAGTGGTGCTGAGGCTCAAGTGGTAGAGTTCTAGCCTTGAGAAAGTCCAAGGACAGTGCTCAAGCCCTGAGCCCAAGCCCAGGACTGGCAAAAAAAAAAAAAAGGAAAAAGAGAGAGGGGGAGAGAGAAAGTGACAGGGGTGGGAGGCATCAGAATCTGAGGCCAGTCTGATATATGGAGGGTCACTTAAGGGGAGGCTGTGACTGTGAGCTCGGGGAAAACTCCACCAGACACTGTGGTCTGGTCTCAGGGCTGAGGCAGTGTCAGGAAGACCGAGGGGCAGGCTCTGTCTCTACCCTAGGTCCTCTCCACCCAAGAGACTCACAGAGAAGATGGCGTCCAACCTCAGCAGATAGCATTCACTTTTCTCCAGGGGAAGCAGCAGGCTCAGCAGCTTGCTCTCTATGAGGAAACCCTGAGAAGAAGGAAGATGGCAGCCCCAGTCAGGGACAGGACTTAGGCACCTTTACTGTGACTCTGCAGGGACAAGCCACAGAACCCCCAGGGATGAGAGTGTGGACCGTGGGATTCCAGGGGGATGGCCACATTGAGGAACCTAAGAGCCAGTCCCAGGGGCTGAGGCCAGGGGACAGAGTCGCTTTTAGTCATGGATTTAGATTGTCCTCTACCTCAGCCATACATTTAACAACACAGCAGCTTGAACCAGACCCAGGGACGGTTCCCACCTACTCCCCGATGGCTACAGAACCCAGCAGTAGCTAGGCCCTGAGGAGAGGAGAGGGCATCTGATATGTAGATAGAGCTGAGTACTTGCTCTGGGCTGGACAATCTGAGGAGGACCTCATCCAGGGGTGGTCTTAGCAGGAGTCCTCACCCTCTCCATGCTACACAGAAAGCAGCCTTATCTGTTCCAAGGAAATTGGGGATGCCAGGTCTGCTCTTTACCTACCTCAGTACCCGAACACCCAAATATACACAAATCAACAACTCAGCTTTCCAGCTGAGCCAGCTCCTTTAAGTTCTAACACATACCAGATGTCCAACGCTAAACTGGGATGAATCACTACAAGCTAACTCCTTCCAGAGAAAGGCCTCATTCACTGCTGTGGGCATAACATTTGACCAAAGCTTCATGGAGGTGGGAATGGAGCTCAGAATGCAGCCGGAACCAGCAGCCCCCCTGGTGACTGACTCATTATAGGAAAAGCCACTGTCGACCAGGCCTCTCTGTGCACTGCCTCCCAGGTCCGGAGCTAACTCTGTCCCACAGCTCAAGCCCCCTCTCTGGGCATGGCAAGGAGAAAACTGCAGCTCCTCACTGTAGTCCACCCAGGCCCGGCGGAGGCCTCAGACATCACCCCATGGCTGGCCTCACCGCCTCATCACACAGAAGTGTCAGGATCTTTCTGGTAGTCTGTGGTGAAATTTGCTTGGGCAGGTCCATGTAAGTTTCTACATCAGAGGCTGATTCGTCTCCCCCTTCATCTTCTGAAGATGAGACAGAGAGAGAGAAAGAGAGGGGGGGAAAAAGGAGAAAACAAAAGGGGAGGGGAGAGAGAGAAAGGAGAGAGAGAGAGAAAGAGAATAATTTCTAGACTTTATTGACTTTGAGAGGAGATGGCTTTCCTTTTCTCTGTATGTTTGAAGCCTCCCTGTGGAGGCTGGGTGTAAAGCAAATCTATCTAGGATGTGGGAGTGAAAGCTTGAGGACCGGAATCAGAGTTTGTCTGGACAACTTGTCCATTCCCAACCAGCCTATAAGATTGACTTTCCTAAAATTTTTCTAGCACTTATTCTAATCCGGTCAGGAAATAGTATACATACCATGCACACACCTGGCTGTGGCCCTGTGGACCAGGTTAGGAGAAGCCAGTGCAGAGTAGTTGTCTCCTAACGAGGGTGTTGTCACAAGAACTGAGTTTATAGCTAAAGCCAAGAATTTCCTTACATAAAATTAAAAATTGGGGCTGGAGCAGGACCTAGTTGTAGAGCACTTATCTTACATGTATGAAGCCCTGAGTTCGATTCCTCAGTACCACATACACAGAAAAAGCAGGAAGTGGTGCTGTGGCTCCAGTGGTAGAGCACTAGCCTTGAGAAATCTTAAGGACAGTGCCCAGGCCCTGAGTTCAAGCCCCAGGACTGGCAAAACAAAATGTATAAATTATAGCTGGATGCAGGTGACTCAGGGCTGTAACCCTATCTACTCAGTGCCCAGTTCAGGCCTGAAAAGTCTATGAGACTCTTACCTCCAATTAACCAACAGAAAACCAGAAGTGGTGCTGTGGCTCAAATTAGTACAGCACTACTAGTCTTGAGCTCAAATGCTCAGGGCCAATGCCTAGGCCCAGAGAACAAGCCCCATGACAAACAAAATACAGGAACATTTAAGTACATAAATTAAAATGAATTTATGTGGTGGATCACGCTTGTAGTCCTAGCTCCTCAGGAGGCTGAGACTGAGCCAACCCAGGCAGACAAATCTAGCAAAATCTAGAAGTGAAGATGTGGCTCAAATGGCAGAGTGAAAAAGCCAAGTGAGAATATGAGGCCCTGAGAAGAAACAGCTGCACACTTGGATCAGGCTAAGTGAACGTCCTGGCGTTGTGTTCGTTAGCAAATGTTGGGGGGAAACACCTCCCCAGTGTGATCACCTGTTTGCATCAGCACCTCTTCTACGATCTGCGTGGCTGACTTCCGCTGCTGCTGGGAGAGCGGCCCCACGTTCTTCAGGAACCAGAAATCAGGCAGCGTCCATGGGAGCCCCAGATGCTGAGTAGTGATCACCATGTCGGCATCAAAGGCTTTGGCCACCAGGGCCTTCACCTCCTCTTCGTTCATCAGCCATAGTTGTCGAAACTTCTCCTCGTTGATAAGAGCAAGGTGCCTGTGAATGACAGCCCCATGCATGGCCAGCTGACCTCGTATCCTGGCAGCCGGATAAGAATGCGAGGTAGAGCCAGGGGGAGTGCTGGGTCTGGCCGACCTCTGGGCAGCTGATTCCACCTGGCACCAAACGGGGCCATCCCGACAAGGAATAAGACAAGACAGGTGGCAGGGGAACACAGTGCAAAGGAGTCTTCAGCGCCTCTGTGAGCACCCCAAATCTGGTGATCTCAGATCCAATGAAACCACTGCTATCATGCCACTACCAGCCCCCCTACCCTGTCTCCTCTACCCTAAAATTACCTCATGGCTTTCTGTAGCTCTTTGTACTGCATTATCAGCCGATGGTAATCTGAGGCCAGAGTCTGATTCTCCTCTTGATACGTCTTTATCTGCTTGGCATATTTTGATCTCAGATTATTAAGTATATCATGCAGCCTAGGTAAAGGGATACAAGCAAAGCCACAGATAAATGGAAGGGGTAAAGAATGTTGTTCTTGGGGGGAGGGAAATGGGGACAAAAACATGAGAAGGTTTATCAGTGTGTGTGAAGTAATGCACCTTCTATCTAGCGAATATAATTGTAACCCCTCTATTAATTATAATAAAAAAAACCACAAGAAAAAAAAAGAATGTTACTCTTATCCACCTGCCTTAGATCTACAGCAAACTCGGAGTTAGATGTATAGAAGGGCAGAAAACCCTCCCACATATTCCAGATCCTGTGATGAAAGAAAGGAAAAACAATAGCAACTGGACCACCCAGAACAGCCCATGCCCATCAAGAGGCCATCACCTACTCAAGTGTACAAGTGAAAGCCAAGTATGGGCGATGAATGGAGGAGAGTCACAGCCTAAGTCTGGCCAAGGCAAAAGTGAGAGGCCCTATCTGAAGAACAAAGGACTGGTCTAAGGTTCAAAAGATAGAGTGCTTGCCTAGGAAGCATGTGGCCCTGAGTTCACCCTCCAAAGCCCCCCCACAAAAGGTATTTAATGTTCCTCAAAACAGCATCTGTCAAGGAGTCCATATCTGGGCCCATTCTAATACTTAAGTAATCTATCTTGACTGTCTCCTTGTGATTTAGATGCTCATCTCATTTCTGAAACAAAGTCAGTATTGTAACTAGACATCACAGCCTACGACATATGAGGCTTCCATCCTCAAAAGCTGATGCTCTTACATGACCCAGGATATGTATAAAACACCTGCAGCCATGTTTGTCTCTGTGCTCTTCACAATGGCCAAGGGATGGAAACAACCCAGATGCCCAACACAGATGAATGGATACAAAAAATGCATATATATATATATATATATGTATATTACACACACACACACACACACACACACACACACACTGGAGTTCTACATAGCCACCAGACAAGATAAAATAATGGCATTCGCTAGGAAGTGGATGAAACTAGAGCAAATCACGTTGAGTGTGATAAGCCAACACCAAAGGAACAAAAGACGCATGTTCTCCCTGATATGTGGGTATTAGATCTAAACAATACAAGAGTAACAACTCAATACTCAGGCATTCCAGGTCATTGACATAAATTTGGAGACATAAATCTATCTACATAGATATACAGGTCTACGATAGGATATATATTCTATAGACATATAGTGATATATATAGATCGATATGTATCTACGACATTCAAAGATTCAGCTTAATTTTAATTATCTTCTTAAATTTATGTGCCAGTGATTGCATATAGAGATTTTTTTTTACTTGAATACTGGATTGTAGAACATGACATTTGAAATATGGTGTAAAAACTAAGTTTTAATAAAAAGTTTCAAGGAAGCAAGCCAGGCACAGTGGCCCATGCCTATAATTGTAGCTACTCAGGAGGCTGAGATCTGAGAATCAAGGTTCAAAGGACCTGACACTCTTCTCGCCAATTAACCTCTAGAAAATGGGAAGTGGGGTGTGGCTCAAGGGTAGGGCAGTAGCCTTGAGCTGAAGAGCTCAGGGGCAGTGCCCAGGCCAAGTTCAAGCCCCATGATCGACATAAAAAAAAAGTTTTAAGGAGTGGCGATGTGGCTCAAGTGGTAGAGTGGTTGTCTTGATTTAAAAAAAAAAAAGCTGATGCTCTTAACAAGCCATTATTCATTCATTCACTCACTCACATACTTACTCATTTATCCAACACAAAATGACTTTTTTTTAATTTTTTTTTTTTTTTGCCAGTCCTGTGGTTGGGCTCAGGGACTGAGCACTGTCCTTGGTCTTTCTCAAGGCTAGAGCTCTACCACTTGAGCCTCAGCACCACTTCTGGCTTTTTTCTATGTATGTGGTACCAAGGAATTGAACCCGGATTTTTGTGCATGCTAGGCAGGTACTCTACCAGTAGGCCAAACTCCTGGTCCACAAAATGACTCTTTTAAGCCAAGGAAATGTTCAGGCATGAAGAGGAAGACAGGGATATGTTTGAAAACAAGATGGCAGTCTAGTCAAAGACTACTAGGAATGACAGTGAAGAGTGACAAGTACCATGGAGAGTTCACAAGGGAGCCAGCCTTTTCCTCCAAAAAATGCCATTTTAGGCACAGGGTGTTCAATCTGCACTGAGCTGGGATACACCTGGGGTCACAAGACAGGGTTGAAGGACCTTCTGCAAGCCTGGAAAGGTTAAATGCTCCATCTACCATCTTAGCCAGATATTCCAGAAATACCCTTAAGAAACAAGCATGGGATGGGAATGTGGTTTAGAGATAGAGTGCTTACCTACTATGCATGAAGACTTAGGTTCAATTCCTCAGTACTACATAAACAGAAAAAGCTAGAAGTGGCACTGTGGCTCATGTGATAGCGTGCTAGCCTTGAGCAAAAGCTCAGGGACAGTGCCCAGACCCTGAGTGCAAGCCGCAGGACTGGCCAAAAAAAAAAAAAAAGCAGAACTATCTCAGGAGATAATTTAAGAAAGCAGAGCCAATTTAATCATTAAACCAAAGGAGGTCTGGGTATTGGATACTTGCATCTGTACTCTTAGCTACTCAGAAGTCTGAGAGCTAAGGACTGAGGTTCAAGGCCAGCCAGGGTAGGAAATTCCATGAGACTCTTATCTCCAATTAATCACCAAAAAGCCAAAAGTAGGATTGTGGATCACCATTAGCCTTGAGCACAAGAAGCTCAGGGACAGAGCCCATTGCTCTAAGTTCAAGACCTAAGACCAACACTCCCCCCCTACACACACTTCTCTCTTCCCGCCTTCCCCTCTCCCTCCCTCTCCCTTCAGAGGAGAAAGTCCAGTATCTAACAATAACAGGAGAAGGCCTGTGGAGATACCATGTGTTTAGCCAGAATAACATCACTTATTTCCAATTGTGGGGTGTTCCTGTCAACTTTCAATAGTTTGAAAGTGATCATCCAAAATGCAGGTATTGCCAGTGGGACAGTATGAGAAGTGTAGCCTTCCAGGGGTGACCAAGTCATAAAGGCTCCTTCCTTGTAAATGGGCATCAGGTCGTATAAAAGAGGTGCTCCACAGATGCCAGCTTGCTCTTCTACCCTCTGGCATCAAGGAACATGGCTTGCCAGGATCTTGATCTTGGACTTCCAGCCTCAGGACTGTCATTATTAATGACCTGGCATTTGGTTCTAATAGCACAAAAGTTTCAAGACAGGAGTCCAATTATGAGGTGCTGGTCAGAAAGGCCTGTGGCAGGTGGCAGTGAGAGCTGCTCCTGGAGAGAAGCAGCAGGGCAGCTGAAGTTCAGGAATGCAGGGGAGCATCCAGGGCGGTGAGCTGGTGCCTTTCCTCTCTCCTCTCTTCCTGGGGCTCTGTGCCTCATTGGGCCTCAGACCCCTTCCCACACATACCTGTCTTGCAGTCTCTCTTTGGCCAAATGATAGCGGCAAACTTCTAGTGCCTTCCTCCTGCCTTTGCTCCTGCAGTTGCCGCCACTGCGCTGCTCACCTGGTTTTCTTCATTTCTTTTGTCAACCCGTGTCCTACCTGTATCACTGTTGGGCATTTTGGCGGTTTCCTCACACAACTCCTCCTCTCCATGTCGCTGAGGCATCCTCTGTCTTATAGCAGATAAATAGTGGGCTCCCCACCCCCATAAATTTTGTCCCTTCTTATTCTCATTTCTCAGATCATCAAGGCTTACCTGGCGAAATCATTTTTTCATTATTGTTTTCTTTTGTAATGATCAGAAGGTCAACTGGCCAGGTACGAGTAGCTCACACCTGTAATTCTAGCTACTCAGATCTTAGCTACTGGGAAAGTCAACTAGTGTTGGTCTATGTGCTAGTACTGGGCTCAGGGATTAAACTCTCACTTAGCTTTTTTTTATTAAAGAATTTATTAATATCATATTTTTACATCATATTTCAAATGACAAGTTTAACAATCAAGTGTTCAAGAAAGGAATCTCTATATACAATCACTGGGACTTAGTTTCTAGAACTTAATCAAAATTAGGCCAAGGGTTTGTATGTCATAGAAACATTAAAACATTATGTCTATAGAGTCATAGGTTTTTATGTCTATATAGTTATGTTTATATTTCCATTACCATGTCCATAGTTTTGGGTATGCAGTTATTGAGTCCTCGCTCTTGTACTCTTTGGATTTAATAGCCACATATTAAGGATACCATGCACCTTTTAATCCTTAGGTCTTGACTTGTCTCACTCAACATGATTTGCTCTAGATTCATCCACTTCCCTGCGAATGCCATTATTTTATCTTGTCTCTTGGCTATGTAGAATTCCATTTCACTTGGCTTTTTTTGCTCAAGTCTAGTGTTGAACTGCTTGAGGTACATTTTCATTTCTGGCTCTCTGCTGGCTAAACTGGAGACATGAATCTTTGCCACTAGGGCCTGGTCTCATAAAATCTTGTAAGAAGAGTTGCTATATTCTCGGTGAGTTTCTGCTCCTCAAGAATGAAAGCTAACGGCTGGGCGTGGTGGCTGTAATCCTATCTATTCAGGAGGTTCAGATCTGAGGCTCTTGACTCAAAGCCAGCCTGGACTCTAAAGAATGTGAGACTCCTATCTCCAATGAATTAATCACTAGAAAACAGGAAGTGGGGCTGTGGCTTGAGGGATAGCTGAAGAGCTCGGGGACAGTACCCTGGTCCAGAGTTCAAGTCCCATGACCCACAAAAAAATAAAGAATGAAAGACACTTACACGTCCCATTCTCCATGTAGAAGAGTCTAAAAGAAGGATGCACTGCACACTGACTTACCGGTTGATTTTCCTCTTCTGCTGAGATTTAATCACTGTGCTTTCTTCATCTCTCTTCTTTAGTACCTGAAAGTTATATTCTAACTTCTCTTGATTTAGCTGATAAGTTGCTTTCATCTGCTGAAGCTGTTGCTCAAGAATCTAAAAATAAAAATTAAACAACACGAACTGGAGATGTGGTTCAAGTATTAGAGTACCAATCTTGAGTGAAAAAGCCAAGCAAAAGCAAGAGACTCAGGTCAAGCCACAGCAAGGGCACACAAAAAAGTGCTAGCCTACAATCCTAGCCTTTAAGGCCCATAATCCTTGCTACCCAGAGGACTAAGATCTGAAGATCGCAGTTCATTGCCAGCCCAGACCAGAAAACTCCTTGAGACTTTTTTTTTGCCAGTCCTGAGGCTTGAACTCAGTGCCTGGGCACTGTCCTTGGGCTTTTTCAAGGCTAATGCTTATTACTTGAGCTACAGCACCACTTTGGGCTTTTTCTGTGTATGTGGTACCAAGGAATCAAACCTAGGGCTTCATGTATGCTAGACAAGCACGACACTCTCCTGGCCTTTCCTTGAGACTTTCATCTCCAATTAACCAATGAAAGCCCTGATGCTGAGCTGTGGCTCAAAAGGTAGAGTGCCCGCTTTGAGTGAAAAATCCCAGTAAGAGCCTAAGGCTCTAGGTTCAAAATAAAGGCCTTGGTATAATTTTTTAGACTTGGGGTCCACAGTGGTTTGTTCTAGTCACGCCAGAAGAAACTTAGGTCCTTTTTAATTTGGGGGTAGAGCAGGGAAGTGAGTGCTGGGGATTAAGCCCGGGGCATCTGAGAAGCTTGGTAAGCTCTTCACCACTGAGTTATGTCCCCAGGCCCAGCCTGGGGAATTCTAGGAAAAAATTAAAGGCCAGATAAAATACGAATCTGCAAGCTAAAACCTATACACCCCAAAACTGAGAAAGTTCCCTGGGCAAGCTTTCAAGCCCATAGAATCCTGATGCTTTGCTCCAGCCCCTGTGGAGACAGATACAGCTACTCCAAAGACCACAACACACTGTCTGCCACCCAGCCAGAAAATCTGCCCCTTTGTTCTTCTAGAATAAGCTTAGTATTAAGCAACCTAGGTTTGTTCACTTATAAGTAAAACAGACTTCTTTTTCAATGTCTATAGATGGATCCATTCATTCAGCAAAAATCTGAATATCAAATATACATGAGACATTTTTCTAATTGCTGATGAAAAACACTGGCAAAAGAGTCCCACTCCATCGGACACAGACAGCCAAGCAAGCACCAGTGAATGGCTAGTGTGTCGGGGGACCGCTAGGATGAGCACTGCCCTAGGCCTTGAGGGATTAAGGGAGGCATCCTTGGGCAGATGCATTAGCATGTCTGGAGAATGAGTAAGCTCTGGAGGAAGGAGAGAGAGGAGGCAAGTGTTGGGGAAAATGCCAGCAGTGGGGAAGGTGAGCCAGGATGGTCCCAAAGGAGGGCAACCATGCAGCACATTCGGGACATTCATGCAGCAGTCCAGGCAGAAAAGTTTGAAATTTATCTTCTCAACCTACAACTAGCTACAGTGGTATGTGTCAAGCTACATGGGAGGATGAGAGGCAGAAAAGTCCTCCATCTCCATGGAGGAAAACATTGTCGTGGTCCTTCCCTGTGATCCCAGCAAGAATGGGAAGCCTAATATTGGTGGATGGAGGTCCAGCTTCACTCCTGGGTCTGAACCAAGACCCTGTCTGAGTACATCTAGGAACTAATGGGTCCTATCTATAATCCTAGCTACTCAGGAGGCTGAGATCTGAGGATTGCGTTTGGAGCCATCCCAGGCAGAAAAGTTCATGAGGCTCTTAGCTCCAATTAACCAGGAAAAAAGCCTATAACATAGAAGTATGACCCAGCAAAACAGTGCCTGCCTAGCTAGAAACCCAAGTTAGTACTCTGAGTTCAAACCCTAGTACTTACTATTAAAAAAGGAAGTAATGAACCAACAAAAGAAAGGAAGAAAGGAAGAAGGGAGAAGGAAGATAATGATCTGTTCAGGCCCTGTGCAAAGAGCACTCTTGTGCCACAACAGCTATAATCCTGATACTCTGGAGATGGAGGGCAGGATTGTAATTTCTAGATCAGCTTAGATAACACAGAAAGTTCCAGGACAGCCTAGGTCAAATAACAAGATTCTACGTTACTACGTAACTAAGTGTGTGGGGAGCAAGGCTGGAGACAGACTAGCTGGAAAGCACCTGCCTTAGGAGGAGGCAGGGGTGGAGAAAGTAATTAAGCACAATCAGAATTTCCTATGCAGCCTCACTGGAGCTCTCCCACACCCTGTGCAGGCTGCAGACTCCACAGAATCAGCAGAAAAAGTGATTCCAGGCTACCATCCAACTCCCCCTGGGTCATATTCAAGGAGGTGACACATCATCAGGTCGGGAGGTGTGGCATTCCCATGATGGGCCCTGCAAAACCCAGCGGTCACTGCTCCCCATAAGCCCCACGATCCTCACATTGTGAGAGGCATTCAGCCAGGCCACGGTGCACTTAACTTTCTCCCTAAAGGTGGCGGCCTACTTTGCAAGTGTGAGGACCTGAGTTCAAATTCCAGCACAGCCAAAAAAGAAAAAACACACTAGCTTTATCTATTTTAAAATCAACTCCAAAATCGGTTTTGAGTCTCCTCAAAGCAGAAGCTTATATCTCTTGTCATCTAACAGGGGGTGGGAGAGCTCTTGCAGGTACACACACCTGTAATCCTAGCCACTCAGGAAGCTGAAGTCTCATGATCACAGTTTGAAGCCAGCCCAGGCAAAAAAAAAAAAAAAGCCAGAAGTAGAGAGGTAGAACATTAGCCTTAAGCAAAAGGCTCAGGGATAACATCCAGGCCCTGAGTTTCAAGTCCCTGAACACACGCGCGCACACACACACACACACACACACACACACACACACACACACACCCTCATGTAACCGTAACTAATCACACCTCTCAGTATCTATGTTTGTTATATTCATTATTTATTTTTTTCCAGGTATTTGTATCCTTTGTAAGAATTTTTTTGGCAGATTTCAAAAGCAAATTTGTACATTTAGAAGAATTTGGAAGTATAGTAAATGAAGAAGAAGGAAAAAAGCTAGAAGGGACAGGAAGAATCACCCACAGCCCACCCATGGGTAACTCAGGCTATGACACATGCTTCTTCCCTTCAGCGTTCTTTAGACCACAGAGTTAAACTCTGCCTAGAATTTTAATATCCTGGGCCGGGAGTGTGGCCTAGTGGAAGAGTGTTCATCTAACATCCATGAAGCCCTGGGTTCAATTCCTCGGTACCACATACACAGAAAAGAAAGGAAGTGGTGCTGTGGCTCAAGTGGTAGACAGTGCCCAGGCCCTGACTTCAAGCCCCAAGACTGGCAAAAAATAAAAAGCATTTTAATATCCTAATTTTCAGCTGGGAGTTTGGCCTAGTGGTAGAGTGCTTGTCTAGCATGCATGAAGACCTGGGTTGGATTCCTAGGCACCACATATATAGAAAAAGTCGGAAGTGGTGATGTGGCTCAAGTGGTAGGGCTCTAGCCTTGAAAAAGCCCAAGGACAGTGCTCAGGCTCTGAGTTCAGTCCCTAGGACTGGCAAAAATAAAATAAAAAAAAATAAATATCCTAATTTTCTCCTTCAAAACTTTAACACGGGAGCCAGGAGTTTGGCCTAGTGGTAAAGTGCTTGCCTAGCATGAAGGAAGACCTGGGTTCGATTCCTCAGTACCACATACATAGAAAAAAGAAAAGCGGTGCTGTGACTTAAGTGGTAGAGCTCTAGCCTTGAGAACAGTGCTCAGGCCCTGAGCTCAAGGCCCAGGAATGGCAAAAAAAACAAAAAACAAAAAAAAACTATAACACAAGAACTTTCCATACCAGTAAAGGTTTACTGGCATCATCTTGGTGCATAATATTTTATATATCATTTTATCATATATGAAACATTTATCACATATATCACAATAATACTTGACCATTTTCCTAGTTATTTATTACATTGCTTGAATATTTTTCAGTGTTATAAGATAATTCTAGTATATATGATATATAAAACTTTTAGAGTATTTTATGCCTTTAAGGTAGTTTATTTTGTTTGTTTGGTACTGGAAATTGAATCCAGCGCCTCATACATGTGAAGATAAGCACTTTTCCATTTGAGTACACACCCAGGCTTTGAGGTTTCATTTTTATTTTTTCAGACAGGGTTCATTGCTACCTTCTGGAATTCATAATCTACCTGTCTCTGCATCTAAAATAGCTGGGATTTCTTTTTTTTTTTTTTTTTTTTTTTGTCAGTCCTGGGCTTGAGCTCAGGGCCTGAGCACTGTCCTTGAACTTTCTCAAGGCTAGCACTCTACCACTTGAGCCTCAGCACCATTTGCTGCTTTTTTTTTTTTTCTTTGTATGTGGTACGGAGGAATTGAACCTGGGTCTTTGTGCATGCTAGGCAAGCACTCTACCACTCGGCCAAACTCCCAGCCCTGGGATTTCTTATAAGAGCCACTATCCACCACACCAATGTGCCAGCTTCCCCCCATACTTTTTTTTTTTTTGGTCCTGGGTTTTGAACTCAGGACTTAGGCACAGTCCCTCAGCTTATTTGCTCAAGGCTAGTACTCTACTGCTGTGAGCCATAGCCCCACTTATGGATTTTTGTTGACTAATTGGAGATAAGAGTCTCACAGACTTTCCTTCTCTGGGTTGGCGTTGAACTGTGATCCTCATATCTCTGCCTCCTAAGTAGCTAGAACTACAGGTGTGAGCTACCAGTGCCCAGTCCAGACCTACTTGATTTGTTTGATTTTTTCTGCCAGTATTTGAGCCAGAATTCAGAGCCTTGCCAAAGCCTGCACTGTGCCACTTGAGCCACACCTCTACTTCCAACTTTTTGCTTGTTAGTGTCCCTAGATTTTTCTGCCTGAGTTTGGCTTTGAATCATGATCCTCAGATCTCAGCCTCCTGAGTAGCTAAGATTATAAGTATGGCTAGGTGTAGTGGCTCACGCCTATAATCCTAGCTACTCAGGAGGCTAAGCTCTGAGGATTGGGGTTCAAAGCCAGCCTGGGCAATACAAAGCTGAGAAACTCTTATCTCCAATTAATCACTAAAAAATGGGAAATGGGGCTGTGGATCAAGGGTAGGGCAGAAGAATTGAGCTGAAGAGCTCAGGGACAGTGCCCAGGCCAAGTTCAAGCCCCATGACCACCAAAAAAAAAAAAAAAAAAGGAAGGAAGAAAGAAAGAAAGAAATGAAACCCTATGACTGGGCTTTTGGCACAGGGTGCCATGAGGGAGGGGAGCTACTACTGGTCATTCAGTGTGGAAGTTTCTGATGTGAACATGAGCTGAAAGGTCCTTGAAAAATGTTGGAGCACAGTATGAGTTCAGGAGCTATAACCTGGGTTCTGCCCAGAATTAAACTCTGCCTAGAATTTTAATATCCTAATTTTCTCCTTCAAAATTATAAGAACTTTCCATACCATTAAAGGTTTATTGTTATCACAAAGCCACAAGGATTTCCACCCTGTTTTTTTTTTGTTTTTTTTTTCCCCAGTCCTGGGCTTGGGCTCAGGGCCTGAGCACTGTCCCTGGATTTTCTCAAGGCTAGGGCTCTACCACTTGAGCCACAGCACCACTTCTGGCTTTTTGCTATATATGTGGTACCGAGGAATCGAACCCAGGTCTTCGTGCATGCTAGGCAAGCACTCTACCGCTAGGCCAAACTCCCGGCCCCTTCCACCCTGTTTTTATGGAGACCAGCAATACTGCTTCAAAAAGCGCTAGCCTGGGGCCGGGAGTTTGGCGTAGTGGTAGAGTGCTTGCTTAGCATGCATAAAGACCCGGGTTCGATTCCTCAGTACCCCACATAAATAGCAAAAACCCCGAAGTGGCGCTGAGGCTCAAGTGGTAGAGTGCTTGCCTTGAGAAAGTCCAAGGACTGTGCTCAAGCCCTAAGCCCAAGCCCAGGACTGGCAAAAAAAATTTTTTCACCAAAAAGCGCTAGCCCTGTCATACCCACTGGGTGGGAATCAGTCACTCTGCACCCATCTTCTCTGGGACCTGACTCCCCCTTGCAGAGCCCCCACAGTCACCAAACTTTCCTAAATCTGTTTGGCCATTGGACTGTTTTTATATTTATAGCATGAGAACATGGAGCTTCGAATGCCATCTCTGTCACATAAACTCTCTTGTAAATTTTTTGTTCTATGTCAGATGTGTTATCCATTGCACCACTGGCCTACCTGCTAAAAACTCTTTTCTTCATTATCTTGATTTGTACTCAGGGCCTCATACTGTAGCTCAGCTTTCTTGCTCCCTACCATCTGAGCCATGTCTCCAGCCCAGGAGCTGGTTAAATAGAGATGGAGTCTCATGGAGTTTTCTGTCTGGTCTGGCTTTGAACAGCAATCTTCCAGGTGTGGGCCTCTTGAGTAGCTGGGATTACAGGCATGAGTGCCCCGCATGTAAAGGCCATTCTTAAAGGCACATTGTGACATAATAACTGCAGACTATATATTTTTCCTGTATGCTGTAAACTATTTTTAGAGAAAACAATTCACAGGAATCATTTTTTTCTCGTTAGCACTGATAAGCCACCTGTGTTACCCCACCCTACTGAACACAGGACACCAAACTCTGGCCTGAAGGACTTTGGCCACCTCTTTTCTCTGTGACCTAAAAGAACTCAACTCTAGGTTGATGTCACAGGCCAAAAAAAAAAAAATCCTCATGTCACTTGATTTGCTTTTCTTTGCTCACATGTGTTTGACTGTTTTTGTTGTTTCTGTTCTAGTCCTACAGCATGAGATTTGGGCCTGAGCACTGTCTCTCTGCTTCTTCCTTTTTTTTTTTCTGCCAGTCCTGGGGCTTCAACTAAGGACCTGGATTGCCGTCCCTGAGTTCCATTTGCTCAGGGCTAGCTCTCTAACCCCTGAGCCACAGTGCCACCTCCTCAGCTTCTTTGGCTCAAGGCTAGCACCCCACCAACTGAGCCACACCTCCACTTTCAGCTTTTGTTTTTTACTGGAGATAAGAGTCTAACACACTTCCCAGTCTGGGCTGGCTTTAAACTGAAATCTTCAGATCTCAGCCTCATGAAGAGCTAGAATTCCAGGTGTGGGCCATCTCTGCCCAGCTTGTGTTTGAATATTTGTGGCCCATTTTTATCTCCTGTGTGGCAAACATTTGCTCCTGTTCTTTTCAGGAAGACATTCTTAGGGAATTAGCAGCAGCAAGAGCCATGTACCAAACCCCAGTGCTGTGAGGCCCGCTGACATCAGCACCAGGACAACCGCTGCTGCCTGGATGTTGAGGGCGCAGCCCAAGAGTTACTGGCAGTATGGCCAATGGGCTCACAACTAGCCACTGTTTGTGTCACTCAGAGCACACATCTATGGTGTGGAGCGTGATCTGAAGTCTTCATTCCTGGTCATTTTTTTCATATTACTACCAGTGACTATGGGGTCAATTGCCTCAAAATACTGAATACAGTTCGAGATTTTTAAATACTGCTGTGGCTCACGTCTACGTGCTAGAACAGGGCTGTAGTTTGCCTGGGCAAAAAGCCAGGGAGATCCCATAGGCTGTAGAAGTGCTGTTTATCTTTCACCTCAGCTACATAAGAGGCTGTGGTTAAGAGGACTGAGCTCCAAGGACGGCCTTTGGCTTACCTAAGCATGCTAGAGTTCAATCCTCAGTCAAACACACACACATGCACACCAACTAAAAATCATTTAAAAAAAGGGGGCGGGGCCGGGAGTTTGGCCTAGTGGTAGAGGGCTTGCCTAGCATGCATGAAGACCCGGGTTCGATTCCTCGGTACCACATACATAGAAAAAAGTCGGAAGTGGTGCTGAGGCTCAAGTGGTAGAGCTCTATCCTTGAGAAAGTCCAAGGACAGTGCTCAGGCCCTGAGCTCAAGCCCAGGACTGGCAAAAAAAAAAAAAAAAGGGGGGGGGCTGGGAATGTGACTTAGTGGTAGAGGGCTTGCCTAGCATGCATGAAACCCCGGGTTCAATTCCTCAGGACCACATTAACAGAAAAGGCCAGAAGTAGTGCTGTGGCTTAAGTGGTAGAGCACTAGCCTTGAGCAAAAGAAGTTCAAGAAGTACCCAGGCTCTGGCAAAAATCAATACTAATACTAATTTTTAAAAGCAGAGCATCAGCAAATATCTAGGGAGTGGGCATCCCTGGGCACTGGGCAGGGCTGACGAGTGAGGGAGTGCCACACACCTGCACATCTTGTTCCAGCTTGATCTTGATCATGTTGTACTCCTCGCAGTCCCAGATCCGCTGCTTGTTGAGCTGCTTCTCATAGTCCTCTACTTTCTTCATGCGGTTGATGAGGTACTCCAGCTAAAGCACAGTGAAACAGGGAGAGTCAGGGGCCCTTCTGGCCCAGCTCAGTCCTTCAGGTGGCCTGACAATGATCAAAGCTGGAGAAATCTGGTGGCTTTCGGAAGCCTAAAGATCCCAAGAGTTTGAACTCTTGGATCATGATTTACATTGCTTGATGGGATTCTTACTCCCAGAGGACTTGGCTCGAGTTTTCCTAAGAAAATTAAGAAAGTTAAATGTTTTAATTTCCATTAAAAAATCAGCTGGGCAGGGTGGCTCATGCCAGTAGCCCTAGCTACTCAGGAGGCTGAGATCTGAGGATCAAGGCTCAAAGCTAAACAGGAAAGAAAAGTCCCCAATTAGCCACCAACAAAGTGTGATTCAAATGGTAGAGCACCAGCTATGAGCAAAAAAGGTGAGCAAGAGTACAAGTTCAAGCTCTAGTACATTCTCTCTCTCTCTCTCTCTCTCTCTCTCTCTCTCTCTCTCTCGTGCGTGCACACGCGCGCACACGCACACACACACACACACACACACTGTGTGTCTTAAGACACCTTGTTTGAGCTGGGCACTGATGGCTCATGCCGATAATCCTAGCTACTCATGAGGCTGAGATCTGAGGATCCCAGTTCAAAGCCAGCTTGGGTAAGAAAATTCATGACTTTCATCTCTAATTAACCACCAAAAACCGTAAGTAGAGCAATGGTTCAAGTGGTAGAGCATTAACTTTGAACACAAAAGCTAAGGGACAACATCCAGGCCCTGAATTCAAGCTCCAGGACTGACACCACAGCTGGGTAGATCCCCAAGGAGGGTGACAGCAAGCTGCAATGGTGGTGCTTGCCAACAAAGAGGCCACAAGGATGAATGACATGGTTCAGAAATAAGTATATGCCATGGTATTCCCACCCCAGACCAAGAGGCTGGAGCTCAGCCACACCCCAATTCCACAGGTTCCCCCAGACATCCTCCCCCACATCTGCTCGCCTTTACCTCTTTGTTATTGTGATTCTGCAGCGCCCGCTCCCATTTCTTCTTGTTGCTGGTCAGCAGCTCCATGCGTTCTACCTCGAAAGCTTTCTACATCAGGACGGAAAGGCCCCTTGAGTCTCTTCCCTTATCAAAGAGCTTTCGGGAAGCCACAGTGCCACATCCCCAACCACACAAAGTCACATCCAAACATAAGCTTGCTTGTGCAATTCATGCAGCCAAAGGAACTGTGTGGAATTAGAACATGTGAATTAATCACTATCAGGAGTCACAGCTGGAGGCTGAGAAGTTGCTGACTAGCGGTCACCCCATGGGACAAACCACAGCATGAACTACCTGCAGCTTTGATTGGGAGGCAGAGAGCCCAGGAAGTGAAGGCAGCATGCGGCTACCCAAGCTGGGGATGCAGGAGTGAGTGCAACACCCCAGAGTCAGGACACTGTTCTCTTCTCTTCCATCCTGGCAGGTCTAAATCTCCATCTCAACGTTTCATTCAAAGTCAAGGTACTAGCTGGGCACTCATGGCTCCCCAGTGTAAACCTAGCTACTCAGAAGGTTGAGATCGGAGGGTCACGGTTCCAAACCACCTTGGGCAGTTAAGTCTGTAAGACTCTTTCTAATTAACCACCAAAAAGCCAGAAGTGGGGCTGTGGCTCAAATGGCAGAGGGAATAGCCTTGAGCTGAAGAACTAAGCAAGAGCATGAGCTCCAGTACCAACACACACACACACACACACACACACACACACACACACACACTTCAAAGTACAGATCCTCATTCTCCCACCCAACTACCAAAAGTAAACAAATAAATGGGTGGCTCATAGGGCACTAATTTGCACTCTGTCATGTGTTTCTTTCTGTGGGAATTATCAAATTAAATATTAAAAACATTATTCCTAATTATTTCCTACTAGAACACTGGTTCTAGGGAGTTTTCCTTATTCCTGCCCCATCCTTTGCCCTGTAAACAGTGTCAGAAACTCAGAACACACTTGGTTACTGCTTGAATGAGTGAATGAACAAATGCATTGCTCAAACCTAAGCGCAGAGAGGGAGATGAGAGCACACAGATCTTCAAGCCTCTCCTTGTCTAATCAGGACAGGCTGCCCCCCCCGGCCCCCCATCTGTGCATGAGTAGGCCTCTCACCTCGATTTGAGAGAGCTCTTGGCGGAAAGTTTTCATCATGTTCTTCACCTGCTCTTCCATCCTCTCCAGAAGCAGGGCGATGTCATCTGACTGTTTCTTCAAGTCCTTCACGTACTGGTCATCCTTTACTTTTAATTCCTTGAAAACCAGCATGGAGATCACCATGCTGAGGAAGAAACAAGTGCCAAGCACCCCCACCCAGTCCTGTCTCATCCGAATCTCTAGGAAGTAAGAGTGCACAGAGAGAAAACAGCTTCAGAAGGGTCTTTCAACATGTGCAGGAAAACAAAGGTGGGTGTGAAAATAACCTAGCTTAGAACCACATCAAGAATATGGTCAAGCAGGCTCAGATTCTGAGTATTGCTAGCTACAATCCCCCTGTAAAGCTCCCAGGAAGCCCAGCTAACAACTAAGTCCTGGGTATGACACAGGAACATAGTGAATGCATTCTAAGCTTCATTCCTTAACTAAAGCCATGAAATCTGAACCAGTGGCCCACGCCTGCAATCCTAGCTACTCAAGAGGCTGAGGTCTGTGGGTCTTGGTTTGAAGCCAGCCCGGGGAAGACAATTCTGAGACATTCTTATCTACCTGTAACCAGCCAAAAGCCAGAAGTGAAGCGTGGGAGGTTCAGTGTTTAAGCATGCAGGCGCATGTGCAAACAACACACACACACACACACACACACACACACACACACACAGTACAAATGGCATCACAAAATGATCCAGCAGTCTCACTGCCAGTGTAGAGCCAAGGGAACTGGAAGTAAGATTCCAGAGAAACATGTTCAATGATGTTCACAATAGCCAGGAAAGCGATTCAGATGTTCACAGAAGAAAGATAATGAAGGATACATTTTTATGGATTATTATGCAGCCTTGACAAAGAAAGAAATTCTATCATATGCGACAACAGGGCTAACCAAGACATTAAGCCAGTCACCTAATGCATGTGCTCCCACCCACATGAAAATACTCTCCAACTCAGCCCAAATCACTGAAACCGAAGAGAGAAGCCAAGTGGTGGGACTCACACCTGTAATCCTAGTTACTTTGGAGGCTAAGATCTGAAGCCAACCTGGGCAGAAAAGACTCTTATCTCCAATTAACCACTCAAAAATCAGAAGTGGTACTATGGCTCAAGTGGTAGAGTGCTAGTACTGAGCACAGAAAAGACTCAGGAACAGCACCCAGGCTCTGAGTTCAAGCCCTACAACTGACCAAAAGAAAAAAAAAGAAACAGAAAAGTGACTAGTGGTTAGAAAAAGAGGGAGAAGGATTTAGTATCTAATGGCTTTCAGTATTGTAAACTTAATTTTCTATGGATCTGTTACACAATGATGTGAATATACTAACACCGTTGAACTAGATGTTTTATTTAAATTTAATGGTACATACTTTTTTTGCCAGTCCTGGGGCTTGTGAATTCAGGGCTATGCACTATCCTTGGGCTTTTTCAACCCTAATTCTTTACCACTTGAGCTACAGCACCACTTCTGTGTATGTGGTACTGAGGAATCAAACCCATGTCTTCATGTATGCTAAGCAAACACTCTACCACTAGGCCAAACTCCCAGCCCAATGGCATGTAATTTTTATCATTAAAATAATTTTTAAACGAGTATCACTTGAGCTATGCAATATTTTAGAACTGGGGTGAAGAGTCTTGTTATGTATCCCAAGCAGGCCTCAAATTCTTAATACTCAGTCTTTCAAGTGTTGGGACTGCAGCTGTGAGCCATTGCATCAACCTGGGTTGTGCAACATTCTAAGGAATAAAGTAAGGCAGGTAAAGCAGACAATGACCCAGTTCTGGCCCTCAACAAGACCATGGGTGGCTTAGATGGGCCCCAGCCTCCCACCTGCTGTAACTCGCTGATCAACTTGTTTTTATCTTCTATGAGCGCAGCGCAGTGCAACTGCTGGTGGTTGAGCATCTCCCACAGTTCCTGGGGAATCCGCTTGCGTTTGCCTTCCTCCCACTTGGTGGTGATTTCATCAAACTTGTCCTGGCTTGTCTTAACTTCATTTTCCAGCTTCTCAATTCTGCAAGTACAGACATGGCTGCCGCTCAAAGGCACAGCCTTCCAGCAGCACAGACTTGTTCTGAGCTGTCTGTACTGCAGGGTCCAGGCAGTGGGCAATGCCCCCAGACTTCTGCCTAGAGCTAAACCCCGCACTGGAGGAGCTTCTTTTAGTTAAATGATTGACCTAAGAGCAGACCCAGGAAACAAAGGCGCATGTGACAAAAAAAAAAGCACAACATGAAAACTACACATGCAACACACATATCACACATGGTACATGATCACTCATCATCCACGCCACACACATGAATCAAGAGTCAGTTGGAAGGCAGGCACTGGTGGCTACTCAGGAGGCTGAGATCTGAGGATCACACGTAGAATCCAGCCAGGCACGACAATTAATTAATTGTCCCCAATTAACCAGCAAAAAGCTGAAAGTGAAGCTGTGATTCAAGAGGGAGAATACCAGTCTTGAGAGGAAAAAGCTAAAAGACGGCCCCATAGGCCTTAAGTTCAAGCCCCAGGACCTAAAAGTAATAATAATAATAATAATAATAATAAAATCCAATCCTGACAGTGCTTCAAAGCAGCTCAACCTTTGACAAGTTGCTTAAGCACAGCAAGAAAGTGTTCTCTCCGCAGCCACCCTTCAGAATTAAATAAGGTAATGCTTGGCATAAGTGCCCTCACCTGGCAATCACTTACTGAACCATGGTTAAAGCAATAACTGCTTATTTATTAGCAACATGTTTTCATGCATAAGCAGAGACTTGTGTTCCCAACTCTTTCTATATATTCCTTTCACAACCAACTGCAGTTGGGTATTTCCATGTGACCCTAAGCAAATGCCCCATTTCACACCTATGGCACCTACACAGGATGGTACACTTAACCCTTAAGGGAGGAAGAGAGAGGTGAGGGGTGGTGGGAGGGAGAGGGAAGGGGAGTCTAGATGGCTAAGTTGAGCAAAGTCAAGGTGCAAGGATTCAGGAGACCCCAGCGGCCAGCTCCTCACCTCTGCCTCTTTATCTCCTCACCTCTGCCTCTTTATCTCCTCTTCCTCCACCCGCCGGTGGATCTCTTTGATGTCTGTAGCCACCTGGATGTTGGTTACCAACTCTGTGCCACAGAGCAGCAGTTTAGCTAGTTTCTGGGGGGTGAGGCAGGGGAGAGATAGGAATTTGTTAAATAAGAGCACTGTGGCACATTCTATAATCCTATTATTCAGGAGGCTGAAATCTGATGATCAGGGTTTGAAGCCAGCCAGGGCAGCAAAGTCTGAGAGTCTTATCTCCAATTAACTGCCAACAAGCAGAAGTGGGGCTCAAGGAGTGCTAACTTGAAACGCTCAGGTCCTAGGTCAGGTCTGCCTTGCTGTGTTACACTGCCGGTTTCTCCCCTACTTCCAAGTCCTCTATTAAATATTCTAAGAGCCCTGTGCTGGTCTTAAACTCCTGAGCTCAAGTAATCTTCCTGTCTCTGCTTTGCCAGTAGTTGAGAATACACGTGTGTGCTACCACACTCAGCAATTGGTGAAATTGAAAACACTCACTTTCCTCCCCCCACCCTTCCAACTGCCTTGTCTTAGACGTATGGCAGACCCCACTGAATCATCTCCCCACCCCTCCCCCTGGACAAACACACCCTGTGGTCTTGGAAGAGAACCTGAAACAAAGGCCACACCTGAAGCTGCCGCTTCTGGCAGACACAGATGCTGTGTCTCATCTCACCTGGCTTTCTCCTTCCCCGCCCCCTGACTTCACTTTTTCTGCCTAATATTTTAAATGACCCCTAGCTGTAAGAGAGGGCATACCATTTTTGTTTTCCTTCAGTCAGGCTAATGGATATTTGGTTGCCTTTTCCAGGCTTTCTTCCTGAATAAAACCTGTTGGTCTGTTGAGATCACCCTTTCTGCTTTTTCTTTTCTTGCCAGTCCTGGAGCTTGAGCTCAAGAACTGTCCTTGGACATTTTTTGTTCAAGGCTAGCACTCTGCCACTTGAGCCACAGTGTCACTTCTGGCTTTTTCTGTGTATGTGGTTCTGGGGAATTGAACCCAGGGCTTTGTGCATGCTAAGTGAGCACTCTACCACTAGGCCATGCTCCCAGCCCCCTCTGCTCGTCTTCTTTTCTTACAGCAATAACTGATTTTACTGCTTATTAATATAAGCTATACACCACTCCATCATTTTGAAAGTAGCATCTCTCAGAGCTTACAGGTTCATTGGGAACCTCTAAATGGAGACAGTCCCGTCTAGATGTGTCTAGAGACAGTGACGTAGAATACATGCTCCTCCAGCCTAACGGTGCAGACCATGCTGGCCGCCAGCCCTGAGACCACCTGCCACCAGCCCATACCAGTCTGCTTTCTTCTTTCTGTTTGTAGCTCTTGCTTTGGTCTTCCTCACTCTCCTTCTTCCCATCTAAATACTCTCCCAGTGCTTCCCTGTGACAAAAAAAAAAGGAAGGGAGACTCAAATTATTTCTGTACCTAAACTTGAGAATTTCAAGGTTCAAGAGTATTTAATACCTCCATATAACCACATTCCATTTAGATAAAACTATTTTAAAACAATAGTAAGACACTACAAGTAAATATAGGAGAATGCATAATCTTAGCATAGAGCTCATCTATGACTAAAACCAGTCCGGGGTGGGGGGGATACACAGATGACAGGGACATGGAGGCTGCTTTTGCTGGAAGCACTGACTCTTCTCTTGGGCCTGAATATGCTCCATGGGTAACTGAAAGCAAGGGGAAAAAACACTTATCGGTTCTTCCTTCATTTCACATCTGTCTACACCATAATCAACCGAGTGCCAGGTGCCAGCTGCTACAATGTCCTGTTCTAGATCCCCACAAAGTATGCTCAGTTTATAAGTCCTTGCCCTAAGCCTGAAGTCCTAACTCCAGCTTGCCTTGCTAAGTAGTGTGTTATTTTCTGGGGGGGGGGGGGGGCAGAGAGAAAAGTTAGTGCTAAGAATCAAAGTCAGGGCCTTGCACTTACTAGGTAAACACTCTACTACTGAGCTGTGTCCTTAGTCCTAACTAGCTCTTTTATTTATTTATTTATTTATTTATTTATTTATTTATTTTTGTGGGTCTTGGGGCTTGAACTGGGCCTGGGCACTGTCCCTGAACTCTTTAGCTCCAGGCTACTGCCCTGCTCCTGGGCCTGGGCGCTGTCCCTGGGCTCTTCAGCTCAAGGCTACCCCCTAACCCTGGAGCCAAGCCCCACTTCCCGTTTTCTAGAGGTTAATTGGAGATAAGAGTCTCAGGTCCTTTCGTGCCTGTGCTGGCTTTGAACCTTGATCCTCAGCTCTCAGCCTCCTGCGTAGCTAGGATGCAGGTGGGAGCCACCGGAGCCTACCTAACTAGCTCTTTAACTGATCTCTCCTGAAATCACTTTAGCTCTTAAATCTGACTGACACCTTCTAGCAAATGACCCAGATTATCCTCTGAGTATCAGGAACCTTCTTGGTGCCAACAAAATTCTAGACAAACCAGTCTGGAAATAATGGCCCAAGGCTTGGTCACTTCATCCACAGCAAGACCAAAACTTCAGTACCAACAGGAAAAGCCTGACCATTGCCCCCAGCTTTGTTCTCTATTCCAATCTAACCCCAAAACTTTTTAGAGCTCTTAAAAGACATGGGTCACTAGACCTCTGTTCCTTCCAGGATAGCTACACTGACAACATAGCTTATTTTCTGCTTCCACTGTCCATTGTCTCTGACTGGCCATCTATGGAAGGTGGCTGACTCTGATTTTGTGGGACACCCCACAGCTGGGGCTTTGTTCTAGTACAGGTAACAAACTGGTAAGAGATAACAAAATGTATTAATAAAGGAGAAAGCCAGGCAGGTAGCTCACACCTGTAGTCCTAGCTACTCAGGAGGCTGAGATCTGAGAATTGAGGTTCAAAGCCAGCTTGGCCTCTAAAGTCCATGAGACTCTTATCTTCAATTAACCACTAGAAAACCAGAAGTTGTGTGGTGGCTCAAGGGATAGGGTGGTAGACTTGAGCTGAAGAGCTCAGGGACAGTGCCCAAGCCCAGAGTTCAAGCCCCACAACTGACAAAAAAAAAAAAAAAAAAAAAAAAAGAGGGCCAGAAGTTTGGCCTAGTGATAAGAGTGCCTGCCTGGGTTCAATTCCTTGGTACCACATACATACAAAAAGCTGGAAGTGGTGGGGTGGCTCAAGTGGTAGAACTCTAGCCTTGAGAAAGCCCAAGGACAGTGTTCAGGCACTGAATTCAAGCCCTGATACTGGCAAAATAAATAAAAATAAAGGAGAAAGGCTCAGGATTCAAAATACCGCAAGAAAGATAGGAAGGAAGGAAGGAAAGAGGGAGGGAGGGAAAGAGGGAGGAAGGGAGGGAGAAAGAGAAGGGGAGGAAGGAAAGGAAGCAGGGAGGGAGGAAAAGAAAGAAAGGGAGGGAGGAAAGGGAGGAAAAGAGGATGAAGAAGGAAAGAAGGAAGGAGTGTAGCCCTTGTTCAAAATAATACAATTGCTCTATCCCTTCATCCATCTGTCCTGTCTCATTTCAACCCATTAAACACTCGCTTTAGATATAAATAGGAGAAGGAATTGGGGCAAGGGAGACGTATACATGGTTATTAAGCAGTCCCGGGTACAGGCATGCAGTGGTCAGTGGCGGTCATAAGTAGTTACAATAAGAGTCAGGGCTGGCCAAGTACTGGTGGCTCATACCTGTAATCTTAGCCATTCAGGAGGATCACAGTTTGAAGCCAGCCTGAGGCAGGAGAGTCTAAGAGACTCTCCAGTTAACTACCAGAAACCACAAAGTAGTACTATGGCTCAAAGTAGTAGAGTTGTTAGCCTTGAGTGAAAAATCTCAGGGATAGCAACATCTAGGCCCTGAGTTCAAGGCCCACAATTAACAAAAAAAAAAAAAAAAGGAAGAAAAAAAGAAAAGAAAAGAAAGAAGGGAAAAGTGAGCGTTGGCCAAATTCCTGTTATCTTAACTACTCAGGAGGCTAAGATCTGAAGATCACAGTTCAAAGCCAACCCAGTCAGAAAACCCCGCGAGACTCTTATCTCCAATTAACCACCCAAAGCTGAAGTAGAACTGTAGGTACTGCCTGGCAAGTGGGCTGTCCTTCCTTTCCCTAGGGGAATTTCACTTTAAAGATCCCGTTGAAAAGACTTGGGAGGTGGACACAAGGTCAGAGCAAGGACAGATACAAAATGGAGACAATGATACCAAGTTCTTCTCCAGCTTTCTGGGTAGGCAACAAATTAGGCTTCTAAAGCTTGGTTTCATTGCCTCACACCTAGAAAACTAATGCCATCTGACCTAGGGCTAAGGGATGAGGTAGACACATAGTTAAATGGTTCTAGTGACAAGTGGGTTTAGAGGTGGTCAGAGACAGCCAGGGGTAATGTCAGAGGTAATGTGAGAGTCTGTTGACTCAGAATTGTGGATAAGTCACACACCTGGCCAGTACCCAGCTTCCCATGTGCCCCTTCCTGGCTCCTTAGCTTCTTAGATGTCCATAAAGTAACAGCAGAAGAAAAATGGTTCCAAGCAAATGGAGGCTTAATGACAGGCAAGCGTATCTCCCGATTTGAATTAATTTGTGGACCAAATAGGGAGCCAGTGCTCTTCAATAAAAGAAGCTTTTAAGGGACCTGGAGTTTGGCCTAGTGGTAGAGTGCTTGCCTAGCATGCACAAAGACCCAGGTTCGATTCCTCCGTACCACGTACATAGAAAAAAGCTGGAAGTGGTGCTGAGGCTCAGGTGGTAGAACTCTAGCCTTGAGAAAGTCCAAGGACAGTCAAGCCCAGGACTGGCAGAAAAAAAAAAAAAAGAAGCTTTTAAGCACTTATTACAAATGCACGTTGAAGTGATATTTTTCATATATTGAGTAATGTATTAAATCTATATATGTATTTTTATATTGGGGTATAAGTATTTGTCTATAATGTTATATGTGTTAAATATCAAAATGTATGTATTTAAATAAAATATGAACAAAATTACTTTTTGCCTTTATTTAGATGGGGCTATTCGAAAAATTAAAATTACATATTATATTTCTGTTGTTTAGTACTGAGTTAGTCTTTGAGCTCCCTCTCAGTGGCTGAATCCTCTTTATAGAAACTGTTTCCTCACTGTTACTGTATCTACGTCTAAATGGGACAAAGGACTAAAGTCCTTTGTCAAGATTCTAAAAAAAGGGGGCAGGGCATTTATAATTATTTGCCTGGGTTTAAAGTTGCAGATGGGACATCATTTCCCTTCAATGTGGCTTCTTTGATTTGTTTACATGCTTGTTTTCCAGGGTAATATTTGAGAAACAAGTCAGTCTCTTACTCCTCTCTTTGTATGTAACCAGTTTTTTGGGGTTTTCCACTTTGAAAGTTTGTAGGTCCTTTTTGGTTGTTCTGTATTCTGAACTTCTTCAATTGTGTATCATGGTGAGGGATGGGGTAGTGGTATTCCCTTCCTTTCCTTTCCAATCTCCTCCCTTCCCTTCCTTTCCCATCTCTTCCCTTCCCTTCCCTCTTTTGCTTGTTTGTTTGGGGTTTTGGTATTGGAAAATGAAGTCAGGGCCTTGCACATGCTAAGTACATGCTAAGTACACGCTAAATACATGCTCTGCCACTGAGCTATACCACTGACTCCTAGGGTGAGTCTGTTTTCCTCCGTAGTGCTGAACATCATCAATCAGGAAGCTCCTGCTCTTCAGGGCTGACAAGTCTTGCATTCTCCAGTGACATTGTTCTCCCTTCTGTTTATTTCAATTGTTTTCTTCTGGCTCAGAAAAGAGACACTAGATCTTCTGGACTGGTCCTCTCTGGTGGTATTGGGTTTGATGTCAGGGCCTAATGCTTGCTTCGCTGGCTTGCTCATGGCTAGTGCTCTTCTAATACGTGAGCCACATCTCCAGCCTGGCTTTTGGCTGGCTATTTTGGAGATGACGTCTTGTGGACTTCAAACCTCAATGCTCTGGATCTTAGCTTCTTGAAGAGCTAAGGTTAAGGGTATGAACCACCCTACTTGGGGTTTGCTTTGAGTGTATCAATGGAGACCAGAAATGGCCCTCTGTGGGACCCAACCGGCAGTCCATGGTAGCTAATAGTGTGGATTCAGGGGTAAAGGGGAATTCTACTTTCTGTTCAATAGTGCTGTGACCCTAAATTAATCTATCTAATCTTAAAATCAAAAGAACACAGCTACTGTGGACTCCTGACAATCAATGACTAGCAGACAGGAAGGAGACGCCCCATAGGGCAACTGGTCTTGCTGGGCAGAGGAGAAGGTAGACAAACTGTTGCACAGAGGGCATGAGCATTCAGGTGCCTTGGGTCCTCTTAGTTACTGGGGTCTCTGGGACAAGTATAGCAACTGTAGACGGAGAAAGATACAGTCTTCGGGGTCTCACATCTTTCAGAAATAAGGATTTCTATCACTTTCAGGATAAGCCACTGAACCAGTAGGAAGTCTAGCTAAGGTACACCAAATAAATACTTGTAGAAGGAAGGATGGCTCCAAGAATGACACCTGTTGAATAGTTTAATGTCTCTATTAGCAGGAAGCCTGAATGGCGAACATCTGTAACCCCAGCTACTCTAGAGGCTGAGATCTGAGATCACAGCTCAAAGCTTGCCCAGGCAGGAAGTCCGTGAGACTGTTATCTATAATAAACTACCAAAACAATCTGGAAGTGGATCTACGGCTCAAGTTGTGGCTCACCAGCCGTGGCCACGGAAGCTCAGTGCCAGTGTCCAAGCTCCCAGCTTAAACCCCACTGTGGAGGGGAGCAGGGGGGGAGCTGGTGTAGGTTGACAGCTTTAAGCTCAAAAAGCTTAGGGACAACGCGCAGACCCCGAGTTCAAGCCCCGATGCCACGAGCAAAGCAGAACTCTTGAGTTTCTGGAAGGAATAGTTTCCAGTTCATCCATGCTGTTCCGGCGTGGGACGCCCCCGCCCCAGCTCGGGCAGCAGGACAGGTCCAGACCTCCCGCCCTCCCTCCCTCCCCCCCCCCCCCCCCCGTCCCCGCTCACCGCCTCCGGGCCTCCAGGCGCGCTGCGATGCGGAGGCGCCGGGCCTGGATCCGCTCCTGCGGGTTTTCAGAGTTTATGGAGGGCCCCAGACTCGGGGTGGCCTCCTCCCCATTCGGCTCCACCACGACCTCTACGGGGATCGACGTCGGAGGATTCATGGCAAAGCCCTCCGGCCCTTCTGCAGCGGACGCGCCGCCCGGTTGCTAACCACAAGCCGTTGCCAGGGAGCTGTCGTCACGTGACCCCCCGCGCATGCGCGCGGCGCCTCCCGGGGCCCCAGCTCACCCCGTGGTCCCCAAGCTCCCCGTGAGCAGTCTGAATCTAGACCACCAGGAGATGGGCCAACTTAGTGGTGCACCCCTTGCTCTAATGATTAATCCGTCATTCATTCGTTCTTAAATCAAGGTTCCTAACAATCGTACTCCTCCACCTTGCGCGCTGCGCAGGAGGCTGAGATCTGAGGATCGCGGCCCAAAGCCAGGCTGGGCACCGAGGCCCCTGAGCCTTCATCTCCGATCAGCCTCCAGAAAGCCGGAGGGGGGGCTCGGCTCCAGGAGTTAGGGCGGCAGCCTTGAGCTGAAGAGCTCAGGGACAGCACCCAGGCCAAAAAACAAACAGACTCGAGTCTGTAATCCACTCAGGTTGGAGATCTGAGGGTTGTGGTTCAAAGCCAGTCTGTGAGATTTATTTCCAGTTAATCCCCAAGACAGCTAGAAGTAAAGCTGTGGCCCAAATGCTAGAGTGTTGGCTTTAAGCAAAAACAAAACAAAGAACAGCTCTATGTCGATCTATCAACATACCTGGCCAGGAAACAGTCTTTCTGAGCAGTGTTTCTATATAAGCGCCATTGTGATCAGTGTAGCACCATTTCCCCCTCAATCTCTAAAAAACTATTTTTATTGTTAAGGAACAAAGAGGTTGCCATTTCATCAATCAGGTATATTTCTCTTTTTTTAGACAATGTCATCCCTTCCTTTGCTTTCCCCCCACTTTCCCCTTCCATCTCTGCCCCCAAGTTACACAGGTCATTTTCCACATGGTGTAATACTGAAAAGCATTACTGTATTTGTTCATCCTGCCTCCTTCCCTTCTGCACCCTGTGCCTCCCCTCAAGGCAGAAACAAACCTTGTCTTAGGGGACTGGTTCCCAGGGTGAGGTGGTGGTTTAGGATTCAAGCCTACTAAAACTAGCTACAGAGGACAGCCCCCCTTTCTGGGTGGAAGTTCCTGGAGGAGACCCAGAATGGCTGGTTCCTACTTACAGGGAGGTGGTGGGCTTCCAGGTGGTTCCATTCTCCTCCAGGACAGGACAGTACTGACATCCTGAACTCCAGCACCAGGTACAGTAGGCATTCAACTTATATATATATATTTTTTTTTGGGGGGGGGTTGTTCAGGCATGTTGATCAATGGATGGATGATGGCTAGATAGCCAATCCTGGGACTTGAACTCAAGGCCTGGGCACTGTCCTTGAGCTGTTTTTTTTTGTTGTTGTTTTGTTTTTGCTTAAAGCCAACATTCTAGCATTTAGGCCACAGCTTTACTTCTAGCTATCTTGGTGATTAACTGTAAATAAATCTCATAGACTAGCTTTGAACCACAACCCTCAGATCTCAAACCTGAGTAGATTACAGACATGAGTCACTGGTCATTACCTATTTCCTGGCTATTTTTTGTTCTATTATCCCCCGAAATATTCTTGTGCAAAAAGTGGTAGAGTGCTAGCCTTGAACAAAAGAGCTCAGAAACATTACCCAGGCCCCGAGTTCAAAGCCCATGACTGGCAAAAAAAAAAAAAAAAAAAAAAAGGTCAGAGGTAAAAATTAGAGAATTAGATACTGGCAATGGTTGGAGGCTAGCTGGGCACCAGTAGCTCAGGCCTGTAATCCTAGCTCCTCTGGAGGCTGAGATCTGAGGATTGTGGTTTAAAGCCAGCCTAGGCAGGAACACATACAAGACTTTTGTTTTCAATTAACTGGCCAAAAGAGAGGAAGTGGAAATGTGTGCTTGAGTACTAGCCTCAAGCAAAAAAGTTCAGGGACAGTGCCCAAGTCCCTGGACCAGCAGCACCAAGAAAGAAAGAGTTGGAAGACAGTGTTGATACATTGTGAGTATGAAAAGGCAGAACGAAAAAAGGAAAGAGGGGGGAAGGGGTTGTATGGTTGTCTATGTCTAAGAATCACATTGTTTGGAAGTGTTGGGATACTTTCAACATGAAACAAACATTTAAAATGGAAGGCGCAGATACAGTTTCTTCCATGAAATTTGTGAAAACAGATGAAATGGTAAAGAGGAGTCAGACAGTTTCAGGAGCATAGAATCTGTGCCTGGGGGGGCCAAAAGAAGGGAGGAACAACTGAGAAGACGGGAAAGAGGAAAGGTAGAGGGAGGCAATGTTCCTACTGAGCACACATTACTTTTCCACTCTAGCTCTCTCCCCTTTTGTAGGTCCCAAGGAAAGATAAAACAAGACAACTTGAAAGCAATTAAAAGGATTTAAAAATTATTTACTCTTATTTTTATTACAATAAATATGGATCAATAAAACAATGAAACAATTTTAAACCGAAGCCTATTGCATCACTTTGGGGGTTCATACAGCAGAAATAAACATATATCTAGTTGAAAGGTCAAGGCTTCCAGAATCCAGTGATAAGAAAACAGTCAGGTCTTAGTTATCTGAGCTCACAGCAGGAAACAGTAATAGATAATGCAATGCTACCATGGAAATAAATATACTGGTAAGATCTATTGTACCTTGAATTATCTGAGACTCTTCCACAAGATGCTAGCCAGTTAATTTCAAGCAAGCTGGGCAATTCAATTGTATAAGAGCGAGAGTCTCCCCCACCCCATCAAGTCCATGGGTACAAATGCTTAGCTGACCTCTGTCCAGAAATAAATCCAGCATCAAGCACATACCCAGAAACCTCCAAGAGCCACCATCAACCTTGAAAGCTGTCTTTTGGGCTCATACCATCTCTGGCCAAAGGAAGTTGCAAGTGGAAGATTTAAAGGGTGTTCTCCAGGCCTGAGATAAAATGAGTGATGTGTTGTGGCTAAGGGTGGGGAAGAGGCTTCAGTTATGTGTGGTGTGTACAACACGTACGCCAGGTCCACATTAAGAGTCTAATGAGAAGAGCCATACACCAGTGGCTCACATCTATAATCCTCACTACGCTGGAGGCTGAGATTTGAGGGTTGTAGCTGGAAGCCAGCCTCAGGCTGAAAAGTCTAAGGGACTCTTAACTCCATTTACCAGCCAAAAGCTAGTGAAGGTGTTGCTCAAGTGGTAGAGTATCAGCCTTGAGTGAAAAGGACAGCACCCAGGCCCTGAGGTCAAGCCTCAATACTGTGTGTGCATACACAGGCACACACAGGCATAGGCATAAGCAGACACACACACACACACACACACACACACACACACAAAATGGTCTAATGAGGGCTTACCATCTGGCTGATAAGACTAGATCTCATAGACATACACTACACATACACAAGCAGAGAATGTGTGAGCCTATAAAATATGCTTATATACACAGAGCAACATAACCACATAAATGCTATTTTATCACAAACACAGCAAGGCCCATAAGATCAGCTACTAGCTAAGCTGTTCAATTAAACTATTGGAAAAGGAGATTTTATACTCTTCATCTTCTACTCTACAATGTGTTTCCTACATGCAGCTCACACGTCTCACCTGCTGTTTCTAGGTACCTGAGAGAAGGAATGGGATTGTATTCTTGTCCCAGAAGCCTGTAGAAAGCCAGCTATAAGAGGGCCAAGCCAAACAGCTCAGTAAGTGACTTAATCTTGATTCACACCTTTCTTTCCACGGGGCATGAACTCTTACTCAGAAAAGTAGCCATCGCTTTCTCTACAACTGGCCACCAATTTCTTTAGATTAGACGGAACAAGGGGTAGAGAAGGCAGGCAGCAGGGATTTATACTTTGGCAATGATTCATTGCCTTCCTGTAAGGAAAAGTAGAATTTGGGGTTCAAACTGAATTGTGCTTTCTTGGGATATTTTCAAATGAGAGAGAAAAAGCATTACATGAAGCTGGTTCTTCATCTCCTGGGTGGCTGTTCTGCTGAGATTAAGTTTTCTATACAAAAATAACCTATTTAAAAATGAGACTATTTTAAGAAGTGTTGGTAGCTCAACGTCTCATATTGAGTGACAGTAATTCAAAAAGACCTGGCAAAGTTAAATCAGGCCTTTTCTATAGTATAGTTACTAACGCTGTGTCCTAGTTCAACAACATATCCCAGGTCCAGAATTCACTCTTGAGATCTTATACAAGCAGCTTTTTCTTCTCATCAGAGACTGAGGCCCAAACTTGGAGCGTGGCATTTTCGCTCACTGGTTGGTGCTCTATCAACTGAGCCACACGTCCAACTCTCAGCCCAGCCTTTTTAAGAATGGTTCTCTAAAGAGACAGATGATGTGAATGATCTGTGAAAGCCCTAAACAATCCTCTCGTGTGCCCAAACTAATTTTCCTAGAGACAAGCCCTTATTAGAGCATTGTACAATTAGTTCATGTGGCACTATGCAGTTCAGGAAACCTGGCTTTTCTGTTGTTGACTGAATGGAACCGCAATGCCCTTGCTTGCACAGGATGCCCATGCGAGGGCAGAGAATGCAGAACTTTCACTACCCTAAATATGAACTCATTTAAGATCTGTCTGCATAAAGAGCAGATCCACACTTGAAAACAATTAGACAAAACCCAGCTAAATTACTCTCTCTTACATATTTGTTTATTAAAGAGTAAAGCATATTACTAGCATGCAGGTTAAAAGTAAGGTTACATTTATTTTGTTCTGTATGAAACACTGGAAATGAACCAGCCAACAAATCCAGTTCCAATGGCTCCATGCATGGAAGAAGCAAACATACCATCACTTTCTTGGGAAAAATAGACAACCATGATTCACCCTGTGCCCTAAAGGAACGGCCTGCCATTTATTAGTCATTTACCACCATCAAAGATGACGACTAAAATACACAAATCACATGGGTTACATAATTAATAAAATTTGCTTCCTGACATGCCCAGAACATCATCACACTTTCAAGTTTCACAGTGATTCATTTAACACCATGTTACTGTTAAGACTGTCCACTTTAACTGTACATGTGGAAGTGCTTCAAATGCAGCATACTAGTGAACATTCTTCTTGGAAGCTTGTAGTACTTTCTGGCAGCTAGCTCAGTAAGGTTACCACCCACAGGGTGTTCAAAAAAGGGCATGCTGCCTTACAAAGACCATCTCAGGGGACAAAGAAAATTCTGGTCTGACTTCACAAATCTCCTCTAGAGTATTTTATCAGGCCCAGAACTGAGGTCATAATAAGACCACTCTAAGCACAGACATGAACAAAAGCAAAGACTTCTGAATTAGGTTTTGGCTTATTTGAGAACCCAAAGTCAAAAGCCCAGCTCCTGAGGTTCATTTTGTTTCCTCGGTTCCCATCCTTGACTGGTCAAGATCCCGATCTAAAGCAATCAAGGAGACTTGAACGTGGCAAGGTCAGAAGCAACAAAGAAAGGCCTGAGTACACTACCTTTGTCCAAGGTGTCCAGGTGAGAGAAAAGTCAGGTGAAGACTTGAGAAGAATTACAAAAGGGGGTTGAATTTAAAAATAAAGGAAGGGAAAGGAGTATTCAGTCTAACCATCTGCTGTGAAAAGCAAGATACATTCCAAATGATTTTTGACTACTAACTAAACCAATTCTTTGAAAACTAAGTACTCAGGAAAGTTTCATACTTCTAGGGTACTAAGGTGGTCCTTTCTTCCTTTTAAAAAGGATACTGTATTCTTCCCCCTATGCATAGTCTCCAAAGGCCTAAGCGCTGGTTATAAGTAATACTCTCTTGGTATCTTACAATTTGGGTAACTCTGGACATACACCCTGTCTCCAGATACTTCTCTATTTGAAAATACATAGCATGCTGGTAGGATTTGTGCCAGTAATGGGGCTTAAATTGAGGGCCTGGCTACTGTCTCTAAGCTTTTTTGCCCATGGCTAGCCAGAACTTCACTTCCAGTTTTCTGGTAATTAACTGAAGCTAAAAGTTTCACAGACTTAACTGTTTGGGCTGGTTTTGAACCACAATCATCAGATTCAGTCTCCTAAGTAAGTAGGATTACATGTGTGAGCCACCAATGCCCAGCCAATAAAAAGTATTTTAATCACAGTATTAAAATGTTAAGGAAGAACAGTTATTTTTATTTGAAAGTTACTCTATGGACCTTAATTAAAAACCCATAAAATCTATCTATTACTATGTATGGAGGAAAGGCAATTTTAAACTGTGTTGCCATGCGATCATGGGTATTATGAAAAGGTCACAAAGGTGGTGGTAGCATACTCTAAGATGTTTAACCATTTTTTTTTCTATCTCTTGTCACTCTCAAATGTAGGAGAATTATTTTCTGACAAGAGTGGTTTTCATACCATAACCTAAAAAGAAGCTTCTTACAGGTCTATGCAACTTTGATAATCAGAAACATAATGCAAACTTCTGGCCTGGCTAAGGCACTCTATTCTGCAAGTAGAGGATCTCCCCACAAGGCAGTTTAGTGTATTCTGGGGAGCAAAAGGCTAGGATGTGACTCATCAAAGAATCATACATAAGCTAGAATAGCCTTTCAACTTTGAGCAGGTTATAGTAACTGGTTGACAGGGATGCTCAGAGCTTTTACAAATCTAAATCCTGCATCTGCTGCTTTACTACTGTACAAGAAGTAGGGGCTTGCGAAATGCACTCTCAGGGTGGCAGACTAAAAGGAGAAAAAGTCACCAGCATTGGAGAGATTTCAAAGTCAAGCTGAGTCTCTCTTTCCCTGCTGACAGCCTCTGTTCTTTTATCTAACATCAATAAAACTGACTACAGCATAACTCCTTGACACTTTAAAGAAATATTATAAAGTAGGCACAAAACAATTTTCTAATTCACCTGCTGCAGTAAAAGGGGGAGAGAGAGATCAGGGCACTGGCTGGTGACTCACACCTGGAATCCTAGCTACTCAGAAGGGTCAGAGCTCAAGATCATAGTTTGAGGTTGCCCTGGAAGAAAACTTCAGCAGATCCTTATCTCCAATTAACCAGCAAAAACCAAGAACTAAAGGTACAGTTTAAGTGGTAGTGAGCAAAAGAGCCAAGCGAGAACAGCAGGCTCAGAGTTTAAGCACCAGCAGTAAGAAGAGAGAGGGAAAGAGAGTGAGCGAGCCCCCAGCTTATAGGACATGACACTAATGCCAGAATTAGCGTATTTAAAAAAACAAAACAAAACTGCCTTGGCTAAGAGAAAGCCACTGGTCCAAATCTGTCACCTTGTAAATGTCAGTCGTTATGTAAATCAATCTCATTTTTGTAGTCAGGGTCAATAAAACAGAAAAATGGTTAACTGAGAAACTATAAAGCAAAATTATTTTCCTCAGTCTGCTTAACTATCTGAAGTTCGGTTTTTACAGATGACACAGAAGCAGGTAATACACTAGCTCCCATCACTTACAGGCTCGTTCTCAGTTCTCCGACCTCCATGAGGGCAATTTATTAGCAAACACAGAATTGCTGCCCACCATTTCCTGCATCCACTTCTCATCTATTTTCAGGGTGCAGTTTTGTCTCAGAAGTCATCACATACATCTGAACTTTCACAAACAATTTTTAAAACGGAATACAAAATCAAACTAGCTCCTTGACTCATTTCTAATAATCTATCTAGATGACAACGATCAGAACTTAACATTTCAAAATTAAAGTATCAATTACAGGTTTTTTTGTTTTTATACAAAGCAGAAAACTGAAATGCAACAAAAAACTACAAATACTTAACAATGGTCATACTCATAGATAAATAAAGATTATGAAATTTAATTACATATTAACATAGTGGTGCCTATTTTATCCAAGTGCAACCTATCCAAAAAAAAAATTAAAAGGATTTTAGATACACTCTTCATTCAAGCACAAACTTCATTCAAGTGGAAAATAAAAGAAAATCAGCAAGAAAAATCTCACCACCACCAAACTAAATGAAGACAAACTCAAAAAGAGATGAAAATATCTACATTCATGAAAAAAAGTGATTTATAAACAACCTCAATAAAGTTAAAGGGATTTTTGTTGCTACTAAACCTAAAAAATTACTGAGTCATATTAAGGGAATAAGTACCCAGTAAGGCATAAATACCAAATATGTTTTCTTCTAGGAGGGAAATGGACAAAGAAGAGAGATTTTTCTCTCTGCTTTATTCTGTATTGGGGGGGAAACAAACCAGCACCTCATCCCCAAAGAGGAGAATACACAAAGAGGAACAGACAAACTGAATCAAGACAACTAATTTCAGTTCTAGTGAAGTTCATGAGATTCCTAGCTCCAATTTCCATTTCCTCTCTGAAGGTTCTTCATTACACTCCTCACAAGCAGTTATCTGTTAGGCTGGGACAGACATACATTCTCAGTGATAACTCAGTGATATCCAATCCCAGCATCCCTCAGTGGAGGGTTGCTATACTTAAGCAATTAACTGTGCTCATCAATGAGATATAATCAAAATCCATTCTGTACCAAGTACCCACAGAGTATTTCTCATTACATGAAAAATAGACCATTTAACAAGATCTGTTCAGTAATAGCCAGAATACTAGAGACTCTTTCACCATGTGAAGACAAAGGCATTTCCATGGAAAAAACAGAAACCTGACTTTTGGCAAATATTGTTCTGCCACCATTGGCATCTCTGGCTGAAGGTGATTTATTTTTTTCTCCTTCTCTATTAGTCTGGACTACTGATAAAGACCTGTTATAAAATACCAACTCTGAGAACATGGGATTTTCTGAATGTAATCAGTGTTCTAAAGTCAATTTGGTTCTTTTAAAAAAACAAAGACATTATGGACTCATGAAGTTAAAATCACTGGGAACACTGCTGGTCTACGGTACATTATTACACTTAAGCCAAATGTCACGTGGTTCTATAAAAAATAAAGTAAGCTGGAAGTTGAAAGGTCCAAAGTTCCACAAGCTCAGATCACATTCTGTTCCTGCTGTCCATGTACCATACACACTGAGATCCCGTGTCTGTCAAGCTGATCCGTTTGGTTCAATGGTGATAGATGAGATATTTACAAGCATCTATTTACAGTACTTCTTTCTGAAGATTACAGGCCAATATTCTTTTCTTCCGTTGCTAGTCAATCAGAGTTTGGTTTCCTCAATGAGAAGGGGTAGATCTGAAAATGGCTGCTCAGCTGCTTCACCTGTGGAAAGGAAAATCAGACACAAGGTGGTAACAAACAAGCGCCTTGTTATTTTAAAAGCATACAATGCACCCACTACAGACACAATGAAAGCCATCAGACATAATGAAGTTCTGTTGGAGTAGAACAGATAAAGAACTAGAAAGAACAAAATAAAGTGATAGGAATTAGGACTTGAACCCAGAGGTGACTAATTCCACAGTGTAGTCTTTCCAGAGCCTTTTAGACCAGAAAAACTCATAGAGATCTACTGAAAAACCTGACCTATATTACCTAGTAATCATGTCAGGTGCTAATGGGTCACACTTGTACATCTAACCACTGAGATGGCTAATATGTAAAGATCCTGTTTCAAAGCCAGCTCAGGCAGGAATATTTGGGAGACCCTAATCTCCAATTAATCACCAAAGAGCTGGAAGCAAAGGTGTAGCTCAAGTGGCAAAGCAGCAGTCTTAAGCAAAAAATGTAAGAGAGGGGCCAGGAGTTTGGCCTAGTGGTAGAGTGCTTGCCTGGAATACACGAAGATCTGGGTTCGATTCCTAGGTACCACATACATAGAAAAAAAGCCAGAAATGGTACTGAGGCTCAAGTGGTAGAGCTCTAGCCTTGAGAAAGTCCAAGGACAGTGCTCAGGCCCTGAGCTCAAGCCCAGGACTGGCAAAAAAAAAAAAAAAAAGTAAGAGAAAGGTCCCTGTCTGAGTTCAAACCTGAGGATTGGCGGCACATGCACACATACACAAAACCCAGTAAGTCAAATGATTATATCTAAGTCAATACTCAACATGTTAAAACATTTCTAGGTAATCATTCCTAAGTGAAAATCTAGGATGTATAAATTTGGGAAAGCCATTCTGATTAGAGGAAGAACTTACTTTGGGTCAGTTACTGGATGTCATGTTATCATTTGTCATTTACATTTTAGTAGTTCAGGTGATTATTTCTTATATTTTAGTAGTTCAGGTGATTATTTCGTGAGGAAGCACTATCTTATAAGGTTTCCTTTGCTAAGCTGCAGAAGTGGTAAAAGAGCACAAAGACCATACTCCTGGCCCCAAGGAGAGACAAATTTTCATAAAATGAATGAATGGCACACAGTGGTTCATACAATTATTTAAATCGTGTGACAAACAGGAATAACTGAGAGTCTCTTCACATCAACTGAGCGATGTGATGCTTGAGAAGATTTAACCTTTGCAGTATGTCATTTCTTTTGATTTAAAAAAAATTATTATGAGTTTTCCAATTGTGCTTGGTCAAAATCACAAGTAGTAAAGCTACAAATAAGGTGAGCATGCTGTTCTTCCTAACAAATGAGGGCCACCTGAGGGACAAATATTAAGGAAAGGAAGCCTAAGTAAGAACACACACTAGAATGAAGTTGTTAGCAAGCACGGCAGCAGTCTTCCCCCATTCAAAAACTGAGTGCAGTAATTCAGAAGTAAAGAGATTTTGTTTTTCAGACTCACAGGGGATTCCTTTCAAAGCAAGAATACAAAACAGAAGCTGATAACAACACAAAATGGAAATAGACTCATCCAATGAAATTATCCTCTGAATATAAAACAAATGAGATGCTGGCACTGGTGGCTCATGCCTATAATCCTAGCTACTCAGGAGGCAGAGATCTGAGGATCATGGTTCTAAGTCAGATGAGCAAAATAAAAAAATCCATGAGACACTTATCTCCAATTAACTTCCAGAAAACCAGAAGTGGTATTGTGGCTCAAGTGGTAGAGCAACAGCCTTGAGCTGAAGAGCTCAGGGATAGCGCCCAGGCCCAGAGTTCAAGCTCCATGACCGACAAAAAAAAAAAAAAAAAAAAAAAAACAACCCAAAAAACAAAACGAGATAAAATATTGCTCAAAAGTTGCATACCCAATGCTATGGACATGGTATTGGAAATATAAACACAACTACATAGTCATAAAAACTTATGACTCTATAGACGTTTTATTACATAGATTATTAAATAGATAATTACATAGATTATGTATCTATGACATACAAACCCTTAGCCTAATTTTGATTATGTTCTAAAATCTGACTGCCAGTGGTTGTATATAGAAATTCCCTTCTTGAATACCTGTTAAACATGTCATTTGAAATATGAAGTAAAAATCAATGTTAATAAATTCTGTAATTAAAAAAAGAAGCAAAACTAGGAAAATAAATCAGATCAGGGTATGGCGCATTCTCTCACCAAGGACCTTAAAAGAAAGGTAGCTTTGAAATGCAAGGTGAAATTTAGCATATGAAAACATGAAAATTTGACTTTTGCATTGGGAAAATGGTTGATGATTGGAACTGTCAGCTTTTTTTTTTTTTTACTCTTTCAATGTAAGGTAATATTACATGAACATTATTTAAATGATCTGCTATAGAAATGTAGACATCTATGCTATGAAGCTGGATTTGTTGTGACCTAAGCTGACAAAACAAACAGTTCTGTTGTGAAAAAAATAAAGTACTTTGGTTTGAAAACACAGTTTGGATCAATTTTACAAAAATAGAAAAACCCTAATCCCAAGAAATTATTGTCATACATATTTATACAACTATTCTTGAATACCTGACCATGCCAGTTTTTTTAGATCTATGTTATATTACCCAGTGTTCTGTGCACGGGTGACCATCAAGTATTTGACATATATTACGTCAAAAATCATATTAGATCATGAGGACTTATTAAGAATAGAGGGCGTTATCTCAAATGATTAATAATTTAATATCATATCTTGATATGATATCATGAATCATATAATGGATTAAATAAAATACTTATCAAAATTGAAAAAAAAAATGAGATAAAATATTGCTATTCCCAGCTTTCTAACAGCAACATTATCTATAATGGTGAAAGCTCAATTACTATGGAAGTGACTAGGGTGAAATTACTAAATTTGGTACTTATCATATTTGTCTTTTCATCCTGAAACTATTAAAATATGCAAAATGGGGCAGGGAGTTTGGCCTAGTGGTAGAGTGCTTGCCTAGCATGCACGAAGACCCGGATTCGATTCCTCAGTACCACATACTAGAAAAAAGCCAGTAGTGGTGCTGTGGCTCAAGTGGTAGAGCTCTGGCCTTGAGAAAACCCAAGGACAGTGCTCAGGCCCTGAGCTCAAGCCCAGGACTGGGGGAAAAAAAATGTGCAAAATGCTTCTTACAAACATTTTCTTCTACATTTCCTCCACATTTATTATTTTTATTGATGAGGACTCATGAAGTAAAATCTCCATTAAAGTAAAAGCCTTCTTCTTTTATGAAATTCTAGCAACCCCTTTACTTTATTGCTCATATCATTGGAGTGGAAGAAAGAAATGGTATAAAGCCAAATTTAATTTCTTTCCAAATTATAATGAGCAAAAAAATTTCCCCAATGTTAAAGGAGTATTTTGGAAGAAATGGATTAAAAATACGATTTTTTTGGTGGCCACAAAATTTAAAATCATAGAACAGTTTACAATTGTACTCAACAAAAAATAGTGGCTTACATATATATATATATATATATCACTTAAAATGAGAACTAATAGCCTATAGTAGTGATCAATTTATAACCACTTGTAGCTACTGTAACATAATCATTATAAGGAAAAATAAATAATTTCTAAGCCAGGCACTGGTGGCTCATGTCTGTAATTCTACTATTCAGAAGGCTGAGATTGGAGGATCACAGTTCAAAGCCAGCCCAGGCAGAGACTCTTATCTCTGATTAACCACCAGAAAACCAGAAATGGCACTGTGGTTCAGAATGGTAGAGTGCTAACCTTGAGAAAAAAAAAAAAGCTCAGGGACAGTGCCAAGGTCCTGAGAATAAGCCTCATGACTTAAAAAAAAATCTAAAATTACACAACTGGATATTATCTGAAGTCTATGGAATATCCTAAAATCCTCCTAGGTAGTATGGTAAATAACTTTCTTTTGAAATTTTCCATTGTCTACTTGCTACTGTGAAACAAATAGAAATAATTTTGCTCTAGATTACTCACCACTCTTACTCCATAATGGATGTGAGCCAGAGTGAAGACAGCTGTTAATGTATACAGGAGAACACTCTCAAGGTAAGAGGCCACTCCCAAGTTTACTGCCATGACAACCAAGAAGAGAGGAACCAGCAGCCAATTCAAAGTTGGGCACCTGGTGCTGCTCATTTGACAAACAATCAGCTGACACTGAAGGCAGAAAATGAGGAAGGAGGGAGGGAACAGTAGAGGGGGAGACCAGACAAGGAGAATAAAAAAGAGAAAGAAAAGAAAATTAAATTAGCAAAGGACTTCTAGAATCAGTCACATGAACACTTAAAAAGGAATTAGGTTGAGCCAACACATTTCTACTATGGAAGTTCAATAACGATTTAGAGATCCAAATGGATGCTGACCCCACCCCCAAACACAACTGTTCAAAGCTGTTCACAACTGTTTCAAAAGAGACCAGCAGATAATTTAAGAAGGATGCAGTAGAAGGCATTCTTCCACTGAGTAAAAACAGCTTAGATGAAATCGTTTTCTCTCAGTTTTACAACTCTATTTCAGAATAGTTTCCTACACCTCACACAACTAAATTTCGGCACCTCTAATTTAGATAATAAATCAGCACCTGAAAACTTCTTTGGTTCCCTTTATTTTGAACACCTTACTCAAATACAGTTTTACTCTTTAGGAGGTAACGTTTTATATAATGTATTGGAGCTTTCCAGCTCAGTTTTGTCCTGTCAAATCATAGGATTTGAAATATTCAACAAATAATGGCTAACAAGCAAAACCTTGTGAAGCACTTGTAAATTATCCAAGTGTCTGAATTCTACTGGTTTCAAAGGTCAAAATAATCTTTCAGTGCATTGTCTCTGAGGTTATTCTTTCAAATTTCTATATAACTATCTCTAAATTAAAATTTCCTTACTCAGATACTAAGAATTCTTAAATTATCAAACTGTTGTATATTCCTAATATAATTATGATTCTTTTTTACTGCAGTTTGAACTTGGGAGTCTTGTACTTGCTAGGCAAGTACCTTACGACTTGAGCCATTCTACCAGCTCTATATTATGATTTTTAAAAGAGGGCAAAGCTAGGCTCATGCCTGTAATTCTAGCTACTCAGGAAGCTGAGATAGGAGGATTATGGTTCAAAGTCTGCTGGTACAGGAAAGTCCATGAAATTCTTATCGCCAATAAACTACTCAGAAAAAGCCAAAAGTAGAGCTGTGGCTCAAGTGGTAGACTGCTGGCTGGCTTAGAGCACAAAGAGGCTCAGGGACAATGCCCAGGTCCTGAGTTCAATCCCCAGTACCCGCAAAAAGAAAGAGGGGAAAAGGGGGAGGAGGGTAAGAATCTTACTGTACTGTTGGCAAATGCTGTTCCAACCATAAAGTAGAATACTCTAGGATGTATCTCTAAAATATCTGAAGGTGACCGGAGGATCCACACTGTAGACAAAATGAAGAGCAAACATGGAGAAAAGAAGGGAACCATAGCTTCATAGACTGAATTGTGTTTCAAGGTGTTATTTTTATAGCTTCTGAAAAAAAAAATCAACAGAGAATATTATTACATATTAACCATACTGTATACCACTTGTCTTCTTTACACCCATCCACTGCCGTTTTCAGAAATGTAAAGGTGAATGAATACAACCTGGCCTTTGTTCTATGAGATCTAGTAATACCAAGTGGAAATAAAATGAACATGAAATACTAGTAGTACCACTTGGATACAAACCGACACAGAACTTAGAATGACATTTCTCACACAAAAGTTTTCCCTTATGTGAGATACAAAATATAATGTCTCTAAGCACACAGGAAGTAAGTCAATGTGTGTTTGTTCATCTGAGCAAAGCCTCGATTCTAGTTTCCATTTAGACACTGAGCGTATGAACCTGGGCAATATGTTACCCTAAGAGCCTCATTATTTTTAAGACTAAAAAAAGGGCCAGGAGTTTGGCCTAGTGGTTAAAGTGCTTGCCTAGCATGCACAAAGACCCGGGTTCGATTCCTCAGTACCACATACATAGAAAAAAAACAGAAGTGGTGCTGAGGCTCAAGTGGTAGAGCTCTAGCCTTGAGAAAGTCCAAGGACAGTGCTCAGGCCCTAAGCTCAACCCCAGGACTGGCAAAAAATAAAAAATAAAAAAATCACTTGAGCTGAAAATGTGGCTTAGTGCTAATAATGTTCAATACCTTAGTACTATGAAACAAAAAGTTAAATTAATTAAAATTAAAACTTAAAAAAAAGGAAAAAGAATCACTCAAATGATCTCTGCAACAGTCAGTGCTTTAAATTAATGGTTCCTTATATAAAGGGCCACCAGCCACAAGAAATATGGTGATTTACGGAGCCTGACTTAACACTGGTAAGAGACAGGCTGGTCATAGTGGTTCACCCATATAATTTCAGCTAACCAGAAAGTATAGAACTGGAGGACTGAGTTTTGAAACCAACCCAGACGAAGTGAGACTGCCCATCTGGTGGCATGATTACAGATACCAGGAGGAAGACATCTCCCAGCAAAAACATGAATCCCTACCTAAAAAAAATTAAAGCAGAAAAGGCCTAATGGAAGGGCTTTAATGTAGTCTGCCTAGAAGTGTAAGGCCCTGAGTTCAAACCCTACTTCAATGAAAGGAAAGAGAGAAGGGAGAAGGAAGGAGGGGAAAAAAGAGAGGGGACGGGGACAGAAAAGAGGAAAGGGGAGAGGAGAAAAGAGAGGGAGGGGTTGGGGAAGAAGAAAATTCTGCAAAATATATTTGAAAAGTAAATGTTAAAAAGAAATAAGTGCTTCAACTAGAGGGGAACGTAGTAGAGGAAATGACCTCAGCAAAATACTGAAAAAGAATAATTAATATACTTAGCACATAGCTACTCTGTGTGGCCAAGAAATAAAACTTCACCTTTATCACATCTCCAACCCTGCTTCTATGTAACTGTTCTCTGAGAAGGAACAGTAAAAAAATCAGTGAGCTCTAACTTAAACACATTCAGAAGTTTTATTGTATGATCTTTTTAATATACTTTAAGAGAATGCATTTTTAAAACATCAATATTCAACAGAAAAAATTCCCTCCCTGCAGGCAGAAGTGACAAAGTGGAAGACTAGTATGCCTGAAACCAACACAAAGAACTAGGAGTTAGCTGAGCACAGTGGCTCACGCCTGTAATCCTAGCTACTAAGGAGGCTGAAATCTGAGGATCAAGGTTCAAAGCCAGCCCAGGCACAAAAGAACCTGAGACTCTTATCTTCCATTAATCTGTAGAAAATGGGAAGTGGAGCTTGGCTCAGGGTAGGGTGGTAGTGTTGAACTGAAGAGCTCAGGGACAGCACCCAGGCCAAGTTCAAGGCCCATGACCCACCAAAAAAAAAAAAAAAAAAAAAAAAGAACTAGGAGTCTTATATTATGCCTTAATTGGCTACAGTAGCCACACATGCCACCTGAATATCCCAGTCTCACTTTAGACTCAAAATACACGTTTAAATAACTTTTCAATACATCCAGATTCTAAATGGCAAATCAATCCTTAAATTTACCTAAATAACAATTACTAAATTTACCTAAAATAACAGTTACTACAAAAATAAAGTACTTACCTGAAAAAGTTCAATAAACTCATTGGAAGAGTCACACATATTGCACAACCTAAAGGGAAGAATATGTCAACCATCATGAATTAGTCAAGAGAGATTGTATTATCATAATAGAATCTATGCAAAATGCCCAATATCATTTTTACATTCCAGTTTATTCCTGCAATAAAATTAAATGCCCTTCTGAAGAACATCTACAATGAGAGTGGCAGTACAGTTTGGTGAGTCAGAGTGGATTCCAGGAGCCAATCTGAGCCTCAACTTTGATTGTACAGATCAACTGGCCACATAACAAGTGATTTTAGGCAAGGGCACCTTCCACTGCCTCATTTGTAAGACAAAAGAATAAGTAGTACTAACCCACAGCACCCTGAGGAGTTAGTGAACAAGCAAACCACACTTACAGAGACCTGGCATGTAGTAACTTCCAAGTGTGCACCACTGGAAGCGGCACTGTAGCTAGACCCTGCCTTCTCCTATTTAGACTTACTTTTTACCTCTCTGGAATTCTGTTCCTCTCCTCTCCATCCTACTCCCACCATTATTCTCTCCTCTCAAACCTAAAACTAGGATGACATTTCCAAGAGACTTTGCCACTGCTTCCGCTGCCCTATCGCACCCTGTCTTTTCATGTATAATCAGTTTTAGTTGCTTTCATTTCTTAGCATTTTATTTAGTCTGTCCCTACTCTGCAGAAATTAGTCTAAACATTTACCAAGTTTCCTATTCCACTTTCATCCCTTTTGGCTGACTACTAACTGCCATTTCTTCCTATTTGGCCTTTGCAATTCTCTTCTCCCAGTGTTCCTGCTAGGCAGCTGCCTGCTTCACTGTGTGTCTGCATTGGCAAATTCCAGTGGGGCACTCGATTCCAAATGGAGCATCTACTCTCCATCACAGAATAAAAAAATAAGATTGTGGAGTGCACACATACATAAATTCTTAACCCTTCTCTGTTGAGATGTCTAAAACAGTATTACCCCAGGTTGTCTATTCTAGACTCCTGTTGATTATTTTGGTTTGAAGGTTGAGGCAGCCTCATCTTAACAAGACATAAAACATCCCTTTAAAATTCCTAAACTGGTTATAGTGACAACATACACCTGTAATCCCAGCACTTGGTGGTATGTGGAAGGTGGAGGGAGTGAGGCAGGAGAATTGAGAATTCCAGACCAGTCTAGGCTACACAGTGAGACGCTGACTTGATCCCACCACCACCACAAAATTCCTAAAATAGTTGGCTAAAACAGAGGAGAAGACTGGAACTCAACAAAAATGTTATCTCAAAAGATGAAATATAATAAGTTTGGGTTGCACACCTATAATCCCATCATTTGAGAATCTACACCAGGAAGCTCCTGAAATCCAGACCAGCTTGGCCTATAGCAAGACACTGAAAATGTGTGTGTGTATGATTTCAAGCTTTATTCCAGTGGGCTTCATTCCAAGATCAGACAATCTTAGGAGGGAAGGAAGAATACAAACATCCTCAGAAACTTTCAGCAGCTTGCTCTAGTTCAAGGCTGAGCTGTCAGAGCAAAAGATTATATCTTCTATTTCGTCTCTAAATAGAAATTCTTGTGCTATCTGTAAAGAGTACTTAATAGTTAAAGACTTAAAACTACACTGTATTTCAACAATGATAGCACACAAACACACACATATAAACATACACACACAAAGGTTTTCAAACTGCCATAATTAAAGGCCTATATTCCATAATATAGGAGACATTTTGCTATAGAAAAGCTGAGCACTGATTGTTCATGCCTGTAATCCTAACTACTCAGAAGGCTGAGAAGTAAGGTTGGTGGTTTAAAGTCAATCTGGGCAGGACAATCCATGACTCTTCCAATTAATCACCAGAAAACCAGAAATGGAGCTATGAGCTATGGCTCAAAGTGACAGTGCTAGACCTGAGCAAAAAGAGCTTGGAGACAGCACCTTGGCCCTGAGTTCAAGCCCCATGATTGGAAAGAAAAAGGAGGGGGAGGGAAGGAAGGAAGGAAGGAAGGAAGGAAGGAAGGAAGGAAGGAAGGAAGGAAGGAAGGAAGGGGAAAGGAGAAAGAAAGGAGAGAAAGACAGGGGGAGGAGGGAAGAAAGGAAGGAAGGAAGGAGGGAGGGAGGGAGGGAGGGAGGGAGGGAGGAAGGGAGGGAGGAAAAGAAAGAAGGAAGGAAAGTCCATTAGAAAGACAAAAAAGAGGGGCCGGGAGTTTGGTCTAGTGGTTAAAGTGCTTGCCTAGCATGCATGAAGACCCGGGTTCGATTCCTTGGTACCACGTACATAGAAAAAAGCCAGAAGTGGTGCTGAAGCTCAAGTGGTAGAGCTCTAGCCTTGAGAAAGTCCAAGGACAGTGCTCAGGCCCTGAGCTCAAGCCCAGGACTGGCAAAAAAAAAAAAAAAAAAAAAAAAAAAAGACAAAAAAGAAAAGACGGAATGGAATGAAATGTAATACTAAAGATTATGTGGTTATAAGCTAGGTGCTGGTGGCTCACACTTGTAACCCTAGCTACTCACAAACCTAAGAGCAGAAGGGTTCATAGTTCAAGGCCAGATAAGACAAGCAAAGTTCTCAAGACCCCTGAAAATAACCAAGGGGAACGAGAGATGGGGTTGGAGGTATGGCACAAGCAGTAGAGCACAACCTTGAGTTCAACGCCCTTGAGTTCAAACCCAGGTTCAAACTTCAGCACTATTTCAAAATCAGAATCGATCAATAAATCAGTCAGAAAAGTAGCCAGGTGCTGGTGGTTCACACGTGTAACCTAGACAGGAAGATCTGAGACTGAGATCTGAGGACTGAAGTCCAAAGCCAGCCCAAGCAGAAAGTTGGAAAAAAAAATCCATCTTTCATTAACCAGTAAAAAAGGCAGACTGGATGCCTGGCTCAAGTGGTAAAATCCCATCCATGAGGGAAAAACCCAAGCAAGAACAAGAGGCCCTGAGTTAACACCCTGGCGTGACCAAACCCCACACAGATACACATATACCAAGTAAAAATGGTAACAAGAAGTTATCATTTATATCAAAACAAAGGATTATGACAAGATAATGAACTTCTAAAAATAAAGGAAATGGTCAACAATTCTTTTTTTGTTGTTTTGAAGGTTTATTTGACTGCTTAGTTTTGCTTTGTGAGACTGAGGATTTAACTCAGGGCCTCATACTAGGCAGGCACTTCACCTGAGCCAGACCTATAGCCCCATTTTGCCTTGTGTGATGCTGGGAATTTGCCTCAGGGTCTCATGCACGCAGGCAAGCACTCTACCACTGAACTAGATCCTCCTAAGTGGCAGATACTTTTTACTTTTTTCTGATAGAACTAGGCTTTGAACCTCTTACTTGCTAAGCAGATACCCTACCACCTGGGTCATGTTTCCAGTCCTTTTTTACTTTAATTATTTTTCAGGTAGTTTCTCATATTTTGCCCAGGGCCAGCCTTAGACCATGATCCTTCTATATCTACATCTGTCTGCAAAGGTGAGACTCAGTCACATGCTACCACATCCAGCTTAGTGATCAAGTTGGGGGAGGGAGGGATGTCACTAACGTTTTGCCCTTGAACATCATTTTTTCTTATTTCCTGAAATTACAGGCATGAGCCACGGCACAATAACTTAATTGAAAGATTCATTAAATGAGCTTAACAGCAGACTGGAGATAATATGAGAAAAAAAAATGAACTTAAAGACAAATGACCAGTACCCATCCCCTACAAATACAGAAGAGACTAAAGGAAACAACATACTCTCAGAAAATCACCTATAGAACAATATCAGGCAAATCTATAGAAAAATAAGAAAGGAGGAGGGGGAACTGAAGAAATGGAACAAAAATTTCCCACATTCTATTAAAAATATTAATTTGCAGCTAGTAGCCCTATTTACTGAGGAAGTTGAGCTCTGAAGATCCTGGTGAGAAGCCAGCCTAGGCAGACAAACTGGAGAGATTCTCATCTCCAATTAATCAGCAAAAAGCCAGACTTAGGAGCATGGCTCAAATGGTAGAGCACAAGCCCGAGTAAAAAAGTTGCATGAGTTCCAAGCCCTGAGTTCAAACACCACTGTCAACACACACACACACACACACACACACATGCACACACACGCATGTGGAGGGGGTCTACTAGACAAATGAAAAGAAGAAAGAATGCAGTCAGACAATTCAATGATGATTAAGGAAAGGGGTGAAATTGAGAGTGGTAGGGAGAATGATGTTCATTGTATTCACAATGACAACTCCTTTGTACAACTACCTTAAGATAATCAAAACTAAACATAAATAAATAAATGTACACTGCAGGAGCCACCATAGGGCAGGCTGCTTATTTTAAAAAAAAGAAAAACCGGGCCGGATGCTGTGGCTCACACCTGTAGTCCTGGTACTTAGGAGGTTGAGATCTGAGGATCAAGGTCTCAAAGTCAGCCCAGGACCTGAGACTTAGCTCCAACTAACCTCTAGAAAACAGGAAGTGGGGCTTGGCTCAAGGTAGGGGGTAACCCCGAGCTGAAGAGCTCAGGGACAGTGCCCAGGCTGAGTTCAAAGGAAGAAAGAAAAAAAGAGATAAAATGAAAACTTTTCAAAATAAGAAGTAACTGTCTATATATAAATACAAAAAAGTGACTATCAGTAGACTGCATGGTAGTTTTTAAATCTTTTGCTGTCCAGAGTTGCAGGAAAAGATCCAAACCACTCCCTTCCTAAAAGCAGTGAATATAGACCGTTTTAACAGTATCTAATCCTTACCATATTCCTATTCTATTATCAGGGCTTATAAATAGAAAGAGACAGAACTGTCTTAGTTGAAGGGACCAAGCAGTAGCAAACACATAAGCTTTTTATTTCTACACAAGTCCCTATCACTCCTGGGCCCAACTTTTCCTCTCTCCCTATCACTAAAAAGTGCTCTAAAACTGTTACCCCCAGACATCCCTTTTGCTACCTCAAAGGGCAACAGAAACATTTCTTCTGAAAACAGGTAGCACTCAGATCTGCTTGCTGTAGGGCAGGAGCTATGACAGTCAAACACTAGCTTTTGGAAACAAAGAGATGGTGAAATACACTTCCACACAGAGCTTCTTACCAATAATCATTGTAGTGAATAGGTCTCTATATAAGAAATTAAACAGGAAAGGTTCATACCAGGCCTCAACTCCCACAACTGCAGTCACTATGTAGACAAAAGAAATAGTCTGGAAGGAAAATACAGACAAAACACACCGAGGCATTAGCAGGTGAAAAAAAACAGGGAGCCAACAGTGCTTTGCGCAGCATTAAGTCTAGTCAAACAGTTTTAGCAGAAGCAGGAAGTATGCTTAAATTCAGCACGAGGCAGGTCTTCCTTCCTTTCCCCACAGTGCCACTATGTTCATTTTAGAAGGAGCAGTTATCAGTTAGAGATACTTAATAAAATACTGATCACATTTCCTTGAAAACACTGGGAAATGACTAATAGAGTTAGTTATGAATACTGCTAACTGCTGAAGCTAAGTAATGGATACATACAAATTCATTATGAGAGCCTCTGTTTCTGTATACGTTTGAGATCTTAAATAAGAAAATTTATTTATTTTTTTGGTAGGTCGTGGGACTGGGCATTGTCCCTCAGCTCTTCAGCTCAAGGCTACCACCCTATCCCTTGAGCCACAGGGCCACTTCTGGTTTTCTGGAGTGCCCGGGCTGGCTTTGAACCACGATCCTCAGATCTCAGTCTCCTGAGTTGGTAGGATTGCAGGTATGAGCCACTGTGCCCAGCTAAAATTTTTTTTTTAATTAAAAGGTTTTCTTTTTTGGTGCTGGGACTGCTAGCCATTCTCCCAACTCCCACTTTTTATTTATTTTTTTGTGTGTGCCTATTCTGGGGGCTTGAACTCAGGGCCTACGTGCCGTCACTGAGCTTTTTTACTCAAGACTAGAGCTCTACCAGCTGAGCCATGCTCCACGCTTGGCTTTCTGTTGGTTAGAGATAAGAGTCTCATGGGCTTTTCTGCCCAGATTGGCTTCACACTGTGATCCTCAGATCTCAGCTTCCTGAGTAGTTAGGATTACAGGTACGAGCCACTGGAACTGGCATCCACCTCAATTTTCAAAAGTACAATTTCTATCCAAAAAAATGCCCGAGTAATAAAGAAGAAATGACAATTAATTTTCTAAAACTATCATAGCAATGTTGAAAAGTGAAGGCAGAATGCATACTTACCACCTGACTAATGTCATATCCCCATGGCAGGAAAAGAATCCCTGTGTTATACTTTTCCCAGTGGGACAGGATGAAAGAAAACAAGACTACCCATAGCAGGATATAAAGAACAAAAACACTGACACCAGTGGTTCCTCGTCCAAAAATGGAATACACAGTTACAACAAAATAGACGCATGACCAACTATCCAGGCCATGGTCAAAAAGCTCCCCTAAGGGGGTGCTGGAATTGGTTCTACGGGCTTGCTTTCCATCCACACCATCTGCAACAAAACATACCACAGGAAAAAGTCAACACATACACCAATATGGAGAAAGTCAGCTTTAATGAACGGATAGGAAAAACAAAAACATCAGTGCATCACAGGAATGTTAAGTGTAGATCCAAGTCAGTTTCATAAAAATGAATCTTCAGTTCTTTCTTACAATTAAATATTTCAGAAATATGTAATTTCCCAAAGTTCCATGAAAAGTGAAACTATATTATATCACATTAAATGGTATCCTTTCAGATCAAAGAAAGATGTATTCTACTGGACTCTGAGTTGTTCCAAATCTGCCTACTAACTAGTTTGTTCTACTGGCCACAAATTCTCAACCTCCCACAGAACATTCAACAGCTCTTCGTTGTAATTCATGTATGCACAGCTTGTTCCAGGATCCAAAAGCATTTCAGTCTTAACACTTACTTCATCCTATGAAATGAGAATCATTCTTGGTAGATCTACTCCCCACCATTTTAGGGGCTTTCAAGCATGCACACGGTAGTTGCTCAGCAAGTATAAGAACGTATTTGTTGAACCTACACAGCACACTACTATGCTGTTAAAAAAAACAAGAATCTGCATTGAACATGCTAGTGTATATATGAAATCCCAGCTACTGAGACGTAGCTTGAGACCAGCCCAGGCCTCTGATCTCAGCCACTAGAGAAACTTAAATAGGAGGAGTGTCATTTAGCAAAGCCCAGGCAAAAATATGAGGCCTGAAAAATACCAAAAGCAAAAGGGGATGGGAGCCTGGCTGCCTAGCCAGTGCAAGGCCCCGAGTGTAAATCCCAACACTGAAAAACAAAACAAAAAATAAACAGAATTTTAGAAAGAACTAAACTTGAGCAGGGAGTTTGGCCTAGTGGTAGAGTACTTGCCTAGCATACACAAAGACCTAGGTTCGATTCCTCCGTACCATATACATGGAAAAAAAGCTGGAAGTGGTACTGTGGCTCAAGTGGTAGAGCTTTAGCCTTGAGAAAGCCCAAGGACAATGCCCAGGCCCTGAATTCAAGCCCCACAATGACAAAAAAAAAAAAAAGAAAGGGGAGGAGGTAAGGGGAGGGAAATAGGGAAAAAAAATGAGAAGGAAAAGAACTAAACTTGTCCCTTTGAATGTTTAAATTTGGAAAAAGGATAAAACCTGATTATGAAAGAGAAGGGTCTCTTTCAGTCTACAGTAATCTAGAATGGCTTTAGAAGAGAAAAAAAAGAGTGGAGATATAAAGAACAAGTTGGATTTCAGCAGATAGGAGACAAAAGAATGTCCTAACATCAGTAATAGAAAAGAGGGCAGGAATTTGGCCTAGAGGTAGAGTGCTTGCCTAGCATGTACGAAGACTTGGTTTCAATTCCTCAGTACCACATACCCAGAAAAAGCCAGAAGTGGTGCTATGGCTCAAGTGGTAGGGTTCTAGCATGGAGGAAAGCCCAAGGACTTCAAGGCCCAGGACTGACATAATGGGGCTGCTGCTGCTGCTGCTGCTGCTGCTGCTGATGGTGATAGAAAAGAAAGCCAGCATGCACGCTCAGAAATACTGAGATGAAAAAACACAGGGCACATTCAGAAAATGTAACCAGTTTACTTTGACTAGATGTTAGTATGTGAAGAAAACAATGCTTAAAGAAAAGTAGGGCTGCCAGGTGCAGTGGCTCACACCTGTAATCCTAGTTACTCAGGAAGCTAACACCTGAGGATTGAGGTTCAAACCAGCCCAGCACTAAAGTCTGTGAGATTCTTATCTCCAATTAACTACTAGAAAAATGGAAGTGGGGCTGTGGCTCGAGAGTAGGACAGTACCTTGAACTGAAGAGCTCAGGAACAGCACCCAAGCCCAGAGTTCAAGCCCCACAACCAACAAGAAAGAAAGAAAGGAAGGAAGGAAGGAAGGAAGGAAGGAAGGAAGGAGGGAGGGAGGGAGGGAGGGAGGGAGGGAGGGAGGGAAGGGAGGGAAGGAAGGAAGGAAGGAAGGAAGGAAGGAAGGAAGGAAGGAAGGAAGGAAGGAAGGAAGGAAAAGGAAAGGAAAGAAAGAAAAGAACAGAAAAGAAAAGGAAGGTTGCCAGGCTCATGCCTGCAATCCGAGCTACTCAGGAGGTTGAGACCTAAGGACTGCGGTTCCAAGCCAACGTGGGCAGGAAAGTCCAAGAGACTTTTATCTCCAATTAACCAGCAGAAAAACAGCAGTGATGCTGTGGTTCAAAGTGGCAGAGTGCTAGCCTTGAGCAAGAAAGCTCAGAGACAGCACCTAGACCTTGAGTTCAAGCTAGACAACTGACAAAAAAATGAAAAAAGGAGCGTTGAGACTAGAAATATGGCTTAGTAAGAGAGCCTGCCTAGTGTGCATGAAGCCCTGAGTTTGATTCCTCGGTACCACATAAATAAAATAAATAAATAAATACATTTTTAAAAGAGAGAGAAAAAGAAGGAATGTTAAGGTAGTTTAAAGGTTTGGGGATTTAGTGACAGATGCTGGCGGGGTTGTGGAGAAAAAGGAACCCTACTGCACTGCTGGTGAGAATGTAAACAAGTTCAGCCACTCTGGAAAGCAGTTTGGAGGTTTCCTAAAGAACTGAAAATAGACCTTCCCTACAATCCCGCCATACCACTCCTGGGCATCTATCCTGAACATCATAACCCAGGATATGATAAGAACACCTGCTCAGCCATGTTCATCGCTGCACTATTCACAATAGCCAAGCAATGGAAACAACCAAGATGCCCTACTACAGATGAATGGATACAAAAAATGTGATATATATATATATATATTATATATATATACACAATGGAATTCTACATAGCCAACAGACAAGATAAAATAATGGCATTTGCAGGGAAGTGAATGAATCTAGAGCTAATCATGTTGAGTGAGACAAGTCAAGACCAAAGAAACAAAAGGCACATGGTATCCTTAATATGTGGGTATTAGATCCAAACAGTACAAGAGCGAGGTCTCAATATCTGCATACCCAATGCTATGGACATGGCACTGGAAATATAAACACAACTACATAACCTAAAAATTTATGGCTCTATAGACATAATGTTTTATTACATAGATTAATATGTATCTATGACATACAAACCCTCAGCCTAATTTTAATTATGTTCCAAAATCTAAGTGCCAGTGATTGTATATAGAGATTCCCTTCTTGAATACTTGTTTGTTAAACACGTCATTTGAAATATGATGTAAAAATCAATGTTACTAAATTCTTTAATTAAAAAAATAAAACGTTTTGGGATTTGTACCTGGGAGTTTAGCTTAGTGGTAGAGTGCTTGCTAGCATGCACGAAGACCCAGGTTTGATTCCTCGGCACCACATACATAGGAAAAAAAAAAAAAAAGATGGAAGTGGTGCTGTGGCTCTAGTGGTAGAGCACTATGCTTAAGAAAGCCCAAGGACAGTGTTCCAGTCCTGAGTTCAAGCCCCAGGCCTGGCAAAAAATTAAATTTAATTTAATTTAAAAAGTTTTGGAATTTAGAATACTAAAAAGTCTGAGTAAGAAAAAAATGAGTGAAAGCAATGAAAAGTGGGTATAGTGGCATATACCTGTAATACCAGTTCTTGAGGCTAGAGCAGGAGAAGTTGTTTGAGGCCAGCTTGTGATACACAGTAAGACTATGTCTTTAAAAAAAAAAAAAGTAAAAGAAAGGCAATCGAAGACATCAACTCTAAGTTGCTTGATGTTAGTTTAAGACAGGTTTTGCAACAAACAGATCAAGTCGGGTCAGAATTTTGGGCAGGAAAAAAAAAAACTATGGACCTAAAACAATAGGTAAGTGGTTCCACATATTAAAAGGCTCTTATGAAATGCTATTACAAATGAGAGCCCACAAGCTATCCATCTTTCCAGACTCCTTACAGCAGTCCTCCACTGCAAATCCATCAGCAACATCTAAAAGCTTGTTCATTCTTCCTAACAGAAGGTTAGAACCTCCAACTCAGTATATCTTTTTTTTTTTTTTTTTTTTTTTGCAGTACTAGGATTCAAACTCAGGGCCTCACCACTTGAGCCATGGCTACAATCCCTAAATATGAGACGTGTAAGATTTCTCATAATTCCTCTAGACTTCACTCATCTCTTTCTTCTTCAAAATCTGGCCATTCACCATGTCAGCATTTAATATACCTGGCAGGTCGTACTAGATTTTTTTAACTGCATACCCAAAGCTATGGACATGGTAATGGAAATATAAACTTAACTATATAGACATAAAAACCTATGACTCTATAGACATAATGTTTTATTTCTTAAATTAATATGTTTCTATGACATACAAAACCTTAGCCTAATTTTGATTTAAGTTCTAAATGCTAAGTCCCAGTGATTGTAAATAGAGATTCCCTCCTTGAACACTTGTTTGTTAAACTTGTCATTTAAAATATGATGTAAAAAATCAACATTAATAAATCCTTTAAAAAAATACTAAAAAATAAAAATTTAAAAAAATAACCAGAGCCAAAAGGACTAGAGACATGACTCAAGCCTAGCAAATGCAAAGACTGAATTCAAACTCCAGGACTGACAAAACAGGAAACAGAATTTTTTGTTGTTGTTTGTATACTATTTCTGCTTTTTAATGAACAAATAATATGTTTAATATGACAATGTTAAAAAAAAAAGTCATTTCCCTTTGGAAAATCTAAGAGACTAGAAATCAGGACCTGCTATCTGATGCACATTCTAAACTACATTCCAAGCACCTACTATGTGTCAGGCACTGACTAGGTCATGGGGGTACAGCAGTGAATACCCTTAAGGAAGTTAACATTTTAATTAGAACACAAGAACAACAAATAAGTAGGCAAAGGGGCAGCTGAGATGCTCTGGAGAAACACAAAGCAGGGAAGGAGGATACAGAAACTGAGGAATGTTCCAGAATTCTCTAGCAGAACACAGTATGGATGTGCCCAGCACAGTAGACTTCCCTAACTGCTCCTGTTATGAGGAAGAAGCAAACATGCTTATTTATTCTCTCATGATTCTTAATTGTAACATCTCTTACCAATGTGCTATTCTTTCTTATGTCAGTCTTACTTAACTCTAAAGCAAAAATAATGTCAAATCCTTTGTGTTAAGGGCCAGCTAATGCATATTTTAGGTTTTATTGGTCTCTTTCAAGCCTTTTTTGCAGAAAAGCATACATAAACAATTTGTAAAAGAAGGTACACAGCTGTGCTCCAGTAAAAATTTTACTTAGGAACACAGTGGGCCAGATTTGCCCCGCAACAAGTAATTTCCCATCTCCTCTCATTCTGTGAATTCCTACCAGGGAAGGCAGTGCTTTCTTTTGTTTTTCTATTTTTTTTGTCCAAGAGCAGGACTCAAAGCTAGTACCTATGTTTCATTCACTGGCTGACACTCTACCTCCTGAGTCACAGACTGACAGTATTTTTCATACAGATCCCAAATAATACTTATAAGTTGAACAGAACACCAATACACGCTAGTTAAAATAAATTAAATAGAGGAGAAAGTGTTAATTTGGTAGGTGGCTCTCACTGCTAATTCACCAACCACTGATTAAAATGAGTATTTACAATTAATTGCTTACCTAGAGTGTAAGCTACAAAGTTGAGGATGCCAACAACTACCCAAACCCAGTCAGGTACATGCTTGTGACCTGGTGCTGCAAAAAGAAAGCAAGGACAATTTTAATACAGTCTAATCTCAGTCATTCTTATCATAACATTTACTGCTGATGAGAAATGCTAGTATTTGTTAATTAGAGATTCAGGTACTTCACAGCGTATGCTGAAGACAGCTGAACATATTGGAAAGTTTACCAGGAATTTTTTTTGGGGGGGTCAGTCGCGGGACTTGAACTATGGGCCTGGCAATGTCCCTGAGCACTTCAGCTCTCAAGGCTACAGCCCTACTCCTTCAACCACAGCACCACTCCCTGCTTTCTCGTGATTAACTGGAGATAAGAATCTCACAGACACTTTAGTTTTAGTGCCCGGGCTGGCTTTGAACCTCGATCGTCAGATCTCAGCCTCCTGAGTAGCTAGAATTATAAGTGTGAGCCATGAAGCCCAGCCTACCAGAAAATTTTGCCAAAAATAATGCAGGTACCTCATCTCTCATTAACAATAAGTATCTATCTACACTTAGCTTTTGATATAACTCTAAACTGAGTATTCATCTGGCCTTGAAAATTACTTATGAGCCCTGAATAAGCAATAACATATTTGGGGGCAGGAGAGAGGATTAAAAATGAAATGCAGGGCCAGGAGTTTGATAGTGATAGACTGCTTGCCTAGCATGCACGAAGACCCAGGTTGCTGTGGCTCAAGTGGTAGGGTTTTAGCCTTGAGAAAACCAAAGAATAGTGCTCAGACCCCGAGCTCAAGCCCAGGACTGGCAAAGAAAAAAGAAATGCAGTGGGGGGGTGGTGGCTCATGCCTGAGATCTGAGGATCAAAGTTTAAAGCCAGCCTGGGCACTAAAGTCCATGAGACTTTTATCTCCAGCTAAACACCAGAAAACAGGAAGTGGTGCTGTGGGTTAGGGTGGTAGCTTTGAGCTGAAGAGCTCAGGGACCATTCCTAGGCTCGGAGTTCCAGCTCCACAACCAACAAAAAAAGAAAGGCGAAACTAATTGTGTGTGTGTGTGTCTTGGGGTTTGAACTCAGCCTGGCACTGTCCCTCAGCTATTCCGCTCAAGGCTACCTTCTTACCCTTGAGCCAAGCCCCATTTCCCATTTTCTAGAGGTTAGTTGGAGATAAGAGTCTCAGGCCCTTTTGTGACATGCTGGGCTAGTTTAGAACCTAGATCCTCAGATCTCAGCCTCCTGAGTAGCTAGGATTATAGGCATGAGCCATCACACCCGACTTCAAAACTAAATTTTAAAAAAGGGTTGGAATTCTCTGAGAGAGCACTGGCCTACCACACAATCCCACTACCACAGACACACACATACAAAAAATAGATATAGTAAAAAAAAATGTGTAGATGGTCTAACAAAGTGGGGGGGGGGATTTTTTTTTTCCATGACTGGAAACTAATAGGTTGGAACTGATAGGTATGATGGGCCTTGCTTATAAGCATTTTCAGGTAGTTCCTCAATTCATAACAATCTATTCTTTTAATCTAATTATTTTCCCCATTATTGTTTGCTTCTGATTTTTATTTTGGGTTTATTTTGTGCTGGTAGTGGGGTTTGAACTCGGGGCCAGGGCCCTGTCCCTTAGCTGAAGTCTGTTCTATCACTTGAGCCACAGTTCTACTTCCGGATTTTCCTTTTTTTTATTTTGGTTAATTAGATCCCAGCTTCCTGCGTAGCTAGGATTACAGTTGTGAACTACCAGCACCTGGCTTGTTTTTGGTTTTTGAGACTAATGTCTTCCTATGTAGCACTGCCTGGCTTTGAAACTCTAGAACCTGCCTGTGTGTGCTGCCACATCCGGCTTAATTATTCTTCATTACTGATAGGCAGTAAATGTAAATCAATAGGCACATAGTACTATGTTTCTAGAACTTAATAAAACATATGTAAGAATGTAAAAAACACAACTTAATTTTTCAGAAAATATAAGCATCCCAATAAAACACAAAATAACTAATGACATCGCATTTATCTCTACCAAGACATTTAAAAACTTTATATTAAAGTAATTCTTACCTGAAGCATAAAAGTCAGGATCAAAGTATGCCATAAATAGAAAATTGAATACAACCAGAAGAAAGCCAGAAAATGTTATCAGATTCGGAGCCAGCCAAGTAGGGAATACCTGGACAATAAACAACATGACAAATTTACAAATCTGAGTTAAAAAAAAACAAAAACTATCACTTTGGAAGACTATATGCAATGATTTCATGTATTAAAGGTAAATTAGAATCTTTCCTCTTTCTACCTCCTATATTTTTAATAATTGTATAATCTACAGAATTTTATAGTCTTAACAAGAACATATATAGAGCTTGCCTAGCATGCATGAAGACCCAGGTTCGATTCCTCAGTGCCACATACATAGAAAACAACCAGAAGTGGTGCTATGGCTCAAGTTAGAGCTCTAGCCTTGAGAAAACCCAAGGACAGTGCCCAGGCCCTGAGCCCAAGGCCAGGACTGGCAAAAAAAAAAAAAAAAAAAAAAAAATCTTAAAAATGATAAATTGAAGTGTGTGAATTTATAGATTGCAACAAGATAAACCAAAAAGGTAGCCAAGCTCACATCTGTAATCCTAGTTACTCTGGAGGCTGAGATCTGAAGATCGTGGTTCAAAGCCTAGGCAAGAAAGACAGGAAAACTCTTATCTCTAATTAACCACCAAAAAACCAGAAATGGCACTGTGGTACAAAGTGGTAGAGTACTAGTAACCTTGACCAAAAAAAGCTCAAAGACAGCACCCAGGCCCCAAGTTCAAGCCCCACAACTGAATGAATGAATGAATAAATAAATAAATAAATAAATAAATAAATAAATAAATGTAGTGACTAATGGGAGAAAAGGGAAGTATCTCTGGATATCTTGTTAAGCTAAGAGTTGAAGCTGAGTTGAAAAACATTAAAAGTACTTCAAAACTTACCAAAACAAAACATTTGTGCTTAGACTGAGGCTGTGGAAGGGGTAGAGACCATTAGTCTAGGAAGCATGACACCCTGAGCCCAAACCCCAGATCCACGATTTAAGGAGAAAAAAGAATTTTTTTTTAAAAAGCATTTCCAGGGCTGGGAGTTTGGCCTAGTGGTTAAAGTGCTTGCCTAGCATGCACAAAGACCCAGGTTCGATTCCTTGGTACCACATACATACAAAAAAGCTGGAAGTGGTGCTGAGGCTCAAGTGGTAGAGCTCTAGCCTTGAGAAAGTCCAAGGACAGTGCTCAGGCCCTGAGCTCAAGCCCAGGACTGGCAAAAAAAAAAAAAAAGCATTTCCATTACTTATCTTACCTTTACAATAGTATTCCAAAATGGATGCATGACATACAGAGAGAGTGGGTTGGTATCCACAGCACTGTACTGTTAAGAAAACAAAATATTCTGAGTTAATGTGTATATATTAGCAAATATAATTTCTCAAATGAAAACAACAGTATAAAGATAACCTGGAGACTGGATGCCAGTGGCTTAGGCCTGTAATCCTAGTTACTCAGGAGGCTGAGATCCAAGGATCACATTTCAACGCCAACCCAGGCAAAAAAGTCCATGTGGTTCTTATCTATCTATAATTAATCACCAAAAAAACAGGAGTGGAGCCTTAGCTCAAATGGTAGAGTGCTTGCTAGCCTTGAGCAAAAATTAAATTTAAAAAATTGGCTCAGGCACAAAAGGACCTGAGACTCTTATCTCCAATTACCCTCTGGAAAAAAAAGAGAGAGAGAGAGAAAGAGAGAAGAGAAGTGGGACTTGGATCACTTGGACAAAAATAAGTGAATATATGTGAAGAAACAGTCATTAACTTAGAACATGTAAGATCTGTGTTTATATATAATTTGTGGCTTTAAAGAAAAACAACGATCTGAGTACCAGTGGCTCACACCTGTAATCCTAGTTACTCAGGAAGCTAAATCTGAGGATTATGGTTCAAAGTCAGCCCAGGCAGAAAACTCCTTGAGACTCTTATCTCTAATAAACTATTCAAAAAAGCTGGAAGTAGTGCTATGGTAGAACACTAGCCTTGAGCACAGAGAGGCTCAGAGACAGAACTCAGGCCCTCAGGATTGCGTTGGGGGTGGGAAGGGGAGAAGAACAGGCTTGTATAGGCCAGTGGTAGAGTACTTGACTATCTTATGCAAGTCCCTGTGTTCCATCCCTAGCACCTCAAAAAATAAAAATAAACATCAGTGGCTGACACCTGTGATCCTGGCTACTCAGGAAGCTGAGATCTGAGTGAGGTCTGCAGTTCAAAGTCAGCCCAGGCACTGAAGTCCATGAGACTCTCATCTCCAATTAACTATTAGAAAACCAGAATGACACTGTGATCAAGTGGTAGAGCACCAGCTTTGAGCTGAAGCGCTCAGGGATAGCGTCCAGGCCCAGAGTTCAATCCCTAAGACTGACAAAAAATAAATAAAAATAAAAACAAGCAGCTATGCGCTCAGTGCCTACAACAACAAGTTGGAAAAATTGCAAACCAACAAGTTAATGTCTCACCTTAAGCTCCTGGAAAAAGAGCAACAAACCAACCCTAATCCCAGTAGAAGAAAGCAAATCATTAAAATCAAAGCAGAATTAAATGATTTGGAATCCAAAAAAACTATAGAAAGAATCAACAAAACAAGGAGTTGGTTCTTTGAAAGAATTAACAAAATTGACAAACCCTTAGCAAATCTTACCAAAAAAAGAAGAGAGCATATCGAAATAAACAAAATCGCAGAGGAAAATGATAATATCATGACAGAAATTACCAAGATCCAGAATATCATGAGGGAATACTTCTCAAACCTTTACGCCAACAAATTTGAGAATCTAGAAGAAATGGATGAATTTCTAGCCAATATTAACATACCCACACTGAACCAAGAAGAACTAACCCAACTCAACAGGCCTATTTCAAGCTCTGAAATAGAAATGGCAATTAGAGAATTTCTACCTAAGAAAAGCCCAGGGCCAGATGGATTCAAGGCTGAATTATATAAGGTCTTCAAAGCAGAGCTCACACCAATACTCCTCAAGCTCTTCAACAAAATTGAAAATGAAGGTTCCTTACCAAACTCATTCTATGAAGCCAGTATAACCCTCATCCCCAAACCAGACAGAGATTCATCAAAGAAAGAGAACTGTAGACCTATTTCTTTGATGAACATCGATGCAAAACTTCTCAACAAAATACTGGCCAACCGTCTACAACAACTCATCAAAAAAATTATACACTATGATCAAACTGGATTCATCACAGGGAGGCAAAGCTGGTTCAACATACGCAAATCAATTAATATAATTCAACACATCAACAGGAGCAAGGACAAAAATCACATGATTGTCTCAATAGATGCAGAAAAGGCATTTGACAAGATCCAACCCCCTTAATGTTAAAAGCTCTGGAGAAACTAGGAATCCATGGAACATTCCTCAATATAATAAAGGCTGTGTATGACAAACCCACAGCTAGTGTTATACTTAATGGCGAAAAGCTACAGCCATTCCCTGTAAAATCAGGAACGAGACAAGGATGCCCACTCTCTCCACTCCTCTTTAACATAGTATTAGAATTCCTAGCCAGTGCAATAAGGCAAGAAGCAAGCATAAAGGGAATCCAAGTAGGGAAAGAGGAAGTAAAACTATCCCTCTTTGCAGATGACATGATTCTGTATTTAAAGAATCCTATAGACTCTACTCCCAAGCTCCTTGAGCTGATTCAAAACTTTGGAAGGGTAGCAGGGTAAAAAATTAACCCTCAAAAATCAACTGCCTTCCTCTACACCAACAGTGAGAGGAATGAGGCAACAATCAGGAAAGCAACTCCTTTCACAATAGCCTCAAAGAAAATAAAGTACCTAGGAATTAGCTTAACTAAGAATGTAAAGGACCTTTTTGATGAAAACTTTAAAACCCTAAAAAAGGAAGCTAAAGCAGAACTGAGGAAATGGAAAAACCTCCCATGCTCCTGGATTGGAAGAATCAACATTGTGAAAATGACAATCTTGCCAAGGGCTATCTGCAAATTCAACGCAATACCCATCAATATCCCAATGGCATTCTTTAAAGAAATAGAAGAGGCAATCCAAAATTTCATATGGAATAATAAAAGATCCCGTATAGCAAAAACACTTCTTAGCAGAAAGAACAGCGCAGGAGGAATTTCAATACCAAACTTTAGACTCTACTACAGGGCTATAATTATCAAAACAGCTTGGTACTGGCACAAGAACAGGCCTGAAGAACAATGGAATAGAACTGAGGACCCAGATATTAAACCACAGACCTATGGCCACCTAATCTTTGACAAGGGAGCCAAAAAAATAGAATGGAAGAAAGACAGCCTCTTCAACAAGTTGTGCTGGCAGAACTGGTTAAGCACCTGCAGAAAACTAAAGTTGGATCCTTCTTTGTCACCCTGCACTAGAATTAACTCCAAATGGATCAAAGACCTGGAGGTAAAAGCTGACACACTGAAAACTTTACAAGAAGGAATAGGAGATACACTAGACCTCCTTGGCACAGGTCGAAACTTTCTTAATAAGGACCAAGAATCACAACAAATCAGAGAAAGGCTGGATAAGTGGGACTGCATTAAAATGCGGAGCTTTTGTATGGCAAAGGACATAGCTAGTAAATTAATTAGGAAGCCTACAGAGTGGGAGAAGATCTTCACCAACCAAACAACGGACAAAGGCCTCATATCTAAAATATATCAACAACTCAAAAAATTGAATCACTCCAAAACTAATCTCCAAAGTAACAACCATCCCATTAAAAAATGGGCCAAAGACTTAAAGAGAGTCTTCTCTGAAGAAGAAACAAAAATGGCCTATAGACACATGAAGAAATGCTCAACATCTCTGGTCATAAAAGAAATGCAAATCAAAACAACTCTAAGATTCCACCTCACTCCAGTTAGAATGGCCAGGATCAGGAAAACGAATAATAACAGATGCTGGAGGGGATGTGGCCAGGAGGGATCACTACTACACTGTTGGTGGGAGTGCAAACTCGTTCAACCACTATGGAAAGCAGTATGGCAGTTCCTCAAAAGACTAAACATAGAGCTCCCCTATGACCCAGCAATTCCACTACTTGGCATTTACCCAACCATCCAGAATCTAGGGCATACTAAATCCACTGGCACAACAATGTTCATTGCAGCATTATTCACCATAGCAAAGATATGGAACCAACCTAGATGTCCCTCAGTTGATGAGTGGATCAACAAGTTGTGGTATTTGTACACAATGGAATTCTATGCTGCTGTCAGAAAAAAACAACATCGACCCATTTGTTAGGAAATGGAAAGACTTAGAAAAAATCATATTAAGTGAAGTAAGCCAGACTCAAAGAAACTTAGGCTCAATGGTTTCCCTCATTTATCATAATCAGTAGAAACCTTGGGCTCTACTAGCAGAGATCTGTAATAGAGCAAAACCTTGATACATAAGGCCATATAGTATGAAGCTAATTGAAAGGACCTCCAGGATATTGAAACAAAAGCCATATAACGAATGATTGTTGTCCTTAATGTACCAGGTTATCTCTCATCTCCTTTGCTGTCCCTTGGGTATCTCATATTGTTATAGTATCTCACTTTGTTATCTGATATATTGAATTTATTTGTATTTGGTTATTTGAAATTTTATAGGGAAGAGGGGAAAACAAAGTGGGGGGGTGGGGGGGAGGGTAATGGGTACCAAGACATGTGAAAGGGTATCAATGTATGTGAATCAATGCACCTTCTATCTGGCAAATATCATGTAACCCTTCTATTAATTACAATAAAAAAAAACCAAGCAGCTATGGTAGTTCATGTCTATAGTCCTAGCTGCCTGGAAGACTGAGGTAGAAGGGCTCAGCCTGAATAACATACTAAGTCCTGTCTCAAAAAAAGAGAAAGAAAGAAAGAAAGAAAGAAAGAAAGAAAGAAAGAAAGAAAGAGAGAAGAAAAAAGAAAAAATGTATGACTTCACACACACTGAGGAAGAAAGGTACGTGCCAAGATTATTTCTTCCATGCAGAGATGTGCAAAAAGTACAAAGACCATAAAGCTAAAAATATCAGAACTGCAAAAGGAAGGCCAATGTAACCACAGCTTAGTGAAAAAGGGTATGAAAGTTCATGAGACTCATCTCCAATTAAGCTGCCAGAAAACCAGAAATGGCACTGTGGCTCAAGTGGTAGAGCACTAGCCTTGAGCTGAAATGTCCAGGCCCTGAGTTAAGCCCCAGGACTGATCCCCCTCTTCTTTCAAAATAAATAAATAAATAGGCAAAAGATATTGCTTTAATACACAGCCACATTCAACTGTATTTCACAGAGCTCTGAAATATTAAGAAAAATGCAATATGAAGAGTGTCCCAACTTTCTTTCCTCTCTGACATAAAGTAGGAGCTCAACAAATGTTTAGGAAAGCCTGTACCTAATGACTGCTTTGCACATGTTCCCTGCCACAGGTATGAGCAGAGGCAGTATTAGCCCCTTCTCTGGCTTGAACTCAACTTTTTATGTGTCTGAGTCTCTCACTCAGCTTTTTTCTGATTAATTAGATAAGAGGTCTGTAGATTTGTTTGGCCAATCCAATTATGATTCTCAGAGCTCAACCTCCTGAGCAGCTAAGAAGTGAGCAACTGGCGCCTGCTCTTCTTCAGCTTTTAACTTCACACTGGCATGCTGCCCTTATTAGTTCCCTATTAAGAATTCTGTGTTACATTTGCATAATGCTTCATAGTTTCCAAAGGACAAACTGTATTGCCTCAGTTAGGATTATAAAACAGGTAAGGCAAATTATTCCTGTTTACATTCTAAAAATAGAGGTTATAAACTTCAGCAACTGTCACAAATACAGTAAGGTCTAAGCTTTCAGATTCCAATAAGGATAGAGTAGTCTGAGAACACGTCCATGAAACTGACCACTTTCTTTGAACCAGACTACCTTACCCAGGCTTAGTACATATTATTCAACTGCCCAGAGTCAACATACTGAAATTAGTATTCCCACATGTTCTTCCAACACTCATTTTTCTTTCTTCCAACTTATGGTAGCTACAACCCGATGACTCATACCCTTATATAACCAATCCCCTCAACGGTTCATTCTACCTCCAGGAAGGAACCTTCACTTGCTTGTAAGAACCAGAATATAGAAAACGCAAAGGATGTTGCTACTTTTTCTATGATGCATTATATGGTAAAGGTGGCAAGAAGTCATTTCCATAGTTCTGTATCATTACATAAAGCATCACTTTAGCAATCAAGAAAGGTTTCTTGGCCAAGAGTGTGGCCCACTGGTAGAGTGCTTGCCTAGCATGCATGAAGTCTGGGTTCGATTCCTTGGTACCACACACAGAAAAAGCTGAAAGTGGTACTGTGGCTCAATGCTAGAATGAAAATCTCGAGAAAGCCCAAGGACAGGGCCCAGGCCCCGAGATCAAGCCCCAGGACTGGAAAAAAAAAAAAAAAGTTTTGTTGACATTGAATAAGCTCCTATAGCACTAAGACCCCAAGGTCTAGATGGGAACACAGTCTGATGACTCCTATAATTGTTGCCTGTTGGAACTCTGAGCAGATGCTCCAGATGCTCTGATGTCAGAATACTGCTCTTTCCAGATTAAATATAAATCAAATCTCCATAGCTGCTGAGTTGAACTGTGAGCCACTAGCAAGTTCAGTGTTCAATATCTATATTATATGGTGGTCTCAAATGCCACACTATAACCAAGAAGTGAAATATAATCACATTCAGTAAGTATCCATTACATACCTACTCTGCAACAGAACAATGTACTGTGATCTGCTAAGAGATGAAAACACCAACTCTAAACTCAAAATGCACACACACATAAAAAGTTAGATTAACCCCAGAACACAAATTAAGTTTCTCACAGAATATTTCATCAATGCAACTACACCCACAGAGAACATGACTCACTGTCACTGAGCAAAGAGATGTCATTTCAGTGAATACTGCCATTTATATCTGCTAACAAGACAGAGAGGATGGTGAAAGACAATTGGAGAAGTTAGAGCCAGGAGACAAACTTAAGTCATTATAACCAACTGTTTCATTTAGTAATTAAGCTATAACAAGAGACAAAAAGATGAAAAAAAGGAAAATTAACTTAGAAAAGAAACCTAAAGTGTTTATTGAGAACTTGAATACCAAATATTTGATAAACATATGACACCCACTGAAAATTCTTAAAAAGAAAGAATGACTTTGGAGAAAGTTACTTCTTTTTCTTTTTGTTTAATGCTCTACCACTTGAGCCACAGCACCACTTTCAGCTTTTTCTGTGTGTGTGGTACCAAGGAATCAAAACCAGGACTTTATGCATGTTAGGCAAGCACTCTACAACTAGGCCATCACATTCTAGGCCCTCTAATTCATTCTTTAAAAATAGTCAAGCACTGTGGCTCACATCTGCAATCCTAGCTACTCAATAGACTGAGATCTGAGGATCTCAGTTCAAAGTCAGCCCAGGCACTAAAGACCATGAGACTCTTATCTCCAATTAGCCACTAAAAAACTGGAAGTGGCGCTGTGGCTCAAGGAGTAGGGTGGTAGCCTTGAACTGAAGAGCTCAGTGATAGCACCCAGGCCCAGAGTCCAAGCTCCATGACCAACAACAACAAAAAAGAATAAATAATAATAATGATGATTATGATAATAATAATAATGTTCCTATGAAGTAGGTACCATGTATTTCACAGATGGGGAAAGCTGGATAAAGAGATTAGGTACCTGCTAGAAATCAATTTATGTATGAATTCTTCCATTAAATATTAACCCCTAAACCATTTAATCAAAAGTCTCTAGCTCTCAATTACAGCTAATAGCAAATGAAATTATCTGTTACAGTAGCTCTGCTCCAGTGATTTTTCACTTTTTATGGTTTTAGTCAGCCATGGTCAGTAAGGATTAAATGGAAAGATTCTAGAAATAAACAATTCCTAAGTATTGAACAGAGGACTAAACATTGACTTAATGGAATCCTGACCCATCTCAGACAGAATGTGAACTACCATCCTTTCATCCAGCACACCCACCACGTATATATTATCCACCCAGCAGTTGCTCTGTAATGGGGTTAGTTTCCTATCACTACACTAGCATCACATTGCTTGTGTTCACTCACTAGTCCACAGCGCTCTAACACAACATCACTAGACACATGTCCTCCTCCTCCTCCTCTTCCTCCCCTTCTGTCCCCATGGAGGATCTAAAACAAAATATCTGGAAAGACCATAATTGCATAACTTATTACAGTATGCTATTATAGTTGACCAATTATATTATTGTTAATCTCTTGCTGTACCTAAATTGTAAGTTAAACTTCATTGTAAGTTATGTATTGTACTTATGTATAAGAAAGTTGGGGTTGGAGGTGTGGCCAGTGAATGAAAGTGTGACATATTGGGTTCAAGTCCACGTTTCAGAAAAAAAGAAAGTAACAAATGATAGATAAGGTTCATTGCTATCTGAGGCTAAAGATATCCACTGAGGGTGTGGAGCTTTCACTAAACGTATAACTAGTAAATGCAAGCCCATCTATCTCTTCTAATAACTTAAAAACTGGGGGAAAGGTAAAATAATCTGTTTTTTTCCTCCACTGAACATCTTCCCTGCCTGCAAATATTAGACACATGCCACTGATGCATGCAACTGAAGGTCTTTGTTCTGAGGCCTCTGCCTTACAGGCAGTTTCTATTTCATTTTTAGTTGTAAGAGGCAGAACAACTTAAAGAACATGGAATCATATTCAGACTGCCTGGGGTCAACGTCATATTACCCTTGAGCCAACTCCTTAAACTGGTAAATAGTGCCTCCATCTCACAGCAAGATAATATGTGAGACACTTTCAAGCATGCCTGGAATACAGTACATTGCATGTAAAAGTTTGCTATCATTAAAACAACAAAACCATACTACCATACAACTTAGGCACCTGCCTAAGAAACACCTGAGATATTTAACATGCAATCTATCCAATGTGAATCTCCCACAGAGGACATAGAATTTGCTAAACACTTCCTCCAAGTGATTCTGATGCCAGTAATTCTAGACCACAGAAACTGGATTTTTGAAAAAATCCACAACTATTGGGCTGGGAGTTTGGCCTAGTGGTAGAGTGCTTGCTTAGCATGAAGACCCAGGTTTGATTCCTCAGTACCACATACATAGAAAAAGCTAGAAGTGGTGGTGTGGCTCAAGTGGTAGAGTTCTAGCCTTGAGAAAAGCCCATGGACAGTGCTCAGACCTGAGTTCAAGCCCCACAACTAGCCAAAAAAAAAAAATCCACAACTATTGCCGGGCTTGGTGGCTCACACCTGTAATCCTAGCTACACAGTAGGCTGAGATCTGAGGATTGCAGTTCAAAGCCAGCCCAGACACTAAAGACTGTGAGATTCTTACCTCCAATTAACCACTAGAAAACCAGAAGTGGCTCTTGGCTCAAGAGGTAGGGTGGTAGCCTTGAGCTGAAGAGCTCAGGGACAATGTCCAGGCCCAGCAGTAGGGCAGTAGCCTTGAGCTAAAGAGCTGAGGGATAGCGCCCAAGCCCAGATTTCAAGCCCCAGGATTGGGGGGGGGGGGGCGGAATCCACAACTAAACTGTCCCTTTCTCCCAAGACAACACCTCTTCAGACTCCTCTCCTTCTACTCCATCATTATGCTTAAACACCTTACCCAAATTTTTGTGGTTCCCATAAAACACTCAAGACTTCTCTCTAATTGCATTCTATTACTCTCTCCGGTGATGCTGCTTCTCTCTCTTCACCTAGGAGGTAAAATTCAGCCTTCATCTTTCTAGACTGACCACTTTCTTCATCTCCATACTATCTAAAGCCTTTCTCCATTCTAATCCCCCTCTAACCTCCACTCACTGAAAGCTGCCACCCTTGTCCCCCCAGCACTCAGTACCTACTAACTTCACTTACTATTTATAACCGTTTATTTACATGCCTGTATGCCAACAACTGGGTTCTCTAAAACCTGGAATTTCAGCTTAGCTTCATTTTGCAGCTCTAATTCTGTGCCTAACCAATGTTTCCTCCATAAATGCTTACAGAATAAACAAAATCAAATGACAAACCAGGAAGGTTAAAAGGCCAGACCGAATTCTGGTACTTCAGCATTATCATCAACATGCAAACAGTCTCTCTTTTCAACCTCTTAATTGTAATACTAATACATATAAAAGTATCACCATTCCTATAGACTTAATTATTGTTAATAGCTAAGTTCATTAACTACCCAAAACAGCAAAAACCAACTCCAACTCACAATGAAATTATATTCTTGAAACCAAACAAGGCATATCCAGTAGACTTACTTTTTGAAACAAAATGAAACAATTTAACAGTAGCAGCTACATTGTACATTAGAACTATGCCTTCCCTGGGTTTTGCAAACAGGATAGCAGTTTCACCTTTAAAGAAAGAGGATAATCAAGCAACCACAAAGACCTGTATCTAAATGGTTCCAGAGAGATGAAAGGCTTCAAGGGGTGAAATTCCTCAACACAACTACTTGAGTAAAGAAGCAAGGGAGAACAATGGTAGTTGTAGTTGACATCTCTGCCTTCAAAATGCCGAACTATCCTTTCCATATTCACAGAAACACCTTCTTTTGCCCCACTTCCAAAATGGCTTATATTCTTTTCCATTTCCATCCTTCAATACTGATTGACAATCTCTTCCGTTCATACTAGATAAACTTACGTTCAACAAGACAGCTATTGGCCCTATTTTCCTAGAGCTCATGTCCATTCAATTAATTATTCAACTGTTTAACAGGAATACACTAAATATCATTATAGGAAATAAAAGTATTAAGAAAGTGCATAAACTACAAAAAAAAAAAGTATCTAACAGAGTCCATATCAGGCTTTCTTCTAAACTAAATACCAATCATCTTGCAGTTTCTTACTACAGAAACTTAACTACCTCTGTGTGTGAGCACCCCATTCGGCACCATTCTGTGTGAGTGCCAGCTTTCCAACTGTAGCTCTCAGATGTACCACGAGGGAAGATAAAGAAATTAAAGTGGTTCAAGAGCAATTTTTCCACCAGCTGTTCTGACAGAATCAATTTTTCTCTACATCTCTTTGCTCTAATAAAAAGGGTCACACCAGGAAATAAAAATCTCTTTTGAATGTTTTGACTCTATACACTATAGGGATGAGGAGAACAGCTCTATCTAGTTCAATAAGCTTATAAAGCACTTATTAGCCCAAGACCTCAAAACGGGAATGCAGTAACAGCAAAAAAGATCTGTATACCATTCACATTTCAACAGAACTGACCACACAAATTCTTCTTTTAGACGCCTCTAAATTCATATTTTAACATGAACACAGTAGTCAGAATCCTCTACTATTAAAATGTTTCAATTAAAAGCTTGTGCTCCTTTTTTTCCCCAAAGAAGCCTCAAAATAAGCTTCAAGTAAGCCTAAAGTAAAACCAACGAACTATTTTAGTGAACACTGGACATTTGCTAAATTGACCTTTGTTTTCCAGGATGATAAGAAAATCTGTTGTCAGACATAGGAACTGAGTCAGATAAGGGAAGAGAGAAAGGGACAGAAAAAAATTACACTGAAATTTCTGGTAAAGTAGGACACTTTGTGTAGCTGAAAATACAAATCTAAAAAGATTGCTTATAAGAAAAAGATTCAGGAGCCGGGAGTTTGGCCCAGTGGTAGAGTGCTTGCCTAGCATGCACGAAGACCTGGGTTCGAATCCTCGGTACCACATACATAGCAAAAAGCCAGAAGTGGTGCTGTGGCTCAAGTGGTAGAGCCCTAGCCTTGAGAAAATCCAGGGACAGTGCTCAGGCCCTGAGCCCAAGTCCAGGACTGGCAAAACACACACACACACACACACACACACACACACACACACACACCTTAAAAAAGATACCAAACTATCAATAAATAAATAAATAAATAAAAAGATTCACAATTAGACATGGCTACAAATAAAAACTGTCTTATCAGTACTTATTTGGACAGTAGCTCCCTCACTAGGGAAAAAAATATTTTACATGTCAATATTTACAGTGCAGAACAGAAGGCACAAAGTTGGTAGAGCAAAACAGGAGCTATCTGGGTTAATAGCCTTACAAAATGAAAGTTATAGAACCCTAGCCAGAGTTATTAATGCTCCTGATCTTCTTTCCACTGAGGCTCCCCTCAACCCTACCCCCCCAGTCCTAGGGCTCAAACTCAGGGCTTTGTCCCTGAGCTTCTTTTTGCTACCACTCTACCACTTGACCCACAGTGCCACTTCTGGCTTTTTTTCTGTTTATGTGGTACTGAGGAATAGAACTCAGGGCTTCAAGCATGCAGGGCAAGCACTCTACCACTAAACCACATTTCCAATTCTCCACTTAGGTTTAAGACAAGTCATGAACTCTGTTCAGAATGATATAGCACAACATTGCTTGGAAGCAGAGAAACATATTTATATGGACTTCTAAGGCCAGTTTTTCCATGCCAGTTAAAAAAAAACAAAAACCTATTATGATTTTTCCAGCTATTCATTCCACAAATGTTTACTGCGTTCAGATCTAGTACACAAAGTAGCACAAAGTGCTCAGAATATGATAGTTTGTAAAGCAAGTCTCATCATTTGGACATTACATTCTACATAAGGGACACACTAAAGAATTTCACGTATGGGCTGAGCATTGCAGAGAGAAAGGGGTACTTAGGAAGGGCTTGTCTGGTTAAATGACATTCGAGTTATGAAGTGAGAGATTAACACCCACAATTTCAGGCCTGGAAAAACTGGATGGTTAGTTGAGCCAGTCACTGGTTAAGAGGACAATGCAGAAGAGCTAAACTGGAAGTTAACCACCGGTTTGTACTGGGGGCTCCTTATGTAGCAAGCGCTTCTCTAATGCTTAAAAATCACTTCGCATGGTAGAAACTCATATTCCCAGGTTATGGGTACAAAAAGATAAGAGGCCAAGTCGGGATTAAATGGCTAGCCCGGGGCCAGTTAAACCTGACAGGGGCATCAGGTTCACAATGTACTGGAAAGCACGGGCAGTTTGCACTAAACAGTTCCTTCCAGGGCGCATATATTTCTCTGTCAGTCCCGGTGCCACGGACTCCGGCAGGGGAAGCTTCTTGGCTGGAAGCAGAAATGGGGTGCAGCCATTAGCAGCAAGGCCTCGGTAAGTCAGTCCCCCTGCCTGGGGCCTCATCTGGCAGACTTGATCATCTGCATCTCTGAAGTTGTATGCAAGGAAGACAGGTGGAAAGAAAGTTCCCGCAGACGGAGACCACTGAAACAACCCCGAAAGCAACCGCCTCCTTTCAGGAGGGCTAGGAAGAAAACAGTAGCAAAGAGCTAAAGAGGAGGAAACACCACGGGCCCGCCGCGGTGAAGTCCATCTCCACGGGATGATCGCCGACGCAGAGGGGGCTTCCCCGGGAGATCGTTGATGTCCCTGCGGGAGCGCGGTGGGCTCGGGCCGGCGGGCCTAGGGATGCCCCCACGCCCCCTCCGACGCCAAGCCTCCCCGGACCCACAGGACCCCGCAGCAGCTCCCGCCAGCAAGCCCGGCGCCACGCGGCAGGCACAAGGTGACACGGACCGCGCCGGCCCCTCGGCCACCTGGGCGCGGCCAGGACGAGGAGGGAGAGGGGCGCCCGCCCTCCCGCCCGCCCGCACTACCTTGTACTTATCAAAGCCGGCCAGCTGCTCTGGGCTCACGTATTCGTAACCAGCCATGACGACCTGGACACCGAGCGCTCCCTCGGGAGACAGCCGCAGCGACTCTCCGCGACCAGGCGGGGAAACACGAGCACCACACACGGGATGGGCCAGGCTGGGAAAAAGACAGCGCTGGGCAAGAAGGTGGAGGAGCCGCGCTCCGCCCACCGCGCACGCGTAGCGGTCCCGACCACTTCCGCCGCCTCAGCGCGCATGCGTACGCCAGCCTCTTCGCCCCGCCCACCGAGGGGAGGGGCGCGATCATCCGCACGGCCCGCCCCCTGGTGCTTTCTTAACCCAATTGGTGCGCAGCGGGCGACGCTAACTCCCGCCTTCCAGCGCTCCTCGTGGTTTTATTTGCTGGCGTCAAAATTGGTGAGCTGAGGTAAGGCGAGAAAGGAGGGGAAAGGTCAACTTCCCGGCAGGCCTTACTTCTGTTCTCCTGGAGGATGCGTGTTTCCCGGCATCTGAGTGTGGGCGGAGGTATTGGGGTGCCTTAGTCCTGGGGTGCATGCCGCTGGAGCATGACCTGCTGTAGGGAAACCTGAGGTGAAGCGGAGGAGAATGGAAAGCCCAGTGGGGTCCGCAACGGAACTTGGAAGGCCGTCCGACGCATCCCTGGGGACGCCGCGGCCTGAAGACCTGGGGCGGCCTCGAGGCGCTCCCGACAGCGTGCAAGCGGAGGTCACGCTGTCTCCGCCGGCCTCAAATGCGGCTGCGAGGAGTGCGTTTACGTCTCCACGGGCAGTTAACTGTAGATGACCGCCGAGCCAGTGGTTCTGTGCATGTCAGAATAGCAGTTGCTACTCTCCAGGGTTTGGGCGCCGAGTTTTCTTAGTAGCGTTTGAAGTGGAATGGAACTTCAGCTCACAAGGGTTGCGAGGGTAGCTCAGTACTTGAGCTTCGCCTGGCTTGCTCCGTGTCTTGGGAGGGGAAAGGCAAGAAGTACATAACCTACTCACGGTAACTTGGTTTTACACAGGTTGGAAATGGTTAATCCAACACGAAATGTGGTTGTAATTCTTAAAGCCTCTACCCTGGGGAGTCCGCCCAGCTCTTTGGATCTCTCGAGCAAGGGCAGATATTTTGAGGTTTCTTTATATGTTCCTTGGAGCCAACATATATTGGAGGCCCAAGATAGCCAACTACATTGTATTCTGGCTGAGTCTTGTCTCCCCTCCTTAAGAATAACCCCCCCCCCACGTCCCCGGTCGTGGGCTTGAACTCTGGGCCCGGGCACTGTCCCTGAGCTCTTCAGCTCAAGGCTACTGCCCTACCCTTGGGCCTGGGTGTTGTCCCTGAGCTCTTCAGCTCAAGGCTACTGCCCAGCCATTCAGCTACAGCCCCACTTCCGGTTTAAGACTCAAGACTTTAGTGCCCTGGCTGGCTTTGAACCGTGATCCCCAGATCTCTCTCAGACTGCTGAGTAGCTAGGGAATTACAGGCGTGAGCCACTGCGCCCAGCAAGTGGGACATTTTTAAGGAATAATATACAAAGTATCTGTTGTGCCAAATGATGCTTTTAATATAAGCCCTTTGCTTATCTATGTAAAATACAAACTATACACTTTGTAAAGTATATTAGTTATTTAAGAAAGCCATAAAATGTGGCTTGAGTACAAGCCAATAATCATAACCAAGTGGGGCACTGATATTCTTGTCTCTAATCTTACCTACTCAGGAAACTGAGATCTGAGGATGGAGGTTCAAAGCCAGCCCCAGGCAGGAAAGTCTGTAAAACTCTTTTCTACCAACTAATCAGCAGAAAGCAGGAACTGGAGGTGTGGCACAAGCTATGGAGCCCACCAGCCTTGTAGATATGAGGGTGAACACCAACTGAGAACACAAGGCCCCAAGTTCAAACCCTAGTATCAGTATATCAATACACACACACACACACATACACACACTCGCACAGTATGTGGTTCTCAAAGCCATTTACCATCACTAGATTACACTAACAACCCTGAACCATGAACCAAAGAGTTGACTGAATTGTACAAAATTGAAAAGTCTTTTTTTTTTGCCCAAACCACCTAATTTGTTCAAAGAAGAATTTCCACTTTTTAGTTTAATAAATTTTCTTCCAAGACACATCTACAAGACACCATGGTAAGAATTTATTTTTTTCATATATTTTTTATTGTAATTAATAGAAGGGTTACATGATATTTGCCAGATAGATGGTGCATTAATTCCCATACATTGATACCCTTTCACATGTCTTGGTCCCCATTACCCTCCCTCCACCCCCACCCCTCCTCTTGTTTTCCCCCCATTCCCTATCCAATTTCAGGTAACCAAATACAAATGTATCCGATATATCAGGTAACAAAGTGAGATAGTGTAACAATATGAGATAACCAAGGAAGAATTTATTTTTTAAATTATGTTTTGTGATAATGATGATCCAGGATCTCACCCACTAGACAAGGGGTCTATCACTGAGCTATAGTCCTAGACTCTGTAAGTCAATGTGTGTGTGTGTGTGTGTGTGTGTGTGTGTGTCTGTTCTGTGGCTTAAATTGAGGACCTAATCAATATCACTAAGCTTTTGTGCTCAAGGCTAACACTCTTGTCAGTGAAGCCATAGCTCCACTACTAGCTTTGGGGGAGTTAATTGGAGTCTTCCACTCTTCCTGACTGTCTGGCTTTGAACGACAATCTTCACATCTCATCTGCCTTGGTAGGATTACTGGTATGAGCCACTGGCCACAGACTGTAAGTCAATTTTTAATCAAGATTGGGAGGCATTTGGGGATAAGTTGCTTGTTTCTTAAAAATTGGATCTCATAACTATACATAGTAAATCTTAAGTGGGGTTTTGTCTGAGATTTGTTGATGTTAGAGTTTACAGTTTTCAGTGATAATCTTCCTAGGCAAGAATTTCTAGAAAAATCTTACTGGGCTGTCAATCATTACAGAAGAGATTTGTGCAATATACTGAAATTCAGTACAAACATCCTTTCTGTTTCCATGTGGATAAAAGAGAGAGATGTCTACTATTCTGTGACTTGTCATGCCTTCCAGCTTCCCATTTTTGTGCTCTCAACTTTTGAGCACCAATCATATAGTGTGACACTCATTCAGATTCAAAGAGGCAGCATGAGGTTCAGGGGGAGTCAGTGAAATTAGAAGATAAAATCATATATAGTCACTCCTTTAGGCCCACTACATAGTTGCCATTCTTGTTTCAGAGTTAAACGATTGTTCCTTTTAATGTTTATTCATGAGGATAGCTGTTAAGTAGGAGCATTATCTCTATGCTGATTTTAAGGAAAAGTCTTCTTTTCAGCATTCTTGGAGTTCTGGTAGAGACCCAATGCCTGTATGTTATGAACAAAGAAAGAATTGATACCTGCTCCCCACATACTTCCTTCTCAAGAAAGGAAGAATTCAAGGCCAAGTACAAGTCTTTGAACAAGGAACCAGAGTACCATTGGCTTCTTTTGTTGTTCTGTGCTAGGCCTGAACTCCCAACTCAGCTTTCTCTATCATAACTGACTGCTCTGCTAGTTGAACCCTGAATGCATCATTTGGTGATTAATTAGAAATAAGAGTGTTATAGACTTTTCTTTTCTTTTTTTTTTTTTTTTTTTTTTGCCAGTCCTGGGCTTGAGCTCAGGGCCTGAGCACTGTCCTTGGACTTTCTCAAGGCTAGAGCTCTACCACTTGAGCCTCAGCACCACTTCCGGCTTTTTTTTGTATGTATGTGGTACCAAGGAATCAAATCCGGGTCTTCATGCATGCTAGGCAAGCACTTTAACCACTAGGCCAAACTCCCGGCCCCTGTTATAGACTTTTCTGCCCCAAGCAAGATCCTTAGATCTCAGCTTCCTAAGTAGCTAGGATTACAGGCTTGAACCATTGGTGCCTGGTCTTTTTGTTTTTTTCACTTAGAACATACAGCTATGCAAGGGGCCTTATTTTTTACAATCCTGCAAATAACATGGGGCCATTGGCTGGTTGGTTTAGATGGGAGACAAGAAAAAAAACTTAAGTGGGGCAAGAGTACAAATATTTTCATGATCCATTTTCCTGGAGAAAATCTTGTGGCAACAGCTGCCAATATAATTAACTACATACAACTTTGATATCCTCCTTAAGTTGCCCTGTACTTTCCAGAACTCTGCCCCTGCTTTTAGAAAACTAGATAAGCAAGTGTAGACCCATGTGTAAAGGTAATTGATTCATTATCCCTTCACTTATCCTTGTTGAATACTAATCATGTAGAAAAACTGCCACAGGCCTTGGAAATAATGGAGTATAATAGGACATGATAACAAATAGTGAATTATTGTGAATAACCAGTACCATCATATACCTCACTAGTCACAAATTCTGTTTTGCTTCCTTTCCCCACTCCATCTCCCCTTATTAAAATTTACTGGTGAAGGGCTGAGAATGTGGCTTAGTGGTAGAGTATTTGCCTAGAATGTATAGTTTACATGAGTAATCCCAGCTACTTGGAAGGCAGAGACAGTATAATCTGGAGTTTAAGGCCAGTTAGCAGGATCCTATCTCATCATAGCTTACCTGACAAGGTACTTTTGTAGTATGAGCAAAGTCCTGGGTTCAACCCTCATTAATGAAAAAGGAAAAAAATCAGATGTAAAAGTTACTGTCAAAAGTAATTACTCAAAATTTAGTAGCTTAAAAGTCACAATCATGGAGGCCGAGAGCATGGCCTAGTGGTAGCATGCTTGCCTAGCATGCAGGAAGCTCTGCATTCAATTCCCAGGAACCATATACACAGAAAAAAGCCAGAAGTGGCGCTGTGGCTTAAGTGGTATTGCTCTAGCCTTGAGAAAAAAAAATGTCCAAGAACAGTGCCAGGCCCTGAGTTCAAGTCCCAGGACTGGCAAAAAAAAAAAAAGTAACAATCATTTTTATTTTCTCATAAGCCTCTGGGGTCAGCAATTTGGCTTGGGTTTAGTGGATCTGTTCTGGTGTTACTGAATATGTGAATTACTTTGTGTATAGTAATCATTTTTTACTGAATTCATATTTGTATATCTTAAATATATACAAGTTTTATCTGTCAGTTATACTACAATAAAACTGGGATGTAGAAACTATAGGCCTCTAATAGTCTGCAGCTCAGAAGTTATACCATGCTTATATTTCATTCTCTCAGACAAGACAAAGCACCTGGCTATCCACTTAACAGATGACATGGTTGAAGTCATACCACTGATTACTTTTCAAATAATACTTCTAAAACAAGAAAATAGAACAGTAAGTATCTTCACTAAGGAGATTTGAGGGCTGGAGGGATAGAGCCTGCCTAGCACTGGGCCCTGAGTTCAAACTCCATTACGACCAAAGACAAAGAGAAAGGATTTGGAAACTACTGACATGTTTAAATTCAGGGGGAAAAAGATGGCAATACATAAATAAATAAATAAAATAAAGCAACAAAAATTTATGGCACAGACTTTATTCTTCATAAGTCCACACACAGTCCTTAACCCTCTCCTGTCTGGTTTCCATCCCTCACTCCAACTTTTCCTCCATTGAAATGTTGCTTCCATACTCCGCACACTTTCAAGGGGTTTATTTGGTGGGGAGTTGGGAGGGGGATAGTGGTCATGCTGATGATTACCAGAATTTGAGCTTGGGCCTTGCACTTGGCACACTACCACTTGAGCTGCACCCCAATCTTTTTTTGTTTTAGTCATTTTTCAAATAGGTTCTCATATTTATGCCTTGGCTAACCTAGGCTATGATCCTTCTATCTAGGAGTTCCGTATATTGGGGTAACAGGCAGGCAGCACCAGGCCTGGCTTGTTGGTTGCATTGGCCTTGACCCATGATCCATTTTATACTGCCTACTACTATTTACACCGCCTCTTCCTTTAATAGCTTGGAATTACCCATCTTTAATATTCTCTCTACCCCTGATCCTAGTGGGAGCGTGTGTATATTCCCCCCATGCCCCAAACCCCCAACCCCACCACACAGAGACATCAGGATCTCCCAGGAATATTGGATTCTTCACAAATCTTCAAATCACAAATTCTGGGCATATATAGAAAATACATGTTCACTTGTTTATGCTTGATTAATCCCATCTCAGCTTTGAAGAATCATGGTAAGATTCTTTCAAGCATTTCTTTCTGAGATAAGATCTTGAAATATGACTCTGGCTGGCCTTCAATTTGCAATCCTCCTGCCCCCACCTTCCAAGTGCTCCAAGAAACCTGTTACCCAGTCCCAGCCTACTTCCACTTCTTCCCCCAGAGCTGCCTCCATTCCTCTGTATGCCATGGCATCTTGTACATAACCATTTATAAGTTAGAAAATCATCTCTTTTCATCTAGCTGTTGGAATATAAGCTCCTTCGGGGGGGGGGGGAACAACCCTACATCTTAGCTGAGAGTTTGGCCTAGTGGTAGAGTGCTTGTGTAGCATGCATGAAGACCCAGGTTCGATTCCTTGCTACCATGTACAGTTTTTTTAAAAAAAAGAAAAAGCCAGACGTGATGCTGTGGCTCAAGAGCTAGAGCTCTAGCCTTGAGAAAGCCCAAGGACAGTGTTCAGGCCCTGAGTTCAAGGCCCAGAAGTGGCAAAACAACAAACAAACAAAAACCACATCTTTATACCCTGGATCTTGCACAGTACCTAATACTTAGCCTTCAGTAGCTCTCACTGAATTCACCATTTTATGCTTTATTTTTCAGTGGCAGTTCTGGGGATTAAACTTAGAAAGCACTCTCCTATGGGTCCATGATTCCAGCCTATTTACTCCTTCTCTTTAACTGGGATGATAGGCAGGTGCAGCCAAGCCTGACTTACTGGTTAGGTTGGCCTCTATACCTGCTTTCACTGAATCCAACCGGGCCATGAGGAAATAAATATATGTTGAGATCATCAACCGGTGCTATAAACCTCTTCGGATTCAGTGAGCTTTAATCTCACTTTGGAAGGACATTGCAAAAGAGTTACAAGGAGCTTGTGATGTTGTGAAATGTATGCCTAATATGCTGAGGAGATGGGTGCTGGTGCAGCCCTAGGCCCTAGGAAGCGTCAGGACAGGGCGTGCTCACCAGAAAGACCAAAACATGATCAGAGAATTGGCACGTTCAGTTCCCCTCACCCTCCAGCTCCCAGGAAGGAGAGGAGGTCTGAATGATCATTAAGGGCCAATAATTCAGTCATGTCTATATAATGAAACTTCAGGTATCTTCTGGGTGGCTGAACCTATGGAGGTTTCTGAGGTTGACACATCAGGAAAGGACAAGGAAGCTCAGCACCCTTTCCCATACCCACCTGGTGTCTCTTCCAGCTGGCTGTTTGAGTCCTTCACTCTATCCTTTACTAGTAAGCCAGTAAAGGTAAGAAAAGTGTATCCCTGGGGCCGGGAGTTTGGCCTAGTGGTTAAAGTGCTTGCCTAGCATGCACGAAGACCCAGGTTCGATTCCTTGGTACCACATACATAGACAAAAGCTGGAAATGGTGCTGAGGCTCAAGTGGTAGAGCTCTAGCCTTGAGAAAGTCCAAGGACAGTGCTCAGGCCCTGAGCTCAAGCCCAGGACTGGCAAAAAAAAAAAAAAAAAAAAAGTGTATCCCTGTCTTGTGAGCTGCTTCTAACCCAAGAAGGCAAGAAGGGAGCTGTTGGAATTTTGATGTAGAGCCCTGGGGCCAGCACACAGATAAAATAACCTGAGGCTTATGCTGGCATTAGAAGTAAGAAGAAATCTTGCTAGTGAGCCAGTGGGATCTGATGCTATCTCCAGGTAAACAGTGTCAGAATTGAATGGCATTTGGGGACATTGGCTGGTGTCTGCTGCAGCAGTGATTGCTTGAAGTGCGGGGAACCCCTCACCCACCCACCCATATGGTGTCTGAAATGTTCATAGCTGAGAAAATGGGAGAAACATTTTTGTTCTTCCTATAGCACAACAGTGAGCATTATTTGTAATTTCAGAGGGAAAATACAGGCAAATAAATGTCCTAATAAATAAATACTCAAACCAGACCCCACAGTAAATGTGATTTAAAAAAAAAAACCCAGAAACCAAAAAGATACACAAGAAGAGGGAAACAGATAGTAACAAGTGTTAAAGTGTTGGCAAGGATGTGAAAAAAATGGAATTCATGCATTGCACATAAACTTACTGAGTATAGAAAAAGGTTTAGTGACACCTCAAAAAGGTTAAGCATAGAATTACCATGTGGTTTGGCTGGGAGTTTTGCCTAGTGATAGAGCACTTGCATGTGTGAAGCCCTGGGTTCAATTCCTCGGTACCACATACACAGAAAAAGCCAGAAGTGGTGCTTGGCTCAAGTGGTAGAGCTCTAGCCTTGAGCTGAAGAGCTCAGGAACAGCCCCCAGGTACAGAAATCAAGCCCCACTGCTAAAAAAAAAAAAAAAAGAATTGCCATATGCCCCAACAATGCCTCTCATAGTTATAGTTATTTACCCCAAAACTTGAACACAAATGCTACTAGGACTCAGAAAATAATACTTCAAAGACTGGCAGTTTAATATACTAATAGCCTTGACATTGAACTCAGAACCACATTCCCTAACTTTCAAGGGAGAGACTGCAAAATTCCCTTACCCACCTAGGGTATGCACCTGCCAAAGAAGAAACACTCACTTCTATCTCTTCATTGAGCTTTTACTAGCTAGACCAGAAGTAGGGAACATCTGTCCCATGGGCCATATAAGACTGATGAAATAATTTGGTGTGGCCTTTCCAAAGCAGCCACCATGAGGATTCAAAATTCAATAAATCTAGGAGCTCTTTTCATAACAACATAAATTCATACTAAATGAATCATAGTAACAATATCCATCTTGAAGGATAAGCAAGGTATGCCCACTACCGGAAAGACAAAACACATAGGAGTATGTGGAGTCCTGGCTGCCCAGGTCTAGTCTGCCTGTGTTTGGGTTGGTGACTTAGGTGATAGCGCAAGGGGCTGGGAGTGTACAGCACCTGTTGTGGAAGTGTTAAGAAACTAGTGATCAGGATTATGAGAGAAGACATTGAAGATCTTCCTTCAATGATTGATTGATTAAAAACATTATAGACTTCTTGACATAGCTAATAACTCCAATCCCACCTTATCCACACACCCATCACCAACAATCCTCCCCAAACCTGAATCTCAGGTGAAGATTATGGAAATTACAGTATATAGAAGAAAAACCTTAAGAGCCAATAATACAAATATTGGATATGATCCAAATTCAAACTGCAGGATCAGAACAATGATTAAAGCAGAACTATCATGTTTCTGGTGACAAGCATACTACATGGTGACAGTGGTGTGACATCTTCCAAACAGTGACTGCAAAGAAAAGCTGGTACAGAATGTCCATCTTTCCAAGAGAAATGGACAAATTCTTGTTACAGAAGTAAAAGCAAGTCTGTGTGCCTCGTTTGTGGTAACACATTAACAATAATGAAAAAAAAAATCTGGAATGTCACCCCAGCTCAAAACATGCTAAATTCAATGAATGGGGAGACTGAAGATGTATCAGAATGAAACCAATGCTCCTTGGCTGACTTTCAGATCATAAGAAGCCCCTTTCACACAGCTGTCACTCATAGTGACAGATTCACATGAATTAGGTAGTACAAGAAAAATCTGAATGTGCATGGTGGCTGCTGAAGGGTTATTGCACCAAATAGAATTGTTTCAACATGTTAGCTTGACTTGGAGAACCATCTCAAATCAGATTACTGATTTAGCACAAGATGTATGTGTGTGTGTGTGTGTGTGTGTGTGTGTGTGTGTGTGTGCCAGCCAATCTTGCGGCCTAAACTCAGGGACTGGATACTGTTCCTGAGCTTTTTAGCTCAAGACTAGCGCTTTACCACTTGAGCCACAGATCCACTTCTGCCTTTTTGTTGGTTATTTTGAGATAAGAGTATTGAACTTTCCTGCCCAGGCTGGCTTTAAGCCCCAGATCTCAGCCTCCTGAGCAGATGGGATTGCAGGTATGAGCTACCAGTACTCAACCAAGCAGATTAATTTTTAAGTGGATAATTTATATAGTCCACAAGTGATATCCTAAGTATATAAATTGTTCTCGGCTAAATAAAAGATTCCTTACTCCCAAACTCATATCGGAGAAAAAGGAAAGTCTATCTACATAGCTGGATAAACTTGTCATCCAGAATTGTCCTCTATTTTTGTCCCATAGAGAATCATTAACAAATTGTCAGATTTTTTTTTCCTATAGCATTGTATGTTCTCTAAGCTAAATAATTTCCCCTAAAAGTCTGTTCTCCCCACTTCACCTCTGATTCTCCATCTCCCACTCTCCTGTGAAAAGCTATATATAAGCTCCTGAATAATTTAGGGCTAATGAGCAACCACATTCCTATAATTTTATCCCATGCATTTTCCTTTTGCATATTAACAAGTTTGAAATGTCTTTTTCTCCTATTTAAAGGTTGTTAGTTTATACTTAGTGAAACTCTAGAAGGTAGAGAAAAGCCTGACATGGTGATGAACCCCTTTAATCTCAGCATTTAGGGGGGCTGAGGCAGGAAGATCTCAAGTTCAAGGCCAACCTGGGTTCCATATGAGTCCAGGACCAGCCTAGGAAATATAAGATGACCCTATTCCAATTCCATGCCCCAAAAAAGAGTGGAGGAAAATTTCTCTACTTTCCTTTTCCTCTTACAATGCTCATAGTTATATTATTTATAATATCCCCAAATGGAAACAATTCAATTGTCCTTCAACTCACGAATGAATAAACAAAATATGTACACAATGGAATATTATTCAGCCATTAAAAGAAATGATCTACTGTGAGTGGAAATTTAGTGCAGCTAATTCATCCCAATTTTTATGTCTAGCATGAGAGGAATTCAAATAAGACATGATCACAGTAAAATGACAGGAAAATTTATTAGGAAAAAATGTGCAGAAAAAGAAATTATATAGCATAGATATGCCATAGAAGGACAGTACTTTAGCTCATCCTCAGCCATCTTCTGGGTACAGACAGACCTGAGCATCAGGCTTAAGTAGAAGAATAGTAAGAATCAGAGGACACAGGTTTGCCTAGTTTGAGTCCCAGTTTCAGACATGGCCTGGCTGATCATATTATGTCACTTCAGGTTTCCTGAGCTCTGGAAAAGTAATTGTTGCTATCATCACTTGAAAGGATCAGTCTAGTTCCCATGAGATTCCTTCAGCTGCGTGGTACAGCCCAATCACTACAAATAATTGTCTATGTTTGAGAGTAGTCTGTCCTGTAAGAGTCTGCAGTTCCTTAGGGGTAGTTTTAGTCCTTGCCATAAAGATCAGCCCCACTTTTCCTAGAACTCAAGGTTATTACAAGGTGACTGTGGAGAGAATGATTTAGAACAATGACAAACACAAAATGGAAACACAGATGCTAGGCTCTTCTCCTGCTTGTAATTCATTAAATACTTTTAAGTTCCAGATTCCAGCACAATTTTAATACACTGAAAGTGGGGTATCTTTGTGGTGAGAACAACACCATTAGGATTTGAATGTTCATTGAGCTGGCCTATGAGAAATTCCTACCCCTAAGTCCAGGGCACAGCACTGCAGCTACCTGTGAACTGGAAGTTTAATTACATTTTAGATTGCCTTTATATTTTCCCATTGCTTGTGGCTGACTGCTCCCCATCAATACTGACACATACTAGCCACATGAGTGTGTGTGTGTGTGTGTATGAGATGCCAATACTGAGGCTTGAACTCAAGTTTTTGCACTCTTGCTAAATTTTTTGCCTAAGGCTGGTGCTCTACCATGTGAACCACACCTTGAAGCTAAGAATCCTGGAGATATTTCTGCCCAGTCTGGCTTTGATCCTAAGATCTCAGCCTCCTGAGATAGCTACAATTACAGGTGTGAGTCACCAGCACCAGTTTATAGCATGTGTGTTTATTTTGTAAGGGTTTTATTGTTGTTTTATTGGTCGTGGGGCTTGAACTCAGGCCACGGGTGCTATCCTTTAGCATTTTTGTTTAAAGCTTGTGCTTTACTACTTGGAGCCACAGCTCCATTTCCAGTTTTCTGATGGTTAATTGAAGTCACATGGACTTTTCCTGCTTAGGTGGGCTTCAAACTGCAATCCTCAGATCTCAGCCTCCTCAGTAACTAAGCTTATAGGTGTGAGCCACTAGCCTCTGACTTTTTGTGAGGTTTCTTATGCTTTTAAATAAAGTTCAAAATTTAGTACTTTGAAGTTTATCAGAAAATTAACACAAAGATACAGTGTTAGAACTGTAAAAGTTCAACCTAATAATGTAATTATAAGTTGCTTCCTAACACAGTTTAACACATTGTGTGACTACAGTGCTGGTAGTGTGACCTGTGTTTGTCAGTACCTAGGCAGTCACGGGTCCCCCACATAAGCCCGCAAGCTGCCATACGTATTAGGTTTCTCTTTCTGGTTTGGCATGAGAGATTGGAAAATGAGAAGCTAAAGGGATAATTTGAGAAGTCAGCCTTTAGGCAGGCACCAACTGGCTTGTTTGTTTTGAAAAGAATATGTAGGTACTTGAGAGAAAGTGAATGAGCAACTTAAAAGAATCAGGCATGGGGGGAAGGAAATGGGGAAAAAACACGAGAAGGGGTGTCAATGTGTGAGAAGTAATGCACCTACTATCCGGCAAATATAACTGCAACCGCTCTATACATTATTATACATTACAATAAAAAATTAAGAAAGGGGGAAAAAAAGAATCAGGCATTAAGAAGGACTCTAGAGGTACCAGGAGTTTGGCTTAGTGGTAGAGTGCCTGCCTAGCATACATGAAGACCCAGGTTCGATTCCTCAGTACCACACACATTAAAAAAGCTAGAAGTGTTACTGTGGCTCAAGTGGTAGAGCTCTAGCCTTGAGAAAGCCCAAGGACAGTGCTCAGACCTTGAGTTTGAGCCCCAAGACCGGCCAAAAGAAAAAAAAAGAACCCTAGAGTCTACCTACGCTGCTACAAAGAAGACATACACATTAATGAACTACAGCAGGAATAAGTAGATTGAAGTTTTATAATTGATTTATTTAATATGGTCATTACAGGTATAGGCCTTTAGCATTTCTAGTTCTCAAGTGAAGATTTTTCTATTAGATGTAAAAGCCTAGGTATGTGTTAGAAGAATTAATTTTTGGGTAAAAGAAGCCTTGTGTTTAGCTGGGTGCCAATGGCTAGCTACTCAGGAGGCTGAGATCTGGGGATCTCAGTTTAAAGCCAGCCTGGGCACGGAAGTCCATGAGACTCTTATCTCCAGTTAACCACCAGGAAACCAGAAGTAGTGCTGTGGCTCAAGTGGTAGAACACTAGCCTTGAGCTGAAGAGCTCAGCCACAGTGCCCAGGCCCAGAGTTCAAGCCCCCCAGGACCAACCAAAAAAAAAAAATAGAAAAAATTAGAACCAGCCCGTTTCCTAGAGTCCATATTCTGGAAAATAAATCCCCAGGCTGTGGGGCTGAGAGGTGGGACCTTTAAGAGGTGATGTTCTGCTCATGAATAAATTAATGTTATCACAGGAGTAAGTTGAACAGAGCCCCTCTTGGCAGCATAAGCTTGTCCCTGTGTCCCCTGGGGGTACTCTCTCATCATAGGATGCAAGAAGGCCCTCACAAGAGGCAACTCGTCAACCTTGCACTTCCCAGCCTCCAGAACCAAACCAGATTCATTTCCTGATCATGTAAAAGAATGTTTATCCAAAATGAACTCCAGGAAATAGAAACAAACAATAATTCAGTTCCTTATATTCAGGAAGCCGAATGACATTTCATTCCCTTATAACTTCTCTAGCCTGTGGTATTCGGCTAATACTAAGACAGAGCCTCTGATAGAACTCAGTTCAGGAGTGCAGGCCATCATCAGGGATAAACTAGAGCTGAATCAAGACATTCTTCTCATGTTCCCGCGTTTTCTGTCTACATAGTAACTTACCTTTCCTTTGAGCTCAGACCACATTACCAGTCCATGTGTGAGGAAAAACAGCTTTATCTGTTGCATCTTCAACCTCAGGCTCCTACTAGCTCCAGTTTCAGAATTATTCCAAAAGAGGAAAATTGTTTCATCTCATGTTAGATGTATACCTGAGTTCTGACAGTGGTAAAGAGTCAATGAAACTGTATAAAATGCCTTCATAGGGGCTGGGAATGTGTCTTAGTGGTAGAGTGCTTGTCTAGCATGTATGAAGCCTTGGGTTTGGTTCCTCAGCACCACATAAAAAGAAGAAGCTAGAAGTGGAACTATAGCTCAAACGGTAGAATGCTAGCCATGGGCAAAAGAAGCTCAGGGACTGTGTTCAGGCCCCGAGTTCAAGCCTCAGGACTGCCACACACACAAACAACAACCACAACAACAACAACAACAAAAATCTCACAATGAAATCCCCTTGTACTATTAACAGATGCTAATTAAAACAAAACACTAATATATCTAGAAATTAGGAGCAATCAGCGCTGATCTTTTCCTTTTGAGCCTTGGTTCTTTGCTAAATGATCTAGCTTCCTGGGTCCCAGTACTCAGATTTCCCACATCTTGAGGAACAAGATCGACTGAAGCTGGCTTCTTCATACACTGCTGGTTGTGACCTAAAACCCCTACCTTCTCTCTTCCCTAGAAGGTTCCTGGTCTAGACTCCAAGAGAAACACTGTGTGCATGGGGCCCAACAGGCTCCAGTGACCTGAATGTATATTTGACTCAGTCACAGGCCATAGCATTTCCTCTGTCAGCTTGCCCTGGCTTCCTTCCACTCAGCCCTCCCATCCATCTGTGTGCTGCCTGCCAGCTCTTCAGCAAGGAAATTTGCATGATGCAGAAGCAGGAGGGTTCTTAGGGACTGCTCCATTGAGCCATGGTCTGTCCAGCTGTCCCCAGGCTGCTCCTGGCCATGACTCTTTCCCTGCTGGCGTCCCTGGTTGTCCCCACATCTCAGCCTGTAAGTATGACTGGGGTAAGGAGTTCGGGAGGGTCTGAGGAGGTCAGAGCAGAGAGCTCAGGTTTTATGAGCTCCCATGAGTGGAACTACTGTTCTTTGGATAAAGGCTCTCTCATTCATGCTAATGATTTTAAAAAGGAAAAGGAAAGAAAAGCTTACCAAATTTGGGAGTCATTGGTATAGAAGCTAGGATGGAATCTGGGAAAAGTAGGTAGAGCCTAGATTAATAGTTTCCATCTGTTTTCTCTTAGAAAGATATTTGCATTGATACCTATATACCTATCTCTAAACATTTCTATCTCTAAATCTAAATCTATTTCTGTAGCTACCTTTATCTAAATGGACACCTTTATCAATATCTAACTCTATATCTTATCCTTATCTATGAATCTACTTTATTTATTTATTTTGAAGGTACCAGAAATTGAACTCAGGGCCTTGTGTAAGTAAGTGTTCTACCATTTCGGCCATGCATCCTTAGGTTATTTTCCACAAAGACTCATTTTTTTTTTTTTGTCTAGTACTATGATCTTTCCTACTGTGCCTCTCCTCAGAGCTGAGAGTACAGGTGCAAGCCACTGTAACTTGCTAATTATGTGTTTATTTTTTATTAAGACAGCACCTTTATACATTCCCTAAGCTGCTTTCAGACTCAGGTCAGCGTAAGTGATTTTCCTGTCTCAGTCTTTCAGTTGCTGGGACGACAGATGTCCTATCAGACCCAGCTTCCACTTGATTTTACCTAAATCTGAGGAGGGAGTAAGCAAGGAAATCATTCACAGGAACTTAAAACTAATGGAAGATGCTTGTTGCTCACTCACCTTCCTGTGGAAGAAACAATAAGGTCTCTATGCAACCTGGCCTAGCAAGCTCTGCACAGCCTCCTGTTGGTGTTCTAATCCTGCCATTTTAATTAGGCTAGAGGCCCAGGGCCAGGGAAATTCAGGAAGGAGCTAAACAAAGCATGTTGACTCCAAGGGTGTGCCTGGTTCCTGGGTCCAGATGAGACTGCAGTCCCTGGTGGGGTCCCTGGGGCTGTGTCCCTGGTACCTCCTACTGGAAGCCTGCTTTCCCCTAGCCCAAAGAAAAGCTTCCACAATACCAAGACATACCAAACTACTCAGGTTAGCCCTGGTTAACCAGGGAGGAGTGTCATCTCCCCTCAGGAGCCTCTCCTGGGTGTGGGTGTGTGTGTGTGCAATATCCTTGCACTTTTTTTCTTTTTGCTCAAGACTGGCACTATACCACTTGAGCCACAGTTCCACTTCCAGCTTTTTGGTGATTAATTGGAGACAAGAGTCTCACAGTCTTTCCTGCCTGGGCTGGTTTCAAACTTGGATCCTCAGATCTCAGCCTCAATGTAGCCAGGATTACAGGTATGGGTCACCCGTGCCTAGCTATAGGCATCTCCTTTGTACTCTGTTCCAGGAACAAAGTCAGGCTGGAAGGGAATTTGGGCAACAACTGTACCAAGACAATAGAGCAGAGGGTAAGTAGATGGGCAGAAAGAGAAGAAAGAGGAAAGAGGAAACGGAAAAGGAAGGACCAGGAAGGGCACAGAGAGGCCTTGCTCTGAGTGGGTCAGGCAGTTGCTGTCCCTATAGCAGGACTGGAACAACATATTCCTCTGTGCCATAGGAGTTGCTGGGAAGGTGACGCTGTATCTGAATGCTTTTGGCTAGGACAGAAATTGTCCATATGTGTGTGCCTAGACAGGTGATGGGAGAATGCATTGGCTCATGTTGCCTGTGGGAAGCAAAAGGACTGGCTGCCCCTCCTCCCCAGCCTTGCCTTGTGTCCTCTGCTCCTATAGTGTCACTCTTGGTCTCCGTCTATGTACATCTGGAATTTCAAGACAGGACCTGGCCACCAAACCTCTCCAGGAGTCTGGCTCTCTCTCCTGCCTCAGCCTCCTCTTCCCTGAGAACTCTCATTGGCTTCCACCTGACCACAGGTAACAGTGATGTAGGAAGAGGCCTCAGAGGGAAGGGAGCTCACCATGCTTCCAGCCCTCTCGCTGGCAGCTTGACAGAATGAGATCATGCCCATCCCTTTCTATTTACCTGACCCAGCTCCATCCTCATCTTCCTACCAGACAGACCCCTACCCCTTCCTGTCTTGTCACTTGGGCACAGGGCACAAAGGACAGAGTAGGGAAGGACTTCTCTACTCCGTTCCCTAAGGCCCCTGTCCAGCATGCAATCTGCCACTCTGAGCCTGGGCTGCAGAGATGTCCTGATGGGGGGCATTGCCAAGGCCCCTGGGACTTGCAGAGGCCCAGCCGTAATGCCTCTCAGCTCTCCTTCCATTTCAGGTCCTGCTGCCTGGCTTTGTCAGCCTGCCTGCTTCTTAGTCCCTTTCTCACTGTCACAGAGTGCAATGTGGACCACATGGGGTACAGCCACTGTACTTGTCCCTCTGGCTACCAGTGGAACAACACAATCTGTTCCCAAAATGCTCCCTGCTACGGCCACCACCAGCCTTGCAAATGCCTCATCTTCCACCATCCTGCTTCTGGCTATTGCCAGCTGCTGCCACCTGGTGAGAACTTTGAGAACTAGAAAACTGGCATCCTTGTGTGAAAGCAATACCTACAGCAAGACATTCTGTGTTTTTCTCCCCACTGATCCAAGCTCAGCAGCTGCTCTTCTGGACAGGGCACAAAATAAAAATAAAAAATAAGATCAGCCATCATAGCAAATCACAGATCCTGAGCTAGGGACCCGAGGCGTGAGAATAATGAATGGTGTCTCTGGACAGAGAGGGACAAGGGGAGTTATGACCCTGCTCTTTACCTCTAGCAGTCCCAATTTCCAGGGGAGAAGTCATAGGCCCAAAGGCTTCCCAACAGGAGGGTCTTCCAGGCTGGACTGCAGTAGCCACACTCACGTGCACATGCATGGAATAACAAAAAGCTAGGTGTGGAGGGATGGGCTTCAGAGCTTCAGAAGCTGTGGAAGGAGTGGGTGCTTAGAGAAAGCCAGAGCTCCTCCTCCAGGCCTCTGTCTCCTGCCTCCCTGCAGTGCCTGGAAACCTGAGCCTGAGCTCCCCCCTACAGAAACCTGGCAACACACTCAACCTCACGCTCTCCACCAACCAGCAGGCCGCCAACGTGAAGTGGTTCCTCAAGCCCCAAGGGAGCTCCAGACTCATCATTCTGCAGTCGGGAACACAGGTGTCCCTGACCTCCAGCCAGGGCCAGGCTGCCCTCAGCATCACGCACATGTCCCACCACTGGGCAGGTAGCCCTCTTCCTCCTGCTGGCATCTCTTCTCTTTCTCTTCCGTTCACCCCCTACTCCCTGTTCTCCTCCCCTTCCCTTTCTTTCCTTCTCACCTCTCCCTACTCATCGTCCTATTTATTTATTTATTTTTATCAGTCATGGGGCTTGAACTCTGGGCCTTGGCATTGTCCCTGAGCTCTCCTGCTCAAGGCTACCACTCTACCCCTTGGCCTGGGTGCTGTCCCTGAGAGGTTCAGCCCAAGGCTACTGCCCAACCCCTTTGAGCCACAGTGCCACTTCCAGTATTTTGGTAATGAATTAGAGATAAGAGTCTCTCAGACTTTTTAGTGCCGGGCTGACTTTGAACTGAGATCCTCAGATATCAACCTCCTGAGTAGCAAGGATTATAGGCATGAGCCACCGTGCCCAGCCTTATTTTATATTTATTGTGTCAGTATTGGGGCTTGAACTCTAGGCCTTGCACTTTTGGTTGGCTTTTTCACTCAAAGCTGACACTCTACCATTTGAGCCACACCTCTACTTCTACCTTTTTTTCCCCTGCTGGTTAATTGGAAGTAAGAGTCTCACAGACCTTTTCTGCCTAGACTAGCTTCAAACTGCACTCATCAGATCTCAGAATCCTAAGTAGCTAAGATTACAGATTGAGTCACTAACACTCAGCTCTTTTATCATTTTGCCAGTCCAGAACTTGGGCACTGTCCTTGGGCTTTCTCAAGGCTAGTGCTGTTCCATTTGTGCCACAGCACCACTTCCAGCTTTTTCTGTGTATGTGCTACTGAGGAATTGAACCCAGGGAGTCCTGCATGCTAGGCAAGCACTCTACCACTAGACCATGCTCCCGGCCCCTCAGCTCTTTTTTTAAAACTTATTTTTATTAGCATATATTTATTATCCTACATTAGTTTTGTTTTTGTTTTTGGTGGGTCATGGGGCTTGAACTCAGCCTGGGTGCTTCCCTGAGCTCTTCAGCTAAAGGCTACTGCCCTACTCTTGAGCCAAGCCCCACTTCCTGTTTTCTAGAGGTTAATTGGAGATAAGAGTCTCATGTCCTTTTGTGCCCAGGCTGGCTTTGAACTTTGATTCTCAGATCTCAGCCTCCTGAATAGCTAGGAATACAGGAATGAGCCACCATGCCCAGCCTATATTAGTTTTTATTATATTAGTTGCATGGGAGGATTTTGTTGTGACATTCCATGTAGAGAATTTCTTAAAAACAGCCACAGAAATTTCCACTACATTCTGGGGACATCTGGACCCTTTCAGGACTTCAGGAAGTCCCAGTAGTTGTCCTGGGATAGGAAGCTGTCATGTAGCCATATCACAGCAAGTGAATGTGGAAGAGGCCTAATTCTCAGCCAAAACTTTCATTACAGAGCCATTGCAAAGTATAGAACAATGTCACTCTGCTAATTATATTTTGCTTTGGAAAATATGGTTATTTGTTCATAGAAGCACTCCTGTTAACAAAAAGAAATGCATAATCTGGAGAGTGCTGGAAATAAAGCAGATTCAACTGTGGACGAGAGTATGGCTAAAAGTACACAGATTTTACCTACCAATCTCAAAACGTGAATTCAAATTCAAATACCACATTTAAAAAGAAAAAAAAAGATATTGGGCACTGGTGGCTCATGTCTGTAATCCTAGCTACTTAGGAAGTTGAGATCTGAGGATCACAGTTCAAAGCCAACGGGGTGGAAAAAGTCCATGAGACTCTTCTGATTATTCACCAGAAAACCAGAAGTGGTGCTACAGTTTAAAGTGGTAAAGTACTAACCTTCAGCAAAAGAGCTCCAAAACAGTGCCCAGGCCCTGAGTTCAAGCCCCATGACTGACCCCCCCCAAAAAAACAGAAATCACTCAATTCCAACTGAGAATAGACTGCTGTTCAATCCAGATGTTAAATGGCAGGAAAGGGGATGTATCATGCCGTGGGGAAAGATGCTCACCTCAAAACTCATGGTCATCAGGTAGGAAGGAAGAGTGGATTCTCTTCTTCCTCCTACAAGTCCTTCTTGGGGACAGGAAACATCCTTCTAAAGGGTCATCCCGAGACCATTCTGGCTGGGAACAGAAGCAGAAGAGGGAATCAAGCAGGAGGGCATGAGCTGTGGCTTGGGGAGTAACAGAGATTGTGGGGTGCCAACAGGTCTGTGCAAAAGGTATATGTTTGCAGGTGAGTATCTAAGTGTCTTCGAGGCCGAGGAATTCACGTGGAAGCTGAGCCAGACAGTTAAAGTGCCCTTGCTGGAGGCAGATGTAGCTCAACTTCCGGACCAGCTGTCCATTTCCTGTGCCACCTTCTCTGGCTTCCAATTGAGCTGCTGCGTCCCCACGACAAACTTAAATTACAGAGCTTCCTGGAGCCCTATGGAAAGCTCCAGCCAAGGTAGGAATGAAAGAGCCCAGCTGATCTCTTCCAGTCTTCAGCTTGTGAGAGTTGTGAGTTACAGTTTAGGCTGAGAGTTGTGGGTGGGTGGGTGAGGGTCCCAAGTCTAACACAATTTCACCTTATCAAGAGCAATCTCACTTTGGTTAACATCAACACAACCATGTGTACATCCATCTAATTTGTTGACAGTCGTCATTTGACAAATGAGGAAGGTAACTGTGGAAAGTGAGTCTTGGCGCTAGAGACCTCCTTCTTCACCCTGAGTGCCTTTGGCAGACTTCGAAGTCTGCTCTGTGATTTGATATCACAGCCCACAGTTCTCTTACTGCTTCATCCGCTTCTGAATTTTCTAGACCAGCTGCACAGCACAGGGCCTGCTGGGTTCTGACCTGTTCCAGCCAGTGAAGTTGCCTTTCCCCATCTCTCCCCCCAGCCTCCTTACACAACGTGTCAGGCACTCAGTGCCTCGTGCTGGCTGTTCAGCACTGCCCAGCAGTGGATACCACGTATGACTGTGTCCTGCGCAGCCAGGGCCTGGCTCCTCTCAGGGCTCCTGTCTCTGTCACCATCATCCAGAGTAAGTAGTGCTTGGACTGACCTCTCTGCTGCTTGTCCTGGGTTATGGGGCTAAGCACGGAGGCCTACATGGGGTTCTGCCCAAAGGCTCAGGCTGCTAGGTCAACCTCTGATCTCTGTTCTTCAGGTGGAGATATCACCTGCCCTGAGGACTTTTCAGATATTGCCTGGAACATCACCAAGGCTGGCCACGTGGCCCAGGCCTCATGTCCTGCAAACAAGAAGGGAGTGGTAAAGAGGCCCTGTGGACCTAGTGGAATCTGGGGGCCCATCCAGAGTGACTGCACAGACAAGAGGATCCTAGCCTTGTGTACTAAAGCCAGGGTAAAGCTGTTATCCACATGCCTCCCTCTTAGCATGCCCATCCGCCCCTCCCTCCCTCCCTCAGGACCCACCTTTAGGATCCTTTCCCAAGGCCAGCCCACTGCTTACTTGCTCATCTCCTCTCACCTGGAGCTCCAGCAGGGCCAGGAAGCAGGTGTGGGATCTCTGTGTGAGGGTGAGATGCTCTTCTCAAACCATAGACCCATCAACCTATCAAGCACCTGTCATCTCGCATTCCTTCCACTTGCCCACTCCTCATTTCCTGCGCTGCTTCCAGCTCCCCTGGGAGAGCTTCCCCCAGAGAGCCTTCTCCCATCTCCCCTTGCTGTTGTCTTGTTTCAGCTTCTACAGGCAGGCCAGGGCAATCCTGATGTGGAAGTACCCCAGATCCTGAAACAGCTACAGATGCAGGTGACTCTGGCAAGCTCACCCTCTGACTTCCAGGCACTGCTGAGTACCGTCACATTACTGGCTGAAGTGGTAGCCAGAGCCAGAGTGCAGCTGAATCGCACTGCCCTGCAGGTGAAACCTCTGAGCCACAGCAGGGGAACATCTGGGCATTTCACCTATGGGCACTTCTGCTCATCACGCAAGCCCAAAGCAGACCTCTCTAGACTCCAAGGTGTCTGCTCTGGATCCTTCTTTCTTCTTAGATACCGATCTCCAAGGCCATGGAGAATGGAGAAAGTCTCATAGTGGGAACACGTTGGGGAGGCTGGAGGGCAGGAAAGTGCTGGAGACATGCAGATATAAATACGTACGCGCACACGCGCGCACACACACACACACACACACACACACACACACACACACACACACACTATGCCTATACAGAGAGACAAACACACTTGACTTGATAAGACCCACCTGGCCTGGTTTATAGTAGGGGTATTGGTGGGTGGCCCATAAACTGCAGCCAACAGATTATTAAGGAGCAATGAATGACAGGACATACCTTTTGTGTCCAGGAAGGACATGCAGATGGCTGTCAACTTCAGAACACTGTGTCCCTGCCACTGGCCACCATCCATAGCTTTGTAGAACCAGACAGGTTAAAGAATTATACAAGAGGCCTGGAGTGTGGCCTAGTGGTAGAGTGCTTGCCTAGCATGCCCAATCCCCTGGGTTCAATTCCTCAGTACCATATACACAGAAAAAGATGGAAGTGGTGCTGTGGCTCAAGTGGTAGAGTGCTAGCCTTGAGAAAGCCCAAGAACAGTGCCCCGAGTTCAAGCCCCAGGACTGGCAAAAAAAAAAAAAAAAAAAAAAAGAAAGAAAAAGCATTGGATAGGAGAACACTTAGGACCTGGGTGGCTGGAAGAAAAGTCATGGGTATGAATCAGGAAATGACTTAGGTGATGATGTCCCAGGTGGTTGACTGGCGAGCACCCTATTCTTTCCATCCAGAAAGTTCTCTTGACAGGCCAGTTTTCCTTTCCACATTTCTTGCTAGCCCTTAGTCTTGCTCTGGAGCAGCAAAGGCAGGGGTGGGTTATGCCTCGGTCTCTACACAGTGGGCTCTAGCACATCAAGCTTGTCTTTGTTGGTACTACAGGATCTCCTGGCCACTACAGACAAGGTTCTAGACATGAATGCCAGCTCTCTGGTCTCTTTGTGGCCCCTGGCTCAGGCCCGCAAGTCCTCGATAGCATCAGATTTCTTGCTGGCTGTGGAGACCCTGGTAGGCAGCCTGTGCCCGGAAGATCACCCCTTTTCCTTCAACTCATCCAGTGTGCTGCTGCAGAGCCAGCTCTTCGAACCCACATTTCCTGTTGACTACCAAATCTCCTTCTCCACGTGGCCCCTCCTTCAGGCACAGATTCCCAGACACTCTCTGGCACCACTGATTAATAATGCAACCAACATCAGCATCACTAGCCTAGTATTGAAGAAACTGGATGGCTTTCTGCCCACAAATTATGGACAAGGGCTGGAAGACTCTGGATATGGCACTTCCGGTCTGGTCCTTGTCATCTCTATCATGGCAGATGGTCAAGCATTCACCAAGGCAGAAGTCATCATGGACTTTGGGGACACAGATAGCATGACGCATTGTGTCTTCTGGGACCACCATCTCTTTCAGGGCAATGGGGGCTGGTCAGAAAAGGGGTGCCAGGCAAAAGCAACCAGTGCCGGCTCCTCCACACAGTGCATCTGCCAGCATCTCACCGCCTTCTCCATCCTTATGTCTCGAAACATTGTTCCAGAAAGCCTCATCCTGGATTTGATCACTAAGATAGGCTTGGGAGCTTCCATACTGGCCCTGCTTGTGTGCCTTGGTGTGTACAGGTTGGTGTGGAGAGTCGTGGTAAAGAACAAAGTTGCCTTCTTCCGCCATACTGCCCTGTTCAACATGGTGATCTGCTTGCTGGTCGCAGATACTTGCTTTCTTGGAGACATATTCTTTCCTCTAGAACACTTCAGTCCACTCTGTATGGCCACTTCGTTCCTGCGTCATTATTTCTATCTGGCCACCTTTTTCTGGATGCTGGCACAGTCGCTGGTGTTGGCTCATCAGGTGCTTTTTGTCTTTCATCATCTGTCCAAGCACATAGTTCTCTTCATGATGGTGACCATTGGCTACTTGTGTCCACTGGGGTTTGCAGGTGTTGCCCTGGGCCTCTACCTGCCTAAAGGGTGGTACCTGTGGGAGGGAGAATGCTGGTTGAATGGCAGGGGAGTAGGACTGTATACCTTCACTGGGCCAGTGCTGGCCATTGTGGGTGTGAATGGAATAGTACTAGCTATAGTGGTGCTGAAGTTGCTGAGACCTTCGCTGTCAGAGGGACCGCCAGTAGAGAAGCACCGAGCTCTTCTGGGTGTACTGAAAGCCTTCCTCATTCTCACACCCATCTTCGGCCTTACCTGGGGACTGGGTATAGCCATTTTATTAGAGGAAGTCTCCATAGTTCCTCATTACATCTTCACTGTGCTCAACACCCTCCAGGTAAGTACTGGTCAACTTTCATCGCTGATCATTTCTCAAAGATGTAGCATGGTGGAGCACACACACAAAAATGACAACAATGAAGAAAAGACGGAAGCTCAAGAATTCTAGAAGGCATAGGTATAGATTCCCGTTTGTCCTTGGACAAACTATATAACCTATCTAGGCTTCAGGTTTTTGATTTGTAAAATAGTACCTGAGCTGGGCGGAGCAGTGGCTCAAGCCTGTAATCCTAACTACTCCGGAGGCTGAGATCTGAGGATCAAGGTTCAAACTAGTCCCGGCACAAAAAGGACTGGAGACTCTTATCTCTAATTAACTTCTAGAAAACGGGAAGTGGGGCTTACCTCAAGGGTAGGGTGGTAGCCTTGAGCTGAAGAGCTCAGGGACAATGCCCAGGCTGAGTTCAAGCCCTATGACCATAAAAAAATTTTTTTTAAATAAAATAGTACCTGATTTTGCTGTCAAAGTCAGAAAATGGACAGTCTCTGTCTGTGCGTGTGTACGTATGCCCATATTGGGACTTTAGTCCAATCTGCTATTTAGCCCCAAAATGCTATTCCTTAGCGTTTTTGCTCAAGCCTAGTGTTCTACTACTTGAGCAATCTCTACTTCTGGCTTTTTGGTGCTTAATTGGAGATGAAGGAGTCTCATGGGTTTTCCTGCTTGGGCTTGCCTTAAACAGTCCTCAGATCTCAGTCACCTGGATGGTTAGGATTATGGGTGTGAGCCATCTGTGCAGAGAAGGATCCAATCTTTTGAGATCCTCCTTGTAAACTATAACAATTTTTTTTTTTAGAGCACCTGGATGGAAGTGGCGCTGTGGCTCAAGAAATAGGGCAGTAGCCTTGAGCTGAAGAGCTCAGGGATAGCTCCCAGGCCCAGAGTTCAAGCCCCATGACTGACAAAAACAAACAAACCAACAAAAAAAACCCACATCTGGAAACACCTGGAGTGAAGTCTAGACCTTGAGGGTGCTAATGTATAGAAATGCAGAAATGGAAGCTTCAGGACATGGATTAGATGAAAGACCCAAGGCTGATAAAAGGAGAGGGAGTAAGTTGCTTTGGGTTGGTTCTTCCTTGATGTGACCTGTGATTCCCTATGTCTCACTTTGCAGGGTGTCTTCATCTTAGTGTTCGGTTGCCTCTCAGACAAGAAGGTGAGTCTGCCCAAGCTGACCCCTTGCTGCCTGGCAGTCTGAAATGCAGGATTTACCTGGCATAACTGGGGTACTTACCTCTCCTCCAGGTACAAGAGGCTTTACGCAAACACTTCTGTCACACTCAGTTTCCCAACTCTGCCGTCACCATGGTGAGTGTTGGGTTCAAAGTCTCAGAAGCTCAGGTATTCCCTCGAGTTCCTAATGGGTACTGTTAGGTACAGCTAGAAGGGTGGAGGGTTTTTTTTTTTTTTTTTTTTTTTTAGAATGAGCAGGTTTCAGGTTTAAGTTCTCTATAACCACGGAGGGGCAAGCCAGCCAGAGTAGTCAGAACTGGATTCTCAGGTTCCTGACTTCAAGCTGAATGTCTGATGTTGCTCTTGTCTCTCGTTTCCCTTGTCTAAAACTCAGGCCAGCAACAGAAGGCAAAGGATAGATATAACTCAAGGGACTGATATAACTGAGGGCAGAGTTCCTAGGATGACTAAAGAAACCCCAGGAGGGTGGGTGTGGTGATCAAAATGGATACAACCTCTTCCTGTTGAATAGGGGATGACTGTAGTAACTGGGCCTTTCCACCTCTTCCTAGGCCACAAATGACACTTGTATCTCAGAACATAGCAAAGGCAGAAGTATAAAAGAGGTGAGTCAGCTTTCTCAGAAACAGCACTGAGTGAAGCCAGTATGATAGGCCCCTCACTCCCAGCCAGGTTCTTGTTAACAGCTCCTCTTCACAGACCTGGCCCAGCCCCAAGAGTGGCTGTTCCTACATGGGCCTCACAGAAGAAAGCACATCTATAAACCCGGGCCAAACTCAATGAAAATCCCTCTTCTACCAAGTTGCAAACTACCCCGGAGAGACCTTTGACTTAAGTGAAGTGCCAGGCTGGGCTTGGTGTCTAAACAGGGAAGGTAGCCTGCAGAACTTGGGCAAGATATCCTGTCAACAATCTCATGCCTCAGGGTGAGTTCCTCCACAGGCAAGGCAGACACTTCAGGGCAAATCACACAGCCACCTGTTCCTTCTCCTCTCCCCACCAAGGAATGAGAACCTGAGGAATCCGTCCCAGGACCCCTTCTCTCCCTTAGTAAAGGAAGGCTTTTATTGCTATTACACTGATTTCTCTTGGAGCTCACTTCTCCCCATCCCTCAAATATTCAAGCAAGAATAGCATGAAAACCCAGCTAAAGCTGCCTAAGGATTGAATGAAGCCTACCTTTGTGGCAAAAATAAGCGTTGTAAATAATTGCAAGCAAAACTGTATGTTTTAACTCACCTACAGAACATACTATAGGTAGAGTGGGTAAAAATGGTTTTAACTATTATTTCTTTTGTTCTTTTTGATAGTGATGAAGAAAAGGTGACTAATTGACAGAAACTGTCCATCTTCCAAACATTGGAAGATGAAACTGGCTATTTTCAAGGTTTAGGAAAACTTGAACTTAACTGGTTTGTTTTTAATGTATTTTAAAAAATCACTGTTAAGTTTTATGTATGCATAAAAGGGGGACTGTTACAAGCACATTTGAAAGAACTTCATTATTAATTTGTTTGTGTGAGAAGGAGATACTGAACTTGAACTCAGGCTTGGACTTGATAGACAAGTTTTCTTTTTTTTCTTTTTTTTTTTTTTTTTGCCAGTCCTGGGCTTGAGCTCAGGGCCTGAGCACTGTCCTTGGACTTTCTCAAGGCTAGAGCTCTACCACTTGAGCCTCAGCACCACTTCTGGCTTTTTTCTATGTGGTACTGAGGAACTGAACTTGGGTCTTCATGCATGCTAGGCAAGCACTCTACCACTAGGCCAAACTCCTGGCTTAATAGACAAGTTTTCTATCATATGAATCATACCCCGGTCCTCATTATAATTTTTTTTTTTTTTTGCCAGTCCTGGGCTTGAGCTCAGGGCCTGAGCACTGTCCTTGGACTTTCTCAAGGCTAGAACTCTACCACTTGAGTCTCAGCACCACTGCTGGCTTTTTTCTATGTATGTGGTACTGAGGAATTGAACCTGGGTCTTCGTGCATGCTAGGCAAGCACTCTACCACTAGGCCAAACTCCCGGCCCCTATAAAGTTTTTGAAATGGAGAGAAATGTGCCACCGACTGACTTCACTTAAGGAAAACAGAGTATGAGTAGTGACTGTTTTTTGTTTAGTTTTCATTTTAGTTTTTAGATGCAGGTTCTTGCTATGAAACCCAAACTGGCCTCAAAATAGTAATCTTATCTCAGCCTCCAAATACTGGGATTACAAATTTGAGCTGCCATGTCTGGCTATAAGCATTGATTTCTAAAAGTGACAGGATCAGGCTAAAACTAGACCTAGGGGAGTAAAGCTTAAGAAAAGTTTTCAGAAGACAGAAGAAACTGGCTGAATTAACCAAATTTACAAGAGAAGATGAGAAGCTTCTGTGAAAATGTTGAGCTATATCAATGTCTTAGATCTGAGTCAGTCTTTTTAAGTCATATGAATGTTTTTATAAAATGGGATGGGAACATTTTCTGTCAAAATAAAAACGAATATGCAATCATATGCTTTGGAAAACAGTTTTATAAATACTTCAACTTCACTTAATTTGTATGCATATTTTAGTTGTAGATAAAGTGATCCAAATATTTCTATAACTAGATTCAATTATGCTTTCAAGTAAACATTGTGGTGTTTCTATGCCTCATCGTAGTTTCCGACTATGAGAGGCCATAGAGACAGGCAGGTCTTCATGCCTCGGTATTGAAAGAATCATCTCCTTTAATAAAAATGAGACTGGGAAAGAGTGAGGGAAGAAGTGAGACTGGCCAAAAAAAAAAAACCCAAAAAACAAAAAAAAACTACTCTTTACCCGACTTATGTAACTATAACCCCTCTGTGCATAACCTTTATAATAACAAAATTAAAGAAAAACAGACAGAGTTCTCCAATATTTCTCTGCTTTATTAGGGTTGCCCAATATAGTATTTTTGTATCTAAACACTGAAAGTTTTCAGTGAGTTATTTTTCTATAATTAGGCACATTGGTTTGTATTTCAAAGAAAATAATTATCTTTAGGACACAGATAGGAACAACTATACAATTTGCAAATGTTACAAAGATGGTTCCAAATCTCAGCTGCTTCTTTTCTGAACTGTAACTACTCATTTAGTGCCCAATGACAAGAGACCAGAAGCAGCTGTTTAACATATCTATGTGATATTCTGGTTACTTGGAAATCCCTGAAAAAAACAGTAAGCTGTGATTACTGAAAAGCTCAGAACACTGGCAAAGTATTTAACAGAGGCCACAAATGTCATTTTCCTATGAGGAGCTAGGAACTACAGGTATTACTTAGTAATGCATTGAAATGGCATTGCCCAGTATGAGTGCTGCACAGAAACCAGGTCTTCTCTTCTAAATCAATCACTTCGGATATGCTTCTACTATCATAGCATGGCCCTGCAAAAGAAAAGAAGTTCAGTTACAGCAACGGAAGGTGAGAAGCCAGCCAGGACAGAGGCAGCAGAGACCAGTGGTGAATGTAGTCTTTGAAGTCTGATCCTGGCTCTACCATTCAACTACTGTGTGCTCCTGGAAAGTTAAAAGCTATCTGGGAACTGGTGGCTTATACCTGTAATCCTAAACTACTCAGGAAGTTGAGATCTGAGGAGTTCAAAGCCAGATCAGGTAGAAAAGTCCATGAGACTCTTATCTCCAATTAAGCACCAGAAACACAGGAAGTGGCACTGAAACTGAGACTCAAAGTAGTAGAGCATTAAGCTTGAGTGAAAAAGCTCAGAGAGAATGACTAGACCCTGAGTTCAAGCCCTGTGACCAACAAAAAAAGAAAAAGAAAAAAAAAGTTATAAGTTATTTGGAACCTCAATTTTTCACTTAAATTAGGATTAATAATACCTACTTCTAAAGTTTTGGACATTGAATCAGACAACATACAGTATATATACACATGTACCTATATTGGTATATAAACACCAATAAATAAATATACATACATGCCCAGACTGTCTAGCAGCCTGATTTCAAGAAGATGCTCGATAAAAGTTATCATCACCATCATTTTGTATGGTGCTAAGAAATCAAACTCAGAGCCTAATGCATACTATATAATACTCTCACTGAATCATATTCTTCACTCCCAAATTAAGTATGAAAAAGATTAAGTCATTCATCCAAATTTCAAAGCTATTCGCAAAGCCAGGATCAGAAATAGCATAGATGACTCCAAAGCCTCAGCTACACCCCTGTTCAGTAATGGCCACAAGTTACACCAGTGAGATGAGGGTCATGGCATATAGTGCAATGAACTAGTTCCACTCTGATTTAAGCTAGTATAGACACGTATGATTTCATGATTCTAAATCCTATCTGATAACTAGTCATTTTTAACTTCCATCAAACTAGTCAACAGCCAACTTTTAAGTTCAATTCAATTCCCACCAAAACTTATTAAGAAACTATTATTCATGGGAGAGTAGGGATAAGGAAAGTGATAGAGGGAGAATTTGATCAGGGCACATTTTATGCATATATAGAAATACAATAATGAACCCCCACTCCATACAACTCACATATGCCAATAAAAAGTGTTTTATTTCCCTTTAAAAAAAGACAAACTATTACAAATTGAACATTGTATAGGTTTAAAGATATGCTACATGGGCCAGGAGTTTGGCCTAGCAGTACAGTGCTTGCCTAGCACAAAGACCTGGGTTCAATTCCTTGGTACCATATACACAGAAAATCACATACATAGAAAAAAGCTGGAAGTGATCCAGCTCAAGTGGTAGAGCTCTAGCCTTAAGAAAATCCAAGGACAGTGCTCAGGCCCTGAGTTCAAGCCTGACCAAAAAAAAAAAAAAAGATTTGCTACAAGATCTCTCTCCTCAAGCTAGTATTCATTGGATTCAAAACAAGAAGTTAAGGCCAGGAGTTTGGCTTAGTGGTAGAGTGCTTGCCTAGTATATACTAAGACCTGGGTTTGCTTCCTCGGTACCATATACATCAAAAAAGCCAGAAGTGGTGCTGTGGCTCAAGTGGTAGAGTGCTTGCTTTGAGGAAATCTCAAGGACAGTACTCAGGCCATGAGTTCATGCCCCAGGACTGGCAAAAAAAAAAAAAAAAAAAAAAAGAACTTTATAAGACTAAACAAATAAAAACAGCAAGGGAACAGAATGACTTGAAAGTTATCCTACAGGATATATAAGGTAGAATATACCTCCAACTTTGAAGTACAGTGGTTTAAGCTGGGCTTGGTGATACATGCCTGTAATCTCAGTTATGGTAGGGTGAAGCAGAAAGGTCAAGAATTTGAGGCCAGCATTGATTACACTATTTTTTTGTTTTTTTATTTGTTTTTCCAGGCCTGGGGCTTGAACTCAGGGCTTGGGCAATGTCATTGGACACTTTTTGCACAAGGCAAGCGCTCTGCCACTTGAGCCACAATGCCACTCCCAGCTTTTTTTCTGTGTATGTGGTACCGAGTGCATGCTAGGCAAGCACTCTAGCACTAGGCCACGCTCCCAGCCCCGGACTACTCTGTTTTGATGCTCCAACGTGAATGATCCCAACCTCAGCTAGGGATGTTTTTGTCCCTGATTCTTTCCTGAGGACATGTGACTATGCAGAGATGTTTCTGGTTATTTCTACTATGAGTCTATATGGGGCAAGCGAGGGGTAGGGAGGTTTTTTTTAAATATCTTTTATTGTAAATAATAAAAGGGTTACATGATATTTGCCAGATGGAAGGTACATTAATTCACATACATTGATACCCTTTCACATGTCTTGGTACTGATTACCCTCCCCCCTGCCTCCCCCCTGTCTTGGTTTTCCCCCCTTCCCTATCAAATTTCAAATAACCAAATACAAATAAATTCAATATAGGGTGGGGAGTTTTTTGCTGATGAAATTCAGTGGATGTAGTAGACATCCGAAATTACACAGTACAAACAATTGTGACTCAACATATTCTTTGGCTCCCTAATCATGTTGCCACTAATCCTGGTTTTTGATGGACTGATGTGGAGTTTAATCTAGTTTCTCAGATCATTATTTCCGCACTCAATATACACTGAATGTTATCATTCATCCATAAAAACATCTAGGACTATTTACACTCAGACATTTAAGTCCAAAGGACAGTGGCTATGTGGACTCTGCACTATGGGCAATGCTGTATATGAGTTGTCTCTCTCCCTGGACTAGGTGCAGAGAGGTAAAGCTCTAGTTATAAATGACCCAGGCATTCTGTAGATGCAGTTACAAAGGTCAGAAAGCATTTCTACCTGAAGGTATAGTTCAATGATAAGAGTACTTGTCTAGCATGTGTGAGGCCCTATGTTCAAACACCAGCAGATACACAGAGTTCCTGATTATGATTCCAAAATGTTCTAACTTACAAAGAGACCCCTTACTGTTTCAAAGTCTCTTAGGAAAATCTCTGTCTTTTTTATTTTTGTCGGTCATGGGACTTGAACTCTGGGCCTGAGCATTGTCCCTGAGCTCTTCAGCTCAAGGCTACCACTACTTCTTGAGCCACAGAGCCATTTCTGCTTTTCTGGTGGTTAATTGGAGATAAGAGTAAAAAATACTATATAGAGAGATCTATCTATCTATCTATATATTATTTTTTTTTAAAGAATACCTTAAGGTAAAACTAACAAACATACCTGCCCTCCAGCTGCGCAGGCAGCCACTAAGCCGTATTGGCCTCCATTCTTCCGTAACCTGTTGGCGGCTGCCATGACCAACCGGCAGCCAGTGGCTCCAAATGGGTGACCCAGAGACAGCGATCCTCCCCAGATATTAAACTTCTCCATAGGAAGCAAGCCAACCTGGTTCCCACAAAAGTAAAGATGAAATGTAAAGGCCAAGTTACAAAATATATGAAGCAGCTAGGCTCTTAGTCCAGGAAGTAAAAGAAATAAAAGGAGAAAACACTAACCTTGCTTAGATACATCAAATACATTTTTAAAAATCAAAACTTACCTTGGTTTTCCTACCCATGTAATTCTGCGCAAACCAGTCAGAATCCATGGCTTTAAAATTCGCCAAAATCTGACCCTAGGAGGAAAAATAATTCAAAAAGGACCTTGTCATTAATCCTCTTCTAGGCTTTCTTTCTTTCTTCCTCTCTCCCTCCCTCCTTCTTTCCTTCTTTCTTTCTTTTCTTTCTTTTCTTTCTGTGTGTGTCAGTTATAGAGCTTGAACTCTGGGCCTGGGCGCTGTCCCTGAGCTATTCAGCCCAAGGTTACTACCCTACCCCTTGGGCAATAGCACCATTTCCATTTTTCGAGTGGTTAACTGGAGATGAGTCTCATGGACTTTAGTGCCAGGGCTGGCTTTGAACCACAATCCTCAGATCTCAGCCTCCTGAGTAGCTAGGATTACAGGCATGAGCCACCACGCCTGGCTTCTAGGCTTTCTTTCAGGTATAGATCTGGTTAGACGATTTTTTTTTTCCAGCCATGGGGCTAGAACTCAGGGCCTGGACACTATCCCTGAGCTGCTTTTTGCTTTTATTCTACCACTTGAGCTACAGTGTCGCTCCTGGCTTTTCCTGTGTATGTGGTACTGAGGAATTGAACTCAGGGCTTCATGCATGCTAGGGAAGCACTCTACCACTAAGCCACCTTCCCAGGCAGTCAGACAAAAATTTAGGTCAATTTTCAATGAAAATTTCCTAAAGAAGTAATTTAGTACTTCTGAGAGGCTCTAAAAGTCAGCCTCAAAAGGTATTTTTAGTTAATTCATTAGTTCATTTAAAATTCGAAAATTAATTTCTATTGACTTAACATTAATTATACAAGGGTAGGAGGTACTCATTGTTACATATCCAAATGTTTATACTCCATCACAAAAAAGATATGTTTTCAGCACCATAGGATTTAACTCTAATACTCTCCACAATATAGTTTATTATTTAAGATACAAATTCCCACTCCCATACACATGAATACATTTTTTTTTTTTTTTGCCAGTTCTGGGCTTAAGCTCAGGGCCTGAGCACTGTCCTTGGATTTTTCTCAAGGCTAGAGCTCTACCACTTGAGCCACAGCACCACTTTTGGCTTTTTGCTATGTATGTGGTACCGAGGAATCAAACCCAGGTCTTCGTGCATGCTAGGCAAGCACTTTACCATTAGGCCAAACTCCCGGCCTCACGAATACATTTTTAAAGAGCACAGACTTACTGAGAAGGCTTCATGAAATTCAAATGCATCGATATCATTCATGGTTAATCCTGCCTTTTCTAGAACTTTTGGAGTAGCATATGTTGGTCTGGAAAAAAAAAAAGTAGTATCTTAAAATATTATTATTGTTAGTAACAGGGTCTGTTTATGGGGACCAGGCTGACGTGGAACTCGTGATCTCCCTGTCTTAGCCTTCCCAGCACTGAGATTATTGGCATGTATCACCACAGCCAATTCAACTTTAATTTTTAGCCAAACTGACTTTTATATGTACCCAATATGTACACAAATATTGGTTAAATGTTGTATACATAACACAAACTAAATGATATACCCTATGTCCTCATTAAATTTATATTGGAGAGTACAGGAAATAGATAATAAAGTAAATAATGAAAGTTAATATAAACAGAAAAAGAACAGAGGGTAAGGTATGGGAAAGGGCAAGGTAGTCTCAAGGTCATAATGGAAGCCCGTGAGGCTAGCACCCTATGGGGGATGGAAATTGTCTATGTATCAGGAGGTTTTTATGAAAAGCTATTAAAGATGGTATAAGCTGGGGATATGATCAGTGTACAGCACTTATTCACGTAAGTGAGGTGTTGGGTTCAATCTCCAGCACACAAGAAAAAGAAAAGAAAAAAAAAAAGATTAGAACAGAGTGTGTAGCAATATGAAAAGAAATGCTCTGATATCTTTAAAAATAAGAATGGAAGTTATATGCATGTAACAAATAATGTACAAAAAAGGGCTTGGAGGCTTGGCTCAGGTGGTAAGGTATCTGCCAGTGAATATAAAGTATCAAATAGGGAGTTTAGGGCCTGGTCTCCAATAGAAAAAAAAATGTATAAGGGAAAAATGAGGGGAAAATCTAGAACTATACTATAACCCCAAAAGGATACTATTACTTTAAAAAAAAAAGTCCCACAAGCTAGGTACTAGTGGCTCATACCTGTAAGCCTAGCTTTACTCAGGACACTGAGATCTGAGAATCACGGTTCAAAGGCAGGAAAGTCTGTGAGATCCAGACTATCTGATGGTTAACTATCTCAAATTAATCACCAGAAAACTGGAATTGGAGCTGTGCCTCAAAGTGGTAAAGTACTAGCTCAGAGACAGAACTCAGGCCCTGAGTTCAAACTCCACAACTGATAAAAAGAAAATCCCACCACATAAATTAGGAATTTAGGATGTAACAGTCTTTAAAATCTGTTTAATAAATATGGCAAATACTTTTGATGAAAGCCTGGGGATATACACTACCACCTACCCAAGTAAGAGCTGATCTTTTGGATCCTGGGACACATACACAAAATCCCTAGATAAAAGAACAGAGGGGGGTTAGCTTCAGTAATAAAATAATGAAATCAGAAACATTCCACTGGAGCATTTACTTTACCTCAAATATGCTTTTGGCTTATAACCCAGGGCCAGAGCTTTGTCCTCTGCCATAATCAGCATTGCAGAAGCACCATCAGTCTGAAATTAACCAGAAAAACAATGTTCAGGGTTTTCTGTGGCTGACTTCTCTTGGCAACCATCTTCCAAGTCTTGTTCCTGAGCCTGCTCACTGATCTTAAGAGATTCTACCAATGCACTTACTACTTGTATCCATCATTAAATCACAATTCAAACATATATACTGACCCATTCATGGAAGACAAAGTTAGAAGAAAATGCTCAAAAAGTATGGCGAAAGAAGTAACTTTAGAAACATGTATCTATAAGCTAGGTGCCAGTGGCTCACACCTGTAATCCTAACTACTCAGGAGACAAGGATCTAAGGATGGCGGTTCCAAGACAGCCTAAACAGAAAAGCCCAATTAACCACTCAAAAACTGGAAGTGTTGCTGTAGCTCAAAATGGCAGAGTGCTAGCCTTGAGCTAAAAGAGCTCAGGGACAGTACCCAAGCCCCGAGTTCAAGCACCATGATTGAAAAAGAAAAGAAAAGAAATATGTATCCATAATTAACTTAAGAAAAAGTTTTGCTTCCTACACAGAAAATTTAGAATTTTATAAATTTCTCAGCCAGGCGTGGTGTCTCATGTTAGTAATCCTAGCTAAGATCTGAGGATCATGGTTCAAAGCCAACCCAGGCACTAAAGTCTGTGAGACTCTTATCTCCAATTAACCACCAGAAAAATGGAAGTGGTGCTGTGGCTCAAGGGGTAGGGCAGTAGGCTTGAGCTGAAGAGCTCAGAGACAGTACCTAGGCCCAAAGTTCAAGTCCCAAGACTGATTTAAAAAAAAAAGAACTTTATTAATTTCTAAGGAAAAAAATAATCTATTTCACTTATTTATCTTTACATTTTCTGTGTTCTCAGCTGCTTCCTACCCATGGCTTCTGGGTGAGTTCACATCGACTATATAACAGGACAACCAAAGGAAGAAGATTGGGTGGACTAATGAAAACATTAAAATCAGTTTTATTTCTTTGGACTATACCTCAAACATTCAATTCTAAATAACAAGAAGTAGGACAAAAAAAGATACCACTGGTTTAAAAAGCCCTTTACCAGCCAGGCACAGTGGCTCACATCTGTAACCCTAGCTATTCAGGAGGCTGAGATCTGAGGATTAAGGTTCAAAGCCAGCCCAGGCACAAAAGGACCTGAGACTCTGATCTCCAACTAACCTCTAGAAAAGGGAAGTGGGGTTTGGTAGGGTAGTAGCCTTGAGCTGAAGAGCTCAGGACAGTGCCAGGCTGAGTTCAAGCCCTATGACCCACAAAAATAAATAAATAAATAAATAAATAAAGCCCTTTACCATTACTTCAAAAGAGAAAGAGCTGCAGACATGAAAGTTCACCATGAAGTAGAAGAGGAACTACTCTATGGAAAACCAGAACAAGTTCTATTGCATTCTACACTTTTGTAAGTCAGCATTCCTGAAAAGAACAAACAATACGATAGTATATAATTATACGGTGATAAAGTATGGGAATACAGGTGATGATTCATAATAAAGTTTATTTTCTGTATACTAATAATATGTTACTTAATATTGTGTATAGGCACAGAGGCACACACCTGTAATGCCAGTCACTGAAGAAGCTAAAGCAAGAGGATCAGAGTTGTGAGGCTAGTCTAGACTTCCTTGTGAGACTTTGTCTAAAAAATAACCAACCACCCAAAACATTCCTGGGGAGGACCACTGAGAGTTACCAGGAAAGAGGAATTTGCAGCTGTTACAGTGCCATAGGGCTTGATGAATGCAGGTTTCAGTTTGGCCATCTGTTCCAGTGAAGAAGGACGAATGCCATTATCTTTGGTAACTGTGTCCTTTCCTATAAAAATATGAACTTTTTTTAACTTTAAAAAGCTTGAAGGGTGTATTATATTCTCCACTGAATGCTTTAAAACAAATATAATTTGTTTACTAGAATAAATTAAAATTTTCACTACAAGAAAGCCTTTCTTTTTCCCAGTGCTGAGGATCAAACCCCGGGTCTTATGTAGACTAGGCAAATGCTCTACTACTAAGCTACAGTCCCAGCTCCAGAAGAAAGCCTTTTATAATTTCCAAGATATGATCACATTTTAAATAAAACCCTGAAGACTTTTGGGAAGCCACAGTTTTATTTTTTTTAAAAGCATCCTATTTTAATACATTCATTCACATTTGGCTATTTTATACAGAGTCACATGAATCAGATTTTTTTAGTTAAATTGGAGATTAGAATCTCATAGACTTTCCTGCCCAGACTGGTTTTAAACCACAAAATCCTTAGATCTCAGACTCCTGAGTCAGCTAGGATTATAGGTTGCACCACTAGAGCCCAGCTTGAATCAGAAATAGGCCTGTACATAAGAACAAAAGGAAAAGAACATGATGGCTCCTGCTTATAATCCTAGATACTCAGGAAGCTGAGATCTGAGGATCATAGTTTGAAGCTAACAAAGGCAGACAAATATGAGACTCTTATTTCCAATTAACCAGCAAAAAGCTGGAAGTGGAGATGTGGCTCAAGTAGTAGAACATCAACCTTAAGTGAAAAAACTGAACCAGAGATGGAGGTCCTGACCTGAATTCAAACCCCAGCAAGGGCTCAAAAACAACAACTAAGAGCAACTAAAATGTATTAGGGTCTAAAAAAAAGATATAATAATAAAAAAAAAAACTTTTAGCAGGGTAATGTGGCTCACGCCTATAATTCTAGCTACTCAGGAGGCTGAGATCTGAGGACTACAGTGCAGAGCCAGCCCAGGCATTAAAGACCAGGAGGCTCTTATTTCCAATTAAACACTAGAAAAGTGGAAGTGGCACTGTGGCTCAAGGGGTAGGGTGGTAGCCTTGAGTTAAAGAGCTCAGGGACAATACCCAGGCCCAGGGGTAGGGCCGTAGCCTTAAGCTGAAGGGTTTAGGGACAGCACCCAGGCCCAGAGTTCAAGTCCCACCACTGACCAAAAAAAAAAAAAAATAGGGCCGGGAGTTTGGCCTAGTGGTTAAAGTGCTTGCCTAGCATGCATGAAGACCTGGGTTCGAGTCCTCGGTACCACATACATAGAAAAAAGCCAGAAGTGGTGCTGAGGCTCAAGTGGTAGAGCGCTAGCCTTGAGAAAGTCCAAGGACAGTGCTCAGGCCCTGAGCTCAAGGCCAGGACTGGCAAAGAAAAAAAAAAATAGAAAGGCTTATCTGTGTTACAATAAAAGCCTGAGTGCAGGGGGGGACATGAGGGGAAAACTGGGAGAGAGCAAAGAAGGGGTAACATTGTCCAAAAAGAAATGAACTCTTCATTTGGCTTATGTAACTAGAACCTCTCTGTATGTCACTTTTATAATAACAAGTTTAAAAAAAGATACACAGGCCAGGAGAGTGGCCTAATGGTAGAGTGCTTGCCTAACATGCATGAAGCCCTGGGTTTCATTCCTCTGTACCACATATACAGAAAAAGCCAGAAGTGGTGCTGTGGCTCAAGTAGCAGATAACTAGATGAGCAAAAAGTGTCCAAGGACAGTGCTAGGCCCCTGGTTCAAGCCCCAGGACTGGCAAAAAAACAAAAACAAAACACAGCGGGGCATGGCTCACGCCTGTAATCCTAGCTACTCAGGAGGCTGAGATCTGAGGATCACTGTTCAAAGTCAGCCCCGGCACTAATATGAGACTCTCTACTCCAATTAACCATAGAAAATGGGAAGTGGGGCTGTGGCTCAAGGGTAGGGCAGTGGTCTTAAGATGAAGAGCTCAGGGACAACACCCAGCCCAGGGGTATTGTAGTAGTCTTGAGGCTACTACTTCTGAGAACAGAAGCTGGGCACAGTGAATTGTGAATATAATGGTAGGTACTTGGGAGACTAAGATTAGAAAGATAGCAGTTTAAAGCCAGCCCAGGACAAAAACAAAACAAAACAAAATAAAAAAGCAACCCAACAAACAATAACAAAAAACAAGTTCGTGAGACAACCCTTCAATCACAAGCAGATTTAAAAAACAATAGGGATTAGAGGCATGGCTTAGTTGGCAGAGCTCCAGCAAATGAGCAAAAGCAACTGAGTTTGAGTCCTAGTGTTGGACCTAAAAAAATCCCCCCAAACTACAAATGATGGTACATGCCTATGATACTAGCTAAAAAAACTAAAGCTGGGCACTGGTGATTCACACCTGTAATCCTAGCTACTCAGGAGGCTGAGATCTGATGGCAACTCAAAGCCAGCTCGGGCAAGAAAGTCCAGACTCTTATTTCCAACTAACCACCAGAAAACTGAAGTGCTACTGTGGTTCAAAGTTGTAAAGTACTAGTCTTGAGCAGGAGCTCAGGGCCAGTCCCCAGGCCCTGACTTCAAGCCCTCATTGCAGAAAGATAGATAGATAGATAGATAGATAGATAGATAGATAGATACATAGATACATAGATACATACATACATACATACATACATACATACACACACACATATACACATACACAGATAAACAGATAAAGTCTGAGGGTTTTCACAGCAGAATTATTACACTGGAAAACTGGAAATCAATTAGAATTTTTTTTTTTTTTTACTTTTAGGATCAAGTGGAACCATTCAGAATTCCCTAATAAGTATCAGGAAGTAATCTCATTTCACCTGGTACTTTGAAGGGTACAACATCAGAAAGGTGTCCTTCATCCTGAGCCTTCTTGGCCAGACTGTGAGAGCGCAATGCATACTCATCCTGTTCCATTCGAGAAACACCAAAAGCAGCAGCCAGTCGGTCTGCAGAGTGGCCCATGGTCTCACTGGTTGAGAACTCAGCCACTGCAGGGAGCTAAGGAGGGAGATATCAAGAAGCAAGTACATTGTTAAAAGGCGTTATATGATACATAAGATTGTTTGACATTATTTGGAAAACTTAACATCTATTCATTTACTAGGTGTGGCACATGCCTCTAATCCTAACACTCAGGCGCATGAGGCAGAAGAACCACAAATGTATGCCAGTCTAGGATAAATCATAACAAGGGAAGCTCATAAGTAAGGCATCTCTAGAAAGAGCTCACAAATTCCAATTTTTTACCCACCACTTCCCCTTTCCCCCATTTTGATCAAATAATTATCCTTTCCTACAACCAAGAGAATCTAGTTATTGGACTATGACTGAGTCTATGCTGTTGTATTGAATTCTAATGTATGTAATGGGATAGAAAGCCAACACAATTTACATAGAGCTCCCAAGTCTTACCTCAGGTGCCAGAAAATTCAACCTGAACTTAGAGAGTAAAGACAGTCGCTGGCCTATTGTCTTGGCCTTATTGAGGTCGAGCATCATTTTCCTCATTTTCCTTGAATGACGTATAGGAACATCGGACATTAATTCGACACCACCAGCCACAACCACATCACACTGGCCAGATGCAATTAGGCCAACAGCTATAGGGCACAGGTTATACATAAGTAAACAACTTTCACAGAAAATAACCAGCCACTCAAACTTAAACTTTGACTTAAAATTTGTTCAACGTTTTTCTGCTTGGGACGTCTGTAACTCCAGTTTTCGTCTTTTCAGAGAGGTATGTGTGTGCCTTATAAGCTCAAGATTGATTATTTTTTTTGTCAGTTTTAGGGCTTGAACTCAGGGTCTGATCACTGTTCCTGAAACACTTTGTGCCCAGGGCTAGCGCTCTACCACTTGAGCCAAAGTGCCACTTCCAAGTTTTTTGGGTTTTTTTTTGGCCAGTACAGGGTTTGAACTCTGGGCCTGGGCACTGTTCTTGAGCTTTATCAAGGCTAGTGCTCTACATTTGAGCCACAGCACCAATTCTGGCCTTTTCTGTGTATGTAGTACCGGAGGAATTTGAGCAACAGTGCAACTTCTAGTATTTTCTGTTTATGTGGTACTGAGGAATTGAAGCCAAGGCTTCATGCATGCTAGGCAAGCACTCTATCACTAAGCCACATTCCTAGTCTTCTTTATTTTATTTATTTGCTGGGTCTGGAGCTTAAACTCAGGGCTTGAGCACTATCCTTGGGCTTTCTCAAAGCTAGAGCACTACAATTGAGCCACAGCACCACTTCTAGCTATTTCTGTGTATGTGATAACAAAGAATTGAACCCAGGGCTTTGTGCATGCTAGGCAAGCACTCTACCACTAAGCCACACTCCCAGCCCACACTTCTAGTTATTGGAGATAAGAGTATGTCAGGGTCGGGAGTTTGGCCTAGTGGTTAAAGTGCTTGCCTAGCATGCACGAAGACCCGGGTTCGATTCCTTGTTACCACATATATAGAAAAAAAAAGCTGGAAGTGGTGCTGAGGCTCAAGTGGTAGAGTTCTAGCCTTGAGAAAAAAGTCCAAGGACAGTGCTCAGGCCCTGAGCTCAAGCCCAGGACTGGCAAAAAAAAAAAAAAAAGTCTGTCAGGGCTGGTGGCTCATGCTTGTAATCCCAGCTACTCAGGAAGCTGAGATCTAAAGATGGCAGTTCAAAGTCAGCCTGGGCACAAGAGTCCATGAGACTTATCTCCAATTAACTACCAGAAAACCAGAAGTGGTGCTGTGGTTCAAGGGGTAGGGAGATCAAGCCTTGAGCTGAAGAGCTCAGGGACAGTGCCAAGGCCCAGACTTCACCCTGAGTTCAAGTCCCAGGACTAACCTTAAAAAAAAATGGGCCAGGAGCATGGCCTAGTGGTAGAGTGTTCGCCTAGCATGCAGGAAGCCCTGGGTTTGATTCTTTGGTATCACATACGCAGAAAAAGCTGGAAGTGGTGCTGTGGCTCAAGTGTAGAGCTTTAGCCTTGAAAAAGCCCAAGGATAGTGTTCAGGCCCTGAATTTAAGCCCCAGAACCAGCAAACAAACAAACAAACAAACAAACAAACAAATAAATAAAATAAGACTAGGAATAGTGGTAGAGTGCTTGCCTAGCATGCATGAAGCCTTGGCTTCAATTCCTCAGTACCACATAAACAAAAAAAAAGTAGAACTGTGGCTTAAATGGTAGAGTGCTATCCTTGAGCAAAAGAAGCTCAGGAACAGCACCCAGGCCCTGAGTTCAAGCTCCAGGACTGGAAAAACAAAGACTAAAAATGCTTTGGTACACCATAGCACATCAGAGGAAAGTTTATTCAGGATTGAGGGACATTAGTTTCTAGATATAACCAGAGTCAACTCAAACAAACAATATTCTAAAGTAGAATATCTAATACATTTTATGTTTCCAGCATTAGTTTTTAGAAAGAGATTGCCCCCCCCCCCATAGATACTAATTTCTACTAGTTGCCAGACAAATTCTGGCTTTTGAGATATAAAGAGGCCCATCTCCTTCATGGTTCCAGCAAGCATTCTGCTGCTCCAACTGGAAGTTAGCCACATGCTGCACAGAGGAGAGAAGCCTCTGGCTGTCTTTGGCATCCTCTTTCATCACCCATGAACTAAGCTGCTCAACCTGGCCTTGATACTAGTAAAACAGCATATGGATACTAAGCCTTTCAGGTGTCTGCCTTGTCACACTAATGGCTGATGCTACACAACATTTCACAATCTCACTTAGTTTGTTAAGAAAAGTTGCCATGATTTACAGAAAGCCGAGGATATAGGGGGAAATGGGAAGATTTGCATCTTCTAAAACAGGGGCTGGAAATGCAGATAGCATCAAGGGGATCATCCTGTTAAAGTTAGCTAGGTTTCAAATCCAGCAGGATATAAACTATGCTTTTTAAAAATATATATATTGTTATTATAAAGGTGATATACAAAAGGGTTACAGTTATGTAAGTCAGGTAAAGAGTACATTTCTTTTTGGAAATGTACTTTCCCTTGTTCTCTACAAAGTATTCTTAGTTCTGAAGCAACCTCCTAGAGACCAGAAGCTCTGGCTGACAAATCCTGCTGCAGCCAGCCTAGTTCTGGTAGAGGAACTGCACCAGCAGCTATGAGACCCAGGTTTGGAGTGTAAGCGATATGCTGAGAACTACTGTCAAAACCCTCTTTTAGTTATTGTTACTATCATCAACTAGTTGCACAGAACAATTTTATATATCTCGTCTCCGTCATTTTCCTTTATTGCCCTCCCTCCTTCCCATATCAATCTCAATGAGCTTCACTGTTCCATTTGAACACATATACATAAAGTATATTGGCCATATTTGTCCTCTCTCACGCTCTCTGTTCACCTTCTCCCCTCCCATTACTGCCTGCAACCCTAACAGGATGTTTTTACATTACTGTCATTCCCTGTGTGTGTGCATGCATGTGTATGTTCTAATTGTTCAGTCAAAAATCCCCAATTTTTAATGTGATCTTTAAAAAAAACACACACAAAGATATCTAGGCTATTTACTTGTATTAAGATTAATTTTTCAAAAATCATGTAAAGGCAAAAAAGGAAAATTCTCCCAGCCTTTTTTGTTTATGTGATACTGAGGAATTGAACCCAGGCTTCATGCATGTTAGGTAAGCACTCTACCACTAAGCCACAATCCTAGCCAAGAAGGAAAATCCTCATGAACCCTTACATACCTGTGGTCATGGCTTGGTTGGAAGAGATGCAAGCCATGGTAACAGTGTGAGCAGGGGTCTTGTCAGAGAAGCCAGCTCCGAGGGCAGCCTTGAAGAAACACAGGGAAGGATGATCAATTGTGAAGAAAAGGTATTACAAAAGTGATGCTCTGCACTCTACTTAAATCAGGAAGAAGTTTTAACATTTTATAAGTCAACAAAATCACAAAAGTGGCTTATTAATTTTCTATCTAGCTATTCATTGACATAATTTACAAGTATTCTTCAAATTCCTGGTAGTCCCCTTCCTCTTTATTGTTTTTATTTTATTTTATTGTTGGGATAATGTGTAGATGGGTTACAGTTACATTCATCAGGTACATTATTTCTCGAAACTTGACACTCCTCATGTTTTTGTTCTCTTCCCCTCGCCCCCCCAGTCATCTTGTTTTCCCCCTTCCCCTCCCTATTTCAAATGAACCAGTGTTTATACAGTATACTAGTATACAAATTCAGATACAGTAACCTCATGAGATTAACCATAAATGGGAAAAAAAGAGAAAGAAATAACTTCACATAGTACATTAAGAACAGCAAACACAAAGATAAACCTCTTGTTTCATTAACCTAGAGTTCATTTCAGTTAGTCTCATCCTGTATGACCTTAGGTACACAGCTTTTGAGCCACTGTGGCCCTCTGTTAGGAGAATCCTAAATGTGTACTAATTATTACAAATGAGGGAAACCATAGAGCCTATGTTCCTTTGGGACTAGCTTACTTTACTTAATATGATTTTTTCCAAGTCTTTCCATTTTTTTTTTTTTTTTTTGCCAGTCTTGGGCTTTAGCTCAGGGCCCTAGCACTGTCCTTGGGATTTCTCAAGGCTAGAGCTCTACCGAGCCTCAGCACCACTTCTGGCTTTTTTCTATGTATGTGGTACCGAGGAATCGAACCTGGGTCTTCGTGCGTGCTAGGCAAGCACTACCACTAAGCCAAACTCCCGGCCCAAGTCTTCCATTTCCTTATGAATGGGGTGATGTCATTCTTTCTGATGGCAGCACTGAATTCCATTGTGTATAAGTACCACTTCTTCTTGATCCATTCATCTACTGAGGGGCATCTGGGTTGTTCCATATCTTAACTATCGTAAACATTGTTACAATGAACATCATTGTGCTAGTAGCTTCAGTACAACTTTGCTTCTGGACATTTGGGTAAATGCCAAGGAGTAGGATTGCTGGGTCATAGGGGGAGCTCTGTTTAGTCTTTTGAGGAATCACCATACTGCTTTCCAGAATGGTTGAACAAGTTTATACTCCCACCAACAGTGTAGTAGCAATCCTTCCTGGCCACATCCCCCACTAACATCTGTTGTTATTAGATTTCTTGATAATGGCCATTCTAACTGGAGTGAGGTAGAATCTCAAAGTTGTTTTGATTTGCATTTCTTGTATGGCCAAAGATGTCGAACATTTCTTCATGTGTCTATAGGCCATTTTTATTTCCTCTTCAGAGAAGTCTCTAAGTCTGTAGCCCACCTTTTAATGGGATGGTTGTTTCTTTGAGAGTTTGTTTTTAAGAGATTGAATTTTTTTAGCTGTAGATATATTTTAGATTTGAGGCCCTTGTCTGTTATATGGCTAGTGAAGATCTTCTCCCACTCTGGGGGGTTTTCTATTTAAGTTGCTAGCTATGATCTTTGCCATACAGAAGCTCTGAAGTTTAATGCAGTTCCATTTGTCCAAACTTTCTTTAATTTTTTGTGTTTCTGGACCTTTCTTTATTAAGAAAAGTTCAACCTGTACCAAGGAGTCCTACTGTATCTCCTATTCCTTCCTGTAAAGTTTTGAGGGTATCTGCTTTTACCTCAAGGTCTTTGATCCATTTGGAATTAATTCTGGTACAGGGTAACATATAAGGATCCAGTTTTAGTTTTTTGCAGGTTCTTGACCAATTCTGCCAGCACCAAAGAGGCTATCTTTCTTCCATGTTATTTTTTTGGCTCTCTTATCAAAGATTAGGTATCTACAGATCTGTGAGTTGATTTCTGGGTCTTCAGTTCTATTCCATTGGTCCTCAGGCCTATTCTTGTGCCAGTACCAAGCTGTTTTGATTACCATAGCCCTGTAATAGTCTGAAGCTTGGTATTGATATTCCTCCAGGGCTGTTCTTTCTGCTAAGGACTATTTTTGATATTGGGGTCTTTTATTATTCCATATGAATTTTTGGATTGCTTCCTCTATTTCATTAAAGAAAGACACTGGGGTATTGATGGGTATGGCATTAAATTTGTAGATAGCCCTTGGCAGGATTGCCATTTTCACAATGTTAATTCTTCCAATCCAGGAGTATGGGAGGTTTTTCTATTTTCTTAGTTCTACTTTGATTTCCTTTTTCAGGTTTTTAAATTTTTCATCATAAAGGTCCTTTACATCCTTAGTTAATTCCTAATTATTTTATTTTCTTTGAGACTATTGCAAAAGGAGTTGCTTTCCTGATTATTGTTGGAAAAAAATCAACTAATGTTGGGTTCAATTTTTGTTTATATAAGGAGTACATAGGTATAATTATACTTTTTTTTTGTGTGGGGGCTGATTCTGAGGCTTGGGTGCTATCCTGGAGCTGTCTAGCTCAAGGCTAGAATTCTACTACCTGAACTACAGCTCTACTTCTCGTTGGTTATTTGGAGATAAAAGTCTCACAGCTAGGATTAAAGGCATGAGACACTAGTGCTTAGCACAATTGCACTTTAATAAAAATATTAAAGCTGGGCGTGGTGGCTCACACCTGTAATCCTAGCTACTCAGGAGGCTGAGATCTGAGGATCAAGGTTCAAAGCCAACCCAGGCACAAAAGGACCTGAGACTCTTATCTGCAATTAACCTCAAGGGAAGTGTGGCTTGGCTCAAGGGTAAGGTAGTAGTCTTGAGCTGAAGAGCTTAGGGACAATGCCTGCCCAGGCCAAGGGGTAGGTAGCACTGAGCTGAGGAGCTCAAGGACAGCGTCCAGGCCAAATTCAAGCGCCATGACCCACAAATAAAAAAATAAATAAAATAAAAAATATTAAAACTCCATGGCTAAGGATGAAGCTCCCTAGTCCCCAGCACTAGTATAAATAAATAAGCTCCTAACTCTGTATACCTTTCATTATGAAATTCTAAATCCCATTACAAGAAATTCATTTTAATGGTCTTTTTCTGAATCTACTTAATATTTAGAATACAAATTTTCTTAATTTCCTCACCTTAGTTTTACCTTTATACTGTATAATTAACATCTGTAGAAATAGAAATATGTCACAGCAGTACAATCTTATATTGTATACCAGTACGATCTTATTTTAGTAGTTTCAGGTAGGCTTGATCCTGAGTGCCCAATTGGCTTTGCTTAGAAACTGCCTAAAAAGTACTTTTTTTTTTTTTTTTTTTTGCCAGTCCTGGGGCTTGAACTCAGAGCCTGAGCACTATCCTTGGGCTTTTTCAAGGCTAAAGCTCTACAGCACCACTTCCAGCTTTTTCTGTGTATGTGACAGCAAAGAATTGAACCCAGGGCTTCCTGCATGCTAGGCGAGCACTCCACCACTAGTCCATACTCCTGGCCCATTTTTTTTTTTAAGGTCAGTCCTGGGGCTTGAACTCAGGGTGAAGTCTGGGCCTGGGCACTGTCCCTGAGCTCTTCAGTTCAAGGCTTGACCCTTGAGCCACAGCGCCACTTCCAGTTTTCTGGTAGTTAATTGGAGATGAGTCTCATGGACTCTTGTGGGGGGGAAAAAAAAAGAAAAAGAAAAAGTCAAACTTCTACTGCCTAGCAACTACATGTCAACCTCTCAGCCTAAACCAGTTCACAAGGATGCCAGAAGCAGGTATTCAGGTCAGAGGGAAGAGCTCTAGAGTAAGAAGTAGGGCAAAGGTAAAGGGCACTCAAGTGGGAATCGCCTGATCCTCATGAGGGCCTCTGTAGCACATGTTGCCCTTGGCCCCAACTGATCCTCAGGTCAGAAGAAGGAGTTTTAAATAGATGGTAGCTGGTGACCCTTGTCCACATGCTTGCTCCTATTTAAAATCTTAGTAGTTTTCAAGGCAGGAGGTGGCTGCTTGGGGAAGCTGGAAAGCAGGGGAATATGGTGAGGTTTTTCAGCAAAGTCAGGAAGCCATTAGGTTTTTATATATATGTTAATACAGAAACAGGTCCTAAAGAAATTCTTTAGCCAGAAGATTTTAGTTCTTTAGGTTACATTATGATTTTACAGCAAATTTCTCATAATTATTCCCTCAACTCAATCTTTCCCTGTAGTCACTGCAAAAATTGTCTGGAGTATAATATGAGAGGAACAATCAACAGAGATTTGCATTTCTAAAAGTTGCAAAACATTATGTAAGAAAATGACTTTGGATTTAAGGAAGAATAAAAATGTAGAAAATTTGAAACTTATAGAAAGAACATGTGCTTTTAAAGTCTCTTTAAAAGTCACTTTAGCTTCAGAATATAAAGGTTAAAATATATTATCAACATCTTTATGGCTTTATATATTCATGAAATTGTCTCATTTGATAGAGTCAGAAATATGTAAGAGACAAAGGCAGGACATTCATGAGTTCTAAGCCAGCCTGGGCTACAATGTGGAGTTCCAGGTAAGTCTGACCTACACAGAGAGACCATCTCTCACAAAAAGTATACATGCAAAAGAAAACAAAACATTGAAGAGAACAAAACTCTCTTTTTGTTCTCAATTCACTTCTGCCCCTCAACAACAAACAGGTACTTTTTGTGGGCTTGAGCAAGGCCAGGACTTCAACAGCTGTAATATTTCCTGGCAGACAAAATCAAAATGGTAAAACAGACACATCCTCCTGATCCTGCTCATTTGCTTTTTTCTCTAACAATGAAAGTTATTCTCATAACCATACCTGACACAAAGCATAAACCAGCAAATATGTGACGATGCTTTGTAGCCAACTTTATTACAACAATCACTTTTCATACTGAAAGCCCAGAAGACGTGTTTGAACTATCCACAGTGAAATGCCTGTGGGACGTGTCATTATCTCCATTGCTCAATGAACACTACCTGGCAGTATGCCAACTAGGGTAAAAGTAAACGGTTGTGAAGTAGATATTCAAAAACACTGCCTAGTAACCATGTACTCAATGGGAGCAATGCACATGGAAGGCTACCTCCAACTATTGAATTTTTGACTTATAAGCCATGATGTCTAACATTACTAAAAGTACTTAAGTTGTCATAATTTCTATTTTCCTAAACCAAGAGGCAAAACTGCTCAAATAAGTGATTTGATTTATAGTAAAATATGAATATATCTTAATTCTGTACAATTGATTTATACCACTGTGTCGATATATGTGAATGTGGTACTATGGGTATTAGGGCCTCATACTTTTTCCCTCACTTTTTTTTTTTTTTTTTTGGTGTGGGGTTTGCACTCTAGGCTTGGGCACTGTCTCTGAGCTCTTTAGCGCAAGGCTATTGCTCTACCACTTGAGCCACAGCACCACTTCTAGTTTTCTGGTGGTTAATTAGAAATAAGAGCCTCACAAATCTTAGTTCCCAGGTTGGCTTTGAACCATGATTCTCAGATCTTGCTTAAAGAATAGCTAGTGGCAGGCCGGGAGTTTGGCCTAGTGGTAGAGTGCTTGCCTAGCATGCATGAGGACCCGGGTTCCATTCCTCGGTACCACATACAAAGAAAAAAGCCAGAAGTGGTGCTGAGGCTCAAGTGGTAGAGCTCTAGCCTTGAGAAAGTAAAAGGACAATGCTCAGGCCCTGAGCTCAAGACCAGGACTGGAAAAAAAAAAAAAAAAAAAAAGAATAGCTAGTGACTAGGATTACAGGTGTGAGCCACCAGTGGCTGGCTCCCTAAACTTTTTGTGCACCACAGGTGCACTACTTCTTAAGATAAATCTCCAGTTCTGGCTTTTTGCCAGTTAATTAGACATAAGAATCTCTCAGGTTTGTCTGCCTAGGCTGGCTCTGAATTGAGACATTCAAATTTTAGCCTCCTGAGTAGCTATGATTATAGGCATGAGCCACTAATGTTCTTTTAAATACAGAAAAATATAACTGTTAATTAACAATACCTATTAATGTTAATAAATGTTATTGTGTTAATAACACATATTAACTTTAAATTAAATATAAATTTAATTAATGAATTTTAAAGGCTGTTGTTTTTTTTTTTTTTGCCAGTCCTGGTGCTTGAACTCAGGGCCTAAGCACAGTCCTTGAGCTTTCTCAAGGCTAGGGTTCTACCACTTGAGCTATAGCATCACTTCTGGCCTTCTTCTGTGTATATGGTACCAAGCAATCAAACCCAGGCCTTGGTGCATGCTAGGCAAGCACTCTACCACTAGGCCAAACTCCCAGCCCCTTAAAGGCTTTTAAAAAGTAAATTCTGGGCTATGGATATAGCTTATAGTAGAGCATTTGCCTAGCATGCCCAAGGACCTCAGCTGGATCCTACAAAAAAATAAATGAGTGAAATAATAAATTGTATTATTTGAAATTCAAACTGATTCTCTTATCAATTTGTTTAAACACAGTAAAATCTGTTTTACTCACCTCTCTAGCCACATTGCTTGTTTTCACTTCCTGAATAACTGTGCCAAAGATAATATAATCTACAATGTCCTTTGGAACATTGGTCCGATGCAATAATCCCCTGAAAGTATAAGTCCAAAGCAAAGAAACATTTCTTCACATATTATGGTTGTGCCAGAGATCATCACATAAAACAGTGAGGCTCACACTTGTGATCCTAGCTACTCAGGAGGCTGAGATCTGAGGTTCATGGTGCAAAGTCAACAGGAACAGGAAAGACTAAGAGACTCTAATTGGAACTAACCATCAAAAAAACAGAAGTAGATCTGTGGCTCAAATAGTAGATAATTAGCCTTGAGCAAAAAAGCCCTGAGTTCAAGCCCTACGACCAAAACAAAAAGCCAAATATCCACTGAAGATCTCTAAAAAGATAAGGTAAGAGCCAGGTATAGTGGCTCACGCCTGTAATCCTAGCTACTCAGGAGGCTGAGATCTGAGGATCACTGTTCAAAGCCAGCCCGGGCACCAAGGCACTAAAGACTATGAAACTCTTATCTCCAATTAACCACTAGAAAACCAGAAGTGGTGCTGTGGCTCAAGGGGTAGGGCAGTCGCCTTAAGCTGAAGAGCTCAGGGATAGCGGCCAGGCCCGGAGTTCAAGTCCAATGACAAAAAAAAAAAAAATGGCAAAAAGATTAGGTAGTCCTGGTTTGGGGTCAAGAAAGCCTACCATACACAGGCCCCGAGTTCACTCCTTAGCATCACAAAAAAACCAAAAAGGTAAAAGCCTGAATTTAAGAGGGCAAGGATTATATCTCTGACAAGTATTTGCCATCTTATCAAAGAAGAAATCAATGATAGACATTTAAGGTTAATATTTGATTTTCAATTGATAATAAGAAATTAAAATAACTTTGAATAGGACAGTATAGATAAGTAAGCACAACATGTAGGTAGAAAGTGTTCAATTAAAAAGAGGAGCAGGGAGCCAGGAGGTTAGCCTAGTGGTAAAGTGCTTGCCTAGTATACACAAAGATCAGGGTTCAATTCTTCCATACTACACATGTAGAAAAAGCTGGGAGTGGTGCTGTGGCTCAAGTAACAGAGCTTTAGCCATGAGAAAGCCCAAGGACAGTGCCCAGGCCCTGAGTTCAAGCCCCAGGACTGACAAGAAAGAAAGAAAGAAAGAGAGAAAGAGAGAGAGAGAGAGAGAGAGAGAGAGAGAGAGGGAGAGGGAGAGGGAGAGAGAGAGGGAGAGGGAGAGGGAGAGGGAGAGGGAGAGGGAGAGGGAGAGGGAGAGGGAGAGGGAGAGGGAAAGGGAGACAGAGAGACAGAGAGAGAGAGAGGGGGGCCAGGAGTTTGGCCTAGTGGTTAAAGTGCTTGCCTATGAAGACCCGGGTTCGATTCCTTAGTACCACATATAGAAAAAAGCCAGAAGTGGTACTGAGGCTCAAGTGGTAGAGCTCTAGCCTTGAGAAAGTCCAAGACAGTGCTCAGGCCCTGAGCTCAAGCCCAGGACTGGCAAAAAAAAAAAAAGAGAGAGAGAGAAAGAAAAAGAGAGTGAAAGAAAGAAAGAAAGAAAGAAAGAAAGAAAGAAAGAAAGAAAGGGAAAAGGCGCAAAGGTAAAAATGTGAAAATGGTGTCACTGAAAACTAAATGTAAGAATGTCTTACATTCTATTTCCACACATTTTATGACCCTGATCAAATTGTTCAATTATCTCAGTTTCATTTAATCACACTAATTTTATATATTTATTTTATTAATAAATGAATCCTCAGGTTTCTTGCTAGGCTTTATTCTGGAAAAATGCCTATGTAATCAGTTTAGCAATAGTTAAGCTCCCATCAAGATAATCATCATGTGTTGTTTTGGGTGATTAGTCATTAAAGAATACCGTATGATAGCCTGCAAAGTAAAAATTTCTAGTATTCATGAGCTAGTCAAATTTGTGTAGCACACATAGTTAAAGGGACAAATAACCTTTTCTTTCTTTTTTTTTTTTTTCACCAGTCCTGGGGCTTGAACTCAGGGCCTGGGCTCTGTCCCTGAGTCTCTCTGTGCTCAAGGACAGAGAGATAGACTTTCCTGTAGGGGATGGCTATGAGCTGTAATCCTTGATCTCAGCCTCTTGAGTAGCTAGGATTATAAGTGTGAGTCACCTGTGCCTGGCTGGGGAGGGATAATCTTATAAAACCTAACTGGTATCTTTCTTTTTTTTTTTTTTTTTGCCAGTCCTGGGCTTGAGCTCAGGGCCTGAGCACTGTCCTTGGATTTTTCTCAAGGCTAAAGCTCTACCACTTGAGCCTCAGCACCACCTCTGGCTTTTTTCTATGTATGTGGTACCGAGGAATCGAACCCGGGTCTTCATGCATGCAAGGCAAGCACTTTAACCACTAGGCCAAACTCCCGGCCCCACTGGTATGTCTTTCTTGCCATACAAACAGTAGATCCTAGACATGAAAATGCTATGAATCATTGTACTTTAAGTACAAACACTAGAGAAAATGCCTTTATGAAACTGTATTTACTTACAAAAGTGCTGCTCTAGCCAAATCATGTGGCATCAGGTCTTTATATCTGGAGGAAGAAAACAGATAATTGAAACCAAAAGCCAACCAATAAAGGATTTTTTTTCACTCTATTTGAAACACCTAGAGATTACATGTTATTACTATATATCCTGCTGAAAATTACTAAAATTTACTAAGTTTTAACAGTTCAAAACAATAATATCGATAATCCTTAAAAACCTGGCACTGAGAATCTAACAAAAATGATGGCCTACTTTATGTTATGCAGCATGGCATGTGGAATATTCCTTAAAATTAAATCACATCTTTTGAGCATTTTTTGGTTAAATTTCTAAAAGCACACTATTTTGTATTGCCTAAAAGGAGAGAAGAGATACATTAACACTGTGTGTATATATGTGTGTATATACATGTGCATGCTGGTAGCAAGGCTTGAATTCAAGGCCTTGAGCCCTCCCTTTGCTTTTTTGCTCGCGACTAGTGCTCTACCACTTGAATCATACCTTCGGTCATAAATTAACTCCTTTAAAGAAACATTATCATGGGCTGGGAGTTTGGCCTAGTGGTAGAGTGCTTGTCTAGCATGCACGAAGACCTGGGTTTGATTCCTTGGTACCACATACATAGAAAAAAGCCAGAAGTGGTGCTGAGGCTGAAGTGGTAGAGCTCTAGCCTTGAGAAAGTCCAAGGACAAGCCCAGGACTGGCCAAAAAAAAAAAAGAAACATTGTCTTACATAGCCTCTATTAACTTATTAAAACTAAGAAAATAACCCAGCACAATACTATTCATTAGGCGACTAATTTTATTTGGATAGCACCAGTTTTTCCACTAGTACCTTTTTCTGATCTAGGGGCTAATCCAGAATATACCAAGTTGCACTTAGTTATGACCCCTCAGCTTCTTTTACACTGTAGTCGCGTTTCAACCTTTCCTGTGTGTGTGTGTGTGTGTGTGTGTGTGTGTGTGTGTGTGACGGACACTTCTCAAGGCCTGGGTTATGGATTTTGTGAAAGAACATCACAGAGGTCAAGTATTCTTCTCACTACTTCATTTCAACAGGTACATGACATTAAGATGATTAATTACAGGTGACGTTCACTAGATCACTTGGTGCATCTGGTGCCTGCCAGTTTTCTCTGCTATAAGGCTATTATTTTTCCCTCTCTATGAACTTATTAAAAGTGAGGGCCAGAAGTGTAGCCTAGTGGTGGAGTGCTTACTTCTTATGCACAAAGTCCTGCATTTAATTTCTCAGTAACACACACATAGAAACAGCTGGAAGTGGTGCTGTGGCTCAAGCAGCAGAGCACTAGCCTTGAGAAAAAGTGTCCAAGGACAGGCCGGGAGTTTGGACTAGTGGTAGAGTGCTCGCCTAGCATGCATGAAGCCCTAGGTTCGATTCCCAATACCACATACATAGAAAAAGCCAGAAATGGTGCTATGGCTCAAATGGCAGAGTGCTAGCCTTGAGAAAAATAGTCTAAGGACAGTGCCCAAGCCCTGAATTCAAGCCCCAGGACTGGGAAAAAAAAAAAAGTGTCCCAGGACAGTGTCCTGGCCGAGTTCAAGCTACACAATTGCCCCTGCCCCCGCCAAAAAAAAAAAAAAAAGTAAAGAAAAAAAAAGGAAAGTGAGGCTGAAGGGCAAAGGTAGGGCGGTAGCACTTTAGCTGAAGAGCTAAGGGACAAAACCCAGGCCCAAGGATAGGGTGGTAGACTTGAGCTGAAGAGCTCAGGGACAGCTCCCAGGCCCAGAGTTCAAGCCCCATGACCCACAATAGAAGAAAGGAAGGAAGGAAAGGAAAGAAAAAAAAAAAAGTGAATCACTAATTCCAGTCTATTCTTTTTTTTTTTTTTTTTTTTTTTTGCCAGTCCTGGGCTTGAGCTCAGGGCCTGAGCACTGGCCTTGGACTTTCTCAAGGCTAGAGCTCTACCACTTGAGCCTCAGCACCACTTCTGGCTTTTTTCTATGTATGTGGTACCGAGGAATCGAACCCGGGTCTTCATGCATGCTAGGCAAGCACTTTAACCACTAGGCCAAACTCCCGGCCTCCAGTCTATTCTTAAGGGTAGCATTAAGCTCCACCTCTGGAAAACAATCTATCTGGACCAACACTGAATTTTCAAGCTGTTGCAAACTGAAATGATACTAGATTTGGTTAAGAGAAAAGATAAAACACAGTTTGCTCTAATATTTCACTGCTTACTTGACATATCCTATACTAATTTCTTTGAGAAACTCTCCATGTATTTGCCCACTAATGGTATTATTATCTATTGGGCTACATTTACAAAGATCACGTTAGACAGAATCTTTAAAAAAAAAAAAAAAAGTAAATTAGAAGGCTCATTTTATACTTACGAAGTGCCTGACAGCAAAAATGGTATGCGGACACCCTCCACCACCACAATATTTCTTACGTTGGGTTTAGCCAAGGTCTTCTTTGATTGGGTTTGGACAGCTTTAAAATAAAATTCGAAGAACTATTAATTAAAATACATAAAAATGAGGCATAGGTGTAGTTCAGTGTATAGCCCTCTCTACACATGTAAGGCTTTGGTTTCAATTCCAGCACCACTAAAATACATAAATAACATAGTCACATGACTTTACATTTTTGAAAGAACAGGCCTGAAGGCTGAACTCAAAGCTTTGCACTTGCAAGGTAGCAATCTTACCACTTCAATCATATCCTTGACTTTTTATATTTTTAAATTACATAATTACACAATTCAGTGTTAATTAGCACCGTCATTTATTAATCTTATTAATTGCCAGTATTAATGTTTGAACTCAGGGCTTTGTATTCTCACTTATATTTCCACTCAAGGCTGGCACTCTACCACTGATCCACAGTTCCACTCCTGACTTTTTGCTGGTTAGAAAGAAAAGAGTCTCATGGACTTTTCTGTCTGAGCTGCCTTCCTCAGATCACAGCCTCATGAGCAGCTAAGATTATAGGTATGAGCCACTGAACCCAGCACACATGTGTGGTGTGTGTGTGTGTGTGTGTGTGTGTGTGTGTGTGTGTGTGTGTGTGTGTATGTGTTCACATGCACATGTGTGCCTGCAAGTCCTGGGGCTTAAACTCAGGGGCCTGAGCTTTCTTCCTTCAAGGCTACTGCTCAACCACGTGAGCCAGAGCTATACTCCAGCCAAAGTTACACTTCTGGCTTTCTGGTGATTAATCAGAAATAAGAGTCCCATGGAGTTTCCTGCCCAGGATGGCCTTATACTCGATCCTTAGATCTCAGCTTTCTGAGTTGGTAGGACTATAAGCATGAGTTATCAGCTCAGCATCCAACTTCAATATTTTCTTAAAAAGCTAAAAATACAGGGTTTTCAAGTTTCTCAATCATATTTAAGGAACACAAAGAAGGTATGTATGCTACTAACAAAATTGTTACTATGTCCATAGTAAGTATTTGACAACCTACTACATCAAAAGCAAATTTGCCCACAAAACTTTTATATGAAGTCATAATATTTGGCTTTGTTCTCTTCATACAGCATGATATTCTTGCCTCACTCTGTAGAAATAAAGGTTAATTGGTGATGACTACCATTATTTTGCAAAAACCTAGAATTGTTCTGTTTCACACCAAAATAGCAACCTTCCCTTCTCAGACAGAGTCTTATTATAGCCTGGGCTGGCTCCCAACTGTTGAACCTCATGATGTCTCAGCCTCCTAAGTGCTAGAATTCTAAGTATGGTCACTCCCAGTTGGTTGAGTTTTGTTTGTTTTGGTAGTACTCTATCCGCTGTAGGGTTTTGAGCTTAGGGTTTACTACTTGCTTGGCAGACACTCCACCACTTGAGCCATGCCTTCAGTCTTTCTTACTTTGGCTATTTTTCAAATGCAATGTCACATTTATGCTGGACCAGTATGGACTGTAATCCTACTTACAATTCCCATGTGTCTAGGATATTATTCACCCACAATGTCCAACTTTTATTGGCTTTGACAGGTTCTTCAGAACTTTGTGCTCAGGCTGGACTCCTACTGCAATCTTTCTGACCTTCCATCCTCAGTTAGCTAGGCATGGACTAGCCCAATAAATAGACTGGCCCACTTAGTTGCTCTAAATTAAGGAAGAAAATGTTCAAATGTACATGTTTTAAAAGTAAATAATAAGCTGGGCGCGGTGGCTCACACCTGTAATCCTAGCTACTCAGAAGGCTGAGATCTGAGGATCAAGGTTCAAAGCCAACCTGGTCACAAAAGGACCTGAGAATCTTATCTCCAATTAACCTCTAGAAAATGGGAAGTGGGGCTTGGCTCAAGGGTAGGGTGGTAGCCTTGAGCCGAAGAGCTCAGGGACAGTGCCCAAGCCGAGGAGCTGAGGGACAGTGCTGAGGTCAAGTTCAAGCCCCATGACCCACCAAAAAAAAAAAACCTAAGTAATAAAATAATAAAGCCAAGCAAGGTGGCTCACGCCTGTAATCCTAGCTACTCAGGAGGCTGAGATCTAAGGATCAAGGTTCAAAGCCAGCCTTGGCACAAAAGGACCTGAGATTCTTATCGCCAATTAACTCCTAGAAAACAGAAAACGAGAAATGGGGCTTGGCTCAAGGGGGGGCAGTAGCCTTGAGCTGAAGAGCTCAGGGACAGGGCCTAGGCCCAGGCTGAGGAGTTCAAGCCCCGAGGCCCACAAAAAAGAAAAAAAGGAAATAATAATAATCTATAAAGATTTAAAACTAACATTCCTTCTATGTTTTTGCTGTGCCCAGAGGAGGGGTCCCCCCAAAGAAGACCACCAAGACACAGGCGTCCAAAATGCAAAAGCAAGGTTTATTGCGGGATACAAGCCAGGCAGGGAACTCGTCCACAGGCACTTGGCAGTGAGGCTGGGAGGAGTCGTTAATCAGGGTTTACACAGTTTTTTTAAAGGTAAAAATCACACCCATCAGGTGGTAGAGTTCTCACGCCAGCTGGGTCCCGTTCAACTGTCAGAGAGTAGTTTTATGGTTTAGCTTATGGACACCTGTGCGAACAATGGCTGACTAGGGTTCAGAAGTTCCTGTTTGTGCAGCCTCTGGGTTTACTGAAGGGGTTGGGTCTGGGGGTCTCTACACTTTCCTTCTTCTGTTTATTTTTGAGACAGTATACTATGCTTGCTTGGTTCCTTATCCCTTTCTAATTGCAGTTATAGAATGCGTAAACCCAATCATCCTTAACTTGAGGATAAACTGAGGGTTTTATTTTCCCACAAGAAAAAGACTTATTTCCCTACATTGGCACGGAACAAAGATATAAGACAAAATGTAATCTTTACAGGCAGTAGGAGAATCAAGAGAGAAACAGGGCTGGAGATGCGGCTCAATGGCAGAGCTCTCGCTTGTGACCCTGGGCTCAATCCCTTGCATTACAAAAGACAAAAAAGGAAAAAAAGGTATAATATATATATGTAATGCTTTTTAAGAATTCATTATATAAAATTTAAATACTTGATTCCTCAAATGAATTTCTTGCTTGACTTGATTCTACCTTTACTATATAAAAGTATTGTCTACTACTCTTGCAATAAGATGAACAGGCCCCTCGTCCCTTACATTGCTCACTTCAGTCTCTTTGTCTTTATTCAGGAACCCTTTCACCTGTATGGCCCCATTACATACATGTCTTACTTGTCTTTCCAGCTTACTTCACATGTCACCCTTACTAAAGCCTTCCCTAGTAGCTGTCTTACCTAAAGTTCTGGCTCTGAATGTCTAAAGCCACCTTCAGAGCAAACATGAGCCACTCCAAACAATGTAGTTTATTAATAAATAATCAGCTCTTTCCTGTCTTGCAAGATGGCAGGAGTAAAAGGCTAAGAAGCCGGACACTAAGATGAAGAAACCCATAGCCAAAAAGGCTGATGCCAATGTCAAGGTGAAGAAGAAGGCTACTACTAAGGCTAAAAAGTCCAAGAAAGTGTCCCCCTCTGCAGATGAAACTGTACTGGTCTGAGGAATTGGCAGATACTCCCGGTCTGCTATGTATTCCAGAAAAGCCATGTACAAGAGGAAATATTCAGCTGCTAATTCCAAGGTTGAAAAGAAAAAAAAGAAGATTCTTGCAACTGTCACAAAACCAGTTGGTGGTGACAAGAACGGTGGTACCCAGGTGGTTAAGCTTCCAAAAAAATGCCTACATCCTACCCCACTGAAGATGCGCCTTGGAAGCTGCTGAGCCATGCTGAGCCAGACAGCATGGGCGAAGGCTGTGGTCCAGCATCACTCCAGGGACCGTCCTCATCATCCTCACTGGGCACCACAGAGGCGAGAGTGGTTTTCTTGCAGCAGCTGGGCAGTGGCTTACTACTTGTGACTGGACCTCTGTCCCTCAATCATATTCCTCTATGTAGAACACATCAGAAATTTATTATTGCCACCTCCACAAAAATTGATATCAGCAGGATAAAAATCCCCAAACCCCTCAACTGACGAGTACTTTAAGAAGAAGCTGCAGAAGCCCAGACACTAGGAGGGCAAAATCTTTAACATAGAAAAAGAGAAAAAAAGAGGTTACAGAGCAGCTCAAGGTTGATCAGAAAGCTGTGGACTCACAAATTTTACCCAAAATCAAAGCTATTCCTCAGCTCCAAGGCTACATGAGATCTCTTTTTGCTCTCACAAACGGAATTTATCCTCACAAAATAGCGTTCTAAACCAACAAGAGCCTAATTAAATCATTTATACATTTTTTAACAAGTACTTAGACTAATTCTATAAGCCACATTAAAAATAAGATTTGTTATTCATTATGTATTGGGTAGTCACTTAAACTCTCATTCTGTCAAGCAGGAATAATACATGAGTTTCAAGAGGTTATATAGTTATAAAAGGATTGTCACCTAAAACCTGCTCAGCATGTGCCATTTCTGTCCTCAAATCAGCCAATCACATTCTTTTATCTTATCAAGTGCCTTCTTGTACCATTATCATCATCAGGGTTAACACAAATGACTTATAGGAGACATTAGTGACCCATAAAGGTTAAGTCTCGTCAGAGTTTACAGTATTGTTCAGGAGAAAAAAAAAAAAACTATTAAAGGACAACATAGAAAAGTCTAAATCTAGAGAGATGCATTCCTTGTTGGCATTAAGAAGATCAAGTCCCTTTGTGTGACTTTGAAGCAAAAGCCTGGCAAACATTTGAATTAGGGAAAAAGTGACATGAGACAGAAAGAAATTATTCATTGTTAGGCCAATAGAAATCTATATCCTACTCAGAATTAAAAGACTACAAGCTGGGCGTAGTGGCTCAGGCCTGTAATCCTAGCTACTCAGGAGGCTTAGATCTGAGGATCAAGGTTCAAAGCCAGCCTGGGCACAAAAGGACCTGAGACTCTTAATTAATCTCTAGAAAATGGGAAATGGGGCTTGGCTCAGGGGTAGGGAAGAAGCCTTGAGCTGAAGAGCTCAGGGACAGTGCCCAGGCTAGGTTCAAGCCACATGACCCACCAAAAAAAAAAAAATCAACAGGGAACATATTTGTTAACTGACAACATGAAATTTCTCTAATTGAGATTAGGAAAACAAACCTCTGAGAATATACTATGTGAAAAAAATGTAACATTACCATCTTGAAATTATACTGACATTAGTTCTCAAAGGCTTTGAGATATCTTCATAACTACATGAAGTTAACACGACTAGAATTATTATATTTTTTTCATAGCAAAGGAAATTGCAACCCAGGGATATAAGGTGACCAGTTCAAGGTCACATTGCCCAGAAAGAGGAAGAGCTAGAACAGAACAGAAGTCTTTTGAATCCTGGAAGGTATCATTTTAAAATTGTTATTATACAAGTAGAAGTATCCTGATAAAACATAATCAGGGCTGGGAATGTAGCTTAGTGGTGGAGTACTTGTCTAGTATGCATGAAGCCCTGGGTTTAATTCCCAGGTACAGAAAATGGAGGAAGTGGTGCTGTGGCTCAAGTGGTAAAGCACTAGTTTTGAACACAAAGAGGCTTAGGGAAAGAGCCCAGGGCCTGAATTTAAGCCTCAGGATTGGCAAAACAAACAAAAATCAGAACCATACAGCTATACGAAAGGTAGACAAGGAAAAATACGTTAAAAAATTTTGTCAGAGTAATTTAGAATTGACCATTGAAGGTAAGTATATTTTCCATGGTGAAGAGACTAATACAATGGATGTACTGGGGATCAAAGAGACCATATCAAATCAACACATTTCCTTACCCTTACTCCTGGCTCCTGTAGGTTTTTAAAGCTCAATATTTTTTTTTTTTTGTACTGGGTTTGAACTTATAGCCTTTTGCTTGTCAGGAAGGCATTCTACCATTTGAGTCACAGCCCCAGGCCTTCAAGTTTAATCTTCAATATCTATACAGATAGGGGCCGGGAGTTTGGCCTAGTGGTAGAGTGCTTGCCTAGCATGCACGAAGACCCGGGTTCGATTCCTCGGTACCACATACATAGAAAAAAGCCGGAAGTGGTGCTGAAGCTCAAGTGGTAGAGCTCTAGCCTTGAGAAAGTCCAAGGACAGTGCTCAGGCCCTGAGCTCAAGCCCAGGACTGGCAAAAAAAAAAAAAATATCTATACAGATAATACTGTTACTGATCAGCCACACTGGTTTTTAAAACGAAGGCAATAGTGATATCTATGTTGCTCATAAAAAGGGGAAAATTGCTTTTGGTTTTTATTAGAATTCATAAATATAGGCACTAATATTTAAAGGGAAAAAACTACTATACCTGGGGCAGCTTGTAGTAGTGAAGAACAGCTCAAAGATCTTACAGCTGGAAGACAAAAAATACCATTCAATGTCCGTGTAAAATGCTTATCAATTTAATCTTTGAACCACAAAGAAAAATTGAACTTACAAAATTTGAGAGCCCATTTTGATGTACTAGGAAGGGTCTTAAAGGTGTAAGTCAAGATGGAAGCCATTATGAAACCTAAAAAGAGAAGAACAAATTGAATCCTGGATTACCTTATCAATTTGTAGCTTATGTGCAGTGCATGATCTCTGACAATCTCATGCATGAATATTATAAAATACCAAAAAAATGCTCAATTACCCTCTACCCTTCAAATAATAATATAGCTATACTGACTTTTCTTACTAACTCAGCCACTATAAGCATCAAATCCTCACATCCTATAAAATAGGCATGCTTATCACACCTTTTGTAAAAGATGAGGAAACTGAGCCATAGAGGGTTTGTATGACTCATTCAAAGACCTACTATTGGCAGGGCCATGATTTGAACCCAGGCAATTTAGCTCCAAAGTTTAAGCCAAAGAAGCAGACTGTATAACCTCCTCATTTTAAATGCTACGCTGTCTGTACACCAGGGAATGTTAAATACTTATGTGGGAAGGAGAAGAACCATGTCAGCAATTTAATTTTGACTGGTAATAGGGGGAAAAAACTGTAGTACTATACCTGAGACTTAAAGCAAATATATGGGTAGAGGATAGGAACAGACTGTTCACAGAAAAACAAAAACAAAAACACCCCACCAGCTTTTTTTGTTTTGTTGTTTTGTTTTGTTTTTTTTTTTTTGAGACAGGGTCTTGCTATGTAGCTGAGTCCGGCCTTGAACTCATAATCTACTTGCCTCAGCCTCTCTAGTACATGTATGTGCCACCATATGCAGCTCTAAGTGACTCTTAAATATACAAAAAAGATCTTCAATTCCAGTCATAAGAGAAATGCAAGTTAAACCACAGAAATATAACTGTCAAGTTGCAAAGACTCAAAGGTTTAAGATACACTGTATGAGCAAGAGTCACTCTCATGCCCTCTCAATGGTATGAACTAGTGCAATCTCTATGCATAGCAAATATGCATAATATTTGCAAAGTAATTATCTTTTTTTTTTTGCCAGTCCTGGGGCTTGAACTCAGAGCCTGAGCATTGTCCTTGGGCTTTCTCAAGGCTAGAGCTCTACCACTTGAGCCACAGTGCCATTTCCAGCTTTTTCTATGCACATAGAACCAAGGAATTGGACCCAGGTCTTTTGTGAATGCTAGGCAAGTACTCTACCACTAGGTCAAACTCCCAGCCCCAGAAAGCATTTCTTAGCTATATTATCAAGTGGGGGAAAGCAAAGTATGAAAAGTAAGCTATCCTCATTATAGAAGAAAAATCATGCAAATTTCCTATATCAGTAGAAAATAAACCCTAGACATACAGCAATACTAAAAATTGCTATTTGAGAGAAAGAAAACTAAGAACTAGGCAACAAAGGTGGAAAGACTTGTCACTGTGCATTTATATATGTGTGTGTCTGTGTGTATAATATAAATCTCAAAACATATTCTTAAAGGAAAAATAAAAAAAAAAAACCTCTGATTTTCAATGGCTGATCTCTATCTTGATCCCAGTTATCTTGGTATACACATTCTTTCTTGTATGATTGCCTCCACAGTAAAGCCTAGTTCGATTATTTAAACAAAAGAGTATGTCAGAAGTGATAGCATAGGCGGGGAGTTTGACCTAGTGGTAGAGTGCTTGCTTAGCATGCATGAAGACCTGGGTTCAATTCCTCAGTACCACATACATAGAAAAAGTAGGATGTGATGGCTCAAGTGGTAGAGCTCTAGCCTTGAGAAAGCCCAAGGACAACGCTCAGGCCCGGAGTTCAAGCCCCAGGACTGGCAAAAATAAATAAATAAATAAGTGTGGTGGCATAGTCTGAGATTAGGCTATCAAACAATACTGCAGTTTCTGTCTTGAGCTCTGTCAGATCATATTTGTGTGGAGCCAGCTGGCAGATCACAAGCCCCATGAAGAAGTTTATGTACCGAAAAACTGCCCCTTCCTGCCAACAGCCATATGACTGAACTTGGAAGCAGGATACTTTATTGCAGGTAAGCTTCAGATGACTATGTGCCAGCCAAAATACTGATGGCAACCTCCTGAGAAATTTCAACACCAGAAAACTCCAACTAAGTCATCTCAGATTCCTGAACCTCAGAAAATGTATGAGATGGCAAAAATATATTGCTTTAATAAGATGCTAAATTTGGGTATAATTTGATGCACAGAAATATGTAATATAAAATCTCTTAGGTCATTCTTTAGAGACTATTGGTGTAGTTCTATTTAAAATACATATATACATCAGTATCTTTTACAAACATACAAATGCATTAAAAAATCCAGAACACATAGCAAAATATCAACACTATTTACCAAACATGATAGAATTGGGAGTTGTACTTATTTTCTTTAGATATTTCTGTAGTTCATGCTCCCCCCAAAAAAGAAGTACTACAGAGTTCTTGGGCAATTAATAAAAAACGTAGTCTGAAAGGAGAGAGCCAACAATAATATGAGAGAGTTGATTTTACTGTCACTTGTTAAGCTTCAAAGGCATATGAAGTGTGGAAACACAATGATAGTAAGTTCAGGCTTAAGTAGCATGAAGAAGTATCTGGGAGGAGAGGAAGGCACAGGGACCGTATAGGAAATAAAAGAAGATGGAGAATCTCCAGGAGCTTATTATAACATGAAAACACAATGTCAAGGTTATGAGAATAGACTTTAAAGCCAAAGTCTAAATCCTGTCTCAATCCTAGCTGTATAACCTTAAACAAGTTATTTAACTTTTTTGTTCCAGGACCTTCAGTAAAACATAGATCAATACTACGTAGAGTTGAGAGGATTAAATACAGGTTCCTGTTACCTAGCAAATCAGGGTTTGCAAACTACAACCCAAGTGGCAGGCTAAGAATAGGTTTTTTATTTATATTTTCTCCCTCTCTCTCTTCCTCTCTGCTTCTCTCTCTCTCTCTCTCTCTCTCTCTCTCTCTCTCTCTCTCTCTCTCTCTCTCTCTCTCTCTTCTCTCTCTCTCTCTTCCTCCTTCCCTCCCTCCCTCTCCCCCCCTCTCAGTGTTACTTGGGGTATAATAATCCAGAGTCTTGCCCATACTTGGCAAAGGCTTTACCATTGGGTAAGGGCTCTACCACTGAGCAACACCCTTGCCACAATGTTAGCCTTTAAAGAATGGTAAAGAAAACAAAACAAAGAATATACAAGACATTAAAGTGGGGCCACAAAAGTGAAACAACCTAAATAAGGGCAGTGCACAATCAAGTGCACAAGAAAGAAACATACAGGGAGTAAGCAGACTTTGAACTGTAAATTATCTTACAAGGTCAAGAATCTTTTTTTGAAATTTTTGTGTAAAGTATTTCAGCCAATGTAGAACTCACTATTAGACTTGAGTTCCAAAACAGAAAGTTCTCACCACTCTTTCCGTATTTCTCACTTCAGTCTAATTGCCTGCCATTTCGTGTGTGTGTGTGTGGCATTTCTCTTGCAGGTAGTAAACTTGATGTGTACAGCAAGTCAGATTTATATCTGAATCCTTGCTGAGCCATAGACAAGAAAATGTGTAAAACAATGTGAAGGTGCCCATGGAAGAGAATGGTTCCCCCTCATTTTCTTCGGAAACCATGAAATTTATATCTAAATCCTTCCTGTGCCACAGACAAGAAAACGATGCAAAGTGCCCGAGAGAACATTACTTTCTTCTGAAACCACTTTATTTGGAGTCCATCTTTCCAGCCACAAAAACAGCTATCATTCAATGCACAGCTCAGGATCAGATGTAAACCCAGGTTCTAGATCTAAGTCTACCACACACCACCCACTGGAAAAGGCCCTCGTTCGGCGGCTCGCCTCATTCTTCCTCGATAACGGGAGGTGAACGACTCTTCGGTCCGAAAGCGTCCCTACCGGATCACGACACCAGGCGCAGCCGTGCCTCGGCTTCTTCCTCGCCCGAGTCCCAACTGTTACAGCAGAAACCAGGGTGGACTTGTGGCGCTCTCAATGTCGACGGCCACAAGGCTCGGCACAGGGGAAACCACAAACACCCCTAACACCGCCAAGAGTGTTAGACACCCACGCCGACTGTTCGCTAACCTGAAGTGATAAGTTAGGACAGGTGACACCGCGGCTCTGGGCCACAGCTGGAACACGCAGGCCTCAGCCCCCAAACTGCGACCCTCCCAGGGAAGAGAAGTGGTCGCCGGCACCGGCGCAGCGAGGTGGGAAGGAAGTGGGATCTCCTGAAGGAAAGGCCTGCGTGGAAACCCCACTGCACCCACCTTTTTCACCTCAGGTCGTGGGTGCACAGAACCGACTCCCTCGAAGGTCCCGTCCGGAGTGACAAGACGCCCCCAGCAAGGGGCGGGTCCTGTCCAGAAAGGACCCCCTCAGCCCCGCCCACGGGCGCAGGTGGCCTCTCCGGCTGTCCGTTGCCCGCCTGACTAGAAAATGAAGCGCTCCGTCCCCTCCTCGACGGGCCTCGGCTCCCCGGGGGAGAAAGTCTCTTTTTGACCGCTTTAGATAGGAGCGACGAGTGAGGGTCAAAGGGCCGGCGACAATTCAACGGCTGGGTTTTAGTCAGGCAATGCGTCGGGCACCTGGCCGTCCAGGTTGGGGAAGGCAAAGTCCTCGCCCCGGTCGCCGCCGCAGTTAGAAGCGCTCTCTACTTTCGTCCTCGCCTGCAAGATGGTTGCCTCCCGGGCTATTGGCAGCCTTAGCCGCTTCCCTGCCTTCAAGATCCTCCGCTCCCGAGGTGAGCCTGGTTTGAAGGCATCTGAACTCTCTTGTCAGAACCAGGCAGACGTGGGACGGCCGGAAGCAGCGTCGCTCCCGCGGTGGCCTGACGCAGTCGGGTCCAGGGACCCTTTAGTGGGGGGATAACTAAACTGGGCCCCCATGTTTCCTGTGACCTCGCTTAGGGACTGTCCGCTTCTCTCACACGGTGCCCAGTCCGGCGCTCCTCACGTTTGAGTCCTTCACTTGGCGAGGGTGTCGTCGCTCTGGTGCGTTCCAGACCCTTCCTTGACGGTGGCCTTGCGCCTGACCCTGCCAGACTTCAGGGCACTTTGCTGGCGACCACAGCTGTCCCACAGCTCGTGAGGAGACGTCCACCAGCCTAGGGGAACCCGCCACTCCCTGTGTGCCCTGGCTGAGCCGTTTTTGCACTTCAGTTAGGGAGCTCAGCTTGGCGGTGCTAACAGTCAGTATAGAATATTGAAATGACAAGTCCTCCAGCTTGCTGGAAGAGACTTGAAACATACGCAGAAACCTGTATGTCAAGGAATAAAATGTTCGTTCTTAAGCACGGTATCCAATTCCCAGTCAGCCCGTATTCGCTCTTTTGTCCGTTGCCTCTTCGAACTGGCAGTGAAAGGGTAAAAGGGTGATGGGTGTGGAAAACAGCATTTTCCTTCCATACCAAATCTGTAAGGTCAAATGTGATTTTTTTTATTATTGCATGATGCATTTAATAACAATGCAATTAGGAATTTTAATTTGTGAGATGAATTCTGTCTTCCTCCTCCTGAAAAAAGTGGGTTGGAATGTTATACTAATCATAATATAACTACATTACAGAAAGGATTAAGAAAAAGGAATTCTCAGTTTGGTATAGTGGTGGAATGCTTGCCTAGCGTGCATGAAGACCCAGGTTCGATCCATGGTACCACCTACATTAAAAAAAAAAAAAAGCCAGAAGTGGTGCAGTGGCTCAAGTGGTAGAGCTCTAGCCTTGAGAAAGCCCAAGAACAGTGCCCAGGTCCTGAGTTCAAGCCCCAGGTCTGACCAAAAGAAAAAAAGAAAAAGGAATTCTCTGGTGAGGATGTGTCTTAGAGGTAGAGCACTTACCTCACATACACAAGGCCCTGGGGTTCAATCCCTGGCACCACCTAAGCAACCTATTTAGCAATAAAAGATTAGTATATAGATTATTAAAAAAAATCTTTTACTGCCTTTATATGCCTTCCCTTAGCATTTGGTTGTTTCCTTGCTGTTTATCTTTCTTCCTATTTTCCATATTTGTTATTTAATATTTCTGAAAACTCATGTATGTCTGCATTTGTCCCTGCCATAGGTAGTGAGGCATTTTTGGTAAGGTATTTACTGTCAGCCCGTGTAACACTGAAGTGATACTCAGGTCACATGTTTCCTAGTCAGTAACTATTTGTGTGACTTGGGATAAATATCTTAATCTAAATGGGATTGAGTCCTCATCTGTAAAATGAATGAGACTGGACTTTATTCACCATGAGCATGGCAGAGCAATAGAATGTGAAGCCTTAATTCTGGGTTTAAAACAGACCCTGTCTAGGCAGGGAATTTGGCCTAGTGGTAGAGTGCTTGCCTAGCATGCATAAAGACCCCAGTTCAATACTGGGTACCACATACGTAGAAAAAAAGCCAGAAGTGGTGCTGAGGCTCAAGTGGTAGATCTCTATCCTTGAGAAAGTCCAAGGACAGTTCTCAGGCCCTGAGCTCAAGCCCAGGACTGGCAAAAAAAAAAAAAATCCCTGTCTTATACCTTCTGGTGGCAGTGTGTTTTAGTAGGTATTTTCTCATTTGTAATATAGAGAATATTTTTTGTGGGGTTTAAAGAGGGTATATCTTGAATAAAAGTTTGTAGGAGTGTCATCAATATTAACTCTTGCCAGCTGTTGATGCTCATGCCTATAATCCTAGCTAATCAGGAGGCTGAGATCTGGATCACAGTTCAAAGCCAACCCCAGGCACAAAAGACCATGAGACTCTTATCTCCAAATAAGTACCAGAAAACCAGAAGTGGCACTGTGGCTTAAGTGACAGCACTAGCCTTAAGCTGAAGAGCTCAGGGATAGTGCCCAGGCCCAGTGTTCCAAGTACCATGACCAACAACAACAACAAAAAAAAATTAACTCTTCTCAGCCCTGAAGAATAATGATTTTATATAATTGAGAATTTTGTGATTTGTCCAGTTTATATTTGTAAGTAAAAAGCCTACTGCTGATTTATTTCTGTATAGAATATATATATTGACTACATATTTTGCATTATTTTCACTAATGAGAATATATCATTACAGTCACTGCTTATTTTAGTAGAAATCTATAAGCTTTGAAAAGACATACATAAAAGTGGTTATGAAATGATCTTCACACCTGGATTACCATTTTTACTTGAGAGATGGAGCTTTTACTATGAAAGTCTATTCCAAAGCACTGCCGAATGAAACTAAAAGTTTTTGAGAAATTACTATATTTTCTTAAAATTGACATGTAATTCCTTTAACACTTACCTGCTCTACAAGTACAATAATTACAAATATAGTAATGAAAAATGTATTTATTTTTGTTGGCTATGGGGCTTTAGCTGAAGCCTGGGGACAGATGTAAGGTTTACCGAAAAGAGACCACAATGTGGTTCAGGCAGAAAAGAATTTATTTGGGAGAACCAAACTGCTAAGCTGCACTCTAGAATAGGGTGTAGCATGTAGCTTTCCTGTCCAGGCTGGCTTTGAGTCATGATCCTCAGACCTTAGCGAGGATTACAGGTATAAGCTGTAGCTAGTACCAGTACCATTATTACCAGTACCCAGCTAATAATGAAAACAAGATTAAAATCAAATGTTATAATGTATCTATTTAGCAAATTCCAGATCAATCCTTACTACTGCCAAATAAGTAAATATCACAGCTTGACCATAGTATCTCTCTATTCCCATTCCTCCTAAATATAATGTCCTCGCCTAGGAAGTGGCGCAGTAACTTCTCAGGAAATAAATTAAAGGCAAATACTTCGGTGGTGATGTAGTATTTTTTAATTTGACTATTCACTTCCTAATCCCATCCCTTCTCCCAGGTTCACTTTTGAGAAAAACTGTTTATTGCTTCAATCAAAATAACATTTTCAAATTTGAAATGTGTGTTGACATAACCCAGCTCTTTGCACCGACTGTGGCTTTATAGATAACCTCTTGAGTATGAAGATGATTGGAAAGTAGGACAAAGGTTTCTCTTGCTGGCATAGTATATATGTAGGCTAAAGTTCACGCTGCCACTGGAGAATAAGCTCTCTGGTGAAGCACTGCTAAAGATGGATTCCAAAAGCAAAGTTACCTTGTACTTTGACTTGATCTAGTTGACTGTGGTTTGGAGTTATTTTATGTTTGCACAGTTACTGATTTCTGTCTCTTTTTATCTCTGTTGATTCAGAAGAGGCTTTGTCTAGGTATGTGTGGGTGTATTTAAAGCAAAGATAGGCTAATAGGCATGAGTTAAACTGACTACAATGCTAAAACTAGTATAGACTAATGAACATCAATCTTTAAGTAGCAAGTACTTAATGTAACCCAGCCAGGTATAGTGGCACATGACTGTGCTTGCAGCACCTGGCAAGTAATCTCAACGGAGGCTCCCAAACTCAGAGGCTGAGGGATTGGAGGGTCAAGTTTAAGGCACAGCCTCAGCTACATGAGATGCTCTGTCTCACAACAAATAAAATTACAATCCATGTTTGCTCTTCTTTTTTTCCTTAAGCATTTAACATATTTATTTTTCTTATCTAACTCATCCTTCCTAACATTTATTTTCACTCTATTCCCACTATAATATACTTTATCCTGATCTAGTTAAAAGTATATGCCCTATTGAATGCCAGTAGCTCACATCTGTAATCCTAGCTACTCAGAAAGTTGAGATCTGAGGACTGATGTTCAAAGCCAGTCAAAGCAGGAAAGTCCATGTGACTTTGAACTCCAATTAATCACTAAAAAGCCAGACATGCTTACACCTGTAATCCTAGCTACTCAGGAAGATGATATTTGAGAATCAAGGTTCAAAGCCAGCCCAGGCATAAAAGTACCTGAGCCTCTTATCTCCAGTTAACCTCTAGAAGAGGGAAGTGGGGCTTGGCTCAAGGGTAGGGTGGTAGCCTTGAGCTGAAGAGCTCAGGAACAGCACCCAGGCGAGTTCAAGCCCCATGACCCACCTGGAAAAAAAAAAGCCAGATATGGAGCTGGGGTTCAAGTGGTAGAGCACTAGGCTTTAGCACAAAAAATCAGGGACAGCACCCCAGCCCTGAGACCAGTACATACACACACAATATATGCCCCATCATTTCCTTTCCACTAGAATTTCCACTTTATAAATTCACATGTGTTTGTGTGTATATGTATGTTGATAAGAAGGTTTAACTCAGAGCTTCATGCAGTTTCTTAGCTTTTTTTTTCACATAGATTGGTGCTTTACCACTTGACCTTTTGGTCAAATGGAGATAAGAGTCTCATATTGGTCTGCCTGGCTGTCTTTCAACCTCAGTAATGGGTTAGAATGCTCTCCAACGTCACCTGATGAGCAAAGTAGTTGTGGTCATATTGAGTTGGTCTCTAGGTTCCCCCCTTCTTTTTCCTTTGTATTGCTGGGGATCAAAGCAAGAGCCTCAAGTATGCTAGGCCGGCAGTTTGTCCTTGTGTTAGGTCCCAGCCCTCTGCTGATCTTTATATTGTCATGATGGAGTAAACTAGTAAAATAATTAGGAGAAAGGAGAAAGGTTTTAACATCCAGAGAATAGAAATATGCTTATGGGGTACAGGATAGATGTTTTTTTAGTTAGAAATAATTAAAATAGAAAAAAGTATTATGTTTTATTTATAGTACCCACTGAGATCCCTTGTATAATTCCAGAAATCCATCCTTCCAGAAAAACACAGGAGATGTGTTTGGAAAACATATTTGGGACATATTGGGAAGTATTATTATAGATTACTTACTGTTGACTGTACTAGTTTCCTATTATTGCTATAACAAATGACTATAAATTTAGGGTTTGAAACAAATATTTAACTTGTGACAGAGGATAGAAATCCAAAATATGTTTTGTCTCAGTAAGCTAACATCCGAGATATATGTAGCTGTGTTCACTTTAGATGTCTAAGGGAAAATGCATTGTCTTAACTTTTTCTAACTTTTAGAGGCTGTCCATCTTCTTGACTTGTTGCTCATTTACTTCTGTCTTCAGCAGCTTGGGCCAGGTTATTCCTCTAATTCTCTGATTCCTTTTGCCTCTTTTTGCCCCTCTTGTTATTACATTGAGCCCACTTGGATAATCCATGATACTCTTCCTCTAATAAGGTCAACTGATTACAGCCTTAATTTCATTTGCAACATTAGTCTTTTACTCTGTGGCCTAACGTATTCACAGGTCCTATCTTTAGGGGACCATTCCTCTACCTACCTTGTTTAATATCCGAGTAATCATATGACTGATCATTAAATTGGGAAATATGTAGGAAAAGTGACAATAATGTTCTAAAGCACAATATTTTCATTTGGGAACTTACTGTAAATTTCACCTGTGCTATGTCTAACAGATATTACAAAACTTCTGTTTTACAAGACAATTAATTTTGGCATTCTCTTTTCGTATAGGTTGCATTTGCCGTAATTTTACAGGGTCTTCTGCTTTGCTAAGTAAGTTTCTTTCTTGTTGATAATCTGACATTGCTTCTTAGATTGATTTCATAATAAACTTTTTTTAATAAATAAATTTCCTTCCTTTTTAGCCAGAACCCATGTTAATTATGGAATCAAAGGGGATGTGGCAGTTATTCGGATTAACTCACCCAATTCAAAGGTACCTAACTTAAGTTTGTGCAGCTTATTTCTATAATATTTATGACTTCAGTCCTGAATGAGAAAGAAACCCAACCATGTGATGGTAATCCTATAACATGAATTTATTATTTTGATAGAATAGTTTGACAGATTGCCCAGTGAAAGCATTTTTCTGAAGCAAAGTAAGAATTGTGTAAGAATTCCTTTATATTGACTGTGTCAGATTAATATCACAAATTAAAAAGACTATCCTGTTACAATGTAAATTAAGGTGGTGATTTATTAGATAAAAACTAAGTATAAACTTTATTAATTTATTTTTGTTGGTTGTGGGGCTTGAACTCTGGGCCTTGGTGCTGTCCCTGAGGCTATCACTCTACCCCTTGAGGCACTGCGCCTCTTCCACTTTTCTAGTGGTTAGTGGGAGATAAAGTCTCACAGACTTTAGTAGTACCCGGTGGCTTTGAACCTCAATCTTCAGATCTCAGCTTTCTGAGTAGCTAGGATTACAGGCGTGAGCCACCGTCTCCTTGCATAAACTTTTTTATTTTTTTTTAAATTGAGACTCAGAGTTGGTTGACATAAACAGTACCTAGATGAAAACAGCTGACAATTAATCACAGCTTAATGGCCAGAAAAGTTATTCCCATCCCCAGGGTACATCTTAGCATCTAGTATCCAATGAATCAAGTTAATATGCTTTTTCACATTAACCTCAAGTAAAAATGATGCGTGCCATTGGAACAAAGAGAAGTTTTTGTTTTGTTTTGTTTTTTGCTAGTCCTGGGGCTTAATAAACCCAGGGCCTGGCCGCTGTCCCTGAGCTTCTTTTTGTCCAAGGCTAGCACTCTATCACTTGATTCCAGCTTTTTCTGTGTATGTGGTACTAAGGAATAGAACTCAAGGGTGTCATGCATGCTAGGCAAGCACACTACCACTAAACCACATTCCCAGCCCAAGAAGTTTCAATGCTATGAAAAACTATAATGAGGAAAAGAATCATCATACCTAGCCCAAACACAGAGATAACCAGTTTCGATTATTCATCAAGTGAAAGTCAGACTAGGTTTCTAATTTTAATTTCTTTTTTCCCTTTTTTTTTTTTTGGTTTTAGTTTTAGGTTTTTTTTTTTTTTTATTATTATTTTGGGGCTTGAACTCAAGGCCTGGATGCTGTCCCTGAGCTTTTTTGCTCTTGCTAGCACTCAACCTCTTGAGCCAGAGCTCTACTTCTAGTTTTCTGATGGCTAATTGGAGATAAGAGTATCATGGCCTTTCCTTCCCAGACTGGCTTTGAACCACAGTCATCAGATCTCAGCCTCCTGAGTAGCTAGGATTACAGGTCTGAGCCACAAGTGCCTGGCTTCATTATGTTGTTTTCTGGGTTTTTTTTTTTTTTCCCATGTCACTGATTGTAGACTTACTTATACCCTATATATGATGCAAACTCTGAGGAATGTGACTTGAATTTCCTTGTTGAATAGACACTTTGGGGTTTTATGTAGTCCAACCTGAGCTTGAGTTTACTGTCTTCTTGCTTTCATATCCCAAATACTTCGGATCCCAAGTGCATGTTACCAAACCTATTTTTTAAAAAGAAGGCAGTAATAAAAGTTGGCCAAAGCTACCTGACCAGAAAATCACTAGATTTGGGGTTTTGTTGTTGTTCTTGTTTATTTTTTCTTGCCTTTTCTTTCTTCTAGTGTATGTCTGCTAGATCAACATCATTCCCATAATCAGAATAGCATTTGATGTTGATAATGTACATTTGATTTCACTTTCAACCTCTAGATTTATCTATCCCTTTCCCCCATGCAGGTAAATACACTGAATCAAGAAGTACAATCAGAATTCCAAGAAGTAATGAATGAAATCTGGAGTAATGACCAAATCAGAAGTGCTGTCCTCATGTCATCAAAGCCAGGCTGCTTTGTTGCAGGTGCTGACATTAAGTAAGTTTTAGGAATCATAAGATGGTCTTATATCTTGACTGAGAATGTGCTTCTTAGGCCTAGCCACTACTCCTTTGAAAAGAAGTAGAAGTCAGCTCTCTCAAAGTTTGTCTTCAAAAGTTAGTTTCGACTTTCTTTGCTATCCATCTGCCAGCAGGTGGGCTGGCACAAAGAAAGATGCTGTCTTAAAAATTCTAAATAAATGAATGAAAAATAAAATTAGGATAGGGAAGGGGGGAAAACCAAGATGGGGGTGGTGGGGGTAGAGGGGAGGGTAATGGGGACCAAGACATGTGAAAAGGTATCAATATATGTGAATTAATGTACCTTCTATCTGGCAAATATCATATAACCCTTTAATTAATTACAATAAAAAAGGAAAGATTAAATATGACAATAAAATTTGTTTCTTTTTAAAAAAAAATTAGACAACAAGGATAAACTACAAAAACAATGACAAAAACATTAGTTTTCTGTTTTCAGGACATGGCATTTCTTGATTGTAAATCATTGCATGGTATCCTTTTGTAAGTGAGTGCCACTGGCTTTCAGATTGATTTAATTCAAGATGTTTATTTACATTAATCAGTTATTTCAGTTTTTCTGCATTCTGCCCCTTCTTACCTTCTTCAGGTGAGATGATTTGCAGGATCAAACCCAAAAGGCAGAGGTAGAAAATTTTTAGAAATTAGGGACCGAGAGTTTGGCCTAGTGGTAGAGGGCTTGCCTAGCATGCACAAAGACCGAGTTCGATTCTTCGGTACCGCATACATAGAAAAAAGTCAGAAGTGGTGCTATGGCTCAAGTGGTAGAGCTCTAGCCTTAAGAAAACCCAAGGACAGTGCTTAGGCCCTGAGCCCAAGCCCAGCACTGGCAAAAAAAAAATTTTTTTTGAAGTGTTTTGGTGTTGTAGATAGAATAAAGCTGATGAAATAAGAATCATGGTAAATATAGCCATTCCTTAAGGAACTTTCAAACAATTGTTAAAAGGAATTTTTGGAGCTGGGTACGGTGGCTCATGCTTGTAATTCTAACTACTCAGAAAAGCCTATGACACACTATCGCCAATGAATCAACAAATAGCTGGAAGCAGAGCTCAAGTGGTAGAGTGCTAGCCTTGAGCAAAAAAGCTCAGGGACATTTAGGCCCTGAGTTCAAACGTCAGAAGCAGCATACACACACACACACACACACACACACACACACACACACACACACACACACACACACACACACACACACACAAAGTAGGAAAAGGAGGTTATTTTTCAGGTGGTAGAATAGCAGCCTTGAACAAAAAAACTAAGGGGCAGCCAGGTGCTGGTGGCTAATTGCTATAATCCTAGCTACTTGGGCACAAAGTTCCATGAGACTCTTTATTTATTTATTTATTTATTTTTTGCCAGTCCTGGGCTTGAGCGCAGGGCCTGAGCACTGTCCTTGGACTTTCTCAAGGCTAGAGCTCTACCACTTGAGCCTCAGCACCACTTCGGGCTTTTTTCTATGTATGTGGTACCGAGGAATCGAACCCGGGTCTTTATTCATGCCAGGCAAGCACTTTAACCACTAGGCCAAACTCCCGGCCCTCCATGAGACTCTTATCTCCAATTAACCACCAGAAAACCGGAAGTGGCACTGTGGCTCAAGTGGTAGAGTGCTAGCCTTGAGCTGAAGAGCTCAGGGACAGTGCCCAAACCCAGAGCCAGGGGGGAAAAAAAAACAACAACAAAAAAAAACCCTAAAGGACAGCACTCAAGTCTTATATTCAAACACATACACATACACACACACGAAGGAAGATATGCACACAAAATAAAAGGATGAGAAGGATGAGATTAGCTAGACTATATTATTAATGTGTGAAAATGTAACAGTAAACCCCCCCTCCCATATAACTAATGCAAACTTATTAAAAAAGTAATGCAATGATTTTATATGTATAGTATATACATAGTCATTTATTTAAACTGTATTAGTTATTTTCCCGGGGCTTGAATTCAGTGTCTAGGCGTTGTCTCTGAGGTTTTCTTAATAGCTGAAGACTAGAGCTTTAGCACTTGAACCACAGCTCTTTTTCTGGTATTTTTGGTGATTAATTGAAGATAAGAGTCGACAGACTTTCCTGCCCAGGCTGGCCTCAAACTGTGAGCCTCAGATTTTCCACCTCCTGAGTAGCTACGATTGCAAGATGAAACAACCAGTGTCCAGCTTTAAGCATAAAATATTCCACAACTTTTTTTTTTCAAGTTAACATGTTTTTTGGGTCTCACACATTGTGAATCTAATCATTTTGTCATATTACCTATCCATTTCCCTTCTGACATTAGCTTATTTCAAATTCTTCACAATTTTAAACTGCATGGTACTGAACATGCTTGCTCACATTTCCTTATGAACAAGATGGTATGGATTTCTTAATTAATTAACTAATTTCCCAGTTCTGGGGCTTGAACTCAGGGCCTGGGCACTGTCCTTGGACACATTTTGCTGAAGGCTAGCTCCCTGCCACTTGAGCCACAGTACCACTTTCAGCTTTTTCTGAGTATATCGTACTGAGGAATAGAACCCAGGGCTTCATGCATGCTAGGCAAGCACTCTACCACTAGGCTATGCTCTGAATTTCTTTAGCATATGTGCTTAGGATACATGTATGACATGATCGTATGTGTTATTTTCAATTTTGTTAAATGCTGCCAAATTGTTCTCCATAGCAGCTATACTAATTGTTATTCTCATTTCCAAATTACTTGTTGTCACATACTTCCCAACTTTTATGTGTTTGATGATTTGATGAGTTAAAAAATAAAATAGGCATCTCATTGTTAGTTAAATTCATAGTTTTTCAAAAAATTCTTTTTTTTTTTTTTTGGTCGGTCATGGGACTTGAACTCTGGGCCTGGGGACTGTCCCTGAGCTTTTTCTGCATAAGACTAGAACTCTACCACTCAGTAACAGTTCCACTTCTGGCTTTTTGGGCTCTTAATTGGAGATTAGAGTCTCATGAACTTTCCTCCCCAGGCTAGCTTTGAATCCTCAGATCTTCAGATCTCAGCTTCCTTAGTAGCTAGGATTATAGGCGTGAACCACCAGGGCCTGGCTTGTTTAAACATTTTAGATGCTTTTGAACAAATTGGTTATTTTTTCCCCTATCATTTTGATTACTATTAAATCTGACTGCTATTTGCTAGTAAAAATATGTAGCTGATATTATATATAGAATTTTGTAGTCTAATTTGTTATAGAACAAAAATATATTGTATAGCATGTTTTGTTTTGTTTTATGTATACATAAGATTTGCTTCCAAATATTGTTATATCATGGTTAAGTGTATGGTAAAGCAATAAACAAAGTACACTGATTTCATCTGGCCTTTTCTCTTCTTTGCTTTTTGGCTGCTACAGCATGTTAGCCGCTTGTAAGACCCCTCAGGAAGCAACACGGATATCACAGGCAGGACAGAAAATGTTTGAGAAACTTGAAAAGTCCTCAAAACCTATCGTGGCTGCCATCAATGGGTCCTGCTTGGGAGGAGGACTGGAGGTACAAATGCCTTCTCAGCACTCAAGTTTTCCTCTCCGCTATCAAGCTTTTATTCTTACTTTGTGTGGTACAGAGCAAATGAACCAAGATGGAACTGAATCTGTAAGGTCGTTTCAGTTCAGGTCATTTCAGTTCTAAACGATTGAGAAGTGCAGTCCTCACATGTTCTTACATTTGATTGGAGCTCACAAAATGTAACATATGTGTTTTAAATGGTTTTTCCTTGTTACTCAGGAGGATCAGATCAGATCTGATCACAGTTAGGAGCCAGCCTGGGCTGGAAAGTCTGTGAGATTTTTATCTTCAGTTAACCACTAGAAAACCAGAAGTAGCACTGTGGCTCAAAGTGGTAGAGCCCTAGCCTTAAGCAAAGAGCTCAGGGCCATTGCCCAGACCCGGAGTTCAAACTCTATGGCTAACAGAAAAACAAGGATTGTCTCTACTAGAAGATGCAGAACTTCTTAACCTGGGATCCATAAGTGTGTGTGGTGGTGGTTTGTTTGTTGTTGTTTTTTCTGAAACAAAGTCTTGATGTTGATATGTTGCATAGGCTAAGCTTCTTTTTTTTTTTTTTTTGCCAGTTACAACCTTGAGCTCAGAGTCTGAGCACTGTCCTTGGGCTTGCTGAAAGCTAGAGCTCTACAACCTGAGCCACAGCACCACTTCCAGTTTTTTCTATGAATGTAATACCTAGGAATTAAACACGGGTCTTTGTGCTTGCTAAACAAGCACTCTACTACTAGGCCAAACTCCAGCCCCTAGGCTAGGCTTTAATTTACAATCTTCCTGCTTCAGCCTTCCAAGTAGTTAGGCATTCACCACTTTACCTATCTTAAAATTATGATAGTTTTGTTGTATTTTTGTTTTATGTGATGAGAGTATTAGTATGTTTCTCCAAATGTTCTTGAAATCAAAGGCTCATGCTATTCTCTTGTTTCAGCATTCCACATAACTAGGATTACAAGACTCTAGTCCTACAACTGGCTTTCATTCTTCTATCAAAAACTTCTATACAACAGATTTTTAAGGATACTGGCACTCCAAAAAGTTTAATAGATGAGGGGAAATTTTTTAAAAGGTTGAAATGTAAACTATAAAAAATATCAAATGCCAGTCTAAGGAATTTCAGTATATGTTTTGGATACTTTCCTGTTTTATAAATAATCTTCATATGTTCTCACAGGTCCTAAGATGTGATGAAGTTACATATTCTTTCTTTCTTCTTTGTGCCAGTTCTGAGTCTTGAACTCAGGGCTTGGGCACTGCCCCTGAAATTTTTTGCTTAAGGCTAGCACTTTGCCAGTTTGAACCACAGTTCTACTGTGGCTTTTTACTGATTAGTTGAAAATTAGAGTTTCATAGGCTTTCCTGCCCAGGCTGACTTTGACTTGCAACCTTGATCCTCAGATCTCTTGTAGCTAGGACTCTAGGCATGAGCCTTTGAGGCCTGGCTTACAGTTACATTTTCTTTTTTCTTTCCTTCTTTTTTTTTTTTTTTTTTCTTTTTTCCAGTCCTGAAGCTTGAACTCAGGGTTTGAGCTCTGTCCTTGGATACTTTTTGCTGAAGGCTAGCGCTCTGCCACTTGAGCTACAGCGCCACTTCTGGCTTTTTCTGTGTATGTGGTGCTGAGGAATCGAACCCAGGGCTTCATGTATGCAAGACGAGCACTCTACATTAGGCTATGCGCCTAACCCCTAAAGTTACATTTTCTAACATTCCAATTCTCTTTCATTTGTTTGAAGCTTGCCATTGCTTGCCAGTACAGAATAGCAACAAAAGACAGAAAAACGGTACTAGGTGTTCCTGAAGTCTTGCTGGGCATCTTACCAGGAGCAGGAGGAACCCAAAGGCTCCCCAGAATGGTGAGTTAAGTTCACCCAACCCTGTGAACCTAGACCCTAAATACGTAAATGTCTTTTTAAATGTGTTTCATCTTGTGCAAATCAACTACTAGACACATCCATTATAAAGTTGGGAAAACAAATAGATTGTGAGCATGTGCAATCAATTACAACTTTTTATTTCTGGTATTTAATTATTTTTCAGTTTCACAAAATTTCTGATCAGGGTCCCTTTTTAGTCTCCAAAAAAGTATAATGTAATATATATGTCTTGATTTTCTAGAGCTTTTAGTTTATTTTCTATACGGTTCAATATTAAAAGCTCATAGTTCATCTTAAATAAGAGGCAGACCTCTTCTTTCATTGCCTGCTTTGGACCACCTCCTTGTTGTACTCTACAGAAGCAACAAAAGCTTCTGACTTTCAGATTCATACGGGGAAAAGGAGAGTTGGACTTGGAAACTGCAGAGTGATTTTGACACCAAATGTTAGGATCGCATTTAGTGATCATAGCTTCTGGCCGTGAAGTCAAGACTCAGAAGAAATATTCTGCAGGAAGATGACTAGTATACATCACACACACACACGCACACACACACACACACACACACACACACACACACAGGAAGATTTACTCTCCTTTAGTAATAAATAGTATACATTTCCTCATACAAGTGACAAAAAGATTTCTTTTAGCAAGAATAAGCATATATGTGTATTGAAAATACATGCTGTTTATTTTTTAGCTTTCATTGGAAGTTCAATATTGCTGGAAGTTATTTTTCTAGTATATACTTCATAAACTAAGGTCCATTTTTGTTGAACCTAAACTTTTTTTTTTTTTTTTGCACCAGTCCTGGGCTTGAGCTCAGGGCCTGAGCACTGTCCTTGGACTTTCTCAAGGCTAGAGCTCTACCACTTGAGCCTCAGCACCACTTCTGGCTTTTTTCTATGTATGTGGTACCGAGGAATCGAACTCAGGTCTTCATGCATGCTAGGCAAGCACTTTAACCACTAGGCCAAACTCCCGGCCCCTTGAACCTAAACTTCTAAAGACTATCAAAATGCTTAGTCTCCACTAATTATTTTGTAAATAATAGAACAACAAGTTTAGAATGATACAGTGCTCAATATTAATTAACATGAGATTAATTCCCACCTTATTAATTCTGTAAGATAGAACTTCTTCTATACAGTAATTCAGGGAGATTGAAACAAAAATGTCTCTATCTGTTCTTTTAAATTCAATCTGGGTATTAAAACTCTAACTGTGATCCTTACTTTTTGGCCGTATTCTTTACCCTAATTATATATTAGGTGGGAATACCTGCTGCTTTTGACATGATGTTGACTGGCAGGAACATTCGTGCAGATAGAGCAAAGAAAATGGGATTGGTGGACCAATTGGTGGAGCCCTTGGGTAAGTGTTAGCAATGTTGTAGAGTTGATCCTTTATGACATTACTTCTTTTCTTTCCTTTTTTTTTTTTTGCTAGTCCTAAAGCTTTAACTCGGGGCCTGGGCACTGTCCTTGAGCTTCTAAAGGCTAGTACTCTATCTTGCTTACCTAACAATCCAACTGTCCTGCATACAACCAAAACCCCACCAGTCATCTCCAGTAGTATGTGAATGCTATAATAGAGTAAGCTATTATTGATATATCTTACATTAGGAAATAAGAGCTCTTTTAAAGAAAATACAAGTATTTGGCCAATTACCTACAGACATTCATAACAATGGGAAGTAGTGCAGTGTAACCATGGCGATGCTTATGTCTATCTAGAGGTCAGTTGATAGAAGGCTGAGCTATAAAATGTCAGAATAGCTGATTAAAGCAAAAAGTCAAATGAAAATAACAGTGAAATCTCCGTCCACTTACTTCCATACTTTTTTTTTCCTATCAGTCATGGGACTTGAACTCTGGGCCTGGGCGCTGTCCCTCTCCAGCTCAAGGCTAGCACGCTCTACTCCTTGAGCCACAGTGCCACTTCTGGTTTTCTGGTGGCTAATTTGAGATAAGATTCTCATGGTATTTTCTGCCTGGGCTGGCTTTGAACCATTATCCTCAGATCTCAGCCTTCTGAATAGCTAGGATTACAGGCATGAGCCACCTGCGCCCAGCTCACACCAACTCTTTTCTATTCCATTCTTCTCTCAGGAGGAGGATCTGGTAGATTAGTACATGAGTGGAGGGGGGCAGGATCACACTGGTGAGGGACCTTGGGAAAAGAGGTTGCTGCAGTTGTATAGACCCTAGGGGGAAGGTGAACTGGGAGTAGGGAAAAAGTCTTCTTAAGGTTTCCCCTTCCTCCTTTGATAAGGCCACCTCTGGAGAGACCTAGGAGTCAAAGTGCCTAGGCTAGGAGTAGAACTATGTGTGGGAATACAACCAGCCCAAGAGACCTCTGTCCTTGGCTGTATCTCCCCAAGGGACTGCAATGTGCTAGCTGCCCACCAAGTACGGCATGAGAAGAGCACTACCATTGCCATTTGCCCCTGGCCCTCTGGAGGAAGCGCAGCATGGTTCTTTGCCTGGCGGAGTGACCGTCAATCCTAAAAAGTCTAGGCCTCTAATCATCCTGTATAAATTTGGTTGTCATTTTTTGTTGACTAATTACAGGTTATGGCAGTGTAAGTTCCTAGACCCATAAATCCTGGCTATGGGAGAAATAGTAACGTATGTTGGAGACTAGCTTTTGTACAGTGTCCTGGAGCACTACATAGTCCTTCAAAGCCACTTGCAGTGGAATGAGCCTTCCAAAGCCTGTGCTACCATCCTGTCAAGCCTGCTACTTCAGTCCACACTAGTGTGTGGTGAGCACAGACTGCCGTGCACCTCACTTGTGGGGAAGTGAGCTTCTTCATCACAAGCAGTGCTGTGTGGCATGCCATGATGTTGGCTAAGGGCTCTGTAAGTCCACACATGGATTGAAACTCATAGGTCTGCTTAAAGATGTAGCTTAGGTGATAGCACACCTGCCTAGTAAATGCAGAGCCTTGAGTTCATATACCAGTAGCACAGAAGTAAGACAGAGGCAGAAGTGGGGGAGGCAAAAGAAAAGAGAACCACCACTGGTGGTTTATCCCTATAATCCTAGCTACTCAGAACCAGTACACACGTGCGTGCATGTGTGTCCACCCACACACTAGCAAACCAGTTAAGATCATAGTTCTGAAAACAACAAACAGGTGTTGGCAGGTTCATTTCTTCTGAGGCTTTTTTGTTTGACTCAAGAATTACTACCATCTAACTGGTATCTCTTTTATGTATCCATATTTCTTATCAGTCAGGTAGGATTAGGCCTGACTTTAATGATCTCTTTTTCTTTTTAAGCGATTACTTTTAAACTTTAATATATATATATATATGTGTGTGTAGTATATGTGTAAATTTACTATGCAGTATGTATAATAATGACCTCTTTTTTAACTTAATTGCCTCTTCAAATACAGCTACATTGGGATACTGGAACTTCAACATATGACTTTTTCAAGGATACAATTCAGCCTATAATTTTTTTAAAGGAATATAAAACTATTTATTGACCACTGTTCACCATTATTTACAATAACGTAAACAATATACAGTTGGGTAACATTCTGATTACTACAAAGTTGTCTTTCTGGCTTTTGTGGAACCAGTAACCCAATACTGAAAAAAATTGAGCCTACATGTTAGGAATGAGTTAGGGTAAAGAAAAAGCATATAGGTCAACAATTAAAAAATTTTGTCCACTCATTTAGGCTAAAAGGTACTAACTAGTCAAAATCTCTAACCAATTGATTTTACATTTCCATGAGCAGAGACTAAGCTCATAATCTATGAGCTTTTAGTATATAGATTCTAATACTCTGTAAAGGAATGCTCACTACAGAAACTTTTAATGAAAGGAAATCAAAATTTATCTTAGTTGTCTCATCTAGGTGAGGGAAGCTGTTGATAGATACTTTTCCTTTCATGACATTTTGCAAATGTATTGCATTTGCTATCTATGGCAGAGGCAAGAGGACCTAAAGTTGAGGCTAGCCTGGCTACCTAGTAAGTTCAAGGCCAGCCTGAGCTGCCTAGTGACCCCGTCTTAAGCAACAACAAAATAAACAAGGGCCAGGGATACATCATTTGCCTACATATGCAAGGCTCTGGGTCTGATGCCCAACACCTCTAAACAAGCAAAATCTCTGAAACAAAAAACTACCTATATAAGTATTTTGTTTACACACACACAAACACACAAAAAAATTCAGGATGGTCCTTCAATCTAGCAGTTAAAGACAAGTTGTTCTGATTAAGTAATGGCCAAAAAAAGTTGCCTTATAAAAAAAAAATCTGTTCCTGAATACAGGAACATATACCATGGTATTAAATATTCTTTTCTGATAAAGGAAGCAACTACAGAAAACCTTAATTATATTTGTTCAAAGTAACCAGTGCTATTGAGGGGGGGGGGGGAGAATAAACTCAACAACTCCCAATACTACTTTCAAAACCAACATATCAAACTTGATTTTCATTAGAATGTAGTTGTTTCACACCATTAATTCAAAAACCAAGACTCAGATTTTATATATATATATATATATGTATAAATATATATAAGAAACAATGCAAACAATTATTGAGCTTCATCTTCTGGGCAAGAATGCCAAGTTAGTCTCTCTTCATAAAAAGCAATTACAATCCGAGGACACTTCATATTTGCCTCTTTTTCCAGCACCAAGTCAGCTTCATCTGAATCTTTCCATTACATGAGAAACATCCATTCTCCACTGCTGTCTGTGGCACCAATGATTCGTTCAGGATCTAGACCTCTAGCAAAGCCCCTTGGTTTGTCAGCAGTATTTCTTTTTTTCTTTGATTCGCTGTCTGATAAAGATTTTCTTTTTGTACCATCCTTTACCAGCTTTTTGAGAATTAAGAAATGCTTCCATTAATTGTGGACGATCTAAATGTTCTTCAGGTTCCCAAGCATTATCAGCATCTGCAAATCCCTTCCACTTCAGGAAATACTCTACGTTCCCATTCACTACACGCCGGTCCAGTACTTTTTCCACAACAAATTCTTCAGGCTCTGCTTCTTCAGCTTTTTTACTCTTTCCGTTTGTTTCTTTCCCATTTTTTGCAATGTAGTTTTGTTAGCGGCCATTTTTAATTGTAGACTTGATGAACTATTACTCAGATGCTCCCAGTCGCGATCGTGCAGCAGCAGCAGCAGCAGCGTCTCCCCAGCCTATAATTTTTTGCCACCACTTTGGTATCCAAGTTCCTTTTAAGTTCCTAACCACTAGCCAAACCTTTGGCCATAGGCTATAAATCAGCATGAACTTATAGTGCTGACCTTTTTCCTTTAAGCAGGGGCACTGCTTGAAGTTTATCCTGCTGGATGGAAGGCCCCCCTTCATCACCATCCTTCAGAGATTCCCCAGAAAGGGACTGGAGGGGAGCAGCAGTCCATTTCCACATGGAACCTGCAAATCACACAACTTCTACAAACCTGGCATGAGTTTTCTTTCCCAGCCAACTAGCTGTAGGGGACCACGTGTGAGGGTACAGGTGCAGCTGGGGAGAAGGGAAGAAGGGGCATTTTGGCCATCTCTTCATGCAGCTTGTACTATTAAGGTCATGCTGGCTATGTCCTGTACACCACTTTTTTTTTTTTTTTGCCAGTCCTGGGGCTTGTACTCAGGGCTGAGCACTGTCCTTGGGCTTTCTCAAGGTTGGTGCTCTACCACTTGAGCCACAGCACCACTTCCACCTTTTTCTGTGTTTGTGGTACCAAGGAATCGAACCCAGGGCTTCATGCATGCTAGGGAAGCACTCCACCACTAGCTAGGCCATGCTCCCAGCCCCTTCTGCACACCACTTCTACTTGGTAGTAAAGTGCTGTTCTGCATCCCAACTTGATGGCTCCTTGGATTTGAAACATCTGTTTCATGAGAGGCAGCTCAGATCATTTGGTATTGTGATGATCCACAGCTTTGAGTTTCTACTGAGACTCACTAACAGACCCCAAACCATTTTCAAACTGGAGAGCAATCATTCTCAGAGGATAATAAGGGCCTTTCCTAACTTCTGAGTGCCTGGACTCTGACCATGTATAAGGGCCTGCAGAGACCCTGCAGCATTGTGTCACACTCCAAGCACATCAGGTTTGAGTCATGGAATCCAAATGGCAGGACAGTGTCTCCTGTTCATGCCCCACATTACCAGCTGGTTTGCTGTTGTTGCCCCTCTCTCTCCCACACACACACACACTCCTTTTTTTTTTTTTTTTTTTTTTTTTGCCAGTCCTGGGCTTCAGCTCAGGGCATGAGCATTGTCCTTGGGCTTTCTCAATGTCAGAGCTCTACCACTTGAGCCACAGCACCACTTCTGGCTTTTTTCTATGTATGTGGGACTGAGGAATCAAACCTGGGTCTTCATGCATGCTAGGCAAGCACTCTACCACTAGGCCAAACTCCTGGTCCCACACTCCTTTTTTTGAGTCTCACTCAATAGGCTAGGCTAGCTTCAAATTCATAATCCTCCTGCCTTGACCTCCTGAGTTCTAGGATGGCAGTGTGCACTACCACATGTAGCAAGCGAACATCTTTTGAAAGTTATTCAGTAAATAGGCTAGTGCTCTGTTGTCTCAGAAATCCAAAGTGGCCACTAGGTATAGTACCTGCTTTTTGAACAGTGGGTTGGGTTATATGTACCACCTTATTCTTTACCCTTAAAAAAATGTCCTTATAGCTAGGCGCGGTGGCTCACACCTATAATCCTAGCTACTCAGGAGGCTGACATCTAAGGATCACCATTCAAAGCCAGCCCAGGCACTAAAGTCCATAAGATTCTTTTCTCTGGTTAACCACCAGAAAACTGGAAGTGGCGCTTGGCTCAAGGAGTAGGACAGTAGCCTTGAGCTGAAGAGCTCAAGGACAGTGCCCAGGCCCAGAATTCAAACCCCATGACCTACAAAAAAAAAAAATCCTTATGTGCCCTGTGCCACTAGATCCCTACAAATTTTATTAAAGCAGAAAGTCTTAGATAGTATATTTATGGGATTTATATCTCATGTCTTCATATACCAATGTCTTACCAGTAAGCCTAGAGTAGTTGGTACTTCCTGCTCACCTGATCCACTCACTGAATGCCACTGATATCATAAAACAGCATGATGTCTTGTGGAAAGGAAAGACAATGGATTCTAAATTGTTTAATTGTGGCTGGACAGTTGATATACCCATCCCTAAGGTAAGACAGTGAAAGTTCTAATAGGTATCAAGTAAAGAGGCTCTTGCTAGATCAGCACTATATATCAGGTAAAAGGGGTTATATTCATATGTGCAAGCAATGAAACCTCGTGTGGAATGCCAGTTTCAGTGTGGTTACCCTGGCTTAGGTCTATAACAATCCACAGTCTTTCTACCATATCCATCCATATTCTGCACAGGCCAGAAATGAATATCTAAAATATGTGGACATTTTTCCTCCTATCCAAACTGGAAATGTCATTGGCTATTCCTTTAAATATTTTTTTCTCCCTCATACCCTTTATGGAGATTCCATTTTCACATATGTTAGATCATTTGATACATCCAAAATGAAGTTTTGGGTTTGTCTTCATTGTTCTTTCATTCTGGATGTTTTCTGGTGCCATGTATTTGTTTCCTGATCTTTTCTTCTATGGTTCCCTCTTCCATAGAAGTGCTTTGTGTAGAGGCTGGGAGTTTGGCCTAGTGGTAGAGTGCTTGCCTAGCATGCACGAAGACCCGGGTTCGATTCCTCAGTACCACATACATAGAAAAAAGCTGGAAGTGGAGCTGAGGCTCAAGTGGTAGAGTGCTAAGCCTTGAGAAAGTCCAAGGACAGTGCTCAGGCCCTGAGTCCAACCCCAGGACTGGCAAGAAGAAAAAAGAAAAAAAAAGTGCTTTGTGTAGTAAACCTCTTGAGATTTCATTATGTCTCTGGCACCATCCTAGATCTTTAAAAAACGTTCCATGACTACTCAGGAGGTTGAGATCTGAGAGGATTGAGGTTCAAAGCCAGCCGGGGCACTAGAGTCCATGAGACTTTTATCTCTAGTTAACCACTAGAAAACCAGAAGTGGTGCTGTGGCTTAAGGGGTAGGGAGGTAGCATTGAGCTGAAGAGCTCAGGGACAGCACCCAGGCCCACAGAGTTCAAGCCCCACAACCAACAAAAAAAAATCTTAAAAAACAAAAAATTCTAGCTGGGTGCAGTGGCTGATGCCTGTAATCCTAGCTACTCAGGAGGCTGAGATTTGAAGATCATGGTTCAAAGCCAGCCTGGGCAATAAAGAATGTGAGACTCTTATCTCCAATGTGTGCTGTAGTTCAAGGGGTAGGATGGTAGCCTTGAGCTAAAGAGCTCAGGGACAGTGCCCAGGTCCAGAATTCAAACCCCCTGACCACCCCCCACCCCCCCAAAAAAAAAAAAAACTCCATGGAAAAACTGCCTCTGGTATCCTGGCTTCTGATATGCTGAATGTGACCACCAAAAAGTCACTTCCTACCTCAATCACATTCATTGAACCATGTCTTTAGTCTATGTCTCAAAAGGAAAATGAAAAACACTCATCTGTTCTCCTAAGATAAACTCTCCTCAGGAATTTTAGTTAATATGGGAGCTCTGTAGGGACTTTACAAATACTTTTACAGCTTACTCATTTTTTTCCAGTTTCCCAGCAAGAACACAGATCATACAGGACATACCCTACAGAAGTAGAAGACAGACTGAAAGGGTTTAAGAGTTTGTTTCTGTCTAGGATGTATTACTGTACTTGTTCAGTGTTTACCCTTTCTGACTCCATAGTTCACTATTAATGGCACCTCCCTGTCTCTAGTCTGAAATGGAAAGCAATTCTGTAGTCTTTGGATTTGGCATGTTCCATTTTTCTGGGTATGATCTAACCTGATTTGTATTATAGTTTGTTATAATTGTTTTGCTTTGCTTTGTTTTTTTTTTGTTGTTGTTTTTTTTTACAGGACCAGGAATAAAACCTCCAGAAGAAAGGACAATTGAGTACCTAGAAGAAATTGCGGTTACTTTTGCCAAAGGACTAGCTGATAAGAAGGTCTCTACAAAGAAAAACCAGGGATTGATAGAAAGTGAGTTCTACTGTTAAGGAACAAAACAGAACGCAATTTTACATTTATTTACTACTCAGAATAAGGAAGAGTTAAATGCATAATTTATTCTTTCAGTGTAAAGTTATCCTTAAGGTATGTCCCATGGTCAAGTCTTCAACCTACACTGGCCAGTCATATTTAAAAATCTTGTTTGTTTGCAAAAATTGTTTAAATTATTATAAAAGTAGAATGTTATAGTAGTGTGATAAGCAGTGCGTAGGTTAGGTTTTATATATTAGATTGAAGAGCAATGCTTTCAGTTAGCTCCTATCACTGCATTTTTATGGGGCTTACACCAAACTTAACAGGAGAGGCTAGGCTGTTTCCAGTAAGTATCTAAAAACATTTTACTTTGCAGAACTGACGTCATATGCCATGACTATTCCATTTGTCAGGCAACAGATTTACAAAACAGTAGAAGAAAAAGTACGGAAGCAGACCAAAGGCCTCTACCCAGCACCTCTGAAAATTATAGATGTAAGTCTTGCCTGGTATTCAACCTTACTCATCCTTCTCCCTCCTTCAAAACGGTGCTCTCCTGCTGTCTGGACCGCATAGGTTCTTCACTTTTCTGTGTGTGTGTGAGTGTGTGTGAGTGTGTGTGTGTATACGTGTACATATACATATACATGTGCACATGTGCACACGCATGAGTTTTGGTCCCAGAGCTTAAACTCAGAGCCTGAACACTATCCGTGAGCTGCTTTTGCTCAAGGCTAGTGCTCTACCACTTGAGCCCCATCTCTACTTGTAGCTTTTCTGGTAGTTTATTAGAGATAAGAGTCTCAGACTTTCTTTCCTGCCCAAGCTGGCTTCAAACCATGATCCTCAGAACTCTCTCGTGCTCCCTCCCCCCTCTCTCTCCCCCTCCCTCCCTTCCTTCCTCCCTCCCTCTCTCTCCTTCAGCTTAGCCTTGGAGATGAACGGTTGAAAATCAGTCTGAAGCAGCCAAGCACTTTGCCTCTATTTCACAAATCTAGATTTGTGATCTATTTTCTTTGAAGGCTAACAATACAGGCCATTTTATTCAACATGTTAATCTCATCAATACATTCCCATACTAAACAAGGGCCTTGTATGTTTTAGGCAGTAAAGACTGGACTCGAACAAGGGAATGATGCTGGTTATCTCGCTGAGTCACAGGTAAAATTTCCTCTCAGTTTTTCTCTTACATTAAGGAAAACTAAAGACCCGATAATCTGTTTAAGGCTGAGCAACTATGTGCATGAAACCTAGGAAGCATTCTCTCTCCCAGGGGTTGTCGTCTCAGGACTAATCGCCTGACACCGAGTGGGGTGGTGGTCTGCAGATGGGTGACTCATTGTTGAGAGGAAGAGCAGGAGAGAATCAAAATCCTTTCAAAATAAGTCCTATGGAAGATTTGGTTCTGCATTTGGGCTGATTTCGTTGTGATAAAATGCACATATTAATAGAGAAAAGCTAGAAATAAAATATTGAAGCCCAGACTCTTGGAGAATTAGAAATTTTCAAGGCTTTATTCTCAGCAAAAGACAAAGATAGAAATGTTATGTGAAGCTGTCACACCCCTTTCACTTTTCTAGCAAGCTGGTGGTAATCCAGATTTAAATGGGTAGTTTGAGGTGGGTTTTTGTTTCAGTTTGGTTTTTTGATTAGTCTTTAGTGTGTGTGTGTGTGCGCGTGTGTGCGCGCACACGCACACACACACACATGAACTTGAACTCAAAGGTAGAGCTCTACCACCTGATCCATTGTTTACTTTTTTTCCCATGGGGCTTGAATTCTGGGTCTGGGCACTGTCCTGAGCTCTGGAGCCCACGACTACCACCCTATCTCTTGACCCACAGCGCCACTTCTGTTTTCTAGTGGTTAACTGGAGATAAGAGTCTCACGAACTTTAGTATCCGGGCTGGCTTTGAACTGTGATCATCACACGTCAGCCTCCTAAGTAGCTAGGATTACAGGTAGGAGCCACCATGCCTGGCCCCATTGTTAACTTTTTGATGGTTAATTATAGATCAAAGTCTCACATATTTTCCTGCCCAGGCTGGCTTTGAACTTTGGTACTTAGATCTCAGCCTTCTGTGTATCCAGGATTACAGACTGAACCACCAGCACCAGGCCCAGGACAGTTTCTTATGCTGAATTACTTATTGTGCATATCTGCCATTTTGAGGTAATTTCTTGATGTCCTGGGCTTCTTCAGTATGTAGTTGGAGCTGGTGGTTGAAGATGATTGTAAAGGTCCACTGTACTTGACAAAGGTGCCCAGCCTGTGCTGTAAAGAATCTGAAAGCCTTAACTTTCAAAGCCTTTTCAAAGCAGTAGTGGGAAAGTGCCCCAGGTGAGAATGATAGAGAAGAGCTCCCCCAGTGGGAGTTAGACTCAGTCCACACAGACTTTGCTCAAGGCCTTAAGGAACCAACACATGGTGTGTCTGTTCTCCACAGAGCAGAAGGACCTGATGACCCACACACTTAATTTTCCTTTTCAGAAATTTGGAGAGCTAGCACTAACTAAGGAATCAAAGGCCTTGATGGGACTTTATAATGGCCAGGTCTTGTGCAAGAAAAATAAGTTTGGAGCTCCGCAGAACGATGTTAAGTAAGTTAAACTGCTTAGCAAGCCCTCGTGAATTTTACCCTGTACAAAGCTTTGAGATGTCTTTGATCCTCCAGTTAAATGCTTCCCACTGTAGCTGGAAAACAGACACACGTCACTGTATCCCAGCTTCCCCCATCGAGGGGGAGTCTCATCTTTGCCCAGACTTGCCTCTAAGATCTTCTTGCCAGTCCTGGGCTTGAGCTCAGGGCCTGAGCACTGTCCTTGGACTAGAGCTAGAGCTAGAGCTCTACCACTTGAGCCTCAGCACCACTTCTGGCTTTTTTCTATGTATGTGGTACCGAGGAATCGAACTGGGGTCTTCATGCATGCTAGGCAAGCACTTTAACCACTAGGCCAAACTCCCGGCCCCCTCTAACATCTTCTTAAACTCAGCCTCCTGAGTAGCTAGCCTTACAAGCATGACCCACTGAGCCAAGCAGAAACTAGATTTACATGTTTACTTTTGTATGTTGATATGAGGAATTAAACTCAGGGCCTTAAGCTCTGTCTTGTGTTTTTCTAATCATTGCTGGCACTCTTCCACTGGAGCCACATCTGCACTTCCAGCTGTTTGCTTATTAATTGAAGAGTCTCACAAATTTATCTTGCTGCTCAGATTTCAGCCTCCTGAGTAGGAAGGGTTATAGATATGAGCCACTTCAACTTGACTCCATTTAGTCTTGCTCTCAACTTAAGCCTTTTATTTTGGCTTTCAAAGTTCTACTTATTCTGAATTTTCTCTAAATCTTTCTAGAGCCACACCTCCACTTCCAGCATTTTTCTAGTTAATTGGAGATAGGGCCTCAAGGGTTTTTTCTGCCTGGGCTGGCTTTGAACCATGATTCTCATATCTGTTTCATCAGTAGCTAAAATTACAGGTGTTAGCCACTGGTGCCTAGCTTCTATAAAGCTTTCTTATCTCATATAGATGTCCCCTAGCAGTCTGCTTTAGGTCCCCCATTCTGAAACTAATACATGTGCTGGTATTTTGTGGGCTTCTTTCTCCCTCTGACATGAGATACCATCTTGGAACACATACTTCTTCCTCTAAAGGAATGGAATTGTTACAGATACGGCTTCTTTGAGCTAACAACACAAGAAATCACACTGTTCTTGTGTATTCCATAGCTATCTCATCAGAGGCCCTTTTCTCTGCTTTGCTTCCTGACAGTTTTTCAGCATCCTAAGTTTCATGATGTCTGGATACACACCTTTTAAGCTCAGTGCTTCTCAACCTAGGCACTTTTGTCCCCTGTTGAGACCCTTTTAATGTGAGCTCTGGTTGTCACATCTGTGGAGGAAGGAATGCTCCTGACATCTAGCGGTAGAGGCTGGGAGTGCTGCTGACATCCTATAATGTACAGCACAGACCCACAAAATTTACCCACCCAAAATGTCAGTGGTGGCTGAGTTGAAGAGCCCTGTTCTGGCTGGGAGTTTGGCCTAGCATGCACGAAGACCCGGGTTCAATTCCTTGGTACCACATACATAGAAAAAAGCCAGACGTGGTTCTGAGGCTCAAGTGGTAGAGCTCTAGCCCTGAGAAAGTCCAAGGACAGTGCTCAGGCCCTGAGCTCAAGCCCAGGACTGGCAAAAAAAAAAAAAAAAAAAAGAGCCCTGTTCTGACTGAATTACTATGAGGGCTTTCAGAGAGACAGCTAATGTTAATGATAAAATTGTAACCCAAAACAAGACAAATGGATAAAACTGTAGCTGAGGCAGACAAGAGTCTAATGAGAAGGAGATCCCAAACCAGTACTGAAGAAGAGAGACTGGGTCGGTACTATTGAAAATTAGTGTTATTTTTGCGGGCAGACCCAGTAGATTTCTGCATTTACTTTTAAAAAAAGTCACCTATTAAAGTGGTATTTGTATAAATCGAGTTTTTTTTAAAGCACTTTGTAGTTGGTTTGTGGGCTAACTGGGGTTATCTCCCAGATACTGAAATGAGTAAGGGTTGTTTACTGATCATGTTGCCCTTCCCTTTCAGGCATCTGGCTGTTCTTGGTGCAGGGCTGATGGGAGCTGGCATTGCTCAAGTCTCTGTGGATAAGGGGATGAAGACTCTACTTAAAGATGCTACTGTGGCTGGGCTGGGTCGTGGACAGCAACAGGTGTTCAAAGGGTAAGCCTGCTCTGATTATGCTGGGAGTTAAAATGTTTGGGAGTCTTTTTGGGTGATTTTGCTTTGATTGGAGGTTTTTGCCATCACAGACTCCTTGTTTCTGAATATGATGCTGCACGCTGGTCTATAATTAAGCCTTCGGTTTGTAGAAACATAAATTCTTTGTGTTGTAGATATCCTAGACCGTTACAACATTGGAGTCTGTAGTCTTATAGGACAGAAGAAAAAACTTCAAGTAGATATGTTTGTTTTGTTTTGATTGTTTTCTTTCTCAGTAGATATTTTAGGTGTCACTTATTTTTATGCTTTTGTATCAGTCTGGAAATCCAGATATGTGGATTTTGCTGTAGTTGCTGTAGTGTAATGATTTGCCAAGGCTGCAGGGCCCTGTCTGGTGAGGCTCTGTCTGGGGTTAGGATGTCAGTGTCCATGGGGTAACTGCAGGGCGAAGGCCAACCTGGGATCAGGGCTCTTGACTGACTTTCCTGGCTGTGGTGACAAAACAAAGCCATTTCCTGGCGAGTCCCCAATGTCTGGGGCGTGCAGACACCATTTTCTTTTTCTTTTTTTTATTTTTTGTCAGTCGTGGACCTTGAACTCTGGGCCTGGGTGCTGTCCCTGAGCTCTTCAGCCCCAGGCTAGCACTCTACCACTGGAGCCACAGTGCCTTTTTGGTTTCTTGGTGGTTAATTGAAAATAAGAGTCTCATGGACTTTTTTACTCAGACTGGCTTTGAACCGTGATACTCAGTTCTCAGCCTCCTGAGTAGCTAGGATTATAGGCATGTGCCACTGGCACCTAGCTGCAGATGCCATTTTCATCTTACCTCTTGAGTTAAACAACATCTCCTGCAATCATCAGATTGAGAGCTCATGGCTACAGGGGGACCTTCTCCTGTGACCCCCTTCTAGAAGGATACAACCCCTTTTCATCTTAAAAGCATCAGGTTCCATTCTGGCATTTGCCACTGCTGACAGGACAAAATGTTTCCTGTTTCCTCCCAGAAGTAGTTCCATTAGTATTAAACTAATTATGTTTTGCTTTGCACTTGACTAGTTTCTTGTTTGCTGTTTTTGTGGTTTTCAGAAACCAAGAGATTCAAATGCAGGCTTTTAAGACCTTTATTGGATATTGGATACTTCTTTTAACTTTCCTGTGGTTTTAGCTTTTCCTTTAGTTCAGGAAGTTGGTTAATGGGGTTTAGCTTCAGTCTTCATTCAAAGGACACCTAGATTACTTATTCTGGAAATGTGGTCCAGTTGAATCTAAGGGCCGTTTTCCTTGGCAATATAAAGTGCTCAGTAGCAAGCATCCTTGCTGCATGGTGCCGAGAGGGGAGCAGGGGAAAATGTGAGGAACTGCTTGGCTGATAATGATGCACAGTGATTGTGGGGGGGGGAGGAGCAGGGGAAAATGTGAGGAACTGCTTGGCTGGTAATGTTGCACAGTGATTGTGTGTGTGTGTTTGTGTGTGTGTGTGTGTGTGTGTGTGCTTTCCACAAGCAAGGCCCTGGGCTCCATGCACTGGCACTGGAGGGAGAAAGAAAGTAGTAGTGCTTGTTCTACTAGAAGCTATAGTAAGAGACAACATAAATTGACACAGGCCAGTGTAACATCCTATGGTCTAGGATTCTCTGTGGCTGTTTACCCTGCAGCAGGCAAACACTAGAAGAGCTACTGCTCTTCTGGGTTTTTGTGCCAACACTGGATCTTGAACTCAGGGCCTTAGACTGTCCCTCACCTTGTCTGCTCAATTAGTACCCTACCACTTGAGCCATGATTGCAGTCTAGCATTTTTGTTGGTTTAGTGGGAATGGATTCTCAGATCTCAGCCTCCTGAGTAGCTAGAATTACATACATGAGTCACTGGTACCCAACTGCATTTTTGTTTGCCATTCTCATCCTTGAGTTCTTGATTCCTGTTGAAAAATCGAACTGCTTTATGAGGTATACAGTTTATGTCTAAGTTGAACATTACAGGTCATTATGTAGTAGAAAGCATGTTTGGGGATTGACCTGTCTTTGAATATTTAACTGGCTGTTTGACCATACTCCTTTGAAGCTTCTAGGAATAACTCAGCCCCCTCAAAATGTGGGTAGTTGAACATTTCCCACACAGATGACACACATCGCAGCTGTCTGACCCAGGGACAATCTCCCTTCTGACCAAGGTTGTGTTTCTTCCAGATTGAATGACAAAGTGAAGAAGAAAGCTCTCACATCATTTGAAAGGGATTCCATCTTCAGCAACCTGATTGGGCAGCTCGATTATGAGGGTTTTGAAAAGGCTGACATGGTGATTGAAGCTGTTTTTGAAGACCTTAGTGTTAAGCACAAAGTGCTAAAGGAAGTAGAATCGGTAAGTAAGGGGCTGCTGTGTGTAAATCCTGTAATCCCAGCACCTGACAAATGGAGGTCAAGGAAGGAAGAATGTAAGTTCTAGGCTAGATTGGGTCACATAACAAGACTGAGCCTCAAAAAGGAAAGAAAGAGGCTATTCATTTTAGATATGAGTTTTATGTGAGTTTGTACACACTGTATATGCTAGAAAGACTAAATCTATATCCTAAGGGAAGAAAACTAAGTAGCTTACAGTTGAATAAACAGAATGTGGGTAGAAAATGGTCCATAGGAAACAGTACTGACTTGGCAGCATGCTGGTGCCTGCAGCAGTATGCAGAAGTGAAGCAGGACATGCTACTAAGAAGCTAAAGGTAGCTCCACAGGGATTTAGAAACGAACGCAGCTCCATTGGCAAAAGATTCTGGTGGGGAGACATATATCCAAACTCTTTCTGTTTTTTTTGTTCATACTCAAGTTTGAACTTAGGGCTTCATGCTTATGTGGCTTGCTTGATTTCCTGGCACTCTACCACTTCAGCCACATCTCTAAGCCATACTTTTTGCTGATTATTTTGGTTATAACAGTCTCAAGGACTTTTCTACCTTAGCTAACTTTGAACTTTCAGGTCTCAGCTTCTGAACAGTTAGGACTGTAGGTATGAGCCACCATTACACAGCATCAAAATCCTTAGGCAAGGGGCCGGGAGTTTGGCCTAGTGGTAGAGTGCTTGCCTAGCATACCGATTCCTCGGTACCCCACATACATAGCAAAAAGCTGGAAGTGGTGCTGAGGCTCAAGTGGTAGAGCTCTAGCCTTGAGAAAGTCCAAGGACAGTGCGCAGGTCCTGAGCTCAAGCCCAGGACTGGCAAAAAAAAAAAAAAGAAAATCCTTAGGCAAGCCAGATGCCAATGTCTCACATCTGTAATCCTAGCTACTCAAAGGGTAAGATCGGAGGATCTTGGTTCAAAGCCAGCCCAAGGGGCTGGGAGCATTGCTTAGTGGTAGAGTGCTTACCTAGCATACATGAAGACCTGGGTTCGATTCCTTGGTGCCGCATACACAGAAGTGGTGCTGTGACTCAAGTGGTAGCTCTCTAGCCTTGAGAAAGCCTAAGGACAATGTTCAGGCACTGAGTTCAAGCCCAAGGACTTGGTGGGCGGCGGGAGGGGGGGAGCCATCCTAAGCAAGAAAGTCTATAAGACTCTTCTCTCCAAAAAACCAGAAGTGGAGCTGTGGCTCAAGTGGTAGGGGGCTAGTTTAGGCAAAAAAGCCAAGGATAGCACCCAGACTCTTGAGTCCCAGCACCAAAAACAACAACCACCACCCCTTTAGGCAAAGTGTGATGCTAAATTGAACCATGGGAGAAAATTCCTAAGAGCTTATTAGTGTCCCAGCTGTGCTAAATGACACTTCAACTCGGAGATTTAGAAGGTGTTCGTTGGGCTTAGTGCACAGCTAAACCAGGCATAAGCAGATTCTCCTCAGGCAGTATGAAGCTAAGAGTACTTACTGGCTACAGCATGGTATCTGCCTTTGCAAAGGGAATTTGGGCATTCCGGAATTAGGAAACCAATAGTTATGGAAAATCTCTACTTCCAGTTTTTTGGTGGTTAATTGAAGGTAATAGGCTCATGGACTCCTGCCCAAGCTGTCAGGGTCTTAGCCTCCTAAATAGCTACAATTATGGGTATGAGCCATGGGCACCCAGCCACAGCTTGTCTTTTAATATAGGGTGTCACTTCAGACCACAATCATCTCATGTCTGCACCTGTCTAGCTAGGATTATAAAACGACCTGGAACTTGCTGTGTAGCTTGAGCTAACCTCAAACCCTCAATTCGTCTGCCTGTGCTTCCAGGCCCAGCTCATATTCCACTTTAGTTGTTGTTGTTTTCCTTTTTTTTGTCTGTTATGGAGCTTAGACTCTTGGCCTGGGCGCTGTCCCTGAGTTCTTCAGCTCAAGTTTACCGCCCTAACCCCAGGCCTGGGCATTGTCCTTGTGCTCTTCAGCTCAAGGCTACCACCCTATCTCTTTGTGCCATAGAGCCACTTCCGCTTTTCTAGTGGTTAATTGGAGATAAGAGTCTCATGGTCTTTAGTGACCCAGCTGGCTTTGAACTATGATCCCCAGATCTCAGCCTCCTGAGTAGCTAGGATTACAGGCGTGAGCCACCACACCCAGCTTCATATTGACTTTTGATGAATTAAACTCATGAGGTTTTACCAGGCCAGGGCTTGGATATCAAGGGCCTGTGTGCTTGTATAATCTCAAGCCTTCTCCTACCTTTAATGCCATCGTAACTGACCTTCTTCCACACTTAGCCTTTAAGTGTATTATATGCATTTTCAATCTTGATTTTCATCTCTGATGTTTAATTCTGCCTGCCCCAGACTTGTATTTCAGCCAGGCATCTGAATAAGATATGAATATATTGGGATCACAGACTTTAGGTTATTAATAGTCTGCATTAATAGTCTATAGACTGATGAAAACTAATAGTAACATCTGTGCAGTCTAGATATCAATATTATGATCTACTATCTTTTTTTTTTTTTTTTGATTGATCATGGGACTTGAACTCTGGGCCTGGGCGTTGTCCCTGAGCTCTTCAACTCAAGGCTCTCCCCCTACCCCTTGAGCCACAGTGCCACTTTTGGTTTTCTAGTGATTAATTGGAGAAAAGAGTTTCACTTTCTTTAGTGACCGGGCTAGCTTTGAACCTCAATCCTCAGATCTCTGTCTCCTGAGTAGCTAGAATTACAGATGTGAGCCACCTCGCCCGGCTATTATCTCTTATCTTTCATTCACACTGTATAGAAGGAAATAAAAGTGTTAAAGCCTATTCTTTTAAAGGTGAGGAATGAGGCTAAGGGGTGCCATTAGCTATCAGACTTGAGAGCATACCCGAACTAGAAGGCTCCCATTCTGGATTTTGAAATGAATAAACCTCATTCACCTCCATCCTTTCAGCTTTTTTTTTTTTTTTTTGCCAGTCCTGGGCTTGAGCTCAGGCCCTGAGCACTGTCCTTGGATTTTTTTTTTCCTTTTTCTCAAGGCTGGAGCTCTTCTACTTGAGCCTCAGCACCACTTCCGGCTTTTTCTAAGTACGTGGTACCAAGGAATCGAACCCAGGTCTTCCTGCATGCTAGGCAAGCACTCTACCACTAGGCCAAACTCCCGGCCCATCCTTTCAGCTTTTTAAGACATTGTACTTAACCTAGTGCTGAGATACAGTGTCCAGGTCAGGATTAGGTACATTATGGTAGGCCAGAACTAGGGGAAGGCTTAACTGGTGTGAATACCAAGTCAACACATTCCCCAGCATAGAAGCCTTTGTGTGACTTTCCTGGTGGATGAGTGATAACAGCTGTGTGAGCGGTGCGGGGGGGCAGGTTCCTCATGACACACAGTTAATGCTCTTCCCCTGCAGGTGGTTCCCGATCACTCTATCTTTGCCAGCAACACATCTGCTCTCCCGATCAGTCAAATCGCTGCTGTCAGCAAAAGACCAGAGAAGGTAATAGGGGCACTGATTGAGTCTCACTGGCGAAGGCTTGGAGCATAGAGTAGAAAAAGGTCCTGCAGAGTTGTGAAGCACCAGACACAGAAAACGTCATAGCCTACAGATGAGGGAATAAGTAGACTCCAACTAAAACTGATGTCAGTATGGTGGTTTGCAACCCCATTAGATGTTATTTTTCAAGCTTAGACTATATGACCTGGCTTAATCTACAATTAGACATTAAAGGTAAGCCCAAAAGCAAGCAAGGGCCGTACCACAGAATCCCTTCAGCTAAGGAGAGACTAGTGCTGTCTAGAATGGGTAAGGCTCCAACTTCAGGTGTGAAAATGGAGATCCGGGGTGTCAAACCTATGGTTCACTTAGACCTGCCACCTAGAATGAGAAAGGGCTGGGTACAGTGAGTATGTGGAGTGCTGCCTGCTGAGTCACCTTGGCTCAACCAGAGTACTTGGGGAAAAGTGCAATGATTCAAAGAGAAAGAAACCTTGCATCTCTGGAGAATACCAGATCCAGCCAAAGACAGGCAGGAAATTCAATAGGCAGCTGAAAATGCTAACAGTTCTGTATACCTGAACTCAAGATAATGAAGGGCGCCAAGTGAGGGGCAGTTTAGGAAGGCAGGAAAGGGTCAGGGAGAGGTGGCAGGCAGTCATCAGACTCGAGGAAAGACAATCTGGCCTGTCCACTGCTCTGTACACAGTTGCTCCGTGCCTTCCTCCTCTCTGCACTGTGCAGCCTGAGCCTCGGACCATCCTGCAGAGCTTTCTCACCTGCTCATCTTAGATCGTTCCTATGAAAATAAAGCCATAGGGGCCCAAGGAGGAGGAGGACCAAAGGTCTCCATGCATTCCCAGAACACAGGACTCTCAGTGCTCTGACTGAGGAAGCCCTAGCTGTCCAGGTTGAGTAGTTGGATTTGGCACAACTTTAAAAGGAATCTGTGCATCTTATTGTGCATAAGCTATAGGGTCAGACTCAGACTTTAAGTATTTCAAACCTAAGTAAAAGTACAGGATGGGGGCTGCGGCCAGTGTGGGTTGACTGATGTGAGTAGTACACGGGTAGGCCTGCCATCCCCCGGTGCCGATCCTGGTGGATTTCCACGTGGTGATGGGCCAGCCTAACAGCCCAGCATATTAATGAATCATGCCTAGCCCTTCTCCCCTCTCTCAGCTTAAGCCATCGGCTTAGGCATGGCTGGGAGCAGAACCTGATTCCTTCTTCTCTGATAACTCTACTTGGCCCATTCGCTGTGACTTTGGCATTGACTACTGGTGGGATCAGAGGTCCTGAGAAGCAAGTAGAAAAGATGGATTCAGTGAGCTCACCCCAAACGTACTGACCTTGGCAGGGTGCTGGGCTGAGCAGCTGCCTCCGCATCCCACCGCTTTCTCACCATTTTTCCCCCAGCATAAAGAGCAAGGTACTAGGCTCCCCTGTCAGCCTTTGTGACTGTTGGCATTGGGCTCTCCTTGCCAGGTGATTGGCATGCACTACTTCTCTCCTGTGGACAAGATGCAGCTGCTGGAAATCATCACAACAGACAAAACCTCCAAGGATACGACTGCTTCCGCCGTGGCCGTTGGTCTCAAGCAAGGGAAAGTCATCATTGTGGTTAAGGTAAGGAGCCACAACAGCAACAGATTTTGAGAAGTTCCAAAGACTCCTTGACCTTCTAGGTTTGTCTCTGAACTGTTCTGAGGTAAGTAGAGTGGCTTCTGGGAGTGTCCAGTGTTGTCTCCAGTGGGAACAGTGTTGATCGCTGCATGAAGGTAGGTGTGCTACATGTCTGGGATGGGACAGGCATGACTGTGAGGCCGTGCTGGGCCGGACTGGCCTGGGATGGCTTCTTCTCCTTAGCTTTGAAATGACGTCTGGGCTCACCTTCTCTCTCTTGGCAGGATGGACCTGGCTTCTACACCACCAGGTGTCTTGCACCCATGATGTCTGAAGTCATACGAATCCTGCAGGTGGGTATTCCCCCAGTCCTGTGCCCCATCTACTGAAGGTGCCAAGATGAGGAGATGTTCCCTCCCTTCCAGGAAGACCCTGGGTGCCTCCTCCTGCATAGGAATAGGGCTAAGGCTGCCCTCACTGGGCAGAATATTGCTCTGCCCTCTAGCTCCTCATCCCTACAGGCCGGCAGGCTGGCCCCTCTTGCCTGAGAACTTTTCTGTTTTTTTTTTTTGGCCAGTCCTGGGCTTGAACTCAGGGCCTGAGCACTGTCCTTAGGCTTTCTCAAGGCTAGAGCTCTGCCACTTGAGCCACAACACCACTTCCGGCTTTTCCTATGTATGTGGTAATGAGAAGTGGAACCCAGGTCTTCGGGTGGACTAGGCAGACACCCTACAACTATGCCAAACTCCCGGCCCTTGCCTGAGACCTTCTAGAACAGATCCCAGCTGGTGTGACTGGTGCTGCATCTGCTTCTACCTAACCATACATAGCCTCCGGTCACCCCAGCCGTCCAAGTCATTCCTGGCAGGAAGGGAAGGGCGTCCTGACACCCTGCAGCCCTGTCCCCAGCAGCGCTAATGTCCTGCCAGCCACAGCATCTCCTCACTGGTGAGATTCAGAGTTGCAAACAATGAGGAAACAATTGGTCCACCTTGAAACCTCCTGAAAGCCTCATAGAGAGGTTTCAAACTTTCCACTACGCTTCCCTGAAACAGGGCAGCTCATGGGCCTAGCTGTGGGGCTAAATCTGGAACAGGCAATATCTGGGGACCCTTCTGTGGGGGGAGTCTGAAATGGCCTTGCCCTGAGGTCCTTGCTTCACTTCCTGTTTAGGAAGGAGTTGACCCTAAGAAGCTGGATTCCCTGACCACAGGCTTCGGCTTTCCTGTGGGTGCTGCCACCCTAGCAGACGAAGTGGGTGTGGATGTGGCACAACACGTGGCTGAAGACTTAGGCAAAGCCTTTGGGGAGCGGTTTGGAGGTGGAAATGTAGAACTACTGAAACAGATGGTGGCCAAAGGCTTCCTGGGTGAGTAGCCTCAGAAGACGGGACCAAGCTCCATTCATTACAGCACCGAGCCACTTCCTGAGGCCAGGATTAGGGAAGTTTCCTGAGTCCACAGCCTTAGTCCTAGGGAGTTCCAAGGATTTTAGCCAGACAGAGAGGCGCATGCCTGTAATCCTGGCATTCCAAAGCCAACGAAACCCGGACCCAAAACAAAAGGATGTCACAAGAGCCTCCTCTTAAGCCAAGCCTATAGATTATGGCCAAAGGCAGAATTCTGGGCTTGTGGGCTCTGCCACCATCAGGCGTAAATGATGTCAGATGGGCAGGCATGTCCATCCTGCCCACAGCCTGAAGCTACAAGAGCCAATTCTGCATCCCGGCTTTACCATGGCATCTGGCCGCTTGTCGGGAGAACTGGAAGCAGAGAATTGGCTTTTTCTCACAGAGGAGAGACCTGGTGTTGCCTGTCTTGACGGTAAGTCCAGACACACCGCCTCCAGCATTCTCTGCGAGCTCTGTGATGAGGGAGCACCTCATCACAGGTGCATGAGCTCAGGGGTCAGCATAGCCCGGGGCCTCAGAGCAGCCCACAGACAGGAGTTGTTGCTGAGAAAAGGAGTGATGCCAACTCTTCTTGCTTCTCCTAGGTCGCAAGTCTGGGAAGGGCTTTTACATCTATCAGGAGGGCTCAAAGAACAAGAGTTTGAATTCTGACATGGATAATATTTTTGCAAATCTGAAACTGCCTGCTAAGCCTGAAGTGTAAGTCAATTTGAGCAACTCAAACTCCCTCACCCTCTTCTAGAAGCGGCACAGGGCTGTGTGTGTCTAAAACCCCTGTGTGAGCCCTCAGTCCTGCAGGCATCTAGGTGAGCAGTTGGCGCCTGGGACAGGCCTGCATGTGAACCCCCAGAGAACGGCTAGAAGGGTGGATTATCCTAGTCCTTCACACTTCCAGCTTTTTATTCCCAATGTGAGCTCTTAGCCATGGTTAATGTCAAAATACTAGCAATCTTCTCTGTGCCAAGCCCTTTTATGGGTGCCGGATTTCATGTCCCTTAAGATGAGTAATGTCCTCTTGTCCCAAGGGGCCTCCCAGGCTGTGTCTTCTCTACAGAGTGAGGGACTCCTCATGCACTTTCCCTCTGCACCCAGCTCTGCATCCCTCCCCTCTTCCCGCTAAGCTCCCCTTCCTGTTGGTAGCTCCTCTGATGAAGACATCCAGTACCGTGTGGTGACAAGGTTCGTGAATGAGGCAGTCCTGTGCCTGCAGGAAGAGATTTTGGCCACACCTGCAGAGGGTGACATTGGAGCCGTCTTTGGGCTAGGCTTCCCGCCTTGTCTCGGAGGTTGGTCTGGGGTCTACGGGTGAAGTGAGCTTGTGCTATGCTGGCACTCCCGTGGCCGTCTCCCTCAGCCGTGTTCTGTCTCTGTCCAGGGCCCTTCCGCTTCGTGGATCTGTATGGTGCTCAGAAGGTAGTAGACCGGCTCCGGAAGTACGAAGCTGTCTATGGCAGTCAGTTCACCCCATGCCAGCTGCTCCTTGACCACGCTAGCAGCTCTAGCAAGAAGTTCTACCAGTGACCGCCCTCCCTGCCATGCGCTCCATCCATGCACTAACTGCCGCAGAACTGCTTCTCCCATCGTGCTGTCTACAAGTATCAGGAAGCAGAAGAAGACCAGCTCCTGCCTGGGCTCCTAAACTAAGTGCCTTCCACTCAGGCCTCATCTCTCTCCTGGGGAAGTATGACTGCATTAGTTTATACTGCATATTGAAGCGTGGAAACCCCTGAGCTCCTTTTATAAACCTCAAGGCCCAAGGCAGCAGCTAAGCCCACTAGAACCATCTTTGCTTCCTCTTCCTCCCAGGAGGCCAGCGGTGGCAGAGAAGGCAAGGGCATTCTGTAGCCAGCCAAACAGGATAACAATAAAAAAACTGCACAATCAGCCTGCTGCATAGTCCCTTTTTTTCTCATTGAAGCCCCTCCTTTGGGACAAAACACTGTGCCTTTGGGGTAGGAATGTGTTAGGAAAGTTCTAGGCAGCAACCAAACAGAATGAGTGGGATGCCAGAAAGGGGGCTGTTATGTGCCCGTGGCAGCACTGCACATGCATGTGTTGGGCAGGTGGCCCTGAGAGCAACAGCAATTCAGAGCCATGGAACTAAAATACTTCTCCCCAAAGACAGCCCTCACTGTACCCCAGTACCCAGTTCTCTTCTTGGCCACATGAAATGATGCCTATGCCTGTCAGCTTCTCCATATGCTTGTGAGAATGTCGGGGTTAAACAGAAGGATAACGTTTCTCTTCACACTCAAATCTCGCACCTCTTGGTTGCCCCAGAGTGTGGGAGATAAAAGAACCTGCAAGAGGGCAGAGAAGCGGGAGGAGCAGCACAAGGCCTGGGAGCATGACCCCTGTGTGTCAGTACCCAGTACACAGTACCCAGTCCAATAAAGCCCCTGGACTCCTAAGTGGGCCCACAGTCACAAGTGTGTGGAATCCTGATACAAGTGACACCATACTGCATGGTAACCTCAGCAATTTCCGGTGCCCCGGCCTCTGCCCCCCTGTGGGACTGGCAGGGGGAAAGCCAGAGCTTAGCTCTGGCTCTGCTGTACACTGCCAGGTCTTCAACCAAGTCATCTCTGAGATGGAATTTTCAGATGCCCAAGAAAGACACCAAGGCCCTGACCAGGTGGCTACATGTGAGGCCTCAAGGCTATCTGCCATGCAGGGTGCAGGTTGGTGGCACTGAGGTTTCATTGCCAGGTAGGCATGAGTTGACATTTTAGTGGGAGGTAAAGGGGAGGGGCTAGTGAAAGGCTGAAGGCTGGACACATGCGTGGGTCATGAGGACACACCATCTGGAATCCTCTCCTGCCTAGAGCATACACACTACCCTCCAAAAGAATGCAACTGACACCTGGAAGTTCATTCGCTATTCTTCAACAGTCTAGCATTTATTTCCCTAGTCCTTGAAGGACAAAACCAAACATCACAGAATCAGTGTCCTACTCTACCCTCTCCCTCAGAGCCCAGGCAGTCTATAGGGGCCCAACATGCCTTAGTGAAATAAATAGCTAAGTAGACCAGGTGAGGCCAAAGAAAGGCTTCACTCAATGGGCTCTGATGCTGCTGGGCCTGAGACGTGATGGGATTCTGGTTGGGGGAGGGGGCTTATCCATAACGACCATAGTTCTGGGTGCCACGCAGGTCACCATGCTTGAGAATGAAGTGTGTGAACAAATGCAGGACTACTCCAAGGAGGAAAGGAAGGTTTTCCCAAGCCACACTCCTTCCTTAGCTGAACCCATCCTCTTGTTCCAGTGACAGAAACCAAGAAGCCTACCACATGTCCATCAGCAAGTACTGGCGGGGTGGTGGGGGACGCTCCGCAGCCTGCGCCTGACTTCACCCTCTCTGGTCTGCCTGTCTCTGGAGACTGTCTCACTGGGTAGGTCAGATGACCAGGTGTGGTGAGGCTGGAACAGAAACTAGGGAGCACCTACCTCTCTAACGCTGTAGCTCTACAGCAGAACTGAGTCTCCTCTCACTACCCTCAATCCAGAGCCTGGAGGTGGAGCCTCTCTGTGTGGCACACACAGGCTTATGGTCAACTCTCGGGTGCTCAGGGCCAGGCACTTAATCATAGGGGAGAAGAGGGAGGAAGGGCACCTCACCAACCCAGAAACTGCACCCTTGACCCCAGGGCAGCTGCAGGCCAAAAGCCTTCAGAGCAAGAGAGGGTATGTGCATACGTCACAGGCCCATCTCTAACCTGAACCTACAGGGCTGAAAAGTATGCTATGTCCCTGAAGGTCTGCAGCAGGACAAAGGGTAGTATTTTGCCACCCCAAAGGCCACCTGTTGACCCCCACACTTCACCACGCTATCTCACCAAACCAGGTACACAGCCATGCCCCCTCTCCAGGTATTTACCACAGCATGCCAACCCTGCAGGGTCCACCCCTGAGAAGTGGATTCCCCACCATGTCTTGGGCCTCAGCAGTCTCTTTGCGGGCAGGACCTGCTTCACCTCTGGAGTGCTGGCCCTGGGGCCTGAGCCAGCCCCGTAGCTGTGCCAATAGGGTAGCTGTGGGCTGGGTGGCTCAGATCTTGGGTCGCCAGCCTTTGATGAACTGCATGATCTTCTTGACCTGCAGCTTAGTGAGGCGGAAGTCATCAGCCAGGATGTCCTCACTGAGCTGCACAAAGATGCTCCCATCGATCCGCTCCCGGGCAAAGAAGCTCACCACATCCTCTGAGAGCCCAATGAAGCGCAGGCTCCGAGAGACTTCTTCCAGGGAAAGTGCGGACAGGTCAGCAGGGGGCTGCCATGAGCCATCCCTGCCTCCAGAGGCTGCTCCTTCCCGAGGACTGGCAGGAGGCCCTTGGGAGAGAAAGACTCGGGCCCCTCCTGCCTCAGACCCCTGCAGGGTGGCTGGTGACAGTGGAGTAGGAACCTGCCTCAGCACCAAGCCTTCCGGCTCAAGGACTTTAGGGGGACCAAGAGGTGAAAGACGGGGTCCAGGAACCCCCACAGCTCTGGGCTCCTGACAGCAAAGCAGCTCTGGCTCAGAACTGGCCTGTCGCAGCTCAAAGGGATCCAAGGGCTCCAGTGCCCGTTCCTGCCACTCAGAGGAAGATGGGGATGAGGGCGGAGCAGCTGAGAAGATCTGGCCCTGGGAGGCAGGCCCTGGGGAATGTGCAGGGCTGGAGGTAGCCAGGGTGCCAGAGGTCGGGGTGGGCCCAGAAGGGGTTGTTGAAGGGCCGGATGGGTAGGTGGGCCCAGAGAAGGGATTGAGAGCACTAAAGGGAACAAAGCGTTTCTGGGGGTGGGAAGTCTTGAATAGTGGCGGGCAGCCATGGTAGGTCTTGACTGTAGTGTCAGCCCCTAAGAAGGAGGCCCCCCGACTGCTCAGGGGCTCTGTGAGGGCACGGGAGGCTTGGCTGGGCTGCGTGGTTGTGGAGGGCAGAGGTCCTGTAGGCGGGCGGCTAGGGGCATCTGCGGCCTTGCAGTCTCCCCAAGTGCAGGGGTAACAGTAGAGAGAGTAGGCATCAGGTGATGGGGAGCCGCTGCCACTGTGGGAACCCGCCCTGTGGGTACAGACAGGATGGGTAAGGTTGAGACAGGGAAGACAGGCCCATGCTCACAGAGCAGTACCCCAAGGCAGTGCTGGCCAGACCAGGGGTCTGGGACCCCCTCAGGTGGCCCTGTTCTTTCTTCCCTCACCCCCAACCCAGGTCATGAAAAACAAGAAGGGAAATAAACTATGTTACATTAAGTAAAAACCAGACATGAGGAGCTTGCTCTCCTGCAGCTAAGTTCCAGCATGGAGAGAAGCAGAGATGGAGGGAAGCCATCATCCCTTAGCAGCAGAGGCAGGAAGGGGTAATGCAGGCTGGGCTCTGTGGGGCCCAAAACCCTCCCTGTCTTAGTTCCCCAGTGCCTCTGAGGCCAGCCCAAATCTCAAGGAGAAACTTACCCATCCTGGAGGCCGGAGGAGTAGTAGGAGAGGCTGGAGCTGGGTGAGTGGACAGGCTGTATCTTCGGAAAGCGGGGTGGCACTGGGGGACTGCCAGAGAGCCTGCCACCACCACTGCCACCCCGGGGAGGCACCGGGGGTGCGTTGAGCATGCGGCATTCCTCCTTCACCTGCAGGTAGAGGGCCATGACTCCAGCACCCCCGTCGTGTCTGTGACTGACCAGCCCACTCTGTTGGAGACTGTGCTGCCTGCCACCTCAACTGTCAACCCATTGCCCTGCTGGAACACACACATCTCCTAGATGTAAATAAACCAAAAACTATCTGGAAAGCTGATATCCTCTCAAAGAAAAGGAGAAACACATGTGACAGGACAAAGGTCAAGAAAAGGACCTGCCGTCACTGGTCAAGTACCCAAGAGTGGGTAACTGGAGCACAGGCAGGTGTTATGATGGATGGGCAGGACACAACCTGTGCGCAAATACACAACCTGTGCGCAAATACACTGGGCAACTGTTGAACGCTTCTCCTCATTGCAGGGCTTCTCTGGGCCCCTATTCTAAAGCAGAGGAGTGACAGCCGGGAACGTCCTGTTTCCCTGAACACTCCATGGGACTTCTGTAGACTTCCCCCAAGTTCCTGGAGGCTGGGCCTCTTAGCATCTCTGTTCCCACAGCACCCATGCCATGGCCCCCAGTATTCCTGCAAACGCTCTGCACGTTTCTACCCTTTCTCCTCCCTGCTACCTTAACGTTTCTGCCTCTCAGGGCCGTGGGTTTTTTTTGAGCCCCCTAAAAACTGAACCGCTTCCCTGGAGGAGTGGGCCCCGGACGCGCCCACTTACTGCCTCGGATTTGGGGGGCACAGGCGGCGGAGGCGCTTCAGAGTCTCGACGCGGGAGCCCCGTGCCCCCGAAGGAGATGAGGTCGGGTTCTGGCGGCGGCCGGCCGCGGCCCTCGGTGGCAAGGCTCTCGGGTGCCTGGTGCGCCCAGAGCTCCTCATAGGGAATCTCCACGGGCGGCGCAGGGGGCTGGGGCGCCCCGGCCCAGTCGGGGCTCACGTACTCCTGGTCGCTGTCGCTGGCGGGCGCCGGCAGGACCAGCCCGAGCGCGCCGGGCGCGCGGGCGAGAGCGGGGGTGCGCAGCGCGGGCAGGCAGAGGCGCGCACGGCGCGGGCTGGCGCACTCGTCGGCGAGCTCGGCGGGCGCCTCGCGCACGGCCGTGGAGTACTCATCGGGGTCGAAGCGCTCGCGACAGTAGGAGGCGCTGTCGCGCACCAGGCGCTCGACGCGCGGGTCCCCGGCCAGCAGCCCCTGAGGGAGCGCGAAGCGCGGCGTGTCGGTGAGCAGCAGGAAATGCAGCGGCGCGGGGCCCTCGCGGCGCAGCGCCAGCCCCAGCACCACGGTCTTGGAGATGATGCTGACCAGCTTGTAGCAGTGGCCCTCGCGCACCGGGTGCAGGTCGTAGGGATTGCGCGGCGGCCGGCTGGGCACCAGCACGTTCACCGGCAGCCGCACGCGCTCGATGATGGCGCGCACCGTGTGTTCACCCTCCTGCATCTGCAGCTCCAGAGGGCTGCGCGTGCTGAAGCGGCCCTGGCACTGGAAGGGCAGGCTCAGGCTCTCGTTGGTGCGATGGTTCATGCAGATGAGGCAGGGCATCTTGCCTTTGATGGGCCTGGCGCTGCCGCCTGCAGCGCCGGCCGCCCCGGGGCCTCCCATCCCGGCCAGCGGCCCCGCGCGGCCCAGCTTGCGCAGCAGCGTGGTGAAGCGCGAGCGCTCCTTGGTGGTCTTGGCACACAAGATCTCGGCCTGGCCCATGAGCGTGAGCTCGTCGCCCGCGTGCAGCGTGAAGTTGTACACCTCGCTGTCCTCGCTGAACTCGCCCGATACCACCTGGGGATCCCAAAGACCCAGCGAGGCATTAAGCAGAGTCCCAAGGAAAGCCACACACCTGTCCCCCAGGATCAGCCAGGACAAATGAGCAGTCCTCGAGGGCAGCAAACTTGGGCCTGGTAAAGGCCCCATCTCTGCAGCCTTAAATAGCTACTCCGGGTTACTTCATTCAATCACTCCTACTGTACATATATGCAGGTACTTGGAAAGCATTCAGTAAGCAGCAAATTCTATTACATTGTCTTCACTACTGGAGTGTTACTAACGGTCCACTCATTCAAGGCTACTTGGAGGAGAAATGGATAAGAAAAGGGACAGCAAGGAGCTCTCTGAACACATAAGGATGATCACAGCCACCCTCACCCTGCCCTGATTCCCACCCGCAAGGTATGTGGAGGAAATGTGAATGAGACGGCAAAGGCTGCTTCTTTCCCAGAGTGTCTTACACCCTTGTTCGCTGGGACTGGTCTAACTGTCCCAAAGGCCCTCAAAGACAGGGCAACACATTTCAGAGTCACCCCCTGAGGTGGGGCCAATGTGAGGACACACTGTGCCTGGCACAGAGGACTGACCTTGACACTGAAGGTGATGGCTTCCATCACAAAGATGCGGTCAGGGAAGACACTGGCCACCTCCTCCACGCTGCTGAAGTATCTCACAGGCTCCCGTACATCCCGGGCCTGCTCCAGGAGCTTGAACTTCCCTGCACAGGACAGGGGCTGTGGGTGGGTTTTCCTGCAGGGGGCCTGCTCTGCATCCCAGGAGCTCCTGTGACCCATATTTGTGGCTACCCTCACTTTTGCCACTATCTCTGGATCCTAGGTGGTTAGGTGTGAACTCTCACAGGTGACAAGGGGCTGGTCATCTGGCTCAAGCCTCAGGGAGGAGGAAAGCAACTGGAGTCCATTTTCTGGGTGTGCAGAGAGGGTACCTGCCTGCCTCTAAACACCCAACCGCAGACCAGCCCCAAACATTTGGCCATGTAGCTGGCCTTTGCATGGCATGAGGGAGCTGACTTGGTCCCAGCCCAACCTCTGGATAAGATTTGTAAACCACCAACAGCTATCTGTGCACAAAGGGGCCATGTTGCATAATGTGTGTGACCTCAGCAAAGTTCCCCCTTCTTTGGCACTACAGGTCCTCCTTTAACAGGGCTGGGATAGATATGCCTTACCTGGCTCTGGCCTTCTTGGCATCCTTGGGTTGCAGGTCCACACAGATGCTCTGTGCAGATCAGGGCCCAGCCCCAAGCCTTGGAGGCTCAGGGAGAGCCATTCCCACCCAGCTGTGAACACAGACCCCGAGTAGCCAACATCCAATCCCACTTTGCTTCTGATCTGAGCCCACAAAGCCTCCTGCCTTAGAGGAGCTGACCTAACCTGCAGCTGCCCATTTTGCCAAGTCAGCAAGTGCTCAGTAGACACAGACTTGAAGCTGACAGACAGGAAGCTGACATGGCATCTGAACTCTCACCTCACTGGCCACCCACTGTGCCCACCCACATGAGTGCAAAGCAGGCTGCCTCCACAGTGGCCTCCTTCTAGGCTTTGTGTTGTAGAAGAGCCTGGAACTGGTGAAGGAAACAACAGATGGAGAGAAGGCAGGTGACATTCAAAGTTTGCTTCATCACAGTTCACTTGGGTACTCCAAAAACATCCATGCAATGAATGCACTGTCAAGCACTAACCAGTTGCATAAACAAGTCTACATGCCAGGAAAGCCAGGCACAGTGGGTGAGACCTTGAGTACCAGTGAGAGCAACACACATTCAGGCAGACAAGGCAAAAGAGCTAGAGGACCTATAGGTTAGGAGAAACCTGCTGAGCAGACTGTGTGTGCATCATTGAATACTTTAGGATGAAAAGACACTTTAGAGAATGTGTGTGCCACTCAAAGAAGCTCAAAGAAATGGCACAGCAATGATCTGGACACAAAGTAGATGGCCTGTCCAAGACTATGCAGGACTAAAGGACAGAAAAAGGAGCAGACTGCTGTGCAGACTTAGAAAGACTACAAATGGCATGCTAAGATGTGGGGATTTTTTTTTTCTTTAAGAAATAAAATCCGGGACGGGAGTTTGGCCTAGTGGCTGAGTGCTTACCTAGCATGCATGAAGACCCGGGTTTGATTCCTCGGTACCATATACATAGGAAAAGCCAGAAGTGGTGTTGAGGCTCAAGTGGTAGAGCTCTAGCCTTGAGAAAGTCCAAGGACAGTGCTCAGGCCCTGAGCTCTAGCCCAGGACTGGCAAAAAAAAAAAAAAAAAAAAAAAAAAGAAAACCCTTGGGCCCGGCACAGTGACTCATAACTGTAATCCTAGCTACTCAGGAGGCTGAGATCTGAGGATCAAGGTTCAAAGCCAGGCCAGGCACAAAAGAACCTGAGATTTTTATCTCCAATTAACCTCTAGAAAACAGGAAGTGGGGCCTGGCTCAAAGGTAGGGTGGTAGCCTTGAGCTGAAGAGCTCAGGGACAGTGCCCAGACCAAGTTCAAGCCCCATGACCCACAAAAAAGAAGAAGGAGGAGGAGGAGTAGAAGGAGGAGGAGGAGGAGGAGGAGGAGGAGGAGGAGGAGGAGGAGGAGGAGGAAGAGGAGGAGAAGGGAAAGAAAGAAAGAAAAAAATGAAACCCTTGGGACTGGGAGTTTGGCCTAGTGGTAGAGTGCTTGCCTAGCATGCATAAAGACCTGGGTTTGACTCATTGGTACCACATACATAAAAAAAGCCAGGAGTGGTGCTGTGGCTCAAGTGGTAGAGCTCTAGCCTTGAGAAAGCCCAAGGACAGTGTCCAGGTCCTGAGTTCACGCCCCAGGACTGGCAAAAAAAAAAAAAAAGAAAGAAAGAAAACCTTGGCTGGGAGTTTGGCCTAGTGGTGGAGTGCTTGCCTAGCATGCTGGAAGACCTGGGACTGGCAAAACAAAACAAAAAAAGAAATGAAACCCTTGCCAGGTATTCTAGTATGTGCCTGTAATCTCAGCTACTGAGGAGGTAGAGGCAGGAATTGGTGAGTCCAAGCTATACCAGCCTGGGCAATAAGCAGCGGACTCTATCTGAAAAACAAGATAAAAACAAAAGAACTGGAGGCATGGTTGAAGTAGGAAAGTGCTTATTTAAAGTGCAAATCCCTGAGTTCAATCTCTAGCACTGCCAAGAGAAGGAGGGCACTTGGAGGAAAAGGTTTGGGGGAAGGGGTACTGCCAGGTGACAGTGAACGGCCATGCACACAGACACACCCACACACACATGCCATGCCTGCAGCCAGGAAGGGAAATGTCCTCGGCCGCTGTGGGGCAGTGTAGAGCCAAGTTGGGGCTGGAGCAGGGGAGGCGGAGATGTGGCTGGGAAGATCGATGTAACCATGGCAGCCAGCACTGCCCCTTTAGCCTCCTGGAGCTGGTCATAGCGGGGAGGAAGGAAGGGAAACTCCAGGGAGCCATGCTCTGGCCCCAGGAAGCCTTCCCCGCCCAGCAGCTTTCTCAGAGCCCCCAGGGCTCTGGAGACTGCGCCCCCACTTCCCCTTGCCCTCATGCTCATCCTCCTGTCCAGAATGAGCACCTTGGGCACTGCAGCAAATGGGTCCCCCCTCTCCCCAGGCCTGACCCACAGCACCCCTCAGGGGCAGGGTACTCCCCAGCATGCTTAAGGCCCCGACAGTACTCAGCCCCGGAGAATAAAACAACTGAAAAAAAATATTTTTAACTGGTGGGAACATGGGCTTTAGAAGTTGGACAGTCCTGGCTGAATCCCAGCCCTGCACCAACTAGCTGAGTTTGCCTCTGCAAATTATGTCATCTCTGGGCTTCGATTTCCCTTAGTTCAAGGCCATGGCTGGGAAAGCGGGCACACTTGGGGAAGATGACAGGCCCCTTGCCCACCCCACACCAGGGGCTGGGACTACCTTACAGGACTAACCTCCCAGGCTCTGAGTGGTGAGGCTGACCGCAGCCTGGAGACAAGGGTCACTGTGCAGCGCCCCCACTCCTCCCACATCCCCTCCCCCACTGGCCTTGGGTCTGCAAGTGGCTGGCCACTGCACCCCAAGCGGCATTATTAATTCATCGGGAGAGAGGCTCTGCAGGGAGCTGCACTCACAGCCTCCTTGTTAACTGGTGACAGGACCCTCCCCGCCCCCATGGAGAGCCACTCCCACTATCCAGCTGTTGCCCCACAGCCCCCTGTATACACAATGCCCACTGAGGGCACCAAAAGAGAGGAAGGGAAGAGGGGTGTCTGGACTCATACAAGGTTTCCTAGGGGACTATTATGCCTTGGTTTCCCAGAGTTTTAAGTGCACAGTTGAAATGGTCACCCCAGTCCCAGCAATGAGTCACACTTCTGCAAATGATGTCTATCACCAAATGCATAAGAATGTGTGTGTGTGTGTGTGTGTGTGTGTGTCCTAAGAAAATCTGGAGCCTCTCCCCTAAACCAATGCCAGACTAGGAAATTCCTAGTCAGATCAAGTTCTGAATCCCTGCAGGCCCAGGACAGAACCCCAGGTCAGGAAGCCCTGCCTCTACCTCTAACTTTTATGGGGGGTGGGCCCTGAGTTCATTTTCTACTCAAAGCTGGCAGTGAGCCACACCTCTACTTCCTGTTTCTGCTACTAGAAAGTCTCCTGGAACTGTCTGCCCAAGCTGACTGTGAGCCCAAATCCTCAGATCTCAACCTCCTGAGTAGCGGGGCATGAGCCACCGGTGCCTAGGAAGGTGGTAAGACCTCACTTACTCATTACTTTAAAATACTTTTAAAAAATAAGGTGGGAACCAAAGGTCTACAAACTTGAGGGCCTCCTCTCTAGAAACCCAAGGTTGCACAGAACAGTATGAAAACCCCTGGGCACCACCTCTAACCATGGCGCTGTGGGCACCCTGCTAGCCACATCCTCGCTCCCTCTCCCCATTGTTCATCCTCAGTGCTCCCTGCATACCCTCTACCTGCAGGCGCAGCCCAACTCTATCCCCCCCCAAGGCTTTATGCCATCTGGCCCTGGCTGGACACACCTGGGTACTGCAGGGGAATGTCAATCTTGGGCCCGATCACATAGTGGCCCTCCTCCAGGGCATGAGCTGTCACCGTTGTCCACTGGCGGCAGGAGTGGATGAGCAGCACATCTCGCTCACTGACGCCCTCAGCGTACTCCCCTGAGTGGGAAGAGGGCAGAGGAGGAGGGAAAGGAAAAGGAGAGGTTAGATAGGGTACAAAGTACAGACTGAGTGACCTCTTCACCAAGACCCCGCCTAGGGACAGCTTCCCATGATCTCTGTTCAGGTCAGCAATACCCAAGGGACAGGCATGCTGCCAGCTGTGGCCTTTTGGGCCCTGAATCCAGCTCAAGCATCTCAGAGCCCTGACTCCCAAAGGAGCCTCAGCAACCAGCACAGCCAAGACCCTCATTCATCATCCATGAGAGCGCTGCTGTCTCAGCCTAGGCTCAGGCTGCAGATTCCCAAGAGATAAGCCCAACTAGCCTCTGCCCTCCAGGCATCCTGAGTCCCTGGGGAGATGGGAGAAAGTCTGGGGGGGTGGGCTAGGGTTGGAAGAGGGTGAGAGACACTTTCATCCTGACAAGACCAGGAGAATTTCCACCTCCCTCTATGTCAGTGACCAGACCATGCAAGGAGAGCCTTACTGGGGCAGAGAGAAGAAAGCATATTTTGTGGGTCCAAGCTGTGAGAGTTCCCTAGAGAGATGAGTGGGTTACGCAGGCCAGCAAGCTGATCACTGGCTCTGTCACATGCGGCTTTTCCTCTCTGCTCACTGCCACTGTGAGTCTTGTACATTCAGAAACCTCAAAGGACAGGAGAGGAGTCTCCAGACACCCCATAAAGCCCATTTCAGCAAAGCTGCTTCTTGGGCCTCCAGAGCATAGGGACCGTGATTGGGGGATCGAGGGGTGCTGGGTTGGAAGGCAGCAGGGGGTGGGGGGGACGCGGGGGGAAGCCTGGTCTGGAGAAAGCTGCAGTGGGGCAGAGGTGCTGGAGGCTCCAAGCCCAGCAACCGTTTCCAGGGGAGCAGGCGCGGCAGCCCAGCTTCCAGGAGGCTGTGGGCGTCTCCTGGCTGCAGCTGGTGGACCGGGTGGGGGTTGGGGATGCCCACTTCCCAGCCCCCTCACATGCAACTTACTACATTTCTGCCAGCTGACCAAATGGGGAATGGTTGGCTCTGCCTGGGGCTAGGGCTTCATAAAATGTATGCAAGAGGTGTATGGGGGGAGGGGGGGATAGGCAGAATTCAATTCCTGCAGGGAGGGCCTGTGTGTGTGTGTGTGTGTGTGTGTGTGTGTGTGTGTGTAGGAAGGATGTTGCCTAAACCTTCTCATCCTCGCCTCACTTTTAGGGGGGGAACCAGTGGTGGGCTTGAGCTCAGGGTCTGAGCACTGTCCTTGGACTTTCTCAAGACTAGAGCTCTACCACTTGAACCACAGCACCACTTCTGGCTTTTTTTCTATGTATGTGGTACTCGAGGAATCGCACCCCCTTCTTTGTGCATGCTAGGCAAGCACTCTACCACTAGGCCAAACTTGCCGCCCCTCCTCACTTTCTGAGACAGAAGAAGGTGTCCTCAACTCTGCCATCTCTTTCTAGAACTTGCCTAAGCCCCATCCACATTTCCACAGGAACACAGTGCAAAGCTATGCGGGATGCACTAACAGCTGTGTGCACCACCAACAATTTAGCAGGGGCTTGCCATCCACACACAAGTCCCACGGGGGAAGCCATCCAAGTGCGCAGGGCCCAGGATCCTTTAGACACAAATGTCACCACACCTTCACACTCCCAAAGTGACGAAAGACACATTCAGCTAAGCTGTCACTCCATTGTTCCTCTGTTCATCATTCATTCATTTATTCAGTGGATCCGTCCGTATAATCTTTGTGAGACAAGAGTACTTTGCTCAAAGACAGCCAGCGTACTACAACAAAAAAGGCACCATTATAATGGCCAGCAGAGGACGAGACAGAGGTGCCAAAGGTGTCAGGGAACGACAAAGGAGACCCAGGCCGGACAGAGGAACTCAGAAATGACCCTCAAGAGTCGGGGTGGCCAAGAAGGTGCGTGAGAAGAGGGCCGGAGAGCAGGTCCTTGGGTTCTCTAGGGCCTTTTGGCCCACACGGACAGACTCGGGGTCACTGTGCAGTGACCACCCGAAGGGCGCAGCTTGGGCTGCAGGCACTGCTGCCCGATGCCCTGCCCGGGGATGCTCCGGGATTCGGGGCAGCGGCGCAGGGCAGAGCCCCATTAGCATTCAGGGAAGCGAGCGTGCCAACGCGGGCCAAACCCTATTCTTCTCACACACAAAACCCCCGGCCGGGCTGCCAGCCCCGATCCCGCCCCTCCCCCACCCCGCCCCCGCGGTCCCCCGCTCCACGCAGCCGCCGGGCGCCCCGTTCCGGCCTCCAGGAACGGTCCCATCGGCGGCGGCGGGGCACAGGGGCCCCCGGGGAAGCAGGGCGCGAGGCGGGGGAGGGCCGGGGGTCCCGGGGGAGACGCCGAGCCTCTCCCCAAGGTCGCCCCCCGGAGGCTGCTGCTCCCGGGACGCGAACGAGGGCCGTGGACTCGTCCCAAAGGAGGCGAGGAGCGGCGGAGGCCGGCGGTGCGGGAGGACGTCGGAGCGAGGCCGAGACAAAGGGGCGCGGCCGGCGGGGGGCTGGTGGAGAGGGGGAAAGGGGGCGCCCCGACGGGGCGGCCGCCGAGGCTCGGCCCGCCCTCCAGGTCCCAAGGGGGCTGGAAAACTCAATGCTGGGCCCCAGCCCGTCTCTGCCCCGGCGCCCTTCTGTACCTAGGAGGGGTCCCGGGGGTCCCGGGGGTCCCGGGGAGGCGCGCCAGGAGCCGCTGGAGGGAGGGCGAGGAGGGCGCCCTCCCCGTCCGCGCACGGTCCCGCCACCTCCTGCCGGCGGAGCCCTCGGGGTTCCCCAATCCTCCCCCGTTCCACGAGTCACCCCAGTACCTGGCCCGAGGCAGGCGAGCGTGGGTAGGCGGCAGCGGCTGACGATGAGGTCGAGCGGGAAGGCGCCCATGCTCCAGCGCAGGCCGGCCAGCCCGGCCGCCAGCTTCTCCATGGCATGGAGCCCCGACGGCCAGTCCCGCGCGGCCGGGGCTCCGCGCCCGCCGCCACCTCCAGGGGCCGGAGCCGGGGCGGCGGGCGTCACGTGGCCGGCCTCCCGCGGGGCGCCGGGCTGCGCCCGCCCCCGGCCCCGCCCCGCGCGCCCCCGCCCGCGCCGCGCCGAGCGCCAGGTGACCGCGGGCGGGGAGCGGGCGCGGAGGGAGGGAGACGCCGCCCCCGAGCGGGCGAGCGAGCGAGCGAGCGACCTCCGCCTCCTCTGCCCCGCCAAGTGTGCCTGGACTCCCGGTCACGGCCCGGGCGCGGCCTCGCGTCGGGCAGCTGCGGTCCCAGCGGCGGCAGCGGCTCAGGTGTCCGGCCTGGCACAGCCGAGCCTCCGCGATGAACCCAGGTCTCTGCTGAGCAGACGGGCGAGGGGTGGGCACAGGGCGGGCAGGGGGCCGTCAGGACCGGGGGTGCCTACAAATCCCACCGCCCCTCCGCCCCGCCTGGGGAGCGCTCCCCGAGTTCCCGGCGCCCCCTTACCCGAAGTGCGCCCGTCGATGGCTCCACTGTATCAGCGAGGAAACTGAGGCTCGGTCGGCGGTGGCGGCCGGTCTCCGGGGGCTGCAGGCCTTTCCGTCGGCTCTCTTTCCTCGGCCTTCCATCCCCCTCGGCTCCGGCCCGGCGCCCCCCCCTGGGAAGCCCGGGCTAGGAGCTGCGGCGGCTCTGCACCCGGCCCGGCCCGCGCTCGGCCGTCGGTGTGTCTGCGGCGCCCTCTGCAGGCGGCGGGGCTGGCGCGGGCCTGGCGCGGGTCGGTTCTCCGAAGGCCCCGCTGAGCCCGGCCCCAGCCTCGGCGCGGGGCGCTGGCCCCCCCCCCCCAACACTCACACACAACTTTCTTTTCTGAGGTTCTTGCCATCTGTAGCTAGTAATTCCGACAAATGAATAGAATGGATGCGGATTCTTAGGGGTATTTGGGGTCACTTGTTTGACGGCCGTTTGTCCCAGGAAGAACTGAGATTCCAAGAGCGCAAGAGCTTTGCCCCCACGTCACCCAGCTTCCCTGGCTGTCTGGAGCCCGTGCTCACCCAACCCGGACCACCTGCTGCCAGCCCAGTGACTTGTGGGAGCAGGAGGGGATGGATCCACTCCCTGGGAGTAAAGAGGATGGAGAGACAGACATGGCAGCAGGGACAAAGAAACCAGCGAAGGTGAAAGTGTAGTTATCTAAGAAGGGAATGGAAAGAGGGTAAAGCAGGTGAATGAAAAGGATTTTGCCTGAGGATGATTATATGTATTTCCTACCCTAGGCGTTTGCTTGCTTGCTTGCTTTATTTCTCTTTCTTTTGCCAGTTCTGGGGCTTGAATTCAGGGTCTGGGCACTGTCCTGGGACTTTCTCAAGGCTAGCACTCTACCACTTGAGCCACAGCATCATTTCTGGCTTTTTCTGTGTATGTGGTACCAAAGAATCGAACCCAGGGCTTCATGAATGCTGGGCAAGCCCTGTACAGCTAGGCCATACTCACAGCCGCGGCCCATGGAGTTTCTTTTGAGTAACATGGCCATATGTTATCAAAATAGAGACCTTTAATTTAGTTTGCTTGTCAGTACTCAACACAGGGTCTTGCTTTCTTGGCTGGCAATTTACAACTTGAACCATGCCTTTCCAGCCCTGCTTTTTGGAGATGAAGTCTCTGACTTTTCTGCCTTGACTGGCCTACAAATTGGCTGCCCTCTCCACATCTCAGCCTCCAGAGTAGTTAGGATTACAAAGTGTGAGGCATCTGTGCCTGACCCAAATGACATTTTTGAAACTGAAAAAGGTGCTCACCACCTCCATGCTGGGCCAGAACAGTAGGTATAACCCAGCCTAGACAGCGGGTGTAACAGGATGAATCTTGTAGTCCCTTTGTCTCTGAACCCTGGATGCAACACCGCACTTGTGGTCAGTGTCCTCAGCACTGAACCCCAACTCCTGCTTACCTGTATCTCCACCAAAGCATTCCCAGATATTTTTCATTTCAACAGCCACACTTGGGTTCCATCTCCAGCTGAAGACATCACTGTTTTCCTGGTCTCTAGCTCAGATCTTCTCCCTAACCTGTCTCAAATCCAGGCAACTGTGTTCTGGAGCCCTTGTCTTCAAAGCTGCTTTCCCAGCCTGCTAGTGGCTTCTCCTTCCACCTGCTCTCCTCCAGGCGACCCTTTCTGCTTTATTACACCCTGTACCCTTGCTGGGTTAGGAGCCAGATGAGAAACACCAAAGTGGACCACTTAACTAGATGGTCCTCACTGTTGTCGAACATTCCAGAGCCTCTTAAGGACTTAACAGTTGGAGATTCCCCAGGGCCTTGATACAAGGACCAGACAGCCTTTGATTTACTGGTGGTACTGGAGCCTGATGGGAAGGAAGTCAGCATCAATCCGAGTCAGGAACCCTTCCATTCACTGAGACTTCTGGGAGACAGCTGGGCAAGAAGGAGGATCTGGAAGACACTATGAGGCAGGAAGTTGCTGGCAGAAATGCCAGAGTGGGCAGGCAGGTGTGGTAATAAGAGAGCCAGGGAGCTTGATGGTGATTAGCTGAGCCTGGGCTTGCCCCTCCAGGAAGTTCTGTGGATGGTTAGGCAGGGTTGAAGGCCAATGGAGCAGCTGGACCACTGGCACCTAGGCCACTGCTCTGCTATGTGCTCTGACAGGGATGTAACCACAAGGACAATGTGGTCCTCTACTGGTTGGAGAGAACACAAGAAAAAAAACAGTGATCTGGAGGCCTGGAAGATGGGTCACATAGGGCAGAGGTGGCTGAGCTGCCTGTGTGTGACACACAGTGGTCACTGGAGCAAGGCACAGCAAAAGATGTGAGCAGGCTCAAGTTACATGTAAACACCACTCCACCCAGCTAGAGGACACGTGGTCATCTCTACCAGCTAGCTACGTGGGTCTCCTTCCCCAAGAAATAAGGAAGTAGCATGTATTACTTTAGGAATTTCCCTGCTCATCCCATCCTCTGATAAGCTACTGAGTTGTTCTTTCTTGTTGTTTTTTTGACCAGTTCTGGGGCTTGAACTCAAGGCCTGAGCACTGTCCTTGGGCTTTTCCAAAGCTAGTGTTCTACTACTGGAGCCACAGCACCACTTCTGGCTCGCTTGCTTGCTTTCTTTCTTTTCTTTCTTTCTTTTCTTTCTTTCTTTCTTTCTTTCTTTCTTTCTTTCTTTCTTTCTTTTTCTTTCTTTCTTTCTTTCTTTTCTTTCTTTCTTTCTTTCTTTCTTTCTTTCTTTCTTTCTTTCTTTCTTTCTTTCTTTCTTTCTTTCTTTCTTTTCTTCTTTCTTGCCAGTCCTGGGCTTGAGCTCAGGGCCTGAGCACTGTCATTGGACTTTCTCAAGGCTAGAGCTCTACCACTTGAGTACCATTTCCAGCTTTTCTTTTTCTATGTATGTGGTATCGAGGAATTGAACCAGGGTCTTCCGTGTATGGTAGGCAAGCACTCTACCACTAGGCCAAACTCTTGACCCCACTTCTGGCTTTTTCTGTGTATATGATATGGGGAATCGAACCCAAGGCTTCATGCATGCTAGACAAGCACTCTACCACTAGGCCACGCTCCTGGCCCTGATTTTTGAGTGCCAGTTTTATATCCTGCTATATTTCAGAAAGTGTCTAACTAATATAGAAGTGTTTTTTATAGAGTGTGTGGAGTCTATAAAGGATCATATTGTCTGCAAATTGGAAAAAATTGACTTCTTCTTTCCTTATTTATTCAGTACCTTTTTTCCTATGTTACTGCTCTGGCTATGAATTCAATAAGGAGAGTGAACATTCTTGCCTTGTACCTGACTTTAGGGGAAATAATTTCACTTTTCCCCCAATTTACTATGATGTTGTCTACAGGTTTGTCATAAATATCCCTTGGTAAGTTCAGATACATTTCTTCTGTTCCTCAGTTCTTCAGAGCTTTCCTCATAAAAAGGTGCTTACTTCTGTTAAAGACTTTTTCTTCATTGAGATGGTCATGAATGTTTTTCTCCTTGGTCCAATTTCTGTAATATTACATTTTGTTGATTTATGTACTTGAACCCATACTTGCATTCCTAGGGTAAAACCAACTTGATCTTAGTATCTTTTGAATGTGTTGTTTGCAATAATTTCATTGAAAATTTTTTGCATCACTGTTCATCAGTGAGGATAGTCAGTGATTCCTTTGTTGTTGCACTCCTGTCTCATTTTGGAATGAGTGTTCTTGCTTCACAGAATGATTTTGACAGTGTTCAGAAGAGAACCTGAGGAGAATCAGTTAGTCCTTCTCCAAGATCAAAGAGAATCTAGTGTGGATCCATCGGGTCCTGGGCTTTTCTTTGTTGAGATTCTAATGCATCAATGACATTGCTTGTTGTAGATGTGTTGAAGTGGTTTATATCTTCTTGGTTAAATTTTGGTAGGCCAACTGTACTTAGAAAACATCCATTTCTTGTAAATTTATTTATTTATATGTTTGCTTATTAGTTTATTTATTGTCGATCATGGGGCTTGAACTCTGGTCCTGGGTGCTGTCTCTGAGCTCTTCAGCTCAAGGCTAGTGCTCTACTAGAGCCACAGTGCCACCATTTCTTCTAAATTTTGCATTTTATTTGATTTTAGGTTTTCTAAATATTTTCTCATGATCCTTTGGAGAGCTCTGGTATCTGTAGTGATATTCCTTTTTCATCTCTGATTTTATTCATTTGCATCTTGTCTCTCCTTTTACTGAAATTATTTAGGGGTTTATTAATTTTATTTACTTTTCAAAGAACCAATTTTTGCTTCATTGATTCTTTGTATAGTCATTTAGTCTCCATTTCACAAATATCTGTACTGACATTTATTATTGCTTTCTATCATTTTTGGGTTTGGCTTGTTTATGTTTTTCTAGAAGCTTGAGATGGTGTGTGTGTGTGTGTGTGTGTGTGTGTGTGTGTGTGTGTGTGTTTATCATGGGGTTTGACCTTAGGGCCTGAAGGCTGTCCATGAGCTTTTTGCTCAAAGTTAGCATTCTACCACTTTGAGCCACAGCTTCACTTCTGGTTTTCTAGTGGCTAACTGGAGATAAGAGCCTCATGAACTTACCAGCCTAGTCTGGTTTCAAACTGCACTCCTCAGATCTCAGTCTTCTTAGTAGTAAGGATTATAGCATGAGCCGCTGGCACCCAGCTTGAGGTGTATTCCTATGCTGGGTGTATTTTTGCTTTTGTTTTTATTTTGTTGTTGTTGTTGTTGTGGGTCATGGGGCTTGAACTTGGCCTGGTCACTGTCCCTGAGCTCTTCAGGTCAAGGGTAGGGCACTCAGCTCAAGGCTACCGCCCTACCCTTGAGCCAAGGTCTTCTTCCCATTTTCTAGAGGTTAACTGGAGATAAGAATCTCAGGTCCTTTTGTGCCAGGGCTGACTTTGAACCTTGATCTTCAGATCTCAACCTCCTGAGTAGCTAGGATTACAGGTGTGAGCTACCTCACCCAGTTGTTTTGTTTTAATATAGGAACTCATAGCTGTAAATTTCACTGCCTTGCTAGATCCTAATGGTTCTAGTAGGTTGCATGTACATTTTCATTGTTATAAAAGTTTCTTGAGGGCTGGGAGTTTGGCCTAGTGGTTAAAGTGCTTGCCTAGCATGCATGAAGACCCGGGTTCGATTCCTTGGTACCACATACATAGAAAAAAGCCGGAAGTGGTGCTGAGGCTCAAGTGGTAGAGCTCTAGCCTTTAGAAAGTCCAAGGACAGTGCTCAGGCCCTGAGCTCAAGCCCAGGACTGGCAAAAAAAAAAAAAGTTTCTTGATTTCTCTATTTCTTCAGTGACCCACTTGAAATCCAACAGTTTCTTCATTCTTCATACACTTGATGGTTTTCTGTCGTGTCTTTTGCTGTTGAGTTCTAGTTAAGTGCTATATGGTTTGAGAAAATACAGGAAGTCATTTCAATTTTTTGGTTTTTAGTAAGATTTGCTTTATGTCCTAAAATATAATTTTGGAAAATGTTCCATGAGCTGATAAGAATTTGTAGTGAGCAGGTGCTGAAGATATCTGTTAAGTCCTTATGATCTCTGGTGACTTCAGTTCTGAGGTTTCTTTGTTGAGCTTTTGTTTGGATGACTTATCCATTGGTCAGGGTAAGTTCTATGTTTCAAAGTATCAAAGTGTTTGTTTAGTGAGTCTGTGTTGTGTGTGCACTGCTATTTAGTGCCTATGTGCTAACAAATGTACTTTCCTATTTATTTCATGTTGAGTGTGCTGGTCCTGCAGCATGAACTCAGGGCTTGGATACTGTCCCTTAGTGTTTTTGTTTTTGTTTTTGTTTTGCCAGTCCTGGGCTTGAGCTTAGGGCCTGAGCACTGTCCTTGGACTTTCTCAAGGCTAGAGCTCTACCACTTGAGCCTCAGCACCACTTCCGGCTTTTTTCTATGTATGTGGTACTGAGGAATCGAACCCGGGTCTTTGTGCATGCTAGGCAAGCACTTTAACCACTAGGCCAAACTCCCGGCCCCCTTAGCGTTTTTATTCAAGGATGATGCTATACCACTTGAGCCATACCTATACCTACACTTCCAGATTATGCTGGTGAATTGAAGATGAGCATTCCATGGACCTACAACCAACCAACCAACCAAAAAAAAAAAAAAGAAAGGTTTCATGGACTTTCCTGCTTGGGCCGGTTTTGAACCATGATCCTAAGATCTCAGCCTCCTGCGTAGCTAAGATTACAGGCTTGAGCCACTGGTGACTAGCTTCTTATCTTAACTCTTTGTCTTCGGCAGTGAGATGTTCTGTAGTTAACAAATGGTTGAGTCTTGCTTTTTAATAAAAGTTGCTTTTTTGTTTGTGCCAGTCCTGGGCTTGAGCTCAAGGCCTGAACACTATGCTTGGACTTTCTCAAGGCTAGAGCTCTACCACTTGAGCCTCAGCACCACTTCAGCTTTTTTCTATGTATGTGGTACCGAGGAATTGAACTCGGGTCTTCGTGCATGCTAGGCAAGCACTCTACCACTAGGGCCAAACTCCCAGGCACAAAAGTTGTTTGTTTGTTTTTTTTGCCAGTCCTGGGGCTTGAACTCTGGGCTTTGGCTCTGTCCCCAAGCTTCTTTTGCTCAAAGTTAGTGCTCTACCACTTAAGTCATAGCACCACTTCCGGCTTTTTCAGAGTAGTTTATTGGAAATGAGTCACATGGACTTTCCTCCCCTGGCTGGCTTCAAACTATGATCCCAGCCTCTTTAGTAGCGAGGACTATAGGCATAAATCACTGCGCCCAGCTTTTTAAACCAAGTTGCGTTTTTGAGGTTTTGATTTTGTTCTGTGGCTAGGATTCCTTTAAGTATCTTCTACAGTGCTAGTTTAGAAGTTATGAATCCTTTTTTTTTTTTTTTTTTGGCCCCCTTCTCTTTCTGGCCCCGCTCGCTCCGGCCCCGCTCGCTCCGGCCTCGCTGGCTCTGGCTCTGCTCGCTCTGGCCCCTTCTCGCTCCGGCCCCGCTTGCTCTGGCCCCGCTCGCTCCGGCCTCGCTGGCTCTGGCCCTGCTCGCTCCGGCCCCGCTCGCTCCGGCCACCACTCGGTTGGGCTCCGCTTGCTTGCTTTCGCTCTCTGTCGCTTGTTGCAGTCTCGTCTCTGCCACTTCCGGCTTGGTTGCGTATGTGGGATACCGAGGAATCGAACCCGGGTCTTTGTGCATGCTAGGCAAGCACTTTTAACCGCTAGGCCAAACTCCCGGGCCCTTATGAATCCTTTTAACTTTTGCATATCATGGGAGAATTTTATTCCTCCAGTAATTATGGATAGCTTTGCGAGGTACCCTAGATAGGTTGACAACTATTATTCAGGGTTTGAATTATGTCCTTTATGCTCTCCTTACATTTAGATTTTGAGAAATCCTTTGTTATTCTAGTAGCCTGTTATTATAACTTGTTTCGTCTCCTTTTCAGTTTTCATTCTGTGTACTTAATGTTTTAAGTATGTTTCTAGGCAGCATTTCAAATTGAGACATTTATTATTTGCATGGAACATTTTTAGCCTTTTGATTTGCTTACAGTTGACTCTCACTTCACTTATAATTCCTAATTTCCACATAGTTTTAACATTTGTCCCCACTATTTGCTTATGTTCTTTGAGCAGCTGGGCTCGTGAACACAGCAGTCCCGCTACTCTGGCACACAATGGGCACAGAAACAGGTACCAGTTACAAAGGGAATCATGCCTGGAATCGCAGGTCAACTAGTATCATGGCTCATATCTCTTACAGTGATGGCTTAAGTGCTCATACAGAGGATACGATTCATTCTGTTTGTTCATTGAGCAACTTAAATAAAATGTGAGTCATCTAGAATGGACTGTGGAATTAGGTGATGGTTTCTGACAGTTATTTTGTGGGGTCTTTTTTTTTTTTATTGCAGGGGGATCATGGGGCTTGAACTTGGCCTGGGTGCTGTCCCTGAGCTCTTCAGCTCCAGGCAACCACCCTACTCTGGAGCCGAGGCCAACTTCTTGTTTTCTAGAGGTTCACTGGAGATATGCGTCTCAGGTTCTTTTGTGCCTGGGCTGGCTTTGAACCTTGGTCTTCAGATCTTAGCCTCCTGAGTAGCTAAGATTAGAGGCTATTGTGGGTCTTGAATGAGTATTAAGGTCAGAGAAGTTCTCATTTGTATTTATTGTTGTTTCTCTTCTGTTTTTCATTCTTGTATTTCCCCCTCCACCCTCCATCCCCTTTTTAAAGGATATTCTAGTTAACCATTATGGCCCAAGCCTATAATCTAAACTACTTGAGAGATGGAGATCTGGGAATCTCGACTCAGGAGTAGCGTGAGACTCCATCTCAATTAATAGTTACAATGGTATGATCATGTTTTTCTGGGTATGAGGGAGCATAATGACTGGACATGGTGGTGTACGCATACCACCCCAGTACACAGGGGAGCACAAGAAGGAAGATCTCAGCCTAGGCTGGGCCCTCTCACAAATAATGCTAACCCATGCTAGAGACATGGCTCAGGTGGGGTCTAGTAGACCCCTTTGTGTGTGATCTTGGCTTACTATCCCTTTCCCTGTCCACAGTCTTCAAGCCTGGAGCTTTTAGAGGTCCATTCTCCAGACTCTGAAGAGGAATCCAAGGGACTCCACTGCTTCCTGTAAGATTTCAATCAGTCTCCACTTAAACCTCCACACACCTAGCTTTCCCAGTGTCTAGTGCCAGTAATCCTGAAAGTCCTGGGGACCTTCTGGGCAAATCTGTTCACTCTCTGGTGTCCTCTTCGAAAACATAAGGTAGTAAATTATCATCCATTTTTTCCATTTAATATATATATATATATATATACTCAATTTTTGCATAACACGAGATACAATCCCAGTTCTTCACTAATTTCCAGTTGTGGGATTTGAACTCAGGGTCTTAAGCTTGTTTAGCAGGGCTCTACCATTGGAGCCCCACCCCAGCCCTACCTAATTTTTTTTTTTTTGCCAGTCCTGGGCACTGAACTTCGGGCCTGAACATTGTCCTTGGGCTATTTCCTCAAGGATAGCACTCGGCCACTTGAGTCACAGCACCACTTCTGGCTTTTCTACATATATAGGACTGAAGAATCGAGCCCAGGTCTTTGTGCATGCTAGGCAAAGCACTCTACCACTAGGTCAAACTCCCATCCCCCTACGTAAATTCTTGATGCATTTATGTCAACTTTCACAGCACAATGAAGTGCACCTACCCAGAAGGATCACAAGGTGGCGCAGTGACCCTATATTTAATTTCCATTTCATATAGTGATGCACTCCGATAAGAATTAAGAGTGCTGCCCAGAGGGGCTGAGGGGGAGGGGAAGTAGGAGAAAAACACGGGAGGGGTAACGATGTTTGAAAAGAAATGTATTCACTGCCTTACATATGTAACTATACATCACCCTGACAATTTTATTATTATTTTTTTGGCTAATCTGGGCTTGAGCTCAGGGCCTAAGCACTGTCCTTCGACTTTCTCAAGGCTAGAGCTCTACCACTTGAGCCTCAGCACCACTTCTGGCTTTTTTCTATGTATTTGGTACCAAGGATTTGAAACCAGGTCTTTGTGCATGTTAGGCAAGCACTCTACTACTAGGCTAAACTCCTAGCCCCCGACAATATATTTTTAAAAAACACAAAAAATTCTCCCTAATTCTGCATTGAGATCCACAGAACTGAGACCATTAGCCAGAGCCTCAAAAGGCTTTTTAGTCCGTATTTTTAAATTATTGTTTTTGTTTGGTTTTGTTTTTGCTAGTCCTGGGCTTGGGCTCAGGGCCTGAACACTGTCCTTGGACTTTCTCCAGGATAGAGCTCTACCACTTGAGCCTCAGCACCACTTCTGGCTTTTTTCTATGTATGTGGTACCGAGGAATCGAACCCGGGTCTTCATGCATGCTAGGCAAGCACTTTAACCACTAGGTCAAACTCCCGGCCCCTCCTTGCATTTTCTTAAGGCTAGAGCTCTACCACTTGAACCTCAGCACCACTTCTGGTTTTTTTTTTACATATGTGGTACCAAGTAATCAAACCCAGGTCTATATCCGTGCTAGGGAAGCACGCCAAACTCCTGGTCCCTGGTCCATATTTGTAGAGACAAGAAATTGAGATAGTAAGGAATCAACCAGTTTATTCAATATTGGGAGAAAGTAAGAATGGACTTGGGCTTCAACTTCAGAGTCATAATTGAAGTTGTCATTAAATAAAAATACAACCTAGGTTGGGTATGGTGGTTCACACCTGTAATCCTACTCAAGAGGCTGAATACTTGAGGATCTCAGCTTGAAGCCAGTCTGGGTAGAAAAGGCTATGAGACTTTTATCTCCAATACAGTTGTTGGAAATGGCCAGAAAGGGTGCGGTGGTTTAAGTGGAAGAGCACTAGCCTTGAGCAAAAGATGATCAGGGACAGTGAGTGGCCAGGCCCTGAGTTGAGGCCCACAGCCCACCGACAAAATACAAAAAACAAAGCAAACAAACTATATATAGTTCTGAAGTGGAACGACTGATTGGGTCCAGGATCTTAAGTAAAAAGATGTATAAAAGGTGAGTTGCGCAGGGAGTTTCACACCAGTAATCTCAGCTACTCAGGAGGCTGAGATCTGAGGATCACTGCTCAAAGCCAGTCCCGGCACTAAAGACCGTGAGTCTCTTATCTCCAATTAATGACTAGAAAATAGGAAGTGGGGCTGTGGCTCAGGGGTAGGGCAGTATAGCCTTGAGCTGAAGAGCTCAAGGACAGCACCCAGGCCCCAGAGTTCAAGTCCCATAAGCCACACACACAAAAAAGCGCATGAAAGGGAAGAAAACAAGACCAATGCACCCCCTGCTGGACTGAAGGGGGAGAACACTGCTAAGTTGTTACTCTTCTGCTCTGTGGACAGACATGCAGCAACACCTGTGAAGATACAGTGACGGCAGGAGAGTCCTTGCCCACCACACAGTTGTAGTCTGCTAAGGAGATAAACCATCCAGATGACAAGTTAAACTAGGGAATGACACTATGCAGCCCAATGCTTACTAGGAAGAAGGTTCTGCTCAGGAGTTTGAATATGCCTGACTCTGGGCTGGCCTTGAAGAGCCAAGAGAACTGTGAAGAACAGCTGAAAAATGGTCTAAATGGGAGTCTGTCACAGCAAGATGAGCTAGGTGGTGAGGGGTAACCGAGGTGCAGCAGACCCATAGCAGGCTTACAAACTACTCTCCCCCAACTCCTTTACCATCCCAGCCTCTTATCTCTCAACCATCTCATACAGGCCCATTCAACCTGCCTTTACCTGGGGAACCTGTCAGTTTTTCTATTTCCAACATATCTGGATGTCTTCCTCAAACATATACTGCTCCCAGTCTCAAGAGATTACCAGGACCCTCCAAGCGCCCATCATACCCTCCAGCTGGTCTTCTGCCGTCTTGCTTCTTACAATGCTTTTACTCTGCCCTGGCTCAACAGTCCACACACCTAAGAACCAATCTGAGTGTTTCTTCCTTTTCAAAGCCATACAGCTACTCTCCCTGCCCAAATTTGCTCTTCTAGGAATGTAGCACTGAGAATTTGGCTCATGATTACTTGGCTCGCATACATGCTCAATTGGTTGGTTTTTGCTTTTTTAAGCCAGATGTTAAATTTATGGTCATATCCTATTTTCCTCTGTTAGTCTCAAAGGCCAAATCATGTCTCTCCCTGCACACACAACAGGTATGTGATGGGGTGGGAGAAATGGGAATGGTCAGCAATAAACACGCATGTGACGATTACAACTGCGTAACAAGACAACCTGTGTACATCAACCTTCCAGCAGTCTTAGCCACAAGTTTCTCCTTTATTAACTACTAAGGCCTTACTATGGGATTACACATTTGCCAATATATACAAGGTAGGAGAGGAGGAAATAGTGTTTCCAGGAAAGAGAAAGCCAGGACAGAGTCAACATTCGCAGCACTGTGGCAAGCCTCCCTGGGTGTCCTGGGTATCCAGCTGGCTTTGGCACACTCAACTAGCATCAGCGGGAGGCGGGTAGGCCAGGACGCCTATTATTTCATCCTAGGATGACTGCGTTAGTGTCTGGGAACTATTTTCAGTCTTCTATTAAATTTTTTTTTTAATATGAAAGACAATCCTGGAATTGTCTTCCAGTTTTCTATAGGCTGAATTCATACTTCGATAGCTTTCAGAAGATATCCTCCAACTCCACAAATAAATGAAAACCAAGCCACACAGATGGAAACCAAGTCTTATTTTTATATGAACAGAAGTAGACCATCTAGAAATATTTCAGTTTATTTAAATTGGTAAGTAGAATATGAAACCGAATTTGTAGCTAGTACCAGAGAATGGACTTAACTGTTGGTGTTAATGAGAACAACTTCTACATAGGATCCCAAGAGACTTACAGAAAAGGGGCAAAGCCCTAATATTAAGCAAATAAAACTCATGTTCAAACAGATTTTACAAAAATTGATTTATACTCCATTTCCCTTTTTGTTGATATTTAGAAAGTGCAGATTTAACAAAAGGTAGCCATATCCTTTCTATGTACAATGCCGATTATAATTATGCAAACAACAAAATGGTCAGTCTGTTACCCAAAAAATCCCAGTGTTCAGCTCTCAAACCTTAAGTCATTGAATAAGGATTAGAGGGTTAAAAAAAAAAAAATCAAAACCAAAAAACTACTGCCACATTCCAGATAAAGGGAAGCAACAAATACATTAACAGTAAGGTTAACCCTAAAGCTTTTTGAAAAGCTTTAACATCATTTCATTATTCCTTTTAGTGGAAAACTAGGGATTATTTGGCAATGCTGCTTTTACTAGTAAACAATGATAAGAGTCAAGTGTGGGAAAGATCTAAGAACCACCTGTGAGGCATAGAAAATTGTCTTTAGGGCACTATCTGAAAAATTCATGGGTTTTTGTAGCAGATATGTCCCCATGCTGTTGTTTATGTGAGCCAAGAGGTCATTAAAATGCGCATGACGGCACAGAAAGACTTTTCAATGGATGCTGCTGTCCTAAACTCAGCCTCTGCTTGAAATGAATCATGCTATTCACAATTATTTCAACAAAGGTATCATCTTAGGATGCCAGCAGCACAGCAAACTTAACCTACCCTATCCTAACAATAAGCAATGAAGCAAAACTAGAAAGATGAAGAGGAGGAAGGACAGGGTTAGAAGTAGCTAGAAGAGCTTATCTTTACAGGAGAAGCCTTTCTTGTCCTTTTTGTAGATCCATGGTAATACAAGTTTTCCAAGAAATGTAAGGATAGGACAAAAAATTAATATTATAAAGTGTTTCTAAATCTTAAGGTAAAGACAACTTAACACTGAATAAGTGTTCATCAGAGGCCAAATCTCAATACATTTGGCAACCATGTTAATAAAATCCACTCCTTTTTATTTTTATTTTTTTAAACTCATTACTGGGCTACCAAAGTGCCAGAGGAGTTGTCAAAATGGAGACTACTCAAATTCAGGTTCAGAGATTTATTCTAGGAAAGTGAATAGGATATATACCTAATTAGAAAGACAAACCACAACACCCTCCAAACACTAGTGCATGCAATTAACTCTTCCATTTCATAAACTGGATGGATAGACTGGAAGGGAGCAAAGGGAAGGAAAAGGAAGAAGGAAGACAGCAGGGCAGAGGTTTGAGGGGGAGGAAATGAGAGGAAGACACGAGCTAACTGACATCTGATAGTAGGCAGTTAGAATTTATCTTTCTGTTTACTTAGTAAGTTAAATCAGTGCTTTATATTAAATTTGACAAAGCTACAAGTTTGCTCCTTTCATTTTAAATAACTCTGACCATGGCAGGGGGTGGGAGGGGAGACTGGTGTAGGGGAGAGAAATAAAGCAGCATGCAGGAAGATGAGACTCGGGGTGAGTGGCCAAGAAGGAGAAGTGGTGGCAGGAATAGTTTAGATATCAAGGCCACTGTAAATGAGACTCAGCAAACCGAAGCTATCATTTCTGCAACACCCTTTGTCCTCAATTAACTACTTTGAAAATTACAGCCAAGCAAACCACAAACATTTTCATGGTTTATGTTTAGATGATATGTCTCCTGCACATGCTTCCACCAGAACAAAAAAGGAAAAAACAAAGAAGTTCCTTTCCACATAAGGCACAGGACAAAATTAACCCCACTTACAGATTCAAGGCGAAAATGAGTGTTTTCTGGCTTTTGTTTGCTTCCTTTGCTATCACATGTCCATAGACTATAGGGACTCAAACACATTATCCATGACAGAAAATTCCACTGTTGTACAAAATAAAATTGTTAAGTCTAACTTTTATTCTTATACAATTTGCAGAATAGAGTTGAAATGATTGCTATAGGTTTAATGTTGATAAGAGGAACCAGATATAATACAACTGAAATGCAGTGGTGAGCTGAGCAAGTACATTTAAAATGAAGTCACAGACATGATTTTGCTATACATTTTTTTGTTTGAAGAAAATAATAAAGTCAGCAAGCAGTCACAGATGAAAGAACAAATAAAACAGGTGGACTGAAATTAAGATGAGGAAGAAAAGCATCTGCTTAAGAGTTAAAAATGGACAGAGTGGTTTATTTTGCAGCAAGAAGAGAAACGGGTGGTAGATGGCAACGGATGGAAAGGGGAGCCCTCAGCAGCATTTGCTCTTCCAGCCTGTCACGCCTCCTCCACTGCTGATATCTACATTTTCACTGTTGGGCTCTTTTACAGGGGTCTGGAACAAACACACAAGGAAAGTAACCATAAAAACAATGCCACCGATAAACCACGATTCAGCAGAAATATTCACAACATTCATTCATGCAACAAACAGTATTATCATCACATGAAACAGGTTGCCATCTCTCCGTACAGAGTCAAGATGTGGACACTGTTTTTAATGTTCAGTTGTTAGTTAATTTTTAATCTTTTACTTTTACTAGCTGTCAATGTGAATATGAATATAGACATTTCCTGGCAACTCCTTTTTTATGTATGCACAGCAGTCACAGGGCTTGAATTCAGGGACTGGGTCTGTCCCTTAGCTTTTGTGTTCAAGGCCAGCGCTCTACCACTTGAGACGAAGCTCCACTTCTGCCCACCCCTATCACCCTGGTTAACTGGAGGAAAAGAACAGTTTCATAGACTTTCCTGCTTGGGGTGGCTTTGAACAGTGACCTTCAGATCTCAAGCCTTTGGAATAGCTAGCTAGGATTACACAAGTGAGCCACTGGTGGCTGCCTGGTTTCAAGTAATTATCTTACATATGTATCTTAAAAGCGTTTCAGCCTAAGCCAGGAGCAGGCTCACACCTGTAACCCTAGCTACTAAGGAGGCTGAAATCTGAGGATCACTGTTCAAAGCCAGCCCGGGCACTAAGGCACTAAAAATGTGAGATTCTCATCTCTAATTAATCACTAGAAAATGGGAAGTGGGCCTGTGGCTCAGGGGTAGGGCAGTAGCCTTGAGCTGAAGAAACTCAGGGACAGTGCCCAGGCCCAGAGTTCAAGACCTACAATAGAGGAGAGAGAAAAAAAAACGTTTCAGCCTTACTCATAAAGGGAGCCACAGGTGCCTGGAGTTTGGCCTAGTGGAGAGTGCTTGCCTAGCATGCATCAAACCTGGGTTGTTATTCCTCAGTACCACATACATAGAAAAAGCTACAAGTGGTGCTATGGCTCAAATGGTAGAGCTCTAGCCTTGAGAAAGCCCCAAGGACAGTGTGCATCCCTGAGCTCAGGACCCGCACTGACCAAAAAAAAAAGGAAGCCACACATTAGACCTACATTAAAAAAAAAAAAAAAGATCGGGTAAGATCTGAGATTTGTAGAATGCTATCCTGGGGATGTTTATGAGTAACCTGCATTTTCAGATGCTGTGGGACAGAATATGACAACACCTATTAAAATGATTTGTGCTCTTTGGCCATTGCTAGAAACCTGTCCTGAATATTTTGTACTTGCTCATACAAAATGATTATATGCACTACAATAGAGTTTATACTACTGAAAATAAAATCTACACACATGAAGAACACAGCACCAGCATGCTATTGGACTAGGGTAAGTTTGTGAGCTTTAACATGTCTAATTACTCACAGTAAAAATTAAGACATTAACTACAAGCCAGGCGTCAGTGGCTTATGCCTGTAATCCTAGCTACTCAGGAGGCTGAGATCTGAAGATCAAGGATCAAGGTTCAAAGCCAACCAGGGAACTAAAGTCTGTAAGACTCATATCCAATTAACCACCAGAAAACTGGAAGAGGCACCATGGCTCAAGGGGTAGAGCACTAGCCTTGAGCTGAAAAGCTCAGAGACAGGGCCCAGGCCCAGAGTTCAAGCCCCATGACCACCCCCCCCCCCAAAAAAAATTAGCTACACTGGTGATGGATGGAGAGATGGATAAACTAATGGCAACTGAAAGGCTTAGACAAACTTTTCTGTACTTTAATTTCACTTTTTTTTTTAGTTGGGTATTAATCCCCAGGTTTCATGCATGCTAAGCAAGTACAGTCTTTATACTTTATCTTTGTGGAATTAATTATCTATGCAAATAATTTAAGATTATCCTTTTTTTTTTTTTTTTTTGCTTTTCTGGGCTTACTATATTTAGTGCATCCTATCATCAAGTTATATTCCAGCCCTGATATAATAAAATCTCTCTCATAAAGGGTGAACAATATATCAACAGTACTCACTGGACAATATGTTGAAAATGAACTATACAACTTGTGGGTGGGGAGGGAAGGAATAACTGAGAGGGGAGGGATTAGTGTACAAAAAAAATTATACTCTTTACCTGACTTATATATCTGCAACTCCGTAAATCATCTTTTTTTTTTTTTTGCCAGTCCTGGGCTTGAACTCAGGACCTGAGCACTGTCCTTGGATTTTCTCAAGGCTAGAGAGCTCTACCACTTGAGCCTCAGCACCACTTCTGGCTTTTTTCTATGTATGTGGTACCGAGGAATCGAACCTGGGTCTTCATGCATGCTAGGCAGGCACTTTAACCACTAGGCCAAACTCCTGGTCCCAATCATCTTTATAATAATAAAAAAATTATAAAATCACTTTCTTAATTTATTTTTGGTATCAGTACTTGGGTTTAAATTTTGTCTCCAGCTAACACTTGAGGTTCATTTACTGTTTGTGGCTGGTGCTCTACCACTTGAGCCATGCTTCCACCAGTTGCATCTTTTTGCAGGCTTAGGGGAGAGAAGATTCTCTTGCACTTGTGTGCCCAAGATGGCTCCAAATCTTTTTATTTTTTTAATTTATCATATATATATATATACATATATATATATATATATTTTTTTTTTTTTTTTTTGGTCAGTCCTGGGCTTGAGCTCAGGGCCTGAGCACTGTCCTTGGACTTTCTCAAGGCTAGAGCTCTACCACTTGAGCCTCAGCACCACTTCCGGCTTTTTTCTATGTATGTGGTACCGAGGAATCGAACCTGGGTCTTTGTGCACGCTAGGCAAGCACTCTACCAGTAGGCCAAACTCCCGGCCCCTGGCTCCCAATCTTGATCCTTAGAAGTTAGCTTTCCCAAATGGATATAAGACACTAGTGCCCAGTTTAACTCTAGAGCAAAACAAATTTACATGATATTTTAAAAATCCATATTGAACCAAAAGATATACACAAAAAATAATAAAAACACTACCTACTATGTAGACCTGTTTACCTAGGAGAATTTACTGGTCTACTCAGAAGTTATATGATAATAGAGAGGCTCTATGTCAATTAGATTCAAATTATATAATGACTATAAATAGCACTACTTTAAAAAAAAATGCCAAGACTGGTGAAAGGTAAAATACATAGTTTAAGCCCCAAAACTTGGAAACCAGAGAATATCAGAAGACCCGGAAACAAAGGTGCTTTGATCTTTTTTTTTTTTTCTTTAACTCTTTGTTAAAGAAAACTAGACAAGGGGCCAAGAGCACAGCCTAGTGGTAGAGTGCTTGCCTAGCATGCACAAAGACCTGGAGTTAGATTCCTCGGTACCACATAGACAGAAAAGGCCAGAAGTGGTACTGTGGCTCAAGTGGTAGAGCCCTAGCCTTGAGGAATGCCCAAGGCAATGCTCACACCGAGTCTAAGCCCCAAGAGTGCAAACAAACAAACAAACAAACAAACAAACAAACAGATAACTGCCTGGTCTTCTACCTCGACTTTGAAAACTCGAATACATTTTCTTGGTGAGTCAAATGTCTGTGGATCATGTCTGTAATCCTAGATACTTAGGAAGCTGAGATCTGAGGATCACAGTTAAAAGCCTGCGCAGAAAAGTCTGTGAGACTCTTAGCTCCAATTGACCAATAAGAATTGAGAAGTTGAGCTGTAGAGGTAGAGCACTAGCCTTGAATAAAAAAGCTAAAGTAGCTACACATAAAAAATTTGTTTTTTTCTTGACCCACTAATCTCTGAAATATAAAGTACCTACACACCATTGGGCACTCTTTTTCATTTTTTAATTTAATTAAACGTATCTCTTTTTCACTGCTCAAGCAGATTTTTTTTTTAATATTCAGGGGCCTTTGCTTGCTAAACAAGTTCTTTTCCATCGCGCTGTACTCCCAGCTCCACAATCTACTACGTGGAGTAGGATTTCAAACAATGTTGTCCCAAACTAACACTTTTAAGTAGTACAGTCCGTGCCCTTAGACATTGCTAAACCGAGTAGTTTCTGTTTATAGTCTATCCTTCCAGATCCTTATATGCTAAATGTAACCAAATGTGAGGATGCATGGTGTGTTTGGTTGTCTTCTTATCTTCTTGGCAGCAGTGCAGTTTGAACTCAAGATTTCATGCTTGTTTGGCAGGCATTCTCAGTCCTTCTTTTACATTTTATAGTCATTTTTTAAAGGTAGGGTATCTTTGCCCACAGATCAGTGTCAGAACATAACCCTCTTAATTATGCTTCCATACATCTAGGACTACAGACATGAACACCCAGATTATGCACTGAGATGTATAGTTCTCATAACTTTTACCAAGGTTGGTCCAAGCCTTGATCCTCATAATCTCTGTTTCTAGACTAGGTGGGATTATAAACATAACCCACTGTACCAGGCCTAGTTGTAAATTTAAAAAAACATGATCATTATTCCCTCATTTTCTAGAAAAACAAATTTCTTTTCTTAGTAGTGGTGGAGATTGAACCCAAGATCTCACATATGGCAGGCCCCTGAAGAACTGAGATCACAGAAGGGCATTATCATACCAAGGTCTAAATTTGGGGGGAGGGGGGCGGGAGGAAGGACACAGGAATCTAGGTAGCCTTGTGCTAAGCAAGTAGTATATCTATGAGCTATATACTCGGCTCTCTAATGATACCATAATAATTCTTTTTTGATGGGGAAGGTTCTTTCTTTCTTTTTTTCGTGGGGGGGGCAGCTGTGGGGCTTGAACTCTGGGCCTGGGCTCTGTCTCTGAAATCTTCAACTCAAAGCTACCACCCTACCCCTGGGCCTGGGCATTGTCCCTGAGCTCAAGGCTGCCAGCCTACCCCTTGAGCTACAGCTCCACTTCTGGTTTTCCAGTGGTTAACTGGAGATAAGAATCTTTTGTGACCGGGCTGGAACCATGATCCTCAGATCTCAGCCTCCTGAGTAGTTAAGGATCACAGGCGTGAGCCATGGCGTCTGGGAGTCACACCTCCTGTTTTTGCACTGGTTGTATTTTTTCTTTTCTTTTTTGTAAGCTAGCACTTGGCTTATACAGGTTATTTTTGAGATAGGGTCTCACTCTTTGCATGCATGTATGCCTGGGCCACAATCCCTTATCTTAGGTTTCCTGTCACAGCTAGGATAACAGGAATGTACACTACTGGCTCCAGCTCTCAGTTTAAAAGGGGGTATCATGACATTTTCTGTTTGGGCTAGTTTTTTTTTTTTTTAATTTTTTGGTCTTTTATAGCTTTTTTTTCCAGAGCCGGGACCTGAACTCAGGGCCTTGCACTTGCCAGGCAAGGGCCTTCCGCTGAGACAAACCCTGACCCCATGTTTGGGCTAGTTTTTAAACACAATCTCAGCCTTCTAATCCAATCAAATTCACTTTTTTTTTTGCCAGCCCTGGGATTTGAACTCAGGGCCTGAACACTATCCTTGAGCTTTCTCAAGGCTAGAGCTCTACCACTTAGGCCATAGCACCACTTCCGTTTTTTTCTATGTATGTGGTACTAAGGAATCGAACCTGGGTCTTCAGGCATACTATGCAGGCATTCTACCACTAGACCAAACTCCCGGCCCTTAAATCTATTTTCTGACCTCACCAGATTCTCATAGGGAAAAAAAAAATCTGTATGCCAGATTCAGAAAACTCTAAAAGAGGGGAAATTGGACATGAACTAAACGGGATTATTTGGAAAGGCAAGATGTGGAGAAGAGAGGGCAAGATGAGGAGAAAATTATGCTGTATTCATACATGAAAAGGTCATAATGGGGCCAGGAGTTTGGTATAATGGTAGAAAAACCTTGTGACAGAGAAGAAAGTTAAGGAAGAAGAGGTGAAGGGGAAAAGGAAAGGAGAGAAGGGGAAGGGAGGAGGGAGAAGGGATGCAGGAAGGGAAGGTGAGATGGAGGAGTGGGAAGAAGGGAATCAGGGAAAGAAGGCAGGCAAGCATGCATTTCCTGAAGTGACAACTTTCTAAACATCGTATATAAGCTGTCAGAACTAGAAACATGATCATTCTGAATAAGTGACTATTTGTTCTGTTTGAATATTTAATTATAATTTACAAATAAAATACCTATTTTTCATTCTAAAAACTGAAGTTGTTTGATTTTTATGATTCCATAATTTAATTTACTTCCATGTAAATATCCAAACTAAACTTCTTGTAACTGCTCATAAACTTACAGCATTTTATGCATATTTTTAAGTACTGTGATTTAAACTCGGAGCCTCAAATTTGGTAGTTAGGTTTGTCTGAGGCTGTCTTCAGATCATCTTCTCAATTTCTGCTTATTGAGTAGCTGGGATTGCAGGTATTTACTACAACGCCTGGCTGGATTTATATTTCATTTTTCATGTCTATTAACAGTTTATGTTTTCTACATATGTGTCTTTATAGGTGTGTGTGTGTCCTGAGACTTGAACTTGGGACCTGGGCACTGTCCCTGAGCTTTTCCAGCTCAAGACTAGCGCCCTTCTACTTGAGCCACAGCTCCACTTCTGGCTTTTTCTGTGATTAAATGGACAAGAGTTTCACAGACTTTTCTGCCCTGCCTGGAATCTTCAAATCTCAGCCTCTTGAGTAGCTAGGACTACAGGTGTGAGCACAGACTGCTTCTCACAAAAGAGATTCACTTCTTACCTTAAATTATGTGTTGGAAAAGAAATGAGCCCAAGAATGAAAAAGCAGATTAAGAAGCAGGGGATGTATGTCAGGGGTAGAGTATTTGCCTAGAAAACCCTGGATTTGATTCCCAGTACAGGAAGGGAGGGAGGGGAACAGGGACGGACGGATGGACAGACAGACAAAGGCAGATAAGTAGATAGGTAAGTGAGACAGGACCATGGAACTGGAACTGTGCAGATGAGAATGCTAACCATTTCCCCAGACTATGTCCTTAGCTAGCTGGCTTCTTGCTATAAATACCTTAAGTCCCAGTGAAGGATTAGATTATCTACAACAAATGGTTAACCTTTTAGGGACACTGACACCCAAACATAAATTTTACATGTAAATTTAGTATTTAAGAAGAGACAAAATATACTACTGTGACAGTCTACAAGAAAGTAAAATAGGAGCTTACCTTCCGAAGAATATCTTCAGCTAATGTAAGAAATGCTTTTTCAATGTTTATATTTGCTTTTGCACTCGTTTCAAAAAACCTAATGCCATGCTCCCTTGCAATCTAAAATGAAAACAAATAAATTATAAACTCGAGAATGGGTAACCAAATAATGACTGTAAAATCTGAGGAAAAAATAGCCATTTTCATTCTAAAGGTAGTGACCCAACTAGAATACAAAACAAAAAAACAGAAATTATAAATAATTCTCTCCTTACTCCAAGAGTTTATTCAGAAATTCTAAAGCAAGCTGCGCGCTGGTGGTTCACGGCTGTAAACCTAGCTGAAGAGCTCAGAGACAGCACCCAGATCCAGAGTTCAAGCCCCATGACGGGAAAAAACAAACAAACAAAAAAAAAAGAAAAGAAAAGAAAAATTCTAAAGCAGATATTTCATTCTGAGGGAAAAATGGGAAGCTTACTATGACTGACTTAATTTCTGTTTCACAGGTTTCCTTATTAAAGTTTGGCAATCATACTAATTGATACATTTCATCAAAACATGTAGTTTTAATCTTAGAATCAATTGTTTATATATTTTTCACTTATAGACTGAAAAAACAATCAAACCTGAAAACTAAACAAAAAAAAAAAAATTCCTGTCACAGCTTGGCACTGGTGGCTCATGCCAACAATCCTAGCTACTCAGGAGACTGAGATCTAAGGATTGAGGTTCAAAGTCAGCCCAGGTGTCAGTGGCTCCCACCTGTAATCCTAGCTAGTCAGGAGGCAGAGATCTGAGAATCAAGGTTCAAAGCCAGCCTAGGCACTAAAGTCCACGAGACTTTTTTTTTTTGCCAGTCCTGGGCTTGAGCTCAGGGCCTGAGCACTGTCCTTGGACTTTCTCAAGGCTAGAGCTCTACCACTTGAGCCTCAGCACCACTTCCGGCTTTTTTCTATACGTGGTACCGAAGAATTGAACCCGGGTCTTCATGCATGCTAGGCAAGCACTTTAACCACTAGGCCAAACTCCCGGCCCTCCATGAGACTCTTATCTCCAGTTAACCACCAGAAAACTGAAGTGCCACCGGGGCTCAAGTGGTAGAGCGCTAGCCTTGAGCTAAAGAGCGCAGGGATAGTGCCCAGGTCCAGCGTTCAAGCACCATCACTGACCAAAACAAAAAACAGAAACAAAAACAAAAAAACACATACCTGTCACAGCTTTTATTCCCCATACATGTTGGGTATTCACTGAAAAGTATTTACTCAACTGCTACACAACTATCAAAATAATTAAATAACTGCTATTACAATTTCAGACATTTTTACCTGTTCTCCTTTTCCTTTAGGAACGACTCTTTTATCATCCATGTCACACTTGTTTCCTAGTAACATTCTTTCCACATCTTCATTGGCATGCTAAAACAGAAGAAAATTATTTTTTGCACACGGTCCTAAATTGTAGGTCAATATTCTCTGAACAAAATTAATTAAAAAAAAAGGGCTCACAACTAGGCACTGGTATCTCATGCCTGCAATCCCAACAGACTGGAATCTGAGGTGATGATTGAAGCCAGCCCACACAGGAAACTCTATAAGACTCTTATCTCCAATTACCACCCAAAAGCCAGAAATGGAGATATGGCTCAAGTGGCAGGGTCCCAGTCTTGAGCACAAAAGCTCAGGGACAGCACCTAAGCCATGGACTTAAGCCCCAGTACTAGTATATACAAATGAAAAAAGGAACCACAGACCTAAATGGTAAAAGGCACAAAATTATATGCTGTTTAGAAGGAAATGGACAGAAAAAGCTTCATTACACTGCTCTGGCAATAAAAAAAATAAAGGCAATAAAAGATAAATTGCACTGGGTACTGGTGGCTTATGTCTGCCTGATCTACTCAAGAGGCTAAGTCTGAGGATTGTGGTTTGAAGCCAGCCCTAGTATGAGAGTCTGTAATACTCCTATCTCCAATTAACAGGGATGAGGGGGGCCCTGGAAGTGGAGCTGTGGCTCAAGTGGTACAGCACTAGCATTGAGCAAAAACACTTAAGAGAAGCACCCAGGCCTTGACTTCAGGCTACAGAATTGGCACTAAAAATTAATGAACTACTCCTCATCAAAATTTAAAGCTTTTATGCAACAGGAGAGAATAGAGGGGACAAAACTGATCAAAATACATTATAAACATGCAAAGTGTCACAATGAAATGCCTTGTATAACAAATGTATGCAAATTAATACATTCTTTTGTACAAGTATGCTATCAAGAGAGCAAAAAAGCAACTCATAAAATAGGAGAAAACAGATCATACATTTGATAGGGGATTAATAAGAACAATCCAATAAAAACTGAGCATAGCTGCCAGTGGCTCACGCCTATAATCCTAGCTACTCAGGAGGCTGAGATCTGAGGATCAAGGTTTTAAGCCAGTCCAGGCACAAAAGGACCTGAGAATCTTCTGTCCAATTAACCTCTAGAAAACAGGCGCATGGCTCAAGGGTAGGGTGGTAGCCTTTGAGCTGAAGAGCTCAGGGACAGCGCCAGCGCTCAGGACCAAAGTGCAAGCAGGCACACACACGCACACAGCATAGGGCCAGGAGCATAGGGCCAGGAGTTTGGCCTAGTGGTAAGAGTGCTTGCCTAGCATACATGAAGACCTGGATTTGATTCATAAAGAAGTATGCTTATGTAGAAGTGTGAAAAATTTTTCCAGACTGTGGAAAAATCAGCTCATTTCCCAAGGTACTATGCAGGGAGATGAGTTTAGATGGCAAAATTCCTGTTTCTACATTGCTGACAGTTGAGGCCAGGTAACTTCAGGACACTGTTACATGGAAGGTATGTAGCAGCATTCGATTCAAGTAATGTTCTCCTTTTAGCCCAAGTGTGACAAACAAAAATAACTTCCCTGATGCCAAATATTCTCCCTGAGACTACTATTTTCGATAGGGGTGCTGTCCATCATTAAACAAGACAGACTTTGAGTAATTCCAAACAAAATTTTCAATACTTTCAATAATTTACCATAGAAACAAACACAGGATTGAGTTGTTTTGATATACAAACAAGAATCTGTTAATTTTTTTTTAAGCCTTACATGGTAAAAATCAGAGCAAAAAGAGTACAAGAAGATATTTGAGAATGGACAAGAGAACAAGTTTCTTAAGGATTTGTCTATAGCCAACTAACACCATCTCTGATGCAAAGTATCTTTTTTTTTGGTCTGTCAAAGGACTTGAACTCTAGGCCTGGGTGCTGTTCCTGAGTTCTTCAGCTCAACGCTACTGGTGGACCCCTTGAGCCACAGTGCCACTTCTGGTTTTCTAGTGGTTAATTGGAGATAAGAGTCTCATGGACTTCTCAGTGCTTGGGCTGGTTTTGAACCATGATCCTCAAATCTCAGCCTCCTGAGCAGCTAAGATTACAGGCATGAGCAACCGTGCCCGGCTTTAAAGTACCTTTCCCTTAAGATCTCACAGTATTTAACAATGTAGTTAGGTGCACTACTCATGTATCCAGTAAAAGCAGACAAAGGGCTGGTCCCAGGGAAATGGTAGGGCAGAGGCAGCAACAGGCACAAGGACTAACTACAGCAAAAGCTTAAAGACACACTTGACAACTTTACCTTATATAAAACCATTATCTTCACATGCAAAATCATAGCACTACTTTTTTTGTAGAATTTTTTATATTAGTTCTCTTTAAAACTGTCTTGAAGCACTTTGCATTGCTGTAACTTGATCATTTTTATAATGCTGTAGTAATTTTCATCCAGTTAGTTACGCAATAAAAACTCAGAAATAATTCATTTAGCAAGAAGCATTGCAAAGAGCACTGTCAGTACTTTTCTTTAGGCCATGGTAGATGGCTGGATAGTTTTTAGATATCTTAGTAACTGTCTTGAACAGAATTTTTAGATAGACTGTCAAAAGTTGAGGAAGTATTTACTGTTTCTAGGTCTTACCTCATCTATGTTTCTAAGCCATTTGCTGATGTTTTCAAAACTTTTACCATTGGTGATGTCATATACTAGCATGATACCCATTGCTCCTCTGTAGTAGGAGGTTGTGATGGTGTGAAATCGCTCCTGGCCTGCTGTGTCCCTGAAATAAATAGCCAATAACTGTATTAAGCATTTTTACATCAGTGTATTCCACAGGAAAGACAAAATAGAATACAACCTTAGTGAAATAGATTAAACCTACTACAAAATCAAAGCATAATCACTAGTTTATCTCTGTTTTGAGAAAGTTTGTCTCTGGAGGCCTGGATAGCCTCAAATTCATGAAATCTCCTACCTCAAGCTCCTGAATACTGCAATTACAGACATAAACACCATGTATGACTACACATGATAGAGAGAATAAACTAATAACCTAATCACATTGAATGAAAATTTGAAAAGGAAAACTGCAAAACATGACAGAAAACTCTTAAAATGTAATAAATACAATAAGCACCACAAAAATCCTTAGAATTGTTGGTATCACTGCCTCACACCTATAATCCTATCTAGGAAGTTGAGATCTGAGGATCATGGTTCAAAACCCAGGCCAGGTAGGCAAGTCCATGAGACTTTTATCTCCAAACAACCCCTGAAAAGTCTGAAGTGGAGCTATGTCTCAGATAGCAGAGCACTAGGAATGAGCAAAAAAGCTCAGGGCAGCACCCCGTCCTGAGTTCAAGCCCCAGAACTAGCATAAAAACAAAACAAAAATAAAAAACATACAAATCCATTTTAGTGATTTAATTGCATATGGTACATGAAAACATAGAATTTTTGGAACAATTAAAAACTGTACCAAGTGGCCCAATGGTAGAGTGCTTGACTAGCATGCATGAAGCCTTGGGTTCCATTCCTCAGTACCACATAGGACTGGGTTTAAAAAAAAAAAGTTCAAATAGTATTTTAAAAAATGTGTAACAACCCTTAGTCATTGAAAACAAATTATAAATATAACTACATTTATAAATAAGAAGTATGCAAATGGTATTTATTTTTCACATGGCTCAATGCTTTAAAGTCTTAGTTTAATAGTTTGCTCCTGTAATTATACACTGGCTTTTGTTGTCTTCAAACCCATGCTCTTCCTGCCTCAACCTCCCAAATGCTAGGATTACAGGAATACACCACCATTGCTGACCAGGTTTCTTTAAAAAACAAAACAAAACAAAAAAACAAACACAACAATGTACTCATATATATATAATTCTCTGCAATTTTATCTCACCTACTTTTTGTCTACAAACATAATAAAGAGAACTGCTCCATCACCCTCAATACCCCATAGTTTCCAAGTTAGTCAGATTTTTGTGTCTGTTTGTTGTGTCAGAAAGTCATACAAATGGAATCATATAGCAGGCTATCTATACAAAATGGTACTTAGCAATTTTTTTTCTTTTCTTTTTTGTGGGTCATGGGGGTTGAACTCGGCCTAGGCGCTGTCCCTGAGCTCTTCGGCTCAATGCTACTACCCTACACCAGGGCCTGGGTGTTGTCCCTGAGCTCTTCAGCTCAAGGGTACTTCCCTACCCTTGAGCCACATTCCCACTTCCCATTTTCAAATGATTAATTTGAGATAAAAGTCTCGTATTCTTTAGTGCCTGGTTCTGAACCTTGATCTTCAAATCTCAGCCTGCCGAGTAGCTAGGATTACAGGCATTACCTTACCGCTGGTACTTAGCCATTTTGCAGCAGAGTACTCTTGAGAGACTATCTGTGGTGGTATATGTAATATGAGTAGTACATTTAATTGCTGAGCAGCATTCTATATGGTATGAACATATCACAATTTATTTAATCATTTCCCATGGGAAATGCACTGTTTCCGGTTCTGGGCAGTTACAGATTTTTTTTGGTTTTTGCCAGTCCTGGGGACTGAACTTGGCATCTGAGTACTGTCTTTGGGTTTTCCTCAAGGCTCTACCACTTGAGCCACAGCACCACTTCTGGCTTTTCTATGTATGTGGTACCAAGGAATTGAACCTGGGTCTTCGTGCACACTAGGCAAGCACTCTACCACTAGGCCAAACTCCTGGCCCTACAGATGAAGTTCTATGAACATTCACATACAGGTTTCTGGATGGACATGTTTCTGTTACTCTGGACTAAATGTTCAAGAATAATCTAAGTCACACAGTATGTATTTAATTTCATAAGAAACTGCCGTAAGAAACATGCCCTCATGGCAGCTGTGCTCAACTTTACCAGCAATGTGTGAGGTCCTTCTGTGGCTACACCACCACCAAGATGGTCGTTTTTTAAAATTGTTTGAACAGGGCTGGCTGCTAGCCAGTATCACATCTTGTTTTGTTTGCTTGTTTTTGTGGGTCTTGGGGCTTGAACTCGGCCTGACCTGGGCGCTGTCCCTGAGCTCTTCAGCTAAAGGATACCACCCTACCCTGGGCCTGGGTATTGTCCCTGGGCTCTTCAGCTCAAGGCTACTGCTCTACCTCGAAGCCCCACTTCCCTAGGATAAGAGTCTCTGGTTCTTTTGTGCCAGGGATGACTTTGAGCCCTCATCCTCAGATCTCAGCCTTCAGAGTAGCTGGGATTACAGGAGTGAGCCACACGCAGCTTATGCCATCATTTTAATTTACATTTCCTCCGAAAATGCTGAATACTGTGTTTATTTAACATCTATATAATCTGTGCTCTGTAGAACTGTCTGTTTATATATTTTACCCATTTTCTAACTGGATTATTTCCTTTTTGTAACTTTTAAGGATTTTTTTTGTCAGTCCTGGAGCTTGACCCCAAGACCCAGATACCTCCCAGAGTTTTTTTGCTCAATGCTAGTGCTCTATCAGGTAAGCTACAGCGCCACTTTTGGCTTTTTTGCTGCTTAACTGGGTGGGGATAAGATTCTCAGGGACCTCCCTGCTCCAGCTGGCTTCCAACACTGATATATATCAGCCTCCTGAGTAGCTAGTATTACAGGCATGAGCCACCAATGCCTGGTAAGAAGTTTTATATGCCAGCCCTTTGTTGGATATGTAGTTTACAAATACATTCCCCAGGTATGCAAGTAGACTTCTTAATCACCTCTTCTGCAAGGCTCATGGGGTGGGATGTAGCTCACTGGGAAGTGCTTGCCTAGTAAGAGCAATCCCCAGTACCAAAAAAAAAAAAAAAAAAAAAAAGACTCACAGAAGAGAAGAAAGTTTTGCATACAAGGAACATTTAAACTCAACAACAATGGTAAAATGGCCAAATTTTAAAATAAGCAAAGGTGCCAGTGGCTCATGACATTAAAAGAGCTGGGATCTGAGGATAGCAGTTCAAAGCTAAAAGTGGAGCTGTAATTTAAGTAGTACACCACCACCAGCCTTGAGCAAAAAACCAAGAGACAACGCCTAGGCCTTGAGTTTACTTCTTGAGAGACGGCCTCAACTCTCCTATTTACAATGGTGGCTGGAAACATACCAAGTTAAAACAGAATGTGTAGGATCCAGGCTTCTGTAGTATCTAACAACTTTAGTGCGAGACGTGTAAGACAATTTTCATTTTGATTTCGTTCCAAGCATTAAGTATTTGGAGAGAACTTGAATCTGAATATGATATCCCAACACTTACTGGCTGTTAAATGCTTCTTCTTCCCCACTCACTCGCATCACACAATTAACAAATTATATACATATTTCTGTGTGAAATCTACATCTAAATTCTCCACTATATTGTAGATACTGAAAAAAATGGTTACTCAGTTAAAGCTACATCAATAGCACCTAGTTAGTTTTCTATCCCAAGAGTTATGAAACACCAATATAAAAGTATTAAAACTGGCTCCTCAGAAAAGGCAATGACTATTTTGTGTTCAGCATAAGTTTGTTTTGATCCATGCACACTACTTTCTCTATCCCTTAACTGCTGTCTCCATCTCTCAGAATCTCGTTACACCTAATCATTTTCCCTCTTTTTCTATGACCAACCCCCTTTGTTTTTACTGTTCTGTATCCCATTTTCACTTGTAGATTTCACACTTGCATACTTTTCAGCATAACTGTGTCTGCCCCACAACATAACGTTGAACTTTCTTTTTTTTTTTTTTAACAGTCCTGGGCTTGAGCTCAGGGCCTGAGCACTGTCCTTGGACTTTCTCAAGGCTAGAGCTCTACCACTTGAGCCTCAGCACCACTTCTGGCTTTTTTTTATGTATGTGGTGCCGAGGAATCGAACCCGGGTCTTCATTCATGCTAGGCAAGCACTTTAACCACTAGGCCAAACTCCCGGCCCTCGTTGAACTTTCTTGATCTCAAATAATCCTTTTATTTTTGGGGGGGAGGGAGTATTTTCTGTCATTTATTAGTTTTCCATCAGGTAATTCTATCGCTTCAAGATCTTCCCCTTTCAAATTTAAGACAAACGAAAAAACGAAAGCTTAGAACTGGATCACTTGGCCCTTTCGCTTCTTGTCTCCTCCCAGTTCAAAATGCTTGCATCTCTTGATGGGCCAGCATCCTCTTGGATCTGCAGTTTGGCTCAACACATTCAAGTCTCAGCACGATCTTCTTGGTGGTTTTAGCCTTCTTTCGGAATATTGCCTTGGTCTGCCCACCGTAGCCGCTCTGCTTCTAATCATAGCGCCTCTTCCACTGGGCATACAGAGAATCTTTGCCCTTCTTGCACTGGGTCACCTTGTAAGGCTGATGCTTGCCACACTTCTTATAAAAAGCCCTTCTGGTTTTAGGTACGTTGACCATCTGCTGCTCCCCTCATCTCTCTGAGGAAGAGGCTCAAATAATCCTTTTGAATCATGTGCCTGAACTCTCATTATGCCATCCTCCATCAGTTGTTAAGGCAACAACTTATTTTGAACCAATAAACAAGGGTCCTTGCTTTACTACCTCTAGATATCTGGTAACCCTGATCTCAGGGCCACAGCTGCTTGCATACTGGACAAATTGGTTTTAAGTCTGTACCACACATATGTCCAAACCTAATCCAAGCAGTAAGTTCAAATTAGTAGGCCCTGAACACATGCTAAATGTCTGAAGAACAATTATATACCTTTACAACTTCCTTTTCTGCCACAATACAGGTTTCAATGCTTGTTTTTAAAACCATTCAGTTGTCTGCTATTATTTCTTCCCAATCTACTTAATGTGATCAGGTTTCTAAAATTTTATAAACCAATGGCGGAAAGTGGGTGTTGTGGCTCATGCCTGTAATCCTAGCTACTAAGTAGGCTGAGATCTGAGGATCAAGGTTCAAAGCCAGCCTGGCACTAAAGAACCTGAGATTCCTATCTCCAATTAACCACTAGAAAATGGGAAGTGGGGCTTAGCTTAAGGGTAGGACAGTAGCCTTGAGCTGAAGAGCTCGGGGACAATGCCCAGAGGTCGAGTTCAAACCCCATGACCTCTACAAAAAAAAAAAAGAAAAGAAATGGCAGAATTTTCATTATATAAAATAAGAGCTACAGCTGAATGTTGTGAAATACTACTTTTCCCTGTGACATGTTATAGGTGTGATATGTCCCCTGGAACTAAAATAGATTGTTTCCTTATCAGTCTCACATGTGGGGTCAGGGAAGCTGTATACTCTGGCTCTGTTATGTCAGTTATTTTTAGTCTGGGCACTGACAACACTGAACAGGACAAAATCTGTTTTGCAAGTCAAAGTCCACAACTTAGTAACTTTTGGGGGTTTTGTTTTGTCCTGGGGGTAACAAAGTATGTTATTCATTACTTTATAAAAGGATCTCATTTCGGGCCGGGAGTTTGGCCTAGTGGTAGAGTGCTTGCTTAGCATGCACGAAGACCCAGGTTCAATTCCTAGGTACCACATATATAGAAAAAAAAGCCAGAAATGGTGCTGAGGCTCAAGTGGTAGAGCTCTAGCTTTGAGAAAGCCCAAGGACAGTGCTCAGACCCTGAGCTAAACCAGGACTGGCAAAAAAAAAAAAAAGGATGTCATTTCATGTGCCTAGTTTTTTTAGTTTGTGGAGGGGGAGGAGCGGTTTGGTCCTGGAGCTTGAACTCAGGGCCCTGAGCATTTTTTTGCTCAAGACTATTTCTCTACTACTTTAAGTTAAAGCTCCATTTTGTTTTCTTGTGGTTAATAGAACATATGTCTAATGGATTTTCCTGCGTGGACTGCCTTTGAACTAACTGCCATCCTAAAATCTGTTTCCCAAGTAGATAGGATTATAGATGAATCACCAGTGCCAGGCCTAGAGTACAGTTTAACAAAACCTGGATTTCTTTAAAGATTTTATATATATATATATGTATATGTATATATATGTATATATATATGTATATGTATATATATATGTATATATATATATATATTGTTTGTTTGTTTTGGGTATTGGGAATTTAACCCAGGCTATTGCTCTTCCTAGACAAGTGCTTTGCCATTGAGCTACATCCCAGCCCCAGGAGTATTAAAGCCTGCCCATTCAGAGCTTCAGTGAGGTCAGGAGAGCAAGAAAATAAATACACAATCAAAATTTGCACTATATCTCTAGCAAGTTAGTAGGGAATGATAGAGAATGGGATGCAGAGGAGGGAAGAAGTAATTTAGATAGAAAGGGAGGGAAGATCCTGTCTACAGAAGAGATGCTTAAGATGAGAAACCAGTCAAAGTCACTCAGTCAACAGATATTTACTAAGCATCTAAAGTTTCCTGGATATGTTCTGTATGGTGAGATTTACATTCTAAAGGGGAAATAATATTTTTTTTGGCCAATCCTAGGGCTTGAACTCAGGGCCTGAGAAATCTCCTTAGGCTTTCTCAAGACTAGAGCTCTACCCACCTGAGTCACAGCACCACTTCCATCTTTTTCTATGTATGTGGTACTGAAGAATCGAACCGGGGTCTTCGTGCGTGCTAGGCAAGCATCTCTACCACTAGGCCAAATGCCTAGACTCAATAAACACATTTTTTTTTTAACAGCAATTTCTGATCTTGCAAAGTCCTATGGCAATGATAAGTTAGAGAAAATGTGATAGGTACTTGGAAGAACTAGATCTCTAGCTAGGCATCATGTAAGGTCACACTGAAAGTAATAGGAGTTGATATCTGAATGAGTAGCAAGCAAGGTAATGATCTAATGAGAAGTATCCCAAGTAGAAAAAAATACGTTGGCATAATCAGGAGAATGAAAAAAGAAAGAAAAAAGGGCCATAATAGCTGGAGCAAAGCAGTGAGAGATGAGACCAAAGAGGACAGTAGGCAAAACCTGGAGCATCTGACATGGACTGGAGTGCTCTGTAATGTTTGGTGTACCTATGGGAGCATAGGGGTGGCTTAAGGATCTGTAGGGTATACTGTAAACAGAATTAGAGGAATATGTTGTAGGTCAGACATAGTAAGTGCTTGCTTGTAACCTCAGCAACTTAAGACTAAGATATTGGGAGGATCAAGGTTTAAGGAGGCCATAGGTAGAAGGAGTAGAAGGATCAAGGTCTGAGACTATCTCTGGGCAAAAAGTAACACTTAATCAAAAAAATAACTAAAGCAAACTAGCTGGTGGCATGACTTTGGTGACAAAGCACCTGTCTAGCATTATGAAACCTTGAGTTCAAATTCCAGTACTGCCAAAATGAAAAAAGTTACCAGTTGGGAGGTAGAAATCGTATACACGGGGACAGCGAGCAGCACACAAAGCTGAGGTCAGAAAGCTGGGTAGCAACTCACTATAAACTATAGGGAAAAAATCTAATTTGCATTTGAAACGCAACAATCAAATGGGTTACTTACATAAGGGAAGTAATGACAGCTACAATCACACTGCTTTGGGTAAGAGAAATATAGCTGTTATGTGGGAAAGCAATGAAAGAACAGAAAGAGCTGGGCGTGGTGGCTCATGCCTGTAATCCTAGCTATTCAGGAGGCTGAGATCAGACGATCAAAGTTCAAAGACAGCCCGGGCACAAAAGGACCTGAGACTCATCTCCAATTAACCTATAGAAAATGGGAAGTGGGGCTTGGCTCAAGGGTAAGGTGGTAGCCTTGAGCTGAAGAGCTCAGGGACAGTGCCCAGGCCGAGTTCAAGCCCCATGACCCATTCAAAAAAAAAAAAAAGGAAAGAAAGAACAAGAAGAATGAGAGCTCAGATTTGTTAGGATATAATAATCTCCACAAAGTTCAAGGAAGAGGTAAAGGCGGCAAGGACGAGGGGTTACATTAAAGATAAGAAAAGTATATGAGGGCTGGGAGTGTGGCCTAGTAGTAGAGTGCTTATCTAGCATGCATCAAACCCTGAGTTCAATTCCTGTGGCTCAATTGGCAGGGTGCTAGCCTAACTCAAGGACAGTACCTAGATCCCAGGACTGGTCCCATAGGGGGGAAAAAAAAAAAAGCAAACAAACCCCTATCTATGGATTCTAGATACATTCTATGGGAGAGAATCAATAGGACTTTTGCTAATGAATGGGGTGTGCGAATTACGGGAACAGGAAGAATCATGGCTCTGCTGAGAATGTGGCTTAGTGGCAGAGTGCTTCCTTAGCATGTATGAAGTCCTGGGTTTGATTCCTCAGTACCACATAGAGAAAACCAGAAGTGGCACTATGGCTTAAGTGGTAGACTGTTAGCCTTGAGCACAGAGAGACTCAGGGACAGTACCCAGGCCCTGAGTTCAAGCCCCAGGACTGGACCCCCACCCACCCCCACCAAAAAAAAAAAATCATGGCACCTTACAGAGATATATGGTTAATCCTTGCCCAAAGGATTTATGTGACTAAATGATGTAAATTTTGCTGCTGATACAAAACACAAATGCTGACACTCCTTCAAAAACCAAAACATGTTTTTAATAAACAATGTAAAGGTCAGTATGAAGTGACCTAGCATGGTTACTTTGCTATGGAAAAATTTAGGCCTAGTTAGGTGGACAGATTCCTGAGGGAAAAGGACCTGAATACAATTCAAATAAAGAAAAATAACATATGCTGGGAGTGTAGCCTAATGGTAGAGCGCTTGCCTAGCATGCACAAAGCCCCTAGGATCCATTCCTTGATATGACATACACAGAAAAAGCCCGAAGTGGCACCGTAGTTCAAGTGGCAGAGTGTCAGCTTTGAGCAAAATGTGTCCAAAATGTGCCTAGGCCCTCAGTTCAAACACAAGACTGGCAAAAAAAAAAAAAGATAAACCTTTGTCCCAAATTGAAAAGTTTCCTGTTCAATATTTTATTATTGAACAGGCATTTTTTTTCATGCTGAAATGAGAACAGGAATGTATCTGAATTAGATGAAAATCGCTGAGCTTTTTGGTAACAATTGGAAGCAAAGCACTAAATATAAAGGTTTTTTTTTTGGCCAGTTCTGGGCATGAGCTCAGGGCCTGAGCACTGCCCCTGGATTTTCTCAAGGCTAGGGCTCTACCACTTGAGCCACAGCACCACTTCTGGCTTTTTTCTATGTATGTAATGCCGAGGAATTGAACCCAAGTCTTCATGCATTCAGGCAAGCACTCTACTAGGCCAAACTCCCGGCCCCTGAAGATAAAAGTTTTGAATTTAAAGGTATCCTAAATTTAGAATAACTAGCATTTTTATGCTTACTAGACTTACTGAACTATTATGGGTTTCTCTCATGTGTCTTTAATTTTGAGCAACATGGTTTTTCTCTGAAATGTTAGCATGCAAAAGTAGTTTATCTCAGGGAACTCTGTTAAAAACGCTTAAAATTAGCTAGGCACTGGTAGCTCATGTCTGTAATCCCAGTGATTATGAGGTGGAGGCATGAGGATCACTGTTTGAAGCCACTCCAGGCACAAAAACTGGGAGACCCTTATCTTGTATCAATCATCAAAAAGCTGAAAATGGAACTGTGTATTAAATGATAGAGCTCTAGCCTGAAGGAGAGGGGGCAACAACTCAGAAATTCAGAACAGCACCCAGTCCCTAAATTCAAGCCCCCAGATCAGCATTAAACAAAAGGTCTAAAATAACTTTTAAGAAATGTCATTTCTGTGTTGTGCTTTGGTTTTTCAGGCATGGTAGAAACTTCTTATAGATCAGCATTTTTGTTTTTGGACAGTATGATGATTTGAATTCAAAGTTTCTTTCATACTTGCTAGGCACACGGCCTGCCTAGATCAGTCTTTAAAGGCCTCTGGAAGACTTACAAGGAAGCACCTTTTAAAGAAGATCTACATGAGCTGGGCATGGTGGCACACACCTGTAATGCTAGCTACTCAGGAGGCTGAGATCTGAGGATCACGTTTCAAAGCCAGCCCCGGCACTAAAAATCCAAGAGACTCTTATTTCCAATTAACCAATAGAAAACTGGAAGCAGCATTGTGGCTCAAGGGTTAAGGCAACAGCCTTGAGCTGAAGAGCTCAGGGATAGTGCCCAGGCCTAGAGTTTAAGCCCCACAACCAAAAAAAAAAAAGATCTATCTACATAAGAAAGTTTACCACTGTGTTACAATGTCCTATAATTATGTATATCATTTATGTTTTTTACCAAAATTAAAAGCCTCTTTTGAATAACCAAACTACAATCTACTTGAGCAATTTTAGCACTGATACAATCATTTTATTCCCAACATCATAATTTTTCACCTGGCAGTTAAAAATATGGAATGCATCACAAATCTATATATCATGTGCAGGGAAAATGCTTATTTCTCTTTATGCCAGCCATGAGTTCAGGGACAGCACTCAGGGTCTGAGTACAAGCACCTGACAAGCCGCCCCCAAAATAAATAAATAAATAAATAAATAAATAAATAAGGAAAGCTGGGCAGGGTGGCTCACGCCTGTAATCCTAGCTACTCAGAAGGATGAGATCTGAGGATCGTGGTTCAAAGCCAGCCTGGGCACTAAAAAGTCTGTGAGACTCTAATCTCCAATTAATCACCGGAAAACTGGAAGTGGCACTGTGGCTCCAGAGGCAGGGCGGTAACTTTGAGCTGAAGAATTCAGTTACAACGTCCAGGCCCAAAGTTCAAGTCCCACAACCAAAAAACAAACAACTAAACAGAAAGCCCATAGTATCAGGGCAGAGAGTGTGACCTGGCAGGAGAGTGCTTGCCTAGCATGCACAAAGACCTGGGTTCAATTCCTCAGTACCACATACACAGAAAAAGCCGGAAGTGGTGCTGTGGCTCAAGTGGTAGAGTGCTAGTCTTGAGCAATACCCAAGGACAGTGCTTCGAGCTCCAGGACTGGCAAAAACAAAACAAAAAATATAGTACTAAACGCTTTTACACACATCATTTCATGCAATCTACATTCAGACAGGTGGTACTAGTTCTATTTTACATAGGATGAAATAAAGCCTAATAGTGAGCAAATTACTTGCCCAAGATTATAGAGCAAAGGGGAAAAATAGATCTCATGAGTCCAAAGTCCATAACAATTATTTTTTCCACTGAAAAATGGAAGTATAACACAATCTAAACAATAAGGAAGAATGACATTGCCAAATTTTAACTAACAAGGAATTTTGCTATATATAAAATAAATTAATTAATATTACCATATCTGTAACTTGATCTTCTTTCCTTGTAATTCAACTGTTTTGATCTTGAAATCTATTCCTGTAACAAAAAAAGAAAGAAAGGTAAATTCTAACTATAGCTTTGTGCTTGGCTATAATGAAATCTATCAGAGTAAAAAGGCCACAGAGATGGGACTAAAACAGTGAGGGATGAGGTCAAAGAGAACAGTAGCCAGAAGCTAGAGTTCAAAGATGAACTGGTACTTTAGAATGCTCAGTCTAGCTATGGGAAGCTGCGAGAAGCTTGAGGACTGAGAAGATCAACAACATATGTAAGAAGGTCCTAACAGAACAGAGTTTGCGGTATCAGTAAGAACGTAAATTTGAGTAAATATATGCCTGAGTAATGAGATCTAGGATGATAGAAACAGCTACAAAGAGTTATTAGGGCCAGGAATTTGGCATAGTATTAAGAATGCTTGCCTAGCATGCACCAAGATCCAGGTTCAATTCCTCGGTACCACATTCATAGAAAAAGCCGGAAATGGTGCTGTGGTTCAAGTTGTAGAGGTCTGGCCTTTAGAAAAAAGCCCAAGGACAGTGCTCAGGCCCTGAGTTCAAGCCCCAGGACTGCCCCCCCCCCCCCAAAAAAAAGAGAGAAAGTGGTATTAAAGTAAAATCTAAGAAAGTCTAAGAAAATAAAACTTAATAGTTGGAACATTCTAACACCCCACTCAGTAATTTATTTTAAAAGTATGAAAAGAAAATGAACAATACAGGGGCTGGGAATGTGGCTTAGTAGCAGGGAACTTGCCTGAAGTCCTGGGTTCGGTTCCTCAGTACCACATAAACAGAAAAAGTCAAAAGTGGCACTGTGGCTTAAGGGTAGACTGCTAGCCTTGGGAAAGCTCAAAGACAATGCCCAGGCCCTGAGTTAAAGCCCTAGGACTGGGAAACAAAAACAAAAATCAGACAAACAAAACAGGATTTGCCACCTGTGACTCACATCTATAGTCCTGGCTACTCAAGAGACTCAGAGGATCTTGGTTCAAAGCCAGCCCAGGCACGAAAGTTCAAAAGTCCGTAAGATTCTTATCTCCAATTAACCACTGGAAAACTGGAAGTGGTATGGTGGCTCTAAGTGGTAGAGCACTAGCCTTGAGCTGAAGAGCTTATGGACAGCACCCAGGCCTTGAGTTCAAGCCCCACAACCAACCAAAAAGAAAAACAAAACCAAACAAAAAACCAGGCTTGAATTGTACTGTAGAGGTAGTAGAGTTCCATTTTGTAACAGCCATACTGGAAAGACAGGAAAGGTCCTAAAAGCCTTTAAGCACAGAACACTGTAATTCAGAACTTTAAATGAAACGCCAAAGTCCTACCATGTTTTGTCACAGTATCTAACTGTTATTTCTAATCCACCATGACATACTGGTTTTGAACTCAGTATCTAACCCTTGCTAAGCAAGCTTGCTCAGTCAGCTGACACTCAACCAGCCTTGCTTTTTTTTTTTTTTGGGGGGGGGGGGTCAGTCCTAGAGCTTGAACTCAAGGCCTAAGCATTGTCCTTGGGCTTTTTCCTCAAGGTGTGTGCTCTGCCACTTGAGCCACAGTACCATTTCTGACTTTTCTATGTATGCGGTACCAAGAAATTGAACCCAGGCTTTTGTGCATGCTAGGCAAACACTCCCAACTAGGCCAAACTCCCAGCCCCCAACCTTGTTTTTTTCTGGTAAGTCTGGAGGTGAAATTTTCTGCCCAGGCTATCCTTGAACCCTGATCCTCTGGCTCTCACACTCCTGAGTAGCTAGGATTATGGCATGAGCCACAAGTGTCCAGAAGAACTACAATCTTAATGACAGTCTGCTAGAAAATCAAAATCTACTCACCAGGAAAGGGAGACATAAGGAAGCCTCTAATACCTAACTCTTGTGCTTCTTTCAAGTCTGTGATCCTAAACAAAAAAAATGGTCCTAAGCCAGATGCTGGTGGCTCATGATTGTCATGCTAGCTTTTCAGGAGGCTAAAAACAGGATGATGGTTCCAGTAGGAAACTCTATGAAGTTTGTTTTGTTTTTCATTCATTGCCAGTCTTGGTGCTTGAACTCAGGGTCTAGGCACTGTCCTTGAGCTTTCTCAAGGCTGGTGCTCTATCTCTCCAGCCATAGCACCACTTCTGCTTTCTTTTGTACATGTGGTACCAAGAACTTGAACCCAGTGGTTCCTGCATGCTAGGTAAGCACTCTACCACTAGGCTACACTCCCAGCCCTGTGAGTCTCTTATCTCCAATTAATGATCAGAAAACCAGAAGGTGGTTCAAAGTGGTAGAGTGCCAGCCAGCCTGGAACAAAAGAGCTCAGGAACAATGCCCAGGCTCCAAGTTCAAGTCCTACAACCAATTAAAAAAAAAAGAGAGAAGGTCCATTTATTAATAATAAATGTAAGATCTCTGCAAAGTTACAGTTCATACCAGATTGTATAGGATTTCCACAAATAAAATCTTACTGAACAAAAACTAGTAATTGAAAATAAACGGTAAACATATATAATCCAACAGAGTACAAGCCAACACACACAAATATAAGCCAAACCCAAATTTTCAGACTACAAAACAACTATTTGATGTAATTAAAGTTATTAAGGAAGAACTTTTTCTTTCTCTTTTCTTTTCTTTTCTTTTTTTTTTTTTTTTTGATTAGTTATGGGGCTTGAACTCAGGGCCTGGGCACTAAGACTTTGAACACAGCTCCAGAATCCAGAAAACAAGTAGACAATGTCATGCTGGTGGCTTATACCTTTAATCATAACTACTCAAGAATCAGAGGATTCTAGTTCAAAGCTACTTAGCCCAGGTAGGCAAAGTCCATGAGATGCTTATCCATAATCAGCAAAAAGCTGAAAGTAAAGATATACCCCATGTAGTAGAGCACCATTTTTTAACAAAAAAGCCAAGTAAAAACACAAGATTCTAAATTCAAATCACAGTATTGACACAAGCAAAACACAATGTCAAGCTGCGTTAGTGGCATATGCCTGCAATCCAAGTTAGCTATTCAGTAGACTGACATCAGGAAGACCACAGTTTGAAGCTAGCCTGGGAAGACTCAACCACCAAAATAACCATCTAAAAAAGCAGGCGTGGAGGTACATATATATGGCTCATGTGGTAGAATACCACATCTCTCTCTCTCTCTCCCCTCTCCCCTTTCCCCTTTCCCCTTTCCCCTCTCCTCCCTCCCTCCCTCCCTCCCTCCCTCCCTCCCTCCCTCCCTCCCTCCCTCCCTCTCTCTCTCTCTCTCTCTCTCTCTCTCTCTCTCTCTCTCTCTTTTCTATGTATGTGGTACCAAGGAATCGAAACCAGGACTTCGCACATGCTAGGCAAGCACTCTATCACTAGGTCAAACTCCCAGTCCCTACAGTTTATGATCCTTTTACAGTAAATACCTTCAATATAATAACATATACCTTCCATACACATTTTCCTCAGTATGGAATTTTTTAATTAAGATAAACACAGAACCACATCTATACTCCTAGTTACTCATTAAGCTGAGATGTGGAAGATCAAGGTGCAAAGTAAGATCAGGTAGAAAAATCTTCAAATTTTCATCTACATTTAACCCGCAAAACTACAAGTGTGGCCCAATTATTAGTTCTGAACAAGCAACGCAAGCAAGAGTGTAAGGCACTGAGTTCAAGCCTAGTAGTAGCACTAACTAAAATCAGAAAAAAAATGGTATGATAAAATTTAGGGATGAGACAAAATCATTAACTCAGCTGACAAGTCAGAAAAAACCTACCACTGCTCAAGAGATAACCTATTTGACTTAATGATGTTGCACAAGCACCATCCAGTGGCAAGAGGGCTAACTGCAACCTGTAGCCACAGAGTAAAACAACTACTCTGACAAAGTTTTATCATTTTAGAAATGACCAATACCTATATCTTTGGCCAACTGAAAACCTTATCCAGAGAGAAATCACGAAGCACAAGCTGGGTGCAGTGGCTCATGTCTGCAATTTCAGGTACTTAGGAAATAGAGCCTGGGATGTGCATGGTTGGAAACCACTCCAGGCAAAGTTTAGGTGATCCCATCTCAATCAATAAATGCCAGGTTCATTGGCATGTGCCTGTTATCCTAGCTACACAAGACTGCAGCCCAAGCCGGCCTTGGCAAAAAGTGAGACCCTATTGGAAAAAATAATAAAAGCAAAAAGGGCAGGGGTACCGCTCAAGTAGTAGATAGCCAGCCTACCTACCAAGAAAAATTTAAATCCCAGTATTACCCTCACAACCCCAAAAAAGCCAGGGCAGGAAGGTCTACTGAAACTCTTATGTTCAGTTAACTACCAAAAAAGTAGGGAATGAAGCTGTGACTCAAGTGGATGAGTATACCCCTGAATGAAAAAACTAAGGGACAGCTCCCAGGCCCTGAGTACCAGCAATAAAACAAATAAAAATGATTTATCTACATTTTCTGAATTCGTCTTATTCTGAAATTTAAGAAACCAAGTTCCAGTCTTGGCTTTGTAACTTAACAAATCTTGAAAAGGCAGTGCTGCCAACAGGTATGCACGTACGTACAAACGTACGTCCATCTTTTTGCCAATCAGTACATCTATCTATATATGTACATATGTATCTATGTATCTCTGTCTGTGTGTGTCTGTTTATCTGCACACATGATAAAGTTCCTGATGAGGGAGCCAGTACTGGGACTTATTCATACTTGCTGGCAAGTATTCTACAGACTTGATCAATGCCTCAATCCTAGTTCCTTTCCTATATATAGCTTAGTTAACACTCAATTGTAAGTGTAATCTTCATTCTATTATTTCCATTCTACAAATGAGGAACAATGACATTAGTTGTGTGACTCAATGGTAGAGTATATGCTGAACTGGTACTCCTGGTTCAATCCAAAACTTCACTGAAATAAATTTTTTTACAAGCAAAAAACAGTAGTAAGACTAATATTTATTAGATAATTGCTAAGAATGCTAAGTGCTTCATATATAATTTTTTTTAACTGCTACCAGCACTTAGTTAAACTCAGGGTCTACTTGAATTCAGAACTTGTTCATGTTTAGTGCTCTACCACTTAAACACCTCCACCACAGCCTTTCCTGGTTAACCAGAGATGAAGTTTTATGGGCTTCTGCCCATATGATATGGCTTCAAACCTTAATCTTCTAAGAGCTCAGGAAGTAAGCCACCAATGCCCAGTCAGTAATTTCATTTAGTATGCATAAAAATCCTCTAAGATAATAAATACCGATATGCTTATTTTACAAAACAGAACATAAGAGATAATCTATCTAAGGTCACAGGAAAAACAGATGGCAGAACTAGCAATATACAATGTTTTATAACAACCAACAACCTTTACATAATTTCAAAATATTCTCATCACCTCAATAGGAAGGTCAAATCTATCCAGATCAATCATTATAAGTCAGGATATTATAAAGAGACCTGAAGCATCTATGTTCACTGTTGCACAATACAATAGCTAAGTTACGGAAACAGCTCAGATGGCCTACAATGAATGAACTAAATAAAATGGCATTTTTGCTCTAGGTTGGTGCTCTACTTGAGTTGGCGCTCCACTTTTGCTAGTTTCACAATTTTCCTGACCAGGGTAGCTTCAAACCATGATCCTCAGATCTCAGCCTAAGTAATTAGGATTTCAGGTATGTGCTACTGGCACCCAACTAAAATTCTTTTGTGATCTGTCCCTTCTACCTCTTTCATTTATTTAACTGTTAATTTTTACCAGTAAAGACTTAGAATACTATGTTCTTTTCGTTATAAGCCAAAACTATTATTATTCCATTCAAGTCATTCAATGGCCTTGACCACTGGAAAGAAGTGCCTTCAGGTTGGCTTCCATGCTTTACTAAAGAACAACTTTATGTTTTAGTATCACAATATATTCCAGGATCATCCTGCATTTATCTCCTAGCTCCCGGAAACCCTGTTCATATGCTTGTACTAAGAACTCCAATCCAACAACAGAGTGCATTCCAGCCTTCCTACTTTCCTTACTTGCAAAGCATACTACTTCTGGGTCCATCTATAAGAGGTGTGGGTTAGCAAATTAAAGGGAAAAGACTCCAAATATGGACAATACTGTCTAATAAGATAGGAACCCCAAATGAAATAAGAAGTGAAGGGTAGAAGCTCATCCATACAGTCCAAGCTCTATACTTGCTGAGGTGAGAAAGCACTGTGATTTCTTCTTTCTGGCTGTTGCCACTGCCCACAGATAGCAGAAAGTATCTCACACAGGTAAACATGTTCACATAGCAACTCTCCAGGGAAATTACTCTCTCTTGTTCTGAGGCTTCTTCAGTTGAGGAGCTCTTAGTTTCTCACTTCTCCAGCTAACAGACAGCCAGTGTGGGTCTGCCTAATCATATAAGCCAATCTACTAAATCCCCCCCCTTATAATTATGTAAAAATAGCCTATCTGTACTGTCTATAAGGACCCTTAATACAACCATTTTCTGCTCCTTCAGTGTGGTTATATTATTCATTTCTAATGCAATAAGGATGATGCTGGCCAGGAGCTGTTCTTATCTTTGTCCCTCTGAATATTTTTCCTTTTAAACTCTGGCTTTTAATAACTTCAATATGATGCTTCAGTGTTATTTTATTTTAATGTAAATTCATTAGGCTTATAGCTTTCATAATAGGAGATTTTTCAAATACTTTTTTCTAAACTGCCTTTTTCCCTAGACTCCAATTATATTTTATTTACCTATTTTATTTATTTTTTTGTCACTCATAAGGCTTGAACTCTGGGCCTGGGCACTGTCCCTGAGCTCTTCAGCTCAAGGCTAATGCTCTACCACTTGAGCCACAGCGCCAGTTCCAGTTTTCTTGTGGTTAACTGGAGATAAGTATCTCACGGGCTTTCATGCCTGGGCAGGCTTTGACCTGCAATCCTCAGATCTCAGCCTCCTGAATAGCTAGGATTTACAGGCATGAGCCACCAGCACCTGGCCTGACTGGAACTTTCATTTCAGATCCTCTATTTTTCAGTCGAAAAGTTCTACTGGGTCTTTTTCACTTCTTATATTTGTCTCCTTGAAGTTATACTTTACTTAAAATACTTCAACCCATCCCTATCTTGTAACCTAACATCTGTTCTTTTTTTGTCAGTCATGGGGCTTGAACTATGGGCCTGGGCGCTGTCCCTGAGCTCTTCTTCAGGTAAGCTACCGCCTTACCCTTTGAGCCACAGCGCCACTTCCAGTTTTCTAGTGGTTAACTAGAGAGAAGAGTCTCATGGTCTTTAGTGCCCAGGCTGGCTTTGAATCGTGATCCTCAGATCTCAGCCTCCCAAGTACCTAGTATTATAGATGTGAGCCATCACACCAGGCCATCTGTTATTTCTTAAGGTTTTACATTTTCTCATTTCTTCGTTAATAATTTGATATTGGATGCTTAAAATTTTACAGATTATTGATGAATATGTAACTTCATTTTATTAGTATATATTGTACAAAGATGTATAACCATAGCATTTCATATATGTATACATTGTAATATGATCAGATTAATCCCTTTTATTGCTCTTTCTTTTCCCATCACACCCTCATTTTGTTTTGAAACAGTCTCACTCTGCAATTCAGGCAGGATTCTCATGGCTCAGAATCTGGAATGCTGGGATTACAGGAATATATATATATACACATATATACATATATATGTGTATATATATATATACCATCACAAATTTTATGTACATGGATTTTTTAATTAACTGAGCACTGACATACCTTTTTTTTTTTCTTTTTGTGGTACTGGGGATCAAAAATCATGGTAAGAAAATGACCTACAAGTGAACTACAGCCCTATAGTTATTTCAGTTCCACTGCTAAAGACTGTATTTTACAGCCCTTTCAAATAGCTCAGTATTTAATAGGGGCGCTCCACTGTAATTAATCAAAAGTAAACTGCCTCTTAATATGTGAGTTCAAATACTTCTACCAATTTCTTAATAGTCACCTGCTTAAGGTACGGAGCCTCACTGTTTTTGGCCAAAGATTTAAAGAGACTATTCTGCAAATTGATAAATTTTACAGTGTGCAGTACCATTTTTTAATTAATTAATTAATTAATTAATTTATTTATTTATTTATTTGCCAGTCCTGGGCTTGAGCTCAGGGCCTGAGCGCTGTCCTTGCAGTTTTCTCAAGGCCAGAGCCCTACCACTTGAGCCACAGTGCCACTTCTGCCTTTTTTCTATGTATGTGGTACCAAGGAATCAAACCCAGGTCTGCATGCATACTAGGCAAGCACTCTACTACTAGGCAAGACTCCCGGCCTGCAATTCCATTTTTAATGGTAGTCAACTCTACCCACTTTATCCATCCCATCATCTTACTTGTACTGATTTTCTTTGGCCCTGCAAGACTGATTTTTTTCAGTTTGGATCAAAACTGGAATTCAATTTCAGACAGAAATACAGAAAGGTCACAGGTCTTCAACTTATTCATTTTTTCCTTTCAAAGAGAACATTTATACTCAGGCTATCGCCAAATATCTAAAACCAGTGTCTCACGTGGTTTGTCCAGTTTCCTAGCAGTTTATGGCCAAAGAACTAGTCTGGTACTAACTACTTTATAGCAGCTTATGTAAAAATCCTTGAAGTTAAAAAAAAAATACTCAAAGTTCTTTTCCTTTCTTTCTTCCTCTCCTCTCTGGGAATGTGGCTTAGTAGTGGAGTGCTTGCCTAGCATTCATGAAGCCATGGGCTCAATTCCTCAGTACCACATAAACAGAAAAAGCCAGAAGTGACACTGTGGCTCCAGTGGTAGAATGCCAGTCTTGAGCAAAAGAAGCTCAGTGACACCTGATGCCTCGTTCTGGAATACTGTCTACTTTAAGAGGCTGAGATCTAAGGATCAAGATTCAAAGACAGCTGGGGGCATGAAAGTCTGTGAAACTCTTATTTGCAATTAAACTTTCAGAAAACTAGAAGTGGTGCTGTGGCTCAAGAGATAGAGCGTTTTGGGCTGGGAGTTTGGCCTAGTGGTAGAGTGCTTGCCTAGCATGCACGAAGATCCGGGTTCGAGTCCTCGGTACCACATACATAGAAAAACAGCTAGAAGTGGTGCTGAGGCTCAAGTGGTAGAGTGCTAAGCCTTGAGAAAGTCCAAGGACAGTGCTCAGGCCCTGAGCCCAAGCCCAGGACTGGCAAAAACAAAAACAAAAAAAAAAAAACAAAAAGAGATAGAGCGTTTTAGCCTTGAGCTGAAGAGCTCAGGGACAACATCCAGGCCCAGAGTTCAAGACCAAAAAATAAAATAAGTAAATAAATAAATGCTGGAAATGGAGCAGTGGCTTGTGATGAAACACTAATTTTCCCCTCCCCCCTCCTTTTTCTTTTCATCAGTCATGGGACTTGAACTCTGGGCCTGGATGTTGTCCCTGAGCTCTTCAGCTAAGGCTACCCCCTCTACTTCTTGAGCCAAAGTGCCATTTTCGGTTTTCTGGTGATTAATTGGAGATAAGAGTCTCACGGACCTTTTAGTGCTCAAGATGGCTTTGAAATGCCATCCTCTGATCTAAGCTAGTTTTACAGACATGAACCACTGCAAGGCCTTGAGTTCAAGTCCCAGAACTGGAATAATAATAAAAATAATAAAAACCATGGATTTTTCTTACAATAAATACTGTTATTTCAACTCAGAAAGCAGCTGCCAAGTCCTTGAGTTTAAACAACCATTGTTTGCCAGATGTTCTTTCAAAGATAAATGATGTTTCACAAAAAAGGCCAATTCAAACAATTTCATGTGTTTTGTTCCCTTGAGAAACATTAGTGTCATAATGAGCATAAGTATTTTACCTTTACTTATCTTGTCACAGAAAAAGATATGTGCTTAAGAATCAAGATTTTGTCATTTTTTCTGTTTCAATAAAAACAGGGGAGTGTATGAGTATCTGTCTATGCTCCTCCCTATAGTATGTGTGTCTGTCTCCCCCTATCTTTTTGTAGTGCTGGAAACTGAACTGAGAACCAAGCAAGCTAAGTAAGTACTCCACCACTTAGGTACATGCCTCTATCTAGCCTTCAATCAAAGACCACTCTTGACTGAAATTTTTGGGTTTCTTTTCCTATATCTTTAGTTTTAATATGACTATTAGTCCAGCTAGGTATCAATGACTTAATTCATGCTAATACCAGTAATTACAAAAGGTTGCCTCTATACCATTAATGCAAATGTGAATATATATTGGAATCTGTAAGGAGCCACAGGAAGAAAGCCAATATACATTAACATAAGAATCGGGGCTGGGAGTTTGGCCTAGTGGTAGAGTGTTTGCCTAGCATGCACAAAGATCAGGGTTCGATTCCTCGGTGCCACATACATAGAAAAAAGCCAGAAGTGGTGCTGTGGCTCAAGTGGTAGAGCTCTAGCCTTGAGAAAGGACTGGCCAAAGAAAAAGAATCTGTTTGCCATACAATACATTGATGTTTCCATTATGCATTTAATTTATTTGCTATATTTTTTTGTGATTCTGAGGATTAAACTTGGGGCCTCTTACTTACATTGTAATGCAAGTGTTCTACTACTTGCATTACACTTTTTTTTGCCAGTGTTGCGCTTGAACTCAGGGCCTGGGCACTGTCCATGGCTACTTCTTGCTCAAGGCTAGCACTCTGCCACTTGAGCCCCAGCACCATTCCAGTTTTTTTCCTGTGTATTTGGTACAGAGGAATCAAACCCAGGGTTTCATGCATGTTAGGTGAATGCTCTATCACTAGGCTACACTCCCAGCCCCTCCAGCCCCTTTTCACAGTGATTTTTTTTTTCAAAGTGAATCTCACTTTATCCCCAGGTGGTCATCCTACTTTTGCCTGTTTTAGGCAGTAGGTTAACAGATGAGTACTACAGCACCCAACTACAGGTTCAGGTGGAATTGCACAAACTTACGTTTGCCCAGGATTAGTCTAGAAAGAAAATCTACCTTATCTTTTCTTAACAAGGATAACAGGCTTCGGTCATCATCATTACACTAATCTTTAAAAGACAATTTTTTTTTTTTGTCTTTTCTTTTTTGGCACTGGGGATCCAACCCAGGATGCTGTACTTGCTAGGTAAGCACTTTGCCACTGAGCTATATCCCAGCCCTAAAAGACAATTTTTTTTAACAGATGAAGAAATGTAAAGTAGAACCAAAAATAAATCCAATTCCAAAGCTTCCCACCACCATGCTTAAGTCCTGGCTCTAATACACTTGGCATAAAATCAAGGGCAAGAGTTTGCTTCCTTACCTAGAAAATTATCATAATTAACCTACCTTGCCCACTTTATCACATTGTAAAAGGTCCACAAGAACAAAGGACTCTAAAATTTTTTACAAATTTTACGTGGTGTTCTGAAACAAGCAAAAACCAGTTCTAGGAAGAAACCATCCTTGGCATTCAAAAAATACACAATCACTTTAAATGATTGTGAAAGTTTACATAGTTCAGTTTTAAAACAGATTAAACCAGATTTAATATTACTCTGCTCAAAACATAATGCTCTCAAGCTTGTCATTCTGTAACAAACTTTAATTTCAAAACTACTCAGAAAAGCAAAACCAAGTCCTCTGTGAAAAATCCAGAAAGCCTAACTAACTCAAGAGAATATTGTGGCCAAGAAGGCTGAATCCAAGGTGGAGCCTGGCTCATTAAACACAAAGATTATCAAGCACAAAGTCCTCAGTCCAAAACCCAGTACTGCCAAAAGAAAACCCCACCAACAGAAGAGAAAAAAAAAAAAAATGGGAGAAAAGGAAGAGGTGATATTGTTCAAAAAGAAATATACTCATTAAGCCAGGCTCGGGGCTCACTGGCTCACGCTTGTAATCCTAGCTACTCAGGAGGCTGAGATCCAGCCCGGGCACAAAAGGACCTGAGACTCTTATCTCCAATTAACCTCTAGAAAACTGGAGGTGGGACTTGGCTCAAGAGTAAGGCTGTAGCCTTGAGTTGAAGAGCTCAGGGACAATGCCCAGGCCCATGGGTAGGGTGATTGCCTTGAGCTAAAAAGCTGAGGGACCGAGCCCAGGCTGAGTTCAAGCTCCATGACTCCCCTCCCCAAAAAAGAAAAATGTACTCATTACCTGATCTATGTAACTGTAACCCTTCTGTATATCACCTTTATAATAATAAAAATTTAAAAAAAAAAACAAAAACTAGAGGGCCGGCAATTTGGCCTAGCAGTAGAGTGCTTGCCTAGCATGCACAAACACCTGGGTTCAATTCCTCAATACCACATACATAGAAAAAGTTGGAAGTGGTGCTATGATTCAAATGGTAGAGCTCTGCCCTCGAGAAAAGTCCAAGGACAGTACTCAGGCCCTGAGTTCAAGCCCCAGGCCTGGCAAAAAAAAAAAAAAAAGAAAAGAAAAGAAAAAAGAAATACAAAGCCAGAATGTAGTTTTACTGATGCCAGCTACAGGCCCCTGTCTGTTGCTGTTGACAAGACCACGGACTTTAACCATGGTTCTACTGCAGAAATTGAAATGGTGCCTATAACATCACTCAGGAGGCAGGAGGACCTCAAATTTCAGGCTAGCCCTAATAATCTTGTTTCAAAAATGTGGAAGAGAGCTAGGGGCTCACACCTGTAATCCTAACTACTCAGGAAGCTGAGATCTACGGATCAATGTTCAAAGCCAACTAGGGCACAAAAGGACCAGACTCTTATCTCCAATTAACCTCTAGAAAATTGGGAAGTGGAGCTTGGCTTAAGGATAGGGCGGTAGCCTTGAGCTGAAGAGCTCAAGGACAGCGCCCAGGCCAAGTTCAAGCCCTATGACTCACCAAAAAAAAAAAAAAAAAAAAAAAGAGGTGGAAGAAATGTACTCATCACCTTATTTATGTAACTACAACCTCCTTTAACATTACCCTTACAATAAAATTAAATTCTACAAAAGATACATGAAGTAATCAAGAAATTTCTAAAACTAAATTAAAATGTGGAAGAAAAAAATTAAGAAAGGAAAACCACAATACATGAAACAAGTCCTTGTTCTAAATTCTACAAAAAAGGCACGCAGTGTCATTAAGTCTGTTTAGCTGATTTTAATTAGGCCTCACCCACATAGTCTGAGAAAATGACTCAGCAAAGACTCAGCCCATATGTGAACTAGAGTTAAGCGATTAACACAATTAAGGTTAAACACATGTTTCTTAAACATGCCCAATTTACAGATAAAGAGGATCAGAGGCTAAATAACTTGATCAAACTAAAACACAAATTAACTGTAATCAAAATTTGGTCCACTCTGCCTAAGATATTTGGCGCTAAAAAATCACTAAAAATATTAAAACTTCATTGCTACAAATCATTTATTGGCATTATATCACTCAGAGTTTAAACATAGCTTTGACAGGCCTTTAGTTGAAAAACTCCAATTCAAATACATTTCATATCTTGTCTAGAACTATTTTCCCTCCCTTTTTTGCAGTACTTGGATCTGAACTCAGTATCTCATATGCTTGTTCAGCTTGCTCAACTGATGCTTCTGCCACTAGAGACACACTTCCAGCCCAGCTTTTTTCTGGTTATTTTTGGGATAGAGTCAGACTTTTTTGCATGGGCCAGGTCTATGATTTCAACCTAGGATTACAGATATAAGCCACCAGCTCAGCCACCTTTCTAAAACCGAATACAACCATATTACATCCCTATTCCAACTTTAATGGAAGCCTAATCTTGAACATGGATTGTCTGACCTAGCCTAAAACCTACTTCTTCAATATCTATTACTTCTGCCTTGTTCCAGCCACACCTGCAAAACAAGCACTCTTCCAATTCTTTGAACCTGATAAATTTTGCTTTCTGTTTTTGTTTTTATGCCAGTTCTGGAGCTTGAATTCATGGCTAATGCCCTAACCCCAAGCTTCTCTTCTGTTCAAGGCTAGTATGCTACCAACTTGAGCCACAGCACCATTTCCAGCCTTTTCTGAGTAATTTATTGGAAATTAGAATCTCACCGACTTTCTTGCCAGGGCTAGCTTCAAACTGCAATCCCCAGATCTGAGCCTCCAGGGTAGCAAGGATTGTGGGCGGGAGCCACTGGTGACTGGTGATAAAACTTCTTCACTAAGAAAATTTTTTGGCTATTTCATTTATCTTTTTTTTTTTACTCATTTTTTTTATTGTAATTAGTAAAAGGGTTACATGATATTTGCCAGATAGAAGGTGCATTAATTCACATACATTGATACCCTTTCACATTATTTCATTTATCTTAACTAATCTTTTTCCTCTCCTCTCTCATTCCCTAACTTTTAAAACATATACCACTGAAATTTTCTGCTTTAACAATAATGAAAATAAAAATTCAGGCAAAGCAGTGTCATGGGAAAAAGGTATTCATCTACCAAAAACAAACAAAAAAAAACGTATGGAACAAAAATGGGCTTAGAATGATGCAGAATATTTTTTATTTATAACTACATGCAAAAAAGCTACAATAGTATACCACAACATAAAATTTGTAATCTAGTGATTTATTTACATATACATGAATGAATATGTTACATATCTTGAAATACACAAATGACAGCATTTGATTTCAGTTACATGTCATTAACTATACTTTGGAGCCTTTAAGGAACTACCTCATAACTAGAAGAGATGGGTGAAATGTGTTCATGGGGATAAGAATTTGGCCTAGTGGTAAGAGTGCTTGCCTAGCATGTACGAAGACCCAGGCTTGATTCCTTGGTACCACTTACATAGCAAAAGCTGAAAGTGGCACTGTGGCTCAAGTGGTAGAGCTCTAGCCTTCAGAAATCCAAGGACAATGGCTCAGGCCCTGAGATTTTGCCCCAAGACTGGCAAGAAAAGAGAGAGAGAGAAAGGGGGGGAGAAGGAGGGAGGGAGGGAGGGAAGGATGGAGGGAGGGGAAGGGAAGGGGAGGGGAGGGAGGGAAGGAGGGAGGGAGAAAGAGAAAGGGAGGAAGGAAGGGAGAGGGAGAGAGGGAGAAAGAGAAAGGGAGGAAGGAAGGGAGAGAGAGAAAGGAGGGGAGAGCAGGAGGAAAAAGAAGGAAGAAAGAAATATATTCTTTACCTGACTTATGTAACTGTAACCCCTCTGTACATATAATAACTTTTTTTTTTTGCCAGTCCTGGGCTTGAGCTCAGGGCCTGAGCACTGTCCTTGGACTTTCTCAAGGCTAGAGCTCTACCACCTGAGCCTTAGCACCACTTCCAGCTTTTTTCTATGTATGTGGTACCGAGGAATCGAACCCAGGTCTTCATGCATAGGCAAGCATTCTACCATTAGGCCAAACTCCTGGCCTTATAATAACATTTTTAATAACATTTTATAATAACATTTTTTAGGGGGGGGTCGGTCATGAGACTTGAACTCTGGGCCTGGGTGTTGTCCCTGAGCTATTCAGCTCAAGGCTACAGCCCTACCCCTTGAACCACAGCGCCATTTCCCGTTTTATGGTGGTTAATTGGAGATAAGAGTCTCACAGACTTTTTAGTGACTGGGCTGGCTTTGAACTGTTATCCTCAGATCTCAGCTTTCTGAGTAGCTAGGATTACAGGCATGAACCACCAATGCCCAGCTCTAATTATAGTTTTTATCAAAATCTTAAACTTAAAATATTAACAGGTAGTGTTTATTATTTTGAAGATTTTTAGAAAAACAAATACACGTCCAATAGTCAAGCTTCTCTTAGTAGTAACTATTTATGTGGTTGTATTTAATCAGCCTTGATTTGCAAAGTTTAGTTTTATAACAAATCACCTGGAGGGCAGATGGCCGGAGTTTTTTTGTTCAACAGATCAAAGGGAAACCAGAGACTGTGCATTTCCAGCCACTTCCCAGGTCCTTCTTCTGGTAGAGGTTTCACTGTCTTTAGTGAAATACATTTCAAAAAATGTATTTATTCTTTGCCATCTTTCAAAAAAACAAATAAGAGTAAAACCATAAAGACTAAATTACACAATGGTTTTAGGAAAGGCTAAATACTGCCTAAAATCAACCACTGACCCAGATCATGACAAGTTATATGAGACAAGTTAACTGACAAAATTGCAAAGGAAAATAGCCAAGCTGTAACACTATTCCAAGGTCCATTTCAAAATACACAAAACATCACATATCATATAACACCAAACAGGCTCATGGAACCACCGCATCAGGAATATGTGTCGTACAGAAGAGTCAACCACCTCTCCCCTCCACCTACCACCCCAACCCCTGTCCTCCCCCCAAAAAGGCTTTAACAAGGGCCAGGAGTTTGGCCTAGTGGTAGAGTGCTTGCCTAGCATGCACCAAGACCTGGGTTTGATTCCTTGGTACCACATATAAGTAGAACACTATCCTTGAGCTTTTCTGCTCAAGGGCAGCACCTAAGTTTAAGACACATAATTGACCAAAAAGTAAAATTGGATTTGATGCTTTCTTTAAAGTTTATGGCATGTATATTAAAAGAGGAAGAGGACAAAAGTGATGGAGGAGGCAAGTCTGATCAAGGCACATTGTATTCATACATGGACATGTGAAAATTAAACTTCCTTGTACAACAGATGCAACTTAAAAAACAAAAAGGTCTAAACAAAGTGCTGCTAAAGCACATAGCTACAAGGAGGTTAAGATCTGCAAATCTCTGAAGCTAATGAGGGAAGGAGCAGGTTGGATTTGTATCTCCACAAACAACCACACAAGCCAGAAATGGAACTGTGGGGGTTTCGGGGTAGGGAAATAGGGACAAAAACATGAGAAGGAGTATCAATGTATGTGAAGTAATGCACCTTCTATCTGGCAAATATAACTGTAACCCTTCTATTAGTTACACACACAAAAAAGTCCTGGCTCTGCATAAACAAGTATACTAATTTAAATATATTATTTGAATTAAAAAAAAAAGAAATGGAACTGTGGCTCAAGAGGTAGAGCTCTAGACATGAAAGAAAAAAAAAGCTACAGGTAAGTTCAAACTCTGTTACATACACGCACACACACACACTAAAGTATATATCCAAAGGACTGAAATCAGTACATGAAAGAGATACTGGCACTTCCATATTCATTTCAACATTATTCACAATGGCCAAGATATGTAAGCAGCCTAAGTATACATCAATGTACAAAAAGGTAAAGAAGGGTCGGGAGTTTGGCCTAGTGGTTAAAGTGCTTGCCTAGCATGCATGAAGACCCGGGTTTGATTCCTCGGTACCACATACGTAGAAAAAAGCGGGAAGTGGTGCTGAGGCTCAAGTGGTAGAGCTCTAGCCTTGAGAAAGTCCAAGGACAGTGCTCAGGCCCTGAGCTCAAGCCCAGGACTGGCAAAAAAAAAAAAAAAAAAAAAAAAAGGTAAAGAAAATGTTTTGTATACTCAGAAGATGGGGTGTATCCTCACAATGGAATACCATATAGCATTTTAAAAAGAAATTCTGTCACTCATGATAATATGGATAAAACTGGAAGATATTATGGCATGTAAAATAAACAAGTCACAGAAAGATAAATAGTACATAATCTCAATGTGTAATTTTAATAAGTAATAACTGGCCGGATATATGCCTGTAATCTTAGCTACTCAGGAGGCTAAGTTATGAGGATCTCGGTTCAAAGCCAGCCCAGGCACTAAAAAGTCCAATTAATCACCAGAAACCCCAGAAGTGGCACTGTGGCTCAAGGGTAAGGCGCTAGCCTTGAGCTGAACAGCTCAGGGACAACACCCAGGCCCAGAGTTCAACTCCCACACCTGACAAAAAAACAAACAAAACTGGGGCCAGGAGCATAGCGTAGTGAGTGGTAGAGTGCTTACCTAGCATGCACAAAACCCTGAGTTCCATTTCTCAGTACCACATACTCACAAAAAGCCAGAAGTGGTGCTGTGGCAGAGCACAAGCCTTGAGCAAAAAAAAAAAAAAAAAAAAAAAGTGTCCAAGGACAGGGCCCAGGCCCTGAGTTAAAGCCCCAGGTCTGGCAAAAAAAAAAAGTAACAGAACTCATAGTAAAGTGTTTATTAAAGGCTAGGAGTAAAAAGGAGAAGTGAATGTAGGAAAAGAGAGGATGTGATAAAAGGGCACCAAGTTTCAGTTAGATTGAACCAGTTCTAGTAATGCATTCCCAGTTTAAGGGGACCACCGTCAATAATAATGGAGAGATCAAACTTGCAAGAACAGATCATTAATGTTCTCAGTACAAAATATGTTAAGTTGTAAAATAATGTTAATTAACTATTACTATTCTACATGTATGTGAATAAAAGCATCAAATTACACTGTATGTACACACACACACACAACTATTGTCTAATTATTGTCTATTAGAAATAAATGCCAAGGGCTGAGAATGTGGCTTACTGGTAGAGTGCTTGCTTAAATGCATGAAGCCCTCCCTCAGAACCACGTAAACAAAAGGCCAGAAGTGGCGCTGCAGCGCAAGTGGTAGAGTACTAGCTTTGAGCACAGAGACATAGGGACAGAGCCCAGGTCCTGAGTTCAAGCACCAGGACTGGCAAAAAGCACAAAGAAACAACAACAAAAACAAAGCCAAGCCAGGCAACTAGTGGCTCATGATTGTAATCCTAGCTCAGGAGGCAGAGATCTGAGAATCACGGTTCAAAGCCAGTCTACGCAGAAAAGAGAATCTTATCTACAATTAACCAACAAGAAGAGGAGCTGTGGCTGAAGTAGAGCACTAGTGACAGGCAAAAAAGCCTCAGGGATCATGCAGATCATGCTCAGGCCCTGAGTTCAAACCCCAGATCAATACAAATAATAAACAAAAATTAAAAAAATTTGGCCAGACCCAGAATTCAAGCCTCATGACAAACCAAAAAAGAGAAATAGAGCCCTTTGTAAACATCAAATCAAATGTAATCTTAGACTTAGCCTCATTAAGTCTGATGAATGTGTCATTTAAAAAAAAAATATATATATATATATGACCAGGAATGTGGCCTAGTGGTAAAGTGCTTGCCTAGCATGCATGAAACCCTGGATTCGATTCCTTGGTACCACATACACAAAAAAAGCTGGAAGCAAGCCAGACTCTGGTAACTCACACCTGTAATCCTAGCTACTCAGGAGGCTGAGATCTGAGAATAGTTTCAAAGCCAGCCCAGGCACAAAAATCCCATGAGTCACTTATCTCCAATTAACCACCAGAAAACCGGAAGTGGCACTCCTAGCTAGGAGACTGAGATCTGAGGATCAAGGTTCAAAGCCAGCCCGGGCACTAAAAACCATGAGACTCTTATCTCCAATTAACCACTAGAAAACAAGGAGCAGCACTATGCTCAAGAGGGAGGGCAGTAGCCTTGAGCTGAAGAGCTCAGAGACAGGCCCAGACCCAGAGTTCAAGCCCCATGACTAACAAATAAAAGTAAAATGTTTGGAAACAATAGCTCACAGAATAGAAAAAAATTTTTACTGATGCTGTTATGTGTGTCTGTGTTGCTTGAAATCATTATCAATAATGAAGATCACAATCTACAACAAAAATGTAAAAGGATTCGGGCCGGGAGTTTGGCCTAGTGGTAGAGTGCTTGCCTAGCATGCATGAAGGCCCAGGTTCGAATCCTCCATACCACATACATAGAAAAAAGCTGGAAGTGGTGCTGAGGCTGAAGTGGTAAAGCTCTAACCTTGAGAAAGTCCAACTCCAAGGATAGTGCTCAGGCCCTGAGCTCAAGCCCAGGACTGTCCAAAAAAAAAAAAAAAAAAGGGGGGGGGTAAAAGAATTCGTATTCATACACATACACATACACACATACACACACACAGCACACACTTAATTACCAATGGCCTAATAGCTAATATTGCCTGCTAAAAAGCACAACCAAGTAAACAGGCAAATCAGTTCAAGCAAGTACATGTTGGGGGCTATATAAAGAAGTCAAAACTAGCCAAGTGCCAGTGGCTCACACCTGTAATTCTAGGTACTCAAAAGGCTGAAATCTGAGGATTGCAGTTAAAAGCCAGCCAGGGCAGAAAAGTCCAAAAGTCCCTATGAGACTTTTCTCCAACTAACTGCCAGATAACCAGAGTGGAGCTATGGCTCAAAGTAGTAGAGCAATAGCCTTGAGCAAAAGAGTTCAGGGACTGGGCCCATGCCCTGAGTTCAAGCCCAGTGATGCCAAAAAAATAAAAATATAAAAAGTTTAATTTGTAATTTGCAACTCTTACATAGAAGTTTGTTTGTTTTTACTTGTTCTAGAGGGAGCAGCATTAGAAATCAAACCAAGGGCTTCACACACTCTACCAATTAATTAAACTCAAAATCCAAGAAAAATGTACTCATGAGAAAAAAAAAATGTGCTGGTAGTGGGGCTGAACTCAAGGTCTGGGGGCTGTCCTCAGCTTCTGGCTCAAGTCTAGTACTTTACCACTTGAGCCATAGCTCCACTTTTTGTTCTTCTGGTAGTTTAGTAGATATAGAAGTCTCACAGACTGGTGGGGAGCAGAGGCTGAGATCTGAGGATCGCAGTTCAAAACAAGCCCCAGCACTAAAAAGTCCTTGAGACTCTTATCTCCAATTCATTACAAGAAAACCAGAAGTGGCACTGTGGCACAATCGGTAGGGTGGTAACCTTAAGCTGAAGATTTCAGGGACAGCGCCCAGGCCCAGAGTTCAAGTCCCAGGACTACCAAAAAAAAAAAAAAAAAAAAGTCTCTTAGACTTTCCTGACTGAGCTGGCTTGGAACCAAGATCCTCAGATCTCAGACTCCTGAGTAGCTAGGATTACAGGCATGAGTCACCAGCACTTGGCTAATAAGAGAAAATTTTCAGGAAGTATACAGGAAATTAAAGGATGCTATGATATTATAGTCTAAAATTAACATACTGAATTTATCAGGGTAATAATGAAATTATGCACTCCTTTAAGTACACATTAACCTTTGGCCACAAGTAACCCCACAAAGTAAATAGCCCATGTGTTACTTAATTTATAATTACCTACACTAAGATTTTATTTAGTATTTTACTAGAATATTTATTATACAGACTGCCAAACCCTGTCTGATTTACCGTCCAAAAGCACACTATTTTGAGGGAGGCATAACTGACTTCCTGGAAGTCTATCTTAAAGGTCAGGTATAAGCCAGCTTCACTAAGACACTATTTATGGCTCTGACATTCACACATCTCTGCCGACCCTTTTTTGGAACCATTTAATACACAGAAAATACTTCTTAAAACATATTAGTCAGGCCGGGAGTTTGGCCTAGTGGTAGAGTGCTTGCCTAGCATGCACGAAGACCCAGGTTCGATTCCTCGGTACCACATACATAGAAAAAAGCCGGAAGTGGTGCTGAGGCTCAAGTGGTAGAGCTCTAGCCTTGAGAAAGACCAAGGACAATGCTCAGGCCCTGAGCTCAAGCCCAGAACTGGCAAAAAACAAAACAAAACAAAAAACGTATTAGTCAATAAAATTCTAATTTATCTGCTAATCCTCTAAAGATCCTAGTACTTCAGAACAAGAATCAAGTATTAAGGGGCCAGGAATTTGGCCTAGTGGTAAAAGTGCTTGCCCAGCATTCACGAAGACCCAGGTTCGATTCCTCGGTACCACATACATAGCAAAAAGCCAGAAGTGGTGCTAAGGCTCAAGTGATAGGGTTCTAGCCCCTAGAAAAAGTCCAAGGACAGTGCTCAGGCCCTGAGTTCAGTACCCATGACTGGCAAAAAAAAAAAAAAAAAAAAAGAATTAAGTATTAAAGTTTACCTTATGGAAGTTCATAATAGTTGTATTATATTCATGCTTAGGCTTCACTTTTCCACTGAGGCATCCCATTTTTTCTCTTTTTTAAGAAAGAAATCAATATTTTATAATCATTTATATAACTTTTTTTTTTTTTTTGCTAGTCCTGGGCTTGAGCTCAGGGCCTGAGCATTGTCCTTGGACTTTCTCAAAGCTAGAGCTCTACCACTTGAGCCTCAGCACCACTTGCGGCTTTTTTCTATGTACATGGTGCCGAGGAATCGAACCCGGGTCTTCGTGCTGGCAGGCACTCTACCACTAGGCCAAACTCCCGGCCTATATAACATTTTATAAAACTATTCTATACAAATCAAACTGATTACCCTTGAAGTATTTATGTAGTTCTTGTTGTGCCTTCAAAGTACATCAGACAATCTTTCCTTTACAAAACCTACTGAATAAAAAGAATTCTTACCATTAATCATAAGTATAAATTTAAATATGTAACTGTATAATAAAGCAGTACAACTTGAATTTTCATGTTTGCAAATTTTCTCCCTAAATTACTACTTAGTGTCATTTCCATCAGGTGGACATTTACCCATGTGATAGCAAAAGTTTGATTCTTCTAATTGAGCTTAATAATATCAAGTTAAAAGTCAGTCATTAACACATTTTTAAAAAATAATTACTACATGTGTTTAGAGGATTTCTGAATACACTCTGTATACTGTAGTAAAGTAAAAAATTAATAGAAGACTTATTTAGCTTTACATGAGATGTTACTTCTAAATTCAGCAATTAAAATTCTACTTCTTACTCGGGTGCGGTGCCTCACACCTGTAATCCTAGCTATTCAGGAGTCTGAGATCTGAGGATCAAGGTTCAAAGTCAGCCAGGGCACTAAAGACCATGAGATTCTCATCTCCAATTAACCTCTAGAAACCCAGAAGTGGTGCTGTGGCTCCAGGCGTAGGGCAGTAGCCTTGAGCTGAAGAGCTCAGAGACTGCATGCACTGAGACCAAGTTCAAGCTCCATGATGCAACCAAAAAAAAAATTCTACTTCTTTGTAACAATCACAACTATTAAAAAAAAAAAAAAAAAAAAAAAAGAATCAGGCCACACAGCCTGTGTTTCATCTTGTCTTCATTGACTATAAAAGTCACTGAGGGAGGCTGGGAGTTTGGCCTAATGGTAGAGTGCTTGCCTAGCATGCACAAAGACCCTCAGTACCACATACATAGAAAAAAACCGGAAGTGGTGCTGAGGCTCAGGTGGTAGAGCTCTAGCCTTGAAGAATGCCCAAGGACAGTGCTCAGGCCCTGAGCCCAAGCCCAGGACTGGCAAAAAAAAAAAAAAAAAGTCACTGAGGAAGGGCCAGGAGTGGGAGTGTACTGTATTGGTAGAGTGATTGCCTAGCATGCAGGAAGTCCTGGGTTGAATTCCTGATACCACATACACAGAAAAAGCCAGAAATAGGGCTGGGAGTTTGGCCTAGTGGTAGAGTGCTTGCCCAGCATGCACAAAGACCTGGGTTCGATTCCTTGGTACCACATACACAGAAAAAAGCCAAAAGTGGTGCTGAGGCTCAAGTGGTAGAGCTCTAGCCTTGAAGAATGCCCAAGGACAGTGCTCAGGCCCTGAGCTCAAGCCCAGGACTAGCCAAAAAAAAAAAAAAGCCATAAATGGTGCTGTATTTCAAGTGGTAAAGTGCTAGCCTTGAGAAAGCTCAAGAACAGTACACAGGACCTGAGTTCAAGTCCCAGGACTCCCCCGCCACAGAAAAAAAAAATCACTGAACAGCTAGGCATCAGTGGATCACACTCTTAATCCTGGCTACTCAGGAGGCTGAGATATGAGGGCTGGGGTTTAACACTAGCCAGAGCAGGAAAGTCCTGAGACCCTTACCTCCAATAAACTACTCATGAAAAGTTGGAAGTGGTGCTGTGGCTTGAGTGGTATAGTAGTAGAGTAGTAGCCTTTAGCAAAAGCTCAGGGACAATTCCCAGGCCCAGAGTTCAAGTTTTAGGACCCGCAAAAAAAAAAGGGGGGATACAGGGGAACTTAGCTCCTTTCTCTACTGTGACATAAACAGATCAGACCTCCTCTGCCATGGTTCTAGCCATGATGCCCTAGGCTACTATAATTCTTAAGCAAGAGGGCCAAACAATCATGAACTAAAATCCCTGAAATCTATTTTATTTTAAGTAAAAATAAATCTTTCTTCCTTGCAAGTTGATGATTGCAGGCAGGTTATGTGTCAAAGAATTGAGTTAACACAAACACATACAAATGAAGACAAAACTACAGAAAGTTTAATAATAAGATTGGTATATTGCTAGTGTCTTATTATTTTACTATAGCTTAAAAAGTTACCATTTGTAAAAATTGGTTAAAGTACATTAGAGATCCCTCATATTATCTTTCTTTTCTTTTTGGGGTAGCGTGGGGGCAGTTGTGGGGCTTGAACTCTGGGCCTGGGTGCTGTCCCTGAGCTTTTCAGTTCAAGACTACCACCCTACCCTCTGAGCTACAGTGCCACTTTCCAGTTTTCTGGTGGTTAATTGGAGATAAGAGTCTCTTGGACTTTAGTGCCTGGGCTGGCTTTGAACAGTGATTCTCAGATCTTAGCCTCCTGAGTAGCTAGGATTACAGGTGTGAGCCACCTCACCCGGCTCCCTATATTATCTTTTTACAGCTGCATAAGGATCTCAGTTATCCTAATGAAAACTTCCATTAAAAAAGGTCTCAGCGACTTAGTATCCTGCAATTCTAGCAACTCAAAGTAGAGATATACATATACATATAGATGGAGGCCAGTTCATCAAAACAGTTGGCGACATTCTCATCTCAAATTAAATTTTGGTGGTATTAGCTTACAAGCTACAGGAGGCTAGCCCTTCAAGGAAATGGGGGTGAAAAGAGCATTGAGACTCTAATCCAAAAAGAACTAAAGCAAAAAAAGAGGCCAGATGGAGGAATGGTTTAAGCGACAGAGCAACTTCTTAGCATGTACAAGGCAGAGTTAAATTCAAAATCCAGTATTCTGCTATGGAATCAAAGTGTTTTCTACTTTGATTCTGATACATTGTACTCTTCTGATCTCCAGAATAAATTCTGTCCATTTTCTAATAGATTTTTTTTTCTTTTTTTGCCAGTCCTCAGGTCCTGGGGCTTAAACTCAGGGCCCAGGCACTGTACCTAAGTTTTTGTGCTCTAGGCTAGTGTTCTACCACTTGAACCACAGTTCCACTTTCAGCTTTTTTGGTGTTTAATTACAGATAACAGTCTCATAGACTTGGCTGGGAGTGTGGCCTACTGTTAAAGAGTGCTTGCCTAGGGCCAGGAGTTTGGCCTAGTGGTAGAGGGCTTGCCTAGCACGCACGAAGACCCAGGTTCAATTCGTCGGTACCCCACATACATAGCAAAAAGCCGGAAGTGGTGCTGAGGCTTAAGTGGTAGAGTGCTAGCTTTGAGAAAGTCCAAGGACAGTGCTCAGGCCTTGAGCTCAAGCCCAGGACTGGCAAAAAAAAAAAGTGCTTGCCTAGAATGCATGAAGCCCTGGGTTCAATTCCTCAGTATCACATACACAGAAAAAGCTGGAAGTAGTGCTGGGCTCAAGTGGTAGAACTCCAGCTTTAAGAAAGACCAACGACAGGCTGGGCCCAGTGGCTCATGCCTGTAATCCTAGCTACTCAGGAGGCTGAGATCTGAGGATCTCAGTTCAAAGCCCAGGCACTAAAGATAGTGACACTCATCTCCAAACCACTAGAAAACTGGAAGGGGTAGGGCAGTAGCCTTGAGCTAAAGAGTCTGGAGCTGAAGAGCTTAGGGACAGCACCCAGGCCCAGAGTTCAAGCCCCATGACTGAGATACAACACACACACACACACACAGTCTCACAGACTTTCCTGCCTAGACAGGGCAGTAGCCTTGACCTGAAGAGCTTAGGCAAAGTGCCCATGCCCAATGTTCAAGCCCCACAAACGGGGGGGGGGGGGGGGGGGGGGGGGCTTCATGCCTGGCATGGTGGTTCACGCCTGTAATCCTAGCTACTCAGGAGGCTGAGATCTGAGGATCAAGGTTCAAAGCCAGCCCAGACACAAAAGAACCTGAAGACTCTTATCTCCAATTAAGCTCTAGAAAACATGGGAAGTGGGGCTTGGCTCAAAGGTAGGGCGGTAGCCTTGAGCTGAAGAACTCAGGGACAGCGCCCAGGCCTCCTGCAAAAAAAAGAATGCTTCAGTAACTGATTTTTTTCTTATCATTATTCCATAAACAATACAGTATAGCAACTTTACAAAGCACTTTACAAAGTACTAGGCATTAAAAGTAATGTAAGGATGGATGGAGCTTCAGAGGTCGTGGAGGGGAAGAGACAAAGACTGGGGACATCTTAAAAATATGGGAGGTACAGTAAGTTACATGCAAATACTATGACGTTTTATGTAAGGGACTTTATCCATAGATTTTAATGTCCTGAAAGGGTGGAATCCTGGAACCAATCCAGTTGTGAAACGGATTCCAGAACTTACCCAACTAAGTTTTATATTCATTAAACAACTTATTTACCACTTTTGTTTCCATGAGTAACATCTTTAGATGACGCATGTAAGTGAAATTATACAGTATTTCTCTTCTTGTGCATTTTAACCATTTCAAGAACTGTTTAAGTACAATTCAATAACATTAAGTATCTTCACACTATTATACAATATTCACCATTAGCTACTTCCGTAACATTCTCATGAACTAAAATTTTGTGCCCAATGAACAATAACTTCCCTCATCTGTCATCTATACTCCAGTAATCACTATTCTACATTCTCTATGAAATGTTCTATTCTAACACTTCACTGAGCATTTGTTCTTTTTCTTTCTAGTCCTGTGGCTTGAATTCAGGGCCTAAGCACTGTTCTTGGGCTTTCTCAAGGCTAAAGTTATACCACTTGAGCCAAAGCATCACTTCTGGCTTTTCTATATGTGGGGTACCAAGGAATCAAACCTGAGTCTTTGTGCATGGTAGGCAAGCACTTTTACCACTAGACCAAATTCCAAGCCCCCATTTGTTTTTTTTTTCTATTACATTTTATAATTTCAAGGTTATGCTATAGCACCTACCAGAATTTCATTATTTTTAAGGTTGATTATTCCATAGTGTTATATATATATATATATATATATATATATATGGTAAATTTTATTACAGAGACAGACATAGGGCTTGAACTCCGGACCTGTGCACTGTCCTTGAGCTCTTCAGCTCAAGACTTCCGCCCTACCCCTTGAGCCACAGTCCCACTTACTGTTTTCTTGTGTTAATTGGAGGTAAGAGTCTCCCGTTTAGTGGCCTGGCTAGCTTGGAATGGAGATCCTCAGATCTCAGCCTCCTCATTAGTTAGGATTACAGGTAGGAACCACTGTGCTTGGCCACATTGTAGTTTTGATTTAATTTTCCTAATTATTGTTGTTATCAATTTTCACACACTTACTGTCCATTTGCACATGATTTTTTAGAGAAAGTATAGTTTTAATTGACTCTGCAAGTACATGTTCCAAGGAGAAAAATTCCTTAGGCACTCTGGCATTCCTGCAGCATGAGTTGCTGCTTGAGCATCACAGCACAGCTCAGACACATTTAATGACTAAGGTTTGGTTTCTCCTAAAACATAGGCACTCTACATAAAATGGGCTCAGTTCTAAAAAGTTGATCTCCTGGTTCTTAAATCATGTAGATTAGTGGAACCAAACTACACTTCCAAATTAATTTTTTTATATAAAAAATGCATTACATCTCTCCCAGGGACAAGAGACTCTATATGGAGCCCAAAGGCTCCATTTCCCAATGAAAGATATCTGTTATGGAAAAAGTTATTACTTTTTTTTACTCCATCTAGGGATGGAGATAGAATTAACACCACCACATCATAGAAAATCCTGGAGAAGAAGCCAGGAGTATGCCTAGAAGAGTACTTGTCTAGCATGCACAAAGCCCTGGGTTCGATTCCTTGGTACCACATAAGCAGAAAAGGCCAGAAGTGGTGCTGTGGCTCAAGTGCTGGAGTGCTAGCCTTAAGTAAAAGAAGCACAGAGATAGTGCCCAGGCCCTGAGTTCAAGCGCCAGTAAGCAAAAAGAAACAGAAAAAGAAAAAAATCCTGGAGAAGCAGACCACTAAATAGATGATATAGTGCATTGGGGGAAAGTTCTGATAACAATGATAAGCTTTTCTGAGACTGGAATGCCAGTCAAGAGTTAAGATCGAATCAATTACTGAAACACATGGAAAACGAGTAACTTTCTTAAATACTTTTTTTTTTTTTGGAGTGGGGAGAGGGTCCATGGGGCTTGAACTCTGGGCCTGGACACTGTCCCTGAACTCTTTAGCTCAAGGGATAGGCCAGTAGCTCAAGGCTACCTATTCCTTGAGCCATAGCACCATTTCCCGTTTTCTAGTAATTAATTAGAGATGAGAGTCTCACGTTCTTTAGTTCCCAGGCTGGCTTTGAATTGGAATCCTTCTCGAATCTCAGCCTCCTGAGTAGCTAGATTACAGGCATGAGCAACTGTGTCCGGGTAATAGACTAATAATTACTTTTCAATTCCACACCACACATATACAAATCCCCCTTCCCCCTCCCCTCCCTCTCTCTCATCCTGAGATTTTTCTCTCAAGGTTAGCACTCTATCACTTTGAGTCACAACGTTACTTCCAGTTTTCTAGTAATTAACTGGAGATAAGACTCTCACAAACTTTCCTGCTGCCTGAGCTGGCTTCGAATCATGATCATCAGATCTCAGCCTCCTGAGTAGCTAGGATACAGGTGGAAACCACCACTACACAGCACAATCTTTGAATTTCTAAGACCACTTTTGCCCTAAAATTACTCAGGTTGTCAAACAGCTAATATTCACTTCTTATAATATTCAGAAAGTAGGTAAAAAGAGGAAGTATTAAAATGAACTTGGCCCAGTCCTATATTAAGTGGATCCTGATTGTGCTACCAACTCACCTTCTTTTCTTCCTTCTTTCCTTCCCTCCCTTCTTTTCTATGCAACGTGCACCCATTAAATGCAGGGATTCTTTTAAGTGCATAGGCATACAAGTTTGGGCAGGGGAACCTCATATATTCTACCATCTTAGATATTAAACATAGGACTTTTCAGTAACTGGGTTTTGCAACTCAAATATAATAAATCTGATCACAAATATCTTGCATAAGGATAAGTGAGAATTGAAAATATACAGAAAATTTTCAATATAGTAATTTTAGTGAGTGGTACAAGCACAATAAATCTATAAAAATTTTTCCTTCAAAAAGTCAAAAGTTAGCTGGGCAGGGTGGCTCACGCCTGTAATCCTAGCTACTCAAGGGGCTGAGATCTGAAGATCAAGGTTCAAAGGCAGCTGGCACAGGCACAAAAGGACCTAAGATTCTTATCTCCAATTAACCTCTGGAAAATGGGAAGTGGGGCTTGGCTCAAGGTTAGGGCGGTAGCCTTGAGCTGAAGAGCTCAGTGCCCAGACCAAGTTCAAGCCCCATGACCTGCCCCCCCCCAAAAAAATGCAAGGGCCAAAATGTGACACAAGCAGTGAAGGCTCACTTTGGGTTTGGCTCTTCATAATATCTGTGAAATAGTAACTTCTATACAAACTTCAGATGTTAGGGCTATCACAGAGCTCTGTGATAGTATACATGCTTAGCATGTACAAGATTCTTAGCTCAATCCCTAGCACGTAAAAAAGCAGCAGTAAGAACTAAATGACAACTCATACATTTTTATAAGTAATCAGAGAAGGCTCTATATATTAACAACAAAAACACGTACCTCAGTAGTAAAGTACCTGTGTTGTAAGTACAAGACCGTATGTTCAAACCCCAGCACCAAAAAAAAAAAAAGGAAAAGCCCTCTAGTCAACTGATTATTTAAAAGTATACAAAGTATTTCTAGTTAATTGCATATCAACAGGCTAGATTGTTTAGACATTCAATATTCAATATGGTAGCCACTAGTCACATGCCTAATATAAACTTAGATGAGCTGTGGTAGATATGACTGGCATGCTGGCATACTAGAAGTAAACTATTAATATCTCAACTGCTTAAAATTGACTACATTGTAACATCTAAGATGTAAGCTAAAATATGTAACTGAATTTCTTTTTGGCCTACCACTAGGGACTCACCCCTGTCATCATAGTTACTTAAGAGTCTGACATCTGAGGATTGTAGACTCCCCCTGGGCAGGGAAAGTCTGAGAGACTGCAAATAACCATCCAAAAAAACAGAAATGGAGCTGAGGCTCATGTGCTTTGAGCACTAAAGCTCAAATACAGGGCTCAGGGCCTTCAATTCCAGCCCCAGAACTGGTACACACACACATGAGTTGTAGCACACACCTGTAATCCTAGCTACTCAGAAGTCTGAGATCTGAGGATCAAGGTTCAAAGCCAGCCCAGGCACTAAAGACAGTGAGACTGTTATCTCCAATTATCCACTAGAAAATGGGAAGTGGGGCTTGGCTTAGGGCTAGAGCAGTAGCTTTGAGCTGAAGAGCTCAGGGAGCTCAGGGACAGTGCCCAGGCCGAGTTCAAGCCCCATGACCCAGGGAAAAAAAAAAAAAGTTGTATCTAACATCCTATTTGTATATGATTATCAAAGTTAATGTTTGTAGCTCATCTTTCAGGTAGCTCATCTTTCAGATAACACTAGTTTAAGACAATAGAAAACTTCTAAATCAAGCTAATACATGTGTTTTAAGTTGCACTCACAATTATGTTCACTTTCTTAGTTTACACTCAAAATCTTATGTCAAAAAAAGTAAATGTTTGGGGGGAGGGAAATGGGGAAAAAACATGAGAAGTAGTATCAATGTGTGAGAAGTAATGCACCTACTATCTGGCAAATGTAACTGTAACCCCTCTATACATTACAATAATCTTTTTTTTTGAAAAAGTAAATGTCAGAGACCGAAGTGATGTTGTTCAACAAAGCATCACTACTTGAGTGATCATGTGTGCAGGCATTCTCTCTATAAAGCAACATGTTATTACACTTCAGAAGCATAGGATTTGTATTCCATTTACAGCTGGTGTACACTATGCTCCTACCAAGTGCCTAGCACCATATTAAGTGCTTTACTTTTACTGACTCATAAAATACTCACCAACTACTCTATGTGGTAGATGCAATCATATTTTTTAAAAGAAACTGGAGCAAACGGAGGTAAAGTAACTTGCCTCAGTCACAGAGCTAGTGGAACCAAGGATCCCAATCTAGAATCGATCCAAAACCACCATTAATTACCTAAGTAAAGGAAATCCTATACTAAGATTTCCTAATTGTTTTACAGGATTACAAGTTTTCCCCTCACATTTCCCTCCATACACACACACACACACACATACGTACACACACACGGACATACGTACGCATGCACATACAGTCTAACAGAGTTCAAGCTTTGCTTTCAACTCTATTTCACACCACTTTTCTCAATGGTTAAAACTAACCACAATGAATCAAATCTTTCCTCTTCCAAAAATGTTATACACACATCCCAGCCTTCTGGTCCAATTCCTACTTGTCCTTTAGACTACACATTACACATCAAGGCCAAGCAAGGCTACTCAGACGTCCTACAATTTAGACTAGTCCCCTCCTCCCTGTGCTTACTATTGTAACACTTTGCACAATATTGTAATTGTCTTCAACAGAATGTTCAAGGGGTCTATTGTGTCCACCACTTATCCCCAGCGCCTGTAACAGTGCCTAGCATTAGGTGCTCAATAAATATTTGCCTATCTAATGACCTGACCCCACCCCGTTATAGCAGAAAATGAAATAATAAAAGCAACTTCGTGCTAGGAAGTGCTAACCCACAAGGCAGAGAACAAATTCTAAGTTTCATGAAATTTTAAGCATCCCAGAGAACACTCATACTTTTCTTACTCTAACAGTGTGTAAAATAAAAACCTAAAGAATCATTTGTTCAAGATAATTTCAATGACTTGGATTACGAGAATGAATTAGACTGGGGCGCAATGTTGCAAGAGCTCTACACCAATTCAGGTGTGTTAGTGCAGCTCTGTAACCAATCCCAGCACTGAGGAGGCAGAGGCAGGAGGATGAAGAGCTGGGCTACAAAGCCAGTTCCAGACAGTTTGAGACACACAGTGAGATCCTGTCGGAGGGAAAAAGAAGGAAAAAGAAAGAAATCCAAACTATTTCCATATGTTATAAATTGGTTAAAATAGGTTTAGCTATTTCCAAGGAAAATGACACTTGTTCCTTTAAATACTCTCATGATAAAACTGGTTACAATTAAACAGGTTTTATTGCACTCTCCCAATGCTAGAGCTGGGCTTCAAATAACAATCAGGTGTCCTTTAAGGAAATAGTGTTGGGGGAGGGGCTGTGGGTTTCACCTACAATTACTTCAGCAAAATTGATGTTTATGCCAGAATCAAAAGGGACTTTCTTGGAATCTTCCCTTTTCTTTTGTGAAACAGGAAACCAAACGAAAAGGTCAATCACTAGTTCTTCCACACCAAGTAATTTTAAAACATGTGGTGAAAGTAAATTAGAAAGTCGTCCTCAATGTATGTGAAGTAATGCACCTTCTATCTGGCAAATATAATGTAACCCTTCTATTAATTACAATAAAAAAATATGAAAAAAGAAAGAAGTCCCTATGGCTATGACTAGCAAAACACTTTTCTGTAAATTCTAGTCAAGTAAGACAGAAGGGAACCTGACTTCATTCCGACACACAGAGGACAGAAACTGATCATCTTCCTCAGATTACTGCTTCTGGTAAGGTCTTCGAAAGCTCTGAAGCTTTTGAAGCCTGTGCCACAGATTGCCACCCCAACACCAAGAGCCTCCGATTGTCTGACACATCAGTGCATCAGTCAATGCTGCCAACTCACTTCTCCCCTCTAATCTGCTTTAATTACCCTTCACATTCGCATACATTCAAGTTTACTAAGTTAGACCGTATGGAATCGTCTCTTTGCGCCCCCCCCTCATCAATCAGGCCTTCACACCCAGTTAGTACTGCTCCAATCCCAGCCATTAAAACATGGCCCTTACCAATAGCACACGTATAGTAACTCCACACACATATGGGGGGGGGGGGAGAGATTAAAAAAAATAGTAAGTCGCTTAAAGAAACAGGATTCTAGAACGTGGTTTAAATGCTTCATCTTTTGTACCAGCAAGCACTGAGCAGAGTGGGAGACTTAAAGCGGAAAGGACCGGATGGAAAGCATGGGAAGACCCCGCCCCAGCAAGCTCGAGGCCGATTCCACCAGTAACTTAGAGCTGTCTGTCGTCTGGAATCGGAATCCCCGGAACAAAGGCGTGTATTACGGGAAGCAAGATGTCTGGAATACAAGAAAACGGCTTGCAGCTGCTGAGCCCGCCCGGCTCATCCTCCTCCCACAGAGTCTTACCTATGGTGGAAATAAAGGTGGTATTGAAGGCATCATCCGAAAAACGAAAAAGGACGCAGGTCTTGCCCACTCCCGAGTCCCCGATCAGGAGCAGCTTGAAAAGCAGGTCGTACGTCTTCTTCGCCATTGGGAGGAGCGGCTCGGGCTCTCGCCGCCGGCGGCCCCAAGGGATCGGTCCCTCTCACTACAGCCAACTCCTCACCCGGGCGTTCTGGGGCCGGAGGACTGGGGAGGCGTGGGGAGAAGGCAGGCTCGAGAGGGAGCGGCAGACCTGCGAACGGCCTCGCCGAGGAAGCCCCGACCGTGGCGGCCGCGTCCGTGCCTTCCGAGGGCGGCTCCGACCGAGGCTCCGCAGCCTCTTCCTCGCCGCTCCGCCCGGTTCCGGGGAGTCGGTCGGGACAAAATGGCCTCCCCTCCCCCTTCAGAGCAGCTCGGCCGGGACGCTCCCACGGGCAAGCGAGAGAGCTCTGCCGTCCAGGGAGCGCGGCGGGCGTGAGGACTGCCTCTGCCCCACAGAAGCTCAGCGCTAGGACGCGGCGAGGGCAACCAACAAGGACCACGAGCCGGCGAGCCTAGCTACATAGCCTCAGGAAGCCGAGCCGCCCCGGCCAGAGCCACCTTTTCCCCGTGCCCTCTCACGCCGGCGTGCGCGCTGCCTGAGACGCACGCAAGGACGTACGCCCGCCCTTCCCTCGCGCCTCCGTCCTGCGGGCCGCCTCTGCGCACGCGCGCGGGAGGGAGTGGGTGCGCGCGGGGGCGAGGACTGTAGAGATCACACTCCAGTCTGCGGCGCGACCCGGAGGGGCGAGGGGCGGAACTAGAGAGGGCGAGGCCGCGGGCGCGCTCCCTGCCACCGCCTGATAGGGTGCGCGGCGAGTTTACCCGCGGGAGGCGCTGGCAGAGGGACTGCGCAGGCGCAGCACAGCGGACCGGCCCCCCCCCCCCCCCCGCCGGGTCTCCAGTGCGTTCCTGGCGGCCGCGGCCCCCGCGGGCTGCGCCGGGATTCCCGCACTGTCTTTGTCAAGGGTGTGGAGGGCCGGATCTTGGCGCAGCGGCTGGCGACTGAATAGGTGCAGCTCGTAGATGCCGGGAACAGTAGCGCCCAGGGCCATTTAATCCTAACCGAAGCCTCTCGGATGGAGGGCCCTCTCTCTAGTGGGCGCGCCGTGACGGGGAAAACCGAGGCAGTCCGTCCCCGACGCCTTCGGGGACGACTGATGGCGTTTGACAGAGCAGAAGTTCGAAATGGAAAACCGGGCCTCGCTGCTGGGGTTGCCGTGATGTAATCGGCCTTCCCGGGGAGTTCCTGGGCACAGGCGGAACCTCGGATGCACGGCGGTCTCCCCCCGGGGCGGGCGGGCCTGGGATGCCCAGCTCCACGCTGGTTCCCCTCGCGGTGACAGTCACGCTGCCAGGGCCGTACCTAGAAAGGTGCCGAACGCTGCGGCACCCCAGCCGGCTTCTTCCTGCCCGCATAACGTGCGTTTAGTTTAAATCCAGAGAGGCAGTTGCTGTGTGGCCCAAGTTGATTTCCAACTCTGGACCGTCGTGCTTCCCTCTCTCCTGTGCTGGGATAATTGTCACTCTGTATTCCAAACTCGTATTTACATTTTCTTTTCATCACCCGCTTTTCCTTTCTCTTACACCGTCAATCTTATTTGCACCCCCTTTTTCTCTTCTTTGGTTGAAAGGCAGCACAGGCTTCTGACCTGGCATTCTCCAAGTGCTCCATCGCGCCTGTAAATGTAGGTAAGATGTGTTGCCTGGGGATTGGACCTAGTGAGCTGCTTAGACAAGACACAGCAGAAAACCTTGAGACATCTGGAGAGAAAGATTAACAAAGTCAAGTCTACCTTTTTACATGCACACCAAGCATTGTCACAAGGTTTGTGTATTTGATATGTAATTAAAATGAGTCTTTGAGGTAGTTCTGGTTATCATGTTTCAGTTTCAAGTTCTCTAAAGACTTGCCTTACACTGTGTTCCTTTACCAAGCATTCCTGAAGCTTCAATTACTGAAGATGTTTATGTTCCCTAATTCTTCTCTATCTTCCGTTGGTTCTCTGATGGCCCCTCTTAGTCTTACCGTTTAAGCCTTCTCTCCTCTGAATCATTTTTTACTCCAATGTGAATTTCCTCATAAAAAGCAACAATTCTAGCCTGGTGCCGGATGGCTCATTCCTGTAATCTTAGCTATTTTCAAGACAGATCTGAGTATCCCCATTCAGAGCTAGCCCAGGCAGGAAAGGCTATGAGATGCTCTTCAATTAAACACCAAAAATCCAGAAGTAGAACTGTGGCTCAGGAGGTAGAATGCTAGAGAGGGAGGGAGGGGGAGAGGGAAGAGAGAGAGAGAGAGAGAGAGAGAGAGAGAGAGCGCCCAGAACATGAAAACACACACACACAGCAACAATTCTAAAATAGACTAGCTATACAAATCACAGGTGAACTATTGTCAGGACTTCTCTGGTTTGTTGTCAATTAATTTTAGCTTGATTTTTTTTTTCAAAACAAATTTGCTTCACTTGAGCCCCAATGCTGTAAAGCATTTTAAAGGGTTAGAATGTTTTTTGTTTTGGGTTTTTTTTCCTCCCACAAGGTCTGACTACCTAGCCCAAGCTGACCTGCGATTTGTGATTCTCTAGCCTCCACCTCTTTCATGATGGGATTATAGCAATGGACCACAATGTCCAGCTATGATTTTTTTAATGTAAGAAGCTTAATTTGGGGAATAATACCATCACACAAATTTGAGAAACAATAGGAACTAAAAATTGAAATTTAGAGCTAACTTATCTTAGAAATCGTAATTCAACCTCTTCATGTAATTGACAGATGAATTTGAGGCTAAGAGAAGTCAGGCATTTGCAAGAGATCACACTATTATTGGCAGAACCAGGAATATATGGCATAAGTACTAAATTCATAAAGTCTGTAAGAACTGAGTCAGTCAATAGTACTTAGTGTTTGGCATTTAGTATTTACTCAGTAAATCTAGTAATAGCTTAGGGTTTATGCCTTTTTCCCAAAAATAGCTCAAGCCAAGAAAGGTATGTAGGAGCTAGGGACGTAGCTAAAGTGGGGAGTGGTTCACACGTAATCCTAGCTATTCAGTAGGCTGAGATCTGAAGATCACAATTCAAAGCCAGCCTGAGCACCAATTAAGCACCACAAAAAAAGCAAGAAGTAGAGCTGTGACTCAAGTGGCAGTGGGATAGCCTAGAGTAAAAGAGGCTCAAAGACAGTGCCCAGGCCCTGAGTTCAAACCCCAGGACTGGCATCAAAAGAAGAGAAAGTAAGCAAGCAAGTAGGAAGAGAGAGAAAGAAATAGTTTTAGCTGGGCATAGTAGAATATGCCTGTAATCCAGCACTTGAGAGATGGAAGCAGGAGGATCATATGTTCAGAGCCAGCCTGAGCTTTTAGCTGGAACCTGATCCAAGGAAAACAAAGCAACAACAACAAAAACTGAAGTATCATCTTTACCATTGTTCTCTCCTTCATTACAGTTTAGTACCAAGTGCTTGCTCTTTTATCCACCTTTCCAGCCTTGCTCTCTTTTGTTTTTCATAGAAATAGAGTCTTTCCTTAAAGGGCAAGGACTGCTGTGTCATCACCTTACTGTAAAACCTATTGGATTCCAGTCTCTGGAATTTTGCCTATTTCCTGCATACTTCCGCTTTTCAAACCCACAATCTCTTGCCTGAACTTCCTTGAGGAAGGTCTTTGTTAGGCTGTCAGGAGGCAAACACCTGACAGCTTAGAGGTTAACACTGTTCTCAGTGCGGTAGCCTCCCAAATTTCTGTTCTGCCTATATATCCTAAATGAAGTTTCCTCCTGCTGTAAAAGTATTGCCGATAAATCTGCCAGTCCCTTGTGTGCTTTCTTTTTTCTTTTTTCTTCCTTTTTAAAATTTATTTATTTATTTATTTTGCCAGTCCTGGGCTTGAGCTCAAGGCCTGAGCACTGTCTTTGGACTTTCTCAAAGCTAGCGCTCTACCACTTCTGGCTTTTTTTTCTATGTATGTGGTACTGAGGAATCGAACCCGGGTCTTCATGCATGCTAGGCGAGCATTCTACCACTAGGCCAAACTCCCTGCCCTGGATGTATGTTTTCTTGTCCATTGCGAGGGTTGCCTCAGTTCTGAAATTATGGCAGCAGTTGGCACTTAAGGGACTCCAGGCCCTAGCAATATTTGTCCTGCCCAAGCTTCCTCACACTTCCCTGTAGACTACCTGAATTCTTCTTTCCCACAATTCCCGATGTCAAGGCTGGTTGTATGTATGAAGGCATGCACCATCCCTTCAGCCTTCAGCTGAGAAATAACAGCTTATTTCTCCCTGGTATTTTAGTTGCTGCTGCTGTTGTTTTGGGAGATACTGGAGTTTGGACTTAGGGTCTTGTACTTGTTAGGCAGCAACTCTACCACTTGGCCCACAATTCCAGTTCTTTTTTGTTTTTGTTACTTTTCAAATAGGGTCTTACTTTATTGTCCAGGTAACCTCGGACCTAGCCTCCTATTTACACTTTCTGCTTAGCTAAAATGACAAACTGTGCCATCAGCCATAGATATTGGTTGAGGTGGGATTCCAGAAACTCCTAGCCAGACTGACCTCAAACCTTAATCCTCCTGATGTCTGCCTCTTACATAGCTAGGATTTCAGGGGTCAGCTACCACACTTGGCCTCCTTAGTACTTTCAAAACTCAATAATATCTTCCATTATTTATCCCCAAATAATTAAACTGTATCCTCAGAGGTAATTAGTATTCATTAGCATTTTTGTGAACAACCACATGGATATTTTTCTTCTTAGAGTACTTGATTTTGAAGACTATTCTCCTTCCTCCTTCTCTCTTCCTCCTTCTCCTTTCTTCTCTTGTGCTGGGGATCAAACCTAAGATCTCACATGTGCTCAACACATGATCTCCCACAAAGCCATATATCCAGCTTGAAACAGACACTAGATTATTATTTTGTTGTTGTTGTGTATGCCATCCTATGGTGTTTGAGTAAGTTTTTAAAATGTTAAAAATTCAAGAAAAGCAAGTGGAAAGATAATAACATCTTTGAACCATTATTCATTAATTTTAGTACATACATGAAAAGCTCAATTGATTTCTGTAAACAAGAAATACTGTTAAGGTTAATAGGGCAACTGGGATACAGTGGAATACACTAAACTTGAAGTCAGATAAATTAGCTTCAAGAACCAGCTCTGCTAGTGACTGGCTCTTTGACAATGGGTGATTCATTTTACCTCCCTAAGCCTATTTTCCTTGTGTGTCAAAGGGCATTGTGCTTCACAGAACTGTTTCAAAAATTAAAGAAGGTAATGCATGCATGTAAATGTATAATGCAAACATTATGTAAATAAACATTTTTACTTTTACTGAGCACCAATGAATTACAAGACCAAGTGGGGAGGGGAGAGAACAGAAAAGTCACAAGTTTGTCAAGAATGACGATACATGCCTATAATTCCAGTACTGGGAAAGCTGAGCAGAAGGATCATAAAATTAAGGCCAGCTAGGCAAGGGTGGCTTACACTTGTAATCCTAGCTACTTAAGACGCTGAGATTTGAGGACTGCAGTTCAAAGACAAGATCAGGCAGGCAAAAAACATAAGATTCTTATCTCCAATAGGCCACCAAATATCGGCAGAAGTGGAGCTGTGGCTCAAATGGTAGAGCACTAGCCAAGGACAACATCCAGGCCCTGAATTCAAACCTCAGGACCAACATAAGACAAAATAAAACAAAAAAGCAAAATTACTAGTAAAGTTAGAACATATACATTATCAAAGCAACAAGTCATTCTGGAGGAATAACAATGCCAAAGGAAGCTGACTAAAGAAACAGGTCAGAAGAGGTAGAGAATTACTTGAAGTGGGAGTAGCAGGAATTAAAATTGACTTGACTTGCAAAAATCTACCAGTACCCTTAAAAACAGTAATGAGAGGGCTGAGGCACCACTCTTGAGATTACATTTGCTTCACATACTAGAAAACCTGGATTCAATCCTCACCACTGAAAAATGAAAAATAAAAAAGGGGTAGTGGCCGGGAGTTTGTCCTAGTGGTAGAGTGCTTGCTTAGCATGCATGAAGACCCAGGTTCGATTCCTTGGTACCACATACATGGAAAAAACAAAGCCAGAAGTGGTGCTGAAACTCAAGTGGTAGAGCTCTGACTTTGAGAAAGCCCAAGGACAGTGCTCAGGCCCTGAGTTGAAGCCCAGGACTGGCAAAAAAAAAAAAAAAAAAAAATCCAGGGACCGGGAGTTTGGCCTAGTGGTAGAGTGCTTGCTTAGCATGTACGAAGACCCAGGTTTGATTCCTCAGTCCCACATAGAAAAAAGCCAGAAGTGGTGCTGTGGCTCAAGTGGTAGAGCTCTGACTTTGAGAAAGCCCAAGGGCCCAAGGACAGTGCTCAGGCCCTGAGTTGAAGCCCAGGACTGGCAAAAAAAAAAAAGGGTGGGGTAGTGCGACCAAAAGAAAGAAATTCAATGAAGGCAGCAGAATTCAACAATGAAGATATCTACACCCAGCTGGGCACGGGAGCTCATGCCTGTGATCCAAGGTAGGAAAAACAGAGTCCAAGGCCAACCTGAGCAAAAGCTCCAGACCCTATCTAAGAAACAAAAACAAAAAATAAAAATACAGCAAAAAAGGCTGGGGAAGTGGTTGAAGGCTCAAGAAGTGGTTGAAGGCTTGATTGAGGCCTTGAATTAGAACCTCAGGATCAGGGCTGGGAGTTTGGCCTAGCATGCACGAAGACCCAGGTTCAATTCCTCAGTACAGAAAAAGCCAGAAGTGGTGCTGTGGCTCAAGTGGTAGAGCCCTAGCCTTGAGAAAATTCAGTGAGAGTGCTCAGGCCCTGAGCTCATGCCCACGACTGGCAAAAAAACAAAACAAAACAAAACAAAAAACCCTCAGGATCTTATGCTACCGGAAGGAAGGAAGGAAGGAAGGAAGGAAGGAAGGAAGGAAGGAAGGAAGGAAGGAAGGAGGGGTGGGAGGGGGAGGGGGCTTTTGAGTGTATTAGACCTAAGGTTCTATATCTGTCATTGACTGAGGAGACCTTGAGTAAGTTACCTAACCTCTCTATTCAGTCTGTACTTGTTTTGCGATCTCTGAAGTGGGAACAAAATAAAATCTGTCATAGTAATATGTGAAGATTAAATTAAATGTAGTGTTTGGCTTTAATTATTCTTTTTTTTAATGATGCGGGCCTCACATATACTAGGCAAGTAACCTACTGTTGTGCCTACCCATAAAATTGTTTCTAGTTCAGGCTCATTGACTAATTTTTTTTCTATTTTAGGGTCATTAGAAAAATCTAATCTGGAGGGATACAAATTTGGTTATTTGTTTATTTTTTAATGTTACATAAAGTCACAATTACATAAGTCATGTAAAGAGTACATTTCTTTTTGGACACTGTGACGCCTTCCCTCACTCTCTCCCCGTTTTTCCTTACTATCCCCACTCACAAGTTGTACAGTTCATTTTCAACATAGTATATTTGTTTATTTTGAAAGTCACTTACTGAGAGAAATAGAAAGCATTCTACTAATCCATGGGGTACATATCTCATATACTATAGAAGAACAGACTCCTAAAATCCAACTTTGCAACTTTGTATCTCCTCTAAAAGAACCCTAACCAGGCTAGAGACTGCATAGGACATTGCATTATAAATTAACTTCTTCTTCAATATCTAAGAAAACAGAATTATCCAAGACAAAAAAAAATTGTTATCTAGGCTGGGAGTTTGGCTTAGTGGTAGAGTGCTTGCCTAACATGCACGAAGGCCCTGGTTCGATTCCTTGGTACCACATACATAGAAAAAGCTAAAGTGGTGCTGTGGCTCAAGTGGTAGAGCTCTAGCCTTGAGAAAACAGTCCAAGAACAGTGCTGAGACCCTGAGTTCAAGCCCCACAACAGGCAAAAAAAATTATTACATATTTTCTATGTTAGCTATTCAACTATTAATCACTGCTCAATTTATGACATTTAGACAATGGAGAACTCCAAGAAATACATATAATGCTTCTCTTCCAGCTTGAATGGTGCCTTGTAAACCTGTAGACAAGTTTATATCAAACATTTCTTTGGTTCAGATAATCTGGCATAGGTATGGTACCAAAGTTTCTTTATGTCTAATTGCCATATTGTATAATAGCCATTACACAAAATTTAAAATATGGCAGATTTATTTGATCACATGACTTCACGGAATTGTGTGTTCCTTAAGTTTAGTGCTCAACTTCCAGCTGACAGCTGTCAGCTCTTGTCCTGCCCGGTCTGGTTCCAGCTTTTTGGAATAAGCATGCAGCTGTATGTAGCTTCCTGATCACTTTCCTGGAGCTTGCAGGTGGGTAAAAGCCCTCACACTGCATGCCAGTTGAGCTAGAGAATATTTCAAAAGAGCCATCTCTATTTACCTGAACACCCTAAGAGCAAGCCAGCCCTTGGACCACGTTCCTGAACTCAGGGTCTGCCCTTTGCCACTGTATGCTGGTGCCCACAAGGCAAGCCTGCCCAGTGTCCTTGATAGTCCAATAGAAAGTTGTTTCTTTGTTTTGGTCCTCTAGGAGCTATTCTCTGATTTATATTCATTGTATATTAGAAGTCTGTGAAATCTTTGGCTGTCCAGGTTCAAACCCTTTTTCTTTGAGTAGAAAACTCTCCATCATGAGTTTTCAGGATTCAGAGCCCAGTATATTTGCTTTCCCAGTACCACTCCTCAACTCTACCCCACATCTAGGATTTAGGGACATGAGCTGAGCTCTACTAATTAGAAGCATCAGCTCAGCCTTGCAGAGCAGCATTCAGCTGTAATCCTAGCTACTCATAAGGTTCAGGTTGAAAACACAGGGGTTGAACACAGGGGTTCATACCAACCTTGGCAACTTAAGACCCTCTTTTATAAAAGAGGAGGGAGGCTGGGAGTTTGACCTAGTGGTAGAGTGTTTGCCTAGCATGCACAAAGACCTGGGTTCAATTCCTTGGTCCCACATACATAGAAAAGCCAAAAGTGGTGCTGTGGCTCAAGTGGCAGAGTGCTATCCTTGAGGAAAAAGCCCAGACCCTGAGTTCAAGCCCCAGAACTGGCAAAATAAATAAATAAATAAATAAATAAATAAATAAATAAATAAATAAATAAGGAGGGAGAAAGAAAAGTGAAGGAGAGAGAAAGAAGGAAAAGGAGGAGAGGAAAAAGGAACAGGAGGAAGAAGAGAAGGAAGAGGCAGAGGGAGAGAAATATTAAAGTGTGAGGTTCCCAGGGGAAAGAAAATGAGACCCAACTAAAAGTGAGGATAGCTCAAGTAGTAGAGCACCTGCCTGGCAAACCCAAGTATTATGAAGAAGAAGATGGAGGGCCAGAGTGGTAAGGCAGCAGCTTCCTGGACCCAGTACTGAGAGCCATGGTTCTGTGCAGCGTCCCCCGACATCAAGCCAGGAAAGTGATGAGTACATCCTTTGACCTAACACAAAATTTTTGTCCTGATTCTGCTCAACAATTCTTTTTCCTCCCCTTTGGGCCAATACTGGGGCTTGAACTCAGGGCCTGAGAGCTGTCCAGCTTTTTTGATCAAGGCTAGTGCTCTACCATTTGAACTACAGCTCCACTTCAGGCTCTTTGCAGGTTAACTGGAAATAAGAGTCTCAAGGACTTTTCTGCCCAGTCTGGTTTCAAACTTTGATTGCTGATCTCGGCTTCTGAGTAATTGGATTATAGGCATGAGCCACTGATGCCCAACTCTAGTAGCTTTCCAATAAATGCATATTGTGCTTCTAAATGGAAGGGTCCATTGGCCTTTAGAATTACTGTACCTGGGCTCACACTTGGTTTCTGTGTGCCATTCTCTCCCCTAAGACTACAGCAGCTCCCTTCTTTTCCTGGGACTCCACTACTTCACAATGGCCCCCATCAGACCTCAGGAACCCTGTATTCAGCCTGAGGTCTCAACACAGGGCTAGGTGCTAGCAGGGAAGAGGGTTCTCAGAATCACCAAGAGGGAAAGGAGACAGGCAGAGAGACAGGAGGATAAAGAAGACTTCTCTTTTTTTTTTTTTTTTTTTTTTGCCAGTCCTGGGCTTGAGCTCAGGGCCTGAGCACTGTCCTTGGACTTTCTCAAGGCTAGAGCTCTACCACTTGAGCCTCAGCACCACTTCCAGCTTTTTTGTATGTATGTGGTACCGAGGAATCGAACCCAGGTCTTCATGCATGCTAGGCAAGCACTTTAACCACTAGGCCAAACTCCCGGCCCCAAGAAGACTTCTCATTTTATATCTCATCTAATTTTTATTTACTAAGTTCCAGCATTGTTCTGGTCCTCTTAGGCATGATCCCCACAAGAAGACTTTGAGGTAGAAACTCTTTTGATCCCCAATTTCCAGTTGGGAAAAGCTGTTTCCTGGGTCCTCCTTCAACCTAATTGGTGGGAAGAAGGATGAGTAGTAGCTCAGTGCTGAAATGAGATTGGCCAGGAGTTGATGATGATAAGTTACATAATGGATATGTGGAGGTTCCTGGTACTAATATGTATAATTTGTCTATATTTGGACTTTTCCTTTGCTTGCTTTCCTAGCTTCTTTCCACACTGAGTTTTGGAAGGATGCCTTACAAAGTCTAAGCAGAAAAAAAAAAAGTAATGTTCAGAGAATTCAAATGCGATTCAGAAGCCTGGACTAAACTTCTTGCTCATTTATTCTGGATTCTTAGCAGGAGGGATCAATACAATATAGCCAGATAGTACCTCTCCTCAGCCAGAGCTGATTGTAGAGAGTGTGCCCTGGTTTTCTCTGCCTGCTTTGGAGGACGTGCAGAGGCAGCCCAGGAGAGGGTGCTTGGCAAGCCAGAGTTTTCTAAAAACACCCAGGCAACAGCTGTCCTGAGTTGTCACCTGACCTGCCAGGCCCTGAGTCAGCACTATCCTCCTCCCAACAGCCAGATCTGACTTGCCCTTGGCTGGCTGAGCGAAACCAGTTGGATGAGCCCAGCCCTACCCTATCCCAGCATGGTCCCCAGAGGCAACTTCTACTCTGACTCTCACCTGGGCTTCCCACCCCAGTACTGGCCTTCTCATCCACAGCAGTGACCTCATGCCTTAAACTTGAGCTCTGAAAAAGAGCTAGAAGATCATACTCTAGTCCTTACAGACATAGACAGGGTTCTGGAATGGAGAAAAACAGACCAGATACATCAGCATCTCCCGCCATCTGCCAGCCTTCCATCTCTGGGTGTCTCTGGGATTCATTTTAAGAGGAAAAACAGGAGTAAATGTCAAGTTGCTTCCTGTCCCAGGTTCAGTCCTGAAAGAGATTAGAACTGGGGCAATAAGAAAATGAGACCAAATGGAGAGCAGATTCTTTTTTCTTTTTCTTTCTTTCTTTCTTTTTTTATTCCTGGAGACAAGGACTTGCTATGTAGCCCAGGCGGCACCGCCACTGTGCTTTCCCCATGGTTTAAGGTGACAAGCAAAGGCCACCACACTGAGCATTAGTTTATGCCTGGGCTAGCCTTGAACCACAAGCCCCACCTCCCAAGTAGCTGGGATTATAGGCTTGAGCCTTCACACCCAGATAGCTTCAAATTCTTGATTCTCCTGACTCCTCTTCCTAGGTGTTGGGATTACAGGAATCAACCACCACAGCCAGCTACAAATCAAATTTTTGCTCCGTTTGTTTTCGCTGTGTTTTTAATAGGTTGGTTTATTACACCCTTACTAGGTCTACACATGAAGCTACAGTTGATCACTGACATACATATTCTCCAGCTGTCACTGGGGACTGGAGGACCCAGATGGCCTGGTGCCCATCCCCAGACCTTCTCCCTGATAACACCTCCTCTCTTAGATGCAGGCCAGCATGGTCTGATTCTTGGCCTCTGTGACCCTGGGCTAGTAACCTCTCAGGCCCTGGTTTTGGTAGACTGTTATGTAGGAACACATTGACTACCTTTCAGGAGTGTTGTCACAGTAATGTCACAGGGTCACAGTAATGTGAGCATACAGTAAGTGCTCAATAAACATCAGTATCCTTTACCTTGCCTTGGGATTGGCTCTTCCTCCAAGCCTTCAGGTCTGAGACAAGGTACTCCCCAGCTCCCATGTTTTGATGGAACAAGATGATCTTATTTAACTTCCCATAGGTACCCATATTGTCTCTTCTGCTGGCCCACACCATTCCACACCAGTGTACTGACTTCATGATTCTACACACTCGGCATGTCTATGCATTCTAACTCATTACCTTGCTCTTTGCCACCAGACTCCTAAATATGTGCTCCAAGACCCCTTCTCACATCACAATTTTCTATGTCTAGCCTTTGTCTAAAAACCCATTGACTTGAATGTCCCGCATGAAAATAAAGCTTTGTCTAAGTACTCCAGGTTTTCTATACTTCAGTTGAAGTATAGGAGCCATGATCTGGCACAATACATCAGGTATGGTTTGGCTTAGTATAATAAAAGGAAAGCGCATTTCCTAATACATGCATGTCCTAATACATGCAAGCTAAGTGCATAGAGGGCTCCAGTAATAAATTGTTGCCTAACAAGTCTAAGCCCCTGAGTTCAAACCCCTGTAACATTTTTTTAAAAAGGAAAGAAGGAAGGAAAAGAAAAGAAAGAAAAGTCCTGTGTCAGTGTTAACTCAGGTCTGAGATAAAGTAGAATCCTAGATCTTTTCTATGGAGTACAGACTGTATATAAGTCTCTCACATTTTGTACATCACAACCAGCTTTATAGAATCTAACTTTAATAGTTTATGGGCCAGGACTTTGGCCTAGTGGTAGAGTGCTTGCCTAGCATGCATGAAGACCCGGGTTCAATTCCTTGGTGTAGGGGTTTTTAGCACTCTTTGCCTCCTGACCAGCAGGAAGGCCAAAGAGAACACGCCCGCCCCGACTAAGACTGAGAAAGGATAGGGCCTGCTGGCCGCCTTCACCCAGCCCTCCCTCTCCAGAGGGAAGACACAGACGCACCAGGGAGAATGTCACAGCAGACTCGTTTAATGGGAAAATACAAGGGGCTAAAGTAAGAAGCAGGAATCTATTAGCATAAAAGTAGGCAGGACAGGGGGAGGTAGGTGCGGTCAGAGAGGGCAGCGAGGCCAATCCATGGGTTCGAGGTAGCCTTATTTTACATCACAACCCACAGCCAAACCTCCCAACCAGGAGACAGCATGGTTGGATCTCCAAAACCAGGAAGTGAGCACTGGGCCACGAGATAGGCCTTTTACCCTTGATGTGACGTGCCCCACACTTGGTACCACATATATAGAAAAAAAAGCCAGAAATGGTGCTGAGGCTCAAGTGATTGAGCTCTAGCCTTGAGAAAGTCCAAGGACAGTGCTCAGACCCTGAGCTCAAACCCAGGGCTGGCAAAAAAAAAAAAAAAGAATCTAACTTTAATAGTTTAATATTGTCCTGGTTCATTTTTCCCTCATCAGCCCCCCTACTACTTTGAACCTGGTATCTGATGCTTTTGCTCATTGGCTGGTGCTTTCACCCTGAGCCATATCTCCAACCTGAAAAAGCTGCAAAGAAAAAGGGGACCCTTACTAGAATAAGAAATTTAACTGTTGAAGTGGACTTGTTGGATACTGTTAAACCAATAACCATTAAAAACACATTTTACATTTATGAAACGACCGTGGGTTAAAGTCAGCATAGGTAAGAAAGTCTTTGAGACTCTAATCTCCAGTTGATGACCAAAAAGTCCTCAGTGGAACTGTAGCCCAAGTGGCAGAATGCTAAACTTGAGCAAAAACAGTTCAGAAGCAGTGCCTAGGTTCAAGCCCCTGAATTCAAGCTCCAGGATTGGCACAAGCAAGAGACAAAGAGAGAGGGAGGGAGAGACAGACAGACAGACAGACAGACAGACACAGAGAGAAAGACAGAGAGAAAGAGACCGAAAGGAAAGAGAGAGAGAGAGAGAGAGAGAGAGAGAGAGAGAGAGAGAGAGAGAGAGAGAGAGAGAGAGAGCGCAAGTGAGAGAGAAATTTGCTTTAAAATGGGAGGCATGGAGTATTGTTGGGAGTAGAGGAGAGGCAAGATGAGGAATGAATTAAGAACTGAAGTTGGAAGATCATCATGTAAGACTCATGTAAGACTTATTCTACTACAGTGTCTGCATTTGTGAATGTCCAAAATTATCCAATATAAATAATAGAAAAAGTGGGCCGGGAGTTTGGCCCAGTGGTAAAGTGCTTGCCTAGCATGGACAAAGCCCTGGGTTCAATTCCTTGGTACCACATACACAGAAAAAGCCAGAACTGGTACTGTGGCTCAAGTGGTAGAGCACTAGCCTTGAGGCCCAAGGACAGTGACCAGGCCCTAAGTCCAAGCCTCAGGACTGGCAAAAAAAAAAAAAAAGTTATTTGCTATCTTGCCTGTGTTAATAAACAGATCACCCAGGGCAATCTTGAGAGCAGATCTCTCCAGTCCACCAACATCCACAATATTTACCCATTAGCCAGTGCTCTGGTCAATGAACTTCAACTCCACCCAATCCAATGATCTGATCTTTGTTTACAAAGACCTCATGAAAGACTTGCACAGTGCCTTGCAAAAGCCAGGATGCAAAGTTCTTAGCATTACCTTCACCTGGCACTCTCCGGGATGGGATCTCCACCCCAGCAACACTCCCCTCCCCCCCTCCGCAAGCAGTGCTAAGAGCGAAACCTGTATTTGGCTCAGACATGCTAGGCAAGCAGTCTACATCTCCCTCTGTATTTTTTTTTTTAATTTTGTCATTTGTAGGGCTTGAACTCTGGGCCTAGGTGTTGTCCCTGAGCTCTTCAGCTCAAGACTATCATTCTACCCCTTGAGCCACAGCACCACTTCCGGTTTTTTAAGGGTTAATTGAAGATAAGAATCTCTTGGACTTTAGTGCCCGGGCTGGCTTTGAACCTCAATCCTCAAATCTCAGCCTCCTGATCTCTGGGCAAGTATCAACCACAGGTACTTGGCGTGGTCCCATATTTTAAATAGCCTAATTTTGACATTTATAGCATCAACATCAAATGTTCTCTGTATACTGCCTTGGTCAATAAGATCGCCATATCGCCACAGTCACACACAGGCTCAGGCCAGCCAGGCCACAGAGTCTAGTCCTGAGTTTTTGTTAGGAATGACATGTTCTTTTACTGTTCAAATGGAAGGATGTAAGCTAATAGAAACTGGTGGCCATCTTGTCACCACTAGTAGTCTGCTGGAAACTGATGCCAACATGGTGGAAAGTAGACCTGAAGGATGGAAAGAAAGGGATTCTTGGATGACATCACTTGAGCCTCTAGATTAAACTCTGAACTAAAAAGTCAATGACCTAAGTCTTTTTTTGGCTATGCAAGACAATATATTGTCTTCTCTGCTTAAATTACTCTAAACTGAATTTCTGTCCCTTGCAAAAGAAATTCTAAGGAATGTATTGTGTGCTGTTGGTTGAGCAATAGAATGTACAACCTAAAATGTTGTAGTTGAAGCCTGTGCCTAGCTCCTCATGATTGTTCCTAAACAGATTTACTTGAAATAATATTAATGAGTCTATATTATCTAGGCACACCCTAATCACTGATTCAGAAATATTGCATACTAGAGAGAGGAGTGCTTTTCTTGGAAATTTAAATTTACTATGGAAGGAATGACTATGTTTTTACAATGACGGTCTTGCAATCATCTAGGGAAATGTTTTAAAATAGAGATTTCCCAAGCTGGGCACTGGTAGCCCATGTCTGTAAATCCTAACTACACAGGAGGCTGAGATCTAAGGATCACAGTTCAAAGCTGGTCCAGGCAGGGAAGTCTGGAGACTCATCTCCAATTAACTCCCCCCGCCCGGAGAAAAAGCCATAAGTAGTTCTGTGGCTCAAGTGGTACAGCACTAACCTTGAGCAATATCAAAAACTAAACAAGCAATCTCAGAACAGCATCCAGGCTTTGAGTTGAAGCTCCAGGACAGACAACAGCAAGAACAAAAAGATCCCTAAGCCCCAGCTGAGTTTACCCTGTAAGAATTTCCCAGCAACATTCTAGCTGTTCCATAAATCGATTTCTAGAATAGAGATGGAAGTGCCCTGGAACTCATTTCATTCACCTCTCCAGCTCTCAGTGGGTAATATAATGAGAAGCTAACTGGTCTTGGCTCTATTTCTCTTTTTTTTTTTTTTTTTGCCAGTCCTGGGCTTGAGCTCAGGGCCTGAGCACTGTCCTTGGACTTTCTCAAGGCTAGAGCTCTACCACTTGAGCCTCAGCACCACTTCCCGCTTTTTTCTATGTATGTGGTACCAAGGAATCGAACCCGGGTCTTCGTGCATGCTAGGCAAGCACTTTAACCACTAGGCAAAACTCCTGGCCCCTCTATTTCTCTTTTACACCTTAAGACCAGACAGAGCACTTTGTCCAAATCCCTCAGTTCCCATTCAATCAAATGTAAAAGTTTTCATAACTCAGGTGATTTACGAAAGACTTCATAGGAAGATCGAAAAGATTATGTCTTACTGTATCAAGCAAAATTTAATTAGATCCCTCTATCAAACTAGCCTGACCTGTTCCCTCGAACGGCTTTCTCCTTGCAGTATCCTCTCTGTCTCTCCCCCTACATAACTTCTAAAGTTCTCTTTTCTGCCCAAATATTCAGGTCTAGTCTCAGGTATATATTGTATTAAAGAAAACAAAAGAACCAGTTACTTAAAAGCAACTGTTTTTTCCTTGGGGATTGTGGGGAAGGACCTCAGCTTATCTCATGGTGAAGGAGCACTATCCATAATAAATATTTCCTAAATGCTATTAAAAACAAAACATTGAAATGTACTCTTTACCTGAATTTTGAAACTGTAAGCGATCTGTACATCATCTTTATAATAACAATAAAAATTAAAAAAAAAAAAAAGGGCTGGGAGTTTGGCCTAGTGGTAAGAGTGCTTGCCTAGCATGCATGAAGACCCAGGTTCAATTCCTTGGTACCACATACGTAGAAAAGTTGGAAATGGTGCTGTGGCTCAAGTGGTAGTGTGCTAAGCCTTGAGAAAGTCCAAGGACAGTGCTCAGGCCCTGAGCCCAAGCCCAGGACTGGCAAAAAAAATAAATAAATAAATAAATAAAAAACAACCTTGGGGGACCAGAAGCATAGCCTAGTGGTAAAGTGTTCACATTGCATGCACGAAGCATTGGGTTTGATTCCTTGGTACCACATACACAGAAAAAGCTGGAAGTGGCACTGTGGCTCAGGTGGCAGAGCACTAGCCTTGAGCAAAAAGTGTCCAAGGACAGTATCCAAGCCCTGAGATCAAGCCCCAGGACGGCAAAAAAAAAAAAAAAAATGGCCAGGCAATGGTGATTACACACACCTACTGTCATCCTAGATACTCAAGAGGCTAAAATGTGAGTATCAAGGTTTAGAGCCAGCTGAGGCAGACAAATCTGTGAGACTCCTATTAGCCGGCAAGAAGCTGCCAGTGAAGGCATGGCTCAAGTGGTAAAGTGTCAGGCTTAAGTGGAAAAAGTTATGTGAGAGTTTGAGGCCTTAAGTTCAAGCCTGAGTACTGGCACCACCCACATGAGCATACAGAGACACACACACAAATAATGATGAAGAAGAACACAAAGAAGGAGGAAGGGGGCCAGGAGTTTGGCCTAGTGGTAGAGTGCTTGCCTAGCATGCACCAAGACCCGGGTTCGATTCCTCAGTACCACATACATGGATAAAAGCAGGAAGTGGTGCTGAGGCTCAAGTGGTAGAGCGCTAGCCTTGAGAAAGCCCAAGGACAATGCTCAGGCCCTGAGCTCAAGCCCAGGGCTGGCAAAAAAAAAAAAAAAAAGAAGAAGAAGGAGGAAGGGGATTCTTACCTAGTATAGAACTTTAATTTTGTTTGATTTATTGATTGTCAGTCCTGGGGCTTGAACTCAGCGCCTGGGCACTGTCCTTGGACACTGTTTGCTCAATGCTAACGCTCTGCCACTTGAGCCACAGCAGCACTCCCAGCTCTTTCTGTGTGTGTGGTACCAGAGAATCGAACACAGGGCTTCGTGCATGCAACATGAGCACGCTACCACTAGGCTATGCGCCTGGCCCTAGAACCTTAATTATGAATTAAATCACATTAAAAAAAAAAAAGTATAGTCCTGGAGCTTGAATTCAGGGCTCTGGGTACTGTCCCTGAGCCTCTATGCTCAAGGCTAGATCTCTACCACTAGAGCCATAGCATCATTTTCAGCTTTTTCTGAGTAACTGAGTCTCATGACCTTTCCTGCCTGGGCTGGCTTCGAACCTCGTACCTCAGATCTCACCTCCAGAGAAGCCAGGATTACAAGCGTGAGCTGCTGACGCCTGGACAAATCACACCTTTTTTTTTTTTTTTTGCCTGTTTTTGGTGCTGAAGATTGAACCCAAAGCCTCAAACATGTTAGAGAACTCTTCTCCCAAGCCACAGCACCATTTCTGAATCACAACTTCTGAGACAAGTTCACATCTCCAGTTTCTTAGGTGTTGTAGCCCTAGGTGATAGAAGGAAGAATGTTAGCATGTTTTCTAAAAGATAGGGAAATTGGAAAAAAAAATTGGGAAATGAAGGTGGCTGAGTGCCTTTACAATTCAGATAGTGAGAGGTCTTCATCTGGAACCTAAAGGGTTTATCTTCAGCAGAATAAGTGAAATGGTGATGAAAATCTCATTGAGAAGCCACAAGGAAAATGTAACGAATGAGGGACACAGTAAGCCCACACACGAAGACAAAGGACTACAAGGTTGTGACTGATAAGGAGCCCTGGGAAGGGGAGTAGGAGAGGACAGACCGCCAGTGTTTTGCCCACAGAGAGCGGGAAGATGCCAGCACTGGGCAAGACAGGATCCTGTTTGGCAAAGGATGTCTGTCCCTATGTGGGAAATCATGACTCATCTGGGTGCCACAGCTCAAAAAAGTGACACAGTCTCTTAAAATCTCCCAAGTCCCTCAGCCTGACTCTGGGTTAACCAAGCAAGGCTTGGATCCATGGTCAACTTCTGAAGTCTGACTTCCCACAGAGCAAAGAATGTGCTGACCAGCTTTCTTCAGGCTGATTGTCAGTTATATTTTACAGAATGAATGCGTAACGCTGCATCTGGCTTCTCCCTCATGGGTTTGGTTTAAGTGAGTTGATTCAACAAATATTTATTGAGTTTTCTCTGTGTGCCAGTCATTGGTTAGAGCCCTTGTGACTTAGATAAAATTCCTGTCTGCAGAGAGGGCCCACACTGGTGACTCGTAATGAAAAATAAAATGAGGGGGAGGGAGGGGAACGGGGGAGAGACAAATCAATCGATTGTCTCCAAGTGTGAGTTCCACACCAGGGTACAAGACCTCCCATCTCCTCCTTGCCAGAAAGATTTAAAAATCTGTAACCCTCGAGGTGTCTGGGGCTCATGCCTATAATTGTAGCTTCTCAGGAGGCTGAGATCTGAAGATGGAGATTCAAAGCCAGTCGAGGTGTGGCTTAAGTGATATAGTGCCAGTGTTAAGGAAAAAAGAAAAAAAGAAAAACCCTTAGGGATAGAATCCAGGCCTTGAGTTCAAGCTTCAGTACACACACACAGACACACAGACACACACGCACACGCACATGCACACGCACACACACGCACCTGTAATGGAATCCTAGTGGACTTGGGGCATGTATCCTGGTGTTTCCGTTTGGCATTAAAAAACAAAACAAAACAAAACAAACTGAATTTCAGGGCTGGGAGTTTGGCCTAGTGGTTGAGTGCTTGCCTAGCATGCACAAAGACCCGAGTTCAATTCCTTGGTACCACATACATAGAAAAAAAGCCAGAAGTGATGCTGAGGCTCAAGTGGTAGAGCACTAGCCTTGAGAAAGTCCAAGGACAGTGCTCAGACCCTGAGCTCAAGTCCAGGACTGGCAAAAAAAAACAAAAAAACAAAAAAAAACCCTGAGTTTCCTTAAGACCCCTGACTCTGCTTCTGCAGATATAGCCCTGGGCCTTTGTGTTGATTTAGGACTTGATAACCTTATCCATTCCTGCCTTTGACTCACTTCCTGAGCTCCTCCCATGAACCAAGCATTGGACTAGGGGCTTGGATTCAGAAGAGAGTAAGATGTGACCGAAGGGCCCAGCTCTAGGAAAGCAGTCTCTGGGCTCATCTCATAGATGAGGCGAGAACTAACACCTGGAATGGACAGCGGAGGGATCCTTGGGGCAGACTGAAGAGAAAGGGTTATGCAAGTTTCCCTGAGGAGGGGATAGTTAAACTTAGGGTCTTGAAGCCATTTCTGCAGTTCCTTTCCTTACAAGAACAAGGAAACTGAAATTTTGGAACTACAGAAAACAAAAGGCATTTCTAACCATCCATAAAGCCTCCATTGATAACAATTTGGTGGTGTGTACACACTTTCCATTCTGCTATTTCTATTTGCTTTGTTTTCTTCTCTCTTTTCTTAGTGTTTATTAATTGGACAAGGGGTTTCATTGTGATGTTTCCATACATACATATAATCTACTCTGATCAAATTCATCCCCAAATTACTTTTTATAAATCCTTCTTCCTTCCTTTTAAAACAATTTAGTGGTTGGGTTTTTCTGTTTGCTTCTTTTTTATATTTTTAAATTTTAATTTAATTCAGGTTTATTGTAAAGGTGATATATAGAGGCGTTACAGTTATATAAGTAAGGTAATGAGTAAATCTGTCAAATATTTTTTTCCACTGTCCCTCCCTCTAACTCCCCTCCCCTAAAGTTGTAAAGTTTATTTCCAACCTAGTGTCTTGTGAGTATCACTGTTGCCTGCTGCAACTTCTCTCTCTCTCACTCTCTCTCTCTCTCTCTCTTTTTTTTTTTGCCAGTCCTGGGCATGAACTAAGGGCCTGACTACTGTCCTTTCTCAAGACTACTGTTCTACCACTTGAGCCACAGCACCACTTTGGTTTGTACTGAAGAATTGAACCCAGGGCTTGCTGTATGCTAGGTAAGCACTCTATGACTACACCACACCTCTGGCCCCAATTTAATGGGTTTTGTTATTGTGTGTGTGTGTGTGTGTGCCAGTACTTGGACTTGAACTCAGGGTCTGAGTATTGTTTCTTAACTTTTTCTGCTCAAGGCTGGCACTTTACTTCTTGACCTAAGCCTCTACTTCCAGTTTTTTGTCAATGGAAGATAAGAGTCTTTCCCATTTGTCTGCTCTTACTGGGTCCAAATTTTGATTCTCAGATCTCAACATCCTAAGTAGCTAGGATTATAGGCATAAGCTACCAGTGCCCATCTCACTACTCTATTTTCATATATGTGTCTGAAAATCCTTGGTTATATTTATACTCTTCTTTTTACCCTCTTTTTTAACACTCCACTGGCTTCTACCCCTTAACAGTTCACCCCCACCTTATTTTACACTCAGACACTCATGTTTTCTTTCTTTCTTTTCTTTTTTCTTTTTCTTTCTTTTTTTTTTTCCAGTCCTGGGGTATGAACTCAGGACCTGAGTACTGTCCTTAGGCTTTCCTCAAGGCTAGAGCTCTACCACTTGAGCTACCACAACACCATTTCTGGCTTTTCTATGTATGGGCTGCCAAGGAATCAAACCCAAGTCTTCATGCATGCTAACACTTTACCACTAAGCCAAACTCCTGCTCCCCCCCCCCCCAATTATTTTTTTTGCCAGTCCTGGGGCTTGAACTCAAGGCTTGGGTACTGTCCCTGAGCTTCTCTTTGCTCAAGGCTAATGTACTGCTACTTGGGCCACAGCTCCACTTCCAGATTTTCTGAGTTGTTTATTGGAGAAAATAGTCTCACAGACTTTTCTGCCTAGACTGGCTTTGAACCATGATCCTCAGATCTCAGACTCCTGAGTAACTAGGATTACAGACGTGAGCCACCAGCACCTAATTCATACCATGAGACAGAAAATGCAATAAAGAAAATGTGATACACAGACACACACAAGATGGAAGATCATTCAGAAAGAGAGAAGAAAGTATGTTACTTACATAAAGGTGAATGGAACTAGGTATCCTCATATTAAGTGAAATAAGCCAGACTGAGAAAGACAAAAACCATGTCCGCAGCCACGTTCAGTGGCTCATGCTTATAATACTAGGTACTCAGGAGGCTAAGATCTGAGGATCAAGGTTAAAAACCAGCCCAGGCACTAAAAAGTCCATAAGAGGTAGCCGGGAGTTTGGCCTAGTGGTAGAGTGCTTGCCTAGCAAGCACAAAGAACGGGGTTCAATTCCTCAGTACCACTTATATAGAAAAAGCCGGAAGTGGTGCTGTGGCTCAAGTGGTAGAGCTCTAGCCTTGAGAAAGCCCAAGGACAGTGCTCAGGCCCTGAGTTCAAGGCCCAGGACTGGCAAAAAAAAAAAGTCTGTGAGGCTCATCTCTAATTAACCACCAAAAAAACCGAAGGGGAATTGTGGCTCAGGAGTAGTATGGTAGCCTTGAGCTGAAAAGCTCATAGACAGTGCCCAGGCCCAGAGTTCAAGTCCCATGATCAACAGGAAAAAAAATAAAACAAAATAAAAACCATGTCCTCTCTCATGTGCAGGACTGAGCTTACTTTCAAAGGAAAAATGAAGATTTACCCTGATAACTGAAGGAAGGGAAGAGAAAGTGTTTGACAAAGGAAACTGTTAAGAACAGTTGGCTTAACCAGGGTGTCTGTGGCTCAAACCTGAAATCCTAGTGACTCAGGAAGCTGAGATCTGAGAATTATGGTTCAGAGCCAGCCAGGGCACAAAAGTCCAAGTGACTCACCTCCAATTAAGTACTAGAAAACAGGAAGTGGTGTTGTGGCTCAAGGGGTAGGGCAGGGCGGCAGCCTTGATCTGAATATCTCAGGGACAACGCCCAGGCCCAGAGTTCAAGTCCCACAACTGACAAAAAGAAAAGAAAAGAAAAATCTGGAAGTGGTGCTGTGGCTCAAGAGGTAGACCTATACCCTGGAGAAAACCCAAGAACAGTGCTCATGCCCTGAGTTCCAGCCCCAGGACTGGCAAAAAAAAAAAAGGTCCATAAGACTTTTATATACAATTCACCACCAGAAAAGGGGAAATGACACTGTAGCTCAAAGTGGTAGAGTAGTAGCCTTGAGCTGAATCACTCAGGGACAGCACCCAGGCCCAGAGTTCAAGCCTCAAGACAGATTTTAAAAAAAAGAGGCTTTAAAAACCAACTGCTTGGGCCAGGAGTTTGGCCTAGTGGTTGAGTGCTTGCCTAGCATGCACCAAGACCCGGGTTCGATTCCTCGGTACCACATACGTAGAAAAAAGCCAGAAGTGGTGCTGAGGCTCAAGTGGTCGAGCTCTAGCCTTGAGAAAGTCCAAGGACTGGCAAAACAAACAAACAAACAAAACAGACAAAACAAAAACAAAAACAAACAAACAAAAAAACCCAACTGCTACATGGTAGAGTAGGAGAGACACTGGAACTCATAGGCACAGGCAAAAACTTCCTAAACAGAGTCCCAGGGTTACAACAGATTGGAGAGAGACTGCACAGATAAAAGCATAGCTACTAAAGTAGAAAGTTGGCCAACCAACTGAGAAAAGGTATTTACCAAAAATACATCAGACAGATGCTTAATATGCAATATCTACAGAAAACTCAAGAAACGAATCCCCCCAAACCAACAAACCAACCTCTAAATGGGCAAGGGAACTAAAGAGAGACTTATCAAAAGAAGAGGTTAAAATGGCAAAAAAAAATAAATAAAAAAATATATGAGAGGGCCGGGAGTTTTGCCTAGTGGTTAAAGTGCTTGCCTAGCATGCATGAAGACCCGGGTTCGATTCCTCGGTACCACATATAGAAAAAAAAAGCCGGAAGTGGTGCTGAGGCTCAAGTGGTAGAGCTCTAGCCTTGAGAAAGTCCAGGGACAGTGCTCAGGCCCTGAGCTCAAGCCCAGGACTGGCAAAAAAAAAAAAAAATATATATATATATATATATATATATATGAGAAAATGCTCATCATCCATGGTCATAAAGGAAATGCAAATAAGTACAACCCTAAGATACCACCTTATCCCAATTAGAATGGCCAATATTCTGAACTCTATTTTCAGGTTTTTATTATATAGATTAATATGTATCTACAACATACAAACTCACAGCTTAATTTTAATTATGTTCTAAAATCTATGTGCCAGTGATTTTATATAGAGGTTCTTTTTTTGTGTGTGTGGTTCATGGGGCTTGTACTTTGCCTGGATGCTGTTCCTGAGCTCTTCAGCTCAAGTCTACAGCCTTACCCCTGAGCCTGAGTGTTGCCCCTGAGTTCTCCAGCTCAAAGCTACCACCCTACCCTTGAGCCAAGCCCCACTTCCCCTTTTCTAAAGGTTAATTGGAGATAAGAGTCTTAGGTCCTTTGGTGCCCAGGATGGCTTTCAACCTTGGTCCTCAAATCTCAGACTCCTGAGTAGCTAGCATTATACGCATGAGCCACTGCAACATGACATTTGAAATATGATGTAAATACCAGTGTTAAAATCTTTAAAAAAAGAAAGAAAGAAAGAAAAAGAAAAAGCAGTTTTGATAATCCCCTCCCCAAAAAATAGCCTCAAAGAAAATAAAGTACCTAGGAATTAACTTAACTAAGAATGTAAAGGACCTTCTTGATGAAAACTTTAAAACCCTGAAAAAGGAAATTAAAGAAGAACTGAGGAAGTGGAAAAAAACCTCCCATGCTCCTGGATTGGAAGAATCAACATCGTGAAAAGGGCAATCTTACCAAGGGCTATCTACAAATTCAGTGCAAAACCCATCAGTATCCCAATGTCATTCTTTAAAGAAATAGAAGAGGCAATCCAAAATTTCATATGGAATAATAAAAGGCCCTGTATAGTAAAAACAATTCTTAGCAGAAAGAACAGCGCTGGAGGAATTTCAGTACCAAACTTTAGACTCTATTACAGAGCTATAGTGACCAAAACAGCTTGGTACTGGCACAAGAACAGGCCTGCCAATGGAATAGAACTGAGGACCCAGATATTAACCCACAGACCTATGGCCACCTAATCTTTGACAAGGGAGCCAAAAAAATAGAATGGAAGAAAGACAGCCTCTTCAACAAGTGGTGCTGGCAGAACTGGTTAAACACCTGCAGAAAACTAAAGTTGGATCCTTCTTTGTCACCCTGCACCAGGATTAACTCCAAATGGATCAGAGACCTCGAGGTAAAAGCTGACACACTGAAAACTTTACAAGAAGGAATAGGAGATACACTAGGTCTCCTTGGCACAGGTCGAAACTTTCTTAATAAGGTCCCAGAAACACAGCAAATCAGAGAAAGTCTGAATAAGTGGGACTGCATTGAACTGCAGAGTTTCTGTATGGCAAAGGACATAGCTAGCAAATTAACTAGAAAGCCTACAGAGTGGGAGAAGATCTTCACTAACCATACAACGGACAAAGGCCTCATATCTAAAATATATCAACAGTCAAAAAATTGAATCACTCCAAAACTAATCTCCAAAGAAACAACCATCCCATTAAAAGATGAGCCAAAGACTTAAGGAGAGTCTTCGCTGAAGAAGAAATAAGAATGGCCTATAGACACATGAAGAAATGCTGGACATCTCTGGCCATAAAAGAAATGCAAATCAAAACAACTCTAAGAATCCACCTTACTCCAGTTAGAATGGCCAGGATCAAGAAATCTAATAACAACAGATGCTGGAGGGAATGTGGCCAGGAGGTATCACTACTATACTGTTGGTGGGAGTGCAAACTCGTTCAACCACCATGGAAAGCAGTATGGCAGTTCCTCAAAAGACTAAACATAGAGCTCCCCAATGACCCAGCAATTCCACTACTTGGCATTTACCCAGTGGTCCAGAAACAAGGACATACTAAATCCACTAGCACAATGATGTTCATTGCAGCACTATTTACCATAGCAAAGATATGGAACCAACCCAGATGCCCCTCAGTTGATGAGTGGGTCAACAAGATGTGGTATTTGTACACAATGGAATTCTATGCTCCTGTCAGAAAGAACGACATCGCCCCATTTGTAAGGAAATGGAAAGACTTAGAAAAAATCATATCAAGTGAAGTAAGCCAGACTCAAAGGCTCAATGGTTTCCCTCATTTGTCATAATCAGTTGAAACCTTGGGCTCTCCTAGCAGAGATTTGCAATAGAGCAAAACCTAGATACATAAGGCCATACAGTATGACGCTAAATGAAAGGACCTCTAGGATATAGAAACAAAAGCCATATAATGAGTGATTGTTATCCTTAATGTACTATGTGATCTCTCATCTCTTTTGCTGTCTCTTGTTTATCTCTTATTGTTACAGTATTTCACTTTGTTATCTGTTATATTGGATATGTGCATATTTGGTTATTTTAAATTGGATAGAGAAGGGGGGAAAACAAGATGAGAGGCAGGGGTGAGGGGAGGGAAATGGGGACCAAGACATGAGAAAGGGTATCAATGTTTGTGAAGTAACGCACCTTCTATCTGGTGAATATAATGTAACCCTTCTATTAATTATAATAAAAAATATATGAAAAAAATTAAACAAAAAGAAAAAAATCATATTCAGTGAAGTAAGCCAGACTCAAAGGAACATAGGCTCGATGGTTTCCCTCATTTGTCATAACCAGTAGAAACCTTGGGCTCTCCTAGAAGAGATTTACAATAGAGCAAAACCTAGATATATAAGGCCATGTAGTATGACACTAAACAAAAGGATCTCCAGGATATAGAAACAAAAGCCATATAATGAGTGATGGTTATCCTTAATGTACTATGTTATTTCTCATCTCTTTTGCTGTCCCTTGGTTATCTCATATTGTTACAGTATTTCACCTTGTTATCTGATATATTGGATATATGTGTACTTGGTTATTTGAAATAGGATAGGGAAGGGGGGAAAACAAGATGAGGGGCGGGGGTGAGGGGAGGGAAATGGGGACTAAGACATGAGAAAGGGTATCAATGTATGTGAAGTAATGCACCTTCTATCTGTGAATATAATGTAACCCTTCTATTAATTACAATAAAAATATATGAAAAAAAAAAACAAAAAAAACCCAAACAGATGAAGCCGGGCATGGTGGCTCACACCTGTAATCCTAGCTACTCTGGAGGCTGAGATCTGAGGATCCAGGCTCAAAGCCAGCCCGGGCACAGAGGTACCTGAAACTTTTATCTCCAATTAACCTCTGGAAAAGGAAAAGTGGGGCTTGGCTCCGGGGTAGGGCAGTAGCTTTGAGCTCAGGAATAATGCCCAGGCCCAGAGTCCACGCCCCATGACCAACCAAAAAAAGAGAATCTCATGGGGACTTTTCTGCCCAGGCTTTCAACCATGATCTTCAGATCTCAGCCTCTTGAGTAGCTAGGCTTTCAGGCATGAGCCATCAACACCCAACTTGATCTTTCTTTTTTATTGATCCAGAGTCTATATGCCTGAAAAAGAGAGGGCCTTGGGACAGGCTGTGCTAAGCAGAAGTTTTTTTATCATTTGTTGGCACCAGTCAGAGCTACAGAAACTGAGGTGTTCTACTCTTGAAGAACCCATGTCAGAGGCAAGAAGGAGCTTCCTCAGGGGTCAGGTACGAGAACAAGGTTGCCTGCATCTGCTGTATGAGGTGCTCTGGACCTCAGAGATGGAGGCAGTAGGGAGCCAGTACTCATCTCTCCCCTCTGTTAGCGTGGAGACCTTGAATCACAGGCAATGTTAATCATTGGTGGAATTATTGGCATTGGAGAGGGGAGAGGAAGAAAAGACATTTGGCCTTTCTCTCTTGCTTCAGCTCAAGTGATTGGGAGGGCTTTTCCCCAGGAAAAAGAGACTTCTGTCACTTCACACCCAGGGCCACTGGTGCAGTTGTTTAGATTGTGAATGGCACAAAGCACCAGGAAGAAAGAGGCAGAAATCAATTTGAATGACATCAGGCAAGCAGCTGAGGATACCCTAGGCCTTCCAGTTGGCGCAGCCCCATCTATCTGTGTAACCCCTCCTCCAACACAGAGCCATGCACACAAGTGAGAGCAAGAACTTTCTCACACACCTTACATAATGTGTAGGCACCTGAGGTTCTCTCACCCTTTGCCCCTCTCTAAGGCCCAAGGTCTAACACCCACCCTCCCCACACTTTAAATCTGATACAGTTACCCCAGGAAAAGACCAGGGGTGTGATGATGATGGGCTCACAGGGTATTTTGGGCTGTGAGAGGAAGAAAAGTGGGGGGTTGCTTTCCTGGTCTAGGACCCTAGAGTCTCCAGGCCAAGTGTGCTAGGATTGAACCCAGCTCAGCTCTCCTTTTTTTTTCCCAGTCCTGGGCTTGGGCTCAGAGCCTGAGCACTGTGCTTGGTCTTTCTCAAGGCTAGAGTTCTACCACTTGAGCCACAGCACCACTTCCGGCTTTTTCTATGTATGTGATACTGAGGAATCGAACCTGGGTCTTCGTGCATGCTGGGCAAGCACTTTACCACTAGGCTAGACTCCCAGCCCTCAGCTCTCCTTTTTAAAAAGATGTATGTACAAACTCTGTGCAACCAAAGTAGCAGGAATTTGATGAGGATTTTTGAAGCCAGCATAGACTTTGTTGAATACCGGCTCTGCTCTAAGCGTCTTCAGATGTCAGATGGGATAGGGCAACTTGTTTGAAAGTTGTGGATGCTGTGAGATGTAGGACTCGAAGTACTTGTTGAAGTGTCTGAGGAGATCTGCTGTGGGCATGCATGCTTGCAAGGTGCCACACCTCCTCTATGCCCCCTACTTGCTTGTTTTCTTTTGCAGTGCTGGGAATCAACCGCAGGACCTGCCATCCACAAAGCAAGGGCTTCCGACTGATGACACATCCCCATCGTGTTTATATCCCAGCAACTTATATGATTTGTTTTTGTGTGTCTCTGTGCCAGTAGTAGGCTGGAACTCAGGGTCTAGGAGCTGTACTTGAGTGTCATCTTGTTGGTGGTTAACTGGAGCTAAGTCTCATAGACTTTCTTGCCAAGACTGGCTTCAAACCAAGAATCTCAAATCTCAGGTGAATAGCTAGGATTACTGGTATGAACCATGGATGCCTGGCTTTTTGACTTCTGATCCTTTTGGATTTCAAGATGTTAACTTCTAAAAGGCAAATTCTCATATTTCAAATTCTCAGCGAGTATAACACATTAACAAAGAATATAAAAAGAGCCTTGAAAGCATAACATGCTCGTAAGAGAGGGCAAACTCTTGTGCTTGCACACACATTGAAGACAGACAGAGAAAATAAACAGTGAACCTGCTCATCTAAAATGAATCTTTGTATTTTCTTAGATTTATTGAGATATATTTATGCACAATAAAATTCCGTAGTGCTAAATTTATAATTCATTGAGGTTTTCCTTTCTTTCAGCACTAGGCAAGCACTCTACTACTGAGCTGGTTCCCAAGCCTTAATGCAATAGAGTTGATAAATTTACATGGACTCACACCCACTAGCACAATAGTGTTTGCATTATCCCCAGAGTTCCCTCGTCACCCTGAGTGAATCACCCCTCTCCTCCCCCAGATGATCAGCCGCTTTGTATCACTATTGTTCCCTCCCTCTGGAATGTCATCTAAATGGAAACATATATATTCTGTGTGTTTGGTTTATACCACTTCACATAGTGCTCTCCCTCCCTCCCTCCTTCCCTCTCACCCTCTCTCTCTGGTCCTGGGTATCTGGCACTCTAGCAGATGAGACACATTTCACTTTTTAGTTTGCTTTTCAAATATGCTGCTTGGGCAAACCTTGAACCAAGATCCTCCACCTCCACCTCCACCTCCCGAGTATCTGGAATTACAAGCACAGGATCTCCATGCCCAGTTTGTTTTTGTTTTAAGGTCTTGCAATGTTTGCCTGAGCTGGCCTCCAATTCACAGTTCTCCTGGTTATACTTCTCTTCCATGTTGTTGAAATTATAGGCCTGTGCCTCCATGCCCAGATTAAACCTTTTCTTGAAAATATATGTTATAAGCAAGGTGACCATGGCTGTATAATCTTAGCTACTCAGGAGGCTAAAGATCTGAGGATTATAGTTCAAAACCAGCCCAGGCAGGAAAATCTGTGAGACTCATTTCCAATTAGTTAATTAAAAAGCCAAAAGTGGAGCTGTAACTCAAGTGCTAGCCTTGAGCGAGAGCTCTATAGACAGTGCCTAGGCCCTGAGTTCAAGCCCCAGAACTGGCTATAATCTCTATTTATCTTGTCCCTTTTGGGGGAAGGATGTCTGATTAACTGATTTTTGAGATATGAGAAAGAGCTCATTGCTTTCTAGTCACTATTCATCATATCTAGCTAATCCCTGTGCTAACTTTTTTTTCTTTTTTTTGCCAGTCCTGGGCTTGAGCTCAGGGCCTGAGCGCACAGTCCTTCCGGCTCTGCACCACTTCTGGCTTTTTTTCCTATGTATGCGATACCGAGGAATTGAACCCGGTCTTCATGCATGCTAGGCAAGCACTCTACCACTAGGCCAAACTCCCAGCCCCACTGTGCTAATTTTAACATGGGAAGACACATCTGTTTGTGAACATTTAGTATGTACTCCTTTATGTCTGGCTTTTTCTGTGTGATGGTGAAACAGCCATTTAATTTTACTGCTGTGTAACATTCCATTTTATAAATATATTACATTATTCTATTGTAAGTACTTGAGTTGTTTCTAGTTTGAAATTATTAGAAACACTGCTGTTATGAACATTTCTACACGTTTTTTGTATAGATGTATATATTTCTTGTGTTTGTTTGTTTTTGTGGGTCATGGGGCTTGAACTCGGTCTGGGTGTTGTCCCAGAGCTCTTCAGCTCATGGCTACCACCCTACACTTGAGCCAAGCCCCATTTCCCATTCCTATACTTGAGCCAAGCCCCACTTCCTGTTTCCTAGGGGTTAATTGGAGATAAGAGTCTCAGGTCCTTTTGTCCCCAGGCTGGCTTTGAACCTTGATCCTCAGATCTCAGCCTCTGAGTAGCTAGGATTACAGGCATGAGCCACCATGTCTGGCTTTTTGTTTATTTATTTCTAAGAACTGTTGGAATACCAACTAGTTATTTTTTCTACTTTAGTGTATATTAGCAAATAGTTAATACAAATTTATTTTCCCACTAGCAAGGCATGACCGTTCCAGTTTCTCCACATCCCCATTAACACTTGTGAGTCTTTTCTGTGAGTCATTCTAGTAGATTTTATTTATATTTATTTATATTGCCTTTTAGAAATTTCCTCCAGGCATAGTCAACCAGGACAACTGAGCTGATTGACAGTGTGCTGGTTTCACATTCTCGTATGGTGTTTCTTCCCAATGGCTGTGCACATTTTCAGTAGCCTTCAGTGGCTATGTTTGTGGTCACTGTGTTAGTCAGCTTTCCATCATTGTGACAAAAAGCATGAGATAAACAACTATAGAAGGAGGAAAGTTGATTTTGACTCAGTGTTCCAATGGTTTCACCCTACAATTCGTTGGCCCCGATACTGTGGCTTCCAGTGCCCAGTACTCCAGAATGGGAGTAGGTAGCAAAGACAGTTGATTCACCTCTCCGTGAGAAACAAACAGAAGGAAGAGGAGGCCAGAATCCTAATATCCTCTCCAAAGAACTCATCCAATGACTTAACTTCCTTCACCTAGGCTCCACCTCTTAAAGGCTCCATACCCTTCCCCTCAATATTGCCATAGGCTAAAATCCAAGCATGTGTCAGTCATGGGCCTTGAACTTAGGGTCTGGACTCTGTCCCTGAGCTTTTTGCTCAAGGCGAGTATGCTATCACTTTGAGTCATAGCCACACTTCCAGTTTTTAGTCAGTTAATCGGAGATAAGAGCATCATGGACTTTCCTGCCTGGGTTGGCTTTGAACCACCATCCTCAGATATCAGCTTCCTGAGTAGTAGGATTACAAGCATGAGCCACCGCCACCCGGATAACAGATAGGCCGTTGAGGGACAGTTCACAACCAAACTATCATTCACCCACATAATTAAGCTGGCTTTGAAAGCTGAGGGAAACAGATGAAGGGATCGTAGGAGGGAGGGCAAACAAGCACATTCATGACAAGCAATACATAGAAAGGAAGAATGCCATCAAAAGACTCGCTCAGGGCTACCTGGGCTAAGCTGCCTCCATCATTACCTCTTAGAGTTAACCTTCATTCCTTTGTCTCTGGGAGGGAAAGCTCCTGGAATTGCTCAGTGCACACCCAGGAAGCTGTACATAGCGGCCATACGTGTCATGGTCAGTACTGATAAGAACTTTGTGTGACTAGGAGACAGGGTGAGTAGGGTAAGGAGCAATAAAAGCTTCAAGGAGACATGGGGCAATAGAACTGACTCAGCCTTTGTCAGAGGACTGCTTTGCAAATCCACCCCACCCCTAACCTGGGCTACTACAGAAGGAATTGTACTGGTTTCCTCCTCTTGGATCCTTCAGGCCTCTGAGCCAACAGGACTGCCTGCCACTGAACTGGGGCTGAGGTGAAACCCACGCCTGGAAGGAAAATGCTAAGCATGCTTCTGCTTGTCTTGCCACACCACTGTGGTCTCCACAAGTGCAGGAACAACGCTCTAGGCTTCCTCTGTCTCTCGCTTCCTCTCTTGTCTACAGCCTCAGCACATTCCTCTGCCTGGGAAAACAGGGGTACGAGCTGGGCCCTGCCTACCTAATCCCTGGGCTCATTGCCGGGGATGACATGCAGGGAATGGAAAGGAAAACCTAGGCCTTCCATATGTCTTTCCCTGGAGTGTGGCGGAAACCCCACTGGAAGAGAGCATTTGGGGGACACCCTATTTTCCTAAAGATTTGTGGAATGTGTGTGTGTGTGTGTGTGTGTGTGTGTGTGTGTGTGTGTGTGTGCAAGTCCTGGGGCTCTTAAAAAAAAACAAAACATAAAAGTGCTTGCCTCGCATGCATGAAGACCCGGGTTCGATTCCTCGGTACCACATATATAGAAAAAAGCTGGAAGTGGTGCTGAGGCTCAAGTGGCAGAGCTCTAGCCTTGAGAAAGTCCAAGGACAGTGCTCAGGCCCTGAGCTCAAGCCCAGGACTGGCAAAAAAAAAAAAAAAAACACATACGTAGAAAAAGGCCAGAAGTGGTGCTATGGCTTAAATGGTAGAGCTCTAGCTTTGAGAAAACCCAAGAACAGTGCTCAGGCCCTGAACACAAGCCCAGGACTGGCAAAAAAAAAATGCTAGTTTAATTGGGCACTGGTTGCTCATGCCTATAAACTTAGCTATCAGAGGGCTGAGATCTGAGGATCACAGTTCAAAGTCATCCCAGGCACTAAAGTCTATGAGACTCTTATCTCCAGTTAACCCCCGGAAAACCAGAAGTTGTGCTGTGGCTCAAGTGGTAGAGTTGAGATGAAGAACAGACTTCAGGGATAGCACCCAGGCCCAGAGTTCAAGCCCTATGACCAACAACAACAATAATAATACCCCAAAAAAACAAAAACAAGCAAAAAAACTAGTTTAACAAATCCCTTTAAAATCTCTCTCTCCCTCCCTCTCTCTCTCTCTCTCTCTCTCTCTCTCTCTCTCTCTCTCTCTCTCTCTCTCTCTCTCTGTCTCTCTCTCTCTCTGTCTCTCTCTCTCTCTCTCTCTCTCCTTCCCTCCCTCCCTCCCTTTCTCTCTCTCTCTCTCTCTCTCTTTCACCATGGTAGTGGGGTTTAAACCCAGGACCTTGTGCCTGCTAGGCAAGATCTCTGCAATTTAAGCCATTGCCCCAGTATTTTGTGCCATAGTTATTTTTGAACAAGACCTCAGATTTTTGCCCTGGTTGGCTTGGACCACGATCCGCCCCCCTACTCCTCTCTCACAGCCGAGGAGAGGTGTGTGGGCCACCACAGCCAGCACGAGGTCTTCTCTCTAACTGGAGACAGAAAACAAGGCATGTGAAGCTCTTAAGGAACAGTACAACCAATATGGTGGTTGGTTCTATTTTAAACCCAGATTAAAATTAGCACAACTCTCCAAGCTGACACCAGCTGGGCCCCAGGGAGACAGTTGAGCATCCTAGGAAGGGGAGGAAGAACTCTCCTGGGAAAACAAACGGTTTCTAGTTCATCCCTGAGTGTTGGTAGTCAGTCTGGGAACTGAGAAACAAACAATAATATTTCTTTCTTTGTTTCTTTGTTTCTTTGTTTGTTTGTTTGTTTCTTTCTTTCTTTTTTTCTTTCTTTCTTTCTCTTTCTTGGTTGTAGGGTTTGAACTAAGGGCTTGGGCGCTGTCCCTGAGCTCTTTAGCTCTCAAGGCTAGTGCTCTACCACTTAAGCCACAGCACCACTTTGAATAATACTCTTTAAAAAAATAATAAAGCCAGGAGCACTGGCTCATGCCTGTAATCCTAGTTATCTCAGGAGGCTGAGATCTGAAGATCATGGTTCAAAGCCAGCCCAGGCACTAAAGTCCGAAAGACTCTTATCTCCAATTAACCACCAGAAAACCAGAAGTGGTGCTGTGGCTCAAGTGGTTGGGTGGTAGCCTTGAGCTGAAGAGCTCAGGGACAGTGCCTAGGGCCAGAATTCAAGTCCCACGACCGACAAAAAAATAAAAATATAAATAACAATATAAATAAAGAAATAAAATAAAGGATCCAAGAGTTTGGCCCAGTAGTAAGAGTGTTTGCCTAGCATGCATGAAGACCCAGGTTTGATTCCTTGGTACCACATACATAGAAAAAGCTGTAAGTGGTGCTGTAGCTCAAGTGGTAGAGCTCTAGCCTTGAGAAAGCCCAAGGACAGTGCTCAGGCCTATAGTTCAAGCTCTGGGACCAGCAAAAATAAAAAAAGCAAGACCAGGCTGGGAGCATGGCCTACTGGTAGCATGCTCACATAGCATGCACAAAACCCTGGGTTTGATTCCCTAGTACTACATACACAGAAAAAGCCAGAAGTGTGGCACTGTGGCTCAAGTGGCAGAGCCCTAGCTTTGAGCAAAAAGTGTCCAAGGACAGTGCCCAGGCAAAAATAAATAAAAAATAAATAAAACAAAATATAGCAAATAACCATTTCTAATTATGTCAAATTATGTTGTCCCAAAAAGCAGAGGAAAGACAGGCTTTAAATGAAAAATGAAGGGCTTTCTGGGCAGGTAAACAGATGTGGGAAAAAAAAGTTTCATATGCCTGCATATATATATGATGTTTATTTTGTTTTTTGGTGCTAGTATTAGGGCTTGAACTCAGGGCCTCAGGTTCTCACTTTGGTTTTTTAATCAAGGCTGATGTTTTAGTGTCACATCTTGAGCCACAACTCCAGGTGAGCTTTTTGCTAAATAATTGGAGTTAAGAGTCTCATGGATTTTCCTGTGCAGGCTGGCTTCAAACTGTGATCCTCAGATCTAAGCCTCCTGAATAGCTAAAATTACTAGCTAGTTGTTGATGATCTTTGTCTGCTATTCTTTAATCTTTCCAGCAGTCTCTAAGTGTTTGACAGAAAAGATATTTCACATTCACAGGGCAAGAGAAAACTTGCCCCGAATGGTTGATTTGATTGCTCAATGTCCCTTTTCCCTTCTTCTGTGATTACAAACTGTGTTTTCCATGAGAAAGTATCTGTCTCCCCCTCTCAAACCAACCAGTGGCCATCATGGTTCAGGCATGGGCATGGGGCACAGGCCAGTGAGATTCACATCTAGAACCATTGCTGGAACAACTGGGAAGACGGCAAAAAGCAGAGCTAAGATTTTTTCCTATTGGCATTGTATGGGTCCTAGAGCAGGAGGTTTTTCTAAGGTGTATCAATACATTTCCTTCTGTTTGAATTTAGTTTCTGTTACTTATAATGAAAGAGTCATGACAGATTCAGAAAGCTCTGCCTACTTATATGACTGAGGGAAGACTAGAATTAAGTTTATGTTTCTGACCCCATGTCCTTAGATGACATATAATGATAGGGCAAAGGCAGTGTGGGGGAGGAAAACAGAGACACCATCTTTGTCTCCACAGGCCAGCCTCAGACCATGATCCTCCAATCTCTGCCTCTTCTATAACTAGCACCATGGGCATGAACCAACATGCCTGATTTGTTCTTTGAGATCTCCTTAACATTTTGCTTAGGCTAGTCTCCAAACCATGATTCTCTCCCCTTTACCTCTCAGGTAGCTAAGATTACAGGTGTGAACCACTGTGCTTGGCTTTTATATGTTTTATATGACACATTTTTTTAAAAAAATGGGAGAGAATAAATAATGTGATGGTGATCTTCAGAATAGGATGGAGAAGAGAAATCTTGGAATTGGAGCCTTTCCAATGATGGGGTTTGGGCTAGGGACGACATACAGTAGGCAGCAGGGATGAGTTAAAGGGATGGCCAAGTGTTGGTAATGGTGACAGAGTGAAAGCCTGATTAGGAGTATTAGGGTGGGCCGAGGTTACACTTTAGATTCATTCAAGTGGCAGTGTCCCTTGGGATCAATCACTGCATTGAAAGGAACCAAAGCTGATTTGTGCTAACTTAAGCCTTGAGGAGCTGGCTCTGTATTGACCTAGTATGGTCCTGGGAGTGAACCCTTTACCGACAACTGGGCCTTACATTACCCATCAGATGACTGACAGGCTGACCCTGACTGATCACTTTTTCTGCTACCCCTCAGACTGAGTAGCTGATACCCAAGAAGCAGGAGCTGATGCTGTCATTTAGCAGCTCAGTTTCAACAGCATTGATCTGGATGGGTCTTCACTACTGCAGCCTTTTTTTCCCCCCTTGCCAGTACTGGAGCTTGAATTCAGGGCCTGGGCACTGTCCTTGAGCTTTCTCAAGCTAGCTAGCTCTACCACTTGAGCCACAACATCATTTCTGACTTTTTCTGTGTCTGTGGTACCAAGGAATTGAACCCAAGACTTCATGCATGCTAAGCAAGTACTTTACCACTAGTCCACATTCCTGGTCCCCCATTCCCCTCCCCTTTTTTGTTTGTTTGCTCTTGAGCTTACATTCTAGGCCTTGGCCATGTCCCTGAGCTTCTTTCTTTTCCTCAATGCTAGGACTCTGTCACTTGAGCCACAGTGCCACTTCTGGCTTTTTCTGAGGAGTTTATTGGAGCTAAGAGTCTCACAGACTTTCCTGCCCAGGCTGGCTTTGAACTGTAATCCTCAGATCGCAGCCTCCTGAGTGGCTAGGATTATAGGTGTGAGCCATCAGTGCAAACATGTTAAGATTATGATGTGTTACCAACCCTGGGAACACCTGCTAGCAAGAGAGGAGGTCAGGTGGACTGAGTTCCCATGCTTGTGGAGTGTTGATGCCTTTTCTGCCTGGACTGACCTTAAACTGAGATTCTCCAGATCTCAGTCTCTGGGGTAGCTAGGGTTACAGGCATAAACCACCCATGGCAAGCCCTGAGACAAAATTTGATAAACAGTTTGTCTAAGAGAAAAAGAAAACTGCAGGTTCCTTCCTCAGTGCCTTCAGCGCTCTAGCATCTCCACCATATCTCTTGGGCTGGTTTTGTTTTTGTTTTGTTTGTTCTGGTAGTGCTGGAGATGAAAGCCAGTGCCTCGCTCATGCTAACCGAGTGCTCTACTACTCAGCCCCAGCTCTTTTGCTGCAGCTGTTTCTCTGCTTCTTCCTCAGGAGAACAGAGCTGGCAGGACACAAGAGCCTTAGGCGTCCCACAGGGAGGGCAAGCTTCTACTCAAGCTGCTGAGCAGGACACACCAGCTGAACAGGGTGTCACAAATAACCAGAAGTGACAAACCAAGTGGGTAGGACCTGAGTCACTGCAGGGCAAGGTGTAATATCTGTGAGCTAGCTGAACAAGAAGAAAAATGGAAATTTCTTTAGTCCGGGAAAGGGAAAGCTGCAAGGTCCACTTCTGGGAAAGGCCCTGTAGTTGGGGCTGAGAACGTGAGAAGCCCTCTGTGGCTAGGGACATTCTCTACATGACTCTACTCAGGCTGCCTTTACTGAACTCCAGCTCTCTAAAAGCTACCTCTGAGCTGGACGCCTACGGCTCGCACCTGTAAGCTTAGTTATTCAGGGGACTAAGATCTAAGATCATAGTTCCAATCCAGCCCAGGCTAGGAAGTAAATGAGACTCTTATCTCTAATTAAGTAAAAAAACAAAAACAAAAACAAAAACCAGAAATGGAGCTGTGGCTCAAGTGGTAGAGTGCTAGTCTTGAGCAACAAATCTCGACAGCTCTCAGACTCTGAGTTCAAGCCCCAGGACAGACACCAAAAAAAGAAGCTACCTCTGCTTTCTGACTTTACTTTTACACAACAGTCCCAAGACTACTCTGTTTACATGTCTTAGGAAGTTTCTAGAAAGCTGAGCGCTGAGCTCTGGTGGCTATAATCATACCTACTTGGTAGACTTGAGATCTGAGGATTGCAGTTCAAAGCCAGGCCAGGCAGGAAAGTCTGTGAAACTTTAGGTTTTCTTTTTGCTAGTCCTGGGGGTTGTCCTGGACGTTGTCCTTGAGCTCTTTTGAGCAAGGCTAGTGCTTTACCACTTTGAGCCACAGCGCCACTTCTGGTTTTTGAGTGGTTAATTAGAGATAAGAGTCTCCTGAACTTCTTGCCTGGGCTGGCTGGCTCCCAATCAGGATCCTCAGATCTCAGCCTACTGAGTAGCTAGATTACAGGTGTGAGCCCCTGGTGCTCTGTGAAACGCTTATCTCCAATGAACCACCAGGAAACCATAAGCAGAGCCTATGGCTCAAAGGGGTAGAGTGCTAGCCTTGAGTGAAAGAGCTCAGAAATAGCACATAGCCCCTGTGTAGGCCTCACAACTGATTTTCTTTAAAAACAGGGTTTAGGCCAGGAGTTTGGCCTAGTGGTAGAGTGCTTGCCTAGCATGCATGAGGACCGGGGTTTGATTCCTTGGTACCACATACATAGAAAAAAGCCAGAAATGGTGCTGTGGCTCAAGTGGTAGAGCTCTCACCTTGAGAAAGCCCAAGGACAGCGCCCAGGCCCTGAGCTCAAGGCCCAGGATCTAGAAAGATCTTCTTTCTTGATCAGGTAAGAGCTGTTCTTCCCTTGTAGTCTTATTTGACCATTCATTCATTCATTCATTCATGTATGTCATTCATACAGCTTGAACACTGAATACAGTATTTTCTATGTGTATGGTGCTGGTATGGGGCATACACTGTTTCTTAGCCATTTTTGCTCAAGGCTGGCACTCAATCACTTGAGCCATAGCTCCACTTCTGGATTTTTAGTGATTAATTAGAGATAAGAGTCTCATGGATTTTCCTGTTCAGGGCTGGCTTTGAACCATGATCCTCAGGTCTCAAAGTAACTAGGATTATAAACACGGGCCATCATATCTTTCCAGTGACACACTATTGAGTAAAACTTTTAGGTAGACCGTCTCTATTAAGATGGTGTGCTTGCTCTTCTTCCTTCCAAGCCATTACACTTTGTGCACAAGCGTGTATACCCATGCGCGTGAACATGGACGCTGTCGCCCATGCATATTCACACGTTTTCACACATATCGGCATTGGTGCTCATTTTTTCTGTTGCCATATTCCTCAAAGCCTCTGACTTGGGTCCCAGCTGACTTGATCCCAGGCACGTGATCAGTGAAGGACATAACTCATTGGGCTCATCAGCATTTTGTTAGTTGCCTGGAAAGTGTGGAACTCTGAATGGCAAATGCCCTGGTGAAAAGGGCACACGGCCAGGGTGTCAGGCTCCAGGCCATTCAGCAGCATTTGAGACCAGGTCCTCCAGTGAAGGAGGGCCCAGAGCCTGGCTCCAGCCTCTCTAGAGTGCAGTAGCCCCAGGAGGCACAGGCCTGCCACTTGGCCTTGCTCCTGAAGCCTGTTGATCCCAGGACTGCGCCTGGAGAGAGTCCCTGCGCAGGACTCTTCCTCCTACAGCATTAGGAGCCAGCCACTCAGAAAGGACTCCAGCCAGCTGAATGTCCAAAGGTCCTGATGATAGAAAAATATAGAAGTTTTCCTCTCTTTCTTTTTGTTTGGGGATTTTATAACAAATCAAGAGTAAAGATTAAGCTGAGTGCCATGGCTCACGCCTGTAATCCTAGCTACTCAGAAGACTGAGAGCTGAGGATCACGGTTCAAAACCAGCACAGACACTAAAGAATGAGAAACTCTTATCTCCAATTAATTACTAGAAAGTGGAGCTGTGGCTCTGGGGTAGAGCAGTAGCCTTGAGCTGAAGAGCCCAGGGACAGTGCCCAGGCCCAGGGTTCAAGCCTCATGACCCACCAAAAAAATAAAGAAATAAGGAATAAAGATGAGTATGGAATTGTCCCATACGCTACTTAATGACTCTACCAATGGTCAAACTCATAAATGTATACCAAAATGAATGCATTTCACTGTAGGAAGGTTAAAGTGACATATAACTGTTCATAGAAAGTGAAATCTATGCCGCCACCAGTGGCTCATGCCTGTAATCCTGCTATTCAGGAGCTGAGATCTGAGGATCGTGGTTCAAAGCCAGCAGGGGCAAAGATTCTTATCTCCAATTAATCAACAAAATGCCAGAATTGGAGATATGGCTCAAATGGTAGAATACCAGCCTTGAGCAAAGAAAGCTAAGAAACAACTCACTACCCTAAATTCAATCTCCAATATGATTTTCCTTTTCAAAATAGGAAATCCAGGGTCTGGCGGCTCATGCCTATAATCCTAATTACTCAGGAGGCTGAGATTTGAGGACTGAGAGAGACTCAAAGCCAGCTCAGGTGGACACATCCAAGAGATGCTTGTCTTTAACTACAAAAAGCCAGAAGTGAAAGGCGTTGGTGGCTCATGCTTGTAATCCTAGCTACACTGCAAGCTGAGATTTGAGGATCAGAGTTTAAAGCCAGTCCAGGTAGAAAAATCTAAGACTTTTATCTCCAATAAACTACTCAGAAAAAGCCAGAAGTGAAGCTGTAGTTCAAGTGTTCAAGTGGTGGAGCTCTAGCCTTGAGCAAAAGAAACTCAGGGACAGCACTCCAGACCTGAGTTCCAGCCCCACAACTACCAAAAAAAGAAAATACCAGAAGTGTAGAAGTGGAGGTGCAGCTCACATGGTACAAAACTCCAAACTTGAGTGAAAAAATCAAGCAAGAATATGAGGTCTTGAGTTCAAGCCCCGGTACCAACATACAAAGATACACACACACACACACACACACACACACACACACACACACACCCCACCCCAACAGCCTTTGTAAGCTATACAGCATTAGCAAATCCCATAAGGAATGATTCCTCCTGCTGAGGAAATCCTGATACATGGCTTCACCTCTCAGCATTCTAATGCCCAGCATTGTAGCACCATGAGCTTTTCAAAGAACTTTTGTCTATATTGTATAATTTATTCTTGACACCACCTCTGAGCTGGTACTGAGCACAGCTGGTCTTACTGGGCATATAAGGACACAAGCTCAGAAGGTGATCTCGCCCTGAGGTCTGGGGTCACGGGGCACATGGTGGCAGAGCCAGGCCCCAGCTCAGGTTTCTCACTGTGTCTTGGTCCTCATCCCAGCTCCTGCCTGCTCCTCCCAGCCCCTCACAGCTGTTGTTCTCTTGAGGGTCTAAACCTTCATGGCAAGATCTAAACCTTCTGAGTGGAATTAATGTCCCTAGAGTTACTAGTGTGGCCTTTGAGTAGACATCTTTCAGGGGACATTTGGTCCTCTGCCAGTGACACAGGCTTGGAATTTGAATGTCTCCTCCATCCAGGCTTGGAAGAGATTGCCCAGGCTTCGCTGTCATTCCTTGTTACAGTGATTTCCAACAGCTAGCCTTGGCTGTTTATTTGGAAGTCTATTATTATTGTTGTTGTTGAAATAGGTTTTGAGCTCAGGGCCTTGTGCTTGTAGGCAGATACTGTGTAGCTTTATTATTTTTTTTCCAGAAAGGGTCTCATACTCCTGCCCAGCAGTGGACCTTGGCCCTCCTATTTCTGCTCTAGTTACAGGTGTGTGCCACCATGCCTGTCTTAAAAAATTATTTATTATTATTTATGTATTTATCTTGTCAGTCCTGGGGCTTGAACTCAGAGCTTAGACACATCCTTGAGCTTCCTTAAGACTAGCACTCTACCACTTGCGCCACAGCCCTGCTTCTGGCTTTTTCTACATATGTGATCCTGAAGAATCAAACCTAGGGCTTCGTGCATGCTAGGCAAGCACTCTACCACTAGGCTACACTCCTGGCCCCTTAAACTATGTTTTAAATAAAGTCTCACTATTTTGCCCACTCTCTAACTCTTAGACCTAAACAATCCTCTTGCCTCTGCCTCTCAAGAAGCTGGAGCTACGGGCTTGTACCCTTGCCCCTGATCCTGAGTTAGTGTATGACACCTTGTCAGGAGAATCACAGCACATTCACCTTGTAGGTTTGATTCTAATCCAAGCTGTGCAAATGTGCTTCAGAAATGCACATGTGGCAGTTAAACGTCACAAGTACTGAACAGTATTTATTTATATACAGCACTGTATTCAGGTGAGGCCCATGCAAGTAATCCATATGTGCTCCCTGACAAAGAGTCACCCAGAAGTGGAGAAGCACCCACCTATAAAACAGCAGCAAAGGTGCCCTTATGAGCACACCCTGGAAGGGAGAGCTCTAGGCTCAAGAAGACAGAGCTCTGGGGACTGGGGAACTCTAAAGGTTCCTATCAACCTCCTGAGTGTCTCCTTTTTAAAAATATACTTTAATTAATTAATTTATTTATTTTTATAAGTCATGAGGCTTGAACTCTGGGCCTGGACCCTGTCCCTGAGCTCTTCAGCTCAAGGCTAGTGCTCTACCACTTTGATCCACAGAGCTACTTCTGGACTTCTGGTGGTTCTTTGGAGGTAAGAGTCTCCTGTACTTTCATATCTAGGCTGGTTTTGAACAATGGTCCTCAGATCTCAGCCTCCTGAGTAGCTAGGCGCCACCAAAGCCCAGCTTCTTAAATTTTTCTTTAGGTAGCTGTACAAAGGAGTTGCCTTTCAATAGATCAGTTTATAAATACAGTGCCTCTTGAGCAATATCACTCTTACCCCCACTTTTTTTTGTGGGCCTTGGGGCTTGAACTTGGCCTGGACACTATTCCTGAGCTCTGCAGCTCAAGGCTACTATCCCTGGGCCAAGGTGCTGTCCCTCAGCTCCTCAGCTCAAGGCTATCTCCCTACCCTTGAGCCAAGCTCCACTTGCTATTTTCTAGAGGCTAATTGGAGATAAGAGTCTCAGGTCCTTTTGTGCCCAGGCTGGCTTCGAACCTTGATCCTCAGATCTCAGCCTCCTGAGTAGCTAGGCTTACAGGGGTGAGCCACCACGCCTGGCCCCCCACTTTCTCTTTCTAAAGAATTATGTGTTCTCCATAGATTCTACTATACTTTAGGGCATTTTTATGCAATAGAACACAAACAAAGATACATTAAAGCCACCACCACAACCATGTTCATTGCAGCATTTGTTATTTACAATGGCTAAGGTATGGAATCAGTCTAGATGACCCTCAATGGACAAATGGATCAAGGAAATGTGGTATATACACACAATCCAATTCTACTAATCAGAAAGAATGACATGGGGCTGAGAGTGTAGCCTAGTGGTAGAGTGCTTGCCTAGCATGCATGAAGCCCTGGGTTAAATTCCTCAGTACCACATACACAGAAAAAGCCAGAAGTGGGGCTGTGACTCAAGTACTAGCCTTGAGGAAAGTCCAAGGATAGTGTTCAGGCCTTGAGTTCAAGCCCAAGACTGTGAAAGCGAGAGAGAGAGAGTGAGAGAAAGGAAGGAAGGAAGGAAGGAAGGAAGGAAGGAAGGAAGGAAGGAAGGAAGGAAGGAAGGAAGGCAGACAAACATGGGAAAGCCATAAGGAAATGGAAAGACTTGTAGAAGATTTTGTTAAGTAAAGTAAGCCAGACCCAGAGAAGCACGGGCTGCATGGCTCCCTCATTATGGGAACTAGAATGTGCCTATAAACCTAGAAGTAAGCAAGTGTCTCTTGGTGTCATCCTGAAACAATCCTGCTACTTGTGAATCACACCAGGCACATCGGGAAACAGCCCTTGCCATAATCCCAGACACAGAGCCAGGAACTTGTTGTCATGGCTGACTGATGGTGAGTTAGTCCAAAGGGTACTATTTGGGCATGGCAGTCAGGAGATACAGGATCCTACCTTGTTCTGCACAGCAGCCAAAATAAGCAGAGATTTGGGGGAAACCAGGGAATGGTCCCAGCCCTGGTTTCTGGTCCTCGTGCTATGGTTGCCTCCTCTCAGGTTGATGATGGTGGCTGATACTGTGATCTGAATGTTTGTATTTCCCCCAAATTCTTATATGATATCATTGCCTCAAGGTGGCAGCATTAAAAGGTCAGGCTGAGCCCCAAAGCTCAGGCCTCTAGTCCAGCTAGAGGGTTGCTTGAGCCCAGGAGTTGAAGGCCAGTGTTGAAAGTTGTGTTGGTTCAAGGAGAGAGAGTGGCAGGGAGCTGAGACTCCAGTTCAATAGAAAAGAGCTTACCTAACATGTACAAGGCCCTAGGTTCAATCCCAGCAGAGAGAGAGAGAGAGAGAGAGAGAGAGAGAGAGAGAGAGAGAGAGAGAGAGAGAGAGAGAGAGAGAGAATTGAGTTCTTATTTAAAAAAAAACAAAAACAAAAACAATGGCTGGGAGTTTGGCCTAGTGGTAGAGTGCTTGCCTAGCATGCATGAAGACCTGGGTTTGATTTCTCAGTACCACATACATTAAAAAAAAAAAAAAAAAAAAAAAAAAGCCAGAAGTGGTGCTGTGGCTCAAGTGATAGAGCTCTATTTTTGAGAAAGCCCAAGGACAGTGCTCAGACCCTGAGCCCAAGCCCAGGACTGGCAAAAAAATAAAAAAGAAAGAAAGAAAGAACCCGGAAGTGGCACTGTGGTTCAAGTGGTAGAATTCTAACCCTGGGGGGAAAAAATAGCTCAAGGACAGTGCCCAGGCCCTGAGTTCAAGCCCCAGGACTGGTTAAAAAAATTACAGGGGGGTCAGTTTGGCCAAGTATTAGAGTGCTTGCCTAGCATGCACAAAGCCCTGGGTTTGAGTCTTTGGTTACCACATACACAGAAAAGCCGGAAGTGGTACTGTGGCTCAAAGGGTAGAGCACTAGCCTTACGAAAGCTCAAAAACAGTGCCCAGGCCCTGAGTTCAAGCCTGAGGACTGGCAAAAAAAATTACAGACTGGGGATGTGGTTCAAATAGTAAAGCACTGTGTAATAACCCCCCAAATGTTGATAATTTACATCAAGTTAAGCATCCATTCAAGATGATGGCTTCAAAGACTATTAGCAGTTAATTCTCCATTTATTAATTACTTATTCACCATTCAGTAAACTTTCCTGGGAGGTACTTATGAATTGGGCATATTTCTAGGCTGTGGGAGCCAGAATAAAATTCTCTCCTATAGGGCCGAGAGTTTGGCCTAGTGGTTAAAATGCTTGCCTAGCATGCATGAAGACCCAGGTTCGATTCCTCGGCACCACATACATAGAAAAAAGCCAGAAATGGTGCTGAGGCTCAAGTGGTAGAGCTCTAGCCTTGAGAAAGTCCAAGGACAGTGCTCAGGCCCTGAGCTCAAGCCCAGGACTGGCAAAAAAAAAAAAAAAAATTCTCTCCTATAGTTTGCAATCCTGTGGGAAGATAATTTATAGACAGATAAATATCTAGGACCAGTGTGGTAGTACACATCTGCAATCCCAGCACTCATGATGCTGAGGCAGGAGAATCATGAGTTCTGATGCACTATCTCAAAAGAAAAAGAAAGACACATGTAGAATGTCACGTGATGGTAAACGCTCTGAGAAGAAAAACAAAAGACTAAGGACAGAGAGCAAGGAGGACAGATTTGAAAGAAAAAAAAAAGTGGTGGAAAATTCTTCTGTGAGTAAATGACATTTGAAAATCCATGGGAACAGAGGGAGGGAGAAAGCATTGCAGGAAAAGCTAACAAGCAAAGGACAGACAAATGCACAGGCCTCACAACTGGAATGTTCTTGGCACAACTGAGGAACACAGGAGGTCTGTATTGCTGGATCCCAGAGAGGGAAGGAAAAAATGTAAAGACAGAAAATGGGAGGCGTAGTCAAGAATGGACCACATGGAGTCTCTATGACCTGAGAGGGCTTGCAACCTTCTTCTAAGGCTGCTGTACAGAAGACTGATGTATCACAGGTAAGATTTGACTCGGGATTTAGAAGGAAGGTCTGGCTGCTCTGTGGCAGTGGGGAGAGCAGCGGCTAAGAGCAGACTCAACGTTCTCTGCCTAAATGTTCTAGCAGTGGCCAAGTGAGAGAGAGAAGAAGGTGCCATTGACTTTAGGGGGATGTCAGGGTTTGCACAAAATGCTCTGGAGTCAAGATCAATGTATTTTGTAGGAAGAACCCAGGTAAGATTTATTGATCGATTGAATACAGATGAAGAGGATTGATTCTTGCTTGGCTCACAGCTGGTGCTCTACCATGTAAGCTATGCCTCTAGTTGCAACTTTTTGCTGGTTAATGGACATAAGAGTCTGAATTTGTCTGCCCAGCCTAACTTTGAATCATGATCCTCTGATCTCAACCATCCTGAGAGGCAAGAATTACAAGAATGAGCCACCAGCTTCCCACTGACAGTTCAATATTGACATGACTACAGCCCTTTCGTAAATTAAATTATTTTGGTAACAAGAAATATAAATATGGAAAGGTAGAAGAAATCTTATTGGGAACAGAGATTATAATTAAAGATAATAGAGAACAACATCAAAAATGGATGCTCATTATAGAGGACAAATTGCACTGAAGGTAAGAAAAAGAAAAGTCCTCTCCACTCCCACCCCCAGGCCTGGAGGAGATGAGAAGGCTGGACTGAGGAGGAAGGAATTGGGGTGGGTGCTGGGTATTTCAGGAAGGTGAATTAGTCCAGATTGGGGGTAGAGTAAGAACTGAGCCTCAGGGATTGGTGTGGGGTGGTGGGAAAAAAACACTGACCTTAGAGAGGGTGAGCGTTAGCCTCAGGTCTCAGGCTGCCACTGACTGGCTGAGCACTGGTGCAGATTAGATAAGGCATCTGGGATTCATTTATTAGGTACTTGCTACGAACTGCTTTTCAGTAGTCACATTTAAAAATTACTCTGAGGTAGGCACTGTAGCTCATGCCTGTAATCCTAACTACTCAGGAGGCTGAGATCTGAGGATCAAGGTTCAAAGCCAGCCTGGGCACAAAAGGACCTGAGACTCTTATCTCCAATTAACCTCTAGAAAATGGGAACTGGGGTTTGGCTCAAGGGTAGGGTGGTAGCCTTGAGCTGAAGAGCTCAGGGACAGCACCCAGGCCTAGTTCAAGCCCCAGGACCTATGAAAAAAAAAATTACTCTTTTTTTTCTACCTTTTTAAATTGGAGGAGCAGATGCTGAGAGTATATCTTAATAATAAAGTGCTTAAAGCAATTCATGAAGGCCTGGGTTCAATTCCCAAAACTATAATTAATAAAGAATTAAAATTTTAAATAATAAAAAATATTGATTAGCAAACACGGCTCACTGGAATGCCAATAGAGATTGTAGGTAAAAAGCAGGAAGGGGAAAGGAAGAATAGTTAAAAACCTACGCTCCAGACCCGGAGTTTGGCCTAGTGGTAGAGTGCTTGCCTAGCATGCACAAAGACCCGGGTTCGATTCCTTGGTACCACATACACAGAAAAAAGCTGGGAGTGGTGCTGAGGTTCAAGTGGTAGAGCTCTAGCCTTGAGAAAATCCAAGGACAGTGCTCAGGCCCTGAGCCCAAGCCCAGGACTGGCAAAAAAAAAAAAAAAACCTAGGCTCCAGAGCCAAGCATGTAGCTTAGTAGTGGAGTACATTGCTCAGCATAGGTAAGGCCCTGGGTTTGACCCCCAGCACCCCAAAACCAATAAACTTTAAGCACTGGTTTCTCATGCTTGTAATCTTGCTACTTTTCAGCCTGAGATCTAAGGATCACACTTTGAAGCCTGCCTAGGCTGGGGAGTCCCTGAGACTGTTATCTCTATTAACCACAGGAAAACTGAAAGTGTGGCTGTGGCTCAAATGGCAGAGCACTAATCTTGAGCAGACAAGCTCAGAGACTGCCTAGGCCCTGGTTCAGGACCCATAACTGATGAAAAATAAAATAAAATGTAATATAACAATTAACTCTATGCTTGAACATATTTGGGACCGGAGTTAGATAATCTGAGAGCAAGACTCCCCAGAAAATTGAACTTCATCCAGCCATTTTGTCACATAGTCATGTCTCCCTCTGCTGGCCAAACTTATTTTACAGGGTGCATCCCAATTTTAAAGTACCCCTTGCTTCTTTCTCTCTGAATGTTCTTGGGTCCGGGAATTACTAACTAGGGCCTTTTGGTTTTCTTTGTATAGTTTTGACAGTCCCTGGGACTTCACTGGAAAAAAGATACTGGGGTGGGAATCCCCTGGGGGAGATAAAGGAACTTTCTTTGTCAAAGGAAATGCATCTGTGAAGCTTCTTTCTCCCACCAAGCCAAGGATGTCCCTCAAATCAGGACTTGGAAGCCAGGCTCTGCAACTTCTTCAGTCTGCACAACCAGTGACACTGGGGAGGAGCTGCAGGACTGGAGTCTTTGTGGCTGCATTTCTTTCAAGGCTTACTTCATGAGGCCAAAGCTTGAAGATAGAAGTTCTGTTATCGTTCATTCCTCCTTGCTGGGATGGAGGTGCTAGTCAAGTGAGTAAATAGTATCATAATAGCTGAGTTGTTGGAGATTTTCCCCTACACACAGGGGGTTATCTATTGTCACTCCTTTGTTTCACTTTGTCATTTTCTTTCTTACCTGGGAAATCATTGAACAGATACTCAATTTACTTAACAAACCATAACGATGATGGAAAGTGTTCATTTTTGTGTTTTGTTTCATTGCTGTTGGGTCATAGTTGTTGAACTCAGGGCCTAGGCATTGTCCACTTTGAGTCACATTGTCACTTCTGGTGATTAATTGGAAATAAGAGTCATGAATTTTCTTTCCCCAGGCTGGTTTGGATTGGCGATTCTCAACTCTTAACCTTCGGAATAACTAGGATTATAGGCATAAGCCAACAGTACCTGGATGGGAAGTGTTTATGATCATGAAAAGTACAACACCAAATGCAGGGGTGTAAGGAAGAAACCCAACGATATCCTGATACTCCCCTCCCTCCCCTACCCCCGCCACTGCTGCTCCGGGTCTGCAGGGCTTACAATACAGTGAAGGAAACAGACTCATATAACCATAATACAGATCTGACTCTAATGAACACTGTGAGTGGTTTTGAAAAAAAGGGCCTGGAGGTAGGCTGGTGGCTCATGCCTATAATCCTAGCTACTCAGAAGGCCAAGATATGACAATATAATTTGAAGTCAACGCAGGCAGACAAATCCTTCAGACTCTTATCTCCAAATAACCAGAAAAAAAAGCATAAATGAATATGTGGTTTTACTGATTCTATTGGTAGAATGCCAGCCGTGAACAGAGAAACTGAGAGTGCAAGGCCTTAAATATAAGCCCCAGTACTAGTACAAAAATACAAGAGTCTGGGCTGGAGGTACAAACTTAGGAATCCTGTAGACAGTAATTGAAGCCATATGCTGTAGTGACACTAGAGTGGCATTAGAAGAAGAGAGGATATAGGCCTTAGTGAACTTCCACTTTTAGTACAGGGCTTGGGGGGGGAATAACCGGTTGAGGAGACTGAACGGAGAAAAATGCTGACTCAGGGAAGTGCTGGGAAGTGAGAGAGTCATGAGCTATGGGAAAGTTTATATGGCGGGAGAAGTGAATTATGGGAAAAGTTGCCATGGAAAGGGGCCCACGGGGGTTAGCATTGCAGACATCACTGGTGACCTGGGTAAGGCAAATCTCTACTGAGTGGTAGGAGTAGAAGCCAAAGGAAGAAGGGGCGATGAGATGTATAAACAGGAATGGCAGCCTGGAGCCATTTCTGGCAGAGGAGCCTCTTGAACAAATCCACACACACACACACACACACACACACACACACACACATATACACACACCAAGTATATTATTTGGGGGGATCTTAACCAGTCAGAGTGACTGGAAACTTGAGTGGGAAAGAAGAAAGATTGGAACGGATGAGGATATCCAGGCATGTAGTGCACACCTGTAATCCCCACACTTTGGGAGGCTGAGGCAGGAGGATTACAGGTTTGGACTATGTGTCTAGTTCCAGGTTGGCCTGTGGAGGCTCAAATGGTAGAGTGCTAGCCTTGAGCTGAAAAGCTCAGGGAAAGTACCCAGGCCCAGAGTTCAAACCCCATGACTGACCAGGAAAAAAAAGTTAGCACTCTAATCTTCCCACTGAGAAAACAGCGGTAAAAATAATTTGCTTAATGTCATACCTCTTGTAAGCAACGGAGTTCCTTCCCCTCCCCAGTCTGCAAGCAAGAGGACCTGGGCCAATCCCTTGCCATGTGCTGACATCAAGAGAGGTCTGTGGATTCACTCTATCCAGCACCATAATAGCACAGGTGCTAGCACCAAAAGAAAAGCTGTTCAAAAAACAAAGCCAAGTGCAACAAAAAAAGTAGTTCTGAAACTAAATAGTCCATCTAGAAGTCAGATTTTCAGAGCCAAGAGGGGTTAGTCTACATTGCCAAAACCTTACCCAAGAAAGAGCCCAAATGCCAAGTGTACTACAAGCTGGAGGGAAAAAGGCCAGGAAACTTGAGCCAACATTCAAGTCCTAAAAACCTGGAGATAGGAAAGAAAGGGGTAAGTTTTGACTTACCCCTTTGAAGAACTCCACATTTGGGGCCTCTTGGAGATTAATAGAGTTGGCAATGTTTTGTCTTTTTCCCCATTTTGTACCAATACAAGCTATTTAACTTAGGGCCAGAGATATTGCCCTTAGATTTTTTGCTCAAGGCTAGAGCTCTATCACTTGAACCAACCACAACTCTATTTCTGGGTTTTTGCTGCTTAGTTGGAGATAATAGTCTTCTGATCTTTTTCTGCCTAGAATAGCTTGGCACTCTGATCCTCAGATCTCAGTCTTCTGAGAAGCTAAGATGACAGGCATGCCCCACCAGTACCTAGTAGATTATCCTTTAAAGAAGGGCCTGGAGGTTTCTGCTAACTGCACCTCCTCCCCTGGGATCTCCTGGGGCGCAGAGAGAACAGCTTTCCCTTGCGGAGTGGACCAAGGACAGGTCCCTGGCCTGGACTTGTAGTATTATACTATTTGCACTTCATTTGCATTCCGAGGAGGGGTTAAGGAATTGCCTACAGAGGAACAGCAAGTACAGACCTGGTACCCAGGAGAGGAGGCAGGTACTGCTTTGAAGCAGGATCCTCAGATCTCAGCCTTCTGAGTACCTAAGATTACAAGCTCTGAACCACCAGAGCCTGGTTCTAACTTTTCTTTTTCTCTTTCTTTCCCTTTCTTCCTTCTTTCCTTCCTTTCTTTCTTTCTTTCTTTCTCTCTTTCCTTCTTTCTTTCTTTCATTTCTTTCTTAGTTTTTGCTGGTCCTGGGACCTAAACTCAGGTCCTAGGTTCTGCCTTTGAGCTTTTGTTCTTAAGGCTAACACTCTATCACTTGAATGACAAGTTTACCTCCAGCTTTTCTGGTGGTTAATTGAATAAGAGTGTCACCAACTTTCCTGTCCAGGTTAGCTTTGAATTGTAATCCTCCAGAACAGGTATGATTACAGGCATGAGGCACCAGCACTTGGCTCCTGTCCTCTCTTGTCCTGTCCTCCCCTTCTCCCTCTCCCCCCTCCTTCTTTCTTCCTCTCTCCCTCTCTTTTTTTCTTCCCCCTTTTTTCTTTCTTTCCTTCCTTTTTTTTTTTTTTTTTTTTTTTTTTTAAAGAAGCTTAGGGGATGGGGCCAGGAGCGTGGCCTAGTGGTAGAGTGCTTGCCTAGCATGCATGAAGACTCAGGTTCCATTCCTTGGTACCAAATACACAGAAAAAGCTAGAAATGGTGCTGTGGCTCAGGTGGTAGCGCACTAGCCTTGAGGAATACCCAAAGACAGTGCTCAGGCCCTGAGTCCATGCCCCAAGACTGGCAAAAAAAAAAAAAAAAAAAAAGCAGCTTGGGGGAAACTGAAAGCTGGAGCAAACTGAGTGGTCAAAGTAAATCACACTGTCATGTGAAGACCAGAAACAAACTCAAATCTGGGGTTTGTTTTCTGCAAATCGTGTCCCTCCATTTATAGAGGGGGCAAAGATGGTGAAGGAAGATTTCCTCTAGGAAGAAGCACTAGCCTGCTCCAATGGACACTAAGAGCGGAAGGTAACAGCATCTGCGGTCCCAGGCACCAAAGACACAGCGCAGCAGAGCCGGTTAACCAAAACCATGTTCTAGAGGGCGAGCTCCCTGAGGGCCAGAGGCTGGGCCTGGGCTCAGCAGGTGCAGCCGAGTGTACGCGGTGTCTTGGTCAATAGCGGCGGTGAGGCCAGGTGTGCAGAAGACGGCCCGGGCCTTGGTGGGCTGTGGAAGGCAGTGGAGGGGAGTGGGGACAGGACAGGAAGGCCCGAGGAGGAGCCTGACACAGGTGCCCCCCCAAGCAAACCCGGGGAGGAAGCAGAAAGGCGTCGGAGTGAGGCTCCCGGAGGCCCGAGGTCGGGGACGCTCTGGAAAGGGCGCGGGTGACCTGTCCCCATCTGCAAGCAGAAAGGCGGAGGAGCAGCGGGAGACGAGGGGGGCCCGCGCCGCCTGCGGGGCTGGGGCGCGGGGAGGGCGGGCGCAACCTGCCCGCACCGGGTAACAAAGGCGGGACTACATCTCCCAGCATGCCCGGGCTCGGCGGGGAGGACGGCGGAGGTGGGCGCAGGACCCGGGTCTGCACCCGCGCCTGTCATCCCGCAGGGGTCGGCGGCGTGTGCGGGGAGGAGCTTCCCAGGGCTCCCCGCCCCCCCCCGGGCCGCGCCCGGCCCCTCATCCCCGCCCCGCGGCCCCGCCCCTTGCCCCACCCCAGCCCGGAGCCTCAGCCCGGGCCGCAGCGCTGCGCGGCGGCCGCAGCCCCGCTCCGCTGCCCCCGCTCCGCCCCATCCCCTTCTGTTTTTCTTCCATTCTCCGGCGGAGGCGGAGGCGGGCGCAGCAGCAGCCGCTCTGGGTTGCGACGCTTGATCCTCGGGCTTGGGGACGAGGACTCCAGGTGAGCCTCTGCTCTCGGGAGAGCCGGGACCCCCGGCCACCCAGGTCCTGCAGCCCCGCGGTGGTTCCCTAAGGAGAGGAGGTGGAGGAGGACAAGGACGGGGAGGAGGAGGAGGAGGAGGAGGAGAAGACAGCTCTGCCGCCCACCCCCATCCCATTTTCCTTTATCTCATTGTTGCCGACGCCGTTTGCGGCCCCAGCATGGGGCGCGCTGGGCTGGCGCTGCTCCCGCCGCTGCCCCGGGGTTCTGCCTGAATCTGCCCGCCCTGCTCCTGCACCGCGGGCCGGAGAGAGGTCGGTGCAGGCCCGGACCGCGGCAGGCGGCGGCGGCGGCGGCGGCGGCGGGCCGCCTCCCAGCATCCCCACCCTCGGAGGCTGAATGCGGATTGAGGAGCGGCGCCTGCGGGCTGGGCCGGCCCTGCTGATCCCGACCTAGGGGGAGCCGGACGTCAGCCATCGCCGGGGCTGCGGAGGAAAGACGGAGCTGCAAGATGGCCAGTAAGACCAAGGCCAGCGAGGCCCTGAAGGTGGTGGCCCGGTGCCGCCCCCTGAGCAGGAAGGAGGAGGCCGCGGGTCACGAGCAGATCCTGACCATGGACGTGAAGCTGGGCCAGGTGACCCTGCGGAACCCCCGCGCGGCCCCCGGGGAGCTGCCCAAGACCTTCACCTTCGACGCCGTGTACGATGCCAGCTCCAAGCAGGCCGACCTGTATGACGAAACCGTGAGGCCCCTGATCGACTCGGTGCTCCAGGGGTTCAATGGCACCGTGTTTGCCTACGGCCAGACCGGCACGGGCAAGACCTACACCATGCAGGGGACGTGGGTGGAGCCGGAGCTGCGAGGGGTCATCCCCAATGCCTTCGAGCACATCTTCACCCACATCTCCCGCTCTCAGAACCAGCAGTACCTGGTCCGGGCCTCCTATTTGGAGATCTACCAGGAGGAGATCCGAGATCTGCTCTCCAAGGAACCGGGCAAGAGGCTGGAGCTGAAGGAGAACCCGGAGACCGGGGTCTACATCAAGGACCTCTCCTCCTTTGTCACCAAGAACGTCAAGGAGATCGAGCATGTGATGAACCTGGGAAACCAGGCCCGGGCGGTGGGCAGCACCCACATGAACGAGGTCAGCTCCCGCTCCCATGCCATCTTCGTCATCACCGTGGAGTGTAGCGAGCGGGGCTCCGATGGCCACGACCACATCCGCGTGGGCAAGCTCAACCTGGTGGACCTGGCCGGCAGCGAGCGGCAGAACAAGGCGGGCCCGGGCCCCGCGGGCGGGCCGGCTCCCGGGGGCGCGGGAAGTGGCGGCGGCGGGGGCGGCGGGGGCGGCGGCGGAGAGAGGCCTAAGGAAGCCTCCAAAATCAACCTCTCCCTGTCTGCCCTGGGCAACGTGATTGCTGCCCTGGCAGGCAACAGGAGCACTCACATCCCTTACCGGGACTCCAAGCTGACCCGGCTGCTCCAGGACTCCCTGGGCGGGAACGCCAAGACCATCATGGTGGCCACGCTGGGGCCAGCTTCGCACAGTTACGACGAGAGCCTCTCCACCTTACGATTCGCCAACCGAGCCAAGAACATCAAGAACAAGCCCAGGGTGAATGAGGACCCCAAAGACACGCTGCTGCGGGAGTTCCAGGAGGAGATTGCCCGCCTGAAGGCCCAGCTGGAGAAGAAGGGGATGCTGGGGAAGCGGCCTCGGAGGAAGAGCAGCCGCAGGAAGAAGGCCGTGTCAGCCCCGGCCGGGTTCCCCGACGGGCCTGTGATCGAGGCCTGGGTGGCCGAAGAGGAGGATGACCACAACAATAATCACCAGCCGCCCCAGCCCATCCTGGAGACAGCCTTGGAGAAGAACATGGAGAATTACCTGCAGGAGCAGAAGGAGCGGCTGGAGGAGGAGAAGGCTGCCATTCAGGACGACCGCAGCCTGGTGAGTGAAGAGAAGCAGAAGCTGCTGGAGGAGAAGGAGAAGATGCTGGAAGATCTGCGGCGGGAGCAGCAGGCAACGGAGCTGCTTGCCGCCAAGTACAAGGTAAGGGTGGGGAGGGATGCCCAGAGCAGCCTGGCGTGAGAGAGAGGTCCCGACGAGGGTCGCGGCTAGGAGGCCCTCCTTTGGAGGTCGCCAAGGTGGCCTCAACTTGTCTAGGTCCGCCAGGCAAGTTGCTGTGGCACTATTGGATGGCGATGCGCATGTGCAAAACCAAAGCAGCAGGTCGAGTTGGGTCAGTGAACTTGGGGTGGTCCCACCTGCCCGCTGCGGTGAGTGGCGTCAGGTTGGATGGGGTCTGGCGGATAGCCAAGCAGGACCTGGCCCCGTATGAGTGTAGTTCTTGCTCCTGAACAGCCTCCTCTGGTACTTCCTCCTTCTGCACCAACTCCAGACCTCACAGGAGAGTAACAATATCTGGTACTGGGCTAGCGCTTCACGGTTTGCAAAATACCCCACTTTTGATCACTCTGATCTTTTAATCTGAATGACCGTTTGGGGTAGCGGTCTTATATCTCCATTTTACAGGTGAGAAACAAAGGCTCAGAGAAGTGACAGGACCCAGGTTTAATTCTAGAAAGTGGCAAGACAGAGAGCCGGAAGCCACAGAGCTCATGTTTTTCAGTGGCAGGACAGTAGTGTGGGTGGATTCTGCTTTCTCTAAATATGGCCCACTGGGTCATGCAGTGCCAGGCCAATGCTGGGTTCATTCCTTGGTATCATCACGGAGCACATTTTAGGGGCCAGGCAGGATGTAAGGTGGAAAGAAAGCTGAGCCCTGTACCAGAGACCTAGAGTCTAGGCCTTTTATTTTATAGCTGGGGACCTTGTGAAGTTCATTGCCCTTTTTGTACAGTAGGTTAACCTGCAGGTTAGCCTGGCTG